>NC_142041.1:16923070-18313070 GCF_982192425.1 Myodes glareolus | reverse complement strand
GGTGGGAAGAGGAGGAATGAGAAGCAGCCAAGGTCAGTTCTCAACTGAAGAGGAAGGTTTGGGGTGGGGCTGAGAAAGGGGGAGAAGGCAAGAGTGAGGGGTTAGGAGTGGAGAGAATGAGGTGAGATTAGAGAGCAAGGAAGTGGGGTGGGAGGAGGTGAGGAGCGAGTAGAGGTCCAAGGAAGCCGAAGGGAAAGGGCAAGCATAGCTCCCGGGTTCTTTCCCACTGCGCCCCGAGAGATTTTATTCCAGCTGCTTCCCCTCGCGATGGTCAAGTTCAGAATGCAGTTCCAAGAGCTACAGTGAGATCCCAGTTACTTGGCAGAGCTGAGCTAGGCTGAGGAGTGCCAGGCGCTGCCGGTTCAGCAAGGGTTTGAACTTAACTTAGCAGGTCACCAAAACCTGCTGGTTTAATGAGCAACCGTCACAAAAAGAAACACCTTCAGCAGCCTTAAGAACTGGGACTCAGGGTATATACCAGAGCACCCTAGGGTCCCCATGCATCCCCCAACACACCTCCCAGGTAAAAGTCCCGCCACAAAGTTTGCCGTGGGGACAGAGTCCAGGGGAGCGCTGGCTTCCCGCCAGTCCCACCTCTTTGACATTTGAGCGGCCTCTGTGGTCTTGGCCTTTTCCAACTAAACAGTAAGTGGGTGTTTATCTTGCCCACAGCTATGGGGACCCTCACCCCCTGTTTGCCAGCCCTGCCATTTCTTTGACTGGCAGACACTACCTCTTCTTAGGCTAGTCTTGACCTGTCTTTGCCCCACTTGCTCAAGTAAGTCCTTTTTCTTCTTCTAAGGCAGTCCTTTCTGCTGGTCACCTGCCCAGTACTCTTACAGCAATGGGGGAGGGAATGGGGGAGGGTAAATCTTCAGTGGGTAGTGCAGTTAGTTCACTGGGGCTGCTGCAACAAAGGCCCACAAATTGGGTGATTTACAAAACAGACATGGCTCTGTTTGTTTGACTAAGGGTCCAAGATCAAGTGTGAGCAGAGACGGTCCTTCCGGGGACTGTGTGGGACAGCCTGTTCTACACACCTTGCCTAGCTTCTGTAGGCTCACTCTTGCTACTTGGTGATCTTTATGTTATGAAGGAATCACTTCCCCTTTATCTCCTTGGGATGGTCTCATGTATGTCTCTGTTGACATCTCCCCCTTCTAAAAGGATGGGGTAGTGCTTAACCTAATAACCTCATCTTAATTCAACTAATTAAGTTGTCAATAAACCAACTTCCAAGTAGAACATGTTGTGGGCTCCAGATCTAGGATTTCAGCAAGTAAACTGGGGTTGAGTGGCCACGATTTAGCCCATGTCAGGTAGACCATAACAGTTCCATAACATTGTTCACCTACGGCACGCCGGGAAGCAGAGAGCGATGGGAACCAAAGACGGGTGTAATGGTTTGGAAGAAAATGCCCCTCAAAGGGAATGGCACTATTAAGAGGTGTGGTTTTGTTGGAAGTGGGTGTGGCTGTGTTGGGGAAAGTGTGTCACTGTGGAGGTGGAATGTGAGGGATCATGTATGCCCAAGTCACACTCAGTGTCTCAGACCACTTCCTGTTGCCCGTGCAAGACGTAGAACTCTCAGCTACCTCCCCAGCACCGTGTCTGCCCGAATGTCACAGTGTCCAACCATGATGACAATGGACTGAGCCTCTGAAAATGTAAGCCACCCCATTAAATGTTTTCCTTTATAAGAGTTGCCATGGTCACCGTGTCTCTGGACAACAATAGATTCCTAACTAAGACAGTAGATATAACCTCCAGTAACTGTCCCCAACCCAACTAATGACCAACTACCAAAGACTCTGAAACCTCTTAAGACAGTATCCTAAGCTGGGGGCCAGGCATTAAAGTGTTCAATACATAACAGGTAGCCAAGGATGGGGAGGACAGAATGTCCTTATCTCCCCTATGGAGTGGCACCCAAGACTTCTGTGTGGATGCTGGTTATCTTCCTGGTGACTCAGTAAAAGCTCCAGTGCCTTCGCTGAGCGTTCTGATTCAATCAGTCTGGAGTAGCATCCGGACCTTTGCACACTGCTCCAGTTCCTCATGTTACGGGGAGCTCACCAGAGGGGACTACCGTAGCCAATTCAAAGTCTTTATTCCAGCCTGCTGGGAATATCCAAGTGTCTGGGTGTAGCCTCCAGTGTCCAGAACGTGGGGTTTTTAAAAAAGCAGAAACCACATCCGAGCATCTTGCTCGGGCGGCAGCTGCAGGGGAGCTTCGCGGAAGTGGCAGTTTGAAGCAAGCCTGTTGTAACAGAAGCCGAGATAGTTAGCCAGGGCGTCCTGACCTTTGGCTCCTAGAAAAGAGGCAGGAAACTTTCAGTGGGATTCTGCATAAAGAAGATAAGATTCTAGTTAAACCTGAACTGGCCTCGGCAAGAATACAAGATGGAGGAACCTCTCCCCTGTCTCGGCCATCACACCTGTTGCTCTGGAGAAGCACCTGTCCTGCTTTCTGGCTGCCCGAGGCTCCTTGGTGGACAAGTGGAAGGAGAGGGCTTCATTTATTCTGTTTCTTCATTTTCAAAATAAGGTTCCCTTTTTCCCCCCAATGTGTTCCATTTTTATTTTATTTTCTTATTTTTTAATTCACAACTTTGGAGGTTTGCTCTTTTTTAATTTAAATTTATTTTTACGTATTTATTATTGATTTTATTGAGCTCTAAGTTGTTCTCTGCTCCTTTCCCTGCCTCTCCCCTCCCCTTCAACCCTCTCCCATGGTCCCCATGCTCTCAATTTACTCAGGAGATCTTGTCTTTTTCTACTTCCCATGTAGATTAGATCCATGTATGTCTCTCTTAGGGTTGTTGTCTAGGTTCTCTGGGATTGTGAATTGTAGGCTGGTTTTCTTTGCTTTATGTTTAAAAACCACTTATGAGTGAGTACATGTGATAATTGTCTTTCTGGGTCTGGGTTATCTCACTCAATATGATGTTTTCTATCTCCATCCATTTGCCTGCAAATTTCAAGATGTCGTTACAAAATATGGTTTCTTATAGCCCAGGCTAGCCTCAGACTTGGTAGACAACCGAGGCTGGCTTGAATCCTCTGGCCTCCACCTTCCTAGTACTGGAACAGCAGTCTTTGGCCATCAGCCCCAGCTTTGTCCCTGTCTTTCTTTTACCATCCGAACCTTTAACTTATCTGGAATCTATTGTAGTATTAAAGTATTAGGTATAAGGTAAGAATGTAGCTATTTTTCCTCTGTAGATGATTTCCTAATTGTCACACAACCACTTATTGAATAAACTTTCTTTTCCCTGTGGTTTGTGTGGAGGAAACAAAGGGCAGTCGCTTGCCATCTGCTGGGGTTTGCAGAAATAAACGACAAGCTAGGATGGAGGCAGAAAGATGGCAGGGCTGCTGCCACAGCAGGGTGCCCATCCTTGTCCCAGCAGACCCTCCAGCAAAGCAGGAAATAATGGCCAAAGCTGGGGTGCAAGGCCCTGGAGGAAGATGTGCCATTTGAATGCGTGTTTCTCCTCTGTGTGTTTAAACACCATTGAACTGTGACGTACTGCTTGTGGTTGAGGAGCGTGAAGTCAGGTAGCAGGGCTGTTTCTAAGAGGACCCGCCCCCATTCCCATAGCTCTCACTGGTGTTTATAGTAAAGGAAATTAGGCACAGTTCCCCCTCTCCCCATCCCATCTTCCAGGACCCAGGAGCACTTGGTGTGAAGGAATTCATTTATAGCTAGTCAATGAGGCGCAGATGGCCACTGGCTGGTGTCACTCACTGCTGGAGCCCTGTGTCATGGCTGACGTCACAGAGAGGTCAGCCTTGGTGGGTGGAGGTTCAAAGACAGAGAGGAAGCCCTTAGTGTAGCCGATGTGGTGTACAGCCAAGTGTTCTGTAGGCGTGGGGGATGGACCCGGCCCTGAAGAAGGATTTCGGCTTTGATGTTCCACTGGAGACTAGGAAAACTTAGTACTCTGGTCTTAGCTTTTCCTCTCCCTACAGCAATTTTATCTAGCATGATCCCATCTCCATTGTACAGTGAGGTGGTCATAGAGAACCCCAAAGGGCAGGATCGTGAGGGAAGAGAAGCCTCCCTTGGCCCTGGTTGCAGTGATGAGGATGGTCTGTAATTTGTGGTCTCTATAGTAAAAGGCAGTGTCGAAAGGAATGCCACCTGTGATATGGAAAGACTCAGGTGTCAGGAAGCATGCCAGAGCCTACAGCCTCACAAACCACAAGTTCTCAGCCTGCCAGAATGACATCTGCAATGAGGATACGGCTGAGTTGAAAACAAAGGCTGCACACACTGAGTTCCAACTGGTAGATCAGGTGTGCATTAGTCACTCTGTTCAGAGCCAATCAGTTGTGGGAAAGCGTGCAGTTTTACTATTTTAACTCGTCTTTTAAACAAAGAATTTAAGTGTGTACGTGTGAATGTGTGTGTGTGTGTATTTGTGTGTGTATGCGTCTATGTGTGCATGCATGTATATGTGCGTGTTTGTATGTGTGCGTGTTTGTATGTGTATGTGTGTGTGTGTGTTTGTGTGTGTATGCGTGTATGTGAGTTTGTATGTGTGTGTGTATGTGTGTGTGTGCGTATGCGTGCATGTGTGCATGCATGTATGCATGTGAGTTTGTATGTGTGTGTGTATGTGTGTGTTTGTGTGTGTATGCGCGTATGTGTGCGTGTTTGTATGTGTATGTATGTGTGTGTACGTGTGTATGTGTGTTTGTGTGTGTATGCATGTGTGTGAGTTTGTATGTGTGTGTGTATGTGTGTGTGTATGCATGTATGTGTGCATGCATGTGTGTATGCATGTTTGTGTGTGTGTGTGTGTGTGTGTGTGTGTGTGTGTGTACGTGTATGACATGCTTTACACATGAAGGCTAGATGGCAGCTTTTCCAGATGGGCTTCTCTTCTGCCTTGTTTGTTTCTGAGGGCCCCTCTGGCTGTTTCTGCCTCCCTGCTGTGTGCTCCAGGGTAGCTGGTCAAGCTCCAAGCCTGTTAGTTCTCCTGTCTCTGACTCCTACCCCTCGTCAACACAGGCATGCTGGGATGATAGAGACATGCTGTTGAATCTGGTTTTTCACATGGGTTCTGGGAATCTAGGTCAGGTCATCAGGATTGCATGGCTGACTAAGCATCTTTTCCTGTGGATTTAAATTCTATTGAACCCATGATGTACAAGCAATATTGTTCTATAGTGTGTTGTCTTAGAATTTCTATTGCAGCAGTGAAACACCGAGACCAAAAGCAACTTGGTGAGGACTGGGTTTATTGGGCTTGTTCTTCTATATCACTGAAGGAAGTCAGGACAGGAACCTGGAGACAGGAGTTGATGCAAAGACCATGGGGGGATGCTGCTGCTTACTGACTTGCTCTCCATGGCTTGCGCAGTCTGTTTTCTTATAGAACTTAGGACCACCAGCCCAGGGATGGCACCACCCACCATGGGCTGGGGCCTCCTCACCAATCACTAATTAAGAAAATGCCCTATAGTCAGATGCTATGGCAGCATCTCCTTAATTAAGGCTCCCTCCCCTCAGATGACTTTAGCTGTGTCAAGCTGACATAAAACTAGTCAGGACATGTATATTTCAAAGGTGTTAAATGTCTTCACAGAATCACACCTTTTAAAAAACAGAATAATAGTCCATTGCATGGGCACACAGTATTTCATTTATCCACTCACAAAGTGACAGACATCGACTTGTTAGCATCTTCTGGTTATTGCAAACAATGATCTATGACCATTGCTACACAAGCATTTATTTGAGTTCCTGCATTCAATTCTTTTGGAAATTCTGGATCAGAATTCTGTTTGTGATGTCCATTCATCTAACTTTCTGAGGAAAATATACAAATCAAATTTCATTTCCCATGAGAACACGGTGAGATCCAAGTAGTTTACCTGGGTTCCATTCCTGGACAATGCACCAAAAAAGAACAAAACAAAATAAAACAAAAAAATCAACCACAGTGAGAAATAAAGCTTTATTTTCTTTCATCTTTTATATAAAAAGTCTATCTCTAAAAGATAACTTTTTAAAAATTTATTTATTTATTTATGAAAGATTCTCATGTAGCCCAGGCTGGCCTTGAACTTCTTCTATGCAGACAAGAATGACTTTGAACTTCTGATCTTTCTGCTTTGGCGTACGTGCCAGGTTTGTACCATCCTGCCTGGTTTATATGATGCTGGAGAGAAGAGTCCAGGGTTTTGTGTATGCTAGGTAAGTTCTCTCCCAACCGATCTACAGTTCCAGCCTCTCCGGAGGACATGTTAAACCCACCCACTTCTACCACAAGCCCAGTCTTTCCCTGCTTGCGCCTGAGACAGCGTTTCTTTCCAAGACCCCTGATCCAGCTTCTTGGCTAGGCTCTTTGCTCTCTCTCCCAACCGTTCTCCCCAAGCATCACGGTGTTCCTAGAAAGCACAAAGCACACAGAACTGTTTTAGAATCTCTCCCCGGCTTCCCAGGGCACTGAAACTGGCATCCAAGTCCTGCTCTGGCTACTGAGGTGATGCCTTGCCCGTGTTGGTCTCACTCATAGCTACTCTCCATGGCAACCTGCTCTTCTAAAGATTTCTTTAATGGGTTACATACAAATCCACCCAAGATGGAGAGTCACACACTTGGGTCAGGGGCCACCAGTCCCAAACAGCTCATTCACTTCCTGTCGCCACCCACACGGATTGTATCATCCTCTAAGAGCATGGGGGAACAAAGAGGACCTTACTCTTGCTTCCATCTTTGCTGGTTTTATGGAATGACGCTGGTGGTTTCTTCTCCTGAAAACTTTAGTAGCTGTGCCAGACTCTGTGATCCAGAACATTCCTTACCTCTGACTCTGCAGCACACACATCTTTTTCCTTGCTAACTTCACTTCTCAGTTTCTAGATAAGATCGAATGTGAGGATTAAGACTGTGGGTTAAACCAGGCAAGGTGGGCTTGTTGCTCATCTTCCCTATGCCCAGCAACGAGCCTCTGGGTGGGCTGCCTCATGGCTCTGTGCCTGAGGGAAAAGCAATCCCCAAAGAGGGGGAGCATCTGTTGTCTGGCAAGCAAGAAGGGTGGATCTCCTCGAACACTGAGGTTCTAGGATATCTAGAACATTCCCATGAAAATGCTGTTATTGCCGAGTAGAGCACCAAACAGAGAAGCTATTGCTAAATTAAGAAACTTCCAGGAGGCGTAATATGTGGAGGGGGGGTAAATATGGATCTCTGTGAGTTCGAGGCCAGCCTGGTCTACAAGAGCTAGTTCCAGGACAGGCTGCAAAGCTACAGAGAAACCCTGTCTCGAAAAACAAAAACAAGAAACTTCCAGGGTAACTCCCGCCCCATTAATCACATGTGACCTTTGCCATGAGCCACACCCACAAAGCAGGTACCTGTATCCTGTCTCTCTGCCCACAAAATTTTATCAAAGTGTGTTTTATCTGTCCAAAGTCGGCGTCCGGTAGCTTAGTGGCAAGGAAGTCTGGGAAATGTAGTTTTCCAAAAGTTTCACAGATGCTGGTGTATGCCTTTAATCCCAGCTCCCGGGAGACAGAAATAGGTGGATGAGCCCAAGATCAGCTTGGTCTACACAGTGAATTTGAGGACAGCCAAGGCTACACAAAAGAAACCCTGACTTGATATAAAAACAAAACAAAACCCAAAGAAAACAAACAAAATACCATGGTACATAATTCAGGTCTTTTATCGCAGGAAATTATTATCATGTTAGAGAGGTATTGTCAGTGTGGAGATATCCGCATCTGTTTGGAGAAGTTTGGATCCTTGGTATCTTTTCAACGTGATGACTGGTTAGATCGCAGCCAAAGTGGGAAAGAA
Source organism: Myodes glareolus (assembly GCF_982192425.1). NCBI lineage: Eukaryota > Metazoa > Chordata > Mammalia > Rodentia > Cricetidae > Myodes > Myodes glareolus. The sequence continues at coordinate 18,305,254 of NC_142041.1, read as the reverse complement.
GTCTTTGTTGGGACTGGAGAGATGGCTCAGAGGTTAAGAGCACCGACTGCTCTTCCAAAGGTCCTGAGTTCAATTCCCAGCAACCACATGGTGGCTCACAACCATCTGTAGTGAGATCTGGTGCCCTCTTCTGGCCTACAGGCATGGAAGCTGAACACTGTGTACATAATAAATAAATACATCTTTTTTTTTTTAAAAGAAGAAGTCTTTGTAAGTTGGATTCATTATTTATGAAAGCAGAACGATTTCAGGTTTACAGTGAAGGTGGATTTTATTGTTAAATTTCTTTTATCACATGTCTTTTTGTAGAGACACAACTCCATACCATTTTCAAGCAGGTTCTCAGCATGTAGTTCGTTCCTGGTGCTAGCCAGCTACAGTCTCTGCATTCCCAAGCTTGTATCACCCCAAACAGACCCCCTTTGAAGTTCCTGTCTCCTTTTCTCTGCTCCCCATCCCTGGCAATCACCAATCGTTTAAAGCCATTGTGGGTTTGTCTGTCCTGGATGCATCACATAAACACAGTTACATAATCTGTGACCTTTGTGTCCGGTTCTCCCGCTTAGCACGGTGTTACTGAGGATCACGTGGGTCACTGCATGTGCCCCTATTTTGCTGCTTTCTCCTGTTGAGTAACACTGCATGGTGCAGATATCACACTTTCCTCTGTGAGAAACGACTTGACTCTGTAGCCCAGGCTGGACTCAGAACTGCTGTGGCCTTTCTGCCTCAGCCTCTCAAGGACTGTGATGATCACGCTGTGCCAAGAGTTTCATATCATCCAATGGGTATTCTTTTGGCTGTTATGAATACCGTGCTGTCTGTCTGTCTGTCTTTTCTCTCTGTGTTTTATAAACTAACAAAACTATTTATATGTGTGGGTGTTCTGCCTACACGTATGTTTGTGCGCTGTTTGAGTGCTTGGTGCCCACAGCATCCAGAAGAGGGTGCCAGGACCCCTGGAACTAGAATTGCAGATGGCTGTGAGCTGCCATAATTACTATTTATTATTCTGGTGATTGTATCCAGGTCTTTGCCCTGTGGATGGAAAAGTACAACTTAAATGTAAGTCTCCTGCCCTCTAGTGGACACTTTAAGTCATGGCCACACAAAAAGCCGAACCGATTGCCCTTTGAACAAACAGATGGCTCCTGGTACCTCAGAAGCATGAGACATCTGCCTGCTATAGGCACCCCTTCTGGGAAGCACCGTGGCCCTGTTCATAATCTTGGTGCTGGCATCATGTGGTTTTACTCTTCCTGGGCTGCCACGCATCGGTAGCCACCATCCAGTCAAATGCCCGACCCGGAAGCTCTACCACCCGCTAAGGGACCTCATACAGGAAGGTGGGAGACCCGGCTACAACGATCTCCAAAGTGGAGCGAGAAAAAGCCTCTTTCTTCACCCATAGCTGAGAAAAAGGCATGAGAAGAATTTGAACCACGAGGGATTTGAAAGACAGGGCAAAGGATGTCGGATGTGGAAGGAGTCAGGGCTGCCTTCCGTCCTAGTGAGGTGGCAGGCGGCAGGGAAGCTGTCCTGCTTACTTTTCTATCCCTGTGGTAAGACAACACAAGCAGGGTAACTTCTAGAAGAGTTTATTTGGAGCTTTCCAGCTCCGAAGGGGAGGTCATGACCATCACGGAGGGGAGAATGGCAGCATGCAGGGAGGCAGGTGGCCCTGGAGCAGTCGCTGAGAGCTCACACATCCATCCGCGACCATGAGGGAGCTAACTAGGAATTTTGCGTGGGGGCGGGGGGGGGGGGATGGTGTTGAAACCGGGAAGCCCACCTCCAGCGACACACCTCCTCCAATGAGGCCACACCCCTAATCCTTCCCAAACAGTTCTACCACCTGGGGACCAAGCATTAAACTATATGAGCCTCTGGGGGTCACTCTCATTCAAACCCCCATAGAACTGCTGGTGTGACCCATGACTGTTGTCTGTCCCTCGCCTTCTTTAAGTGTTTTAAATTCAGGATCAATTCAGGTAGTTCCCAACATCAGATCTAACCAATAAAAGTGCTTTGAATATGACATCCCATTTGTTTTTTCAGGTCCCCAGAGAGATAGTTTATATTATTATCCTACAAAGGAGATACTCGAGTCTCCAAGAAACTGCCCGAGACCCACCTAAGGTCCTGCTGCTCATGACAAACTACACAATGCTCCTGTTCTTTCCAATACCCCATAAGCCACACAACCCAGAATTGAAACTGATCCTCCAAGTTATGAGATTGGGTGCTAACTCCACTTCTGCCAGAGGAAAACCCTCTGTAAAGAATTGATAGGTTAGGGCTGGCAAGATGGCTCAACTGGTAGTAAATACACTTACTGCCAAGCCTAATGCAATGACCTATATTCAACCTACAGAGCCCACAGAGTAGGGGATGACTGACCTGGCTCGTAAAAGTTGTCCGCTGGCATCCACACACACACAGTGGCATTCTTACACACACACACACACACACACACACACACACACACACAGTGAAAAATAAAAATAGGTTAAACAGGTTAAGTCCATCTCATCATATAATGCTTGTGCACCTTTAGAAATCAGTTACCACGGGACTGGAGAGATGGCTCGGGGGTTAAGAGCACTGGTTAAGCCGCTCTTCCAAAGGACCCAGGCTCCTATCCCAGCACCCACATGATGGCTCTTGACCATCTGGAACTTCAGTATTAGGTAATCCGATGTCCCCTTCTAGCCTCTGGGAACACTGCGCACATGTGGAACACAGACATAATGTGGGCAAAATATTCATACTCATAAAATGAAATAAATCTTACATAAAATAAAATAAAAATCAGTTAACAGCTGGAGACAGCTTGAGTCTCTGCTTTATAATCCTTTCTTCTTCCAGTCAGCTCATTCCGAATCTGATCATTGATTGAAGAGCCATTCCCAGAAGCTCAAACCCACATTTTTTATTGTTTTTATTTATTTATATTTTTTTTTCTGCTCTCCTCCCTTCCTCTCCCCTCCCTTCTACCCTCTCCCATGATCCTCACACCCCCAGTTTACTCAGGAGATCTTGTCTTTTTCTACTTCCCATCTAGATTAGATTCATGTATGTCTCAGGGTCATCTTTGTTGTCTAGGTTCTCTGGGGTTGTGAATTGTAGGTTGGTTTTTCTTTGCTTTGTGTCTAGGAGCCACTTATGAGTGAGTACATATGATATTTGTCTTTCTGGCAGACTCACATTCTTGAGGTCTATTCTCTGTCTTAGCTGTAGTCAGACAACTATGGCTTTAGCCTTAAGGATCTTATATTGATGCAGAATTCTTAATCTGGACGAATGTTAAGAGCCACTTGAGGTAAACCTAGTGGCTCATGTGTCCCCTGCACTTGAGAGGTGGAAGCAGGAAGATCAGGAGTTCAAAATCAACCTCAGCTACAAAGTGGATCTGAGGCAAACCTGCAATGTATAAGACTTTGTCTTAAAAATCAAGACAAAATGCAAAAACAAACCACCACCAACCAACCAACAAGAAATTCCTTGAGAAGATGACCTATGGAACACCCAGGGCTGCGAGGAAAGCAAGGAATAAATTTCTGTTTTCTTAAAATCCAAAACAAACAAACAAACAAAAAACAAACAAAAAAAGAATTATGAAAGCGGTTCATACCCATAATCCCAGCACTAAGGGGGCCGAGTCAGGAGGATTGCTGTGAGTTTGAAGCCAGCCTGAGTAACATAAATATTAAGCCTCAGGCCAGAGAGATCTGCCTGAGTTCCTTTACTGTGGCGATGATAAAATACAACCTGACAAAAGCACCTTAAGAGAGAAGTGGTCTGTTTTGACTGACAGTTCCGGAGGGGACGGGTGAGTCTGTCTTGGCTCAAGGGCAGGGATAACCGGAGTCTGAGGCTGCTCTCTCTCACACTGTAGTAGTGAAAACGGATTACAGGCAGCCGATCCTCACTGAAGTACTTCCTCCAGCTAGGCTCCCGCTTCGTTCTAAAGGCTTAAAGGCTTCACAACCTTCTTGAACGGCAACCAACGGCTCATGGGTTCAAACACGTGAGGCTATGGGGGACGCTTCACGTGCCAGCCACAACAGACCCCGGCTCAAAGACAAAGCAAAAACTCAAAGTGAAAACATCCATCCGAGTGACTCGAAAAACTGATGTATGCTGGGTTCATGTGCTAGCGCTTCGTTTCATTTCAGATCACGGGAGAGGGCAGTACGGTCCAGTTACGAGCACCTTTTCCCAGTGTGCAGCCAAGCCCAAAGGCCACTGGAGTAACCAAACAGCTCCTTGTCCCGCTGCTTCCTTCGTTCAGCGTGACGATGTTTGGTCTGTTGGCATCCCTGGCTGTTCGGTGCAGGCACGTCCACGAATGGCCGCAGAAAGTGAAGGGATTGCTTTGGGTCTGCATCTTCTCAGTTCTCTGCCCAGGGCTATGGGCTCCATCTTCACACAGGACCAGCAGCCTTCTGTACACAGATCCCTGAACTCTGAACTTTTCGCACAGGTTCAGAGAAGCAAAGTATGTCCAGCTGCGCAGACTTGGACTTTATTCATTCCCTCTGACCTGCCAGTCTGCCCCGTCTTGTTATTCAGGCTGTGTGCGGCTGCATTCCAAGCCCCAGGCCTCTGCTCTGTTGGTCCCTTGCACTGTAGGCAGAAGAACTTATGCATAGATTAGTGTGTGTGTGTGCTAAACTCTGGGAGAATGTACTGAAAATCCCTAACCCTAAAGGGTGTGGTGGTGGCTCATGTCTTTAATCCCAGCACTCGGGTGGCAGAGGCAGGTGGATCTCTGAATTTGAGATCAGCCTGGCCTACAGAGCGAGTTCCAGGACAGCCAGGATAACATAGAGAAACCCTGTCTCGAAAACCAACCAACCAACCAACCAACCAACCAACCAACAAACAAACAAATAAATAAGCAAGCTAGGCACTTCTCCCTTTTGAGCCAAAGGTTGGTTTGTGCAGTGAGTTTCTTTCTTTCTTTCTTTCTTTTTTTTTTTTAAGATTTATTCATTTATTATGTATACAACATTCCTTCCGTGTATGCCTGCAGACCAGAGAGGGCACCAGATCTCATTATAGATGGCTGTGAGCCACTATGTGGTTGCTGGGAATTGAACTCAGGACCTCTGGAAGGACAGTCAGTGCTCTTAACCTCTGAGCCATCTCTCCAGCCCCCTGTGCAGTGAGTTTCTATAACTCACTGTAAGGAGGCACCATTAGTTCTCACTCATATTGACACCTGGAGAGTTTGGGATGCGGGAACAGCTTAATTGGCAAGTTTCCCTGTTCATTGTACTTTCTGCTCAGCTGTACAAAATAAATCTTTTTTTTTTAAAAAAAAAAAATCCCAAGAAACGAAAAGGGGAGGGGGGGAGCAGCAGATTTCATTAGCACGATACAAGGAATAGATCTGAATTCTCCAACTTTTGGTCCAGGTTGAGCAGATCTACTTCAACAATCAAAATCCTAATTAACCACACCCTGGGTCAGTCAGACTCTCTCATTTGTAGCCACACCTGTTGTCAACAACCTTGAGAGAGCAAAAGTAAGGTCAAACTCTCTGACCTTTAGACAAGGTGGAAGAGGACACATCTGTGTGCCCCAATAGGTAGTAATGGGAGCACTTGAGCGCTGAGTTCAAGGCCAGCCTGGTCTACAGAGTGAGTTCTAGCACAGCCAGGTACGGTGCAGAGAAACCTTGTCTTGAAAACAAAAAACAAATTATTTACTATTACTACTGTGTATGTGTGTTTTGCCTGCATGTTTGTCTGTGCTTGCTGTGTGCCTGGTGCCGGCGGAGGCTAGAAGAGGTATCAGGTCCCGTGGGTTTGGAGTAACAGACAGTGATGAGCTGCCTACCTAGTTTGGGTACTGGGAATCCAACCTCCTCTGAAAGAGCAGCCCGCGCTCTTAACTGCTGATGGCTTTGTGGTTTTACTGGAACCAAGCTTACTTATTTCCAGAGTCAATGTCCAACTCTTGCCCGAGTAAAGGATTATAACCAGTGCCACACCACGTCTCGGCCTGTACATCTGCACACAAATTCAAGAGTGGGTAAATCCTGTAATATGAGCAGGTGTTCCTCAGCCGTCTGCGCCGCTGCTGCAGCGTTGCCCTGGCATGTGTGTCTGTGTGCCTGGACGGAAGCGGAAGCGGAAGCGCTCCAGCTGAGACCTGGAGGACAAGGACCTGGAACAGAGTGGCTTCTCCTGCATTGCTGGGAAATACTTTATAATACTGCTATAAACTAGGAGGGAATCAGTTACTCTCGTTCATCTCCGTAACCTAATGCTCCTTCTGCTCAATTCCTCTCTGCTCTTTGAAGCCCTCCCTATGTCCCACATGGGGCGCAATCAGATACCATCAGAGCTGGGTCAGTTACGGAGTGCCCTGCAACCCAAGAGGTCAAAACTAGGGCTTATAAGTCTGAAAGTAGCCGGACGTGACCACACATGCCGTTAATCTGAAGCACTCCTGCAGGCAGAGGCAGGAGGATCTCTGAGTGTGAGGTTAGCCTGGTCTACATAGTGAGCTTCAGGACAGCCAAGGCTACACAGAGAGACCTTTTCTTAACACCCTCACCACCCCATCTCCATGTGACCAGTGCCCAAGTAAAAGCACAGCAATATCAGGGCCTGTGAGGTAGCGCAGGGAAATGTATCTGCCACCAAACCTGATCACCCGAGTTTGAGCCTTAGAATCCACATGGTTTAAGGAAAGACCTGACTCCTGAGACTTCTCTGACCCCAACACTTGTGCTGGAACAGGCTGAAGCCCCACCGCTAATAGATACACAAATGTTTAAAAGAATAGAAATTACAAAGAATAATGGTGACTTAATTCTTTCAAAATTGGCCCAGTGCTTTGGGTTTTGTTTGTTGCTTGTTTGCTTGAAACAAAGTCTAAGGCCCAAGTCATCCTGATACTGACTGTGCGGCTCTTGACCTTCCTGCTTCTATCTCCTAAAAGCTATGAGTAGGCTTATATGCATTACCACCAGATAATTATTATTATTTATTGTACATATTTATAAAAATTAGTCAGGATGGAGATGTGACCCCATAACTTACTCATATTGTATGCACAGGATTTTTTGTTTTTATGTTTCTCCCCATTGCACACAAACTCTCTACAAAAGCCTTCTGGCTCTGCTTCCACATATGCCATCAAAGAGTATTTGCCTTTCTAGGTTAGGCTTAACGTCCTTCCACTTGTTCTTGACTACAGTAGAAATTCCCTTGTACAGGTATCTTCTTTGTCTTATTGTCAAGATTTACTTTGCAGTCTTTCCACTGTGGTGGAACTAGTTCTACACACAATTTGCCTCTTACCTCTATCAGTCAGCTTGATTTTCTAGCAAATCCTTTGACCTGCCAACACTTTCTATGTGCCTTTAAACATTTTAAATTCATGGACAATGCACGGGATGATGAGTTTTATTGGTCAATTTAACACAGTCTAGAATCATCTGGGAAGAGTCCCAGCAAGATCAAGCAGGACTGTGGGCATGCCTCTGGGGGTTATCTTGATGACATCAACTGAGGTGGAAGACCTGGCCCCCGTGGGCGGCATCATTCCTTAAGCAGGGAATCCTGAAATGGGTAAGGCATTGAAAGCGAGTGAGCTGGGCAAAGCTATGCATTCATAACCCATGGTGCTCTGCTCTTGACTGTGCATATGATGTCACCATTTGCTTTAAGCTCCTGCTACTTAGACCTCCAGCAGTGACTAACTGTGACCTGGAATTTTTTGTTAGTGCTATGAAACACCCAAATACTTACATATAAAGCTGACTTTATCTTTACCCTACTCCTTTCCTGGTCACCTTTGTTCTTAGCTGGAATGTGTCCTTGAGAGCTTTTCCTGTTAATCTACATGCAGGCTTGCTTTTATGGATGGCTAGCATGCCATGTGTTTTATACATACACAATCATATTGGTTTGGTTTTTAATATCTGCAAACAGAAGTTTTTGTCCTGCCCAGTCCCACAGTCTCCTTCCCAGAATTCTCCTAATCTAGTCGCCCTACCTATACTTCCTTCCTGGCTACTGGCCAATCAGTGGTTTATTAAACTAATATGAATAACAAATCTTTACAATGGACAAGAACATTATCCCACAGCATTTCCCATTTTTTCCTTTCAAAACAAGAACTCTGAGTCTAATTTCCTTTGTTTAGCTTTTTCCTGACCATTATTTGTAACAACTTGTAAGCAACACTCTAAATAAAGACAAACATACATAATCCATTTTTTTTTTTTTGCAAATATGGGTGTTGCTTTCTAGGCTATGTCCTTGTGATTGGGGGTGCTGGTAATCTTATGGGAACCCAAAATAAATTTAGAATTATGGCAAAGTCCTGACTAAAGTATTCTATGAGGCTGGATCTTCTCAGACAGCAGCCTTGAAGCTGTTCTGAATACTGAACTCAGAGGAAACTTCAACAGAGATCCTCTGAAATGTTGGATCATCTGGGCCATCTGTTCCCACTGGAGATTTTTCAGGGGGTCTTCCTTGATCAAACCTGAACCCAGAATGAATCCACAGCCTCTCCTTTCCTGTGGAAACAAAATCAAAATCTCTTCTCCAAAGTAACATCTTTTTACTTAAACTTTGAAGTCAAGGCATTTTCAAAATATATAAATTGGATTAATCCAACAGCATTTATAATCAAATGTCTTTTAGCAGCTGTTGTTCCTTCCTCAGCAAACAATTCAAAGACAGCACAATAACAGCATCCAGACTGTGTATTTTTTATCTTTACATGCCTTTTTTTTAAACTATTTCTTTTATTTTTATTTATTTTTGCCATTTGAGTCAGGGTTTCTCTGTCTATTTTTGGCTGTCCTGGATCTCACTCTATAGACCAGGTTGGTCTCGAACTCACGGAGATTTGCCTGCCTCTGCCTCCCAAGTACTGGGATTAAAGACATGTGCCACCACACCCAGTTACTCTATTTCTTTTTAAAAGGACTTTCTCTATCCTTTTTCTTTTCTCTCTCAAGCCTACGTATATATATATATATATATATATATATATATATATATATATATATATATATATTTTAGCCTACGTATATTTTTAAACACACTGTAAACCACTTAGAGACTTTTTTTTCTTGTTGGAATCGGTTTTTACTGTATATATCTATCTTCTTCTGAGCACATGAGTCTTTAATCTTCTAAGCAGCATGGCTAGGATTAAAGCTGTGGCTGTAGTTGCTGGCTCCGCCCCATTCCTTCGCTTTCTGAGAGTCTAGCTTCATGTTGGAGGTACAGGCAGGAGTCATGTTTATTGCCAAAATTTGTAGAGTTTCTAGGTCCATGCCACCACCAAGAAGCATGCTTCCAGCTGCTCAAATACACCATTTAAGTGTTTGGTGGCGGGGCCTCTTAAGAGAACTGAGAGATCTTTGATGCTAACACTGAGTCAGAAAGTCTTTTTTAAAGGAGCCGCACCTCCATTTGCCTTTAGCAAACAGAGCCCATCTCAGAAAATGCTGGTACCAAGAAGCCATGCTTAACTCTGTTCTTTTGTGTCTAGAATTCCTTCCCAAGCTCTCAGGTTTTATGTGGATGTAGTTGCTGAACATTGGGCATCATTTGTAGACAGAAGTTTCTGTCCTGTCCCATCCTACAGTTGTTCAGTCCCAAATAAACACACAGAGGCTTATATTAATTATAAACTGTTTGGTCTGTTAACTCTGGTTTATTATTAACCAACTCTTATGACTTAAATTCACCCATAATTCTTGTCTATGCTTAGCCAAGTGGCTTGGTACTTTTCTCAGTAAGGCATTCTCATCTTGTTTCCTCTGCGATTGGCTGGTGACTGACTCTCTGTCTTTCCTCTTTCCAGAATTCTAATCTGGTTGCCCTACCTATACTTCCTTCCTGGTTACTGGCCAATCAGTGTTTTATTAAACCAATACAAGTGACAAATCTTTACAGTGTACAGGAGCATTTCCCACAGCAAATATCAGTCGGCAACTTGTCAGAGAGACTTTTTTCTCCCTCAGCATGAACAGTATTTACTCTATACACCCCGACAGAAGCAACTTAAGGGAGAACGGATTTGTTCAGCTGACAATCCTAGGTCACAGCACACCCAGTCAAGAGCAGAGCAAAATAGATTAGTGAACAAATGCCTTTGTTCATGTTTACCATGCGTGCTGTTGTCGGAGTTTCTGTCCTGCCCCGTTCCCACAGTCGTTAAGTCCCAAAGAAATCACACCGAGGTCTACATTAGTCATAAACTGATTGGCCCAGTGTGCTACTATGAACAATAATGCAAAATCACCCTTAGACATGTTTCTTTTATTTCTGTTCCCACCCATGTGACTTCCATCCCCATCACACTATAAAAATTCTGATGTATCATTAGCTTCCACTTTCTTTCATTATCTATTTATATATCAATCCATCTATCATCTATCTTTCTGTCTCAGGTAGCCCAGGCTAGCTCACTCCTGCTTCAACTTTCCCAGTTCTGGGCTAACAGATGCCACCACCAAGCATAGCTTGTTTCTGGTCTTATAGTGAAGTCATCGATCCATTTTGAGTTGATTTTTGTACAGGATGAGATAGAGATCCAACTTCAGCCCTTTGTACAAGCGGCACTTAAGGGTCTGTCTTCCCTCCCTGCTCCTCCCACCCCAGCCTAAGCCCATTGAGACTACTCCTCCTTCCCACCTTTCCAAGCCTCTCAGCATTATTTGGTCCGTACTTCTGCTCTGGCCACCTGAAGTCTGTTTCTTCTATTCTGTGCTTCCATCTCCACATGTTAAGGTTCTTTACACTCTGAATTCTTTTCCTTGATTTCCCCAAATGGTCCTAAAGGACATCTACATGATAATGCCTTCCAATTCCTGTTCCTGTCTAGCCTTGTGGAACTTTATGCCAGCATCATGTTGGGGCAGGGATTTAGCTCTGTGTCCAGAGCTGCCCTGCTTTGGGCCTCTAGGAGGATAGACTAGAGCAAGGTGGTAATTCCAAGAAGAGTTAGAGGAAAAGGGAGGTAGAGTCAGGGAGATGCCATGTAGTTGCCACCAAAGGAGACAGATGCCTGGGAACTTTACCAGTAAACCACGAGCCTCGCGGTAATGCACAGATTAATAGAAATGGGTTAATTTAAGATATAAGAGTTAGGTAGAAAGACATGTAAGCTATTGACCAAGCAGTGATTTAATAAATGCAGTTTTTGTTTAATTATTTTGGGTATGGGTAGCCGGAAACAAACAAGCGGGCTTCACCAAGACAGTACCCCAGGTGTTTAGAAAGTGAGGATACATTCTTGGGTCCTACTCTCCCAAGTCTTGAGACTGCTCGTTCCATTTCAACAGCCCTCCCACATCTCTCATTATGATCTTTGTATCTGCCCTAGGTACCTGCCGAGGCCCATCCGGCTTTCACTTTTCATCTCCATTTCTCATGCTGAAACCTCTTAACCATCCCATGAAGCCAGCTATCCTCCAGCAGCTTCCCATCACATACACAAGTGGCCTGGGATGACTGGGTTCTGCCAGCCCATCCTCCTTTCAGGCCTTGATGGTTTCTGTACCACCCTCTTCACCTCATACCCTTTGTGCCTGGTATTCTCAGCTGGAAAGCCGACTCCCTGGCATGTGGCAGTCGGAGTCCTTTTCATCTATCAAGTTTCAGCTCCACCACCTCACAGAACCCTGCCCAACCACCTGATGTGGAGCAGGTCTCACCGCTACTGTAACTGTGGCCAGTTTCCTGGTTCTTCTTGCCTCACAACGTACCCCACACAGCCCCTTACTAGTTTGCCTTCTCTGCATATGTTCAAGATGTTATTGGTAGTACCCTGGCCATAACACATTCATTGATTCCAAGTTCATCACCCTAATTTTATCAGAGGCAAGAAACCCAATCATTACACCAATCTTGCTAAGAGCAATGTATTCTGGAGTCACAATTCTCTGGCTCAAATTCCAGCTGATCCACTGACTAGTTGGGATGTTGGGAAGATTAATCCTTGTCTTCACTGGTGACTGGGAACTGTAGCATCTTTACCAACAACAGTTACTGCAAAGATTAATGGGATGCCTAGCCTAAGACTGAATTAATTCTATAGTTTTCAGTACCAACCTGAAAACGTTTCACCAGGTAATCCATCCCCTCGCTGTTTACAATGGAACAAGGTTTTCTGAATCACTTTCACTTCTACTCAGTTTTGAATCTCCATGTATGTCTACACGCTCATAGTTTCATGAAGTTCACAGGTATGTACCACCACTAAAACCAGGCTTTTTTTTTAAAAGTCAGTTACCATGGTAATATTTCATCACAAGTGAACCATCAGTCATGCTCATGGTCAGGACCACACAGTGGGTCTGTTTATCCGCAAGAATTTTATGTTTATTAAAGGAAAACTACAAAACCCCTAGAGACTTTAATGTAACTGCATTACAAGAGATTTTTTTCTAGAACTATATTAAGATAGGAGTTTATCTTCTAAATCTTTTTAAGATATAAAAGTTTGTTTTTTAAATGTGTATGTTTTACTTGCGTGTATGTATATACATGTAATGCATGCATGCCTGGTACCCAGGGAGGCTAGTAGAGGACATCAGATCCCTTGGTCCTTAAACAACAGGTGGCGAGCTGCCATGCACGTGTGTGCTGGGAAGGAAACCCACGTCCACTGCAAGAGCAGCCAAGGCTCTACTGAGCCGTCACTCCAGGCTCCTATTTTTTTTAATGGTAAAACAAACAAAAACCCAGTGGGTAAATGTCACTAAAATTAAGAGGTGAAATCAGGCTCTCTCATTTATATTAAAAGACTCCAGACGGTTTTAAAAAGGGTAGAATTAATATTTTATCCTCATTTATAATCAGATGGCAGTTGGGGATAGACTCTCCACACTTCAGATTTGTTTGAAAATTAAAAAAGTTACAGGTTTTAAACAGCTGCTGGCTGGTTATGTTTCTCAGGGCATGATTACGCAAATTCAGTAATGGAGGCTTCAAGCTTTTCCTTGTTCGCACCAGAGAATTCACCCACCTGTTAAAGAAGAAAAAAGAGCAGCGCCATTACTGTGTGAAGCCAGTCACGGAAACAACAAAAACAGGGAGTCTGAGACAGTCTTCAATAATAATTTTAACAAAATAAACAAAAAAACACAAACCAAAACAAAAAACTAACAGCAAAAATAAACAAGACTGGAGAAAAGCCAAAGGACTTCAGTGCAATCTCCCCCAAACAAATATCTCTTAATAAGAACAAATGAACTGCCAAGATCTAAGAAAGTACGCTTTATGATACGAATGATGAACTGGCTATGGAGACAGCGACTAGTCTTTAACAGAGAATAATTTTCAATTAGGCACTAAGGTCCAGGACGCAAGACAATGTCTTTTTTTTTTTTTTTTTAAAAAAAAACAAGGTCTTTTCTGGTTCCCAGACTGTCCTCAAATCCAAGGTGTTTCTTGTGTCTCAGCCTCTCAAGTGCTGAGATCACAATATCACACCCAGCACTGTCAACTTGAATGGAGAAAGGGGTGACATACTTCTTGTAAATCACTTCAATGCTTTTTGCATGTGCACTATACCTTCTTTTGCCAAAGTGTTATTCCTGGTTTTGGTGGAGACATGGTCTCCCTTTGTAACTTATGTTAGCCTGCAACTCACTATGTACCCGGCCTCCTAAGCCTTTGAATACAAGCATGCAGCATCATGCCAGGCTCCATACAGTCATGAAACATAAAACAGCGGGACACATCTCCCTCGTGAGTCAGTTCAGTTATTTCTGTGTTCATACCATACATTCTTCTGCCCACTTGGTAATTTTTTTTCTTTTCTGTTTTTGGAAACAGGTGTAGTCCATGTTGACCTGGACTTGCAGCAGTCTTACAGGCTACTCCCAAAGTGTTGGGATTACAACTGTGCACCACAACACCCAGCCCCAGCTGTTGTCTTTTATTTATTTATCTATTTACTTTGGTGTTTAAAAACAGTTTCTCTGTGTAGCCCTTGCTATCCTCAAACACAGAGATCCATCTGTGCCTGCCTCTGCCTCCCGAGTGCTGGGGTTAAAGGTGTGCGCCACTCCCCAGCTCTAGTTGGTGTTCTTAAAGACATACCTTTTTACCCTTTTTGTAAAACTGGAAGGTCGGCATGCATTTGACTTCACACTCTGCAGCAACGTCCTTGGGTGTGGGGGAAGATGGTCAGGGAGAGAGGATGAAAACAAGAATGTGAACATTAAACTTAGAGGGAAAAATTCCAAAACCCAGACTTGTTTTCCACCACGCACCCCAAACCCCAGCCTCAGAACCTGGAGCATACAAGCACCAATACAACAAACACAAAAGCCCAATGTGTTGCATTCAATGAAAAACCCTTACTAACATCTACCTCCAGGAATGGACTCTAACAAAAAGGATGTTACTGGGATCGGCTAGCACAACAGCCCCTCACCATGCTCCTCAGAACCAACAGGTCCAAGTTTTTGCTAAACTTTTCCAATACTAAGAGAATGGGGTATATACAGACAATGGCTGGGTAACTACTATCTGTTGTTTCTGGGACTGGAAGTTAGGGCCCTGCACACGCTAGGCAAACACTCCGAACCCTCTGGGTAGAATCCTGTCACATTGCCAAGGTTGGCCTAAATTTAAGATCCTCCTGCTTAGCTTCCTGAGTGCTGGGATTGTACAGAATGGGCTCAGGGCCCAAGTTACAACCCATGTTACCCTTAGCGAAGCACGATAGTACACAATACACATCCGAAATCTCAGCACTTGGGAAGTGGAGGCAGGAGCATGAGAAGGCCATCCTCAGCTACACAGCCACTTCAAGACCAGACGGGGCTCTAAGACCCGGTCTCCAAACAAACAGAACCCCTATAAATCAAACACTGGAAAAGGGTGTATTAATGAAATAGATTCTTAAGTGTCTGTGCTCATATATACCTTATTTTTAAAAAACTATATCCTCATGTAGTTAAAGCATTAAGAATTTTCTCATGGGGTCTGGAGATGTGGCTTAGCAGCTGCTCTTGCAGAGGACCTGGATTTTATTCTCAGCACCCATATGGTTCACAACCATCTGTAACCCTAGCCCCGGGGATTCAATGTCTTCTTCTGCCGTCCACAGGCACCAAGCACTTGTACACACATGCATTTAAGCAAAACGTTTATACATAAAACAAAAATATCAAAAAAAAAGAAAGAAAAAGAAAAAAACTAAACCCCAAGAACTCTCTTTTTGCTGTGTGTCAAAGTGACCTTTTAAAGGTCGCATGGTATTTTATTTCACATTTTAACTCCTCTTACTGAACTTTTCCAAGATCATTTCCAACTTATGTATGAATAGTTGTGAATGGATACATTTATCCTTGGGTTTTAAAATATAAAATCTAACTGTTAGGTTCCAGAAAATTCTACAGTTTGCCTCATAAAAAAACCACTGGAAGTTACCCATTATTTACTAATCTTATCACTCATGCACCTAAATATACAATCTTCTTTTCAAAATGCATGTTGTAGGCTCTCTCTCTCTCTTTCTCTCTCTCTCTCTCTCTCTCTCTCTCTCTCTCACACACACACACACAGATGGACTTTTCCATATGAAACACACTCATGCACCCCCTTTTATCATCCAATAGTATGAATAGCGATAGTCTGCTTGTTAAAGACCTATGCTAAGTAACCAAGAAGCAGCACCCCCACGGCCTCCGTATCAGCTCCAGCCTCCTGCCCTGACTTGCCTCTGTGATGGACTGTGTGACCTGGAAGTGTGAGTCACATACAGGGAGCTACCTGATGTAGGTGCTGGAACAAAACCCGGGTCTTTTGTTCTCTGTGCTCCTAACCACAGAGCAATCTCTCTAGGTCTGAGTGAACCACACTTCAAGCAATTCAATTTGATATGGAAATGATGGTTTTTCCTGGTGTACTTTCAATCCTCACATATGCTCCTGGTTTGATCTGCTACTACCATTCATTAACCCTAGAGGCAGAAGTCTTGACTATACTTCAGGCTCATGACTTTCATGCCATCAAACCCACCAGGGCTGCCCACCCAGGCGAGACTTCAAACACCCCATCCACCAAGGCCTCAGCGCTGCAGTCTCTGTCCAGCAGCGACAGAGAAAGCTGTTACAGGGCCTATCATTCTTGTTTGCCCAGTATTTCCTACACGTTTTAGCTTCTAGATTTACATGCAATAGAGAACAAGATAAACCAGCAACAGTTTAATTATAAATGGTTAATTATTAACATATAGTTAAGTAGTGCTGGTTTAAAGCAATGTTTTAACTAAGTAGCCAAGATATATTTGGACATATCTTTACTAATGTGCCCCCCATTTCTCCTTTCCTTTAAAGTAAAAACACTGCCCAAGATTTTCCTGTCTGTATTATTTCAGAGTATTATCATCAATTCCCCAAATACGTTAGCTTCAGACTGGGTTAAATTTAAATTTGGGAGCACTGACACTTTAACCATGCCAAGTCAATGCCCATGAACACAGCAGCACTGCCGTCTGGGAAGGCTTTTACGGCCATTTGTAGAGCCTGATGCAGGCTCTGCCCGCCACCATCTAGGTCTCCCCTCTTCCAGCTGATGCTCTGTGGGCCTCGACGCCTACTCTTAGATGGATTGGAAAGACCCACAGACGATTCTTTGGCTGTTAGAATCCCTCTCTGTAGTCCCTTTAGATGCTCAGGGATTGCAGTGTGAGCCACCACTTTCTCAGATGCCATTCTTGATCCCGCGTTTCTCTCACCACCTGCTCATTTAACCCAGGGTCACACCCCTACTTCCCACTTTTTAAAAATAACCCAAAACTCACATCCACAATAACTCACACCCTGGCAGAGCTCTCAAGTTGAGCTTTGACCAATGCAGGGCCATGCGACCAGCAGCAGCAAGCTGTAAGCCAGCCCCTTACTCCCCAGCTGCCCTCCCTGCAATAAATCACTGACTACACTCCACCCCTGCTAACCGCTGACCTGCTTTGTCTCCTTAAAGCCTAATCTCAGATGTTCTGAGTATGTACAACAGGATCACACCAAATCTTAGTGCTAGGACAGCCTTCCAGAGAGTGACAGGAACACTAACCATGCTCACTCGCTTCGCTCCTATTACCCCGGGCCTAGCTTTCTCAGTAAAGCTGAAATACATGGTATTCGAAAGCTTACAGACTTGTTTCTTTTTTTGGTTTAATTTATAAAATATGCATCACACCCCCTTGGCCACCAACGCAATATTATGTTCTACAGGGGCCTTCCTGTGCCTCCACCACCAATGAGGACAGGCCAGAAAGTGTACTGAGAAAAAAAAGCCACACGGGGCATGGTGGGAGCTCCTATGTGACCCTCCAGAACCTTTGCCAGGCTGAGAGCTGGGTATGGAGATCTGATTATAGGCAGAGAACGAGACTCGAGAAAGATGGGAGTTCAGCGTAAAGCAGAAGCCAGCGAGTCAGTGCTGGATGGAGTCCAGCCCACTGAGTCAGCGGTCACACCTTTCTCTCCTCCTTCCCGCCCCACGAGCACAAGTACTCATGCATCCCTCAGCAGCCCTGGTGCTCCATCCCAAGCAGCCCTTTCCAGCCCAGTGGCCCGTGAGAGGAAAGGTCACATGCTAAGGCCCTGACCTGCACTCCTAAGGGGTGTGTGTGTGGAGGGGGAAGCGGGGAGAAGAGCAGAGCAAAGGCAGGAGCCCCGCGGGCGGTGTTGTTTTAAATACTGGCTCTGCAACTCCAAGAACAACCTCTCCCTGTTTCAGCCTCCCCATCTCTAAATAAGACAGGGCCAATACCAGTATGGGGGGCGGTGCTAAAGATAAATCAATGTGGAAAGTACACAGAACAGAACCGAGTGGATAACAAGAACTTTTCGCTTAAGTCCTCCCAGCTCTCCAAGGTACCAGGGCTCTTCAATGTTCACTGAGATGTTTGGGCTTTCCCACTGATTCAAACCAAGCACCATTAGAATGAGCCCATGAATACAGCTCCCATGCCACGGGAAGTTGGGAGTATCTCAAAAGCACCCTCACAATTCCATGACACTATCCAATCCACTATCTTTTAGAGCCAAAGTCCACTTGTATCTATAGAGCATCACAGAATGGGGGGCAGGATACAGGCCTCTGCAACACAAAGGCCTCCATCATCTGAGAGCTACTGTTTAGATGCTCACTTTAGACCGTGCCACACACCGCTCCCAGTACCTAGGATTAAGCCCATATCTGGGATACCCCGTTCTTCCCGAACAGAACTTCCCAGACAAAGTCCTATTTCTAGTATTATTTTTCCACTTCTACTTTAAAGAACAGGGTATTCTTCAGAGGACAGGCCCCTCTGAGAAGCTTGGCAGCATCCAGTTTCTCACTACATACCTGGCAGTCATCCACATCTATTTCAAGGAACACCACACTGGAATACTTTTCAGAGAGGGACTGGAAAATTAAAAACAAACCAAAAAAGTGTTAGAACTGGATAATGGCAGTCAACATAGCTAAGCTTCTTCAAGGGAAATGTGACAGAGATTAAAGATTTACTTTTATTTCATGCAGATGGTGTTTTGCCGAAATGCATGGCCGTGTTCCATGTGTGTGCCTGGTGCCTGTAGAGGCCAGAGAGGGCACTGACTGCCCCGGAACTAGAGTTATGGAAGGTCGTGACCTTCCATTTGGGTGCTGGAAACCAAACCTAGGTCCTCCTAGAAGAGCGGTCAGTGCTCTTAACCACTGAGGCATCTCTCCAATTCCATACACTAAAAGTTTTAAATTATTATTTAAAAGTTCGTATTTTATTAATTATTACTTTATGTCTGTGGATGTGCCATAACATGTATATGGAAGTCACAGGGCAACTTCTGGGAGCCAGTTCACTTTTCAACGTGGGTTTTAAAGGCCCAACTCAGGCCAGGCTTGCACGGCAAGCCCCAAGTTCCCTTCCTTTTCTGCCGGTCAACCTCACCAGCCAGGTCTAAAGATTCAGCTTGGAGACTAGGTAAGCAGCGACACAGCTGTCTCCAAATCAAATTTTCTCAAGGGGAAAGTAATTTACCACTGCGACTTTGATTTAGAGGCCTTAATCTCACACTAGGCCCAGGTTTCAAATGTAAAAGAACCAAATGACTTAGACAGACAAAACTGACTCCCCGAAGGTTGTCCTCAGGGAGCTTTATTGTGTAAGGGTGTTTAGGACAACAATGGCACAGGAAAACAAGGCACAGCCTCACACCCATCATCAACCCTTTCACCCCAGCCTGTGACCCCTGAGCAGCCTCGGAGCCCAGGGCTCCTATACTCACATGAAAGAAAGGCTTGATCATTTTACAAGGCCCACACCACGTGGCCGAGAAGTCCACAACTACAAGCTTGTCTCCCGCAGCCTCCAGGGCCTCCTGAAAAGCTTCCTGGGGAAGGAGGAAAAAAACAAAACACCCGTGTCATACATTTTCACTTTCTGTAAGACAAGTGTGACCCAATGCCCTCAAACCCAGTGCTCACTCAGGAGGCAGAAGTAGGCAGATGGCCAACCTGGTCTACACTGGCCAATTCCAGGCTAGCCAGTGAGACCCCCCCAAGTAAACACACACACAACAAAAAGATGTTAAGTACAACCTAAGAGTAACCTAAGAGTTTCTGCTCTTAAGGCCGACTTTTTAGCCAAAGCAACCAAGGAAGTGGCTTGAGAAGAAATCTTGCACACGGTATCACTGCACTTGTTAAGATGAAATGAGAATGTCTTTATGTCTCCAGGAATACCGTACAAAATAACGATGCTGCAGAGCCAGGGCTTTGCGCATGCCAGCAAGAGTTACATCCCCAGCCCGCGACTCCTTTATATTATTAACACTAAACAAACAAACAAAAAAGGAAAACCGGCATTTGTACCAATAATGTCTTCACATCAAAGTAAGTTCTACGGTAGACACGGGAGTCTTAGGAGTTGAGGAAAGGAGCCTCAAGACACAGTTAAGCAATGAAAGAGTCACAAGTTACTTAACCAATGGGGAAATAATGAAAGAATTTGTCCAGGGTGAAACACAACCCCAGGGCAGCGTCCAGGAGACCAACCTCCCACTCAGGTCCCCATTAGCAGAAACAGATTTTGTGTGCTTTAAGATTTAATGTGTGTGTGCTGTTGCACAGAGGCCCGAAGAGGAGGAAGCACTTACTAGCTCTCCAGCCCCTTCCATGCTTTCTACAGGCCTTCTGGAGTTGGATCACACTACTTCTCAACCTTTGGCTTTTGCCCTATGGATTGAAACTCACTGCTTTTTAGGTGAAGCCAAATGTTAGCTCCTCAGGAAGGAAGAGGAATTTCTTCAGGAAGAAATTTTTCTTTGGCTGTTTTGCTTAAGTAACACTGGCCACATTAAAGTCTCAGCAAAAACAATTAAAAAAAAAAATCCCTCACCACTAACCTCCTTTGAATTATTTACCAAAAGCCTCGATACTGTAACCCTAGGAACCTAACATTCTAGTTACCAGGGACTCATTTAAACCATTAGTCATTTGGTGCTGACTAAAACCCAAACTGGGGTAACAAAGAGGAAAAAAAAAAAACCCAAAACCAACCAAACAAAAAATTCCA
Organism: Myodes glareolus; assembly: GCF_982192425.1. Taxonomy (NCBI): domain Eukaryota; kingdom Metazoa; phylum Chordata; class Mammalia; order Rodentia; family Cricetidae; genus Myodes; species Myodes glareolus. The sequence continues at coordinate 18,284,689 of NC_142041.1, read as the reverse complement.
CAAGCAGCTACATCTGAAGGTAATATTTCCTCCAGGGGAAAAAAAAGGTTGGTCAAATTAGTTAACAAAAACTAAGCCAGCCTGGTGGGGGGTTGGAGAAGAGGCAGGCGGATCTCCAAGAGTTTGAGGCCAACCTAGTCTACACAGAAAAACCTTTTTAAAAAACCAAAAGAGGGCCAAACTAAGATCAGGCCCAACAAAGGAAAGCAAACATATACAACACTACAAAGTTAAAACATACACAGATACAACCAAAACAAAAACCTAAGGAGTCTTCACAGAGTATGGTTACTCTAATTTTTTAAAAATTCTATTTTATAAGTATTGATGATTCTATTTGCATGTATTTATACATATACGTACAATGGATTTGTACATCACTGTGTGCCTGGTGCCTTCGGAGGCCAGAAGATGCACTGGGGATTGGTGTTACAGATAATCACAAACCACCATGTGGGTGCTGGGAATCGAACACCTGTCCTCAGCCCTGCCCTTTTCAGGTCATTTCTGAGACGCGCACAGAACGGCTATGACAACGTCAGAAGATTAACCTAGTTATGCAGGGTCCCTCAACCCATGTCCGGGTGTGTCAGGGTCAGGAGTGGGGTGTGCAGGGCCAAGGAATGGAAATACCTTTCCAAACCACCACTGGTTGTTGCAGATAAATTTCATATAAAAAAGTCCATACCACCCACTCTATACCGCAAGACATAGGTCAAGACAGTATGGTAGGCTGGTCTGACTGACACCCACATCTGGAACATAGCTGATCCTCAATAAACGTTTGATGAGATTACATAGAAAGCAGGACGAACTGCATTTCGAACCCTCCCTGGCTTCAGTGAACATGAGTTACAGAGGCAGGGATGTGCAAACTCCATAAACAAGTTCTCTTCTCCAGGTGTGTAAACGTGCCTGAACTCCTGGCTTGAGGAATATTCAAAATTATCTAAGAAGCAAAATCACAAACTTTAGCTTCAGAAACTAATAATTACAATTAGTGACACCAATGCTCTGGAGACAAAACGCAGTTGGAGCAGTTGCTATGAAGCCTCTTCTCAAACACACCCAGCTCACAGGTTGGCAAGGTGACTCAGCAGATTAAAGTGCTTGCTACCAAGACTGAGGAACTAAGTTCAAAACCCAGGATCCAATCCTGCCAGGTTGTCCTCTGATCGCCCCAAGTGAATGCCCTAGCCCTTCACATAAATGTAAAACAAAACAGAAAGCCCCAGGCAACAAAACCATACTCAGTCCAAAGGTAATAATATTAAGTGTTCTTCGCTTTTTGAGACAGGATCTCACTCTGTAGCCTAGACGGTGGTGATCCTCCTGCCTTAGTCTCCCAAATGCTAGTTATTAGAGGCATGAGTCAACACCCTGGTCTAACATAGTGAGCAGTTAGTCTATAAGGCACTGTGCAATGTGCCTTGTGTGTAGTTCAAAAAGTGGCAGTTTTAGTCTTTTTTTTTTCTTCCCAAGACAGGGTTTCTCTGTGTAGCCTTGGGACCTATCCTGGCACTCCCTATAGACCAGGCAGGACTTGAACTCACAGAGAGCCGCCTGCCTCTGCCGCCCAAGTGCTGGGATTACAGGCGTGTGCCACCAATGCCCCGCCAGTTTTAGTCTTAAAAACAAACAGTCGGGAGGTGTTTAATGGCAGAGGCAGGGGGATCTCTGTGAGTTCGAGGCCAGCCTGGTCCACAAGAGCTAGTTCCAGAATAGCTCCAAAGCTACAAAGAAAGCCTGTCTCAAAAAACAAAATAAACAAAGCAAACCAACTGTTGATTTCTTCTTCATTACATCATAGCCTGCCAAATCCACTCCTGTCTGGAGACAGACCCCAGGGGGCCCTTAACTACCCATACAGTCCCCAGAAACAGTTATATTCCTTCCGCATGGTTAAACCAACCGACTTATTCCATCAGATTAACTTTAGGCGTAGTCAATTAAGCCCCGGTAGTGGTGACTCTGATCAGGACTTTGTTAATAGGCCTTTGAGGCCCAGGCTTTTTATGAATAACTGTCAAAGTACATCTGTCCTGCTGGAATAGAAAAGGTCTCTTAAGTAAGACAGTTTAAACCGGTAAGGACCCAACTGGGTGCTGGGTAGATTCTGAGCAAATCACGTACCCGACCAGTTGCTCAAAACTGGAAGCATCGACCTGCCTTCCTTGGGGTCCCCAAGTTAGCTAGGTCAACAAGTCAACTAACCTTGGGAGACAGCCTTCTTACATCAATTCCCACCACCACCCCTTTCTCTTTCGACTTTACGAATACTCCCTGAGTAGTAACAGTGTAACAGGCTCCGGGTTTCCCAATCTGGAGGATATTTTCGTTCTCAGTAACTTTCGAATATGGCAACAGTTTTTCCCTTGGGTACTTTTTTCCCCCCAAAGAGCAAAACCAAAATTTTATAGGGGACTACTCCCAGGGGAGAACCCTGGTTCCGGCAAAGCCCACTTACTGTGGAGGGAATCACTGAAACCTAAAGGTAGCGAGGCCCCTGGGCCTAGACACTGGGGACTGAGTCATTCCAAAGCCAGCGCTGCCGGAAACACGCCCTGAGCCGCAGGAGGAGGAGTCCGGCGGGCGGGGCCCGGACCTTTCTCCCTAGCAGTCACCTGGAGCACCCGCACCCCCGTGCACCGACCGGGCACTGGTCCTCTAGGTGGCGGGCCACTGATGGAGGCCAACTCTGGCCTAGCCCCTGCGGCACAGCACACCCCGCGCTGTGTCCGTCACCGTACACGAGCCGAGAGGCGGCTCTGCATTTCCTCCGAGACTCCAATCCAGATTGAGACGGGGGTGGGGCGACACTAGACGACCCCCTCCATCGTTTCACCCTCGCCAGATGCGGGCTGGCGTTAAGGAGGGTAGGGGAGACTGCAACTCGGGGAAGCCAGGCGCTGTCAGCGCGTGCACCTCGCGTCCCCGGCGTTCCAGGGTCTCCCCGGCCCCATTCCTGTCCCCTTCCCCAGGGCGTGCTCCACAGGCCCCGGGCCCCTCAGCCGGTGGGGATCCAGAGGGCGGCCTCCACAGCACGGCCGGGTGCGCGCGGCGCCCGGGCACGCGTACCTTGCTCTCGATCAGCTTCACCATTTTGGCAGTCGCGGGGGAGGAACCACACGAGTTTCTGTAGAATCCGATGGGAATGGATTCGAAGTGCACGACGGAGCTTGCAGCCGAGCGCGGCGCCCGCCTTCTCTTTATAGCGACAGGGCGGAGCACGGCGGGGCGGGGCGGACGGGCGCGCGCGGCGGGGACGCGCTCCCTAGCCTCCCGCGCCCGCCAAGGCGCCTCGGCAGGCCACGCCCAAGCCACGCCTCCAAGGGGGTGGAACGGAAATCAGGTTTGCAGGGGGCGGAGCAATAACCGGCTACTTGAGCATCTCTGGGACTATTCTAGTGCCGTCCCCGCCTCTGGCCCCGCCCTCTGTGCGGCCGAACCGGGACCTTCGCATCCAGGGGGAGGAGCTAGCGCAGGCGCCTGGCGCAGCTCCGGGATCTCCGGGCTCTCAGACACCGCCCTGCGCTTACACGGTGGAAAGCTTGCACGCACCCGGCTGCCCTAAGGGGACTTTCAACTGTGCGCGGCGTGGGAAGGTTGATCGCAGTCCCCTCTTGCCCTCTTACCCTCTAGGATCACATTGGTCACGTCCCAAACAGACCTAAGTCAGATACTTCCAGGCTGGGGCTGGGAACCACCCTAGGACTGCCCAGGCAGAGGTGTCTCCTTCGACCAGGGCAGCCATGGCGCTCGCCTCAAAGTGCTGAGTAACGATGACTAGGAAGTGTCTCAGTGCGCGCCCTCCCCTCCTTTCTGGAGATTTCCCTGACACGTCTCTCTGCCCTCCTCTCTATTCCTTAACTTTCGCTGGTGAACCTGCTGCTGGAGAGGGACAGAGCCTTTTAGTGCCCTTGTTTGCACCCCACGCTCATGCAGGCGTAATGGAGATAGGATTGTCCAGCTCACAGCGTTGTCTTGAAGGATTTAAGGGCTTGAAAACTGACGAGGACAGCGCTTGGCACATAGGAAGCACTCAATAAACGTTTCTAATTATAGTCATCGTGAGCGCTAATTAAGCTTGCGTGGTGCCGTGCGGGCCTTGCTGTGCTTGGCTGCCTTGTATTTTACAATGACAGTATACAAGCATTGTGGAGATTTTTCTGCCTTAGGAGACGCTAGGAAGAGTGTTTGTCAATTATCACTGGCTGATGTACTGGAGGACGGGGTGTGGTGGAAGCTAAGACATTGCTCAGGTGGCTCTGTGCTGCCTGAAGCTGAGGTGAAGCCTGGACAGAGCCAGCATACTGGGAGGGTGTTGCCAAGTCTGCATTTTCAGAACTGAGCAGATCTTGATAAATCTGCATTTATAATAAAGCGCTGGAGATGGTGAAACTGTCCCCGTCCCTGTGTCCCCCACTCCCATTCCCCGCCCCCCAGCTTCCTTTGTTCGGAACTAGAAAACCAGAACTTTTGAGGCAGTTATGCGAAGTTTTTAGAGGGCTGAGGAATGAGTGAGGATGTGGACAAGAAGGAGTGTTCTGAACACAGTCCTAGGCAGACTGAAGGTGGGTGCTGCCTTCCCTATGAGGACAATTGAGGCAGAGAGGAACCCCGAGTGGGAGGAGCAGAATCTATAACAAGCTTTTCAGCTGGTCTTTTCAATCCAGCTATATTCCAACTTCCTGGCTATCTAGTAGTTCACTGACCTGTAGGGACCTGGAAGGATCCCTCCCTTAACTGACACCTCTCCATAGACCCTCAGATGCCCACTGACTCTGTTTCAGGAAGTTCTAGCTTCCTGGCACCTGTACAGTACCACAGTACCAACAACACACATGGGGTAAATATGGAGGATGTTGCAGATACAGAAATGAGGAACTGGGAGGTGAGAGACTGTGTTAAGAGTGTCCCAACTCTGCCACCTCTCTTGTCTGTGTCCCCACTTAGCAACTGGGTGACTCTAGGTCAGTTTATTTCGCTTTCCCATACCCCAGTTTCCCCTGTGAAATGGAGATACTACCAGCTCACGCTGAAGGTTTGGGCTACGATACTGTACGGGTCAAGGACCGAGACTTGTGCTTGTGCTTACTGCTTAGCACCCCGTGGACTGAATACTGAAAGACACCTGTCTGAGATGAGGGCAGAGCTGGGGTGGGTGGGGAGGCTATGAAACAGGTGTTGGTCTTAAGTAATCAGGAAGTTTGCAAAAAGGAAAAGAAAACAAAACCAACGAAAAACCAGTGATGCTGTAACTTGAATCTCGGAAGCAAAGGGTTGTTCCTCTCCCAAAGGGTGAGCTGGACCTAGCCTTAAGCAAGATCCCTGTGTACAGGGGCGTGGGAAACGGTCCTTAGAATTTCAGTGGTAAGGAAGTGACATTCAGCGTGGACAGCGGTGGGCAGAAGAATCTCATGGGAGGCCAGAAATGACAGGTCCGTTTGTGTGGAGCAGCATGGGGGCCAGGGGAGAGAAGGATGTGAAGATCTTCGTTCTAGGAACTGACTCCATGTACTGATCAGTACTCCCGTTTGCGAGGAGCTCTACCTCGAACTGTCAAACCCAAGAGAATTAGGAGCTCATTTTCAGGGTGCCCAAGCTGCCAGTCTCAGTAGCACCATGTCCTTTTTGTCTATCTCTGGTGGGATGTCTGTTTCAGGCTTGAATTCCTCTAGCTCAGTGTCTCTGCAAAAAGAGAACCTCTTCTCTCCCTGGTTCCTGCAAATGTCCAAGAAGCTCACCTTGCTTGGCTGGGGGAGGAGGGCTTAGCTTTGCTTGCAGTATCAGTTCAGCAGGAGAGGAAATCTAGGGAGTCCCAGAGGAAGGGAAGATGGTGTCTAGACAAATCAAAAGCATCTTTCCATGTGATCCAGAAGAGTAGAAGTCAGGCGTGCATGGCAAGCTTGCTTCAGGTTTCAGTGTCACGCAGCCTGAGAGTCCCTGTGAGGATGGAGATCTAGGTCTGCTCGGTCCTCATCTTAACTCTCTCTGCTCTAAAGAAAATGGGGCTCCAGGGTTTCTGGGGCAGGATTTTCTCAGATCACAGATTCATTTCTTTGATCATCTCACTGGGTTATGAGAGACAAAGTTATGTTTTAATGACTATGCCTAAGAGATCCAGGAAACAGAAATGCTTCTGATCTGTAAGCCCAAGGACAGATACTTTCTGAAATGCTGGAGGCTATTGTTTATGGAAGATAATAAGACCACATTTTCACTCCCCTAAACAAGTTTGTTTGACTCAATTGCACTGAACGTGCTTGGTCACGTGTAGTGGAAGGTACGTGGGCAGAGAATATGTCAAGATGTATGTTTTGCCCCAATTGTATGCAGGTCAGATGCACAGGAAGGAAGCACGTCAGAATATATGCTTGCCTCTGATTGGTCCTGTTTGGAAATACTGTGGCCTTATGGGGTGGGTTTCCTTGTATAAGCCTCTGCAAAATATGACTCATCGCCATATTCTGGGAACCCCTGAATGGTCCTGGTCAGAGCCCATCATCCTGGCTAGTATTTAGTTAACATTTGCTTCAAATTTGTCTCAAAAATTGTGGCCTTTCTCTGGTGATTCCCAGGTTTAGCAGCACAGCAAGGGAACCAGGTGACACCGTAGAGTCTCCAACCACTCTGAGGTAGACTTGGAGACACGTGACCTTTTAAGACAGAGCCTTGGAATCTGCATTTGACAAAACAGCACATCAGAGCCACTACAGTTGGATCAGCCTTGACCTTCAGGTCTTCAGGAAGAGGCCAGTGTTAGGAGTTTAAAGACGTGTCCAGCAGGACAGTTGTGATGAAGGTGTGCGTGTGTGAAGTGACAAGCTGGATCAGAAGTGAACAGAACGGGGTAGAAGGAAAAGGAACAAGCGAATGACTGAGGCAATCATTAATGGAGAAGAAACTGGGTGTGTCTTGCTGTTCCTTTCAGTTACCCTGAAGCGACAGATATTCTCTTTCCTGCTTAATGGGGTGGGGGTTTGGGGTGAAGGTTCAAGGAGGTAATTCTTTTTTTGGCCCGGCAGAAATTAACTCTTTGTTTGTTTGTTCGTTTGTTTTTATTGAGCTATACATTTTTTTCTCCGCTCCCCTCCCTTCCTCCCCTCTCCCTTTCTACCCTCTCCCGTGTCCCCCATGCTCCCAATTTACTCCGGAGATCTTGTCTTTTTCTTGGGCACTGTTCTGGAAGAGATGGATATCAGCATCGTTGTCAAGTTCATTCATAGATCTCTAGGGCTCCTCAGTTCACCAGTGAAAAATACCCCTAAGATGCTACCTTTATAAACTCCATTTACATGCTTAGATATTAAACACTAATTTACACATAAGACAGCATACTTTCAGGACTTTTTTTTAAATCTCCTCCTCTCCCTCCGTTTTTTTTTTTTTTTTTTGAAATAGGGCCTTACTATGCTCTCCTGGCTGGCCTGTACTTAGCTATGCAGACCATACTAGCCTTAGATTTGCAGAAATCTGCCTGCCTCTGAGTCTTGAGTGCTAGGATTAAAGGTGTGTGCTACTATGCCCAGCAATTTTAATTATTTTAGGGCTAAAAATCACACGTATATGCATCTGTACACAGATGTGCATACGCACACACACACACACACACACACACGTGCACGCAATCAGCCCACCAGAGAGTTGTGAAAAGTCTTGCAGAGCTGAGAAAGGATGTGTGTTCGGTGGGAAATTGTCATAGCCAGAAAATGAAACTCACATGGAATATTTAGACTAAAAACCACTGGTCGCTGTAAATCAACATCTAAAAACAAGCGAAAAGATAAGGTACAGATTTACAAAAGAACTGCTTGACACACACCTCTAACAAGACTTTTATCCAGCATAGTTGAAGACCTCTTATAACTCAATAAGACAAGCATTCAGTAAAAACTTGACACACATGTTTTGTGTGTGTGTGTGTGTGTGTGTGTGAGAGAGAGAGAGAGAGAGAGAGAGAGAGAGAGAGAGCACTATGCCTATGATCTGAGAGCTGTTCAACATCATTAGTCACTAGGCTACTTCAAATTCAAATCAGTTGAGATTCCACATGCATTCAATACGCTAGGTTAAATTCTAAAAGAGAGAGAAATAAGCACCAATTATGGTTTAGCTGGAAGTCACATGTTGCTGATGGGCATGTGAAATTGTATAATCACTCTGAAAAACAGTTTTGTGAGTCCATTTGTTTTTGTTTTCAATCGAAGTGAAACACACAGTTGCCATATGATACTGTGATCCCATGTCCAGATTTACCGAAAAGAACTCGAAATGCAGTCATACAAAGAGCTGCCGGTGAATATTCCTAATAGCTTGCTCAACCGAGTCCCAAGCAACCCAAATGTCCTTCAGTAGATGAAATAATAATAAAGGTGATATATCCACAGGGTGGAATGCAGAGCAGCAAGAGGGAGTAAGCTGCTTATTATATGTACAATCAGAGATGAGTATTCACATATGTTGAGTGGAAGGAGCCAGACACCGAAGATTTTAAGAGCCTATTCATATGAAGTTGTAAAGTAGGTCAGTCTATGGTGGCAAGGCAAATCCCTTCTGGGGCTGGGAACTGCAGAGAGAATAGAGAAACTGCTGGTAACGTAGGTCTGTGTGCATTCTACAGCTTATGGGAAAATGCATTAAGATGGATATATTTTATTATAGGCACAGCTTATACCTCCTCCAGTAATAAGTACCGCAAAAACACACAGTTTCTGATTAATGCCCTTTTAGACACAGGAACCATCTTTAAGGCCATGCAACAAAGATGAGATCAATTTTAACATGTAGGCAGTGCTGTTAATTTGGACCACACGAGAGTCAAACATGGCTAATTGGAAAAATACATTTTAGAGCCGATAACCTTTGAGGAGCTATGACTGTAGCTTTAAGGAAGATGACGTTGCTAAATGTATACAATCTAAGCAGATGCTCTGCCATGCTTACTCTAAATCCAGGGTCACAGAGAACCAAAAGGTCTGAGTTAACTCTAGTCCTGTGACAAACAGCAGAAATAAACAATATAAAAAAGAAAGGTTTGTGTGGCTTCTAATTTATAGAAGATTCAGGCCAGGGCTGACTCTTGATTTCAGGCTCGTGGTAAAGACATGATAGGAGGGATGTGGAAGAGCAAAGCTGCTCCCTTTAGAGCACACAGGAAGCAGAAAGAGGGGCGGGGCAGCCCACCCCCACCTAACTTCTTTACACCCGGTGTAACAGTTAATTTTGATTACCAGCTTCATTGGCTTACTAAATGCCTAGGACACGAGTGAGGAATACCTTCCAGCGTGTCTGTGAGGACATTTCCTAAGAGTGTAGGTGGTGCCATCCCCCAGGCCGGGGACTCAGACTGAACACAAGAGGCAAACACGAGTCCAAAGAATACAAGCGTCTGGCCGTTCTCCACTTACTGGTGTGTGCAGATGTGAGCAGTGACCTTGCGCTCACGCCACCACAGACTGGCGTCACCTCCACCGTCATGGTGGGCTGCACCCCCAAACAGAGCCCACATAAACTCCTCCTCCCCTAAGCTGCTTCGTGATAGGTGTTTGTCACAGCAGAGGAGAAAGGAAGACAGCAGGCATCATGTCTGAAGGTTCCACTGTGTCCCACCACACCACAGCGTGGGGTGGGGGGGCAAACCTGGAACACGTCGGTCTTTGAGAGGTAGTCGCGATCCAAACTATAGGAATCCCTGAAGAAGCACTTCAGGGGCCCATCCTTCTAGGTGAATCCTTACTAGCCAGAGGGAAATAAAGGGATGAAATTAAAATGTATCCCAAGTAACTGGGTGATTTTGCTGAAGTTCACATGTATTCTGTTGTGGGATTCCCCTCTGTGTGCTGTGAATGCCACTGCCTAAGAAAGAAGCTGCCTTGGCCTGTTGATAGGGTAGATCTGAGCGGGCGGAACTAAACTGAATGCTGGGAGAAGGAAGGTGGAGTCAGGGGGAAGCCTTGAAGCCGCTGCCGGAGACAGACATGCTGGAACCTTGACCGTAGGCCACAAGCCTCATGGTAAAATATAAAATAATGGAAATAAAATAAAAATAAAATAATGGAAATGGGTTAAATTAGTATGTAAAAATTAACCAATAACAAGTTAGAGCTAATAGGCCAAGCAGTGATTTAATTAATACAATTTCTGTGTGGTTATTTTGGGAGTCTGGGCAGCTGGGAAATGAACAAGTGGCCTCTTTACAACAATATTCCATAAAGCACTCTGAGAGGCTGGTCTTACGTTTTTCAGTTTGCTGATAAAGGGTGGTGTGTCTGAGTCTTCATTTTAAATGTAGTTCAGTTGAGGCTGGAAAGATTGCCTGATTTCCCTTCCACTGGAGACCAGACAGAAACTTTCAGACCTGGACTTTAGCAGGGGGTACCTCCCATTTTTCCATGCTTGCTCATGTTTTATGGCAATCTCATTGCGGGAGGATGTGCTCAGGTCTTCGTTGTGGGTGCTGAGATTGGCACCATCAAAGGTTATAGGTGAGTGATATTAGCGTCCATTGTGTGCTGTGTTCACTCAGAATTCCTGGCAGTGGTTTAGGAGCAGGATTGGAAACTGTCCTAGGTTGGGGGCAAGCTCTATGTATATTGAAACTATTTAGTATTTCTCGGGAACTCAAAATACCCCGCACTTCCGAGTTCATCATACCTTTGAACTTTGCACCCTGGTGTCCTATTGCTGCTGGGCCTGCTCCTCCTGGAGACTGGCCAGGCTTGCCACTCAAGAGGTTTTCCTAGTGGTTCCCGGTTCTCTAGATTGTAGATTTTGAAATACTGACAACTAACCCAAGTCCATGTGGGGAGAGAAGCCTCTGTTCAAAGCCCTTGCCGCAGTTACAATGGGTCAAGAAAGCTCCTGGTGGTGTTTTCCAGCATAGTTAGAGGATAACAGCGTCTGTCTGCCACGAAGTCTTAAGTTTCTGAAACATGGCCGGGCGGTGGTGGCGCACGCCTTTAATCCCAGCACTTGGGAGGCAGAGGCAGGTGGATCTCTGTGAGTTCGAGGCCAGCCTGGTCTACAAGAGCTAGTTCCAGGACAGGCACCAAAAACTACAGAGAAACCCTGTCTAAAAAATAAAAAATAAAAAAATAAAAAAATAAAAAAAAGTTTCTCAAACATGGAGTCTGAGAAGTCATTACTCATTGCTCAGAGTAATCATGAGGTTCGGGTACGCGTGACAGCAGGGAACCACGGCCTATCTCACCATCACTTCATCGAATAGCCACCATCCTTACTATTGTGTGGAGCCTAGTAAGGTGGAGTTCAGTCATGGTTTGTATAATCTCTTTGCAGGTGACTAGACAAACTCAGATTCAAGCCACGTTATTTCAGGATTAAACATGTGACTCTCTCTAGGTCAATGAGATAAGAATAAAGTTTGCTCCAAGGATCTGGAACATTTTACTTTATTCCTGAGACCTACATAAAGTAATGACCTTGGGCACAAGGAGGTGGCTCAGCACGTAAGAGCGCTGTGTTATCAATCCCGATTACTGAGTTGGATCTCTGGGAAACCACACGATAGAAAGAGAGAACCAATCTCTACAAGTTGTTTTGTGGGCTTCACACTTGTACCGTGGCATGACTGTACACACACACACACACACACACACACAGACACCAAACAACCAAATGAATAATAGGCCTAGAGAGGTGACTTAGCAGTTAAGAGCACTTCCTGCTCTTTCAGAGGACCTAAGTTGGGTTCCAAGCACCCACATGACTTGGCTCCCAGCTGCCTGTAACTCCAGCACCAGGGAATCTAACACCCTCTTCAGGCCTTCACAGACACCTTCATATGTACGGCATGCACATAGACATGAATAAAAACAAACATAAAATATAAATTAATAACTTTTAAGAAGTGATGTCGGAATGTAGCTTGGTGGTAGAGGAGTTGCTTAGCATTCATAAGGCTCTGTGCTTGAGACCTAGCGCACACACGGAAACACAAACACATACATACACACCTGAAAGGGAGAAATAAACAATCTAATTTTCATCATCTTCCAGATAGCTTTGTGTGTACTGGTGAATGAAGTCCTTCAGGCATTTTACTTCCAGCCCCAGATGAAAATCCCGTAAAACAAGGGCAGAAGGCACCTTGGATATCATGGAGAATGGAGCTGGATCACTGATGAAGCTCTCAGAATACTGTCCGATACCTGGACTCTTAGATTTTGGTTTGGCTTCTACAGTTTCGAGTTGGGTGTTCTGGTACTTACCGCCCAAAACAGCAACTGAGAAAAGGGCTCCTGAGTATGTGAACCACCTGTATAAACTCATCGTTCACCGAAATCAGAAAGTTTCCGCACGAAGTGTTTCAGCGAGTTAGAAACCGTCGCTGTGATGGAGCTGGGAGGCAAAGATGGCCACTGAAATCCACGCAGCGCAAAGGACTGGAGAGCTGTTTCATTAGGTCAGGGGAAGAGGCAGTTCGTAATTACTGCCAGATCCTTGTTCTTTTCCCATGGATGCCAGGAGGGTGAAACCTTCACCGAGGATGTAAGTATTCTTTGAGCAGAGAAGGGTCTTTAACTTCTGGGCAGGCTCACAGCATGAACATAAACAGTATTTCAGAAAATATTGCCTTCTCTCTTCACGTGGTGGACAGCTGCTGCTCTGGCTGGCCGGGGAGCCATCTTGTTTTTTTTGGGGGGGCAGGGTTGGGTGGGGCTAGCATCCAACTTCTCCGTGTCACTCTTCTCTACCTTGTGCCCTGTAATCTTGTGGGAACCAGCCACACCTGATCCCATTCCTGAACCTAACCCCCAAAGGTGGGAATGTATCATCCTGCCATCCCAGCTCCCGCAGGAACTGAGATCTCTAGGGGAATGATGCAAGAGGGAAACTCTTCTTGGAGTCGTTCCTAAAGGGACGCTCATGGGTCACTTGAGAGACCCAGAGGTTGCCTTTCAGAAGCTGGGATCTAGGGGTGCCCCAGGGGCTTTGCTAAGGGCAGTGTTGTGTTTTAGCTGTTATGGTTTGGGTGTGCTGGGTGGGGTTGGAGTTGGAAGCTTGATTCTCTGATAGCACTGGGAGGAGGCATCTGTGACTGTAAGCCTGATATAAATTTACGTATAGCCCTAAGCTATCATATAATCAAATAGAAAAAGTTTATGGGGAACGAAAGCATCTTTTGCTGATAGGTTTGACACCTATATAGCATTTCTTGCTTCCAGGGCATCGTGTGTTTGTTTATCCCTCGTTGTCACCTACTGGTGTGTCATTCCTTTGGTTTCTGCCTGAAATTCATGTATTTTTGTTTTATGTGTATGCTTTGCCCGCATGTATGTTTGTGCATCTCGTGTGTGTCTGGTGCCTGTGGAGGTCAGAAGAGGAGGCAGACTCCTTGGGACTGGGGTTATGGATGCTTCTGAGCTGCCATGTGGGTCTTCTGCAAGAAGCCGTGCTTTTAACCACTATCTCTCCAGTTCTCAGCCGCAAGGCTGGTAAATTACAGAGCTTTGATTCAGCTTATTATTCTCTGAATAACATAAAATAGGTGTAAAAAAAAGCTGAATACCAGGAGCAAGGCACTGAACAGGGGTTACCAAAAGCCCTTGGGTTCCAGCTAATTTTTTTTTTCTTTTTGAGTCCACTGAAAACTACTTAGAATTTCCAAGGGGAAAATGCTCATCTTATTAGTTAACAAGTGTGAACCGAGCCCAAACACCTGTGTTTCCCTTTTTGCTGTTGCTAGGTGATTGGTGAGCATCCTTGGAACAATAAATTATTCCAGTTTATGCGGAGCATAGTTAGTTATATCATTTCACCTTCTAGGATTTATTTTCATTGAAATTGCCTCATCATGTTGGGGGTATTTAAAAGGCTGAGGGAGAAGAGGAGCAAGTGGGCAATTCGAGCTTTACTTATAGTTGCTCTGCTCTACAGTGTGAAGTCTCTCAATCCATTATTATCTAAATACGTATGGAATCTGCCACTAAGTCCTACAGCTTGAGGTGCTGAGCACCTACTAAGTGTCAGCAGTGTTCTGGGCTCCGGGGACATGACAGTGAACAGGTAGATAAAACTCTTTGCCGGATATTTTTCTGGGGCATTCAAGCTTTAGTTTGACAAGGTAGCTATCATTTTATGGTATACGATGTGTGTCATGTCAAGAACATCATTGATTCTATGAAATACAGAGATGGCATCTCTATTTTATGCCTAAGAGAACCGAGACACAACAGTACGAAATGACTAGCTCCAAACCTCACAGCCGGAGATAGCCGAGGCTTCCTTCTGGATTGCACAGTTCCAGGGTTTATACACCCATTCATTGTTCTAAATTCTCCCTCTGTAGATGGGACTGGTTGAAGGAGGTCAACACAACTTACGTCACCGCTGCACAGCTGAAAAAGCCTGGCTCTCTCCAGGCTCCTGATAGCTTCCATCACCTTAGAGAATGTTTGCCTGAGGACTGTGCTGACTCTCTGGGGGAGATGTTAGTTGGCCTGGTGTCTATAGTCAATCCCCAAAGAGAGGACACTGTGGCCAAGGATTGCCTGCCCAAGGTGACAATATCTTCTTGGAGATAATGAAGATCTGTTATGTGTCCCAGATGCATAGGAACAACCTCTTCATCTGTTATGTGTCTCAGATTCATAGGAACAACCTCTTCACTCCATATATGCTAAGGTACTATCCTCACAACAAAGTGTCATCTAATATATTTCAGAAAGTTGATGATGACCTAATTTTTCGATCCTGACCTCTCTGAAGTTGAGATGTGTCTTATAAACCAAGTTCTCTTATAATTGTTTCAGCCAGCAAGTGTTTGTGATAGTGTGGCTGCCCGATGAAGCTGCACTAGATCCCAGCTGTTTGTGGATCTCCATCTGTTGCTGCCAGTGCTGGAGAAACCCCAGGACCTCCCCTGTGTAAAACAAGTGCTGAACCACGCACAGAGCTGCCTTCCAGCTCGTGCTCATAGCTCAGTTGAATTGTAAACAGTGTCGATACTGCATTTGCTGGTTATGATATTGTCTTGCTTCTTGTCTGTTGACATCTGTTGCTATGATCATTGTGTGGAATGGAATGCCAGTGGCAGAGAGAGAGAGAGAGAGAGAGAGAGAGAGAGAGAGAGAGAGAGAGAGAGGAATATAGACATAGGAGTACAACCATGTATACCTCTGTGGTCATGCTAAAAAACTAAACTGTTGTCTTCATTCCTGAACAAATGATGCTTTCATGAAATTTGTCCTTACTATTGTCCCTGTCTGAAACTATCCCCAAAGACTACAGTGAGAATTACACTGTATGGATAGCAATCATTTTGTGGTAAGACTCTGACAGGAATCTATTTATAAGGTACAGTTAGTTCCCCACACTGCTACCTTGTCTGCCTTGAAATATGATAAAATTTACCCGTAAGTAAAATTCCTTAAAAACTCAGTTTAAACCTGAGTCTCAGGTTTGCAAATCACTATGCGTGAAGGCGGGCCTACTTATCTATATGCAAGCTTGCTGTGCAAACTCAGGATCTTTTTGGATGTGTGCAGAGTAGCAAGCTAGTCTCTGTGTTTATAGGTCAGATTTAATTAGTTCAGAGATGTTCATTTTCCCACATCTTCCTCTCCTAACATGAAGATTTCCCCACGGAAAAGCCTGGCAGCCTTTCTTTGGCAGCAGCTTTCCTCCTTGTTGATGTGTGACAACAGCTTTAGAGCTGGTAGTGTTTTAGATGCGGTGATATAGAGGAAATAAATGTCAAATTCCTAGAAGCAGAGTCTAAGATATATTGGGGGGGCTTATAGTCATTCATTTTCTATGACAATAATGAGGTACCCCAAGCTAGGTACCGTATTATGAAGAGAGGTTGACTTAGCTCACAGTTCAGCAGCTTCTGCTGGGTTCTGGTGAAGACTTGATGGTGAATGGCCTCACAATGGCCAGATCATATGTAGGAGGGAGAGATCCCACAGCAGGATAGGAATCCGTTTTTTGGGGGGAAAGGGCTCCCTAGCTTCATGTTCATAGTGTCCACAGAATACAGCTGGTTCGGAGGAACAGCATCGTTGCTCATGGTGAAGCTCAGTGAAGGCGCCCTGATGCGGTGTGATTTTTCCAGTCGAGTGTGCTCAGCCTGCCACCAACGGAGGGCAACCAGAACCTGCGAGAAGTCACGTCTACCAGGGGTCAAGAACTATTCTGATAAGAACATGGCAGATCTAGTTTCTAGAAGAATCCACCGTTCTAGATTCCACCCCAGGCACAGCACAGGGGCATGACCTTCATCCCCTGCCTGACATTTCTGGAATCCTCTCCACCCTCCTTTTATTGATGCCAAGGGAACTTTCTTCTTTTTCCCTTTCAAGGATCTTAACCTTAAAGAGAAATTGGAGATTTGCTAAAGCACATAAGTTTGCCTTTCACAGGCTATGGGAGGAGCAGGTGCCGACCATAAGGAAGTGGATACTCATGCTCTTGGGGCATTTAAAAAACATGTGTTCAAATCGTGTCATGTGGATAAGCTTCTCATAAAAGCTGTGGGCACCAAAGGTCAAATAAGGAAACAACAGAACGTGTTGGGAAGGCTTAATTTTACTCACACTGCTGATAGACCCACCTGTGCCATATTGGTGATAATTCTTTATCCTCTTCCGCCTCATCCTGAGTTTAGAACTTAATTTACATTTCTTTATTTGTGCTCTGTGTGTGTGTGTGGTGTCACAGGACACGCTGTAGAAGTCCATTCTCTCCTACCAAATGAGTTTAAGTTGGACTCGGGTGGGCAGGTGTGGTGATGAGTGCCTTTACCTGCTGAGCCATCTCACCAGCCCTGTTTGGGAACTTTTTTTTTTCAAAAGAGATGGGCTAGGTGGATGACCTTCTTAGGCCCTGCTAATGATGTAGATCAGGACACAGTGAATGTGATATTTATTTTCCCCGTTGGACTAAAAGCAATGAATACGACTAACAGTCGCTAAAGCCTGTCTGGTTCCTTTTAGTCTCTAAGCCTTGTAAAAAGGAGATGGTATGGCCTTGCTGGTTAATAAAATAAATCTCAGTCTTTGTTTTCTTCTTACCCAGATGAATTTGATTGTATCTGAATTGACCTAGAATGAACACGAAAGTGGGTAAAGAGACAAATTGACCAAACTAGACCTTCCTAGAGTTACACTCACAGTGTGAGTCGGTCACAGGTAATTGTCTAGAGCTACAGACTCACTCACAGGCAAGGCTTTGGGGTAGAGGCAACCTGGTTAGGTAAGTGAGCACCTTGAGGACTTGGATAATTTCGAGTTAAAGTCGTTCACTATGGAGAGTGGGCGACAGCGCAGCTAAATTCGCCTAGGGACGAATAAGGCCTTTGACATGGTGAGAGCATCTCCTGAGAGGGGTTAATGGTCATGTGGAACTCTTCTCTGGGGCAGCTCGGTACCTGTGGTGAGGACCATACTCAATAGAATATTTCCTGAGAAATACGTGAAGGGCTGTGGTTTCGCCGACCATTCTTTACTATCTGAGGGACTACTTCAGTTCTCTGGAATGTTTCTCTTCACAAACAATTCATATTAGTGTTTATTTGCAGTCCATAGACATTTTCATATACGTCATATGCTTCGACCGTATTCACCTTCCCATTCCTACCTCCCTGTCATTCTCCTTATTCCTTTGGAAAATCTCTCTTCCACCCTTTTTCATACCCACCCAAGGATGAATCATGCATCTCCATAAAATTCAGGATCCACAAATGAGGGAAAACATATGCCGTTTGTCTTTCTGAGGCTGACTCATTCCATTTAATAGGATAATCTCTAGTTGCATCCATTTTTTCCTGCAAATGACATCATTTTTTATGGCTGAATAAAATTCAACTGTGAACACATATGCTATTCTCTGTATCCATTCATTTGATGGTAGGTGTTTTTGTTACTTTTCTCCCACAGTGACCAAGGCAACTTGTAGAAGAAAGAGTCTGACCATGATGGCAAGGAACATGATAGCAGACGTGCAGGCATGGTGCTGGAGCAGTAGCTAAGAGCTTGCATATAGAGACAGTGACTGCCGGGCAGCGGTGGCACATGCCTTTAATCCCAGCACTTGGGAGACAGAGGCAGGAGGATCTCTATGAATTCGAGGGCAGCCTGGTCTACAAGAGCTAGTTCCAGTACAGACTCCAAAGCCACAGAGAAACCCTCTCTTGAAAAACCAAAAAAAAAAAAAAAAAAGGAGATAGTGACCATGAGGCAAAGAAAGAGAAAGGGGGAAGGAAAGAGGGGGAGAGAGAGGAAGAGAGGGAGGGAGGCAGAGAGAGAGGGAAGAGGGAGGGAGGCAGAGAGAGAGAGGGAGAGAGAAACAGGTAGAGAGAGAGGGAGAGAGGGAAAGAAGCAAAGAGGTGGGAGGGAGAGAGGGGAAGGAGAGGAAGAGAGAGAGAGAGAGATGCAAACACCACAACTATTGGGGTATTTCAGTGGTGTCCATTTATCAGGAGTGACATAAGAGGCATTTCTCTAGAATTTCTTATCTGTCCAAACTTAAACTGTAAATGACTCATAAGGGGCAATATACAGTCATTTACAAATGCTATGCTTTCCCTCACGCTTTACTTTCCTGTGGTTAAACATTTTCAACTTTATGAAAACTAAACTACTGGGGATTTTTTTAAACCTTCAACCTCTCCGGGTGTCTATGGGATGACTGTTCTTCATTGCACTTTATAGCCCCTGAAGAATACAAAAGAGAGGAGGGAGGGAAGAAGAGAAGGAGGGAGGAAAGGAGTGGGAAGGGAAGAAAGGAGGGAGGGAGGAAGATTGAGAAAAAGAAGAAAGTTAATATGCTCAGAGACATTCATCATCTGGCTAGAGAAGGATGCAAACATGGCTGTCTTCATCATCCTCTCATCGCACGGCCATGAACACCCATCTGGGGTGAGCGCTGCCCCAAACATTTCACGTGCTTTATCTATTTCATACTCTCAATGACTCTTTGGAGGTATCCCCTGGAGCCGGGCTTAGAGATGAGAAGACTGATCTCCACCCCAGCTCTACAGTGGTGGCGTCATTGCTGAACACTGAGGTCTGCCCAGCTCCAGAGCACTGGGACCTGGCTTTGCCCAGTCTGATGGTGGCGGAGCCATAACTGCTCACTGAGGTCCCCAGTTCCAGAGCATGTGATTTCTCCAGGGTTGCTCATTGCCCCCATGGTAAAGATTCAAAACCAAGCACAGTGACTAATTGCCAGCTAAATTAATAGAGACAGAGTCAGTCACAGCCTGGAGTAGACTCCATCCGGGGACTACCGCGGCTGTGAATTGTGTCTAATTCTCCCGCTCTTAATGGGTCTGTGGGGGAGCAGATTGTAGACGTGTAAAGTACTAGCTGCCATGCAGTGTGTGAATTGTTAACTACATTGTTACAAACTAGGGTAGTGGCTCTTAACCCATGGCTCACAAATCCTTTGGGTGGGGGGAAGATTGAGGACCCTTCACAGGTGTTACATATCAGATATCCTGCATAGCAGTTACTTACATTATGATTCATAACAGTAGCAAAATTACAGTTATAAGGTAGCAACAAAAAATAATTTTGTAGTTGGGGGGTCACCACAGCATGAGGAACTGTATTGAAGAGTTGCAGCATTAGGAAGGCTGAGAACCACTGAATTAGAGAATAAAGCAGACAATACTGAGCCTTCTTGCAAGGCTAGGTATGGGTTTTGGAATACATTAAATTTGAGCATGTTTTTTTTTTTTCTCTCTCTCTCTCTCATTTCTGGCTGCCACCTTGGTAGAAGTGGAAATGGACTACTGACCATCCATGACGTCCTATGGGAAAGCATGCATGCAGTCTTTCACATGACCAACATTTACAAGGCTCTACTAAGCATGTGATCAAGTCTTAGATACTGGGCGCACGCAATGGAAAGGCACAGCTTCAGTTTTGCTTCCTATCTGTTGCCCTTTGACCTCTCCTTCCCACGTTGGCTTTTCTTTCTTAATGTGTGTGTGTGTGTGTGTGTGTGTTTACACTTTTGTGAGAGTTACAGCTCTGAAGGGAAAGGTATCCTGACTTGTCAGGAAGTCAGCTGATACATGAACCTGGGGTGCAGCGGGGGATGGTGCCCCCCATAGGATGTAGCAATCCTGCTCCTCTCCCAGAGAGAGTGGTTACAGCCGAGCTCTGCTCTGTTCTCCTAAGGGAACATCCTAGCAGGGGTATCAGTTTCTTCTGCTCTGTTCAGCTCCCACCTATGATGTTACTTCTGCTTCACTCTGTTAATGGGGAAGCCCCCGCAGAAATGTAGCAATCTCCACCGACAAAAAGTTACCTTTTCTGCTCCACTCCCAAGGGAGTTTTCCAGCCAATATAACTATTTCTTCTGTTTTTTTTTTTCTTTTTCTTTTTCTGCTCAGCCCCCTTAAGCGACAGTCTCAGTAAAGGTTCTGCTCTGGCAAAGGAAGATCTTCACCCAAAAGTTTTTTAAGAAAGAGATTTTGTTTTTTGGGAGGAAGGAGGAGTCCGGGAGAGTGACTGCCTCTGCCAGGGTGAGATAGGAACAGCCCCAAACTGAACAGGCAGAGGGGCTTATATAGGGCTTCTTAGCGGCAGAGGTTCCCCAGGGAGAAGTTTTTCTGCTCAGGGATTGGCTGGTCTTCCTACTCAGGCATTGGTTGGTTTAGTTGGTCAAGGGCAGAGTTGACTCTGGTTTCAGGGCCAAACTGTGTTTCTTTCACTAGCCCTTTTTAGCCTTTCGGCTCTATTTTAAGGGCTAAGATATGTTTCTTTTATTGGCTTTGATTCTAGGGCCAAAGTGTATTTCTTTTGCTTTGGTTTCAGAGTCAGGGTGTGTTTCTTTGGTTCTGGGTTCAGGGCTAAAGTGTTTCTCTCCCTGACCTGGCTATCAGATCCAGGGTGTTTCTTCCTCTGGCTGTAGCTTCAAGGTCCATGCTAGATTTGATGTTTCAGGATTGGTTGGTTTCTTGCTCAGGGATTGGTTAGTTTTTCTGTTCATGGATTGATTTCATGTTCAGTTGGTCAGAGACAAGAGTTGGCTCTGTTTTCAGCTCCAAGCCGTGTTTCTTTCTCTGGCCCTTTTTAACTGTTTGGCTCTAGTTTGCATACAGCTCCATTTCCATACAACTGCTTGAGGAGGAGGTCAGAGGGCATCAGACTCCCTGGAACTGGAGTTATAGGCGGTTGTAAGCTTATGTGGGTTCTGGAAATGGAACCCAGGTCATTACAGGAGCAGAAGTACTGTTGAACCATTTCCAGGCTCCTCCAACCACATTCAAGTAAACAGGGTTTATAACAGAACCACTCAGATTTCCCATATGTCCCCTTCTTGTACCCATAGACTCTGACTTGGGGCACCTGGAAGAGGCTAAGAAAAGGTGCCTTTCTAAGAAGCTTGCAAGCTATGTTGAGGTTTCTGGTCCCAGGTCCTCTCTTTGAGATTACCTGGCCATCTTGCCTTACCCAGAAGAGGCTCTATCCCATTGGCTTCCAGACCTGACTTCACAGTAAGAAACAGATTTGATGACATGAGCCTATTACAGATGACCAAGCAAGCTTTCTGAAATGCCTGTCAGCATGCAGTAGATATGCCTTGATTTTTTTTTTTTTGTAAAAAAATGCTGGCCCACAGATAGATTGACTTGTATTATTGGAAGATGATAGTGTTGGTAAGTAAAACTTAATTTAACAATGAGAAACCCCACAACTTGACAGTAAGACAAAAAACCAAGTACATGTCTTTCTCTTTTTCTGTTGCAGTAGAAAGGCACACTACCTCTTGCTTTTAAGCAAGCAAAGTCACTCTTAGACCTGGTGTGGGAGAATTGTCTGTATTCTGTCAATCATATTTTAAATAAATGCTGATTGGCCAGGCAGAAAGTATAGATGGGAAAACCAGACAGGAAGTAGAGGTGATGCAATGAGAACAGGAGAATTCTGGGAAGCAGGAAGCTCCCTCTGCCGTTCCTGCCCAGATCACCGAAGAAGCAACATGTGAGCTGTCAGCTGAAAAAGGTACCAAGCCATATGGCTAACACAGACAAGAATTATGGGTTACTGTAAGATGTAAGAATTAGTTAATAAGAAGACTGAGCTAATGGGCCAATCAGTTTATAACCTAATGTAGACTTTGTGTGATTTTCTTTGGGACTTGCCGGTTGTGGGGTACCGGGTGGGACAGAAACCCCAACAAGCTGGCCCTCATGTTACATAGACCCTAGCTGCTGAGGGTGAACTGGGGAAGCCCTTCGTCTATAGCAATAATATTGCTTGGGTTCCGGGATGAGTACTGCTTCATTGCTAATGGCCAGACTGAAAAAGCAATGCAGAAGAATAGGCACCTGCCTGTTCCTGTGTGGAGAATGAGATGCGTAAGGGACCAGGAGAATTTAGGTGTCATGTACAAGCATGGTTCCTTCTTCACCTTGTTCTGTCTCTTCAAAGACATTTTCAAGGTTGCTCTTTACACAGGACCAGTGGCTTTTGAGATTTGGCTTTGAAACACCAGTTCTTGACTTGGGTCTGCCTTGCAGACAATGCTGGCTAATAGTTGATGTTCCCCAAGAGTTAATATGTTATAAGCATAACCACCCCAATGCACCAGTGTTAGATGTGGGGGCATTTAGGAGGTGATTAATGGATTGATGTCATTATTGGAGGCATGATCTCACTATGTAGCCCTGGTTATTCTATGGTAAGGCCAAACTGTGGGAATAGGGTGTCAGGTTTGAGACACATAGTTGAAGCCCTCAGAAGTCATAGTCTGTCTCCTTACCCTACAAAGGCTGCTGTGTGCACCCCAAGGGCAGGGATGTGGACTTAAAAATGCAAAACATCATGAAAAATGTGAGTTGAATTTAAAAACAGACTGAGGCAAAAAGCACTTAGGGAACTAATATGCATTTTTAATCTGTTCAGTTTGGCAGCTGTAATTTCCATGCATGCCTCTACCCTTCTCCTTTTCCCTCTCCTCTCCTCCCCTTCTGCTGTGGGACAATGGTCTTGTACCTTGTCACTTGCATTGTTTTAGTAAAACACTGATTGGCCAGTAGCCTGGCAGAAAGTATAGGTAGAACGACCAGGCAGGAAGTAGAGGTGGGGCGATGAGAACAGAAGAATTCTGGGAAGAGGAAAGACTCAGTCTGCAGTCGTCACCTAGACGCAGAGGAAGCAAGATGAGAACGCCTTGCTGATAAAAGGTACCAAGCCACGAGACTGACACAGACAAGAATTATGGGTTAATGTAAGATGTAAGAATTAATAAAAAGCCTGAGCTAATAGGCCAACCATTTTATGATTAATGTAGACCTCTGTGTGTTTCTTTGGAACTGAATGGCTGTGGGACCAGGTGGGACAGAAACCTCTGTCAACACCCTTCACTTCTTCCTTCTCTGTTGCTTCATTTTGGTGAAGAGCTAGGGTCTGAATCTAAGGCCTTCAGGACTCTAAGCAAGCATGCTATCCCGAACCACATCTCAAACTCTATAGTAGACTCATTAAGATGAGCACAGCAGATGAGCTCTGAAATTTTTTTTCTTAAGACAAAATTGTATTTCAAATGACTTCACTTTATTCAATATGTTTAATCTACTGGTCCTTGCAGAACACAAACTGTAGGTATTAATGTGCTTATGCTAATTGTTTCTCTTATTTTTAAACATTTTTTTCATTGATTCTTTGGGAATTTCATATCATGCACCCCAATTCCACTCATTTCCCAGTCCTTCCAGGTCTGCCTTCTACCCGCATAGCCTCCTTCACCCCAAATACAAACCAATAAAACAAAACAACAGCAACCATAAAAACCCATTTCACTCCTCCATCTTTCTAGCCTCACCATCGTATACTCTTTTGTCACAGTGGCCTTGGGACCTGTGGTGTGTCACACAATATACCTTGTTGCTCAAACAGCTTTACTTGCGAACGTCCATTGCAATGAGATGCTGATCTGGTTCAAGGCCTCTGGCTTCTGATACAGCATCAATACTGGACCCTCCCTGACAGATATCCTGCAGTTGCCCTGAGTCCATGTCCTGTAGGACGAGTCCCTTTATGCACTTCATCCACCAGGTCATAGATGAAGTAGATATTGGGATGGGCCAACTCAAAGCCCTGGATGTGGACCGGTGTGACATCTGAGTTGGTCAGTCCAGTCTGGGCCTCCATTAGGACCATTCCATTTAGACAAGGGTCAGAAGTGGCTCTCCCTCGCCCCTGCCACTGGTGCCAGTTCTGGGAGAGGAGGGCAGCTCTCCTGCTAAGGTGGCTGGTTAGGGGAGGGACCAGTTACTTGGGGTCCAGGCCCCCAGGGCTAGCTCTCCCAATGGCAACCCAGGCTATGGATATCAGCACAGACCCTGCCAACCCTCAACCACAGCTTTGGCATGGTCTTGGTGGCAGTGCAAGCCACGCAGATCAGTATGGTAGTGTGGCCCTCTGACACCAATGTGGCTTCAGGTGGTGGCTCAGACCTCCGGCATTGGTGGTAATATGGGCCATGGATACCATTGGATATCATCACATGCCGTGACTGCAGTTTGGCCACGGACCCAGACAGAGCCCTCAGTGACAGCACAGGCCTGGACATCACATGACCCCAGGTGGCATCACAGGCCACCCATATCAGCCTGTTCCTCACCAACATTGTGCCTTCTGTTCCCTTTTTCTACACAGTGAACAACGGCTTCTTTCTCCTTTTCTCTTCCATTTCTCTACCACGTACCTGCTCATCACAGTGGCACCCAGTGGGTCTGTGGCTGTCTTCCTGCCCCTCCAGGCTGAGGGGCCGATCAGAAGTATTTGGGCCCTTAATTTTATTAAGCAGGAAATATAACTGGTAGCATTACGAATAAAAAAATTATGACGTTATTGTAAGTGTTCAACTATATTCCATTCTTTCAACCCTTAGCTTCAACTTAGGTATCCGACAGCCAGGGACCTAACACAATCTTCTGGAAACAAAATTGAGGACGTTATTAAATTAGTTTGTGCCTTCTCTCTTGTGTAGGGATAAGAGCTCTGGGCTGGTTCGTTTTTGTCAATTGGACACAGCTAGAGCCATCTGGGAAGGGGGAGTAGTTCATCAAATTGATAATACTTTGATAATACTTCATCAGATTGGCCTATAGGCAGGTCTTCAGAGGTTTGGATTAATGATTGATGTTGGAGGGCCCTGCTGTGCCACCCCTGGGAAGGCAGTTCTGGCTTGTAAGAATAAGAAAATCGAGTAAGTCATGGGGTGCAGGCTTGTAAGCACATTCTTCTGTGGCTGCTGCTTTGTTCTTGCCTTCAGGTTCCTGCCTGGCCTTGAGGGCCTGCCTTGACTTCCCTCAATGATAGGTTGTGGTTCATTCAGGCAAACAAACCCTTTGCTTCTAAGTTGCTTTTGCTCTTGGCATTTTATTTCTTTATTCTTAATGTTTTCTAATTGAAAGATAATGTTTTCCATACAACGTATCTTGGTCATGTTCTTCCCCTCCCCCAATTCCTCCCACCTCCCTTTTTGTTCTCTACGGCTTTTTTCTCTCTTTAAAACAAACAACACAAAAAAACCTCACAAGAAACACACAAATACGCTCCTCAAACACAAAAAGAGAAATCAAAATAACAATCAAAAGACCAATAAGACAAAAGAAAGCGAAAGAAGCCCAAACAAATGAAAATGATACTAAAATGTCTACTCAAAAACCTCTGAGTTAATTTCTTGTTGGTCAATACTCCTGAGCATGGAGGCTGCCCTGAAGAGTGGTTAATACACCCAGCCAGACTCCATTGATGAAAACGGGCTTTTTCCTTTGCTAGTGGGTATCAATTACAGATAGTTAGGGGTGGGAGCCCACGTGCACTTACTTCCCCCTTAGTGCAGGGACCTTGTCCAGCTTGACCATGTGCAGGGTCTTGTGTGTGCTGCTACAGTGTCTATGAATTTATATGTGCATCAGTTAGTCTTTGTTTCTGAAAGACACTGCTTCCTGGGAACTACCCATCTGCCACATAGATCCCCGAGCCTTGAGGGGAAGGCTTGATGAGGACATCTCATTTAGAACTGTGTGCTTTAAAGTTATACTGGTGTTTTATCATGCAATAGAAAGCAAACTGGGGCAAGTAGTATCTCCCAGGCTGTGACTGCAGTTCCATGGTGAGAGGGCTTGCTTAGCAGGTGTGAGGCCTTGAGCTTGATTCTTGGTCCCCACACAAAACAAAACAGGACAAAATGAAGCCTCCCCACTGTTATTCCTTTGCAGTGCCTTTAAGGGCTAACCATGCACACTCCCAGCCACTTCTGACCTTCCTCATCGCCATCTTAACTCTTTCTCTTCTGTTTTCCATCTCCTGGCGTGTGCACACGTGTTTTTCTTCTCTCTCTGTCCTCCTTTCTATTTCTGCCTTTCTTTCTCTCCTTCCCCTTTAAGTAATACATGTTTACCTCTATGTCTAGCCTTATGTCTATTTACTCTGTCGTCCACCGCATCCAGCCTCCTGACTCTGCCGCTTGCCTGGGTAACCTGCACTGCTCTGGTGGCAGCCTCTGCCTGGCTTGCAGGCCGCTGGGGGACCCCAACATCATATCTTTTTTTAAAGAACAAAATTGGTGCCGTGACTCGGATATCCTGAACCGGGTTCTTTTTCTACTCCCACCACTGGCTTCCCAGAGGGCTTCAATCGGTGAGTCGTTCCTCCTTCTGCTACAGACGGTTGCTTTCCTTTACTGGAATCGTGCTTGGATGACCCCAGGGGTTGGTCCGCCTGCATTAGCACTGCATTTCTGTGCTGTGCATTCGACATTCGTCTGGGGACCGGGTCCTCATTTTCTCTATCTTTTTTCATTTTCACTTCTTTTCTTTCCTTTTTCTCTCCTCTTGTCGTAACTGCCGCTACGGAGCGGCCCTGGTCTCTGGTTTCTGAGTAACCCAGATCCAGCTAGGCCCATAACACCCCACCCGTGGATCGAGGACGCTCATTCACGTGGTCCTGGGCGTTCGTTGCGTGGGTTTTCATGATTCAGACTCTGGATAGCAATCGCCCACACCAGGCGGCCCCCGGCTTTTAAAATTCCTGCGGCTTTTCCATTCAAGCCACAACACGTGGCCGCCGCCATGTTCATTGGGGCCAGGTGACTTTATTGCTAGATTCACTGAGAGCCAGATCACGCGACCAAGCTCTCTCATTCTTATGTATGTCCTGCTTTCCTCTCCCCCTCCTCGGTGTTCACTGAAATCCTCTCCTTAACTCTGATTACAGGTGTTTTGCATAGTGACGCGCTTCTGATAGGGCTCATCAGAGACATGCACTTTGCCTAATTCCTGTTCAATTTTTCTATGTATAATAATTGTTCATTTCATTTCATTTCAGACTACAAAATCATAAGTCTCATATTTTAAACTGGTATGTACTTTTTACTCTCTCATATTTAATATTAAGCTATTCTCTACCATTGTCAATTCTGCCACTAATCTTAATGTTACAAACAGTTTTTTTTTTCTTTCTGTCTTTTTACGAGTGTGGATCTTATCTGTTAAGAGTCAATACAGTCAAACTCAAACCCAACCTTCCAGACAGAATCTATACTGCAGCTATACCTAATAAACAGCCTCAACTGCTCAGAGATCTGGGGAATGCGATATTTAAATATTTAATTACTAAATAACTTTTCATAACAAAGAGAGACAGGTTGGCTCCTAGCAAGCACTCTGATTCCTCCAAGAAGACAGAAGACAAATGGTCACAGACCAGCGTCCATCTGCAGTTTGCTTCGACTGCCAAGCGCTGACCATTGGGCAAAAACTGCCTTTCACCTAAACTGGAGACCTCCAAACGTGGACAGAATCACTGGAATCGACAGCCTAGCTGCCCAGGTCAAGTTAGGCCTGTCTTTCTACAGATTTCTTAGCCTACAGGGTCTTCTAAAGCCTGACAGGCTCTGCGCTAAACAACAAAGGTCAAATACAACCTTCAGCGACCATGGAGGACCCAAAAGAGTAGTTCTAGATGCCAACCAAGTAAGTTCTCTGTCATTTTTAAATCAGTAACTCAAGTAAAATCTTATCCTTCTCAAAGATCTCTGACAGTCTGGTAGCTAAGAGGTTTTGCCAGGTTGCTTCACCAAATAAAAATACCTTTCATTATACAAAAATATGTCATTATCCATTATGTCTAATATTTCTGTTTTTATGAACCCAAGGAGTTCTTATGAGTTCCAGGGAGCCGAATTAAAGAACCCACCATAAACAGGTCAGATACAAAAACCCCTCAATTCCCTGGTCCTAAATTTTTTTTCTTAATTTAACTTTGTCCTCTGTTCTGCTAACACCCTAACCAGGTACAAGGGACACCAAACATTTCCATGCCACAGACACCTATCGGGAGCAGAGACCAGCTATGCCAGGATGTGAACAGCACCCAGCCTTCTCTCGGATCTCCCTCCTCCCCCAAAGACGACGCCCACAAATCAGCCGGAAGCAGTCTTGAGAATTCACTGCCCCAATTCCTTCAAACTGTAATGTCTAACCTTCTACTTTTTATTATAAAAAGGATCCGGGAATGTTATTCCTTTGCAGTGCCTTTAAGGGCTAACCACGCCCACTCCCAGCCACTTCTGACCTTCCTCATCGCCATCTTAACTCTTTCTCTTCTGTTTTCCGTCTCCTGGCGTGTGCACACGTGTTTTTCCTCTCTCTCTGTCCTCTTTTCTGTTTCTGCCTTTCTTTCTCTCCTTCCCCTTTAAGTAATACATGTTTACCTCTATGTCTAGCCTTATGTCTATTTACTCTGCCGTCCACCGCATCCAGCCACCTGACTCTGCCGCTTGCCTGGGTAACCTGCACTGCTCTGGTGGCAGCCTCTGCCTGGCTTGCAGGCCGCTGGGGGACCCCAACATCATATCTTTTTAAAGAACAATACCCACCCCACCCCAACACTGACATACCTAAGAATGGCCAAGTACTTTGATCATATGAACAACTGCACCTCTGGCTAGCTCTGGAAAATCTTGGTGACCTATTACTCAGTTTCATACGGGCTCTGTTGTAAAGGTGACAAAAACATTACCCAAGGAACATGCTCAGAGCAAGGCTGACTAAAGAAAATGGAAGTAACACAATTATGCTACTGTGATGTGGGATGCCCCTCTGTAAGCTATGAATATGTTTTTATTACCGTTGGTTAATAAAGAAGCTGATTCAGCCTATGGCAAGGCAGAATAGAGCCAGGCTGGAAGAATAAAAAGAGAGTCAAGGAGATGCTGCATTGCTGCCGACGGAGTCAGATGCCCGAACATTACGTGGTAAGCCACAGCCTCGTGGCGAGACACAGAATAATAAAATGGGTAATTTAAGATTTAAGAGTTAGTTAGTAAGAAGCCTGAGCTAATAGACCAAGCAGTGTTGTGATTAATATAGTCTCTGTGTCTGAGCAGTCAGGAAACAAACGAGCAGCCTCCGTCTACACTACTGCAACGGTTTCATTCAAGGTCTCAAGAGGACCGTAATGGCATGTTCTTCCCGTAAAACATCAGGAGAGAGACTGATAGAAAGCAGGTGACAGGGCATGCTGAAAATCAAAACACGAAACACTTGCTGAGGCTTTAGAAAATGTCACAGGTATGTTTGGTTTTAGGTGGCAGTTCACATTAGCTCTTGAATCTTCGCTTCCAGCTTTTTTTCATCAGCTCCATGAAATTCATAAATCTGTTTCAAATACACAAAGGCACAGAAGTGTTTATTGACGCAAGCGCTGCAAGACATCAAAGTGTCACGGAGTTTTGTGTCCGATTGTATAGCTGTTTCTCATTTCCATAATTTTAGAACCTGTTCAAGTATTAATACACATTAAATAGATTAAATCCGTGACCTTTTATTTGTCTTGAGACCGGGTACCTTCAGGTGGTCATAGACAATGTGCTACTCTTTCAAAATGGCTGATATGAATATTTCTCCAGGTCTCTCTAATTCTTCTCAATATATGACCTAAAGCATATGACAGTGCTGGAAATGAAGAAGCCCAATCCTTGAAATTAGAACTTTCGATATATTGGCATTGAGGGCTTCTTCATTTATATGCACAATTTTCCAAAACTAAAAGTCTTTTTCTGACTTCTGCCCAGGTCATGGTGGTATAATTGATTCTAAGAAGTGCATGTTTTACACATTTCCCCAACCCCAACTCAACTTTATAGTGGATGGTATATTTTAATTGCAACTTTTTTTAGTAATATATCAAATAATGACTCTCTCTCTCTTTTTGACACAGGTCTTAGGTAGCCAACACTGGCCATAAAGTCCAGTCCTGATCCTCCTGCCTCCACCCACAAAGTGCTAGAATTACAGGCATACAGCAAACCTGACCTGCTGGAACACCTTTCAAATAGCTCTCTCTGTTTGGGTTGGGGAGACAGCTAAGCTGGTGAGGTATTTGATACACACGCATGAGGTACTGCATTTGAGTTCCTAGAACCCAACTAAAGAGTGTAGTGTGGTGTGGTGGACTGTGTGTGGTGATAATCCAGAGCTGGGGAGGTGGAGGCAGGTGGATCCCTGAGTTTTGATGTCCAGATAATTGATGATCTCTGATGAGAGACCCCCAAACCACCAAGATGGACAGTTCCTGGGGAGCCATGCTGAGGCTGTCCTCTGGCTTCCAGAGGCACTTACATACACTCATAAGAACACACAAAATAAGCACATTACAGTTATTGAAATAAGGACGTCAACCTGTCCTTTAAACCTACTACCACGTCAATACTAGGTGTATTAGTTATTGGGATCCAGGGAAGAGTGTAAGTAAACTGAGGCGAGGAGCAGGTGAAGACTTGAGCTTCTGGTAAGGTTGGAGTAGGGGCTGGAACATTCTAGAACAAGCCTCTGTGCTCAGTGTGCTGCAGAGATGTAACCATCCCCAAACCTCTTGTTCCTGCTTCCCCCACTCAGCATCATCCCCTCCAGCTCTGCCGTTTTTTTTGACTCCTTGAATGCCAACCCCAGGTGTGGGTTATGTCCGTCTCGGTCTCATTTCACTTACCTTTCTAGTCTCCGCTCCACGTCTGAGACAGCACAGTGTTCTTTTGAGTCTCGAGAATAGAGGGACCTATGTGTGGGTGCAGAATTTCACGGTTTATCTGAGTTGCCGGTCTGTAGCCATCTCCTCATAAACAGCCAGGGGAGGAAGGTATCAGAAGGGATCTGCCAACAGGCCTCCCCTTCAGGGCTGGGGAAAGCTCAGTCGGCGAAATGTTTGCCTAACACGCACAGAGTCTTGGCTTTGAACCCCGACACCTCATCAGCCAACTGTCGTGGTTACTCTTGTAACCCCAGCAACCAGGAGGTGAAGAAGTTCAAAGTCATCCTGAGTTTCGTAGTGAGTTTGGAGTCAGCCTAGGCTACGTTAGACCTTGTTTGGGGGCGGGCGGGAGTTCTTCCTATCATTAGGATGGCAACCAGAGAGGGTGCCTCTGGGGCCTGAAGGGAGATTCACTATCGGGTCTTAAAGGGACTTTGTTCCTTGTCTCAAGTCAGACCTGGAGTGGAAAGCAGGCTGTGGAAGGTTTTGGATTCCACTTTACTCTGTTTTTCCCGTGGGAGCTCAAGGGCGGGAATCGCTATGCAAGAGCAGTGACTTCCTCCTAAACTTCTTTTGGATTTTATGTCCAAGGATCCTCCTAAATCTTTATCTTTTCTTCTTCTATAGGGGAGTCAAAGGCAATTGGAGGTAGGAGTGAAACCACGTGAGGCAAACAAAGCATCCACAGGGAAAAGATGGCCTGTCTGTTCCCATGACTGCCACCTAATTCCAGATGGTCTTCTGGACTCCCTAGGTTCCCTTAGAAGATATTTCTCTCATCTCTTTAGAGATATACTCAGTGGATCATGTTTTACCTGATTTATTTCAGCCTATTTCTTACTTCAAAGGACAGTGAGAACTCAGAAAAAAATAAAAGAGGTTGGGGCAGAGAGAATTCGCTAACTGGAAAAAGCTGTGTCTCGTAGTGGGACGGCATAAGCTATGAAGAACAAAAAATGGGACACAGCTCTAGAGGCGGGTGATTTCCATGATTATGGGGTTATGAGATTCCTACTATAGCCTCCAAGAGAAGCCAGGAGCAGTAAGTATCACGGCTACTGTCGAATCTGACGTCTTTCTAGAGGTACATTGACCCCTCCACAGGGGACTGTCACCCACCCTATTACATGAGCCAAAACTGCACAAAATTCCGTATTGTGTAACTATACCCAGATACCACGCCTAGCCTCTCACATTACGGTATGCTCAAAAGCAACCTCAATTCTGAGTCCTTTCACAATGAGTTGTTTTTGCATATTTTTTGAACTTTACAAGTAGAATTCTACAGACTGTATTCTTTCTTAAACGAAAAAAAATCCTGTTTTTTTTTTTTTTTTTTTGTATTTTATGTACCTTGGTATTTTGCCTGCATGTATGCCCATGTGAGGGTGTTGGATATCCTGGAACAGAATTTTCAGACAGTTGTGAGCTGCCATGTGGGTGTTGGGAATTGTACCCGGGTCCCCTGGAAGAACAACCAGTGCTTTTAACCACTGAGCCATCTCTCCAGTCCTACAGATCATATACTATGTCTGACTGTTTTTACTCAGTTTCAGGTTCACGGCGTTTATCTGTTTGGCAGTGGTCTAGATGTGTTTCAGTATTCCTTTGCGTGAGTCTAACATAATTTGTCCACTTGCACTCTGGGGAATGATGCTGCTGGGGACATTCTTGTTGGTGTATTTGTGGGCAGCATGGAAGAGTTCCTTCCTGCTGTATACCTAAAGAATGGAATTATGGGGTTAAACTTTAATGGGAGTCCTCTCTCTTTTTCTCTCTCTCCTCTCCCCCTCCTTTCTTAGAAAGGATCTTATGTAATGCAGGCTGGTCTTCACTATACAGAATCGCCAAGGATGACCACAAATTGCTGTATGCACAACCACACTCAATTTATACCATTCTGGAAACTAACCCAAGGCTGGCTAGCCCAGAATTCTACCAACTGAAGGGCAACAACAGCCCCCGAAACTAACCATCCCAGCAAAGGATGGGCGTTCTGGTTGCTCCTCATCCTTGACGTTTGATATCACCAGTTTTTGTCATGTCAGCCATTCTGGTGGCTTTAAGGGACATAACCTTTGTTTCCTAACTGGCCACCTTTAAAATGGACTGTAGCAATAACCACAAAGCTATCTCTGTGTTCAGTTTTGTGTCTTTTCTGTCCACCTTCTCCCATGAATCTCAAAATTACAAATGTGCTTGTGAGATCCTTTCCAAGATCTTCAGAGTTCTTTTCCTCGCTGTAAAAATCCAGCCTTCTAATGTTGTCTTAATTTTGTCTCCTCCGCCTCGATACCATGCCCCGCGTGAACTCTGAACCGTGGGAAAACTTCACAAGGGACTCACTGTTTACTTCAAAACCACTTTGTCTGAAGCACTTGGATGTAAGCGTTTTAGACCTTGGAATATTTGAAACTAAATACCGAGATATCTTGGGGATAAGACTCAAATCTAACTGGAAATTTGTGTGTATTTCCCGTGTCTCACAGCCTGAAGTCTGCTCTAGCTTCTTTTATGTTGCTCTTATCAAACACTCTTACTAAAACCAGCTTGGAGGAGGGTAGGGTTTGTTTCATCTCACAACTCCTAGGTCACGATCCATCACGGAGGAGTCAGGCAGGAACCTGGAGTTAGGAACCATGGAAGAATGATGCTCATTGGCTCAATCTCTGGATCACTTCCTGGCTCATGCTTAGCTAGCTTTAAACTGCCCAGGGCCACTGACTGAGGAATGGTGCCACCAATGGTGGGCTAGGTCCTCCTACATCAACCAGTAATCAAGACAGTCCCTCATGCTCACAGACCAACCTGACTTACACAGTTCCTCCATTGCTGCTTCTATTCTAGGATGACCCTAGCCTGTGTCAAGCTGACAATGAAGGCTTACCAAGGCAGTAATCTCGTAGAAGGCTTTTTCTCATCTTAATTCACAAAACTAAGTCTATGAACATTGACACATCAGTCTCACAGCATCATATCCCTACGAAGTATCAGATTTTGGAACGCTTGTGACTTTGGATGTTTAGGTTATGGATACTCACACGGTTTTCTTTTAAAATGTGCACTTAATGAGTACCCGTGGTAAGCTAGGGCCTTGTGAATGAGACAGATGAAATCTCTTAGGTGTTCAGATGCTAATAATAATTTCATGCTATTGTTATGTAAGCATGTAAATTATCTCAGATACACACACGAGCTACTCTATCAATCTCTGCTTATTATCCAGTCCTATCTCTCCCTGACGGCGGTCACCTCAAGAAACCTTCTGAAACATTTTCTTCACCATCCTAGAGCACTCTAGACTTTCCATTACGATGTGACATAATTGATTTTATCATCAGTCTGCCCATTAGCTCAAGGATGCAGACTGCAATTTTTTTTCCAGCATAATTGTAGTGTCCAGTTTGGAACTCTCACACAAACTAGCTTTCATTAGAATTGAGTTCTGTTACACTCAGTTTTGGCCATTGAAGTGTGAGTTTAAGACTCTGGGTTGTATTAAATTTCAGGAATAAAGTGTCCCCTTCCTTCCCTGGGATTAGTGGCAACTGTTGACTGGACAGAATCTAGAACCATTGGTGATGGGCTTGGGGGCATTGTTCTCTTGGTTGACCTTCTCTGGGCATTTTGTCACAGTGTCACGACAGGGACTAAGACACCTTCTTTCCTGCTTTCTTGCCAGCCATTCCTCTGCTCCCTTCCTTCTACTTTCCTCTCTTATCCTAGAGAACTGAACCCAAAGCCTTCCCACATTCAGGCATGAACTCCGTCACCACACTACACGCTCAGCACAGCCTCCTTTGTCTAGTTGACCAAAGACAGACATGACATGTATCTCCCTGTCTAGTGCTGGGCTTTGTATCTTATTTCACAAGTGGCCTTGCTAATGGGAGCGCTGCAATTGTCCTGGTGTCACTGGAGATTCGAGGAATGCCAAAGTGCAGAGATGCTCCAGAGTGCATGCCTAGAACGCAGGCTTGTGTTCTCATAATTTTCACATCCTTTCTAGATTATTTATAACAGCCTGTACAATATAAATGCTGCACAGATGGCTGTCACCCTCTATTGTTTTGGGAATAATAACAAGAAAGAGAAGTTTGTACATTTTCAGTGTAAATATTTTTTTCAGATATTTTTGATCTATTGTTCATTGAATGTAAAAACATGGAATCTGCAGATGCACTAAGTCAACTATAAATGGCTTGTGAGTTCTGACCAAAGTGTTTCTCTCTTTTAGTCTGGTGATGTGCTGTGTCTCTCAAAAGTTTTGGCCAGAAGCTTCAGGATGTGAGTTTACAGCTATCTTAACGTCTCCTTGATTTCAAAATAATCTCCCCACCCTCACTTTGAGATAGGGTTTCACTATGTATCCCCTACCCCACTTTGAGACAGGCTCTTACTATGCATCCCAGGCTAGCCTTGACCTTGAAATTCTTCTGCCTCAATCAATCAAGAGATAAAATTGCAGGTGTGCCTAGCGGTCCTTCTTCTTGAGCTGCTGCTGTTGCTGCTGCATGCTGGAAATAGTTGCAACAAAAATGCTAAACTCCTGTTTTTTTGAGGCCGATGGGAGGAGGGAGGCTATTTAGTTCTTAAAAAAAATACCGAAACCCAACATGTTTTCAAGACAGCTTTCATTATGGACATTTTCAAACACACACACACAGAGTAATGTTTATGTTATGGTGATGCCGCACACCTTTAATACCAGCACTCGGGAGGCAGAGGCCGGAGGATCTCTGAGTTCAAGGCCAGCCTGGTCTACAGAGAGTTCTAGGATAGCCAGGACCACACAGAGAAACCTTGTCTTGAAAAGCAAAAGCAAACAAACACATGAACAAAATAGAGTAATAAAGTGACTCCTGATTTACCTATCACTTAGGTCTAGCTAGAGGCAATATTTCTCATATGCCAAAGGCATCCTAACATTTACATTCAGTCTATTGCTATTACCAGGAAGATGCAAAGAACTCAGAGACAGTGGTCCCTCCCTAACAAATAGATGTCTGACAGACAAAATTACAC
Source organism: Myodes glareolus (assembly GCF_982192425.1). Classification (NCBI taxonomy): domain Eukaryota; kingdom Metazoa; phylum Chordata; class Mammalia; order Rodentia; family Cricetidae; genus Myodes; species Myodes glareolus. Next base: position 18,248,642 of record NC_142041.1, on the reverse strand, counting down.
TAATGATGCATGTATAGGCTAATTATAATAAATGCCCTGGCCAGTTGTTGTGTAATTTTGGTTGAGTGGATATTGAAGTTACATTTAGACCAGCTGCATGGTCCAGACTGAGCCCATCAATCTCCCAGACATCTGTACTTAGTTAACAAGAGCAAGAGAAGCAACCCGCAGCGCACCAGCTACGAAAGACAAAGAACAACAGCACAATCCCACCAACAACACGAGATCGCCTTGGGGGAATGGCTGTAGAGACGTTTGTAATACAGTGTGTACTTTATAATAACACGAATAAAAGGAGAACACGTTCTGCTTCAGATAGACGGATTTTCTGAGGGATTAGATGGTATGACTAAGACAGAAAGGGTACGTTTAGCACTAGAAGCTTTTAAAGCTGCCTCACCTAAGAGGAGGGGACCACGGCAAGTGTTGGTTCTGTCCTGATTCTTCCTCTGACCCTACCCAGAACCGCTTACTTCTTAGCCCGTATTTGAATCTCACTGGCTTTCCTATGCCTCAGGCAGACCTTGATAATGTAAAGTAATTCAGTGAGAGTCTTTGGAGTTGAGCTAAAATATATCCAGGAGGCACCTGGAAGAGGGGGCATTCAAATACAAGATGAGGGCAAATAGCCAGGCTCCTGTTTCCACCACTCAGGCCTCCTGGACGACACCTTTTGAACTTGTTCTGTTGGTGGGATGACAGCAGAACACTGATTGACATTATTTTCTGGAAGCTGCTTCCATGTCTTACTCTTTGGGTATCAGTGACCCAAATGACAACAAAAGTACATTGCTTTTTTCTGTGGCAACAGCTAACTTTTCGGTTCCTATCGTACTCATTTGGGGTCTGATGTTCAGATTTGCCATGGAAATGCAAAGGCAGACAGAGTGTTAAATAAACAAACTGGCGTGGCTGTGCTTCTGTGCAACTGATTTGTGAACAGGTGGAGGGTCAGCTTGGACTGGAGTGTGTGGATTCTTATTCTGGGCCACCAGCTGATTCTGTAGAACTGAATCACGAGAAGCTGCCGCAGGGCCAGATCCTCAATACAGTGGGATTTACCACTGGAGGGGATGTGGTATGATGTCGAGTTCATCTCCAGCCACGTTAAGAATAGGAAAGGCCATTTTGGACTGTGGCTACCAGAGATGATCTTTTGCCAGTCACTGGAATGGGACTTTGTTCTTTGGGGTAAACACAGCTTCCAGGGTCATTCTCTTCAATGGCGTATGCCTGTCCTCCTGTTCCTACTGGGAAAATCTGCTCAGATGTTCAGTGTTGGGTTTCTGCAACCCTTGGCTTACCTCCATTCCCACTCCTGCTCACCAAGCCCAGAGTGAATGTCTTTTAAACCTAGATGAGGGAAAAGCTCACATCTATCTTCTCTCTTTTTGGGACACCCTCATCAAAGGCACAGCAGCCAGATTTGCCTTCTTCAGACAGGTGAGAAGCCACCACCTCTCTTTGCTCACTTTCAGGTCTTGAGAGTCATGCAAGGCAGCAGCGCCTTCTTCATCTGGGCAGGTAGATCGCAGCTGTGCAGCCCTAGGTCCTTTCACAGGCAGGACAGACAGCTCAAGGTCTAGACATCAAGAGAACCATTGTTCACACGGGTCCCAGCCGTAAACTTTTATGAGCGCCGTCTATCGCCAGAAGTACTTCCGATAAAGGTCGTATGTTATCTGCATGACTCATTAAGAGAAAAGAACTTATGTCTGATTGCTTATGCCTTTCATGGCTGTGGAGCAATCCGTGTCCTTTGACAGAGACAGCATCAAAAGATCTTTCTGGATCCCACTAATGACTACGTTTCCTGTGCTTTTACTCTATGTTCTTGGGTGCAATGAATCTTAACTCTGAGAACAACTTGCTCCTGAGTCTTCTCATGTCTCACAAATCACCGGACGAAACACTGCTATGTCTCAACAACTGAAAATTCAGAGGAGATGAACAGGGCCGAGTAAAAATTGTAGAGTGGGAACCCTCAGGCATCGAGATAAACGACATTTTGATAGAAATTTAACGATTAAAAATCAATACAAAACTCCCCAGAGAACAGAATGTAGAACATTAAACAAAAAGTTGGAAAACTTCAAGACAAAATTTCAAAGATGAGTGATGTGGTATTCATCTCACAAAGAAGGAAGATGAACGTTGGGATGGCTTATTACATTCCTAGGTCACTCAGTAACAGGAAGATGCAGGACCCAACCCAAACAACAGTTGTCCTGGGATAGTGAGACCCAGTTGTAAGTAATTTCTGGGAAGAAGGCCAAACATAATTTATTTTTGAAGCAGTTGAACACAAGCGTTTGGAATGGAGTCTTCAGACACACCCCTTCCTCAATTCTTCTTATCTATTATCTCTTCCTGTGTATGAGCCCTGTTTCAGTCCCGTCCTCTTTCTAGCAAATGATGTAGGATACTTTTCATCTCTATACCTGCTTTATTCGATGGCAAATACTTGTTGGCAATGACTTTCGTGTTGTCAGCAGGAGCTCTGGAGGTGCAGACATCTGGGTAAGAGCTTCCTCCTACTTAATGCAAGAGCCCAGCAAACGGTTTCTTGTGTTATGATTATTATTATTCAGTTATGAATAATTTGCTTATTAGCAAATACATGCCCATTTTCCATTGCTCTTAATAGTGGGTCTACCCAAGTGCTTTGGGAAACAATTTTACTCTAAGGCAAGAGATAAAAGTTGCAATTCAGCTGGGCAGTGGAGGCGCACGCCTTTAATCTCCAGCACTCAGGAGACAGAGGCAGCTGGATCTCTGTGAGTTTGAGGCCAGTCTGGTGGTCTACAAGAGCTAGTTCTAGGACAGACTCAAAAGCTACAGAGAAACCCTGTCTCGAACCCCTCCCAACCAAAAAAAAAAAATCCAAAACAGTTGCAATTCGCTTTTGATAGTTGGCTCAGGCATAAACAGTTGGCCAAGACTTGCGAATTCTTTGTTTTACTTCCTTTCCTAAGCTCTGCAGACATCAGTTGAGCATGAAACCAAAGTTGTTGGTTATAGTGGAGCCTTTGTTTAATCTCAGAGGCCTGGGGTCCCCTAATAACATCTGCAGCTATTCGGACATGGATGTCTGCTAATTCCCTTTCTGAAGAGGGTTATAGCCTTTAGTGGGTTGTTAGGATGGCCATAAAATTTATGATCTCTATGTGTAATAAAAATATATGGCGTAGTTTTACTTTCTATGATTTCGGTTATCTAAATAACCATGATCTAAAAATATTACACGGAAAATTCCTGAAGTAAGCAAAAAAAGCCTGAAATTACTGAGAAACATGATGAACTTGGATGCTTGAGGAGTGATGGTTCCTTCTACCTGTCCGTTAGGAATTCAGTCCTCTCATCATCAGAGCTACGTGCTTGTATTCACGTAACCCTGGTTTTTCTTACTAATAACCCCAAACTGCCAAGAGTAATGACTGGTGGCCAAAGAGAAGCTATAAAATATTTATTTTACAAGAAAATGTAAAACATTCTTTGCCTACTAAGGAATGAAAAGAATTATTTATGTTTCCAAGATCTACAGTAAGGATGAATAGGGCAACCCCTCCATGTTATACAGAGGATCATTCAGGAGTGTCTGTGGTTTCCAGTATCCACTGGTGGTCTGGGAATGAATTCTGTTTTGATAAAGGGGGACAAGTATATCATGTGCAACAGAATACTACAATCATTATTTACCACAGCGACTCTTCCTGGAGCATGATAGGATGGCTTAGATGAAAACACGGAGGAATACAGCAGAAAGGAACAGAAACTTGATTGATTACTGGAAAATGGAAGTTGTTCTGTGTGTGTATGTGTGTGTGTGTGTGCATGCACACATGCACATTTGCACGGTGTATGTAGAGGTGAGAGGTCAACCTCAGGTCACTCCTCATACACTATCCACCTCATTTTCTGAGACAGCATCTCTCACATGGTATGGAACCCACCAGTTAGGCTGTCCAGACTGACAGCAGTTCTCAGGCATCCTCCTGCCTCTGTCTCCCCAGCACTAGGATTTTAAATGCACACTATCATACCTGACTTTTCACATGTGAGTTTTGGGGTTCAAACTTAGGTCTATGTGCTTCTGTGGCAAGTTTGCTGATGGAGCCATCCCCCTGCCCACGACAACCATTCTTTATATCACATCCCTGCCAAGCAACTTGTTTCATGAAAACTTCCAGCAGCCAGGGAAGGATCACTAAGTACCACAGCCCCAGGTCACTGTATATGGCTTTATGCATTTTCATTTTTTAAAAAATTCTACTTTACTTATGAAGTATATACACTAGGAACGACATGGGCAAGAATGATGGCCCAAGAATAGAGCAAAAGCCTAGGGATGGCACAGCACAAGAATCATCTATGGGAAAGGTTGGAGACATAGCAGGTAAGGGGTCGCGGGACTGGAGCAGCAGAAGCAAGCCTGAGTTTCTTGACATCTTTAGAACAAAAGGGGAATGATGTGGTAGTCCCCTCTGTACGCTGTGATTACCATTAATGAATAAAGAAGCTACTTTGGACCTATAGCAAGGCAGGGCTTAGGTAGGCAGGGAAGACAGAACTGAATGCTGGGAGAAAGAAGGGCGGAGTCAAGGAGAAGCCATGGAGCCACTGCCAGAGTCAGACATGCCAAAACTTTGCTGGTAGGCTACTGCCAGGTGGTGATACACAGATTAATAGAAATGGGTTAAGTTAATATGTAAGAGTTATCCAATAAGAATCTAGAGCTGATGGGTCAAGCAGTGATTTAATTAATACAGTTTCTGTGTGATTATTTTGGGTCTAAGATAGCCAGATGGCCGGGAACCAACAAGCAGCCTCCCACTACAGGGGAACCTTAGCTCATTCTATCTGAAACAAGGAAATACATTGTGTTCCCAAAGGAGAAGATAGTCTCCTGTGTTCTATGTGGTTTATGACTTTTTTTTTTTAATACTGTGAACCTTTAAGAGACACAGTGCACAGTGGCTATTTGCCAGATGTCTTACTGGAAACACACAGATGTCTTCCTGGAATCATAAAGACATTTCTTAAAACAATTCTCAATAGAAACTGAATTCTAGTTTTAGAAAATGGATACATGGTACTTAATTGCTTCAGTAAGTCAGTTTCCAGTTACATGTCCCAGATGAAGGCGTGGAATCCATTCCTAGAGCTGCTTTCAAAGACATGGATTCCATTTCTCTCTATTTTCTAGAAGACATCGGACGGCAATGAAAGCTTCCTTGCTCTGTTCTCCTAACAGAAAGATGATCAAATGATCGCATCCTTTCCTTGACCACCCTAAGACCCTGCTTTTCAGTGGTTCCCCTCGGCAGACCACTGTGAGACAGGAACTGGGGGAGAAGGATCCAGATGCCACGGCTTAACCCTAACTTTTGACGCATTGGGGAAAGTGGGGCCCCATGGAGCACTAAAGACCTGCTCAGAGTCCATTTGACATCTGAGTCAAAAGAAGTAAAAGATTTACTTTTAAGAGTGTTAACATCCTAAGAATCTTGTCATCTTTTTCTTGGCTCTTGCCTTTGGTGTCGAAAGTTGTTTTGTTTTGGTTTTGTTGCTATTTTTTTTTTGAGCAGGTTTCATATGAGTAGAAATAGATGCATGTTTTTTAAAAAGAGACTTTATTTTTATTTTTATTTGTGTGTCTCTCTGTGTATATTTGCACATACATGCTGGTGTCCACAGAGGCCAGAAGCGGGCATTGAGTTCCTTGGAGATGGAGTTGGAGGTGGTTGTGAGCCACAGGACCTGAGTGCTAGGAACTGAGGCTCTTAGGAGCCGAGCCATCTCTCCATCCCAACTGTTTAGTTTTTAACCTTCATAATCAGGCTGCTATGCTAATAGTATTCAATGAAAGCTTCAATTCCTAAGGAAACTTTTTGAAACATTTCTGTGTATGTTATAATCAGAGGCTTATTGGGTGACCCTGGGATTAGAAGCTAGGGAGATACAGTAGCTACTGGTAATACCATCAATTTAGTTAATTTAATTTCTGATAGCTGCCTATCAGGACATTTAAATTGGAGTCTTTTTGTGCTATTTTCAGTTGTCAAGGGTCCACAAGAAGCCCAGATGGTAACTCTTGCTCTCCAGGACGCTGCTGGGAGGAGGCTGGGTCTAGCAGAAGGTCTTCAGGGCGTTGGAGGCATACTCTGGAGGGGAGTCAGAGGATCTCAACCCCTTTATCTTCCTCTGCTTACATTTACTAGATCTTTTCCACGGTTGTGATTGATGTTAAAATACACCCAGTTTATAAACATGAAGAAGACTCTATGGGAATGATTTAGGCTTAAGTTGTGGATAAATTCAGAATGGGTCCATTTATTTTTATTTTTTATTTTTTACATGCATGAGTGTTTGCCTACATGTATGTTTGTGCACCATGTGCATGCTTGGTGCCTGGGAAGGCCAGAAGAGGGTGTCAGACTCCCTAGGACTGACTGGAGTTGTAGATGACTATGAGCCATCATGTGGGTGCTGGGAACTAAATCTGGTCCTGTGCAAGAGCGGCAAGTGTTTGCCGCTGCTGAGTCCTCCTTACACCTCAATAAACTCAGAATTTAAAGCGCTAGTATCTCTGCTGGATTCTGCTTCCCTCTGCATGGTGGCTTCATTATCAGGTCCCATGTAGCGAGGAGCTTTGCCGTAGCTACTGTCCTGTACTTCTCCAATGTAAACCCAGTAGCAGCAAAAGCAAATACTTTGACTTAGCGCCTCCAACCAAATGCTGGCATTAGTTTTGGTGTGATATGAATTTGGCTTGGTTAAATGAAAGGGTTCATACCTGATGGGTATAGAGTTAATTGATTGGTTGGAACCTAGAGATGGAGCTTTGAGACTAAAGACAGGAAATAGGGCTCCTGATAGACTAGGCAGTATGGATGCTGGCTGGAAAAACACCAACCCTGGAGAAAGTAACAGATGGAGGGGTGTAGGTAGTCTGTAGGGATGGGACTGATTTTGCAAGAACATGTTCTCATGCTTGACGTGGTAGCAAAGACGACATAGACAGGCGATTAAACCTGTAGTGGGGGGCAAGTTAAGGAAACGCATGCTAAATAGTTTTATTTTCAACCAAAAGTTATGGAAAGAAATATGTAGTGCTTGAAAACTATCTTAAATTTATTGCACCAGTTACACTAATCAAATGCCAACAGACAGAAACAGAAATGAAAATTGTATAGCTGGTAGATCAAAGAAATGCTTTTGTCGCCCCCAATTTAGATATAATCTTTATAAACCCCAAGCATGTCTTTTAAACGTCACAAAGTTCTTCCTAACATTTTAGTTGCATACTGTTCCCTGGAATAGACGGCTCATAACTCAGATATTCTGCTGAAAAAGGCATTGTAATTGCTTCTATTGTCAATGTTAGAAATAATGCAACAATTGTTATATATTCATTTACTGTTTTTTTTTTCTTGAGATGTTTTTAGAGCATATGTTCCCAAGGGCAAGATACTGGTATGAAAGACAACGTATATTTTGTGTCTCCTAAGTTTGCTACAAAATGATAATAGTTCATGAAGCATATGTGAGTACCCATCAATCCCCCCAGTCATATCTTAGAACACTAGCTTTATCATGTGCTTAACAGTTTAGCCATTTTATTCCATTAATGCCTACAAGAAAGAAACTAATAGGACACATTAAGCCACTACCACCAGGGGGGAGTTCACACTTCAGCATGATAACATATTTCATGTTCACAATAAGTGAGGGAATATTTATAATGCTCTCTGTTACAAATAGGGAAACAAAGACACAAAAAGGTAAGTAAGCCACCGAGGGCCTCATAGCTAAGAATGGGAGAACTTGTTTTTGGATCATGGGGATTGAACCCAGGCAGTGCATATCCAGTCATGAGGCTGTGTTGCCTTGGAATGATTTTTGATGAATGTTTCCACACATCCTGTTAATGACTATAGACTCTTGTGGGAGGATTTCATCAAGCCCTTATCAGGTAGATTCTTGATAATTCTGTCCCAGAGTAGAGGAAATAGTGGAGTTTTTATGATTCGAATGCCTCAGAGAGGGAGTGATTTACTGTAAGTCATGTATTTTCTTTATCCCTCAACATTGGGTGTGGTGTTTGAAATTTAAAAATTATATTTCAAAAAATCCAAGTATTTTTTTAATCTAACCAAGGAACACCAGAGTTTTTAATTTTAGCTCCAATGGTAGTTTCATATAATCCATCCCTGCTGGTTTCCATGAAAACATACCTTTTTGGTGTACTTGAACATCTGAAATGTGGGTACGGCTTTGATGTGACAAAGTTGAGTCAATTCCTGGGAAGAAAAAGGGGTGTTATAAAGTCACAGTTTTGGTTCCTTTTCTCTGTTTCAAGTGACTTCTAAGAAACAGTGTCTTAAAGCCTAAGAGCACCTGACACTTTACAGAATTTCCCCAACAGACTCTCAAGGCCTCCAGGACAACCCTGTGGAAAGGGGACCATTCTGGCGCTCTTGGGTTTCTCATTCCAGAGCTCTGGTGAGGAATGAGATGAAGGGCAATTGGAACAGATGCACAGTTCCTAACTGAACTGCATTTAACAATGCTGAGTGGGCAGAGGAGCCCCAGGAAGCCTAGTATGGAAATGCCATATCGCCGAAAGAGGAAGGAAAAGGCCTGTCTTCATCGGTCACACTGGAGACAGGGGTGACACACTCAAGGTCAGCACAGCCTTTTCTTTAAGTCTTGTTTTCCTTTCTCCCTCACTACTTATCTTTACTTCTCAAACAGTTGGAGCCCAAGGATAAGAGAAATGGTTCGATTTTAGACCAAAGCAGACTGCTTCCAAGTGGTATTTCTTGTTTGTTTGTTTCCCTTGTTTAGAAGTTGACTAAAATTAGCTGTCTATGGACAAAAAGAATCGAACTCTCTCACTGATATGCTATTTGATCAACTTGAACTCTTCCACCCACAATACACATAAACACAAAGAAGCATTGCACACACACTAAGTTGCCATGGCAACTATTAATCTATGTTATTAATAGAAAAGTGTGTCTTTTGCTTCACCTTAAAAGGCAAATAGCTAGCTGGGCAGTAGTGGTGCCTGCCTTTAATTCCAGCACTTGGGAGGCAGAGGCAGGCGGATCTCTGTGAGTTCAAAGCCAGCCTGGTTTACAAGAGTTCCAGGACAGCCAGGGCTGTTGCAGAGAAACCCTGTCTCGAAAAACATAACAAAATAAAGAAAAAAGAAGACAAAAAAACTATAATCAAAAAGCTGAGAGCAACTCAGCTTTTGGCAAGATTTGGGGAAATCAAGACTGTCTACTGGAGCAGAGAGAACGGAAAATGATGTAGTTTCTTTACAAGATGGTTTTCCAGTGCCTCCATACACCATCAGAGTGTCGTGGCAAGAACTACGCATGCAGATACAGCCTCAAGAGAAATCAAAACTCGCACTAAATTTATGCAGTAGAATTTATACAAAAATTATCACAATTGCCCAAATCTTCACAGGGTGCTGAGTTAGTGTCAGGTTGACAAATTATGACAGACGATGGCACAGAAGGTAACTAGTGTTTGGTTTTCTGATCATTTTTAAGTTCAGCTTCCATCCAGTGCTTGGGTAGGTCACTTGTTACCTTTTCTGCTACAGTGTGAATGCTGAGTGCCTCTCCTGGATCAGCAGCCTGGGCTCCAGCATGGAGCTATTGGAGGTGGTGGAACCTTTAAGAGGTGGGGCCTACCCAGAGGCCCTCAGTCCTTTCAGTCCCAAAGGGGATTGTGGGACGCTGACCCCTTCTCTTTGTCTTCCTGCTGCTGAAGGGGTCACTTTGCTCTGCCATGCACTCCTGTCCAAATGTGCTGCCTTCCACAGGTCCAAAAGCAACTAGGCTTTGATCAGGGACTCGAGTTTCCAAGATGGTGAGACAAAATAAACCTTTCTCTTTCTCTTAAGATACTTTTCTATAGTGACAGAAAGCTAATTAATATAGTCACATTTCCTTATTGTAAATTAACAACTCCTAAGAAGAATAAGTCCCAGCAGATTTTATATTGTAATAAGATTTATTTGGCTTGAAACTAGGAGGCTGATTATTTTGGGGGGAGGCATAGGAGAAGAGGGAGGCTGGGTCTAGGGATAAGAGGGAAGGATTTCGTAGAAGTTTTATGCCATATAAGCAACCCCCCAAAAAATACAGGATATAAAAATGAGATATGTCAAAATGTCTATAATTATTGAGCTAAGTTTTAAAAAATTATTGATAACTTACCACAACTTGAAAATAATTTTTTTACCTTGGCTTCATTGTAATATCTGCCTAGATTCATTGTAATGCCTCAGGCTTAATGCTGCAACCTTCTAATACAGTTCCTCATGTGGTGGTGACTCCACCCATAAAATTATTTAGTTGCTACTTCAAAAGTATAATTCTGCAATTGTTATGAATCTTAATGTAAATAACTAGTATGTAACCCTAAAGGGGGCGTGACCCACAGGTTGAGAACGCAGGCCTCGAGCATTAGGCTGAGGAGCGAGTGGTGAAGACTTGGGAGTGACTCGTGCCGTCTGCCACAGCAGCAGGGTGCACTATACATTTGCTAACATTTAAAGAAAATTGTGTAAAACAGTTTGCTACACTTATCACAAAAGCAAAGATGTGGAATTCCACTTGTGTTTAGCCAGGTGATGTCATCACTTTTGCAGAGTGACTCAGTGTAGTGACATTGCATTCAAGTTTCGATGCTCCGTGCAGAGGGTTTAAGAGGCTTACCTTTGATGAGTCCACATCCACATTAGCAAACATGACGTTTTGGTATTTTAAAGACATTGCCTTCAAGACAAAAGAATACAATAATGTGAATATTAACATTTGTACTCAAAATATCATTTTGAAAAGAAGACACGTGTGGCTTGGTTGTTAAAGAGACCCAGGCATCATTCTGAAGGGTCATTACAGTTACAGGAGTTACCTGAAACTCCTCAAGGTCAATCAAGGACACATTGCAGGGTCTACGAACAAAACTGAAGATTGGCGGTTCAAGGTTTGAGGACAAAACCCAGAGCAATTGAGTGGAGTGCAGTGGAGCCAGCCCAACCCTGCTGGGGGTGGGGAAGACCAGTGGGACTGGACCAGCCCTGTCGGGGGTGGGGAGGCCAAACAGTATTTCCCTGAAGGTGTCAAGGGATTACCTGTAATGGTTTTCAGATTTTGTCTGGAGTGTTGGGGATGGGCTTAGAGCAGTGTTAGAAACTCTGCCATGGCTCTGGCATCCCAGCAAAGGATGCAGTTCTCTGACCCAGATATGTGCTTGGTGCTTTGAACTTCTTGTCTTGACATGGCTTGGGAGGTGTGATGCTGATAGCCTAGAAGGCTTCCCTGATAACTATCATCAGCCTAGTTTTCTCCCACCCACCCAAACTCTCTGCAATCTATCATATATCGAAACGAGATTTTCCAGACCCCCTTGCCGGCTGACTTCTAGCTAGCCAATGGGAAGCCATGAAAGGTGGTAGGAGGAAGGGGCTATCTCCTGCTTCTATTTTGTTCTAAGGGGCTATCTCCTGCTTCTATTTTTGTTCTAGAAATGTCTTTAATAGAAGTGGTGACAGCAAGGTCTAGACTGAGGGGGTGCAGATGAAGGATGTTTGTGACTTACGTCAGCACAGATTTGTGTTCAGACAGCTGTGTGCACACTGTGTGGGTACCTGATCGTGTCCTGGTTTGTTTAAAAATCATGTCACAAGCAGGTCTGGTCACCTCTGTCAAATGAGACTACTCCTGGAAGGTGACACACAAGGGGTTCAAAGCTTGGCCAGCCAGAGTCAATACTAGATTGGAGCCATCCGCGGGCAGGGAGAAACCGGAAGCTGCAAGGCATTGGAGGGCTTAGGTGGATGTGTGAGAAGCCTGCTGCCGGCAGCCCGCCCTCTGATTCTGTGTGTGGATTGTGATCTACGTGGGGGTCCTGTCTCCTGTGGTCCCTTGAAATGGTGATATGGGAGAAAATTATTGTATAGTGAACACAAACACCTGTGGGTTTTGAGAATAGTTTTCAGACTAAAATGATGGTTCTGAACTGGCTATGGAGGCACAGCCCTGATCCCAGCGCTTGGGAGGCTGAGGCTGGAGAATCAGAAGCCTGAGGCCAGCAGGGTAGTAGAGGGAGTCCTAGGCCAGGTCAGCCTGTGCCAGAATCTGGTCCCATCCCTGGCTTTCTCACCTGCTGTCCAGTGGCTTAAAAGCATTTAATTCCTGGTATTAAAATCTGTGTTTAACTTCATTTCTGTTTCCTGCTTTGATCTCTGACAGACACCGTGACTAGATAGCGCCTTCCTTCCAGTCCCTCACGGACAAGAAGTTTAACAAACTCACACAAAATACACAGATATGCTCCCTTATGATAGGCTGAGAGTTATGGTACAGCAAACACAAAGTTCTTCCATTCCCATTTCCCTCCAATTGTCACTTATTCACGAAAAAAAAAAATTCCCCCTTTTTTGACAGGCATCCTTCTGCTCTCTTTTATCTGCATATACAATGAATGAAATGTGCATATCTGCATATACAATGAATGAAATTTGCATAATTCCTTTCAATTCTTGTATAGTTGCTGTCTATTGAAAGATCTGAGCTTTTCTTTTAACTTTTAACTATTAAAGGTATGCGCTATGAATTTTCATGAGTAGGTTCATTTTATTCGATCAAGAATACAACTGTTAAGCCATAGATTAATTCAGTGTTAATTTTAAGGTCATGGGTTGTTTAATGGCTTAACATGCCATATTATTAAGTTATTTGGGGACCTTTATTTTTCTTTTAATATTCTAATATATATATAGTTTATATGCCTTATAAGTAATTATTACATTATTTTCAGGGTAACTATATAGTTTTACCTTTCTACCAACAAAAATATAACAGTACAGCTTCTCCACAGCATCCACAAGTTGTTGTTGTTTTTTTTTTTAGACCAGGGTTTTAGGGCTGGAGAAATATCTGTGAGTAAAGTGTTTGATGTTCAGTCCTGAAGACCTGAAGACTGGAGCCTGAGCCTCAGAGCCCACGTGACAAATATTTAGGTGTGGTAACATGCACTTGCAATCCCATCTCTGGGGAGGTAGAAACAGATGGATCTCTGGGACTCATTAGCCGCAAGCCAGATTAGCCTTTTAGTGGGTTCCAGCCCAGCTAGAGACGTTGCCTCAAAAAATCAAACCAAACCAAATCAGCAATAGCAAACAAGAGGGTAGATGGTGTTTGAAGGAACGGCTGCTGCTGAGGTTGTCTTTAGACCTCCACCTGTACATATATACACATGTACACACACACACACACACACACACACACACACACATGCACACACACACACACACTTAGGTGGCATGTTCTGTGCCCTTGATTGGCTACTGGCATCAGCTTTAAACTATGTAGTTTGAGTGGATTCACACTTTTGTACCCGATCCCTGGCTATTTCTGTGGCATAGTTAGGGAGCCTTCTTTTTTTAGTTTTGGGTGACAGAGGGGTCTGTCAAACACTAAAATGTGCCTTCTGGATAGTCCAAGAATTTTAGGCATAGTAGGGACGCTGAAGAGTCACATAGAAGATGGAGAGGGGAATGACCCAGTGGGTAAAGCCCTCGGCGTGAAAGTGTAAAGGCTGAGGTAGCTAGAACCCATGTAAATGCATTTGGGTACAGTGACCTACCTATCTATATAACATCAGCATGCGGGAGGCAGAGACAGTGGGTCCCTAGAGCAAACTGGCTAGCCGGATTAGCTTGAACAATGAGCTCTGAGTTCTGCAAGAGACTTTGCTTCAGTAAGTGAGACGGAGAGCAACTGAGGAAAACATATCAACCTTGGACCCGCACATGTGAGCACGCACACATGCATGTACACTTTACATATATGTAAATGCCAAAAAGAAATGTCATGTAGCTCATTTCTTCATCTGCTACAAGTGCATTTACAACAAAATATTGATGGTTGTGACTATTGCTAGAATTAGTTTTGCCAGATTTAAGAGGCCAAGTAAGAAAATCCAAGCTGTTTAAAAACCATACTGAAAACAGACTAGAAGGTTTTTAGTTGTATCATTGTGGTATTTTGAATGCAATTGGCCCCCATAATCTCACAGGGAGTGGCACTATGAGGTGTAGCTTTCTGGGAGGAGGTATGGCCTTGTTGGAGGAAGTGTGTCACCGTGGGGCCGGGTTTTGATGCTCAGAATACCCCTGAGTGTTCCAGTCCACTTCCTGCTGTCCTCTGGTCAAGATGTAACCAGCACCATGTCTGCCTGTATGCTGCCAGGCTCCCTGTCATGATATAATGGACCAAAGTCCTGGAATTGTAAGTGAGCCACCTCAGTTAAATGTTTTCTTCATAAGAGTGGCCATGATCATACTGTCTCTTCATAGCAATGGAAACCCTAACCAAGACAGTCATCATGGGATTAAAACTTCTTTATACTTGGAGGAAGGAATACCTGTCACAAAGGTGACCACAAACAATCAGGAGAAAGAAGACTAAAATTCCCTGATATGGGGGCTGGAGAGACTTCTCCGTGGTTAAGAGCACTGTTGCTCTTCCAGAGGACCTGGGTTCAGTTCTTGGCACACACATGGCAACTCACAACCGTCTGTGACTCTAGTTCCAGGGGATCTGATGCCCTCTCGTGGCCTTCACAGACATCAATCAGGTACACAAGTGGTGCACAGACATACACTGGAGCTAAACACAAACATTGTATCTCTCTGCGGTCTCTTTCAATATTTGTAAGTTCTGAGTCCCAACTTAAGATGTAATAATGTGCATTCCCGTTCATTTTCACCCTGTAATTCTTCAGCATATCTCGATGTTCCTTGTGGAATTGCCCACAGACAAATTATCCCAGTCTTTGGGTATTGCCTAATGAGATTCCAGGATATTAGCTTCAGGTTCACTGGGATGCTTAAAAACAAACAAACAAAACAACAGAGCTACAACCTATGGATAGTTCAGAAGCAGAAAAACTTCAGAGTGGCTGGGGAAAGTTTCATGGGCCTAAATTCCACTGGCAACCCTGAGCCAGACGCTTGGAAATACTTACCTGGAAAATGGGGCCAACCCTTTTGCAGGGGCCACACCACCTTGCTGAGAACTCCACCACCACAAGCCTTCTCCCAGCAGCTCGTAATAACTCTTTGAATTCATCCTAAAATGAGAACACATGGGGAAGCGTGCATGGTCACGGGCTTTCCCGAAGTCCTTATGAGAAAGACAATGAGCGGCTTGCAAAGGGTACCAGAACAGGGGAACTCTACCAGGCGCCCTACCTGTTCGTCCTCCCACTGGTCCAGCCTTTGCTTAGTGATTCTGAGGCCAGCCATAGCTTTCTTTGTGAGTACCCACAGTGGCGATACATTCGTAAATAAATTAGAAGTCTGCTTACAAATGGCACAGTAGTGGCGGCTGCCTTTGGGTAGAAGCAGGCCAGCCAGGGAGGAATGAAAGTCTTAACGCGAAAGCAGAAGACCCGTATGAGCGGGGTTTCTGTATTCAGAAATTCTCAGGGCAGGTGAAACGCATAAATAGTGAAATCTCTTGCTTTATGGGCATGATTGCTCTTAAAGTATCAATAAACACCACTCATTTAATGATTTGACTTTTTTTTTCCCTAAACTTCCTAAGTAAAATTTCCAAAATTCTTGCTATCACTTAGAGTCTTCCATCCTGGGACCTCAGATCACTGTATTTATATTTGCTTGTGACTGCCATAAACTAATTGTTTGGGGCCTGCTTTTCCCTACCAGAGTCACTTCTAGTTTAACCCTGTCCTTCCCCAGCTTGCAGATGGTGAGCCCTTGTGGGATGCCCGCTGGGTGAGAGGATGCCAGCTACAGGGAGTGCTCTTCCCTGTTGATTTTCTCACTAGTCACTGGAATTGAGGTTAGCTCATCCACTTTGCTGTTCTGAATTGTAATCTTTTTTTAAATATTTATTTACTCATTTATTATGTATACAATATTCTGTCTGTGTGTATGTCTGTATGAAGAGGGCACCAGACTTCATTACAGATGGTTGTGAGCCACCATGTGGTTGCTGGGAATTGAACTCAGGACCTTTGAAAGAGCAGGCAATGCTCTTAACCACTGAGCCATCTCTCCAGTCCCCTGAACTGTAATCTTTATGTGCGCTGTATTCAGTATATATTCTCATCCTAGTGATTTCACAGACAAAGGCACAGATATCCACTAGCTTCTCACGGCCAGCCCGTGGGTGGTGGTGTGGCTGGGATTGTCTGTTTAGGCGGCCTGTCCTTCAACCATTACTGGTGTCTCCCAGTGGTAAACTGAGCTCTGTTCACTGTGGTTAACGGCATCACCTTAAGCTCCCTGGACTAGGTGTTAATCAGGCTAGTTCATAACTGGATTAAAATGAGCAGGGCTAGCCCTATTAGGAGTGGACTTAATTCCACAGTGATGGCATGCTTGCCCTTCAGCAAGGGAACTTGCTAATTAAGCTCCCATTCGGTTTAGTTTCAGACAGATGAGGCTGATGATTCAAAGAAGATGCTCCCACTTCCCAGACCTGTATTTCTGCAGGATGGGTGGCTGAGTCTCACGCAGCCAAGACAGGCCTCTGTTTCTTCAATTGTATCTCTATGTCCTGTGGTCTTAGAGATTAAATCCAGGGCACAGCACAAGCTAGACGAGATCTGTCTTTAGCCCTCTTGTTACTTTCTATTTTGAGACAGAATTTCACTATCTTGCGTAGGCTGGACCTTGCATTCATTATATATCCTAGGCTAGCCTCTAACTTGCAATTCTCCTGCCATTGTCTCCCGAGTAAGCTGAAGTACCAACCTGCACCACCACCCTGGCTTCTCACATGCTTTTGTCATTACATAGTGAGTTCCAAGTCAGCCAGAGTCACATGGGCTCTTCTTTGAGTGAGACCCCAAAACAAAAGACATAAAAAACCCCAAAGAGTGGAAAGATCTCCCTGGGCATAGAGCAACAGAGGGAGCCTGGGTAGAGGCAATAATTTCGAGTATTTCCCAAGTCTCACTGAACATTGCTTTGGAAGCGTCTTTTGAAAGATTTCATGAAGCCAACCAATACTTGCCATGTTGTTAATCACCTGCACCATGATTAACATCTGGGACTCACTGCTGACCCTCTCCTGTTGGCTCAGGTGGATCACTGTAGCTCTCCCACTAATTATGGCATTCTGGATGGAACATACAGGCAACTTTTCTATGACATCATTGAGGAGGTCATCTCAGAACCTGGAACTTCGGCAGACTTTGAACCTAGTTTCACCGTTAGGCTGTGGCTAGGCAACTAGCTGGCCAGTCAAGAATCAGAAAACCAAGGACCTTGGATGCAGAAGCCATCTGTTTCCCGCATCTTGATCTTCCCCTTTTGTCATTGATTTCTTCACATTTCTTGCTTCTCGGATCATTACCTGGTGTGGGAGGTCCTTCTGTCTATGGTTTGCTTTTATTGGTTAATGAATAAAACTGTTTCAGCCAGTGGCTTAGCAGGATAGGGCAAGGCGGGAGTTCCTAGCAGATAGAGGAGGAGAGAGTAGGCAGACTGAATGAGAAGCCATGTAGCCTCTGCTGGAGCCCGGCCACGACCTCCTGGTGATGCACAGATGAATGGAGATGGCTTAGTTTAGAATGTAGCCAATAAGAAGCTAGAGCTAATAGGCCAAGCAGTGATTTAATTAATATGGTTTCTGTGTGGTTATTTCCAGTCTGAGTGGCCGGGGAAACAAACAAATATGCCTCAGACAATATCTACCTAAGCAGAAAACATCAGAAACTCACAGCTGATTTCATTTAGGAATTGAAAGAAACTGTGCTGTCCCTTGCCTGCCATTCAGTGGGTGGCGTGGTTGAGGGATAGATGCCCTCTCCCTCTTCACCTTCGCCACCTGCAGCAGGCAGGAGAACTGATCTAGGGGCATGAGAGCAGGAGAGCTGGCCCTGCCCTTCACCAGCTGCTGCGCTTGGGAGAGCGGACTCTGCACCTCAACTGAGCGGCACAGTAGAGCTGGCCCTGGTGGTGTCAGTGAGGGCGAGCTGGCCTTGAGGGCATGCGAGTGGGAGAACTGACACTGCCCCCTTGCTGCCTGCAGCAATGGGTCAGCTGGCCAGAGCAGTGATGGAGAGCTTGCCTTGGCGTCGAGGATGCAGGAGAGCTGGCAGGCTGACCAGTTCAGCTACCACCCAGGTCCAGATCCAGAGTTATGAGTTGGTCCACCTCAACATCCACCCCAACTATGAACTGCTGGAGCGCCCGCCCTGCAGATCCAATGTTGCAGGATCTCCACGACACAGGGCAAGAGCAGGATTTCCAAGAGCAGGTTCAGGGAGGATCCAGTATTGACAGTGTCGCAGAAGCCAGAGGCCTCGAAACAGACCCATGACTCATTGCAATGAACATTTGCCAGTACAGACATCTAAACTACAAGGTGCACTGTATGATTCACTGTGACACACTTCAGCTTCCACGGTGAGACTTCTGTTTGTTCATTTTTGTCTTTTTTTTTTCTTTTTTTTTTCATTTTGTAGAGGGAGGTTGCAAGGGCAGAGGGTAGATACAAAGTGACGGGAAATAAGTGGGATTGAGGTACATATTGTTAAACCCACAAATAACCACAGAATCCCCCAAAACAAACCCTGTGCTGTTTAGAAAAGGACTGACACCTTAATCCTCTAGTGAGCTTCCTGTCGATTCATTTTATGACTCACAGATTCCAGAACGTGTCTGTTTTGTTCGAAGCCATGCAAAATATAAAGAGACTTCACTTTCACACAGTCAGAGATTGGCAAACTTTTTAGGAAGGGGCAGGTAATATTTTAGGCTTTTCAGGCCACAGACCGCTGTGTGGTGGCACCATCTTTGTGTTTACAACTTTTAAAAACTGTACAAAAAAAATTAAAAATTCTTTGCTTGCAAGCTGTACAAAAAGAAAAGCCACCAAGCTAAGATTTTTCAGAATTGAAACAAAACAAATAAACCTGGCCATGGCTTCTGTTTCTCAATTTCTCAGAGCAACAAAGACACCAGAAAATATGAGAAATAGCTATTTCTATAATAAAAGTGAGGAATATCTTCGTTTGGGTTTTTCATACCCTAGGTCCTGTGTTGATGGTAGAGGGACAAGCGGCCCCACCTGAAGAGGAACAATGTTCCTGTGCTAACTTGACCTTGGTCTTCCTTGTCTGGGAAGGCTGAATCAGGAGTGGTCAACAGCAAGATGCTGTTTTTGGCAGTGGGTGTGCTGCTGACTTCTTCTTTAACAAACAAGAGGCAGAGTATCTCTGACGTCTCCCGTTTTTTGCCCCTGAAGTATTTGCTTCTTTTGCTCATTTAGACCCGGCTGGCATTAGAACATGGTAGCTTTCCACCTTTGATTCTTCTGTCACCCAAACCAGGGTCTGGCAAACTGCAGCATGAAATAAAACAAACACAAGCAAACCCCCAAAATACAAACGTCATGATTACAGATTGAAGGTCTTTTATTTTTTATTTTTTGTATTGATTCCTATGCTTGTTCCTTCCCAGTACGGCTGGTGTTGTTGAGCTCCCATTAGCTCAGGTAGACTGTTCCAGTGGGCGTCCCCCATCATGGTCTTGACCTCTTTGCTCATATTCTCATCCCTTCCACTCTTCAACTGGGCTTTAGGAACTCATTCCAGTGTTCCGATGCACAGATTGAAGGTCTTATCTTCATGAATTCTCCCTTACTTCTCTCAGTTTTCATTCAAGAAGGGAAGACGGGCTTAGCGCAGATTGGGCATCCTCTGAACAAGACTTTCCAGTTAAAGCCCTACTGATGCCTTGGACCATAGTTTTCACTATCACAGAGGGTGGGGGACCTTGTCTGCGTAGTAGGATATTCAATAGCACGGGGATGTTGGACTCTACCTACTGGTGTCGTTAGCATCCCTGAGTGGTCTTAACCATAAACGCCTTCTGGGGGTGCAAACTTGTGCCTGCATTCAGTCACAACTGCTTTGACAGGGAGAGCTGACGTCTAGACAAGGGTTTACCTCTCAAGTTCCTGGATAGTTTCGTCTACTCACTGTAAGGAGAAGGGCAGCGGAGTTTGAAGCCTTCTGCTGCTAGAATTGGTTTAGAATCATGTCACACAGAGAGACAAGGCTAAAGGGGATAGTTCAGAGGTAACTTTCAGACACGGCTAATTAGTGACGGGCGTCTGCCTCATCTTCTGGTTTCTGGAGTGCCGTGAGGCTGGGCCATACTTCTGTCCTCCAGTGCTAAGACTTGTAGATTTCCACAGAATTTGCTGCCAAGCAGCTTGTCCAGCCCTAGGGCAAGGAGAGTACAGATGAAGGCGTACGGCAGCCTGTTTGTTCTCAGGATTTAGGCAGGCATTAAAAACTAGCAAAGAGTCAGGTTTACAATACTCGTATCTTTAAAAAAAATGTTCGCTACATTAGTTCATAAACAGGAGAAATTCCTAGCCCCAGAAAAAGTGGTCCAAGTGAAGGACGTTCTTGAATGAGAGAAGTCTGGGCATTCTCTTTGGCCCTGGCTACCTGCATTGTTCCTCTAACGTGTACTCACATGCCTTTTCCTACACCGAGACTCATTCCTGATATCGTCACTGGAAATGTCAAAGTCAGCGACAGTCTGAAGAGAGTTTCCTTAGGAACAAGCAGAGCTGTATTTTTTGGTCTCCTTCGTTTTGTTTGCTACTTAAGGAATTCAAACAGAAACGCAGTCCTGAGAGAAGGCCGGGATTTTAAAAACTTCCAAAGACGGCAGGAAAACCAGAGAGCGAGAGTGGGAAGGAAATAAGTAGAGAGATGAAAGGGAAAAGGAAGCGAGGGAGAAGAAGAACAGAAGAAGACAGAGTTAGAATATAGTCAGTGAAAGAAAGAGAGTCAGGAGGGAATTGTAGACAGGGAGAAACAGACTTCCAAGCGGGACTTTCATTGCGTGGAGATGAACAGTGAATTCTCTTTGGTGCCCCAGCCCTTGCTATTCAAGTCCCACATAGACCTTGATTCAAGGTGAAGGCCTCATTGACCTCACCTGGGGAGCCTGGTAGAACTGTAGGGCTCCAGACTCTCCATCAGATCCATGGAACAAGAAAGAGCCTGCATCCTGAGACCGCATGTTACTCGTGCGCGTTCTACTATCTTAAAAGTCTGATTCTAAAGCTCTGTTTCTATCTGAGGCTCTCTGTAGATCCGTGAAGGAGCTCCATCCTCGTGGCCTGGGAACGGCGCTCCTTCCCAGACCCCACCCTGGATTTCCTGACTCAGAAGCTCTGAGGGTGAGGCCGAGCAGTGCATGCTTTAACACGTCCTCCAGGGGTTCTGTTGCAGGCTCAAGTTTGAGCAGTATTGGTGGAGATGTAAGCAAAACAAAACACAGCTGATTGATGTGTGCCAGTAAGGGGCAGCTTCAACACCCCAACGCTGTGGGACGACATTCAGTATACTTAACCCCTTTGTGGCTTGGTGCTATTCAACCAGGATGGGAAGGGCCTGAAGCACATCTGCTCAGTTCCTGCTGGGCATTAACCCTTTTGATTGCTGGATTTGGGGGAGAACCAGGATATGCTCAACCTCAGCAAGGTGGAAAAAAGAGATAGAGCAGTGAGACCCAAAGCTATGGAATCATGCATGATGCATGAGTGTGTGTGTGTGTGTGTGTGTGTGTGTGTACTATGGATCAAAGCCAGGACCTTGCCCACGCTAGACAAGTGTGTTAGCACTGAGCTATTACCCCCACCCAATTTTCCACCTTGTATTTTATAATAACTTATCATCTTGTGTGACTCTCTCTGTGCATACCTTCTGAACAATGCCTTGTGATATTGATAATGAAGGTAACAAACAGCTACCCTCCCTACACACCAAGATTTCAACATCAATATCGAAAAGCTAGTTGTTTGTCATAAAAATCAATGTGTTTGTGGGGCTGGAGAGACGGCTCAGCAGTTAAGAGCACTTGTTGCTCTTTTTTTAAAAAAAAATAATTTATTTAACTTTATTTTATGTGCATTGGCATGAAGGTATCAGATCCCCCAAAACTGGAGTTACAGACAGTTGTGAGCTGCCATGTGGGTGCTGAGAATTGAACCCAGGTCCTCTGGAGGGGACCCTGGCGCAGTTCCCAAAACCCACATTGTAGTTCACATCCATCCTTCTGCAATTATAGTGCCATAGAACTGATTCTTTTTACTACCTCGGTATAATGATTCTAAGTTCAAGAGACCTGGTGGGGTGAGACCAGAGGCCTTGGCAGGGGAGTGTGGGGTGGGGGTGGGTTGGAGGGGGTGGGGCAGAGACAAATACGCCATGCAGGCAAAACTTGAGGCTTGACTAAGGAGTTTTATTGAGATAAAGGAAACGGGGAGGGAGAGACTGAGAGACAGAGAGATGCAGAGAGAAGTAGGTGGAGTTTCTTTCTTTCTTTCTTTCTTTCTTTCTTTCTTTCTTTCTTTCTTTCTTTCTTTCTTTCTTTCTTTCTTTTTTTACAGCGACAGGCAAGGCAGGCAGGGCAACTGTCAGGTCCTCAAGGGGGCGGAGCCAGGTTCCTCTGGAAGTTAACCCTCGGTATGTGGGCAAAAAACTCGTATACGAAAAATAAATCTAAAAATCTGTTAAAAGAGGAAATATTGATTTAAAATTGCGTTTGTCTGGAAATTTAGAGTTCAAATGGGCTCCTCCGTGGAATTTGTTACTGTCAGTGATCCCTTTACTCTCAGGAAAGAAAACTCTATCGCGTCCTCTGAACCAAGGCCAGGGCAGGAAGGAGCTGTATTCAGTCGCACAGGCTCAAGGAGCCAAGATGGTGGGTTGTTGGGCAGTTACACCTTTTGCGTAGTGTGTGAAAATAAAGAAAAGCAGACATCAAGTGTTCTCATTCGTGGCGGGGAGACTTTGGCAGGTCCCCTGGCAGTGGGAGACTGGGGTTGGTGAGAGACAGACAGATATGCCATGCGGAGGGTGGGTATTGGGAACGGTATAAGAGTAGGGGTTATGGAGGGGAGGGGAGAAGGGGGGACAGAAAAAGAGGAAAGGGGAGAGAGAGGAAAGATGGGGGAAGGGGAGAAGAGAGAGAATAAGTAGTTACCTCTTCAGAAGAGAAAAGGGATGAGAGAGAGAGAGAGAGAGAGAGAGAGAGAGAGAGACAGAGAGAGAGACAGAGAGAGAGAGAGAGAGAACTGGAGAGGAGGTGGGAGGTTGGGAGTGGTCAGGGCTTGTCTCTCAAAGGGACAGGGTACCCAGGTGACAGGCTTCGCCAGTAGATTGCAATATTCCCTACTTTTTCTTATAATAAAAAGGTGGGGAGTCAGGCATGGCAAGTTGAAGGGATTGGGGTGGTGGGTTCTCAAGACTGCTTCCTGCTTATTTGTGGGTGTCAAAATCTTTCTTTGGGGGGCTGAGAAAGCTGGGTTCTGGTCACATCCTGGGGTAGCTGATTGCTTCAGTTCTGTCCAGGATTTGTGGTGTGGAGCTGTCTGGTGTCCCTTGAACCTGGCAAGGTTTTGGCAGAGCAGAGGGCAAAGTTAAGTTTAGGAAGAAAACAATTTTTTCAGGACCAGGGAGTTGAGAAGGGTGTGTCTGACCCGTTTAATGTGAATCTTTCAATTCGGCTCCCTGGAACTTACAAGAATTTTTTGAGTTTGTAAAAACGTAAGTTTTAGACACGTACATTGTATAAACAGCAGCATATTTATACCAGAATGACCGTGGCAGATGTTTTTGCACAACGAAAAGTATCTTAGAGAATGACCAAAGAGAATTTAAAATCCTGATCTTGCAGCAGTGGTAGTGGCAGTACTTGGCCAGAGTCAGATTAATAGCTTATCGGCATTTTATTGATAATGTTAAGACTACGAACGGCAGTGTGAGAGAGAAATCTGATAACTTGCATTTGCCCTCAGACCTTTAAAACTTGCAGGTACACACCTTAATAACTTGCATTTCTACATCTTAAAACACCCTTTATTAAGAACATGGTAAGAAATTGTGCTGAAATTTGATGAGGTTGTCCTTTTAAAATGGCAAAACCTATCAGCTGTCAAACTGCTTAAGAGATCTTTGAGAATGATAAAATTTTACTTGAGTTATTGATTTAAAAATTGACAGAGAACTTACTCGATTGGCTACCTAGAGCCACTCCTCAGGGTCCTCCATGATCGTCAAGGGCAGGGGCATCAGGACTGTGTTTGTCTTCTGCTGTTTAGCGCAGGGCCTGCCAGGCTTCAGAAGACCCTATGGGTTAGGAAATCTGTAGGAAGACAAGCCTAACTTGACCTGAGCAGCTAGGCTGTCGATTCCAGCGACTTTGTCCACTGTCTGGATATCTTCAGGGGTTTAGATGAAAGGCAGTTTCGCCCAATAGTTAGTGCTTTCACTTGGTGGAGCGAATTACTGATGGACGTTGGTCTGTGCCCATCTGTCTTCTGTCTTCTTTGGAGGAGAAGGGGTGCTGCTGCTAGGAGCCAGTCTGTCTCTCTGTTATGAAAAGGCTTTTTATAATTACACATTTAATTACCGTATTCCCCAGATCTCTGAGCACCTGAGGGCCGGTTATCGGGTATAGATAAGTTTTGGTTACAGTTTAGAATCTGCCTGGAGAGCTGGGTCCAAGCTTGACTGCACTGGTTTTTAACCTAACAGGTGAGATTTATACTTGTGAAGGACAGAGAAGAAAAAACTGTTTGCAATAGAAACTTACAATAGTGGAAAACAGCTTAATATATTTTAAATTAGGTTTGGATCACATATACAGTATTTTCGAAAGAGATTTAAAAGTACATATTAATTTAAAGTATGAGACATTGATTTCTTAGTCTGGAATGAGATACAATGAACAGACTATTTAAAACATTTGACAGTAAGTATATGCACGTTTACACACAGTGGAATTTAAGCTCCACATAAAGTTAAGAGAAAAGTGAGCGAGAGAAAACTGGCTTTTTTATTGGGAAGCAGAGTTGTTGCAGGGGAGGAGAGGCACTGCAGGTCGGTCTCTGCATCTAACGAGTGTCTCAGCGAGCCCTGCCGAAGTGAACCATTATGCAGATCCACCAAATGCAATAGAGCATAAAAGTAAATTTTCAAAAGCATATCTGATGGCTTAAAGGTAGCTGGTGATAGGTCATGTAGCTGGGGGCAGCTAAGCCTCTTAGCAGGCTGTCACCACCCATTGGCAAACCTCATGAGTCTGTGGCTCCTCCCTTTCTTAAGTTCAAACAAGATGGCAGCAGCCGTGGTTGCCCATGTGGTATAACTCTTTACATTTAGTCATCTGCTGGTAGAAATTAGAAATGTCAGCCTGTCTTCCATGGGTAAGGCAGAAAAATAAACGACTGGCTTAGGTCGTCATTCATTTTACAACACCAAGGACTCAAAGAAAGACCCAGATGGGAACTGCCATTCTCCAGTTTCTCTCGGCCCCTGCCACACGCATGAAGGGATGTGATAGGCTTGCTTTACTCATGCATGAAAGCTGCTCCAAGCGCCAAGCTCCTATATGTGAGTGCTTTACAGTCTTGACACAAAGTCATTTTTCCATCATGTGCTTTCAAATATATGATTATTTTGTGGTGTTTTATGCATTCTTATATTTTTCCCGGAATCAAATGGCAAATTTTAGTTTTCAAAAAAAAAAGTTTTGTAGATAATGATTTAAATCTGTATTATGACAAATATAAGATAAAAATACATAAAGGATAAAGATGTACCTGTAGTAAGGAGGCCCGCTTGTTTCGTTCCCGGCTGCTTAGCCCTGATATAACAGCACAGAAACTATATTAATTTAAATTACTGCTTGGCCCATTAGCTCTAGCTTCTTGTTGACCAGCTCTTACATATTAATTTGACCCATTTCTGTTAATCTGTGCATCGCCACTTCGCAGCGGCTTACCTGGTAAAGTTCCATCCGGCTCCAGCGGGGCTACATGGCTTCTCTCTGACTCCACCCTTCTTACTCCCAGCATTCAGCTTAGTTTTCCCTGCCTAGCTCTGTTACCCTATAGCTCTGCTATAGGCCCAATGCAGTTCCTTTATTAACCAATGATATTTACAGCATACAGAGGGGAATCGCACATCATGTACCTAACCATTAAATAATTAAAATACTACTTAGGCATAGTAGCACTTCAGAAGCTGAAGCAGGAGGGCTTCAAGTTTGAAGTCAGCTACACAGAAAGACTCTTAAGTACTTTTCAAATTAACTTTATGGGTGAAGAAAGAAGTAAGAAAAAAATTTACTATCAATTTTTCCTCATTGCTTTGTGATGTTTCTCAAAAAACTACTAGAAGTCATGTGTGATAATGCAATTTTAAGGCATTTCCAAGTGATTTATGTATCTATTCCTTCAACAGACCCACGCTTATTTATTGCATAGTCAATTAAAATACAAAAGCTAAAACCATTACTTTTCCTTTGTCAACTTCTCTTAGCTTCAAACAGAGTTATGAAAATCATTGATGGTAAAGAGGTGTGAAAATGAATCTGTCTATGGAAGACAATAGTATTAACACGTGACACAGAAATGTGAATTCTATGGAAGACAAATGTCTGAAAACTGAGGTCCCCCTAGGTAAGGCGGGACTGAGCTGAGGCACAAGAAAGGTAGGATGAGGTAAAGAGACCAGGGTTGGATTATGGAAGGACTTTAAAGAGAGGACTTTGAAGTTCATAAGCAACAAACTCTTGAGTAGAGAAAGTGAGGCAGCTCTGCCATGCTCCATAGAGGTAGGGTCACGACTGCAGAAAGAACTTTTCTCTTCCTAGAATTCTCGTTGCCCCACCTCTACTTCCTGCCTGGTCACCCTTCCTATACTTCCTGCCTGGATACTGGCCAATCAGCATTTATTTAAAATATTAAGTGACAGGGTACAGACCATTGTCCCACAGCAGACCGGATCTTCCGCAGATACCATGGACGGTATTGGGGATGTGAGCTCTCATTGATGCCCATCCTGCTAGACTGTGTCACGATGGGTGTGCAGTGATAGGTGTGTCTGACTGGCACAGGGTAGATGACATGGACATCTGGTAAGAAAAGGCAGAGGCAAGTTCTGAAAATAATTTCTCAACATGAATTCCAGAGATGTTGTATACTTAGGGATCATTGCCAAAGAGAGGTGGAACTTTTGAAAAAAAATGAAAGAAATAAAAGAAAGCAATGTTAAAAGAATGTAGGAGAGAAGGGGAAGTTCTGGCTTGGCATCTCTGTAATGCTGAGCATCCCCTCTGGAGTCTGGGAAGGGAGGGCCACACTGTTTAGAAAGCAAGGGGTCCAGGGGCTGACCAGAAGGCGCTTGGCCTGGCCCTTTGCACCCCGTTACTTAAGTCTGTTGAATTTCAGTTTTATTGTCTTTACAGAATACAGAATTATTGAGTCTTGATAGGATTGTGTGTCCGTTCCTGTACATGTGTGTATGTGTGCATCTGTGCACGTGTTGGCAAATGTTTTTGTCCAAGAGAGAAGCCAGTCACTCCCTATGGCAAATGCATCGGGAGGAGAAGGACAATTCTTCAGTCAATACCGTATAATTTTGCTGTAAAAAATAGACAATAAATCTAGTCAGGAAAGGAACCTAGAGGAGATATTGTCAGAGAGTGGGAACTTATTGTCTGAATGAGGGAGGATGCCAAAGGCAAGCTTGGTCCATGCCCATTGTTGGGTCTTCATACCATGCTCTCTTTATTAATCTTCTTTTCTTTTTGTATGTGTGTGTATGTGTAACCATGTGTGGCATATTTATGTATGTGTGTATGTATATACATATGTGTGTATGTGTGTGTGTGTGTGTGTGCGCGCGCGTGCGCGCGTGCACGTGTACTTTAATATGCACACGTGTGGAGTTCAGAGCTTGGTATTTCGTATTTTCCTCAACTATTCAATTTATTTTCCCTGCTTCAGCAGGCTGCCCAGCCAGTGATCTCCAGGGACCCTCCTATTTCTGGCCCCCTACCCAGTGCTGGGGGATAGAGATGGTGTATACACCTTGCTTTTAATATGGGTTCTGTGAGGTCCAACCCAGAGCCTTGTATTTTCATGGTGTAAGCACTTACTGACTTAACCATTTTCTCATCTCCCTTCCTTGCTCTCACAGACATATACAAGCATATTTTTAAGCTTATTTCTGACCACATTGTTGTACCTTCAAAGCCACTGTTTTGAGAGTAATGTGCAGCACTGAGCTAAGTCCCCTTCTGAGCATTGCACTGTGGAGCGGCCTGAGGAGTCCCGATTTCCTGTAGAAGCTGGTGCTGGGAGGATACATTTCCCAGAGGACCGGAAGCAGGAGCAAAGGAGCGAAAACAGAAGGATGATGTTATCAGCAGCAGAAGGACAAAGACGGTGGAGGGTGGAGTCCAGTCCAGAAGCTGCGCCAAAGAGGCAGGCCTGCTGTGTGTTTATGTGACTCACCAGGGAACGGATGACAGGCCAGTGCTGGGTGGAGGAGGCCGACTGAACATGTGAGAAGCTCTCAATTGCCTCCTTGTTCTCATAGTCTCTACTCAGCTCTCCGGAAAATCGATGAAGGGTTGAGCGAGTCGGTGCACAGTGCAAAGTGATTCATTCAAAACATCAACCAACCAGCCAACCAACTAAGCAAAAAAAATGATGCTTAGGAAGATGCCTTAGCGTTCAGAGATTCAGGGATCTCATATGACACTGCTTTCCTTTTCTCTGATTATTTTTTTCTTAGAAACAGCAGAATTATATTTATTCATTTATTTTATTCTTTATGTGTATGGGTGTTTTGCCTGCGTGGATGCCTCTGTTCCAAGTCTGCGCCTGGTGCCTGTGGAGGCCAGCAGAGGGCTCCAGATGCCCTGGGAGTATAGTTAGAGAAGGTGGTGAGCTGTCACATGGGTGCCGGGAATTGAACCTAGGTCCTGTGGAAGAGCAGCCAGTGCTCTTACCCGCTGAGCTGTCGCTTCAGTTCAGTTGTTTAAGAAGAAGCTTCCCAGACAAAAGTCTCCCAAGGCTTTCTTAGATGCAGAAAATACCCCTGGAGTCTGGGGGGATTGATTCACCTGGGCTTGTAAGTTCTGACACATCAGATATCATAGCGAGACCATGGCAGACCACTGCAGGTTCAGCGTCATCAGTTTTTACTGAATTTAAGTTGGTAAATAATAATTTAATGATATCATTAAATTGCCAAACACTTACACTATGCCTCTCTGTTGTGAGAGGTATTTTTATTTCAGAGATATCGACCGTGAAAAATAGTTTCTGGGTGAATTTAACACGTTCCTTGGCTTAACTCTGCTGAAAAGTATGATTGAGATTCGAGTTGATTCAAGACACTTGAATCTGGGAGTGTGTGGAGGGGGTCCTTCTGGCTTAGATTTCCTTAGTCCTCAACATTTTCTACCGCCTGGGCCTGAGTGTTGAAGACAGGCCTGAGAAGCTAAGTGAGGAGGATCGTTGTTACTGTAGCAGAAGAACCAGGATGGGAGGTTAGGAAAAGAAAATATTTTGGTCACTAGATCTCAGAGCATATGTCTTAGACGGTGTTCTATTGCTGTGAAGAGACACTATGACCACAGCAAGTCTTATAAAGGAAAACATTTAATTGTGGTGGCTTACAGTTCAGAGGTTCAGTCCATTGTCATCGTGGTGGGACATGGTGGCGTGCAGGCAGACATGGTGCTGGAGAAGGAGCTGAGAGTCCTTCCATCTTGACTCACAGGCAACAGAAAGTGGTCTGTCTCACGGGGCGTGGCTTGAGCATGTATGAGACCTGAAAACCCACCTCCGCAGTGACACACTTCCTTCAACATGACCACACCTACCCCAACAAAGGCCACACCTCCTAATATGGGTCCTTCCTCATTCCTGAAAGAAGTTTGGGAATGCCAAGGCCCCAGAGCCTTAGGCCGCTGGCCATGGCTGTGCTTTCCTCTGGAAGGGAGTGTGTCTCAGTTGTGGATATCATTGTGATGGCTGCTGTGTAGGTGCCTTCAGTTTAACCCGCTTGGGTGGGTCCCGGGTGGAGTCAGGGAATGAAAGCTTAGAGCCTAGTCTCACTAACCGTTAGTGGACCGTGGACTCATGCCACGGGGTTCTTATTGAGGGAAGCCGACTCACTTAACAGACTGGGTGAGTATCTGTAGTATGAGTATCTATAGTATGCAGTATATAGCATCTCGTCTTTACTCCTTCAGTGCTTCCATTACGCCTGCAGGAAAGCGAGGCATTTGAACAGCCCTTTGTCCAAGTCATTGGGCTGGGAAAGTCCAGGTATGGATTGATGTGGGTGGTAAAGTTCCAGAGCTCGGCACCCATAAATAAGAAATAAACCTAGCTATTAAAGATGTCCAGACACATAAAGTAGCCAGCCTGCAAAGAGAGATGTGCTTTAATGGAGATGTGTTTGAAGTGCCACGAAGCCCAAAGGATGGGATGGTTAGGTTCGGGGAGCTTGCTTGCTGATAAGTAATCTGAGCCTGAGAGTGAATCAGCCATGCTGTTGTCTTAAGACACAACACACGTTATTGCTAAGTACTTTCAGAGCTTGTATCCATGGATTCAAAACCTTCCTACTGAACAATTAGGTAGTTAGGGGAGGAAAGAGAGTAGAGAGCTTATGTGTGAGGTTAAAAGCTTGAGTGTAGCAATAAACAGCAGCCCAGAAGCACCCTAGATAGGGTGAGAGCTGGGAAGGGGGAGGGGAGCTGGGCTGCAAAACTCCAGAGTGAGGTGGCCA
Source organism: Myodes glareolus (assembly GCF_982192425.1). Lineage (NCBI taxonomy): Eukaryota > Metazoa > Chordata > Mammalia > Rodentia > Cricetidae > Myodes > Myodes glareolus. The sequence continues at coordinate 18,217,949 of NC_142041.1, read as the reverse complement.
CTTTCGCTGGAAACCTCACAAGACGGTGATTTGAAACTTCTGAAGTTTTCTTTGGATAAAGCATTTTTCATGATTAAGCCATTTTCAAAGCCTCAGTATTGCCTCGATGTGTGGCCATGCACAACTCCTCTTGGCACCTGATGAACTAATCCAGCCTCCACGGTAAGGTAGCTAGCAACAATTGTAGCTGTCAGATCTGTTTATTCTGTCTTTGGCACTGGAAACACAAGTTATAAAAACAGAATTGAAAAGTCAGGTTCTGGGGAAGTGCTACAGCCTTGCTGGGGGAAGTAACTCAGTGGGGTAACTACTTCCAATTTGCTCTCTGCTTCGTGGTTACAGTGGAAGATGCGTTTTCTTAGCTTCCTGCCCTGGCTTCCTTCTGCCACACCTCTCCTCATTATTATGGAGTCTTCCTCTGGAACTGTAAGCCACAATGAACACTTTCTTCCATTAAAAAAAAAGTTTGCTTTGCCCTGAAGAAAAAAAAATTGCTGTGTTTGTATGTATATAAACATAAAAACATGTAGACTATTCCATTTTTATGATGGAATGTTCCTAGAAACTCCTCTGGTCGTTTTCCCCTAAATCGTATGACCTATTTCTCCCCCTAAGTCTTATTTCTCTTCCACGGTGCTTATTGTTTATTAGACACCGAGTGTTGCCAAGGATAAAGGAATGAAGATGGTACAATGATCCTCTCCAGGGAGTGAGTCAGGTGAATGACAGCTCTGGACCCGACTGGAGGGCCTACTCTTACTGGTCAGTGGGAAATCAGAGGGGTGTGGAGATACTACGTAAGGGAAGACAGCAGGAACAAAACAAGCCAAATGTCTGAATTTAAATGTATCCAAATGTGAAATCAGGGGAGAAACCAGAAAGAATTATCTGCGAGAGTTTGCTACGAGAAGACACACTTTTATACTCCTACTTGTGGCTCTGGATCCTGAAATCTTAGGAGTTGCATTAACATGGTTGAAATCTAAAGTGTAAATAAGCAGCCTGCAGGAGGAGTCCCTGTGGTCTAGCTAGCTTTGCCTCGCAGCCAGTACTCATTTCTGTTTTGGAAGAGGTTCTTGCGGTCAGACAGCTGTTCGGGGGACTAGACCATGAAGACCAGTCCTGCCACTTGGATGGGGAGAAGCCTGACTGTGCTGTGAACATCTGCTTTGCCTTCACTGGAACCACAGAGTTAGCAAAATAGCATAGCGCTCTAAAGATGCACATGAGAGCAGGATTCAGATACGGGCATGCCTTCCTGTGTCCACCTCCGTTTACTGATGATTTTTTCAGCTTGACAATCTTGGCAGCCTGTGCAGAGCGAGGCATCAGTCCCAGGGTATGCATGTTTTCCCAGCTTCCATGCCAGCATGCAGGATATTCTCATAAGACAGCGGTAAAACATGGCTGTACCATACGCATTTGTTTCTGGGGTCTAAGTCTACATTTGGGTGGCTGTTTGGTTAGCAAGCTGGGCAGTGAGTCAGCACCAAGGTCATGGACTTGTTTGAATAGTAATAAATAAATTTGTGGTGTGTGAGTGAGAGTGATAATATCAGACTTATTGGTTCTCCTGAATCTCAATATCACACACACTACACACACACACACACACACACACACTTTGGTGTATAGCAAGGTCAACAGTACTCTAATCCTTGGGGAGAAAATTCAGCCATTTAAGCCTTGCAAGCAGAAGGATCTGAGTTTATGCCTCAGAACCCACACCAAAGAAGCCAGGCGTGGTCGTGAGTGCTTGTAATCTCAGTACTGGGGGAAATCGAGACAGGAGGGTCCCTGTGGTCTGTTGAAGGGCCAACCTAGTCTACTTGGTGAGTTTCAGGCCAGTGAGGGACCATGTCTCAAAAACAGGACAATGACTTCCAAGGATGCCCTCCAACCCTCACAGGTGCATGTACACACATGTACATAAACACATAAACACGCACCCACATGAGAACAAATGTAGGGAGGGTGTTGCGAGGGTGGGATCATGATGGTCGAGCTAGGTGGGACCAGGGGGTAGAGCGAGGTGGTCCCAGTAAGAGAAATACCTCCGGATGAGGGGCCATCGTGGTCAGAGACCAGAAGCCATTCATCATGAGTGTCTCTTTGTTTCCCAGTCATAACTTCTGAAACACGTGGGCTGTCTTGTAATCACAGCCTGCAGGTATTTGGTGGGACTCTCTCCTAAAGCAGAGGTGCCTTGTGATTAGGACATTTTCTCTCGCAAACATCACACACATAGGCTGTAATAACAAACTACCACACTAATAAACCTTCCACGAGGCTGAAACGTCGAGGTCAGGGCCAAGCTAAGGTTCAGTCCCTGGAAAGGGTGCTGGGATGGTCTGGGAGAGCTTGCCCTCGAGTTGGGTGTGGGTCATGTGGGCAGGGTTCCTCACTGCTTCTGAGTTCTTAGTGAACAGAGGAGCTCCCTGGGATGTGCCGAGACAGGCCAGGGAGGGCTGGGCAGGAGGCAGGAACAAGAAGGACAGATGAAGATTTATTTGGTTACTTCTAAGATGACAGGCGTTCACGGAGCTTCGGCTCCTCGTAGCTTTAGATTATGGTGCAGAGAAAAAAAAAACCAAAAGCTTTTTAAATGACAAAGCGGAACTCCAACTCTGAGGTGTGCCGGGAAAGACTCTGGAGTATTTCCCCTCTAATCATGACATACATCGACAGGAATCAGTTGGAGAATGTGGTGGTTCTTGGGAAAGGCATGCAGGTAGCCTTCTTGTGGTTCTGGCCTCAGTCTCCCGGGTCAGGTTTTTCTAGTTTGACTCGGCTCCCTCTTACCGTCCATGATAGGATGTACTTTAGCTTAAAGAAGCAGCAGCCTCCCTTGAACCCTGTTGGGAGAGCAAAGAGATCCAGTGGACGCGATCAAAGGAGAAATCTTAATGACCGACTGAGGAGTGGGTGTGTAATTAGACAACCTCGGGACCTAGGGCTTATGAGAAAATTTACTTGATAAAGGTTTCGGCGAGGAGCGGGCAGGATCCACTGCTCCTCATAAGGGGAGGCCAGTAGTGTCGGGTTCTAACCGGCCAGACACCTAAGAGCCTGATTTTGAGGGGTAGTTGTTTGCTGTGGCTTCACTCTTCAAAAATCTGAAGTATTCAGAAGTGTTGTGCCCTGAAAGGCATGCATTTTAAGTGGCTTTGGAGCTGAGAACGTGTAACTATGCTTCCCCGCAGTCCTGTGGCCCTTGATGTTGGTCATTGCTTTTCATGGTCATGGTCAGGACTGACTGCTCATTCGGTTTTTGCACAAACCCCAGGACTGGGCCTAGGTTTCCTCGAATTGGCTTATCTAACATTAATTGAAAGAGGAGGTTGCTGTCACTGCCTTAAAGTATTCAGGAGGAGACTACTATAGTAGCCATCATCCACGGACTGTTGTCATGCTGGTTGCTAAGGAAGGCCCAGAAAGTAATTATAGTAGACCATGGCTGGGGAATGTGAGAATATATATATCTCCTCTTATGGAGCCCTTTACCTGGAGAACATAGAGTACACAGGATAAGCTCCAGGGTTGGTTTTAATGCTTGGTTTATAAATACCTTAGCTGAACCGTCAGGCGGTTTCCTCTTCCGCACACAGCTGTGCATCACCAGGCTTTCCCACATCATATTAAACCAATAGTCACAGTGATCTCAATTCTTCTCCAGGGGTTTCTGAAGGTGTGTTTAAACAAAACCAAAGAGAGGCAGGTTTTAAATTTATATGGCATCTGCCTATGACTATGATGATCCAGTTATATGTACATACATATTAATGTGGGGATTTTATTTCAGTTAGTTTTTCTGGAGATCATTGCTTGCGATGAAGAGGAAAAGTGTATTTGCAAACAGAGATGTGGTATAGCTTTGGTTGTTGGTGTTGAGATAAGACTCATTATGTAGTCCAGGCTGACCTGGCATTTGATATCTAGCACAGGATGACCCCAAACTTGGAATCCTCCCACCTCGGTCTGCTGAGTGCTGGGATTTGCAGGCCTGCCTCAACACATCTGATTCTAAAAGTGACATATCTTCATTGAAAATAAATCAGACATAAAAGGGAAAATTGAACTAAGATGTAAAATTTACCCACAGTCTCCTTTCTTAGAGAAAATGATAATTATTATCGAAATTTGGCAGATCTCCATGTACTTTGTATGTACATATTTTAGGCAACTGAATGTTGACAGAGGTTTCTGTCCTTCCTGGTCCCACAGCTGTTCAGTCCCAAAGAAACACACAGAGGTCTACATTAATCATAAACTGGCTGGCCTATTAGCTCAGGCTTCTTATTAACTCTTACGTCCTACATTAATCCATAATTCTTGTCTGTGTCAGCCTCATGTCTTGCTACCTGTTATCAGCGAGGCATTTTTATCTTGCTTCCTCTGCATCTGGGTTACGACTGTAGACTGAGTTTTTTCTTTTCTAAGAATTCTCCTGTTTTGGTCACCCTGCCTATACTTCCTGCCTGGCTACTGGCCAAAAATTTTATTAAACAAGTACAAGAGACAAATCTTCACAGGGCACAAGACCATTGTCCCACAGCAACTGAGAACCACTAGAAACACATCTTATGTTCTGTTTCCAAATCCTGTCATACTGACTTTCCGTGTCATTAACCGCCTTTGTTAATATATTTACAACATATTTAATAATGTTTTAATATTTAATACCAAAAATAAACCATGAACCACAGAGCCAAGTCTAGGCTTTAACAGCTTGACTGTACAGAGTTGAGGGTTGAAGTTACTTCCTCTCAAGAACAAACTGGATGGTCCAGTTGTTCCTTATTATTGGCATTTGCCTCATTTTCAACCACCTGAGATCACAGTACAGTGTCCTTTGGCTCTCAGCTCTGTACTGTGCTGACACGCCAGGGCCTGTCGTATCTTGCAAAAAGCAAACAGAAAACTTCATTGTGCTGCCTGTTTCTGCTTCTTTCTCCTTCAGATCATGGCTCATTCTCTTCCATACTTTCTCTTTGTGGAGAAGCTGCAGGGACTAGACATTTATCTGACCCAAAGATACTTGGGTTTATATATGTCTTGCTTTAAAATTTAGCTCATTTTTAAAAAGTGGGGGGGGGGGCTGGAGAGGTGGCTCAGAGGTTAAGAGCACTGACTGCTCTTCCAGAGGTCCTGAGTTCAAATCCCAGCAACCACATGGTGGCTCACAACCATCTGTAATGAGATCTGGTGCCCTCTTCTGACCTGCAGGCATACATGGAGGCTGAACACAGTGTACATAATAAATAAATAAATCTTTAAAAGAAAAGAAAAGGCCAAGACTTACCCATAGGTCAGTCTGATGGCAGCATTTAAAAAAAAAAGTGTGTGTGTGTGTGTGCACGCGTGCGCGCCTATGGGTATGTGTGTATGAACCTATGAGTGCAGTTGCCTGAAGGACCCAGATGGCCTCAGATCCTGTGGAGCTGAAATATCATGTGTTTGTGAGCCCACTTGATATGGGTGTTGGGAACTAAATTTGTTTCCCTGCAAGAGCACTAAGTGCTTTTAATTACGGAGCCATCTCACATTGTAACTTGAGATACAATACACACAGATGACTTGTAATGTTGGGCATTTTCCTTCTGAGTTTTGAAACATAGATGTTGAAGTCTTCTGAGCATGGAAGGTTGAAAGGAGAGACAGCTGGGATTAAAGCCAGAACCTCCTACACATAAGCACCCACTCTGCCACTGAGCTACACCCTGGTCTAGAACATTCTGTATCCTGACCCTCAACCCCGCCTTATCCTAAAGCATGATTTGGTTTTCACTCGGCTTTGCCTCAGGTGAGGGTCTGAAAACCTGCCTGTGTTCCCCTTCTCCAAGGGAACCGTTATTACCGCGGGTCCGTTCCTGATGGCCTACTGCAATCAGCCGCGGCTGTGCTGATGAAGAAGGCTGCTGCTCTGCTCCGATGCCTATGTGTTACTAGCATGGTGCAGGAGCACATGCCTGCCACTCCAGGACTCCTACGGCAAGACCAGAGGCCGAGATCAAATTCCTAGAAGCTTCTGTCCAGCGAGCCTGGAGTATGCTGCAGTGAGTGAGGGAGCCTGTCTCAAGGTGGAAAGTGAAGACCAGTATGTGTACCTGCAGGCATGCACGTGCACATGTGCACCCCTCAAAACATCATACGTCCCCACCCCAAAGATGAAAAAAGCAGAAATCCTCACTTTTATGATGGGTTGCTTCCTTAAAACTGTGCATACATAGCGCATCCTATTTGGCTTGCTTTGGAATTATAAACCTTTTAATCCATTCAAAGTAAAAGCATCCAAATTCTAAACTCTTTTTTTTTTTAAAGATTTTATTTATTATGTTTATAGTGTTCTGCCTGCACGTATGTCTGCGGGCCAGAAGAGGGCACCAGATCTCATTACAGATGGTTGTGAGCTATCATGTGGTTGCTGGGAATTGAACTCAGGACCTCTGGAAGAGCAGACAGTGCTCTTAACCACTGAGCCACCTCTCCAGCCCCAAATTCTAAACTCTTAAATCTATTCAGAGTAACAGAAGCCACACTCCACTTGGCAAATGTGTTTCATCAGAAGGTATTTTGAGAACCAAGCATTATTATCAAGGGCTTTCTCTCTGCTATCACGTTTCTTCTGGTTAATCATAGATTTTAAACTTTATTCTGTATTTTTATGATTATAAAGGAGAAAGATGAACACAGGATGGAAACCAACAGACTGTGGACAAAGTGAATGACCAGCGGCCCACAGGCTACCAGAATGGGAAGTGGGCGGATGTCAGGAGAATGAGGCAATGGCTAAGAGACCCCAGGAACAGCAAGATCCTTGTCTCTTTTCCTGCATCTCTGCTGTGCCACAGCGTACCCTGTGCCTCATGGGAGAAGTTCCCCCAGATAATGGAGCCAATATGATTATATATTTCCTATATTAAAACAAGATCTAGGGTTTGGCTTCATTTTCTGAAGCCTGGGAAGTCTTTATTCTGAAATAGGTGTAATAACGGAAGTAGATGAAGTCATGGAAACCGCAGGCAGCTTCACTGTCTCCTGGTCATTGGTGATTCTTTTCCCTCCCTCCCTCCCACTCTCCCTTCTACCCTCCCTCCTTCCATCCATCCCTTCTCTCCCCTTCTTTCCAGGGAGCCACCTCTGAGAACTTTTCAGAGTCCACTCACCCATAAATCGCAATCATTCCACCCCTCACCACTAAGTTAGGATCTAACCAACTTTCCAAATGTGACAAAAGATCCCCCAGGTCACCTTCACCACCAGGACAGGCTTTTGCAGTGGGCACTGGGTGTGACAGTTGCCCTCTTAATGAAGAAAGAAACCTTTGCAGCCACACACTGTAAACAAGATAGGACTAAAGGAGCGGCCTCCTTTATCGTAACTGTTTAGTGTGCGCTTCACGCAATCCTGTCCTCCGCCAGAGGACTAGAAGGGTGTTCACAAGTCTTCTTTCTTCCCCAGCCACCTCAGAAAGACGCTACTATCCAGTGAAGTCTTATTTAGTAGCAAAATATATTTTAATGGAAAGTCATCTTTAAGTAATTGAATAAAAACGTGTTCCAGGGCTTTTCTCAGCGGGCGGCAGAGTATGTACATCTGGTGAGGGTGGAGCAGCATCTGTTTAATGTAACTTCCATATAGAAAACGCAAGCGTATTGAAACAATGGAGACACGTAAGAAAGGACGTCACAAAGAGTAACAAAATAGATGGCAAAATTAAAAAGTCCACCTCAAGCTTAGAAAACACACAAGCCCAAGCACCGTGTTGGTCTTCCTTGCTGTGAGTTCCAGGAGCTACCAGGAGGAGATGACCCTGCTTCGGGAGAGGCGGTGGGGGCGGGGTGTGTTAAAACCCACTTCTCCTTCTCCTGAAGAAAGAAAACAACAAAACCAATGGTTCAGGAGGAGATGAAGTTGAGGTAGGGAGAAATTCTGGGATGTTCATAAAGAGGGGACAGTAAATTTTAGCCCAGTAGGCATATCTGTAAAAATACTTGTGAAGGATGAGGTTCATTCCTCGGGAGAAGGAAGGGGCATGGAAAAATAAAAGTATTAGGAAACATTTTTTTTATCAACTTTAATAGTGTTAATGTAGACAAAAAATCTCAGACATCGGCTGGGGCTTTCTCTCTCTCCCTCCCTCCCTCCTTCCCTCCTCCCTCCTTCCCATCCTTCTTTGTATTATTTTTTTGAGACGGGGTTTCACTATGTAGTGCTGGCTGGCCTGGAACTTGCTTTGTAGACCAGACTGGCTTGGAACTCACAGAGATCCCCCTGTCTCTGCCTCTGGAATGCTGGGATTAAAGGTGTGCACCATTATACCCTACTTTGCTAGGACATTTCCAATAAAATATGTTAAATTCATTGTTTATTCTATATTTTATGTTTAAGAATATTATTTTTATCATTTGTGTAAATTTTTACTGTTTTTAAATATGTATGTATTTCTTTAAAGTGAGTGTGCATATGAGTGTGTGTGTGCACACGCGTGTGTGCGTGTGTATGCCTGTGTCACAGCTCATGCCTGGAGAAATGGATACTCTTCCCCCACCGCATGGCTGCAGGAATCAAACTCAGGTTTTCAAGCTTTACAGAAATCACCTCCACCTTCTGAGCCACCTCACCAGCCCTGAATTGTTTTCTTTCATCATGGAAGTCTGCCCCAGGCCTTGGGAGGTTGAGGCAGAAGGATTGCAAGTTCCATATCCATCACCTTCACACAGGAGCCACATCAGTCTCCCTATGGCTCCTGTTTTAGTGTATGTGCCGCTGAAGGGAGCCCAATACTGTTGACTTTTGAGATCTCGTTTTCTTCATCTCGCCCGACTTAATCTTTTCTCGCTCTGGATTTAGTAAAGGTTTAGAGAGAAGACCTCGAAATCCTGTGATTAACCAAGTTTACACTGCAACTGGAGATACCTCTGGCTCTTGAACTACTGTCGGCCCTGAAACACAGTGCAGGTGTTATAGCTCAGCACTTGTCTTACCTGGAGCAGTCGTGTCCCGTCCAGGCTGAGAGACAATGGCATCGGTTTGGTCTTACGCATTTTCCGCCATTTAAGCAGGGAGACTGGCAAGTAGCTATGATTAAAAAAAAAATGCATGAATTCACTTAGTCAATACTTAGACATTCTAAAGATGTCACAGAGGCTCATGGTAGGGACTGTCCTTTCTTCCTGCTGAGCCATCCCTGGCCATTCTTCACACACCTTACATCCGTATGTGGCATCACCGCCCCTCCTGAGGATTCGTGTTTTCACACACTAAGATCACCCTTACTGATCATGTTAAGTCCACTGGGTTTTATTATTATTATTTTAATGTATGCAACCACTACAGCACTTTGTTCTGAGCTCTAAGTTTCTCATACACTCAGTTAACTTGCGGTTCTCTGTGGGGGTGGGGGGCAGCAATAAACTCTAAAGAATATGTCTGTCACACAGAGTGCCCAGAACAACACACGAGGCTGGAGAGATGGCTCAGTGGTTAAAGGTACTGGCTACTCTTCCAGAGGATCTAGGTTTGATTTCCAGCACCCACACGGTGGCTCACAACCATCTGCAGCTCCTGTTTCAGAGGAACTCATGCCTGAAAGGGATACACGAACATGGATGCACACGAAACACTCATACACATAAAATAGGTGCCCAAGAGTCCTTTGTGCTTGGCCAGGAGACACATCTCATGTTCTTTTAAATAAAACAACTGACCAACAAACAAACCAACACAATCAGAATTGAGAACCTTAATTAGGGCTAAAATTAAAATTATTCACAGATGAGGCCCTAGAGACCATCCAAAGATCGACTACACGGGCATCTTCTCCACAAGCCCACAAAGTAACTCATGTGCACAAGTCTGCTCCTTAAAACACCATGGAGTCTAAACACTGATAGAAGTACATTGCCCACTTAAACCTGTCATGAGGGAAGGTGAGTCCATATGGACCCGTCAGTAGAGAGCTGACCTGAGTTTTACTTTAGCACAGTGAGCCGGGCCCTTTCCTGGATTAAAAAAAACCCCATCCTTCATAAAATACAGTGAACTGTCTGCTGAGTGGGTACCAGGCACAAGTACCAGGGGTGAAGAGGAGAAGGGAGAACGAGAAGTAAACAGGCTTTCCCCTTGTAGGATCCTCTTGCTAAGTGCGAGTAACAGAGGGTCAGCAGGGCACACTCACTTGCAATTCAATCAGTGGTGGGCGGGGGGAGAAAAAAGGATGAGATTGAACAGAACAAAGCCTGGCAAAAAATAAAACTCGAGCATCCCAGCCCAAGGCCCCGCACTTTCTGTTTGTTGAGATGAGAAACCGTGACTCTCAGGAGCACACTGCTTGGTGGTCCCTAGCTGGAGTCATCGTTAGCGGGAACGACTTCCTCCTTCCTTCTTGTGCCCATGTGGTCAACATCCCCCCCCCCCCATGCCGCGGTGTGTTCTGTACAGCACCGTTTCTTTCCCTCTTTCATTGATGACATACAAATCTGTCTTCAATCTAGATGTGTCTGCTGGGAACCCACACTATCATGAGTCTGCAGTTCAGACCACTGTCCTTGTGTGTCCCAGACTCTTCTAGTTCAGCTCTGTGCCTAGACACCAAGCTGTTTCCCCTGGCTCAGTAAATGGTATTGGTTTCAATCCCCGAGGCCAAACTGGAAAGAATAGAATCATTCCTCCCTGCCACCAACCAGGTCAGTATCAAGTAGCATCGATTCTGCTTTTCCAGCTTCTCACACAGCCTCCACTTTATTATTTTAACATCTCTAGACATTGCCACTTCTTGTGTAGAGTGTACCTATGACTTCCCAGCTGATTCCTTGCTGCTGCCAAAATCACATTTTCTTAAAAAAAAAAAAAAAAAAACAAAAGTCTTTTAAGTATACGGGTGGTTTGCCTGCATGTACGTTTGTGTGCCATGTGCGTGCTGGGTGCTCACAGAGGCCAGAAAAAGGGCACAGGATCACCTGGAGCTTAAGTTACAGGCAGTTCAAGCTACCACATGGGTGCTGAAACTGGAGCCCAGTCCTCTGGAAGAGCAGCCAGTGCCTTTAACTAACCACTGACCAGGTACTCAGCCCTCATTCGTTGTCATAAATTGTTCCTGCCTAAAAGCCTCCAGGCCTCCTGTGCTCTCACGACGTAGTCTAGCACCTTGAACTGCTACGTGCATTTCCTAACTTGACGTTGGTCATCTTTCCAGCCAGGTTCCTGTGTTCTTTTGTGACTTCCGTGAGATGGGGCTGAGTTTCAGTGACACAACAGTGTGCACCTATGTGTGTGCATGCTCTATGCCTTTGAGTTACACAAGTGTGTATCCGTGTGTACATGCTCCATGCCTTTGAGTTACACAGCAGTGTGTACCTATGTGTGTGCATGCTCCATGCCTTTGAGTGGAATGATCGTCCAGTGATGGTTGGTCTGGAAATGGAACTAAGAATCAACTAGTAGATGCTGGACAGGATCCAGAGAAGAGTCTTTCTAGCTCATGGGGTTCAGGAGGGTGTGAGAGACGTTCAGGAAGGACCAGGAAGAGGTGATGATGTAGAGGATGTCCTTTGGTGCGTTGTCTGGAGAGGTGTTTTTCAAGGGTGATCTAGTTCAGTGTTTAGAATGGGTGACATGATGGTCTTGAGACACTTGAGAATGGCTGGTACCCTTCCTTTGCAGTCTTACCTTTCAGTCCAAGTTCAACCCATCAGTGTCGCCTATGGTTTCATGAAACCAAACCATTAAGAAAAGAAACCATGGCAGGAAGCCTACCTGTATGACAGCGGGATCCAGTCCAGCCTGCCGGGCAGTCACACTGATAAGGGGCCACACAGCGCCCGCCATTCAAGCAGGGAAGTATGCATATTGCTAAAAAAATAAAACAGATACAAGTGCGTTGGCAAAGGATTTGATCACAGCACCTGTGTTCAGATCTGCTTAGATGTTCAAAATACATTTTGCTGGAGGAGAAACTTCTCATGGTTCACTGAGATCTTCCCGTATGCACTCGGCTTACTCATGACTACTGCCAGGAAAGCAAAGCCAGGAGGAAGTCTGAGCCTTACTCAGGTGTAACCAGGGAGGCCAAATGCACTCTTTCCCGGCTCTGTCCCGGCTGTTTGCTAAGCACTTTGCTTTCAGTCTCTGCAACACCAGCAGAACAAACCCCATTTATCATCATTTCAAATTTCTTCTGAGAATTGTCTAAATTGTTGTGAGAGGATTCGGCTGCCTCAGGCTTTCTTCTTGAACTACATGTGAGGCTGGGAGGAGGCCGGGCTGACCCATCGTCTCTTGGCTGTAATATTTCAGCAGTAATCGGACAGCTCACTCTATTTCCTAGGAACTGAGGCTTGACGGTTACAGGGCCAGACATTACCTTCCACAGCAATCACTTCTCTAGAAGAGGCAGAGGGTGTTTCATGTATGTGAGATCACTGCCTTGTGTGAACTAGGAACTGGTTAGAAGCACAGACTCTTAGGTCTCATTTCTGCTCAACTGAACCAGTCTGTATCTTAAAGCCTCTGCAAGCTGGCTTCTGTGCAAATTAAAGTCTGTGATGTCCCCTCCCCTTACGCTGAAGGGCAGGCATATGCTCGGCCAGCTAAGCCTGTGGCTGGAGTACCCCAGTATCTTTGAACCCTTAGTATTATGGCACTGAAGCCTGGGAGCCAGCCCCATATGAAAAGGAATGAAGACGGAAGGGAAAAAATTTGACACTTTTTTCCCCTTATTCTTGTGAAAATACTTGATTTGATTAATTGATAACAGCCATTATTCATTTTCCTTAAAAAAACAGCTGAAAAAAAAACCACATTGAGTAAGTTTTAGAGTTGGCCTTATGTGGAGGGGGACAGAGACCCCAACTGGTCTAATCTGACTTCTATCACCTTCTGTCACAGCGATGACTCAGCATGGCCTATCCACACAGAAGGATGTCTTATCCTTACACACGGGGACGTAGAAAAGAGTAAACTTTCAGCCAGGCGGTCGTGGCGCACGCCTTTAATCCCAGCTCTCGGGAGGCAGAGGCAGGCGGATCTCTGTGAGTTCGAGGCCAGCCTGGTCTACAAGAGCTAGTTCCAGGATAGACAGGAGAAACCCTGTCTCAAAAAACTAAACCAAAACCAAAACAATAGTATTAGTAATAATAATAATACATAGTAAAAAGAAAGAGTAAAGTTTAGACATTAAAAATAATTTCAAACAACTTATTGAGGGCCACTCAGATGGCTCAGCAGGTAGAAGCCCTTGCCTGGCAAACCTGATGATCCCAGTTTGACCCCCACCCCCAGGTCCACTGGTGGAAGGAGAGAACCACCTTCAGGGTTGACCTCTGACCTCCACATACGCTTTTTCGCACATGCATGGACACAAATAATAAAATTAAACAAATCAAAGCAGTTATTTTTATGCCCTCAATAAGCTAAGCATATTTTAAGTAAGGATAAAAATCCTATTAATTTGTTAAGTATTGTATAGACTAGGACTTCCAATTTTCCCTATTTTCTTAATTAGGAGTGATTCTCTCATAGCCAAGAGCCACAGTGGTCTCATGAGTCCCCTGGAAGGCATGGTCCTCTGCAATGCTGCAGTTCTGTAGCAAAGGCTGGGCTGCTTGTCATGGAACTGAGACGAGGGAAGAGAGCGAGCGCTGAGGCAGTGATCACAAGCCCCTCCCCTAACAAGACAGGTGCCGGCAGTGATCACAGAACCCTCCCCTAACAAGACTGGTGCCGGCAGTGATCACAGAACCCTCCCCTAACAAGACAGGTGCCGGCAGTGATCACAAGCCCCTCCCCTAAAAGACTGGTGCCGGCGCCAGGATGCACGTGAGGCATTGGATGAGGCAACTGCAAACTCCAAGTCGGAGATACTGTAGCTAGATCTCCTGCAGCCTAGCGATCCCTGAGAGTAGCCCTGTACACTCGGGTCTGCAGCAAGGATTTGGGGCAAGCAACTCTGCGAGACAGCAAAGGCATTCCCAGGACCTCTCATAAGCCAGCGGTGTCTCGGCAAAGGATGGGGAGCAAAGGAACAGTCATAGACAGACTCACGCTCTTCACAGAGACGCCCCATCCAGCCGTCTGGGCAGGAGCAAGCATTTGGACGTTGGCAGACACCTCCGTTCTGGCATGGGAACCGACAGACAGCTGGAAAGAAAACAAGGTGATTCCTAATTCCAGGATTTCTCGTTCACAGTACCTCAGTGATGCAGGCTTTAGAGAGGAGAAAAGAAACACCGAGAAAGAGTTCCAGCATGTGAGGAGAGGCACGTGCTGGTGGCTCTTACCATGACTCCATCTCGTCTTTATGGAGGCGAAATCGACAAATGGGAACTGTATTGACAACTTAGAACGTGATAGCCTGTTTTATGCGTGTATTATAAATCAGGCATAGTCGAGCTAATTACCATTTGCCAGCACACACAATTACCAGTTCTTTCTCCCCCTTTTCTTTCCTTCCCTTCCTCCCTCCGTCCTCTGTCCCTCCCTCCCTCCGTCCCTCACCCTTTTATCCCTCCCTGCAAACTGCAAAACCACAACACAATACTGTTAACTGCAGAGGAAATGCATCAGCTCTTCAGAACATGCTCACCTTAACTAACTGAAACTTTATATTCTCTGGCTAATGTCTATCTGCCTCTTCCCTCAGGGCCTGAATCACACTGCACTCCGCGGCTCTCTGAGTCTGACCACTTTAGACCGTCCGTCTAGCAGCATGGCTCTCAATTTTCAGCGAATGCTTTTACTACGAATGGCGCAACTGTGGTTTCCCAAACCATTCGGTTGTTGTTAGGAAAGCAGCAGCTTTAGAGGCATGTGCCTGGGAGACCTCGTTACCTGCTTCCATTGTGAAGAAGTGAGCAGGTTTTCAGAAATGTCAATTAGTTCTGGAAAATGATGCCGCTGTTAAGCCCAATTTAAGGCCAAGCCACACAGTGATGGTTGGTCATGTTGACCTCCGTGTACCCATCCCTGCAGCCTCACTTGGGAATGACCAAATATTCTCGTACCTCTGCACACAGGAGACGGTGTCCACGTTCCATTTCCTAGGCAGACGCTCCTCAGGGAACCTTCTAGCATGTACCCACTGTAACAGGAGTAGGTGATCATGTCCCCATACTGGTAATGGACACCTCGAGCAATGGCGTTTTCTACACGAGGTGGAGGACCACACGAAATTTCTATAGGAAGAACAAATAACAGTCGAGCCTGTCCAACGAGCCAAGACTGAGCACAACCTTACCATGGAGACTGACATCAGTTTGAGGATCATAGACAAAATACACAGATGAAATTCTTTCACCTATATAATGTCTAGAATACTAGGAACCGAAATAATACTCTGCCGTTTTAGACAAATTAGATCATAACATCACAGGGTCTTTGTCCCATGATTCAAATATCCAGGCTGAGCTGTTTGAAACCCAAGGAAAGACACGAGGCAGAGAACAAGGAGGAGCTCTCAGACCTTGCCAAAACGGCGGCTGCCAGAGAAGGTGGAAACAGAATACTTACCAAATGAGCACAGGGAGGAAGGGAGCATGGTAGCCTACCGTTTCAGAGGAACAATCATGGATTATGAAATGTTCTGTTACTGTCTAGAGTAACAACCCTACCAGAGCTCACTGTGTATTTAGAAAATGAATGGATGCCAACAGCAGCCTGTGGCTGAGTTCCATGAAATTCAAGACCCCTTCTTGAGACTGCAAAGTGTCTTTGGGCATCTGTGTTAGACTGAGTAACCCTCCTTTCTTCAAGAGTACACGTGCTGTATATTTAAATCAAGATTGTGACAGCTGTTTTCGCTTTGAAGATTTTTATAAGCTGTCTCAAGATCGTTCTGGTGTGCACTGAGGACTGGGCTGAACTCAGTATTCTACCATGTACCTAGTTTGTGTAAACCTAACAGGTGCTCAGACCACATGACCCGCTTACAAAAGGCCTTTTTGTTACCATGCTATTGTTAAGATTTAGTAGAGGAAATACGACATCTGTGTGATGTTTCTACATTTTCTTTTCCTTCTGGGCCAGATGAAATGCTTATGAGAAATCAAAGACCGAAAGAAATAAATGCCACGCTTTGTCTAGATTAGTAGGGAAGGGCAGACACATGGTACAGTGAGCCTCCTGTAAGCTGTGCCGTAAGAATAGATGACAGCCACAAAAACATCGAGGCAAATATAACCATGCTAGAGCTGTCAAGGTATGAACCATAGGGAAGGTTTCTAACTGGGACAACGGCCTATAGAAGATCACAGGGAACCGATGGCTGGCTTATAGCAATTTGATAATCAAAGCGCCCACATGGGAATCATCTGGGGTTTTAAATACACATTTCTGGAGGTTTCTGCCTTGGGAACCTGTATTTTACGTACCCGCCCTGGGTAATTCTCATGTGCATTAAATTTTAATCTCTGGTCTGTCGGGATTAATATGAGAAGCAGGTAGTCAGGAGGGGGAAGATTGTGGCCTAGACAAGGGAAGGATGTGTGGTTTTAATCCAAAGACTTCCTGGCTGATAGAAATGTGAAGGAGGCTGGAGGATTAACAATCACGGAAACCGTCTCCTCTCCAGGGCAACTCGTGGTCCACTCTAGAATACCGAGTCATCCGGCATGCACAGAAGGCGCATTTGTAACAAACACACGTCTCTTCCGGCTCTTACTTCCAGTGGTCTGAATGGCAAGCATCAGGGAGCCAAGAACCAAGGTGAAGATGTGTGGGCAGAATGAGGCCACTTGGCCTGATTCCCTTCAGGCAGGTGGTTTTAAACCGGACCAGAGGGTCAAAGAGAAATCCAAGGTACGCTCAGTTACTTCTTTCCCTTTCATTAGGGGTAGATTTCGTAAGTGTCTGGGAGCTAAATCCTAGCTAAAAATATAGTGTGGAATTTTCTGGCTTTTTGTTTTTTAAAAATAAAAAGTCTAATGCTGCAGTAGGCTGGCTTCTAGCTAAAGATTCTGGGAGTGGGGAGGTCGAGTGACTGGGTACCTCTTCCCGTGCAGAGAAACCGCTGATACAAACCCACGAGATGAGCAGTCGTGTTAGTATTAACAAATGAGAACCCCAAAATTGAAAGGACGCTAAGGCATTATTGTAAGTTCAGAGTTAGAATTTTGGAGGCTAGAACTCCAGCCTAGTCTTCATGCGCATGTGGAACAGCCATATCTGTTGGGGATGGCAGACATCATAAACTCAGGAGCTGTTTGACAAAGACCCAGCAAAGCTGAGCCACACGATGGCCGCCGTGCCACCTTTGCGTTTCATCTCCACCTGCTGCATACCTGAGAGACTCTTAGTATCTGTACAATTTGGGAATACTGGACTTATGGGAAATTTCTTATGAATCATTTATGCCTTCTCCCAGGAATGCTATTTCCAAGCTTCCCCAGCCCCCGCTTTAAGGAGACATCCTTATCTACTTGAAGGTCTTCCTTACGTCTTGGAGGCTGTGGCACACATAAAGAAGCCAGAGGTCTCTTTATGAGGCTATGAGACATTTTTGAAACATCTGTCCCTGTACTTACTCAGAAACAAGATAACCAAAGCGAAGTAAACTTAAAAAGGCCAGCAAGATTCGGTGGGCTGGAGGAGCAGGCCACAGTTCAGATCACAAGCCTCTTCCCACTGCACACCCAGGTGATTACAGGGCATAGACAGCAACAAAGACTAACTGAAGCGACCTCTGTCCTACACAGAGACTTACACTGATGGGCAAAATATGATGTGGAAAGATGATAAAAGTATTCCATAAAGATATAAAATATATAAACATTATATTATGCCACAATTTGAACAATAACTGCAGCATCTTGGGCCTGAGGATATTTCTTGGGCACTCTGACAATTAAGAGTTAATAATACACTGCTTGGGACGTGGCACCATGCCCGGGATGGCTTGAAGATTGTTTTGGTCAAATGTCCTTGTAGTCAAAAGGGTGATCCGCCTGAGAACAATGTCATATGCCTCTAGATTCCTAAAAATTGGGTTACAGGGTTAATGAGTAAAAATGACAGCTCTGTTTATCAATGATGTCAAAACTCGAGGGAGAATGATAGGAACTGATAACTCTGTTCTGTCATAGTTTATTAGTGATGACTAAAAGATGAGCAGAAGGAAGTGAAACGTGCAAAAACAAAAATGATATCATCTATGTTTTGGAACAACAAAAATGTATCCCTCCTTTCTAAATTTTGTATAAATAAAGAAGCACTCTGTCTGTGGTCAGACAGGCTGCAAGATTCTCCCGCCCAGCATGGCCTGGCTCCCTCCCTCCCCTGCCAACTTCTTACATCCTCTGTTGGGACCTGTCCACTGTTGGGGGTGGCTCCAGCACACACATCTCTTGCTTCATTAATTGCAGTACAAGTGCTTTGAAGATGGACTACATCTTAGGCAAAATATTCTTACGTTATGTAGCCTAGTACCTTGCATGTGGTTAGACCCAAGGAACATTTTCACTGAGTGCTGTTGACAGAGTGGCTTGGGCAACAAGGGAGACAAGACGTAGGATGTTGGATGGGGAGATGTTTAAAGCAGAAACGGGGAGTAAGAGACGTCAGGAGATAGTCACAGTTAGCAGGCTAACTCTCTAGCCTGCAGAAGGCAGTGTTGTAACCTGGATGGATTAACAAGGTGCTGGGCCAGCCGTTCTCAAGTTACAACGCGTGGACCAGCAGTATCCCTCTGCCTACTCATCACTGTGAATGAAATAACTGCCAGGAATGGCCTAAGATATGAAAGGCTTATCTAGACTCATGGTTCCATATAGTTCAGTCCACGGCTGGTGGGCTCCGGTGCTTGGACAGAACCCTGTGGTAATGGTGAGTCTTTACCTCACAGCATTTCAGAGTGAGAGAGCCAGGGGCCGGGGGACAAGGTCCTGCCCCAGGGACCTATTTCCTCCAGCTGGATCTCACCTCCTAAAGTTCCTAGCACTTCTCAAAATACTGCCACTACGGGAACCCAGCATACAAGACATTTCCTACTGATACCATTAACAACTTCTGTAGGGGACACCCAGGAACTGTGAGAAACTGATGTTATCTGGCCTCACCCAAGAACACAGAATCAGAAATGGCGGAGTGGACCCTAGCTATCTATGTTCTAGAGAGCTTTTGAAGTTCTACTGACACACGCTCACGGTTGAGGACCATCTCAGGGTAATTTTTTTGTTTGCATAAAGTACTCGTAGCCCATTAAAGGATAACATGAAGACTTCTGTGAAGTCGAGGAAAATCTGTGTTTTCACTTAGTGTCATGCTTGTTCTCGGAGGAGCACAGCTGACAAATCAACTCAGTGAATCCTAATTCTCCTAACCAGGAAGGTTTTAATTTGGTCTGGAAAACTCATTTTTTTACAAAAATGTTCAGTATTCTATAGATATAAATCATTTGCATTGGTATGGATTTTAGGTCAATTTTGTTATATGTATATGTTTTTCTGATCTTGATTAAGGTATTGTGATTGTGTAGTTCACTTAAAAATGTAATGTATAATTAGGAAATATAGGTTGTTAATGGATAATCATTGATAATAATCAAGCTTGTAGTCATGTTAGTTAGATTTTCTAGGTATAGAGATACATTTTAGTTAGACATTCTTCATAGCTTTCAAAGACTACAGAATATGGCATTTTCAGTATTTTAATAACTTAGGACTTTTCATGACAATGAGACATGTCTGCTCCTGGCAGCACCAATCTACTTCAAGAGGAAGATGGACATCGAAGAGGCTCCTTATGGAGTCAGTTAGCCATTTGGGCAAGAAACTGCTCTTGCCTGGACTGTTGTATAAACTGGACACAGAGAACCTGGAGAGAGAGGACTGCTAAACTTGCCTAAAGGTGAGATGATCCTTCGGGATTCCTGATTCATGAAAGAGTCTGCGAGACATTCTGCAGGACACAGCAGATAGTAACTGAACTGCCTTTGAAATTTCCTGCTTCATGGAAATGTCTGCTGGATACCATGGGCCTGTAGGGTGAAGATGGATGCCCCAACGGTACAGGGAACTTTGGGTGACAGTCCAGGCAGCAAGATGTCTCTGTCATTTCTAGAGTTTTGGAAGTTGTTTACTTCTTGTTTACTTAGGTAATATTATATCCTTCTGGAGTCTTTGATGGAGTTGAAGAATGGTTAGTTATAGTTATAGTTTTCCATTATTATGATAAAGATAAAATAGATATAAATATTGTAACTGTAATTCTTACTTGATAACTGTTTTGTTATATGTAATTTTACTATGTTAAAATGAAAGCCTTTCTTTTTGTTTAAACAGAAAAAGGGGAAATGATGGAGGAGGGTTATCTGTCTATTGTGTTACTTTCATTGGTTAATAAAGAGATTGCCTTGGCCCTCTGATAGGACAGAAAATTAGGTAGGTGGAGGAAACAGAACAGAATGCTGGGAAGAAGGGAAGTGAGGCAGATGCCATGGAGCCAGCCACCAGGTCAGACATGCTGAATCTTTTCCGGTAAGCCACCACCTCGTGGTGCTACACAGATTATTAGAAATGGGTTAATCAAGATGTGAGAGTTAGTCAGTAACTAACTCTCTAGAGATAATGGGCCAGGCAGTGTTTAAATGAATACAATTTGTGTGTTCTTATTTCCAGGGCTAAGCTAGCCATGCAGGAGCTGGGCAGGATGAAAAGCAGGCCTGCCCGCAGCTCCTCACTACAGTATTCAAACCGTATTTTTGTCATTTTTAGGGAACAATGCAGAAGTTAACTAAGAGAGTGCAGAGTTAGATAACTATGAACAAATCATTGACTTTACTGGGAATGACTTCACAGGACTAAAGAGAAGGTGCAGACGTTATGCGCATTTACTGTTCCTGCAGACCCAGGTTCAGATCCCAACACCTGCATGGTGACTCACAGTTATCTATAACTTCAACTGCACGGGACCCAATATGCCTTCGTAGGCACCAAAGACACACATGATGCCCACACATATGCAAACCACTCATACATATAAAAATAAAATTTAGAAAAATTGCTGTAATGCAAACAGCATTCTTTAATTAGTTAAATTAACTAAATACTTTAATTAATCAAGTATGAATTAAAACCAGAAACAACCCCCTCCCCTGACTTCACATGGCCAGAAACCTGGCTCAGCAGGCAAAAGTACTTGTGAAACATGTACAACAATCTGAACTGGATCCTTTGGACTTGACTCTGACCTTTTTACATGTATGTTTTAAGTTACACCTCCCTTCTTTCTCCCTGCTTCCTTCTTTCTTCCTCCCTCCTTCTCCCCTCTCCCACTCCACACTAATAGTAAATAAAATATACATTAAAGAATCTGAGAAACAGAGGAAACCTTCCACACGAGCGGACCTCCATGGGGCTCTACCCATCGACTCACTTTCGCACTTGGCGTTGGTCTGTGTCCACGTCTCATCAGGGTTGCAGGTGATGACGCCGTTGCCTCTGAGCAGGAAGCCTTCTCTGCACCTGACAGACACGTTCTGGCCGACGTGAAACTCTCTCTCAGAAAGCACAGCGTTCTCCGGGATCACAAAAGGGACAGGGCACGGGTTTGCTGTGAAGAGGCGGGGCAGGAGCTTACTGAGATGTCTTTTCTTTCCCTAGCTCATCTCTTTAAAGACAAAGTAGAGGCTTGCTGAACGAAGATCCTCAATGACAATAATAATACGGATAATTTTAAAAAGATTTCAAACAATCTGGTCTTAAACGTATGCTCCTCCTGACTCAACTCACCATGCTTGGCGAAAGGCTTAACAATTCAGAACTGCAAACATTAAGCACAGATTTGCTTCACCCCATGTGAAATTATGTGTGCAGATTAAAGGTCAGGCATATAAGAAATCAAGGACTATGCTGAGCATTCCTTCAATATTTGATGATAACATATATCACGTCAACAGTGTGATAAATTCTGTTGAACTCCTTTCTTTGGCTGAACATTCTTCAGAGAAGATGGACGTAGAGAGTCACCTGACATTGCTGTGTGAGTTTAGCCTGACTTCAGACCCGTTCTGTGAGGAACGAAATGATAGACCTTCATGTTGCGTTTGTGGGCCTGATGAGAACAGGAAGTTCCCACGGTTCTGAGGGACCCACAGGAAGTGACGCCAGTGCCTAGCTTTGTTCAGGCGCGTGCGTGCCCCACATTGACACAGGCTTCAAGCTATTTCAGTTTTTCTGGTTCTAAGTGGGTATAAAATAAGTCACACCGAGGTAGGGCTTGTCTTAATTCTAAAGGCTCCACTGTACACAACAATAGCCAGAAACCTTTTCAGGTTATACTTCATTTGTATTGTTTTCATTGAGGTGGTCAAATTGTCTCTATTTACCACATTTATATGTTTTATATTAACATCATTTAACCATATCTTCTTTACCTTTAACCATATCTTCTTGTCAATAGAATTCACAATATCTTCACTTCAAAATACTTTCGCTAATTTGTATTTTCTCTGAATGCCTGAATTTATAACCAGCCAAGGAATCTGATAAGAGCTAATTCTTAGAAGGCTGTTATCACATAATACAAGTAGAATTTTATAATATCCCATAAAGTTGGGCTCACCGATCACAGGTGGCCTTCCCTGGACCTACCTCACCTATTAGTGTTTCCCCTTCATTTAAGACATGTGGGAAGCTAACTATGACGCCAAATATGATTAACACAGCCCTTAAAATCAACACACACGTTTGCAGAGGGGAATCAGGTGATTCCAAGTTCCATTTTCAGTGCAATGAGCCGCAGGGGACCCTTCCAGGGTGTAGCCTCTGTGGCAGGAAAACAGCAGGCTAGGTCCAGATGTGGTGTTTTCCAGGACAGCCTTGCCATTCAGAAACTCAGCTGGAGCCTCACATCTGTTCTCTAAAAGGAAGAATAAAGCCTTGTATTAAATGTTTTCCCACATCTCCTTTGTTTCTCTTACTATATTTGCTGAAGGTATTTTGTAGTGTGTGTGTGTGAGAGAGAGAGAGAGAGTTGTGCTCACACATGGAACATATATATACACACATCCACTACACACACACACACACACACACACACACACACACACACACGCCTACTTACGAATTAAACACAGTAATATTTACTGATATAGAAAAAACATACTGTATATTTCTGTCAGATAACCACATGCTCCATGTGAAGATTGCTATTTAGTCCCTTGTAGTTCATTTGTCTTTATGTATTTTGCTAATAGTGATGGATGTGGTAGTGGTTTTAATGAGCCTATGCATAAAATAAATAAAGGAATGTTATGACTGTGAACTTCCTATATGACACCAGTTTTACTCTTATGTTTTATAACACTTGGTTTGTAAGATCAGATAAAAACACAGAATTCTCAGATAAATTTGAATGCCCTATAAATAACATACATTTTTAGCATAAATACTTCTTAAATATTGTGTGGTACATATTTATATTCAGATTATTTTTCATCTGAAATCAAAATTTGACTTAGTACTGTATATTTTTTCATTCCTAGTCCAGCAGCAATTCTGAGGTGAGCTCAATAATACTTACAAGGAAGTGAGTCTCAGAAAAGCTAAAAATCTTGATCAAGACTACACTAATTTCTTAAGTTATGTGAGGATTTATGGGTTGGATTCTCTCTATCTATACTTCTATCCCCACAAATATTTGTGACTTTCAGTATACCTAAAAAAAAGCATATAACAGCAGGTATCAAGAGTTTTTACTTTGAGTGGTGATCTTAAAAATATTTTCCTGATTTGTGTTGTCTGATTTCTTGAAATTTGTATGACTAGTAACTTAAAATGACCACTCTATTAACACCTTGGATGTGTTCGTTGACAGATATGTGGGATTCCTCTTTGTTTCCACTCCTATGTCCTATACAGGCAAACTCTTTTCGAACATAAGCAGTTTAGATAGCATACTACTGGGGTTGGGATATACAAGTTCAATACATGGTATAAACTTGTATAAAATGCCTTCATGTAAATTCCATGCATAAAGAAATATAAAATGCAAAAATTTTAAGAATAATATGTAAATAGAGAATGTTTATTACTACACAATATTTTGCCATATGTGATTTAATTCAGATATTAAATAAAATATACCCGAAGTCAAAAGAAACAAATTGGGATAATTTAAAAAATGAAATGTTATTAAGGACTGTGCCAAGTCATAAATGTATTTTTGTGACTTGAGATATTACTGAATTTTTAAAAATGTTTTCATTATAATGTTTACCCAAGTTTTTGAGAACCAAGAAAAGCCATTTTCTTCATTGAATCACAAGCATATAATATTCACTTCAGACTTAAGGTTCCTAGAGACACAGAGTTATTTCCCTCTTCTTCCTCTGCACATACGGCTGAAACAGAGGGAAGAAATGGTGGGTGTGGCTCAGCCCACACACTGCTGGAGAAGCTTGGCTATTCTCAGAAATTGCTCAACTCTGCTCTCTATTTGACTGATGTCCCAGCACCATTTAAGAATAATGTCATTAAGGGCCAGTTATTTTATATACAAGCAACAGTTCTAAGCCTTCATTTTATACCTATTTTGGAGAAAATATCACAAAAGTGCAAATAAAAACAAGTTTCTAAGTAAACCATGTGTTGTTGCTGAACCAGCAATCTTACGCCATATTCCGGTTAATCTCTGGCCCTTAATTGGTTGGGGTCCTTAAGCAAAAGCCCTTAAGTGTTCTGTTGTAGTTTATGTGTTTATTTTATTTGTTAACGCACAAAAGGGATATATAAAGAAAATGGAGACACGCTGTTATCTTGTGTCCTTGGTGCTATTTCTGGGACCCTTAGGTGCCACTTAACTCACCTCTGCACACTGCCACCTGCCCAGTCCACTGTCCGTTCTCCTGGCAGACTCGCTCCCTGTTCCCCTGTAGAGAAGCAGAGAAGGGGCATGAACAGGATCCCAATTTCAGAATAGAGAGACAAGAGGGGACTGTGAAGCCATCTTAACTGTGGCCTTCAGTGACTTAGTACTGAAATGCTGATTGAATATATTAAATGGATGTAATGTAAAGATGAGATTCTCAAAAACAATTTCACCAAAATTCTTCTCTGGCAGAATCACGTGATGAAGACAGACTTAACTTTATCTTCTATTTTAAGTGACAGCTAATTATAATCCATACCAAAGACTCACAAAGAATGGGTCAGAAATGTCAGAGATAAATTTGCTCAGTACGTTTAAAACTATTTTGAATTGCATTTATCTTTTCAATACTTGATACATAAAACAAAGCATGAGTCCTCATCCAAATTCCAATGATGAGACTTACCTGTTAAACCTAAATGTATTGAAGGCCAATGTATATAACATTTTAAATAATCTGGGTAAAGTCTAAGATTTGTTTCCCTGCCTTCTGCAATATCACTTTCTTGAACAATAATTTGTAATTATCTGAATTTTATCAATATCCTGTATCTTTCAGGGCTATGCATCTATGGGACTATTCTTCGATTCCTGAGTATAATTTCTGTAGATGCTGTTTTTCTGTTGTCTCTTACCAGAACCATCTGTATTCCCAACTTATATTATGTTCCTAATTAACTATGAAACAATAACTAATTAAAGGTTTGTAACATTACATATTAAAAGGACCACATTTTAAGCCTTTTCTGTTTCTCTGTCTCTCTCTGTCTGCCCCTCTATGTGTGGTATATATTGTGAAGAAATGGCAGTCAGAGAGGCCAGACTAGGACCCTGGGTATCTCTCTTTCTCTCTCATCCACCCACCCACCCACCCATCCATCCATCCATCCATCCATCCATCCATCCATCCATCTATCTATCTATCCATCCATCCAGACAGACAGAGTTCTCGTTGGACCTGGAGTTTGGTTGACATCGAGCAAGCCCCAGGGATCCTTTAGCCTCCACCTCCCACATCACAGCGGTTACAGGCATGTGCACATCTGCTTTTTAATGAGAGAGTTTCAGTTTTTCAGACTCAGGTCCTCATGATTGTGCAGTGCGCACTCTTGAACCATCTCTCCCCTCCTTGGTAAGTCTTTAGGAGCACCTCTCTTAAGTGTGGACTTCAGCGCATGGATTTTGTCACCTTATCTATGCCTATGTGTACTTCAGCGCATGCCATATGTCTATGGATGCTGAGCGTGGCCAGAAGAGAGTGATGGATTGCCTGGAGTTGGAGTTACAGGAAGTTAGGAGCCAGCTGACTCGGGTGCTGTGAACTTAACGTGGGTCCTCTGGAGGAACAGCTGAGTCATCTCTCAAGCTCCAAATCATGATTTTTTTTTTTTAAAGCTGTGTCCTGAATCACCAACAGCTAGGAAGTGCTAATCCTTTACTCTTGTTTTTATCCTGATCGACTGATCCTTTCGCCCTCCTTGGAGGTCTTTTTTCTCGAGTCATGAGTTTAATTATTGGTAAGTCTTTACTTGCAAAGATCCTATTGACTTTAGTGAGATGGTCTTATCTGGCCTTTCCAAAACAAAACAAAACTAAAACAAAACTCTGGTTCCATAGGTTTCATTGTTTTTTAGAAGCATATTTTTATTATCTTCTTCTTAATAAAATAGTAGCATTCGTTCATTGTAGGAAAGTAAAGAAAAATAATGCTTCCACAATTATTCATCCAAATACAAATTTTGACCTTTGTGCTTTTCAGTAGCCAGAAAAAGACTTTTCTAACTTGTGTGCCACTTTGAATAGTTTAAAAGAGCTAGACGACTGCCTACCTCCTTAGCTCACTAACCAGGCACACAGAGACACTGCAGTCAGGACCTCCTTAGCTCATTAACCAGGCACACAGAGACACACTGCAGTCAAGCGTCTTAGTCAACAGCTCTGCCATTTCCCAGTCCTTAAATTGTTCTCTTCTAGTGATTCGAATGATAAATCTTCTGTTTGACTGAGTCAATTTTTATTCTAATATAAATTCAAATAAATTATCAGTCACTATTAACTTTAAACAGCACACAGTATCCATTCATGCAGTTTTCCCTTTCCTTTCTCCTTTACTGTCCCTTTCCCCGCCTTGCTTTTTCTTCAGTGTGAGTTTTAGATCTAGTAGCACACTTTCCCCTTGTTGTATCCAAGTTTCAAACCAACTTACACCGATTCTTGCTTGATGCCTTAGAGCCTTAACATCCATTTTATTATTCGCTGGTGGTGATTTTTAAAATAATCAACCCAGTCTCCAGTTGTTTATTTTGATTTATCCTTTAGTTGACTTTAAATATATTTTCCCTAAATTTTTTTTCAGGCATGGTAAACTTCTTTTGAGATTCAAATAGCTCACCAAAAGCGACTTGCCTCACACTAACGGGGACATATTTACACAGTAGAAGAATGCGATAATTTATATTGGGTATCTTGATTGCTTTGCCTGCTTTGGGTGGCAGTTTGAATCCTGGGAGTGGATGGTGATAATCACCCGCAGAGACTTGGGGATAATCCAGAGAGGATGGTGCTTGTCACTGTCATTGGCCTGCAGCTGAGGAAGCCAGGAAGCTTACTCTACTGTGTGTGTCAACAGGCCGAAGGCGAGCAGGTTGGTGCTCCAGGGTCCTTCAGATCCCTCAGCAGAGCAGACAGTCTGTCCAGAAGTCTGCTGGGACTGATCTGGAGTCACTCTCCCACCCACCAGCCTTGGGGACCGGATGCTGGTTAAAAATGCAAAACCTTTGACCTAGCTTGCTTTCTAGGCCTGTGATAAAGACCATGATCAAAAGTAACTTGTAGGGGGAACGGGTTACTTCAGCATACAGCTTAGAGTTCACGATGAGAAGTCAGGGTGGGAACCAAAAGGCAGGAACCTAAAATTAGGAATGATGCAGAGACCATGGAGGAATGCCACTTATCGGCTCGCTCCCATGGCTTGTCTAGTCTGCTTTCTTAGAAAACCCAGGACCACCTGCCCCGGTGACACTACCCAGAGTGGGCTGGGGCTCTTCAACATCTATCATTAGTCAAGAACATTCCAGACAGGTGTATAGGCTAAGCTGACGGAGGCATTTTCTCAGCTGGAGTTTCATCTTTCCTGGTGACCCTATCTTGTGTCAAGCTGACAAAAAACTAACCAGCATGCCTCCACAGAACACCATGACTACAGTAAATAATAATAATAACATCATATATTTTTTTAAAAAAACCATGCCTTCCTAAACCTCTAGGTTCCTTCCCTGTCCATGTATGTGTTTCAGGTCTGGAGGTCCTGTCATCTGTTCTGCTGATGTTCCCAGACACACTTCTGCTGTGTGTCTTACATGTTGTCACTGGTACTACTTAGCAGACTGCGAAGCTTGATAAGACCAAGTTCATTTTCTTCCTGGAAGGGAGGAAGGTATCGGCACAGATGAGCTGTTTCCATCCAGAGACCTAAATGGCTACCATCTCTAGTGTGTGGGGGTGACATCAATAGACACAGTTAATCGAAGCCCAAATCCAGCAGTTCACAGGGATTGAAAATTTTGGTCTTCACTTGGCATCTGGTTATCTGTGTCTGCAGTCTCCTTCAAGGAGCCAATCCTTCCTCTTCAGTTGTGTGTTCTCGACACTGGTTTGCACAGCTGCATCTGCTGATAGTCCCAAATCACTGTGTGTCAGCATCGTTAAGAGTCTCCTATCTGTTTGTGCTGTCTGATGCCTGTCACTGGGTTGGGAGGCTCATCTGTATTGCTGCACAAATGGCTTTCGAAACTTCCTCTACTTGGCACTATGTTTCCTTTAAAGGATCACTGACTTATTTTATGTGTGTGGGTGTCTGGCTTGCACATATGTCTGAGCACCATGTGTGTGCAATGCCCAGAGACTAGAAAAGAGCAGTGGAGCCCCTGGGACTGGAACTACAGACGGTTGTGAGTCACCATGTGGGTGTTAGGAATTGCACCCAGGTCCTCGGAAAGAGCAGCTGCTGCTTTTAACTGCTGAGCTCTCTTTCCAGCCCGCTCCGGGTTCCCACTATTTCAGGTGATGAGGGTTTCCAGGGAGCCTTTTCCATCTCTCGCTATAGACCCGTATTGTTATTTCTCCAAGTAACTGGCATAAACCTTTTTTGAAAAGACTCTCAGGTGATTTTAACGATTGGTTGGAATGAGAACAGTTATTATTAATAAACTTTCAGGTTTGTAGTTAACGGCAGGCTGTTTACCCCAACATTTTAAGTTAAATTACCAACTTCTTCAAATTTTATGGATTTGTGGTATATTTTGTTTCCAAAAGTGTGTATATATTTTCTTAAGAAATTTCAAGATCAGGAATCTGATCTTGAAACTGGTGAATGCTCCAGTTTCAAAACCAGGAAAATTCTCCGGTTACAATGTGTTATTAGGTTGCTGTCATCCTTTACATGTTTAATTTTTTATCCTTTGAAGAAATAAACTAAGAACCACAGCAATCTGGTTCCAGTTTTTATGGCCCTTTCTTATGACAACTCTTTGATTTCACAGACACACACACACACAAAACCAAAACAACAACAACGAGAAAGGGCCGCACTGCACACATTTAACAGCTGACTGGTAAAGAATGCATCAGGGAGCCCGTCCTTACACACCACTGCAAACACTAAGAGATTCCTGAAAAGCCAGATGACAATCTCTTGTGGTTGACACCAGCCCTCCTCCACGGTGTTGATGGTGAGATAATCTGAGAAACCAACCTCAGTGCTCCTGTTACAGCTAATAGGGAGATGTAGGTGCTGCCCACGGGGCTATAATACTGCAGTCAGGAGTCACTTAAGGACAGAGTTGGGGTTTTCTTAGGCGGGTTCCGAGGAGTCTCGGGTTAGATATATCACAGGGGAACCTGATTGCAGGTAAGAGCTTGCCAGTGCCTGTGTGCTCGCTATTGGTCAAGGCCTGGCTTCACTCAGGCACCTCCTTGTTGGGGCTGTGCTATAGTGACGCATAGTGGGGCCAGTTGGGAGCTGCCTGACTGGGTGCTGGGATCCTAACTCCCAATTCTAGGAGATGAGCCATCTCTTCAGCCCCAATTTGTTCTTTGAATTCTGGGTTGAATCAGGAGATGTTAGATAAGCACTGTGCCCCTGAGCCACACCTATCCTTCCTTTTATGGTTTTTTGTAGGTTTTTTTTTTTTTTTTTTTTTTTTTTTTTTTTTTTTTTTTTTGTGACAGAGCCTTGGCAGTTGTCCAGGCAGGCCTTGAACTTGTCATCCTCCTGCCTCTGTCTCTGAGTAGCTGAGATCACTGGTGTAGGTCACCACACCTGGCTCATGTTTTTTGTGTGTTTAAAAATTCTAAGTCTTCTTAACTATTTTTCCAAAAACTGTTAAGAGAATAAAAAAGACCCAAAATATAACAGGATGTTTTTGAAACCATGTTGGTAAAATGAACTTATTCAAATATTAAAAAGAATCCTAAGCATATCAGAATAGCGCATTAAGTTTTTGCTGAGTAATGTGTTACTGTACCTCTAATTCATAGCCAGAATCACACTGGTAAGTGACGGTGCTTCCAAAGCTGTATAGACTGCCAATCACCGAGCCATGCTCTGGACTTTCAGGGTGGCCACACAAAACTGGGGTACAGGATTCATCAGAAAACGGTGGCTCCCATGTGCCATCAGGCTGAAGAAGAGACCACAAATCGTATGTCATATTTAGGAATTCAGGGATGAATGTTCTATTTAAATGGCACACTCACCCCAAAGTGAGAGTCAGAAGGACCAAAGGCTTCCCTGAACTTTGTTGTTTGTTATTTATCTGTAGTTCTTCAAAGCCCATTATACCCATGAAATAATTTTATCCTTTCGATGAGCACAGACTTGCAGATAAACAACCTGAAGGATGATGTGTCGAGGAAACTCCAAATCTGAGTGACGGCCATCTAACCCACATACTGGGGGGAAGGGCATGCCTGTGTTATGTAGGCCTCCTCGTCCAGCCCCCAGCCTAACTTCAGCAAATGAAGGGAAGCCGAGGGATTCATTTTACAGTCTTGGTGTGGAGGCTAGGAGACGGGGCTCTGCTAGGAAGGCCTGCTATCTGTGGGGCAATTCACATCTTTAACAAGGTGATACAGTTAGCAAGCTCTTCAGCTGTGCACAGAGAGCACTTCATGGTAAACCAACCGCAAACTTTATGCCCAAGAGTGTCTGTGTGCACAAACTGGCTGATGACTTTTGAAAGATCAAAGTTTGCAGAAGTCAGGCGTTTCCTCCATCACTGGTGTGGTTTTGCACAACAGTTATATAAGGTAAGTGTTATTTTACACACTTGTCTTCCAATAAGGGAACCTGAAGTATAGGTTCCTCCTCCCCAATCTTGTGGCCCAAACTGTCCTCAAACCCCCTCTGCAACATCTGCTCCTCAGGCCTCCCTCCTAAATGCTGCATCACGGGTGGGTATCACCATACTCAGTTTTCTGTGATATGAAGAGAAAACCTGGGGCCTCAGGCATGCTGGGAGAACATTCTAGCAGCAGAGCTATTCCCCCATAGTCTTGATATACAGCCCAGACAGGTCTAGTGATCTTCTTGCCTCGGCCTTCTGAGTGCTATGTTTATACAATGGGCCACCATGCTGGGCTCACATGATCTTCTAAAGTAAACAAACAATAATTTGTGGAGGCAGGGTTTGACTACGGTTTCCCGTCTGCTGGTGCCGCTTTCAGGCCTTCCACTGAGACCACCACCGACTGCTACTTACATCTCATTATAGGTGTTTTTCTGTTTGTTTGTTTTTAATATTTTCTCTAACACTGGCTCTTTTTAAGTTTAAAGCTGGAAATATTGGGGGCGGGGGGGGGGGCGGAAAACATGCTCTATTTCTTTTTTCCTGTGGGTGTTTTGCCTGCACAATTCTCTGTGCCCATGGGCGTCAGATCCCCTGACCTAAAGTGGCAGACAGTTGCAAGCTACCATGTGAGTTTTGGGAACCAAACCCAGGTTCTCCGGAGGAACAGTCTGTGTTCTTAACCACCGAGGCATTGCTCCAGCTCCACATTCTATTAAGAAACTTCTCAACCCTTCGGATGCGAATGAAACTTGCGGCATTTGTTTAGCTTTCCTGAAGTGTACTTCCAGCACGAAGTGCACTCGTTCACAGCTCCAGACGTCACAGTTAGACTTACACGCCCCGCTCAGAGGCAGTATCTTACCTGGCACGTGGACAAGTCCGCTCCTTCGTAGGTAAACCCTTCTGCGCAGGACACAGAAACTTGCTTATTCACCGGGAAGTCGTCTCCGTGAACACGCAGGCGTGTTGTGTTTGATGGCACGGGGCATTTTCTGGGACTGCAGGAGATTCTTTCAGGGAACCAATGGCCATCTTGTTCGCAGGTGAACGTATCTGTTTCTGTATCTATCACGTACCCTTCCAGACACCTGCAATGCAGACGAGAAAATGAACCTGCAGAAGGTAGCACGCTGTGCCTGACGTATGCTCAGATTGAAGAAGTTGCCGCAAGGCTCAGGAGACATTTTATGAGAAACCTTAAAACTGGCTCAAAGGTCAGATGGATCACATCATGACACAAAAACGTTAATTTAACAGCACCCAGATTAATTCTTAGTGATCCACATTCAAGATGAGCCGAGAGCAAAGTTGTCTTAGATGTGGCTGAAGTTAGTTTCTTTTATTTATCCATTAAAACAGTTGCCAGTTCAAGAAACTATAGAGAAGTCTAATTACTGCTAGTACTTAGGTACTGGTAGGAATATAACAGTGTTTATGGTTTACTGTGCAACAAGCACTGTATAAGGTGCTTGGACTAGGAACTTCTAAGCTTGATCATTAAGCATTGCAGAGCTATCGTCTAGTTCAAACTCAAATCAAATCGGCTCTAAAGCCCCCGTGACTTAAAAGTGTGCATACTTATGTAGCAAACGGTTCTGTATAATATCAAACCATCCAATTCTCATGTCCATGCCATTAGCAGGCGCCATTAGGACCTTCATTGCCATTTGGCATTGATGAGGTTGGCACCAGAGGGATTAGGTACCTTTCCTGAAGCCACATAACTTCGTAGTTTGTGTGGGATATGTTAAGACTATGAACTCTAGAGGGAGTGTTCTAGAACCCATGCTCCTACCACTCTTATATGCTTCCTTTTAGATCAAATCATTTAATCACTTCATAGTAATCATTGGAGGACACCTTTTAAATTCTGAATATTACCAGGCTAGGTAGGAGGCAGAAGTCCTACACAGTTGGAACAACCCGATTAGTAGGAACTAAGTAAAGGTCTACTACTCAGTGTCATCATCACACACCGAGGAAAAAAACCCAGGGGAATCCCGACGAGCAGGTGACACCGTGGCTCTCAAAATGCCTAATGCATCGACATCCACACGGAAGTCTTAAAATGTACTTCAAAGTCCAGGCGTGGCCCTTTGTTCTTCCGTTCTGTGCACAGGCCTCTGCCACTGTCCAGCTTCCTCACACGCCATCCTTCCACGGAGTCTACTTTTTACTACAGTTAGGGAACAGGAAGACAGGCTAAAATGTTCATGGTGGATCGCCCCAGAAGAGGGGCTAAATTATCAATCAGATCTGAGGTATAAATGCCTGGAAGATAGGCCGCGGTTCACCAGGATTGCAAGCAAAGCCTTGAGACAGTTGAGATGATTTGAATGTGATGCTTACTTATTCCAATAAAAATTCTAATTCCCAAATTCATCCCAAATTTTCACACCCTTCATTTGAATATTTAATAATACTGTCCAGACAGGAGAGTTTCCATTATTGGAGCAACATATAATTTAGGTAGCACAGGCTGGGTAGTTTCTTTAATTCAAATTGCTCATAGAATAAAACATGAATGAAGCTGGTTAGAGGACCTTGTGATTTTATGAACGCTGTGAGGATTATGTTAGAAACCATAGTCTGGAAATGGTATACATTTATTTAAATGGTATACATGGATTTCTACATGACCCTGAGTAAATCAAGTCAAATGTTAAATGCTTTGGGCTTTGGAGGGAAGTCCAGGGATGGAGGGTCTCCCTAAAAGCTCCATGTTGACACCTCACTTCATTTTATAATCCTGCCTACACTCCTTGCACATTTTACAGCCACCCATCGTCTTACCTGAGTTTCACTTTGCTTTCATAGGTGTATGTCTCGCCTGTTGCCACTGCGTTGGCAACAGGCGGTGGGGGTCCACAGGACAGGGGCTCACAGGCTGGGTAAGGCTGGCTCCATGTCCCTTTCTCTGTACAGATCAGATTTGAACTGCCTTGCATGATGTAGCCAGACCTGCAGCTGTAGGCCACCACGTTGTCCTCCAAAGGACTACTCTCGCTGACGACTGCATTGGGTATGGCTGGGAGAGAACCGCAGTCAGCATGCTCACAGAGTGGCAAGCCAGACCACTGGCCATTGACGTCACAGGTGATTTCAGAAAGTCCAAGGAGCTTGAAGCCTCGGAAGCACTCAATCTGGACTGTCTTTCCACAGGTCACATCGGTTGCATTGGCAGTTCCGTGTTGAATGCGGGGCGTGGCACACCTGCAAGGGAGGCAGGATGGCGAGCTGCCGCTCCAGGAACCGTTGGCGAGGCATCTTCTTGCAGGGTTTCCATGGAGCTTAAAACCAGGAAAGCACTGATACTGTATGTGGCCTCCGTGATAAAAGGAAAAGCCATTGGGGAAGCCCTGGGGAAGATCGTCGGGAGGACCGCAGGTCGCTGGTTTACAGACGGGAACCTCTGCATCCCAAGTCCCATCTGACTGGCAGGTAAGTTTAGGAGCCCCGTGTAACGCATAGCCCTCTAGACAGCGGAATGCTACTTCCTTCTTGAATCCATAGTCTACGCCATCTGTCACCCCATTTGCCACCTGCGGTGGGGCAGTACATCTGACAGGCGTGCAGCTGGGAGTGAGACCACTCCAACTCCCATTGGTGAGACAGACACGGCTCCTGGCTCCTTCAAGGATGAACCCTTCACTGCAAGAGTACGTGACCTCCTTTTGGAACGTGAACTCTCCCTTCACTTGGCCATTGTTGGGGACTGGGGGTGAGCCACAATTCACAGGAACACATGTGGGCTCGTGCCCATCCCAGTCTTTATTTTCCCGGCATGTTCTCGTCTCAGTTCCATTGAGCACATAGCCAGGGTCACACTCGTAGCGTAACACAGCCAGGTATGAGTGGTCGCTTCCTTTGACGAGTCCGTTCCTGAGTGGGTTTGGCTTGCGACACGAAACAGCTTCACAGCGTGGCGTGGCACCGCTCCATTTCTTATTCTGCAGACAAAGCCTTAAGTGGGAGCCTTCTAAGACGTGCCCCGGCTTGCAGCTATATTGCACAGCGCTGCCCATGGTCGTCTGTGTGAAATGCAAAAAGCCGTTTTCGGGAGCAACGGGCAAATCACACTCGATCGAAATGCAAGAGGGAGCACTCCCGTTCCATGTTCCATCTTCCTGGCAGATCAGCACGGGGTTTCCCAGAAGCTCATAGCCGGGGTCGCAGCTGTAGGAAACCATCGTGCCGTATAGAAAGTGGGACGCATGCGCAGCAGGGGTTTTAGCTGTTGCTTTCAGCTGCTGAGGGCGGGGAGTCAGATACGGGACTTCCATCATGTCATCTTCTTGATCGAAATATTCCTGGCCGTCTTTGACTTTCGTACACTCTCCGAAGTCTATGTGAGGAGGGAGACCACAGTCTATGGGTACACACGTTGGGCTGGAGCTAGACCATCCTGACTCGTCACAGGTCTGCATGGCATGACCAACCACCTGAAACCCGGGGAAGCAGCTATAGATAATCATGGCGCCGTATCTGTAATCCGCACCTTCTACGAAACCATTTTCGATGGGCTGTGGGTCACTACAGTGGATGGCAAGGCAAGAGGGGGCATCCATATCCCAGTCACCTGTCTCTAAGCAGGTCAGGGTTTTGGGACCTTCGAGCCGGAAGCCTCGGTCACAAAAGTATGTGATGGTTTGTCCATACTGGAAGCTTATGTAAGAGAATTGGCCATTTAAAATCTCTTTGGGCTCCGGGCATTCAACGGGTTTGCACACTGGTTTCCCTCCAAGCCACTGGCCATTTTCCCCACAGAGGGTGGTGGCATTGCCCACTAGCTCGAAGCCTGGTTTGCAGGTGTAGAGCGTGGTGCTGAGATAGGCAAGCCCTTGCACGTGAATGATGCCGTTGAGGAGCTCCTCAGGTTGGGGGCATTCTACCGGGACACATTCGGGCAACGGAGAACTCCAGGAGCCGTCAGCCTGGCAGAGCATGGTTGGATCACCTCTTAAGAAAAACCCATCTACGCATGAGTACTTGACAGCACTTCCAAAGTGAAGAGGGCCAGAAGCAGGGAGGCTGAAGGGAATTAAGGGAGGCGAGGGGCAAAGGATCATCTTACACACGGGAAAGGAACCATTCCATTGCCCGGATGGCATGCACTTCAGGACGGAAGGGCCTTGCAAGGCATGCCCCTCTTTACAGGAAATGGTCATTACGCCCACCTCGGAGGTTAATTCCTTTAATACGAGCTGGTTTTCCAAGAGGGGAGGCTCCGGGCACTTGGTGGGGACACATTTTGGGCTTGGCTTCTTACTCCATTTGCCAGATTTTTGGCAAGTCCAAGAATTATCCCCAACAAGCTCATATCCCTCATTACAGAAGAACTGAACCTTGGACCCCAAGTCAAAGCTTTCTCCTTTCATGAAGCCATTCTGGATGGGAGGGGGTTTCCCACAGTTGAGAGGGGTGCAGGACAGAGGGGCCTCACTGTGCCAGTGGCGATTGGCTTGACAGACAAACACAGGACTCCCAGCTGCCTTATAGCCTGGATTGCACTGGAACCTCGCTTCGCTCTCGAAGGTCCTGCCCGTGGCGTGCTGAACAACATGGAGAGAAAACATCAGTCCAGAACAGGCAAGCCAACAGATGGAGTACATTGCTAGCCAAACAGAACTCAAAAGCCCACATCCACAAGGAATTCATCAGGACGTCCGTGAGTAAAGATTTATGCTGTTTGCAACAGGTCTGCCCTAC
Source organism: Myodes glareolus (assembly GCF_982192425.1). NCBI lineage: Eukaryota > Metazoa > Chordata > Mammalia > Rodentia > Cricetidae > Myodes > Myodes glareolus. Next base: position 18,181,029 of record NC_142041.1, on the reverse strand, counting down.
GTTTTCTCGGAAACAAAACTGCAGAAGTAGAACGTGGAAGATCTAGTGAGGTAATTTCCTCTGGAGAAATTCTTATGGAACCCAAAGGAGAGAAGATCAGGGATCTATACAGGTGGATGAGTCGAACAGCAAAACCAGCAGAATACATAGAGGACTTGGTAAGATAAAAATAAAAAGTATACATAGGTGCTTTAAAACTGCTTCACTAAAAATGTGGCTATTTAAAATGGCACCATGGCCTTTGACTTGGAAGACTAGACTATCTTCCCCTTCCCCTCCCCTTCCTGGTCTTCTCTCTTGGTATATGGTATATGTAGGCTCCTGTGCACAGATTCCAGAAGTCAACCTCATGTGTCATTTCTTCAACACCATCTACCTTGCTTTTCTTTATTTATTCTTTGAGACAGTCTTTAACTACTGTTTGCCAGGCAAGCCAGTGAGCCCTGGAGACCCCCATCTCTGCCTGGCCAGCGCTGGGGTTACAGGTGTGCAGCTCAGTGCCTGGCTTTTTTTTATCCTGGTTTTTGGAAACCAAGCTTACACACTGCTCGAGCAGAACACACTTTCTCTCCTGAAATACCACTACAGCCCTTGCTCTTATCTTCCTGACACACTTACTGGGAAGACATGTTAGCATGGAAGCAGGTCATATCTGTATCATGCTGAACAATTTGTTCATCATGGTGAAATCACCTTCGGGCATCTCAAAAGGGCAATGTAAAAACAGCACCCATTTAAAAATCAGAGTGACAATAAATACCTCTGAGTTTCATGTAGGTGACAAATTATATAAAAGCAAAATTTCATTAAAGTTGGCTTACTCTAACTTCATGTTTAAAACTAAGATATGGCTACAAAGGCGTTGGGATATCTCTAGGTTACTATAATGCAGAACGATGTATATTGAGGAGGCTGGAGAAAAGGCTTAGTGGTTAAGAGCACTGGCTGCCCTTCCAGGGAAATAGGATTGGATTCTCAGGACTCACATGGAGACTCACAACTGTCTGTAACTCTAGTCCCATGGAATCTGTTGCCCTTTTCTGTTTTCCTTAGACACCAGGGAGGGACACACATGATGCACAGTCATATATGCAGGCAAACACGTGTGCACATAAAATAAAAAAATTAAAAGATATATTGTTAAGGTTTCACAATTATCTTGCATCATTTTTATTCAATACATGCCATGTGTAGATTTTAGTTACACTTCTGTTTCAGCAATCAAACTGTTGACTGCCGGGGCTGGAGAGATGGCCCAGTGGTTAAGAGCACTGACTCCTCTTCCAGAGGACTTGGGTTCAATTCCCAGCAACCACATGGCAGCTAACAACTGTGTGTAATTTTCCAGTTCCAGGGGACCCAACACCAATGGCAAAACACCGATGTATATAAAATAAGAATAAATAAATTTTAAAAAATGTTCACTGCCTGAACTTCTAAACACTGGATTAGCCACTGTAGACGGCCCTATGAGTGATGAAAGTTATCGATCAGTTGGTAGTTAAGTTTCTTACCTCCAGAAAGCCGTTCTCAACCTTAGGTGGTTCACTACAGGATACAGGGTGGCAGGTGGGCATGGGTCTACTCCACTGTCCGGTGGCCTCACAGGTGCTCTTCTTCTCCCCTTTGATATAGAACCCCTTGTGGCAGCTATAGGCCACCACGGCCCCAAAGCTGTAGTTGGCCCCGCTCGCGTAACCATTCACGATGCTCGGCGGCTCTCCGCAGCGCACCGGGATGCACTGGACTGACAGGGGAGAAGGGTTCCACTCTCCGCCTCTCAGGCATTCGATCTTGGCTGAGGTATTCAGCACAAAACCCTCCAGGCACTTAAAGCTCACCACTGAGCCCGCTGCAAATCTGGCTTTGCTCACCGATTCCAAGATGCTGTAGGAAACAGATGGGGGTTTTTCACAGAAGTGGGCTATACAGCGGGGAACAGCCTGACCCTCGGGGGGCACCCATTTCCCCTGGGCATTGCAGATAAGCTGGGAATTGTCTGCCAGGCTATAACCATCGGCGCAGTAGTAGAAAGCGGTGTCTCCGAAGAGCCGGTGAGCAGTCTCTGGAGAGGCGTGGTCCACAGTGGGCGGCTCATCGCAAGAGACAGCCAGGCACTGAGGGTTACTTGAATTCCACTTGCCGTTGGCTAAGCAGATGATGGTGTCGGGACCAGCAAGGGTGAAGCTATGGGATGGAGGAGAAAGGAAACTCAGTGTGGAATTGAGAAAAGGCATTTCGTCTGTCCTTTTTTTAAACCTTTGCTTTTATTATTTGTTTTTAAAAACAATATTTAGCATTTGAATATTGAGCTTATTGGTCAAATGATTTTAATGCTTGATCAGAAAGGAATCAGAGTTAAGACTTTTGCTATTTAAGGAACTAATGATTGTTACAGATGTGTGTGTGTGTGTGTGTGTGTGTGTGTGTGTGTGTGTGTGTACGCAGTTGTGCATGTGTACATGCTTGGAGAGGGTTTTTTTGTTGGAACCTGAAGATTGCTGCTTGGGCTATGCTGGCTGGCCAGGGACCCCCAGACCACACCACCACACTCACACTTAGTTTTTCACATGGGTGTTAGAGATCAAACTCAGGTCCTTATTTTGTCAACTCGGCCTGATCCCCAGTCCCTGACTATTTTACATTTTTTAAAATAAAAATGAGAAATAAGCTTTGGCCATATCTGACTCAATTCAATACTAGGCCTTGGTAGCTTTGATAGCTTTAGTCTGTTGATTTTAATACTCATATTTTAAAAAAGCTTCATTGAGCCGTATTTAGCCTAGACACAGTTTCTAGTTGCGCGCTTGCATTCAGTGAAATTTAAAACACTGCTTATAATTTGAGGCTTTAGTGTTTTCAGAACCTCTGCCCACGTGGTTAGAGTTACAAAGTTTTGTTCTGCATATGGCTCCGCCATGCAATGAGCGCATGGATCCATTATGCCCAATGCCTCCCAGCCGTTCTTCATATACCAGGTATTTGCCTATATCTGATGACAGGTTGGTTTTACGTATGCTCCCCAGGGCTATCTCAATAAAACACAACAAACCAGTAGGTTGTGTGGTATTAGGGAAGCTGCATCCGAGGCATCTTGCTTTTCGCTTCAGTCTCTTAGACAACAGCTGTCAAGGGGCATCTAACATCCACTCAATCTGTGTTTTGATAATAATAACAAGTAAGGGAATGGAAATAGCCTAGTTGAGTCTTCATTAGACATTGTGATGGGTTCATCTTACAGTTGTCTGAGGGGTGAAGAAGACAGGCCCGGTCACTTGCCTAATAGCCCAGCTCTTAGCAGAAGATGTCAGGTCTGAACTTGGCTACTAGATTCCAAGACTGACACATTCCCCACATTGCTGCTTTCTCTCTTTGCTTTCCTTCCTTTCAGACTAGTGAGTTAAGACGATGTGTGGGGACAAGCTATGGAAACTACACAGAGCTGTCACCGTACAAAGTATTTAGCCCATCTCTTGGCAAAGATTCTTAAGTCGTCAGTAACCAAAGCATCCACTGAGGTCCCTTTTAATTCTAAAAAGAATAATCTATTAGAGAAAAGCTGGGATTCCATCATCTTCCCCAGAAATATTCATTGTATCTCTAGGAGACTGATGGACAATTTAACAAAAGTAACATATCTGCAGAAGACTATAATCCACCTTCCCTATGATCATGCACCACGCAACGCTCAGAAGTGGTTTCTACTTAAACACTCCTTGGTACTTCCAAGAGCTGAGTGAAGTATCCACTTAGGTCCCTCCCAGGCCACAGTTTGGGGGAAAACTCAGGTCTTTGTCAGTAGATGTGGACTTAGCAGGTGTTTAGATGGCATCTTTCTTAACAGTTATAGGAAGGCACCCACAGCGGTGTGCTTAGAGCATCATCTCATTATGGTGAAAACCCACCACACCCGGCTTGCTGATCCGACTGCTCCTGCACAGGACATAGACTGGGTGGAAGGTCGACTTACGGAGGCTCCTCTTGTTTTACAGCTCAACTTGAATCCTTCACACACTTTGAAACCTGCGTCATCACTGTCCCTGGCCCTTTGATGTGGCTGGCACTCTGCACTGACTGAAGTTCACGTGCACAGACCCAGACAGCCCCGATTTATAGGAATCCATTGCACATAAAGGGTTTCCTTTAGTTTCTGGCTCCAGACGCTCCAAGGCAGGAGCATCTGTCTCTAGAACCTTCCTTATTCCACAGAGCATCTTGAGAACATGAAAACAGTGTTTTGTAATTTGGCAGCACTTGGTGGGGGCTCTGACCCTTGACCTCCTGATAACTCTCCACCAATTTTCTTAATGAAAAAAAAAAAACACCGCAAACCAGCTGTCTAATAGAATAACAACCACAGAATACACATTTTTAAGATATATATAAATGTAACAAACTCATTTTTAGAATCTTCAATATCCCCCAATCTGGATTAAGGCTTTTGATTTTTTTTTTTTTTAATGCATGGCAGGCAACACTTATTTCTTCACGCATGACTCTTGGCAGCCAGCTGTGGGTCAGTCACTTCCTTGGGACACAGACGCTGCACTAGTGAAGCACTTGTTTGTCATGGCCAATGGCATGATGAGGCAGGATGAGTCCTACTCAGTGGGATGCTGTAAGATACATATTTGGCCTCTATCGTGTGCCTAACATGGAGTCCCCGAGGCCTTTGCGATTTCCCAAGTGCTAGCATTCCAGGAGTTTCTACCGCAAGACAGTGCACAGTGAAGGTGAGGCCGGATGATAGACAAAGATAATTTTTTTAATGTAATGACTTTAGAATGATAAAGGAGCATATGTATTCTAAATGACACAGCAGGGGGATGACCATAAGCTGCGGCTCAGTCGCTTAGCAAAGAAAGCCAAATTGCTTGTGCTATTTAATTCTGTTAGAAGTTTGAAAGTGCATTTGGGCCATAGGGGACATCTTTATCCACTTACTTTCTGAGGGATCATTCAGAGGATGATAAACATTTTACAGCCGATAACGTGCCTTTAAATGCTGGCTACCAAAGTGAGAAAATGTGAAACTGGGCTAAGTATGAAATGTGAGAAAAAACTCGGAATCTGTGTCAATGTGAATTGAAGGGATACTCCCTTAAACTCTTTGTTACAAAGAGTTTTGTATTTTTATTCAAGGGGTCTTGGGGACAATCTTTTATACTTTTATTAAACATCGTCCACACACACTAGGTTCCAGGTAAGATGGTCCATCAGCATCCCAAGGCTGCTTTAGGACCCCGGCAATACACAAGCGTCCTTTGAAAACGAACAGAATACTTTTCAGATACGATTTTTCCATAGTTGGATTTACACGCCTAGAGGAATCTTACTAGCTAGCACGGGCCCTGGGAGCTTTATGAGTGAGCTCTGAGAGTGACGTCAGATTCCTTTCGAAAAGATGAAAGCAGCTTATTAAACAGCTGCAGGTTAATGGCAAAAGCAGAAAGCGTGAAGAAGCATCAGTAATTGATCTTGTTTCAGTTCATAACAACAATCGGAGATCAAAGCTGTCGCCTTAATAGAGCCAATAATTACATTTAGAAGCTAATATGTGAGAAGAATCAGTGAGGTTTTCTGTGACATCACTAACCCTTCCATGCCTCTGAGTTTCACACCAATGAATGTCAACCTAAGGACGGGAAGAAAGATGAGAAACGAATGACCACCCGTATATTTGACCAAACAACCGAAGCACCTCACCCCTGGTATTTGGGTGCTGATAAAAAAATTAGGAAAGATAAATGTTTGAGTAAAATAAAACTGGGAATGGTGAGTCTGCTGAAGTCACCTGCTCCTCCCCTTTCCTGGCATTCAGTATTCTACTCTGGCCTCTTGAAGTTCCTGCCTCCTCGCTGTAAATGTTAAGACTGTCTTGCTCCCATGATTCAGGGAAAGACTCTATCAAAGCTCATTACCAGTATAAAAGTTAAAAGCAATCAACCAGACAACAGTCCAAGATCCATCCCTAGCTGAAGAGCTACTGACAGACGCTAAGTGAAGGAGAGACAGCATTCTTTAAGGGTGCGGTTCCCAGTAGGTGGTCCAAGCCTTAGGGGACAGCTCTGTATTCATACATATGTGGGCAGCACAAACTGGACTCAGTGGGTGGTAAGCAAGGAAAGCAAAGCAGAGGCCATGAAGCTGGGAGGAGGGTCTAGAGAGGAGGGTTGGATCCTAGAGGACTTATGGGGCGGGGTGGAAGAATACAGTCAAAGAACATTGTGTGCATGTATGAGATTCTCAAAGAACTAAGAAAAAGAACAGTGGTGAGATACAAGCAAGAATGTGTGTGTTCATGGCGTATGGAGGTGTGGGTGACTTATCCAGTATGGAGGGCAGAGGGAAGGCAGACTTGAGACTTGGAAGGGAGTAAATTCCACTTTCATGAGGCTGAGGGCATTTCAGGATGTGGAAGGAGGCAGGAAAACAGGTTATATTACACAGAAGTCATGGCTTGGATATAACGGTGCTGTTCTTAATATAACAAGATGCAGGGGATGCGCCAGAGAAACCCGAGAGGAGAATGCAAATGACAGAGAGGGGATGGGAAAGGATTCCTGGTTCTGGCTATCAACCCCACGATCTGCAGATGCTCTCTCTATAATACTTGATGAAATGTAACAGACGTCATTTTAAATGCATAGCTAAGCTATCCAGAAAGGAAATCTCCATGTTCCCAACAAGAAGCAGAAATTGAAACCAGAAGAGCAAGCTTGCCAATGAACGCTGTGGTTGCTTTCGGATCAGACAAAGAAAGGAACCAGAGAGGAAAAGAAACACAGCCTTGGAACTGAATTAGTAACTGGAGTGTCTGGCAGGAATCCGCATCGTAGAAGGAGGTTTGCTGACACAGTGAACCTTCAAAAAATTGATCCATCTCTGTGTCTTCAGAGGTGCTGGGCAGAAAAATGAGGCCCAAGCTAATTATAATTCTGTAGCAGATATGGATTTCACACTAGAATTCACAAGACGCGCTTTGTATGCAAAACCTTTCCGAATGACAAATTAATTATGAAGCCGAGGGCCCTGGGGTAGCTGGTAGAAAAAAAGAGTTCAGGGTCAGCTCACTAGGGGTTGTTTAGACACAGCCACCCTGCTTCCTGTAAGGAGAGAATCTGGAAAGACAAGACACACGGGTGTCTCCCTTAGGGCTGCTATCGCTGTAATGAAACACCATGACCCAAAGCAAGTTGGGAAGGAAAGGGTTTATTTGGCTTACACTTCCATATTGTTGTTCAACATCAAAGCATGTCAGGGCAGGAACTCAAACAGGGTAGGGAACCTGGAGGCAGGAGCTGATGCAGAGGCCATGGAGTGTGTTGCTTACTAGCTTGCTCTACAGGGTTTGTTCAGCCTGCTTTTTATATAGAAGCTAGGACCATGGCCTAGGGATGGTACCACCCACCATGGGCTGGGCCCTTCCCTATCAGTCGCTAATTAAGAAAATGCCTGACAGTCTTGCTCACAGCTGAGTCTTATGGAAACGTTTTCTCAATGGAGGCCACCTCCTCTTTGATGACTCTAACATGTGTCAATTGACCTAGAACTAGCCAGTAGATGAGCGTGTTTCCCATCATGAAAAGTTCAGCACACACAAGGAGCTGCCAGAATAGGGTATGATCAATGAGATGCTAGAAGAAAACAATATACTGTTTTGGTTTTTTTTTCTTGTTTTTGTTTTTGTTTTTTTTTTTTTAAGCAGCTCTTGTTAAAGTTTAGAGCAAAATGCTGGGTGTCGGGGACCAGAAAGAGCAGCAGTCTGGGAGGTAGGAGAATGTTGGTGAGAAGGCATGAAGTTACAGGTACACAGAATAAAAGATGAAATCGCAGGCGGCTACCGCGCACCCTGCATTTCAATACGCTACAAGAAGGGGCTTTCAAAGTTTTCATTCTAAGAAGACGACAATAGCTGAGAAGAGAGGTGTGTTCAGCCTGGTGGAAGCTTTACACTATGTACGTATGTACTGAAGTATCTCATGACGCCCCCATCACGTATGTCATTCTTAGACTTTCGTGCCTCGGTTTTTAAAAATATCATTTTAAAATTAAAATATAGTAACATCGTTTACCCTTTTCTCTCACCTCCTTCCAGTTTTTTATATATCCCCCATCTCATCCTCTCTCAAACTGATGATCTTCTTTTTTCTAATAATTATTATTGTTACATATCTGTGCATAGACACATAAACACAACCTGCTGAGTCCATTAAGGGTTGCTTGTAGGTATGATTTCAGGGCTGACCACTTGTTAGATAGCCAGTTAGGGGACTCATCCCTAGGGAAGACTAATTCTCCCTCATTCAAGACTCTTTAATTACCTATAATTCTTTGTCTATGAGTGGGGCCCTGTGAGAATTCCCTTTCTGTTTTAGTATGACTATCAGTATTGTTCTCGTGCTGGTCTTGTTTGGATAGCCACATTGTTGAGGTATTATGGGTGCAGCTTCCTGCCATTTCTAGAGACTCAATACCACAGCCAACTTCCTGGTTTGCTGGTTCTCATCCGCTTTCCAAAATAGATTTGAAATTCCAGATAGCTGCCCATGGCCGGAACCTCAAAGTTACTTGCCTGAAGATGTTGTCGCCACCTGCTGGCAGGAGCTTGTAAGTTCCTTAATCGGGCTGGCAACGTCTTTTATTTTAGCTATTTGTTACTATCTTGCAAAGCTCAAAATAAGAAAATTTCATGTTCATGGGCATAACTTGCAATGTCTAGGCCAAGGATATCCATCCCGTTTCTATATGTGCCAGGAAACACGCAGGAGTAGTCAGTGCAGCTCTGTTTTTATTAGAAAATAAAGTGGGAACAAACTAGCCTATTATCAGTAGAGATGTGGGTAATTTAGAGATGGTGGTGCCTGTGCACGTGTGTGTGTGTGTGTGTGTGTGTGTGTGTACACCAGGTGTCTTTCTCATGACTTCGTAGTTTACTTTTTGGGATAAGTTCTCTACTAAGCCTGGAGCTTGCTGTTTTGATTAGACTGGCTGCCAGGAAGCCTCCAGGACCTGCTGCCTCTGCCTCCACAGCACTGTGACTTACGTTACACTATGCACCACACTGCTTGGCTTTTTACCCGGGTGCTGGAGATCTGAACTCAGTCTGATGCTTAAGCAGCAAGCATGTTATCCATGAGCCATCGCCGCACCCAGAAATGACACGTTCTTATGGGGCGCGGTTTATAGCAGTGAGAAAGTAGTTCCGCTCACTAACATGTATCTGAGAGGGAAGATTATTATTTACGTACATGCATGTACGTAATTAAAGATAAGGTAGCTATTTAAAGAAAGAAGTCATTTTATGTGAAAATGAAAATTTAAAGCTTACTTCTTCAATGACACAATATGTACAAATATACATAAACAGGTAAATTAAAAGTATATATTGCCTATGCAAAATGTGTATGTAATAATGCCAAAATAGGCATTGTTTCATTGAGGAGAGTAGAAGAATATTGAGAATCTCCCAGAAGAATCTTTCATATCATATTTCTTTCATAAATTGATTTAGTTATAGCAAAAATTTAACATGTACTTGTTATGGAATATTAGTTGAAGATGTGTTACATTTATTTATGCTGCACAATATTTCCTTAATGATGCATTCTTTTATGGTGCATCTGCTTAGCTCCGTGAAGCTGTGTTACTTGGCCTGTCTAAAACACCTGGCTGATCTAATAAAGAGCTGAACAGTCCATAGCCAGGCAGGGGAGGGACAGGTGGGACTGGGATCCAGAGAGAATAAACAGGAGGAGAAATCTAGGGAAGAGGGCGAGGAGAGAGAAAAGGAGAAAGAGGGGAGAATGCCAGGGACTGGCCACCCAGTGACACAGGCAACCCTGGAGTTAGAAGGAAAGAGATAGAGAGTAGAGAAAGGTAAAAGCCCAGGGGCAAAAGGTAGACAGGGTCATTTAAGAAGAGCCGGCTAGAAACAAACTAAGCTCAGGCATTCATAAGTAAGAATAAGTCTCTGAGCATTTATTTGGGAACTGGGTGGTGAGCCCCCAAACAGCGAGAGTAAGCGTGAAAAGGCCAACTACGTGTACTTTTATCTCAGCAATGGGAACACCAGCGGCTGTAAACAAAGGATTTGTTTGTTGTCACGCCTGCATTTCAAAGGCTTTGTTAAAAATGAGAAAGGAAGGAGATGAGATAGGACCCTCCCCGCCCCCGTCCAGTGCTGCTGCTCCCTGGGGAACCCCAAGGAGAGGACGGTGTCCACAAAGGGTCTAACGTCCTTGCCATCATCGAGAGGTTGAACTCCAGAAAAGGAAAATTGTTAATAGCTGACTTTTGTCTTTCATAAAACATTGCAGACGGGTAGTGATTTGCGACTGTGGGCACTTAACTGTTCATTTGTTCCGACAGTGAAGACGGCTCCCTCCTGTGTTATGGGCTGCCAGCAGGTGCCCGTTGCTTCATACGACGACCATATTACAACGCTAAAATCACATTCGTGCTAGTGATTCATGTGTTTATAAAGTACCACTACGGAAACACGTCACCTTTCCTCAGCAGCTAAGACTTACATGGGAGAATCCAGTTACCATTTACTCACTGATAAAGAAGCCACAGTCATTCCCTGTGAAGACCAGGCACTATGTCTAAGATGTCTCTTCTTCCAAATTTCGTCTTTGTAGAGGAATCTGGAGAGGTGACTCAGTTAGTAAAGGGTTTGCTGTGCAGGCGTGAGGACCTGAGTTCGAGCCCCAGAACCCATGGAGGGAAAGCTTTTTGTGACTAAGAAAGTCACGTGTGATTCTTATGTCATCGTGTAAATAATTCACAAGAAATTTCTTCGAATAAACTAAAAATCTCTTCAAGCAAACGTGCTGGATATAATTTACCTAGCTCTTTTTATTTGTTGTGCAAATAAACCACTCTAAGATAGAGAGATGTAACAATTGCTCAACATAAAATCCCCTCTGACTATGCAAATAATTTATGAAGGAAAGATGAGAGAGCAAGCTGTGGGCGTCATGAGTGCTAATATTAAAAACAGATACACAGTTCTGGGGGGAAAGTGTCAATGTTGTTGCTGTTGTAGACAGCAGAATCAGAGGGCACCTCTACATATAAGTTTTATATTCCCTCATTGTATATGATAGTCATACATTGCTGTAATTCACCATCTGACTTTTCCGCTCAGGTCTTCACTCATGAACATGAGACAGTTTACCAACCGATCCACCTCCCTAGCCCCAGGAGGTTAATCTGAAGTGAAGTAATCTGCAGGGGATGCGGGAGACTACAGCATCACTACAGGGTCACTACAGCAGACATAAACATTTTTCTTTTTCTTTATTTTTACTGGACGTGTATGCGTGTTTTGCCTGCATGTATGTCTTTGTACCACATGTGTGCGGTGCCTGGGAGGCCAGAAGGAATCAGTACCCTGGAACTGTAGTTAATGGATGGTGTGAGTCACCCTGTGGGTGCTGGGAGTGAAATCCGGGTCCTCTGGAAGAGCAGCTGGTGCTCTTAGCTGCTGAGCCACCTCTCCAGCCCTGCACTGACATTTAACATTAGAGATCTCTTGTTGACTTATGATATCACAACACTAAAATTGAAGAAGTTGATCTTACAGACGTTTGGAATACAATGGTGGTTGCTAGAGGTTGTTTGGGTTGGAAGCATCACCCTAGTCCCCAGCATTCATCCTTGGAGCGCCAATGGAGCAGGAACAGAATTGGAAGCTCCATTTTAAGCCCCTCCCCTGGGAGTGGCCTTGGTCCGGACTCCACCTCTGGGAAAGCCCGCCAAGCAGTGACCCCTACCCAGGGAGGGTCAAAAAAGCCCACCAAGTGGTGGGCCATCCCCACAGGCTATTTAGGCTGCCGCCCAGAAAAGGAACACATGGTTTCTGGGTTTTGCATGGTCTCCGGGTTTTGCGACCTCTCCCCTGCTCTCTTCCCCTCACCAAGCTTTCCCGGTGCCGCCCAGGAGCGCTGCATTAAACATGGGCATCTTTTATTCGGTCTAATTTGGTCTGATTGGAGTTATTTGCATTGGCAGAGAGGCTCATCTTAAGAAATATACCTAATACAGGTAATGAGTGGTTGGGGAAACGTCCATAAACAGAAAGTAAGCTATAGTCAGATAGGAACAAGAAGCAAAATCGCAGGTGACCATCATGGAGTATACATCTCAGTAGGATGAAAGCAGGGATTTTGAGAGCCCTTCCTCGAAGAAGTGGGGGAAGATGAGCACCCAAAGAGATAGACATTCAAAACTCCAGGTAAACAGCACAAACTGCATGTGTGTGGAAACACGATAGGGGCCCCACCAACGTGGGCACGTGCTTTCGTGTGTCAGTTCCTGTTGTTTTAATTTACGATTTCAGGAACTTTTGGTGTCAGTATTTTTGGTGTCAGAAGCTCAAGCTCAAGATCTCCTCAAGAACTTGTCACCACTTGCTGGCGAGAGCATCGGGGCAGATGATATGAGGTGTGTCTCGCCGACAGCACCGAATCTGCGCACTCTCACCCTGGCACCAGGTAAGGCGTCTCTGCTGCTTCATTGATTTATTCCCCCCCCCCCCCCCACCGCTATAGCATCCGTCCTGGTCTTCCGTTCCCTCACGACACTTGCAAATATTAACCTCTAGTCAACTTGCCCGATGTGGGGGAACTCGCAAGACACAGAGAGGACATGGTGCTTCCCCGAGGGTACACAAGTATCAAGGGACAGAGTTGAAGCAGAAACCCAGTGGGCAGCGGCTGTGGCCACTCAGGAGTGTGCAAATGTGGGCGATGAGAAACTGCAGACAGAGAAGAACCACTGTGGCATCAGCGGAAGAGCCCCTGGGGCTTAACCACACTCAGTGCCTTGCCGCCTGAGACCCTAAATGAGAACACGAGTTAAAACCTTGTAAGCTGTCTCCTGGTTTTCCAGTTGTCGTCTTTCAACAAAGTCGGATCATCCAAAAGGAGAGAGCCAAGCCCTCTCTTATTTATTTTCCTGCTGACTATTATGCTTATATTGTGACTTGAAGTCTTGACTTTGGTGGACTATAGACAGATCAAGCCAGCTCTGACATTTTTTCCACATTCTTGGCTAAAGTAGAAAGATATTTTATACTGCATTGCTTATTGTTTGTTATCTGAATCTTTTTGGTTTTGTTTTTTTTCAAGACAAGGGTTCTCTGTGAAGACCTGGCTGTCCCAGAATTAGCTCTGTAGACCAGGGCAGGCCTTGAACTCACAGAGATCCACCTGCCTCTGCCTCCTGAATGCTGGGATTAAAGGCGTGTGCCATGACCACCCAGCTATTATCTGAATCTTAACTTGATAATTATAGTGCATTCCAGGGACACCCTGTTTCCACAGAGAAGCGTGCCTCCTCTCTGCTCTCAGAAAATAAGAAAGAGCGGGACGCTCTCAGGTTTGACTGCCAGGGAGTTTCATTTGCTGTCCTTGGTGCTCCCTGTTCCTCTCCTCACAGGCTTTACTTACCCCTCTTTGCATGTGTAAGTGACCAGGCTCCCAAAAGTGAAATCAGACCCAGTGATGACAGCGTCTTTGAGGACTGGGGGTTCTCCGCAGGAGACGAGGTGACAGGTAGGTGGTGGTCTGTCCCAGCGGCCCGAAGCTGTGCATTCAAGAAGAGCTGGGCCCTGTAAGCTACAGAGAGGAGAGAGGGCTCAGGTCATCCCTTTGACCGGGTGATCGGTGACTGCTGTGGAGAACTAGAACTTGGAAGGAGATACGGGCTGCATATGAGTTTTAGTGCCTAAAACAATGCCTTTTCACGTTGTACTGCCTTTTATGAACGGAAGAGAAATTTCCATCCCCAGACCATTTAAAATAACAAATGGGTCAGGAAACGTAACAACCACTGGGCGCAACGTTCAAGTCTGACATGCCTGTGGGTGGAGGAACTCCAGGACTTCTGACTGGCAGGTAACGGGGATGAGAAGGGTTAACAGACTAACTATTATCCGACTGGAAGGTGGACACCTGGACAGGTGATCAGAGCCACCCAGGTCAAAGGGCACTGTCCTTCTAGGACCTGGGGTTTGGGTTTTGTAGCTCAAGATTGACTGCTAGCTGTCATTTAACTTCACCAACCCTGCATGCCACATCGCGGCTCTCCCTCCTGTGCCTCCAGCATGACTCTGACAGCCTCGATTATTTCTTTTCAAAAATTAAAAAAAATTTTTTTTTTATTTGTTGGGTGTGTGTGTAGAGGTCGGAGGACAACTTGAAGGAGTCAGTTCTTGCTTCCCATCATGTAAGTCCCAGGGATCGAACTCATATCCTCAGGCTTGGGTGCAAGCACCTCCATCCTCTGAGCCCTCTCACTGACCCTTAATTCTTTACTTCCTATCCGCATGATCTGTTCACTTCAGAACCTGTTTCATGTCTTTCTGGGTATAGCCTTTTCTCTAATGTTCCTTCTGTTCACACGCACTCAATCAATCAACCAACCAATCAATCAATCAATCAAATGAACTCACAGAATTAAGACCTTTCTTTCCATGCTTTTCCTATGCTATGTCATGTACTGCTAATAATATAAATATAAGGTGTGCATACAAGAAAATATCCATGGAAAGGCATTTCCTAAGGTCATGCTCCTCTCTTAACCAACCTGGCTTTCCTCTTTAGAATTTGGATGCTCGAGAAGCACACACATTTGAGAATACGCTTGGAAAATTATCTGGTTTAGCCACTCCAGCCTAGGAAAAGCAGGCGATGATAGGAAGCCGGGCCGGCGGCCCATCCTTACCTGTAGCCGTTGTCACAGGAGTATGACGCAATAGAAAGGTAGGTGACCCCACTTAAGATGTATTTCCCATGATCTATGGTCTCGGGACTGGGACACTTCACCAGCTCGCACACAGGGAACGAATGGCTCCACGAACCACTAGCCAGACAGGCCGTCTCCTCATCTCCGGCCAAAGTATAGCCTTTATCACACCTGGAGAAGACAGAGGAAGTGGCGGAAGAGGAAGAGCTCTACTTTGCATACTTTAAAATTGTGTGAGTGTACGATGTGTGTGCATGAGTGTGTGTTCGTGTGTGTGCGTGCAGCCATGAACATGCCATGTGGTACACGGGGAGACTGAAGGACAACCTCAGGTATCCGTCCTTGCCTCCCACCTTGTTTGAGACAGGGTCTCTGCTGTTTGCTGCTGCATATGCTAGTTGAACAGGTGTGGCAATTCTGTTTTTTTTTTTTTTTCCTGTCTCTGCCCCACCTCTCAATGTAGGGTTACAGATGCCTGTGTTCCCAGCTCTGCCTGAGCTCTCCCAAACCTTTAAAAAAACAAGGAATTTATGTATTGGGGAACTTTTCCACATTGGAATGATTTAAAATTGTGTTTTCTACAAGGCTGAATGTCATACATCATCCCGTAGTAACCTTGGGTAGAATGTAAAAAACAGATGTAAGAATTTGGCTTCTCTTCAATATGTCCCATGGATGAATAGCTGGAAATGGACAGTTCTGGGCTTGAGAGTGGTGTGGGCTAAGCCCCTAGTCTATAAGGTTGGACTCTCAATAATCAAGGTTAACCATTAGTTAGGAGTGTCTTCCATCATGATGCCTCAGGGGGGTGCTATCAGCCACAACAAGCTATTGGCCAGGAGACTTAAGGATATGGCTATCAGTAGGTTATCAGATTTGATTTCTTTACACTATACTGAACCCAATTAATTATTATTATTAATAAAAAAAACCATCTGGGGAAGCTGGGGGAAATGGTCCAGCAGTGAAGAGAGTACACTGCTCTTAGAGGGGACCAGAGTTTAGTTCCTAGCATCTACATTAGCAGCTCATAACCTCCTGTAACTACAGCTCCAGGACATCTGGTGCCCTCTTCTGGCCTTCATGGGTAACTGCATACCTGGGGCATCTATTCATACAGACACACAGATGCATTAATAAAAAAATAAAAATAAATCTCTATAAGAGATCTCCTGGGATCATTCCCTTTCCCCTGGTACTCTGCCGGCATGCCATTAGCAAGTGTCTTACATCTTTTGTTTGCTTTTTGTCTTACTGCTTTTGTTTTTCGAGACAGGGCTTCTCTGTGTAATAGCCCTGACTCTCCTAAACTTGCTTTGTAGACTAGGCTGACCTCGAACTCACAGAGATCCGCCTGCCACTGCCTCCCAAGTGCTGGGATTGAAGAAGTGGGTCATTGTGCCTGGCCTTGCACTGCAGCTTTACGGTTGGCACTCACCTGTACGTCACCTTACTGCCGAACGTAAACACTGACCCAACAACACCACCGTTTTCAGGAGCGGGTGGAGCGCCACAGGAAATGGCTGGAGGGAGGGAAACAGAAAGGGCGGTTTGTTGAGACTCCGTGCAGCGGCCTCCGAGAGCGCACGGCTTTCAGACTGCAACCCTTTGTGGTGTTTAAACTTGAGCCCAACACCTGGCTTGCAGAACAAAGACTGACAATCATTTTATCTCTCTAGGACTGCCCAACACAGTAACTCCCGGCCATTTTCGCCAAGTACCTTCACAGGACGGTCTGACGTGATCCCACGCTCCGCTCTCCAAACACGTGACTTTGCTCACGCCCAGCAGCTGGTACCCCTCCTCACAGGAAAATGTGACTTCGGCACCCACAGTATAAATCTCGCCCGAGGAGTGGCCGTTTTCTGGATTTTCTGGAGCCTTACATTTTACAGGTTCTTGAAGGAAAGTTTTTGTGAAATACTAAGTGGTACTCACACAATCACACAAAGTCTCAAAGCAAAAAGAATTGGACAGCAGTTAAGGGGACTGTGAACACGGGACAAAGGCTCTTGAGGGAAGAGGCACAGAGGCCAGGGATTTGCTGGACATTAGCCAGAAGATACACTGGATAGCATTTAAACAGTGTTTTTCAGTCAGTTTGAATGTTTTCAAATGATTTATTAGTCTAAATTATGTGTATGGCCTTTGGGTAGGCGCACTCGAGTGCTGGTGCCCACAGAGACTAGGGCTCTCAGATCCTCTTGGAGTTGTATGTATAGGGAGTTGTGAGCTGCCCAGTGTGGGTGTTAGGACTCAAACTCAGGTCTTCTTCAAGAGCAGTATGTTTTCCTAGTCCTGAGTGTTTGCGTGTGTGCACGTGTGTGCATGCTTGTGTGTGTGTGTGAGCACACGCAGGTGCTCGTGGAGGCCAGAAGAGGGCGCCAGAGTCTTTGGAGCAGGGGTTACAGGCATTTGTGAGCTGTCCTGTGATCGAGCAGTGTATACTTTTAAGTAACCGCTGAGTCTTCCCATTAGCTTCTAAACAACAGTATTTTGAAATTGCCATGAATCCTGAAAAGATGGAAATCTGATGTGACCATAAAGGTGATTATCTAGTGGGGGAGCAGTGATGTTGTCTCCAAAGGCTTTCTCTCATGCACCGCATCCCAACCTAGACCCAGCTTGGTAAAGATTGCATAATCTTGATTGCTGCCAAGGCTGACGACCTGAGTTCGATCCCTGCAACCCACATGGTGGAAGGGAGAGCACTGATTCTTCCAAATTGTCCTTGATCTTCCCACAAGTAGCCAAAAAGCATAAAAGGCGGGGGGGGGGGGTCATCGAGGCTATGGAAATCAAAGATTTTGTTAACTTATTTACTTAGTAGCATTAGAGACCTAGCAAAGCAAGTCCTTGTCAATTGCTCTAGTATTTAATGACACCCTCAGTCCTTTAAGGATTTTAAATAAATAATCTCAGAAATTTATTGCAATTACGTAACTGAGTTCTGGAAAAGTAGCTATAAGTGAGCACAAAAAGCGATGTCCAAATACTATTTTTCCATAGTGGATATTATCTAACGTTAAACACAGAGAAAAATTACTCATGGGAAATTTGTAAGGTGGATTATAAAACAGAAATTAAAGTTATGTTCTCAAACTCTTTTGGGACATGAAATTATAATAAATGAGTCCATTTCCCAGCAGGCATAGGGTGCCTCTTGGAATCGTTTCCTGGTTCCTGTGTTAGCTCACTTTCAGGGTCACATGTGGTATTTTGGGGGGTTACTTTCCTTTCTCATTGAGTAGACGTATTTTTTACAGTGTTCTTATGTTTGATTCCATTTAAGGCTGATTTTTTTTAAAGAGAGGAAATGCATCTAAATAAGATATTGATGAGGAACATTTTTACATTTTGCTCTCACACAGTCCAGGGACGGTGCTCGGCCCTTTGCAGCCTGAAACTAGCGTGCCACAGATACAGACGGTCAGCATTTGCTGTAACTAAGGCCTTGTCTGTGGACAACAGGGGTCACAGTTCTGTTTCCACTGTGGGAGTCTTTCGCCTTTTGGCTCTACTGTTGCTGCTGTCTCATCCTTCCTGTCCCCCATTCTTCCTCTTCCCTCCCACCCGCCAAACAGGATTCCCACCTCGTCTAACTCGTTCATCTTTTCTCTCTGTTTCAACCTGTATCATTTTACTTTGGAGGTCCACAGCCGGATGCTTTGACTCGTTTTCAAAAAAATTCCTCTTTACTTTCTGTCTCACTGTCCTCTGGCTGTTGTGCTTACAAGGACATCAGGAAGACATCAGTGAGTTGAGCAGTTGGCCTACATCACCAAAGCTAACAGAGGAGGGTGATGTCCTGAGGCAAGATGTCAGTCAATTTCCTTGTGCCTGAGGCTGAGGAAAGAGGTTGATGGTGAAGCCATGAAAAGCATCTTCCTTGCTCTGTTTGAGGCCATGAGGGCAAACGATATTTCTGTTATCCTTCTACTATGTAATTTGCTTTAACATCAGGCAACATTGACTCAATTTTGTGCTTCTGAAACTGGGAAGTCAGGGGAAGTTCAATGCCAATTAATTGTATCTTTCATGGTTACTATGTGTCCTTGATCAGAATGCTATATCCCTTTGGCATTTGAACACGAAACTCCTGTCTTGTTTTTAAATAATACACCCTTAAAATACACACTTGAATTGAGCACCAGAGATAAGAATTTCAATACCTGCACAGTTTTTACCGTCTCCCGTGTACGGTGGGTCGCACGAGCAGATGTAAGATCCATTGGTGTTCAAGCAGGAGGCATGTTCGTTACAGTCTGAGCCGACTGCACACTCGTCAACATCTGAAATGAAGACAGGTTACACATGGTCCAGTGGATTTGTTGTTCTTATGTATCAAACATTTGTTTTTTGCTCTAGGTCACGTAACACATAGCACTGAATGCATTCGTCAATATTTTCTATTTATATTTCATGTATGAGTGTTTGAGTGCTCTGCATATATCCCTGCAGGCCAGAAGAGGGCGTCAGATCCTATTACAGAAGGTTGCAAGCCAGCATGTGGTTGTTGGGAATTGAACTCAGGACCTCTGGAAGAGTAGCCAGTGCTCTTAACCCCCGAGCCATCTCTCCAGACCCATTGTATGATGACTTTTCATGAACTTTAAATGCCATCACGGTGATTACATTGCAAATAAACAGTAGCATCTACTACTTCCTCAGCTGGTAGGCAAGCAGAGAAACAGGGATGGAGACATAGTCTTAATACTGAACTTGATTAAAGCGAGGAACATTTTTGGCTCCTCGGGGAAGAAACAGCCACTTTGCCATTACTCCCTTGTCCAGGGCTTACTGGGGTGGGGTTAACGGGGATGCCAGGAGAGCCTTGGATTTGTGGTAAATGTTTTCCAAAGACTATGACCGAACCCACACAGCAGTGGCCAGTTCATCTCACCAAGACAGGATGGTGAAATGCCATTCCAGCTCCCGTTGTCTGTACAGAACATTCTGGAGTCGCCCAGCAGATAGTAGCCGTTGTTGCACTGATAGGTCACAGTGCTGCCAGCATGGAAGTCCTCAGCTGAATAGAAGCCATTCTCCAAGGCGGGAGGCAGCCCACAGCGAATACCTGGATGGGGCGGAGGAACACACTGCAGTTGGAGCAAAGTGCTCAAAGGACAGCTAACCTAGTTTCATGTAGCTGCCTGGGACTTTCCCTACTGCATTGGCTGGAGCTCTTCATTGCTGGAGCAACACACGGGGGCTGTCAGCATGTAGCACACTGTCTGGTTCACAGAAGCCATGTAACTCATAACTTTTTCAAAAACACCCGTGGCACGCTCACTACCCATCAGGCATTGTCGTAAGTACTAGATTTACATCAGGGAACCAAGTAGATGGGATCCCTGCTTTGTGGCACTTCCTGTCCAGTGAAGTGGACAGACTGTGTGAGCTTGCTTATTATTTTTTCCTGCCTCTTCTACTAGAATGTAAACACAGGGACAGGGCCAGCATCTCTAGAACATATATCAATGTGTAAATAAGGTCAATATTTTAAAACTTGGTAAGGCAGTGAGTGAGCAGACGTGCTCAGGGGAAGACATGTGCTCCTCTTTCCTCATCCAGCAAGGGCACACCTCAGGGCGGCTCTCCAGCCTACAGGTCCTTATTTCACTTCTCTCTAGGTCCAGGCTACCACCTTGGATGATTTGTGAGGGGTCTCTTTGCACCCTCATCACTCACCTCCCACCTGGTGCCTGGCCTAGTCTCTCACACAGGGCAAGGACTTGACAAATGTTTGCTACAGTGGAGCGAGAGGAGCATTTATCTAGCATTCCGCACGGGCTTCTATGGGTGCCCTAACTTTCCAGAGCCACCCAGGTGAGTCGAACAAAGACTGCTCACGTTCACAGTGAGGGAGCGGTTGTGTCCACTGCCCTTGGTTCAGACAGAACTGCACAGGATTCCCCACTATCTGGAAGCCGGGATCACAGGACAGGCTGACTTTGGAGCCCGGCTTTCGATCTCCTGACGCAGTTCTCAGGTGTGGTATGGTTCCTTCTAAAGATGGGCAGTCTGAGGGCAAAGAACACAGGCACGGAGTAGGTTAGCCACACAGCAACAGGGCCGTGGAGGCAAGGAGCTCAAACTCTCTTTTGCACAGGAGGGAACCAGCTTTACCGAATCAAAAGAAGTTTTCACGCACCCCATCACTCACAAAATGGTAAGAAAAGATTTTATTTTCATCAAGTAACTTTCGTCCACCCAGCAGAAATCTGTCAGGTATTTTTAAAGGAACAAATGGCATTGTGGGATAGCAGCACACCAGTAATTATCTAAAGCCATGAATTCCACAACACTTTTCAAAGTCATCCAAATGTATTGATTTTTGGAAATACTTTGGCTTATCCAGAGTGAATGTCCAGGGTGTGGATGAGGACGGGCATTGGTTTATCTGTTTCACAAAAGTATCCACATCTCAAACAGGAACCTAGGGATTTGGCATTTATTATAAACAAAGAGCCCTGGAGAGATGGCTTGGTGGGTAAGAGCCCTGGTTGCTCTGTAGAGAACACAGGTTCAGTTCCCAGGACTCACAACGATATTCACAACCACCCTTAGCTCCAGTGCCAGAGGACCCAGTGTCCTTAGCTGGCCTTCATGGGCACCAAGCACTGGTGTGTGCATAGACATACGTGCAGGGAACACATATGTATAAAAATAAAATTAAAAATCTCAAAAAGTAAAAACAACACACACTCAGAAATCCCCATCCATCTTTGAAAACTTATTTTATCTTCAGCCAAATATCCTGCCCAATTACTTTGTAGTCTGCTGTGCAAAAATAATTTCAATAATCAAAACAGTCTTTGGGCGAACATGAGGTAGAGGTGGATTCTAGTGAAGGGGCCGGCTGACAGGTGCCGCGATGCGGTCCCAAGAGAATTCTGAATTACGTGCTTTCGACAGAACATTTCAGAAAAGCCAAGACATGGCAAAGTTGGCATAAGAGAGAAATCCTCACCAGAACAGAATCTGCTGCTGGAATCAACTTTCACTTTCCCTGTGATTCCCGGCAAGAAATCAGGCCAGGCTAACACATTTCCCCGACTGAGTTCCTCTGGGCAGGAGCTGGCCAGCGACTTCACCTGAGAGTTTAAAACATGCTTTTAGATAAAACTTCTATTAACCTGCAGCCTGTACATCACACTTAACCCTGTTGAAACAGTGACAGATCATTGTGGCAGAGGCAGAGAGAAACATATTCTTGTCTACTATGATTGCAAAGACCACAGGAAATTTCCCTTCTCCCTTCTTTATCCAATCCCCACCATTAGGTCTTCCTGGTATTTCTTCCACTTACAGACTCATGGTTGCCTGCAATTGTGAAATCCTTTGCATACAGTTTCTTGTCTAGATGTTACGGTTGGTTAAGTCACAATTTTTTCAAAAGATGTTATTTATGTTTGTGTGTGCATGCACACACACACACCACCTGTGTGCAGGTGCTTGAAGTGACCAGAAGAGGGCATCATATTTCTGTAGCTGGAGTTGCAGGCAGTTATGAGCTGCCTCCCATGGGTTCTGGGAACTGAACTTGGGTCCTTTGCAAGAATCGCAAGTGTTCTAGACCCCTGAGCTATCTCTCCAGCCCCATCTATCAGCATGATTTTTGAAAGTAATACTTATCAAACCATAGCTGTGGAATAAACAATCCCACAAGTATGTAGGTGGTCTTTTGTTAATGTTGCCAAAACTCTTTTACATAGATGTCTTTCTCTCTCCTTCATAGTTAAGAAACATGAAGGCTAAAGAGATGGAACATGATCAAAATCATCCCAGAAAGACTGTGGTTGAGCTGTGCTTGGATCTCAGGCTGTTGGATTCAATCCCAGCTTGACGTATAAATCTGTTGACATCTGTGGATGTTCTGACACCTATTTTCTCAGGATAGTCTCTAGGCTCTTTCCATCTAACAAATGAATATTCCACAAGATACACATCTGCATTTAAATGTCAGAATATCACTGAGAAACTAAAAGGGTCATCACCGGAAATCACTGTAGATAACATCCACCTAACAGACTCACGCTCTCCAAGATCAGTGATAAATCCTGCTAATTAGGAGTTTACGAATAGATAAGGTCATCGTTAGACTGTTCGTGGTTTTACTAGGTTTGTACCTGTGTATCTCATTACTGTCATACACTGAAAATGGAATTGACCTGCTGTGGAGACAGGACATAGTCCCAGAAGTTGAGTTGGCTTATGGAGCCCACAAAAGACTCAGCTGGGTTGAATCCCTCTCCTTTTTTGTCTTGCTCTTGCCCAAGAACTAACGCACCACCACCTAGAGAGAGAGAGAGAGAAAGAGAAGGGGGGACACAGCATGAGAATAAAGAAGAGGAAAACTGGCCTCACGGTTTCTTGTGCCCCAAATGCTAATGTCATGAAAGGATAGGTAATACAGATGTACGACGGTGTCATTGAAGCTCAGTTATGGAACTTTACTGCGTGGCTTAGCAACACGGACAGATTGAGATCACATTTGTGTCGATAGTCAAAGGCAGTTGGAGGGTGAGCCTATCAGGCTCCCTGCCTCTGATCTCAGAGTTTCTTACATCTCGGATGCCTTTACCCTCTTTCCCATCTAGCCACCTCTGCCTCAGCCTTCAGCGAAGGCTCGGTGAATACAGCAGGCCCTCATGCAGCTCCCAGTGATGCGCCGGCTGCAACACCAGGGTTGGAAGTGTGCGGGTGTGAAAACGGAGCAGAAAGCTTTTCTGCCTGTGAGACTAATTCTAAGAGATGATATAAACACAAACCCCCTCTCAGTATAGCGCGGGGAGTACAAACATGGAAGTATTCAGAAAGGAAGACCTGTGGGGGCAAGGGAGAGAGGGGGAAGAGAGAGAGAAGTGATTATGAAGACATGTTTGACTAAGAGTTAGTTTTATTCAGATAAAAGATGCAGTTTCAGGGCAAAGGAGTAAAATACCAGAAGGACTACAACTGTTTGGTGTGTTTTCACTCTCTCTCACACACACACACACACCTTATCGCTTCATTCTGACCATGCCTGGGATGACGATTCCACTTTAAAGGCCATTAACTATAGGATGAAAACCTCAATTGTTTTCTTTTAATTTTCGACATTTATTTTACATACCAACTACAGTTTTTCTTCCCTCTTCTCCTCCCATCTCCTCTCCCCACCTCCATTCTACCTCCCTCCCCCATCTGCTCCTCTTCTGTCTCCATTCAGAAAGGGTAAGGCCGCCCATGGGAGTCAACAAAGCATGGCATATCAAGTTGGGGCAGGACCAATGTCCTCCCCGCTGCATCAAGGCTGAGTGGGGCATCCCACCACAGGGAACAGGAAAACCTTGGTTGCTAATCTGCCCTACAAGACTGTGTGTGATTGGCCATGGCCCTTTTCTACAGACTCGAGCAGGGCAGAGTACATCTGCTTGTCTCCATCTGCCCTCCAGATTCTGCCGTTGGTCTTTGTTTAATGAAGACTAAGTCTCTTCATTGGTCAACATTTGGCTAGCCTTAGGACTCAGGAAAAACACCTCCCCAGCCTTCATTAGTGTGTCTACTCTACCCAGTTCCATGACTGTGGGCTGTCATGGAGCTATGTCCCATTCCTCGACAGTGATTACTTCAGCTTGAACTGCATGGGATTATGGATCCAAAACATATATCACCCCTCTACCATCATTTAAAGCCTTTTAGAGGACTGTGATCACATGAGCTTTTGCTTACCATTAGATATTCAGTACTTTCATGAGTGTTGACCTTACTTAGGGGGCAGGTTCTCAGTATATGTTCTCTATTGTCACAAATAAATGAATTTTAATGCCATTTCTATTATCTTTCAGTATTATAAAGTAAAAAAAGGGACATAGCTCCTAAAATACAATTAAATATCTGTTTTTGGCCCTGCAAAGGCAATCCCATCACGTTTCCATGAGGGTTGATCTTTTGTTATATAATAAGCAGTATGTTTACCTTGGTTCGATATAACTTGCTTCTAGAAGATAATCATTCATTTTTAATATTTAAATTATTTTAGTTGATTTCTATACCTAAACACATTTTTAAGTATTGGAAACATGAGGAAAGTGAAGGAAAACGGCATCTACACAGCTCTTCCATGGCGGTCAACTTTCTTGCCAAGGAAGTCTTTTCAATTTCAATTCAATTCAAGTCTTTGCAATTTTCAAATGAAAGCTCCCTGAATATTCAAAGTGACTTCAGAGGAAAGAGTTCTACCTGAGAAAGGCCACAAAAGCTGGAAAATATACCTTGTCTCAGCTTATATACACAGTCCCAAAACAAAACAGAAAGCCCCTAAATAACAGAAAGCAAACAAGCAGGGTCCATCAATAACCTCAATAATTGCTTCCTCAGAAGACAGCTTAATAAACATTCTTAGCTCAGCTTGCTTCTTGGTCAAGTCAAGATCCCCAAAGGCATTGCTTACATAGCCATGTACTTCACCCAGGGAAAAGGGTCTGACAGCTACAGTCTAGATAGCTGACAGTTGGTGAGAGAAAGACATAACCATGTCTGTAAGCAATGACAACAAAGCTGGCCAGCGTCACGTCTGTGTAAGCACGGCCACCTCCAGAGTCTCTCACACACGTACTCATTTCACTAAAACATACCAGGTATGGCTTTGCCAATGGAGAGGCCGGTACCACTGTCAGATAATTTCCCATCGATATAGACCTTCCAGACTCCTCCAGTGCTTGTCCACGTGATTGCAATATGATGCCAAGAGCCGTCATTTACAGAGGGACAGTTGGTGATCTTTTCTTTTCCATTCACGTAAAGGACCCAGCTGTGGAGAGAGAGTCCAGGGAATGTAGTCAATGGTCACCCGGTTCTTTCCCTGGGGCATGTTACACTTTATCTCGTGTGTATATTTGTGTGTGTGTGTGTGTGTGTGAAGTACTTGTGTAATCCATTAGTCATTCTCCCTCCATCTCATAATATTTTAGAAGCAGATCTGAGCTACTAATTACACTTAATTCTAGCTCAATGTAAACACTGATGAGTGAGGAAAAAAGTCTTAGGATAAGCCAAGTTAATTGAAATAATTTACCGCCCTTTGGAAAGTCAAGAAGGAGCAGGGGCTGCTGAAATGTCTGAGAGCCTTCCTCTAGAATAGGTGTTTCCCAAAACCAGGAGCAAACTTCTGACCATAGAAAGATAGTATATTTCAGGGCTTCTACTATTGCCTGGGCATCTGTGTTCCCTCAAAAACTGTGTATTCAAAGTCCTCACCAACAATCTCAGTGTAAGAAGGGAGGCCTTTGGGGGGTGACCAGGTCCTGAGCACAGGGCCCTCTGAACAGGATTACTACAGTTACAGAAGAGGTCAGAAGGAACCAACCCCTTGCTGCCTCAGCCTTTGAGGGCACAGGAAGAACGTTTCTGGGGAGACTCCGGGAACCAGTAAGGGCTCTTCCAAGTCCCTGATTCTGCCATGACCTTGATCATAGGCTCTTTATATTAGCCTGAACAGACTAAGGCAGTTGTCAAACTGGTCATAAGGAAACCCAAATACATCCACCCAAATAAAAGAACCAAAAGAAGGTTACAGAGACCCCACCACTCAGGAGAGTGGTGTAAAGTCAGTAAACAGATTAAAGTGGAAAGTGTCCATAGGCAAATGGAGATGAGATTATCGTGGAAAGCCGAATGGGAGAAGAAGTCTTCTCAGACACTAGCAACAGCATCCACGGGAGAGGAATATTATTGCCACATTGTTTCTACTCTATCTGTTTTTCCCTTGCCTCTCTGCAGCCAAGCAGGCAACAGTTCATCTCTTTATGTATATTTTCCCTCAAGCGTTGGCCAATACCTTGATTGTTTTTCTCCCTGAAAGTTCAAGTTCACTAAGAAGACTTGTGTTCAATGAGATTTCTACCAAAATAATGAGACTCCCCTAGCTTGAGAAGAAGAAAGGTTACAGCTGGTAGGGCCATGAGAAGTTCCACGAAAGACCACCAGTCACATATGCAACAAGCAAGAGCTCTTTATTAATTCAAGCATGTTGGGGTAGCACGTGGCGACCAAAAGAGAAACTCACAGGCTCCTTTTAAACCAGATTAAGGTAATTCCAGGGTGTAACATGAGGGCCCAGCTTGTTGGGGTTTCTGTCCCACCCGGTACCCCAACAAGCCAGCAAGCCCCAAGGAAAATCACACAGAGTCTACATTAGGTTATAAGCTGATTGGCCCATTAGCTCAGGTTTCTTGTTAACTCTTATAGCTTATTCCCATTATTCTCATATATGTTAGCCATATGGCTGGGTACCTTTTTCAGCTGTCAGCTCACATGTTGCTTCTTGGGTGGTCTGGGCAGGAATGGCGGAGGGAGCTTCCTGCTTCCCAGAATATTCCTGTTCTCATTGCCCCGCCTCTACTTCCTGTCTGGTTGACCCACCTATACTTCCTGCCTGGCAATCAGCGTTTTATTAAAATACATGATTGACAGAATACAGACAATTCTCCCACACCATTTCCCTCTTTTTTTTTTTTTAACAAGGGCCAGCTTGTTGGGGTTTCTGTCCCGCCCAGTACCCCACAGCCGGCATATCCCAAAGAAAATCATACACAGGACTCCCTAAGATTATAAACTGATTGGCCCATTAGCTCAGTCTTCTTATTAACTAATTCTTACATCTTACAGTAACCCATAATTCTACTCCATGTTAGCCATATGGCTTGGTACCTTTTTCAGCTGTCAACTCACATGTTGCTTCTTTGGTGGTCTGGGCAGGAATGGCAGAGGGAGCTTCCTGCTTCCCAGAATATTCTCAGTCTCTTTGCTCCACCTCTACTTCCTGTCTGGCTTTCCCGCCTATACTGCCTGCCTGGCCAATCAGCGTTTTATTAAAATATGATGATTGACAGAATACAGACAATTCTCCCACACCACCAGGGAGGAGAAATTAGTCTGGGGCTGATTGGTGAGGGGAGATTAGTCTGGGGGCTCTAGTGGGAAGGAACTTTTCAGCGGGAGAGTAGGGAAAACTATCTTTAGTTATCAGGAGACTGTGATCACCTGCTGAGCCAGCAGAAGGTCAAGGGTGCACCTGTTGATTGGTTGCCCCTGAGTTGTGGTTTTCCTTGAGAATTGTTTGCTCAGCTCCAGCCACCTCCAATAAACCGAAACTAAGGCCTGGTCCCTTGCAGGGGCTATTAGAAACCTGTCATGGCTGTGATCTGGCACCCGGCCCTCACACTGGGAAGTCTATGGGACCTGCAACCTGTTTATTAGGCCAAGGTGATGGGCGAACCTGAGAAAAAAGAGCCAGGCTGAACAAGGGCTGGACTTGCAGCCTCACCAAGGAAGGCAAGTGTTGGAAAGAGTGCAGGGTCTTCATAGGATAACAGAAGCTAAGCCGGGGTGGAGGGGGCAGCTCAGCATGACTAGTGTGGACAGGCCACCAGTGGTGGGGGCTGTCCAAGTTCGTGGCTCATCAGCAAAACTCTAGATACAACTGGAATGACTTTACAGACAGTGTAGATGGAAGGACTCTGGAGTTAGGTTCAATTGCTCTTAAAGGAACACAGAATGCTGGCCCCCTTGGACCCTGGAGGCTGTGCGCTGGTTCTTACCCAACATACCTATCTCCCACAGACAAGTGTTGCTGATGACCCTAATCTTTGGATGTCCTGCTAGGTAAAAATAAAAGCATCAGTCTCTTGAGAGTTAGGCCTGACCTTCCCAAGAGATGACTTGTAGGGGGCATGGCATGGCAAATTATTTAGGCTTTTTGAAATTTTGTTTTGCTGTCTCTAGAAGGGGCAGTGTTTCCTCCGGGCATTGTTAAGATAAACTAAAACAATACCCATGACACCACCCATGCTTGGTTTTCCATAGAGCTTGTTTAGGAGTTCTAGCTGTCAATCTATCCTCCAAGTCCCCTCGTTCCCAACCCCAGTGTCAGAAGGCGAGCCCTATGCAGGATTCAGTTCTAACTTGGTGTCAGGAGAAGCCTTCCCCGCCACATCCATCCTAACACTTCTGCTTACCCATTATAATCGGTCAGGAGGAAGGTGTTGTCTTTGTCGCCCTCAAGAGCGTAGGAGATTGGCGTCCCATAGTTGATGACGTCAGAGGATCTCATCCAGAAGGCACAGGTGACAGCATGGAGAGATGGAAGCACTCCATCCAGTATGACATACCCATAGATGCCAGACACTTCGAAATCCAGGTTAAAGCCTGAAGGCTGTTCTGCAGCAAAGAAGAAGGGTGTGCAGAATGTGGCATTCCTGCACACTTCCAGCTGTCTGGGGAAAGCAGGGGGCAAGAAGCACCAGTTCCAAAGAAGCTAACTTCAGCGAACATGAAGATGTGGGCAGAAGTGATTTCAAAATCAAACAGAGAGTTCTTACAAAATGTACATATTTAATCTCTATATATTTAACTAGTGTGTGGATATAATAACAGCCATGCAAGGGAGCAGAAGAACAGGGTTGTAGGGGTAGAAAGGCTGAGAGCTGATAAGGCGGAGTGGACTCCGATGGGAAGGATTGTGGGGAGAGAGGGGTTGAAGTTACAGAGGAGGGAGACGCTAACTCAAGGGCAGCATCTGCCTTCACGCAGGCGTCTGTCTTTTCCATAGCTGATGAACAGCTCAGTTCTTTCCCTGTTCGGCTCTGCAAAGCCTGTTCTATCACCAAGACTTCAGTCTCCTGGGGGTGGGGGATATTAGCATTGATTTATTGCCTCTCTGACCTAGCTATCTCTCAGTCTTCACTGCCTAAGCCACATGGCTTTTAAAAGTATCCTTTCTAGACACATGGAAGAAATAGAGATAATAATTAGAAGTTTGCAGTCTCAGAGATGAGTACTCATTTGGTTCATTTGCTTGAGGTCAACTTCATTACATAATAAATATGGTTAATAACAGCACATACACAATTCGAAATGGCTGAGAGAATGCTTTAATCATTCTCCCAGCAAAATGTATGAAGCAGTTGGGGTAATAAATAAAACTAGATTGATTCAAACATTCTACATTGTATTCATAAGTCAAAACGTGCTCTTCATAGTCCAATAAATTTATGTAACTGCAATTTTTCAACTTTCTATTGTGAAAATGCCATTAAAATGAACAAGATTGGAGTTGGGGGTGAGAGTTTAGTGCAATTGTTCTCAACCTCTGGGTCACAAGGTTGCCCAAGACCATTGGAAAACACAGGTCTTTAATCATGGTTCATTAACAGTAGCAAAATTACAATTATGAAGTAGCAATGAAATAATTTTATGGTTGGGGGTCTCCACAACATGAGTAACTGTATCAAATGGTTGCAGCACTAGGAAGGTTGAGAACCACTGGCTTAGTGGGTCAAGTGCCAGCTTATGCAAGCTTGAGGACCTGATTTCCCAACCCTAGCACCCTCATAAAAACCCAGACAGGGTGGCACGTCTATAATCCCAGGGTTGGGAGGCAGAGTTGGAGGGATCCCTAGAACTCACTGGTTTGCCAGTCTAGACAGTGAGCCCTTGGTTCAGTGAGAGACTCCGTCTCAAAAAGAAATAAAGTGGAAAGCCATTGACATTGATTTCTGGCTTCAACTCTCACATGTATGCACACATACATGCACACACACATACACACACTTTCAAGAGCACAAAGAAGGAAGACAAGGAGAACGGAGGAGGAGACATAATAATTGAACAGCTGGTGTGTGGCAGAGCCTGGATACATGCAGAAGGTTAGGAGGGAAACATGGAAGGGTCCGCCAAATTGCTTTCCGCATTTCCCTCCTAGATGTCTATGACAGCAGTACCCAGCTTATAGATGGCCGCGAAGACGAAATAAAGGCAGGTGCTTAGCAGAGCCTCTGGCATGTGGGTAGTGCATGGCATAGGCCAAAGTTGTCCCTGTTCTGTAATTATTCTAAATATTGCCGTCAGTCATTCTGAGTCCATACACACCTGTCTCACGCCCGAGTTCATACACACCTGTCTCATGTCTGAGTTCATACACACCTGTCTCATACCTGAGTTCATACACACCTGTCTCACACCTGAGTTCATACACACCTGTCTCACACCGAGTTCATACACACTTGTCTCACACCGAGTTCATACACACTTGTCTCACACTTGAGTTCATACACACCTGTCTCGCACCTGAGTTCATACACACCTATCTCACACAGAGTTCATATACACTTGTCTCACACCCGAGTTCATACACACCTGTCTCACACCCGAGTTCATACATACCTGTCTCACACCTGAGTTCTTGCACACCTGTCTCACACCTGAGTTCATGCACACCTGTCTCACACCGAGTTCATACACACCTGTTTCACACCTGAGTTCATGCACACCTGTCTCACATCCAAGTTCATACATACCTGTCTCACACCTGTGGCCTGAAAATCCCGGCCGACATTTACAACTGTATGCGTTCAGCTCATCCACGCAGGTGGCCTGGTTCCTACATGGGTTGGACTGACATTCATTGATGTTCAGTTCACAGTGTGGCCCTGTGAAGCCTGCTGGGCACTGGCATCTGGAAGAAAATGGAATGCAGCGCCAGGAGCCATTAGAGGATCCATTAGAGAAACTGTGTCCCTGACTTAGGACGACCTTGTCTCAGAAGACTTGTAAGACTGAAATGTTAAATCCTATCCCGCAATCCAGAAAGCACTGAAGTTGCGCCTAATTTTCCCTTTCATCTGATTGTGACTGAACACCTTTAAGACACTCTGCATCATAAACAGAACAAAATAAAGGAACAAGGAATTCTGATCCAAGTGAAATCTGGTTTATGTGAGCTCTTTCCCTGCAGAAATTCCTAGAAAAACATGGATAGTTCAGGTCCTATTCTGAAGCCTTTTAGTTTATTATGCCAGTTCTGTAGCAATAAGATAATGTTGGCGTTATTCCCACTTTGCTGATGCCATTCCCACCGTGATGACGTCATTCCCAATGTGCCGACATCATTCCCATTTCGATGACATCATTCCCGCTTTGCTGACGTCATTCCCACTACATTGACAGCATTCCCATTTTTGCTGACGTCATTCCCACTGTGCCGACATCATTCCCACTTTGCTGACGTCATTCCCACCACACTGACAGCATTCCCATTTTGCTGACATCATTCCCGCTTTGCTGACGTCATTCCCACTGTGCTGATGAGTTAAAGTTTGCTACGGCAGTTACGTCACTCAAGGAAGCACTGCTGTCACTCAGGGGTGGGGTGGGATTCTTAACCTCATTCTTACTCTTTGTGGCCACAACCAGTTGTCTCCACACACGCCAATAAAAAATATATCCCATGATGACAAGTGCTGACCACCGTGTTGTGAAACAGGGAGTCTGAGATGGAAATTAGAATCCCAATCCCACAGCGTCAAGGGTGGTTGAGAGCCTGTCCCCCAGAGCCCTGTGCATCTACTTCATGTCACACTGCGTCCTGTGTCCGTGACGACAGTTCTCTAGAGGGATGGATGGGAGAGCACGCCCCAGTACACTCACGTCATGGATACTAAGCAGCCGTTATGACAAATGAACCACGGCAAATGTATCTACTTGACAACACTTGAAAACAATGCTGAGTGACAAGTGACAAATGGCACCGTTGGGGTGTGATCCACTTGTCTAACATCTAACCCTCTGTAGGTTGCTTAGATGTGACTTAGGCAATACATATAAAACGTAAGTGAGTTCTATCTGCCTATATAGGAACTTCACAATATTGGTTGACACTAGGGATGAGAACATGTGTGTGTGTGTGTGTGTGTGTGTGTATGCAAAGTATATCTAATTCTATATTTAGAAAGTACTCTTTTAAAAAAGGTACAAATCATATATGGTAAACACTAATATTTGCTAATCACAGAGCTGAAGTCACACCTTTATTATTCTTTGCAATTTTCTGTGTGACTGAAATACTTTCCTTAAGGAAGTCATATTATCAGCACTAGCACATTCACCTGGAGCTGTCCTTGACAATGGTCTGAAGGTGACTAGTGTGAACTCATGGCAATGGAGGGGTTTCAGAGGAAATCCTAGAGTGGAGGACCATCTTATCCGGGTCTTTGCACTTTATGGTGTATCTTTTTTGGCTAGCACCTCGTGTGTCTTTATCTGGCAGGAAAGCACTGCCATAGCTCTGCCCACAATGCCCACTTAATCCACAGGGCTATGTTCTTCTGACTGGTTCTAGATGAATTATATATTCCTCCATTGTTTAGAACCCTGGGGTGAGGTGAGAACTCTTAGAGCTCACCTGAAGTTTCTTACCGCCTACGGTGAGGCGTTCTTTGTTGGGAAGAGTGAAGCTTCCATGAGAAGAGGATGTTATATTGGTGAACATTTTCACTTGCACACTGACAATACATTCGCAGGTCTAGCCATCTTCCATGTATGTATTTACATACACAGAGCTTTGATTGTAGAGGGGTTGATAATAGGCAGGGGTGGGGCTGGGAGGGGAATGCATAATGTAAGGCGGTGACTTTGATTTTTTTCTTTTTTCTTTAGAGAGCTGATAGATCCAGCGGCAGCTTTAGGATCATGGTAAGACCAGCCTATTGTCTGCGCTGTAGAAATGCTGTCTTCCGCACCTCCCTGCAGGCTAGGGGATGCACGGGGTCTCCAGAAGATGACTGGAGGGGCTGGTTATAAATTGCATTCTACTGACACCCATGTGCTCCCCCAGGAAGGGCAAAGTCTTTTCCCCAAGAACTTCCATTTCACCCGCAAAGGCTCTGCTTTTATTATTTTATTTAATTGTGCTCATGTTAGGTTTCTTTTGATGAAAGACTTCTAAAGTAGATGCTAGAACACCATGGACTTCCAAGGCAGATGGCCCCCCAGGCAGTATGATGCATCTTACCCAGAGCAAAATTTTCAGCTAAAATGTCAAATGTTTAAAAATATCAGGTTTTTGTCTAGTGCTCCTATATTAACTTCCATGTGCTGGGACTGTGTCTCTTTCCTCTCAGCATTATTTTGTGTCCGTGTGTGTTTCTGTATGTGTGTACACATGTTGGGGCCAGAGGTCACTGTCGGGTATCTTCCTGTCTCTTTCTCTACCTTACTTCAAAGGTCTCTCACTGAACTCAGAGTTCACCAATCTGACTGATCTGGTCAGCCAGTGAACTTCAGAATCCGCCTGTCTCCATTGTCCCTTCCCCGAGATCACAAGCAGGTGCTACCATGCTGAGTTTCATTTACGCAGATGCTGGGGATTTGAATTCAAGTCTTCATGCTTTCTTGGCAAACACGTGACAACCAGACCTTCCTTTCACTTTTTATGATTTGCCAAGAGCAAAAGTTTCTAAACCTGGCTGGCATGGATCAGACTTATAGATGTCAAACACCTAAGGTTGCCTACATTAAAATTTGGGGTTTACAGGTTTGGAATTGGAAGGGTAGTTCAGCGGTGCTGGCCTGACATGAAGGAAGCCATGGGTTCCACCTCCAACACTATAAAACTCCAGGCACAGCGGTACCTTTATTTGATCGCACTTGGGATGTGGAGGCAGGAAGATCAGAAGTTCAAAGCCATCAACTACATAGTGAGTTCTAGGTCAGACTGGTCTACAGGAGACTCTCAAAAGCAACACACACACACACACACACACACACACACACAGAGAGAGAGAGAGAGAGAGAGAGAGAGAGAGAGAGAGAGAACATAGACACACACAGAGAAACACATACACACACACACACACACACACACACCAAAAAAGCAACAATAACAACAACAAAAACTATCGGCTCACATCTTGGCTCAGCTTTGCATTGCTTAGCATTGCAAGTGGTGGTGAGATTCTACTGTGCCTATCTTCGGGTGAGCATGTGCGGACTTTGCAGCTAATACTCTACTGAGACTGCCCAGTGATGGCTCAG
Organism: Myodes glareolus; assembly: GCF_982192425.1. NCBI lineage: Eukaryota > Metazoa > Chordata > Mammalia > Rodentia > Cricetidae > Myodes > Myodes glareolus. The sequence continues at coordinate 18,146,418 of NC_142041.1, read as the reverse complement.
TCAAGGAAACAAACGAAGCAAAACTCTAGACTTGGCCTTTTACCTGAAACTGTTGGCTCCATCCTTACACGTGGCTCCGTTTTGGCACGGCTGGCTGAGACACTCGTCCACGTTTTTTTCACACCGAGGGCCCAGAAATCCAGGTGGACATTTGCACAAGAACCCACCAACTTGGTCTTTACAAACTGCATTGTTTAGGCAGGGGCTCGACTGGCATTCATTGACATCTGTCTCACAGTGCACACCTGGGAGGGGTGAGGACCAGAAAGAGCTCGGGTGAGTTACCTCTGTAGGAAAACTGAGCTAATGGGACTCCTTGGGTGCACCTACAGAAGAGAGACTGCAGAGCCACCGCCATTAGCCTGCTCATGGTACCCCTTAGAATAGCCCTGACTTTGTGGGGTCATTTCAGGACTCCGCAGTTTTGATACTTAGCTTGGTTTATCTTCCTTCTGACACTATGGTTAGCAATGGGCATCGAACTGAAATAATGTTTAAAAGGACAATAAATTAGTTCCCCTTTTCTTCGTTTCTTTGAGCTCATGTTTTTCCTTCATTAGTATTTACCCCCTCAGACTTTTTCCCTAAAAATGAAGTACATATTTCTTTAGCCATACTGCCTTCCTAAACTTGCAAAATATCACATTTTGCATCTATTTACATTCGTTTAATGAACATCATTTGTATGGCTTATCTCCAGTAGTGTGTTCATAAAATCCAAGGATAATATTTAGATATTGTATCAGTAGACACACTAATTTTTACTCACAGAATTTCGAGACAAGGGAGAGAACTGCAGACTTCTTACCAGCATATCCCTTCACACAGGTACAGTGGTAGCTGGCCAAGCCATCCGTGCAGGTTCCTTTATTCAAGCAAGGGCTGGAGCTACACTCATTTATGTTTTCTTCACATAGCTGGCCTGCAAAAAAAAAAAAAAAACCACAGTCTCTGAGCTGGAGAAAACATTAAATTTTGTTCAAACAAGCTGTTTAGAATGAGAACAGAGCAACCGGAAATCATGGCCAATGAGCCTGTGAAAATTTTTGCTCTTGGCCAAATACATGGATACAAATATTTAACTTCCATGTTTGAATTTCGAAAAACATGTAGCCAGAAATGTAACACATTTGGTTTATTAAAAAGCTGAACAGCCAATAGCTAGGCAGGAGAGGGACAGGCGGGCCAGGGGCGCAGAGAGAATAAATAGGAGGAGAAATCTAGGCCCGAGAGAGAATAAGGAAGAAAAGAGCAGGGCCAGGAATCAGGCGGCCGCCGGCCAGTCAGACATAAGAAGCAAGGAAAGTAAGACATACAGATGGAGAAAAAGGTAAAAATCCCCGAGGCAGAATGTAGATAAAGACAGACAGATGAGCTAAGGTAAGGCCGAGGATTCATAGTTATTTAATACGATGTCTTGATTTGGGAGCTGGTTGGTGGCACAGAAGAGAAAGGCTGATACACATTCTGTTCCATAGGACTCTATTATCAATACTGGAATCATTATGATGAAATTCAACAAGGGAATCGGCAGTGAGGGTGATGTTCTGAGCGATTTTAGAGGGAGGCTCTGGAAAGGCTGCAGCTCCCTGACATAAAGGCAATACGTACTTAAACACGATGCACACTTAAACACATGGTCACCTTTGAGTTAGAGAGGAGCAGAGCCTGTAGTGACAGAAGTGACTGGTCTGGAGGAACACACACACACACACACACACACACACACACACACAGAGTTCATGATTTCAGTGAGGTGACAGTGGAGAGGTGGGGGGATCTGGTCCTGGTCTGGCATTCCCTGAGGACAAAGTGTTCTATCTCACTTCCTCATCTCCACTTAGGAACCAGAAAAACAGGCTCAGGACCATTCGGAGGTTCCGAAGTCACACATCTTGTAGATAAAGAAGGAACTAGGTCTACCCATTTTAGCATTTTATAAGCCATAAGCAGTTTCATATGGACAAATTGATATCTTATTCTCCTTACATAATATAATATAATATAATATAATATAATATAATATAATATAATATAATATAATATAATATAATAATGAGCCCTTTCCAAATGTACACATATAATCCAAAACAAGACGCGGCTTATATTGTAAAGACACTGATCTTGCTCCTTACCTACATAACCTGATGGGCACTCACAAGTGAATCCCCCAACTTGGTCTCTACAAATTCCACCGTTGAGGCATGGCAGTGAGCTGCATTCATCAATGTCTGTTTCACACTTTAAGCCTACAATGCAAACCAAACACTGAATGATAAATCCAAGTAAGGGAGTATTAAACATGCATGATCATTTGAGAGCAATGATCTTCATAATCTAGACCTAAAGGGAAGAGCTACCATCCAGTCGTGTTTAATATTTTATGTTAATTTCATGTTTCCGTATAGATTTGATTTAAGATACCTTACAACACTACATGGAAAACAGCAAAATATCTTAAAACATTAAGAGGATGGAGAGGGAAGTTTGTAGTGATTAAATAAGAGTCATAAGCTATGCTAACCATAAAGCAAAACCCACAAAACTACCAAGGTCACCTGACTCAAGGGGTGAGGTGGGGTCAAGTTTCTGTAAATCTTAGCTCTTAAACCAGATGCCCTATAGTGGGCATCGTCTTCCCATGGGATGCACACAGGATTGCTGGGCTAGCTCTGCTAGAAATAGATAGCTCTGCTATCTGCTCTGATAGTCCTCCCTATCAGGGGACTGTGATCTTCAGCTCACCAGCATCAGCATCACCTTCAGACAGAAGAGAAACACTACATTTCAAGTCATAGCCTACACTACTGAATCGGAAATGCTGGCACTGCCAGACTCTGAAGGGCCCAGCAATCTGTAGCTTGGCAAGCCTTCCAAATGACTAGGGCATGCACTAATGGATGAGATGCAATATCTTAGACGCCTTCTTTAAACTACCACTGAAGTGCAGAATTCTCAGATAAAAATCCCCTCCCTTCTGCCCTTCCTTCCTTTCTGTCTTTTAAGATAGGATCTCACTGTGTGTTCATGGCTGTCCTAGAACTCACTTTGTAGACCAAGTTGGCCCTGAATTCAGAGAGATCCCCTGCTCTCTGCCTTCCAATGCTGGGATTAAAGCCATGTACCACTGTGCTTTGCAAATTTCATATATCCTATGGAATGTCAGTACTTCTTTTTTCAAGAACACATACACATGAGTCAACTGTGATAAACGAAATGCCAATATTCTTGCTAGCCTCTGGCTATCTTTTGCTTCCAGTTTTCCTTTTGCTTATTACTTTTTTGGTGAATTCTATTTAAATATACTTTTCCATGAAAAACTTTCAGAATTCATTGCATACTTTTTTGAAGCAAAAAACCGATTTAGAGAAAATAAGGGATTGTTTTAAATTAATTGCAATTAAAAATATCAGCTATTTTCTCCTGAAATTGTTTCTGGACACATCGGTAAAGTGAACCAAACGGCAAGTAAAAATTACTTCTTACTCATTCCTACAGTCTCTAGTCTAAAGTCATGGAGTTCTTCTGAAGCTAGAAACAAAGTAACCACTCTCATCGATGAACAAGAACTTCCACTCTTGGGTAACCAAGGAGAGAAGCCAGGAATTTGTTCTAAAATGTTTGTGTTGGGCAAAGTTGAGTGTTATGCCTCTAATTTGTGTTAGAACAAAACCTTGGACATGACTCAGGACTATATTCCAATTAAACCCCCCAGATATAGTGTTAGCTTTCATAGTGAAGAGCTTTTTCTTTTTCTCCAAACTGTGCAAAGAAAAGCTGTTAAGTCTGCACACCTTTTACCTTGTTCCCTCAGTATTTCTCCTCACAAACATGGCCTAACATGTCTTATAATCTGTGTTACGTATTTCAAAGTCTGACTCAATAGCTACACCAATTTCACACAAAATTGTGTTAAAATTAGCATTTCTTTATGTTACCTGTATATCCGAGTGGACAGAGACAGACATAACCACGGCCGAGCTGTTGGCAGGTTCCACTGTTGTGGCAAGGGTTTAAGAAGCATTCGTGAAAGACCTACCAGGGCAGAAGACATGTATCACAGAGAAGCTCTCGGTTCACTTCAGAGCATCCCTACCTAGGGACCTTAACGTTGTCCTGTTGCTTCCAGGTGAGCTCATTCAAGCTAGCTAGGTCACTGCTGTATCATAGGAGCTGCTATGCATGGGCACAAATGATGATACTTCAGTGAGGTCAATGAATGCAGTGTTCCTAAGAGTTGGCTGCATATTGCATGTTGCATGCCAGTTGCATGTTGCATGCTGGTTGCATCTCCATTAGAGATGCCTTTGAAATACAGGAAGGACAGGGCTCAATCAAGGCCAGGTAAAACAGAGCCTCTAGTGTGACATTAATACGTTCTTATTTAAAAGCGGCCCGTGGGTTCCATCACACCACTACTTTAGCGGTTCCTGCAAATGTCTGTGCTCAGGGAGCTCGTTTTCAAATGCGACGTGGAGAGCCCTTGCAGTTCACTACGTTGGTCTGGAGGAGTTTGGCAGAAGATCTATAGTGTTATTGATTTAAAAAATGTCGATTGCAAGGGACTTATGACCCTTAGGTAGGATGAATTAAGGGTAACGCCAGAATCTACCCAAAATATCATCTCTATTTTTTAAAAAAAACCACACATACATGCATGCACATAGGCACATAGGCACATACACACATGCAGATACACGTACACACACACGTGCATGTTCGCGTGCATGTGCACACACACACACACACACATAAGAAAAGCTATTAGTTTAGTTATGTTTCTGAGTGATAATTCTTAATTCATTACACATTATTCCAAGAAACAATTTCTTTGGCCCCAAAATGTATAAATACTTTTGAAATAAAATCTGAATTACCTTTCTACCCCCAGAAAAACCCTGTGGTAACTAAGTCCACCTTTTGCAATGATGGTCCAATTAGTGGATCAAAACTTCCCACATCTACATACTGTTGAGCATACATTTCAGAAAAAACAACTCCAATTTTTGGTACTAAAAATGTTCAAAGTTGTGCTTTTCGAAAGTGCTTATTAAGAATCATAACTAAATATTTCTATACAGTATTCATAACCTGATGAAGGTTTCACCCACAGCTTTCTATGTTATGTAAAATAGCAAATTAGTTTCTAAGTGCCCCATCAAAAACAATGCTCCGCGCAGGGGTCAGACTCGCCTGGCTGCCGACTTCATACTTCTTCTGGGTGTGTCCAGGAGCTGCAAGGGGCACAACGCTTTCTTCTGCTGCAGAAAAAGTGGAGCTAAAACCTAACAAGACAAACAGGCAAGAATGTCAGCGGGTGTTGGGTGAGGCTCCTAATTAAACTCTCTCCACATACTCAGGGTAAGATCTCGTTGCAGAGTGAGTCACGCCACGCGTATTTTGTTTCAGTATGGCTAAACAGGAAAGCAGCCATGGGTGGCATGTCCTTCTATCCTAGACTCTGAGAGAGACACTTGGGAGTTACCAAGTGCAAAGTTTCCAAAATAATTCTTTCAGTCTTGTCATCAAAAAGATCATAAAAGGGGCCGGTAGGACAGCTCCGTGAGTAAAAGCACTTACCGTCAAGAATGGTGGCCTGAGTTCAAAGCTAAGACACACATGGTGAAAGTTGTCAGTTATGATTCCTGTAAGCTGGTGTTTGCCCTCCACATGAGTGTTGTTGGATGCACATGTGTATATGCACACATGCGCACAGACATACACACACATGAGTACATAAATAATAAATGTAATGAAATTGTTTTACGAGTCCACCTGACATGGTGATGCTCAGAACAGAAGAGACCAGAGAGGCACAGTCAAGACCCCGGCATAAAGTCTGAGAACTCACTTGAGCAATCCGTGATAGACGTGGCGCCAGTGATGGTTGTAGTTCCATAAAAGGGACAAGCTAGGCAGAAGGACTTCCCTGCATTGGGCTGGTAATAGTCTCGAGGGCATGGATAGCAGGGTGTTAGCCCAGAGCGGGAGAATTCTCCTACTGGACAGGGCACTACAAAGGGAAAAAAAAAAAAAGGATGTGTGTGTTTGTGAGATGACTCATTACATTTCAGATAAGTTCCCCAACTCTTGCTTGTGAGAAAGCAAATGAAACACTTGCATCCCCTCTTTCTGTTGGAAAAGAAAGTCCCAGACACCTAGTTCAATTTGCCAGCCGATCGTATAAGACAAAAAATAGGACTGGGTGGCAGTGACGCACGCCTTTAATCCCAGCACTTGGGAGGCAGAAGCAGGTGGATGGTTGTGAATTCCAGGTCAGCCTGGTCTACAGAGTGAGTTCCAGAACAGCCAGGGCTGTTACACAGAGAAACCCTTCCTCAATAAATCAAAGAAAGAAAAACAAAGAAAATTGAAAAATGGTACATCTTTATATATGCAGTAAACAAAGGCACATGTTTTCATAGCAGTACAATTTAGTACATAATATAAAGCTAAACATACATAGAACATACATGTGTTAATGTCCTAGCCATGGGGAAAGAATGCAGCAATTTCCTTTATTACCAATATCAGTAGTAATATTGGTAATAATAAGTCAAATTTAAAATAGTCCACGGAAATGGGAAAATTTCCATGGGAAAAATATTACCTTGCAAATATTGTTAATTGGTGGTGTTAAGGACAGCAAATACAACCATGGAGCTTAATAAATTTGGCCTTTAAATAAATGTATGGGACATTTGATAATACTGTGTTGCAATCTGGGAAGTATCAATGGGACAGAATTCAGAACAGATTTCAGGAGCCACCCACAGAGATGGTGCGATGCATGAACTGGTTGGGCTACAGTGGGCATATAAGTATGATATTAGCATGTCACATGCAACACACTTTAAACACACAAAAATGAATAAACAAATAAGTTAATGTTTCCAAAGACAAGGCCAGAGGTCACTTAACACACCATAAAGGGTCAGAGTGAGAGGTGATATCATTCTGGTCCTCATAAAATATAGAGTCTGGTCTTCTGGGGTGGATGCATCAATAATGACAACCTGGTGTCACTTATGGGACCAAGAACTTTCAGATTTTTAGCCACAAGCCAAAGGACATGTATGTAAGAAGAGATAAGATGCATACAGGTTGTATTGTATGAGCATGGTAGTAACACATAACATATGATTGTTATAGTGATTATAACAATTTTGAGCAGGCTGAAACATAGCAGGTATTTTCTTTTTAAGAAATGTAAGGTAAACTCAGCAAAATACAGACCGACACATCTCTAAACATCAATCAGTATAGGAAGAAAGTAATAATGAAAGATAGACAGATGGAGGGAAGGAAAGACAAGAAAAGGAGGGAAGGAAGTTGAAACCAAGAGAGAATATGCGAGGGTCAGTTGTAAAGTACAGAGTGCTGGCCCAAGCCCACGGAGAGAGCTAAGTTATTCCTGCTGCTCGCCCGTGTTGAGGGGAATGTGGCTAACTGTGCTAGGAACACTGGAAGACATGGGGCATTTCCCAGAATTTCTGCCACGTTCTGGGAACTAGAATTGCTTAATTGCAAAGCTGGCATTAGACAAGCCTCAAAGCTTATTTAGAAAGCGAAAAGAAAAGTCAAATACGAACTTGCTTCCCTGAAAAAAATTCCAGTTGTTTTGTGGTTGGAGGATGTTGGAGCAGGGGCAGAATTATTTTACTGCAGACTTCCTTTCAAAATTGGTTTACATATTAAGAAAATCCAAGAGTGTCTAGCAAATTTATTTCAAACATACTTTGACTTTTAAATAAAAAAAAATTGGAGGCCGCTTTGACACGACAGGCATTTTTTTATGGGATGGGCTTCCACCATGGTCTAAAAAGTTTTCTTCTCAACTCTTCGGTGAAACGTTAGATTGATGAATACAACTCAAGAATTCTGTCTAAATTTTTATCTGCCATGACCCTGGTGCATGGAGACAGTTTAAACAAATGGGAAGATGTATAAATCTTATTGTTCAACGTCCACTCTCCTATGTCCTATGGCTCTTAACTTCTGAGGATGACACCGCATTAGACACAGCTCTAGCATACCCTTCCCCGGCCCCCTGTAAACTGCCCACTTGACCAGCAGCAAGGGATCGCAGTCTCTCTCTGGTGGCTGTAGCTCTGCATGGCTGTGTGTGCATGGCTCGCTGTGCAGCCCGGAGAACTGGCACAGAGCAGGCTGGCTCTTAGGAACAGCAACCTTTCAATAAGAAACCATCTTTGTACTCTCTGGCTTTCCATAAACCTTAGGCTTTTAAGGCAGAGTATGGGGCATGGGAGGATGCACACTTGTAAGAGTCACCATGCAGGCCTGCTTGTGAGCCTCTGTGGTACTGTAGAGAGAGTCCATACTGTAGAGAGAGTCCAGCAACCTTTCCTTGTGAATACAGCTCCACAAGCGGTATAGGGAAATGACCTTTCAGAGTTTCTAGCAACAGGCTGGTGTGTGTTTGTATGTATATACACATTAGTGTGCATTCATGTGTAGGCATACATTCACATATGTGTTCATGTGTGTATGCATTTGTACATGTGTTTGTGTATGTATACATTTGTGTATGTGTTCATGTGTATGTACATTTGTATATGTGTTCGTGTGTGTATGCATTTGTATACGTGTTTGTGTGTATATACATTTGTGTGTCTGTGTGTGTATGTGTGTGTGTGTGTGGCAAGAGGTCAGTATTGGGTATCTTCCCCTGTCACTATCCATCTTATTGTTTAAAACAGGGTCGCTCACTGAACCTGGAGATCATCAGTAGATAAGACTGGCTGGCCAGTAAGCCCCAGAGATGCTCCTGTCCCTCTTCCCACTTCTGAGATTACATGTGTGTTGCCATGTCTGGCTTCTCACAGGGGTGCTGCCAATTTGAATTTAGGTCCACATGCTCATACAACAAGCATCCAGTGACTGAGCCCCTCCCCTGCCCATAACAGATCAATTTTGACTCTCAGTCCTGCTTTTGAGATAGTGTGAAGTTTTTAATCTTCCAGTTTTGTTTACATCTTCAGGAATTTCTGGCTGGCTGACTATACTCAGTTGGGGTATTAGACATATTCAAAGTGGAGTGCTGACCTTGTCATTTCTGGTTAAGCCAGTACTTGCCATAGTGTGATTCCTGAACTTGTAAAAGTAGGTATTACCTGAGTACCAGATAGAAATGCACGTTATACCCAGTGAATCAAAATTCTGGGGACAGGATCCAGAAACCTGTATTTCTATGGTCCCAGGAAGCCTCATGTGTATTACTGAGGCCTGGGATGGAAGTCTTGTGCTATCACAGAGAGCCCATTGTTTATCCTGAAGTGCCGACCAGCTGAGAAAAAGGAACTCCCCATGAAGAGACAGTTATTTACATTCTTGGCATACTGTGGACATTTAGTTTTGTTAAAAGCATCCCCCTCCTCCGCGCAGAGAACTTAACATGTAAATAAATATAAACACCCAAGGCATCAATGATAACCTCCACAAGCAGAAATGTCTACAGCTCCTCTTTTGACAGTCGTGGTGGTTTCTGGGCATCTGAGGCAGCTCCGGGATCCGAATTCTGGTTGATAAGTACCCAGCGGACACGACTCACAGGTCTCGAGCCCACTGGAAGAGTAGGTGCCTTGCTTACACTGAGCTGGAAAGAAGCATACGACACAATGAGCGAATTCATCATCCAACACGGCATGACACACACTAGCTTCCCTGCGTCTTCACGTCTCCTGTGCCACAGAAAACTTTGATTAAATAAATGAGTTTGATTGTCTCCTGTTAATTTATCTTCTGCTGCAGGAGCCTTGACAAGACCAAGGGATAGACAAAGAAACCTTTCTCCTCTTGCCACTGGACGCAAAATCCAGCGGTCTCGGTCCAAGCCTGTCAGCCTGTACCTTTGCATTCGGAGATGCTTCTCGAGTGGAGATACTCCGTGTGAGTCCTGGGGGGACAAAGCTTGCACTCCAGCTGCCCTTCTTCATCTTGATAGGAGCCCATCAGGCAGCTTTCACAGGTGGAGTGCTCCAGAGAGTAATAGGTCCCCAGGGGGCAGTTGACTGTGGAGAAAACAGCCAGGAAATTCAGATCCCCTCCCCATGGCACCCTTCGATTCTTTTTTCCTTATGAAGCTTGCATCTAGGTACTATTACTCATGTGTGAAATTTAACTGTCAGAGTTTTACAGCCACAGTGAGGAGCCCTCTTCCAGAAATATGTTTCTACAAACCCAAGTGGTAGATTTTAATTTGGAGGAGATGCATAAGTTTTATTGACCAGTTTTAGTGTTGCTATAATGGGGCTTTAAGTAAGGGAGGAAAGCTATGACAAACCATAGCATTGTAGAAAATACATAGTTAACAACAACAACAACAAAACTGCCAGAAGACAAGGATAAAATAATGGGTATTTAGATGAGCTTGTGATGGCTTTGTGATATTGAAAATGTTTTCAAAATTGTCTCTCCGCATGCTCCCCGCCCCCATAACACTAAATGACGTGTCCACGACACTGTCACTTCTAGAGACAAGAGACAAGTCGACACAGCAGGATTGAAACAGGTGAGGAAGAGCCTTCGCCATGCCTAGAGGAGTTCTCACCCTACGAAGGCATCCTCTAATCCAGGGGCTCCAAGAAAACAGGCCCACTTTATAACTCGTAGTGGCATGGATGTTCTGAGGTCAAATAGAAAAACTCACTGATCGGGCTGTTAGTAAGTTAGCGTTCTAGAGAGACGCTTGAACTCTATGCCTGGTGACCCGGAGACGCTCGTGGTTATAACTAGAACCTGGGTGCTTGTTAAAAATGGGTTTCTAATTCTCCATCCCCAAAGTGCCAGGTGCAGGCTGTCTGAAGACCCCACTGAGACAGGAGAAGCAGTAGTCAAGATGATTCCTGCTTGTTCTCAGAGAGTGGAAAAGAGACCCGAGTAGGGTCATAATAAGAGCTCCGAATGAGCTGGTTTTGACACACTAGGGAAAGTACAAATGACAAAGCAGCAAAACTGTCGCAGGAGATTCCCCTGACAGAATACACGGGCATGATTTAAGGGAGACTAACATAAGATTCATGTTATTCACTGTCTGTGTGTGCACGTGTGTGTGTGTGTGTGTGTGTGTGCGTGTTTGTGTGCACACGCGCATGTGTGCAGTGGTCTCTTTAGGAATCAGACTGGAGTTAATCCAGATTGTACTGTAGCTGTATAGTATAGGGTTAAGGAGATAGGGAGGAAGAGTGGGGAATGATTAGTGAATCCAAGAGTTTGAAGACGTTCTGAAAATAGACAGAAGTAATGGTTGCACCCTGCGAATGAACTTAACACCATTTAATTGTACATTTTAAAGGACTTATTTGTGTGAATTTTGCCCTAACTGAAAAAAAGTCAAGATTTTAGAATCGACTGTGTAGTTTGGAAATCTCTGCTATATCACTTTCTGTGAGTACGTCCTGAACCTCTCTGGCTTTACTTTTCTCACCTGTAGTGTGTATTAATATTAACCATACACCATAGAGATGCTGAATAAGATTAACTGGAAGAGGTGTGTATCTGATATACAAAAAATGGTCATATGTGTGGGCTATTGTTGAAATAATAGACAAAATGTCATGAGGCTTTATTTATTTTTAAGATTTATTTTTGTTTACTTATTTGTGTGTATGTGTGTGTGGTGTGTGCACACAAGTGTCAGTGGGGCCCAGAAGAGGGAATCAGAACCCCCGGAGCTAATGTTCCCAGTGGCTGTGAGCTGCCAAATGTGGATGCTGAGCCATTGCTCCTGCACCACTATGAGGTTAAAGAACTAGAGCTGAAAATAAGATTTGTTTCCCCCACATAAAATACTTTACCTGTCTTCCACAATGGTGTATAGTCAGGTTCTCAAGACAACACAGTGTAGTAGCAACCACACAACAATGTAGAATGCCTGTTCCATATCAATGTTCTTTATGCACACTTGGAAACTGTCTGTACCCAGCCATTTGACCCTGGGCACAGTAAACAGCTGGGTCCCAGGGGAGGCTTACCGCACATGCGCCCCCTCAGCACAGAGCCCGGTCTGCAGAAGAGAAAGGCTTTCTCTGTCTCCAGGGAATTGCTGTCAGCCACCACCATCTCCGAGGCAAGCTGGAAAGAGTACATGGGCTCCTTATTCAAGGTGTTTTTCAGGCGGTTGGTGATGGTTTCCAAGGTCTTGATGAGTCGCTGCTGATTTGCCAATTCAAGGGTATCGTTTCTTTCCTCCGGCAGCGGCACACTAGCTGAGATAAAAACACAACACAATTAAGCATGCATGTGCACACACCCATTCACACTCACACACGCATGCACACACACCCACGCAAAGGGTCTGCTAGGTGCTAACTGTAATGCTCATTTTTTGCCGTCAACGAAATCGTATCTTAAAGTCCTTCAGAAAAGGAAAGTAATTTAGAATAAGACCAATCAGTTCTCACTAAATAGGTCACACGTGGGCAGTATTAAGAACAAAATATGTATGTTTGAGTCCTTTTCTGAGACACTGTGCTAACATCACCTGTTGCAGGAATTCATCACGACAGGATGAATTAGTCTATATTCTTACTGTTTAAAACAGGCCTAAGTTCATCCTGTCAGCATGCAAGTAAAGCAGGTGCTGGTTACTGCAAGAATCAGAAAACCCATCTGTGACAGTAAACCGCAAACCATGGCCACGTTTAGCTGGTCACGGCTCTCTCTATTTCCCTCCAGGATCACGTCCTAATAAACACGAGGCATGAAGAGTTCAGAGCGAGCTTCCCAACCCCAAATTTCTCATCATATTCTTTCGGCAAATGGAAAGTTTATCCTTACCTGTGATGTTAAAAATTAGCTGAATTTTGGGGTCAGACGATGGGGCAGTTCTTTTAATCCGTGCCGATTTGGCTTTGCCCACACCTGTAGGTGTTTCTTGTACCACATCCAGGAAGTGATCGTAAGAGTAATCCAGCCTGTTACCTGCACCCCAGCCCCCTGGTCCTGATGCCGAGAAACAAGAGATCAGACAGGCACATCTTCCTCCATGTTCAGGTTCTAATGTCACAAGTCAAACTGCCTGCAGTAATTATTCAGTTGCCCCTGGTGTACAGTGGATTTGGCCCATCACCTTAATTTGCCATTATGGGGGTATTTTGCTTTTAATTTGGAGACTATTATCCATTTACTTCCGAGAGTATATAGGATTTAGGGCATCTTTCAGTTACCAGGTAATTATTCTCACCTCAGAGGGAAATAGTGAGGAGGTGTGGGAATCTCATCATTTCCTATTTCTCTTCTATATCCTTCCTCCATTTTAAAATGGCTTTATAAGCTAACGAACATAGTAAAATATCTGCCTCCTGTATTAAAGGTGGGGAAGCTGGCAAGGGCAGCCTATAATGTTCGTGTCGCTGGAGAAGACATGGATGTGTGTGACTTGCAAGGTGCCCCTTATGGCGTTGTGATTAACAGGCAGACACCAGATTTTCACGCCATGAGGTGTGGCGCGTGATTGTACAACCTGGGCCAACTGCTTTCATCTTTCTGAGCTCTGATTCCTTCATTAAAAGATGGGGATCATGAGCCTGACTTCATTGTCTGTAATAAAATGGGACAATTTATATGCAACGCCTGGTTTAATATCTGACTCATTACAAAACCCCAGTGTGTCAGCTAATTAAGTGACATCCATGTTGTCCTGGCCATACTGACCTTAATTATATCCTTTACAGACTTGCTGTGTTCGTGAGTCTATCACCTACGGAAACTGTCTTCAAGGATTTGTTTGCTTTCTGTATGTATGTAAAAAGCTGGGGTTGATATTTTAGTGATTGTAGCTACATCGTTCCCCACAACTGCTATGGAGCAATTATGGAAAATTGACTTACCAGACTTAGAAAATCTTGGAGAGAAAATTTCAGTCTACTTGGACTGAAATCATGCTTAGACTTAGATACTAGATTTTAATAACTGGATTTTATCACCTGGGTGAGAAATATGGATATGTCTCATGTATAATTATTTTGAATCATTGGCTTACTTGCAAGGCCAATTGGATGGATGCCAGATAAAAAACACGGCTTAAATACTTTCTGACTCTTATGATTATATTATGTGATAAGCCAGTTTTTAAATTGCCATCATAAGGTGACCTTATCCTGAAGCGCTTTGGCTAATATTTGAAAGTGATTCATTTCATACCAAAATTTATGATATTCATAATGAATTATCACATGATCATATTATATAGCCATCCTAAAACACTTGATGAATAAATTAATAAAAGCTAAATCTTCTTTTTCTCTTTTTCACCGCTCCTGTGAAGTAATTCATTTTGCTGGTAATTTCATCCTGCACCCCACCACCGCTCCATAATGCCATTACCAATTGCAAAGCCATTTTCATAGTCATAATTATATTCGATGCAGTATTTTTTGGTCAGGTCCTCCAGTCTGCAGTCAATGTCACCAGCATCACTACAAAAGGACGGGACCTGCAGAGGAGGAGGAAGAGCACGGAAATCACATCCCCTCTGTGTTCCTGCTGAGCCCTTGGCTCTCCTGGACCTCATTTCCCATCAGCCAGAGAAGAGGGAAGGCCCGTCATGGCTCCAGAACTCTTACATGTAAGGAAAAGTTCTTTGCCTCTCTTTCTCCCTCCTTCCCTCTCTCCTTCCCTCCCTCCCTTCCTTCTTCCCTCCTCACCTACAGCCTCTCACTATCTCAGGCCACCAGGATTAAACTCAGACTTTTTAATCCCCACTTCTGTCACCTACCAGAGGTAGTCTCTGACTTGAGACTACCATGGTATAGATTCTTTAACCCCTGTGCTGGCTAATCTTATATCATCTTGGCACAAGGTAGAGTCATCTGAAAGGAGGGACCCTCAATTGAGAAAATCCCTTTGTAAGAGAAAGCTGTAGAGCATTTTCTTAATTAGTGATTGGATGGGGGAGTGCCCAGCCCATTGTGGGTGCCTCCATCCCTGGGCTGGTGGTCCTAGGTTCAATAAGAAAGCAGACTGAACAAGCCATGATGAGCAAGCCAGTAAGCAGCACCCCTCCATGGCCTCTGCAACAGCTCCTGCCTCCAGATTCCTTCCCTGTTTGAGTTTCTGTCCTGACTTCCTTCAATGATGGACTATATTGTAGAAGTATAATCCAAATAAACCCTGTCCTTCCCAACTTGCTTTTGGTCATGGTGTTTCCTTGCAGCAATAGAAACCCTAACTAGGCTGGGCCATGGTGGCACAGGCTCTTCAAAGCTACAGATAAATCTTGTCTTGAAAAACCAAGAAAGAAAAAGAAAAGGGAAGAAACCCTAAGCTAACTAGGGCAACTCCCTTTTGTAAGGTTCTATCTCACCCTCCTCTTCTTCCCCAGCTCTCCTTTGTGTTCTCTGAAACTCAGTCAGTAAAAGAAAAATAGCCAAAGTCATATTTTCTCTACATTCTCTTTACCTTTGCTCCAAATGAAGCACAACTTGCCAGATTTCGGGACTATTTTTCAGAGGATGGTTCTGGAACCATCACAAACCCAGATCTTGCAGGTCCACAAGTGGAAGCATCGCCCTACACTTTCCTCCTATTTCTAGGTCATCGTGTTCCCTGTTGCCTCCTTGAAGCCTGGAAGGTTGCCAGCTCCACCCTCGGTGTCCTTTGCAGCCAGCGCATCGTGAACACCACTTCCTGCTCAGTCATTCTCACTCCTGGCTGCTCTTCTGTCCCTTAGCTTCCTCTTCTCTCTTGTCCTCCAGTTGTCTGACGTCACCACTCCTGTGGCCACTTTATGTCACCACCAGCAACTCCATCCGCTCCTCTGCTCAAGAATCCAGCACTTCTTTGGCCTCCTCGGAGTTTGTATTGAGTGAAGTCTCCTGCCTTCTCTCTCCCTCAGCCCCTCCCACCTTTCCTTATCTGTCTTAGATTCCCTGGTCCATTCCTGAGAAATAACCCCTTCTGTAAAATGCCTGCTCACCTGGATTCCTTCTTACTCTGTTTGCTAAAGAACCTTAAACAGGTTGAAGTGATCACTTCCTTTCTCACCCGTCCCCCCATCCCCCTGCCCTTCCTCCCCCTCCTCTCCGCTTTCTCACCTGACTATGGCTTGAGAGGATCTACAACCTCTGCCTTCGCCAATCCTGTCACATTTCACTGCAGGTCAGTTAAGGTCACCTAAAAACTGCCCTGTTTGTCTCTCTCCTTGCTCTTCTTGCCTACTCCTCATCCCTGTGCACTGGTGATCATCTTGGCTCAACGAGTCAAATGAAAGTCAGTGAAGGTTCTTCTTTCCTTCACTTCCAGTCCACACGGGAGCACACAGCCTACAGCGGTGCTCTTGTCTGCTCGGCTTCCTGCCTGGTCTCTTCCTTTCATGGTCTACATCTGGCCCATCAGCTAGATCAACAGAGTCTGCAGATATCCTCCAATGCTCTTATTTCTCGCAATTGTTAATGGTACCCAAGCCAACATCCCTTTCTCGCTTTAGTTTTCTGTGTGATCATCTAACACGCTCCTACCTTCTGCTAGGTGGTGAGAAAACTGGCCTAGGTCCACGGCTTTCCATCTCAGAGCCCAGAGAAAGTCTTTGCAGTGGTTCCGATGGCTCCCCACAGTCTGATTTTTCCTTCTCACTCCTATTTTTCTGCCCCACATGAACTCTTGGAGCATCTCTTACCCTACCTCACTCCAATACCCTTGCTACACCCGCTCTTGCCACTTTGAACTCAGTAGTGCTTCAGATTCCCAAACACATTCCTGCCCCGGGGCCTCCCTGCTTGCTGTCTCTTCTGCAGGAAGCACTGGAGGTGGGTGCCTGGCTCTGCATCTTATCCCTTTAGTCCTCTTTCAAGCAGGACACTTGCTGGCAAGGTTTCCCACACTCTGCATTATTTTATCCTGTAGCACTTGCCTCCTGGCCTGCTGTGCATTTCCCCTGTAATTTATTAATCCTCTATTCATTAGGATGTGTGGTTTGAGTACATAAGGCTTGACCAGCCTGATCCCATAAGACATAGATGTTGACTACATACTAATTAAATGAATGTACATTGAATAACACATTCTGCTCCATTTTTACTATCTTTAACCTATTACTGTCTGTTTTAGACAAAAGAAAGTCACTAGGACGAATGACGGTCACTTCTACACAGTTTTCAATTGTGAGTTCTATTTATTACTTGAGGAACAGTTTGGGATGGGGGGAATACTGTGAGTGGATCCTTGCCCTGTACTCGCAATGACCAGATGAACACAGTGTTCCCTCCATTTGCTGGCAATGATGTCTATGATTTTCCTATTGGGAATTTGGTTCTACCAACTTAAGCAAAACATTTTAAAACAAGAGCTTATTAAGTCTATGCCAGATAATACATTGGATATCTTTATAACAACAGTTGGCATTTCACAAGCAGCGCTTTAAAATGTGTATTAGCAAATCCACAAATCTCCATCCATCCTGGCAGACGAAAGCATGTTTCCTGCCTTCTAGACATTCGATTCAGTTATGTGCATTGCGCGGCTGTCTTGAGACCGAAACAAAAATGCATAAAATAGAAAATCCTTTAGGATGGGGATGTAGCTCACATGCTAGAGTGCTTGCCTCGCATGCATGAAGCCCTGGATACAATGCCCATAACACATACTGGGTATGGCAGTACATGTCTGTAACCTAGTCGTTCACAACCTTCCTAATGTTGTGACTCTTTAATGTAGGCCCTCATGTTGTGTTGACCCCAATCATAAAATTATTTTCATTGCTACCTCATAACTCATTTTTCTACTGCTATGAATCATAATATAAAGATCTGATTTGAAGACGGTCTTAGGTCAACCCCATTGAGGTTGTAACCCACAGTTTGAGAACTGTTGCAGTGTAATCCCATTCCTAGGGAGGTGGAGGCAGGAAGACCAGCAGATCGAGGCCATCCTGGGCTACATAGTGAGTTAGAGGCCAGAGTGGATTACCTGAGACCCTCTCTCAAACCCCCAAATCAAACCAAAATGTAACAACAAAAAAGAAAAACTTTAAATGTTTGATTATTCTTATCATAAAATAATATAACATAATTTTGGACATTTTCTATCAGACTTTAAATAATAAGACAAGTATTTTTAAATCACGAAGTTCCTAAACTCTTTTTAAGCTTTTTGGTTCATGGTATTTCAAAACTTAACTTTTTAATGCAGATTGAATTCAGAAGTCTAAACTCAATGCATAATTCTACATACAAATTTGGATCCCAAAGAGAGGCACATTCAGGACTAGGAACGACAGTTGCAAACAATCCAGAGAAGTTAAGACAGCCTTAACGGTGTCCTAAGTGTCCCCCATAGAGCCACGGCCCCCTGGTGACATACCATTTTCCCCAGGGTAGTTTCAAACGCTGCCGAAAACTTCTTAAGCAGATCCATGTCGTCACAGCGAGTTGTTTTGTACAGCATCTCAAAGGACTTGAACCCGTGGTTTGCGAAACGTTTGACTAGAAAAGTTTAGGGGATGCAGCTTCAGTTGGGTAGGGTTTCCAAGATAAATTCAATTTTTTTCCCTCCCCTTCCCTTCCTTCTCCTCTCTTCTGCTCTCCTTCCCTCCTCTCCTCCCCTTTCTTGTTCTTGTGCTAGATAAATACTCTATCACTGACCTATATCTCCAGCCCAGAGGTTTAGCTGTCTATGAGGAAATGGAATCTAAGCCTGACTCCCAGAGGAGGACCAGTTCTACAAAGGGTCACAACACACGCGTGGCAATTCCACAGTGATGGCTAATGTTTTGGATGCTAACTTCAGAAGGATTTTAAAGCTGATTTTCTTTTGCTTCTGACAAGATTTATAAGATGGTGGAGAGGTGGCAGTGAAGGGTTCCAGGCATCCACTGGCCACAGTAAACCACAGCCCGGTGGCACTGGGCTCCTTTGCTCAAATGAGTTTGCTTTGACCGAGTATTCTGTAACCTCCAGTTCTATGAGAAAAGGAGCATTGAGGAGAATAAGAGATCCTTTGATCTTGTCTACCTCAAAGTTGTTTACATTGATATAAGTTTTTATCATGTGTCTGTATTTTCAACTAACAGACATTTAAAAGCTTTAACTATTATGTATAGTCATAATCCTTGAAAGTATAATTTCTTACAGAGGCAACTTTGCTCTTGAAGCAAGTGCGCATTGTGGGCATTGTGCACTGTAGACTCTAGAGTCTAGGATGTGGTAACCCAGGGGTTTGAGCCCCAGCACGCCCCCCCCCCACACTCTCCACCCACCACCACACTTAGAATTAGCAGCTCTGAATCAAAGTTAAATCTAAAAACACCACACAATCTACTGTATTATGTCACCTATATTGGATATTAAATTACATAAGTTATTTCACTAAGAAACTTCAGATTCAGGCTTCCACACTGAGAACTCCATGTTCACAAACTTCTTCAGGCATTTTTAAGTAACTCATGAGAAGATCAAGATAGTTCTGCCTTTCTATAGCAACCCAGTCTCTAGCAAGACTCAGGTGATTAGTATTTTAAACCATATACTTTGCCCATCCATGACATCCTCCCTGCTAATTCTCATTATAAAGCATATATTTTTTTTTCTGTGTAATGCGCAGCAAAGCACTCGATGGTGCACTTGGAAGGGTGCAGAATTGGAACTTACTAGCACAGTCTGGCCATTCAGTAGAATACGGCGGTCTCCAGACACCGTCTTCGAAGGCACAGTAATACTTCTCCATAGACCCTTCTGTGAAATCATAGCCCTCCCGGCAGCTCAGGGTACAGTTGACTCCAGCACTGTCCTGGGCACAGACAAAGTCCCCGTTTATAGGGGTGAAGGGAACCTCACAGGGAGAACCTGTGTCAAAATAACACTGTATTATTGAGTTATAGTTCTGGAGAAGCATAGTCCAGGAATTAGAGCCGAGCTAAGAAGAGGACTCCTCCTGACTCCCGCTAGCCCTAGGAACATTTTCTCAAGAGTCCTCAGCATGGGAGGGCAGCACATTTTGCTTCCTTGTATTGTGGGCAGATGTCAAAAGGCTGTACCGATGTGCAGTGAGGAGTCCTGCACATTTTATGAGAAGGTAGATGTATATCTGACCTTACTCTGTCCTTTCTGGCATAACTGCTCAAATAAAAAACCTGGGTAACATTATGTGGCAAAGACAACTTCAGGGTCTTTAAAGCAACATTTTGTATTGTCAGGGGAAAGGTTCACAGAACTGCAGTTGTGATGGTGAACCTTGACTGTGAACTTGACTGGGTGGAGTGATGCCTATACGATTAGTAAGGTCAGTGAAGGTGACCAGCAAGTGGGAGAGTCATCAACAGGGGGAAGGACCTGCACTGAATGTGGCAGTTCCCTCTAGTAGGCTGGGAGGCGGGGCAGGATAAAGGGAGGAAGAGAAAGCTAGCAGGTAGGTCCATTCTTCCAGAACTAGTGCATCTGCCATAGCTGCTGTCACTCCTGGGTGCACCCAGGTTTTTGCAGCCCTCTAGTTTCCCAGTGACTCTCCGAGGAGCTTCCCGGCCTTCATCATTGGACTGGGATTGCATCCTGAGGATGCAGGATACACCCTCAGGCTTCCAGTCTCTTGGACTGAGCAATGACTGGGTTCTCCGCATCACACAAGTGTGCAGGAACCACCCTTGGGCTTTCCAGTCCATATCGTCTAAGGCAACTTAGGAAATCCCTTTCTGTAGAGAGCCACGTGATGCCATGCCTTACAGGTGGCGCTGATTCCCACCTTCCACCTTTCCAATGGTGAATGCTCTCAGATGTGTAACAACTCCATATATGGCTAATGCTAAGATCTGGCTTGCTTCCACGTTTCTGCACCTATCTGCGTCTCCCACGTGGCTTGCTGGGGTTGGCTACCCAGAGGTTATTTAAGCTGCAGACTGGCTTTTCCCCGGGGTGAGAGGTTGCAAGAGGTAGCGAAAGGATGAGAAGATTATTTTAAGGGCCTGAATAAACCGCAGTTAAGAAGAGTCTGGTGTTGCATCTTTGTTGCTGATAAGGCAGACACGACATTTGGTGCTGAAGCCCGGGAACATTACAGGGAAAGGAACGTTACGGGGACACAACCTCTCGTCTGGACTCAGAACTTGCTGCGGCAGGGAAGTCTAGTAAATTCCCAGGTAAAGGGGAAGTTCGCGTCAAGAACGAGGTTAATGACCACAAGAGTGGGGTTAATATGACTGCAACAAGAGCAGGGTTAGTGTAAATGTGTACAGATGTATATTATGTTGTTTGTGTTGTCTTTTGTGTACTGGACAGGAGAAAGATATTTGAACTTAGGAACTGCTAAGAAAGGTATTTTGAATTTAAAATATGGGCCTAAGGATTTGATGTTTTGGAAAAGAGGTTCTGTTTTCGTCTCCACAGAAAATGAGAGCCTAAGAATTTACTTGAGATTTATGTGGTTTGAATCACTGAGACCTCCTGAAATGTTGTAGTAAATACTCCTAAGAATGTAGCATTCCCGTTCAGCAGGAAGTAGCCAGACAGACTGACAATGCCCAAATTCCCTAAAAGATTGTTTAAGTGGGGTCATTTCAGTGGTTGCAGAGCAGCAAGCCTGCTTCCCTGAGTTCCACTCCACTCCGTGCACCAGTTTGGACCCAAAACGAATGCAGCTGGGGCTAGAACGCAGCTGGAACAGAGCTTTGCTAGGTGGCTGTGGTAAAAGGCACATTGCCCCAGCCCAGTCAGTGCCTAGACTGGCGGATGCCACAGCAATGCCGCAAGCCATCAAACCGAGAATGGGAGCGGTGCCACAAGCTGTCAAACCGAAAGACCTGCAGTGTGCCTGGAACTGTGAGGGGCTCCACTTGGCCACGCTGAACTGTGCTGACCTCAGGCAGGACTGGTCATAATTATCATAATAAAAGCACAATTAAGGTTTAGACTGGCAGTAAACAGGCAGTACCGTATTACCTCTACATGGTGCAACTTAAGTTTTTAAGAACTGCTTAAAACCCTTATATAGGTACAAAGAACCCCTGAATATTAAGGTGATTAAGTCCTTGGCTAAATCTGTGAGAATTTACAGTCCCTTTTACTGTGGCACAGGTGAAAGCCTTGAATAGATACTGCATGACACCTGGTGATTGGAATGGCTTGCATGTGCGTGTTTAAGCCCAGGACAGTATTTAAACTGGAAAGCCCTCTTGACAGAGTTTGCTAACGAGGAAGAGACCCTGTTCGCCGCCTCTCCCATCAGTCCCATGAGCTGCAGCATGTCCAGCGCGGACCCTGAGATGGTGCTGGCCTGTGCCGCCTCGGTCACGGGTCCCGCGCCTCCGGTGTCGGCTCCTGCCACACTCCCCACCAGCACAGCCGCGGAGAGAAAGGCTAGCCCCACAGGGAAGGCAGGGAGGCCTGGGCTGGAGCCACCATGGGCTCCATAGCCGAGCAAGCCGGGGAACCCGTGGAGTGGTGTGGACCACCTCGGTGGCAGGGGGCCACGTGGCTTCCCCTGAAGGGGCAATGTCTAATGGGGTTTATGCCCTGCCAAGTGTGACCAACGGAGAAGTAAAGTCTGTAATGTCCAGTACGCCTCTGGTAGACTTCTTGATGCAGTTGGAGGATCACACCCTACAATCCCAGATGTAGTAACTGGTTATTACCTGAACTGTGCTATAAATTTGTCTAAGCAATTGTCTAGTTATCTTCTAGGTAATTGGACTGGAGAATTTGATGCCGTGATGGAACAGCTGAGGGTGATCATCGTCACCGTGAATTCTACCTGAGTGGATGCGGGAATGACTGAAGGAGTCTCGTCCTAGATCCCCACTGCCATAAAACACCTAAAAGAGTGGGCAAGCTTGGGAATGTCAGTAGGCCTCTTGGTGTTGGTCTCCCTGGCTTGCCTGTGGTGTATATGCAAGATCAGGTTTTTTTCAGTAGCGCGGAGCAGTCATGATTACTAAAGCCGTTACAGCCACTGAAGCAGGACAGTCCCCCTACACGCTCAGGATGCAAGGCTACTCTTGCCTGTTGCATCTAAAACAAAAAGGGGGAACTGTAGAGAGCCACGTGATGCCGTGCCTTACAGGTGGCGCTGATTCCCACCTTCCACCTTTCCAATGGTGAATGCTCTCAGATGTGTAACAACACCATATATGGCTAATGCTAAGATCTGGCTTGCTTCCACGTTTCTGCACCTATCTGCGTCTCCCACGTGGCTTGCTGGGGTTGGCTACCCAGAGGTTATTTAAGCTGCAGACTGGCTTTCCCCGGGGCGAGAGGTTGCGAAAGGATGAGAAGATTATTTTAAGGACCTGAATAAACCACAGTTAAGAAGAGTCTGGTGTTGCGTCTTCGTTGCTGATAAGGCGGACACGACACCTTTCTAACTAGTTCTGTACTCAACATAGGAATTAAGGACCACCCTCAAAGAAGACCTGTCACAAACTCAAGGATGTCAACTGGAAATGTACAATGGGTCAGCATTTCCACTTGAAGACTCGGCACTCACAGCCTATCTCCCCCACCCCCAAACAGAGGGCAGCACATAGACCAAATGTCAGCTAGGCTGGGGGAGGGTCTGGCAGAGCGTACCTTTTATGACAATGTGGATGTCACAGGTTCTGTTATTGCCCGAGGGGTCAGTGGCCGTATACCAGACGACAGTTTCCCCGTGAGGAAAGAGGTCTCCTTGGGTGTGACTTCTGGTGATGACCAGTTCAGCCCCTAGGAAGGGAAGAGAGGTTGTGGTTCCTAAGTTGTATCCCTCCACAGTTCTGACATTGCCCTTCCATCTGAGGCGCTTTCATTTTCAGTTCGTGCAAACTGGCTGAGCAAGCCACTTAGCATGGCTTGTCTACTTCTAGAGAATAAAGATTCGGTACTTAGGCTGTAGCAGAGAAACAATAGACTCAAAAGTCCTGCTAAACTAAGAACTTTCGATGAACAGAAGTATCTTTGACTCACTTTGTTAGAATATTGACAGTTTAAGAAACTGATCTAACTTTTCTTGTTGTTTGAGGGAAAGTTTTTAAAATGAATTTCAATGACATTTGTTTGAGTTTCCCCCAACCTTTCTATGATCTGTTGTAATTTATCCATCTAATGCTTGGGGATGAATGTGAATACATAGAATTCGACTGGGGATGCCAGTAGGAACTCATTGTTTATATTTCCAGGGCATCACAGACTCAATTTAGTAAACCCATTAAAACCTGTACATTCGAAACCTAGCAAAGGTTTAATAAATGCCCAGTGAGTATTGAATAAAGAGAAAGCCCAGTGACCAAGCAAGATGCTAATGTTCAATAGTATGTGTATCAAAACACACCACTCGGTGCCGTTTCTCATTCTTCTTAGCTGTTATGTATTTTGCCATCTGAAGACGTTTTTAAGAGTAAAACCTGGCCAGCGCTACCCAGCTGACAAGGTCTGTGTGTCCTCACCAGAGTTGTCTGAGAACTGAGGCTCATCCCAGCTGGCAGAGTGCTCCTTCTCCAAGACCTGGATTGGAGGTGGAGATCGGCACCGATCTATGACAGGTGGTTCCACGTCTGCAGAACAAGGAATCGGACAGACAGGTCATGACTGTTCTTTAGAACAACTGTAACCAGCCTGTGAGAAATGAAAGTCTTCCAAGGAGACCCGTGTACCTCCCAGTTTATCAGACTACTGAAGCAGTGGATCCCAAATGTTCACAGGTAATCTTGTGCTCAGAGGAGGGAAAGGCACCAGCCAGAGAGGGAGCTTGTCTCCCAGAAAAAGATTTCACACAGTTCTAACAATTTGTTAGACATCTTACAGGATGAGGCTGGAGCCCAGTCAATGATGGGTCAGCGGTGGGTGGGGCCACTCTTTGAAGAGAACTGCTTAGATGTTCAGATGCTTGGCCAATCACTTAAACTCTAACTTTACTTCAGGGCCCTAGAGACAGACTTGGGGGTTTGCTGGATCTCTTTATCCCTCTTTCCAATGTGGCCACAATGAATACATTTTTTTCTTTCCAGTATTGATCTGACTCCTTTAACTGGCTTATTAAAGATGAGCGGCCAAACACGGTTGGAAGCACAGACTGTGACCTTCCAGTTCGATTACTACACGTTAGAATTCAGATCGAAGGGTGGCATGCTGGTGAATTTTAACTGTCAGCTGACATAACCTAGAATCATCTGAGTCTCAGCTGAGGGGTCATGAGCTGTGGGCATGCCTGTGTGAGACTGTTCTGGTTCCCATCTCAATGATGGGAAGACTCACCCTAACTGTAGGCGGTATCACTCCCTAGACAGGAGTTCCGAACTGTGTAAGCAAGAACAAAGCCAGCTGAGCACAAGCAAGCAAGCAGGCAGCATGGGTGCCTTTGCTTGTCTCTGCTCTTGACTGCAGATGTGATGTGGCCAGCTGCTTTGGTTACTGCCTCAGTTTCCCTCCCAGTGATTAACTTGTAACCTGGAATTATACTCCAAACAAATCTTGTCCTTCATTAAATGGCTTTTGATCAAGCTGTTTTATCACAACCACAGAAGTGTGCCTGGAATAGATGACTTTGAGGTAGGATGGGAAGCCTTTTTTTAAAGTACTGATTGAATATGGTGAAATTATTATATATACACACATATGTATATATACACATATAAAATATATATGACAGTAAAGAAATTGCACAGGAAGGAATTACAATCTGGTTATAGATTTTACATGTTCAAAGTGTTTTTAATTATACACCTTTAGAGTCTAAAGGAGAGAGTACAAATTACTATTTTAATTTTTTTTTATGTGAGGACATAGGCCAGAAAACTTAAGGAACTCACCTGAGGTTATTAAGTTAATAACTTGTAGTTAGAGCACCAAGGGCAAGGCATTTGGGTCTGTGCATAAAAGCACATTCTGAAATCAAATGAGCTGTACCTCTGAGAATGCATGTATTTCTGTTTTAACCTATATTTTACAAGTAAATGCTCAATTTCTGTCTCTTTTTACTCACTTGCCGTTTCATGAGTATAGGAACGTTGGCTTAGGGGTTTTAGATTGCTAATCACAAACCAGCAATGGAGTCCCTTTTGTTCAAATTCAAGTCTCCACTGGATAGTACTCAAAGCAAAGAGCTTTATAAAGCAAAACGGGAGAAATGTTCCTGGCAGGCCAGTGCTCTTTGAGAACACTGAGTCAAGTCAACTCCTGGTTAACCATGGAGTCTGGAAGCCGTCATCATTTACCCACAAAGAAATTACAAATCAACATTCCAAGATCATCTAAGCTTATCTGCTTTTAGATGAACATTTAAAAAGGGAATTGTAGGTACAGAAGGACCAAAGGGTTAGAGAAGAGAAAAAGAACAGTTAAGACAAGTGTGTGTGTGTGTGTGTGTGTGTGTGTGTGTGTGTGTGTGTGTACCCAGCAAAGACTGACAGCAGAGAAGCCAGGGGAGAAGAAAATGCTGGCAAGAAAGCAGGGATTATCAATAAACTCTGAGGAGAGATCCTGTAAAATAAGAACTGAAAGTCGCACGGTCAAAGCACACTTGATCTTTGGATCTCAGGATGACGTTTTAATGCCGCCACCGTGTTCTGTACAAAGTATAATTTCCTTCAGAAAAATATGTTGTATAATAGCATGTTAGATAATAAACATCATAACCTTTGACAAACTTAAAGTGTTTTTTTCAAGTTTGATATTTGTTGTTAGGTTGAAAAGTTAAATGACACCTGAGTAAAAGTATTTATATAGTGAAATGTATTTGTTTTCCATTAGATTTTTTAAAAAAATTCAAATAAGCTTAGAGAGCCCTTTATGAAGTGATTTCATAAACATTTGCATGTATTTGATGGTACTTTAAAAAAATTAATGAATCTCAGATGTTCAGCATTCAAACATAGGTCTAGAAGGGAATCGTAGAAATGGCAGGAGAGATTGTTGGTGACTCTGGCAATAATACAGTTCTAAGGCATAAAGGGAACAGAGTCTAGGCTTGAATGACTGGGAATAAATGGCAAGTAAGAAGAGAGAGGTAGCAGCCATTCGGAACTTTGCAAAGTGCTCACCAGGCAAGAAGTAGACATGCTGACAGATACAGGATACGTAGGGCTTCAGTGAGAAAGGGACCTGAAGGGTTTCAATTCCAGGAGGAAAGTCTGGGCCGAGGACACCGATGGCCACAAGCAGATTGTTTTTGTAAACCACCTGCACGATTTGGAGAAGACTTACCAATAACCCTGACGTAGAACGTGCAGCTGGCTTGGTTACCGGATGAGTCGGCTGCGGTGTAGGTGATGGCCATTTCTCCAATTGGGAAGAGGTAGGGTGGGGTAAAGGCTGGGTGGACGTGAACTGACACCTGATGGAGACGTAAATATTTGACAAGGTCAGCCGCGCATTTATCCTCTTTTGATTTATATCCTATCAGCAAAGGAATGAGATGATACAGTATTTTATAAAGAGGAAAGAAGGGAGGAGGCACTTCCTTGGAGTGTAATATCTAGACTACTCTTTCCACAGTTCATACAGGTGGATACATATTGCTTCGTATGATTTAAGTATAATACAGTAGACCACTTGATACTCTTTTTTTATTGATTTTTATTGAGCTCTACATTTTTCTCTGCTCCCCTCCCTGCCTCTCCCCTCCCCCCTTCAATCCTCCCCCAAGGTCCCCATGCTCCCAATTTACTCAGGAGATCTTGTCTTTTTCTACTTCCCATGTAGATTAGGTCCAAGTATGTCTCTCTTAGGATCCTCTTTGTTGTCTAGGTTCTCTGGGATTGTGATTTGTAGGCTAGTTTTCTTTATTTTATGTTTAAAAACCACCTATGAGTGAGTACATGTGATAATTGCCTTTCTGTTTCTGGGTTACCTCACTCAACACTTAGTGATCTCCAGAATT
This sequence comes from Myodes glareolus, assembly GCF_982192425.1. Taxonomy (NCBI): domain Eukaryota; kingdom Metazoa; phylum Chordata; class Mammalia; order Rodentia; family Cricetidae; genus Myodes; species Myodes glareolus. The sequence goes on along the minus strand of NC_142041.1, from coordinate 18,118,626 downwards.
TAAGATGACTTTTAAATGCCCCCCTCATGTTCTATACAAAATATAATTCCTTCCAGAAAAATATGTTGAAAAACTTTTAATTTGGGTTCCAAATTTTGCTCTTGTAAACAGTTCTATACACTCATTTAAACATATTTTTGCTATTTCCTTATAATATCTCTTCAGGCATTGATCTGACCTCAGACGATCAACATTGTATTTAAATTTCTTTCCTAAAGTATGGTAACAGCTTGTATTCCCATTGTCTGGGATGTGATGTTGGTGTCAGGGTTCTCAGGTCTATGTGAAAGATCTTCAGCTGTACTAAGTGAGAAGGACACTGCAGGCCCTTTGTTTAGTCCTGTTTTTATTCTAGAGTATTTAATATATTTATTTTCCATTATATTTTTTTTAAAAAATATTTTAAATAAGCTCAGAGAGCCTTTATGAAGTGATTTGGTAAGCATCTGAATGAATTTGACGGTACCTTTTTATTTTTAACAATTAAGAGACTCAGATATTCAGCATTCAGCCATAGATCTGGGAGGAGCTCATCGGAATGGCCCCTCTCATGGGAGTGAATGTCAGCTGAGGGCTGCCAGTGGACAGGAGACCTTGTCTTCGGTGCTGTAGCCACTGGTGAGTTGGCCATGCTCCAGAGGATTGCCCAACACCCAGACCCACAGGTGGGTCAAGGGAGCTGATGAAACCCAGGAGGTCACAAAGCAAAACAGCAATTGCTGGGGAGAAAATACTCCAATGGAAACAACCGCAGCCTGGGCAGTGACCTCTAGGAAGGCAGATTTTGTCAGCAGTCAGTCAGGCTGGGGCAGGCTTCCTGGTTACACAGCTGCCTGTAGGTCACTGAAACCCAGTAAACTTATTTACCAAACTAGACAGGTAGCATTGCTCCTTTGGTCTCTCCTCGTTGCCCTATTTGGGGGTGAATAAATGTTAATGCTCATATCTTCCCAGAAAATATCAGGACATTCTTGGAAATGCAGGTAGAATGAGAAGAGGAGGGAAATGCTCTAAAAATACAGAGGAAAACTGAGTTGAAGAAACCGAAGGTATAGCTGCAGATAGTACAGAAACTCTTAGACAATTCCATGCACAGTGAAAAACTTCCACAAGGCTCAGTGGGGGCATATCACCTCCTACTGAATTCTCTTTATCATTAATTGCTAGCCTGGAATAAGAGAGCTCTTGGACATGTGAATGTTCTATAAGCTTTCTACTCTCTCTCTCTCTCTCTCTCTCTTTCTTTCTCTCTCTCTCTTTTCTGAAGGAAAGAATTTTAAACACACCAAACAAAAGATGAATCTTAAACCATCACAAATAAGGAAAGTCCTGGTCCCCTGCTATTAAAGGACTGGCTGCAAACCCCACAACCACACCACTGTGAACTTTCTCTTAAAAGGGCTCATAACTGTGGCTATGAAACAAACATGGAAAGCTATAATTTTGGGAAGGGAGTATACATAATGTGAATAGCTAATAATTAACCAATAATGAATTGGAATAAGAATTGCACATTATAATCAACAAAAACCTAAAATAGCTAAAAAGGTCAACTAATAAATTTGATTATTTTGCTTGGGAGAGATTCAACCAGTAATTTTACACCTCTTCCCTCTTGAGAGCTAAATAATTATGGGTTTCTACATATTTTAAGAAGGCTATTTAAAAGATTGTATATTTTTCTGTACGTGATTGTAACTAAAGTCCCAGAACAGAGGATTATAGAGGCCAAATAGTGCCATGTTCTACAGAGCCCCTTTGGGCAGACAAATTGGCAGGAGCTGATACTCAAGCTGCCAAATAGGTCCATGGCCCGCACTCCCATCAACACACCAGAGCTGAGAGATTCTGTGAAAACGGGTGCTCGCTGTGGTAGAGCTCTGGAAACTTCTGTTTTATCCATAGGGAAAGTGTCTGCCTCAAATGGAGTGGCCGCTTCAGACAATCCCGCAGAACACCCATAGTGCAGACTAAGCTGTATGGGCTTCTGCCTTCCACTGATAGATGGGAGCTTGCTGGGCAGCAGAAACCCATGTAGTCTGTCTGCTGCAGTGAGATTGGCCTCCACCGCTTGGAGTTTAGGGACAGATGTGAATGTAGACAGGTGCCTGCTCTTCCTTGGGTGAATGATGCAGGCGGGAGGCTTGGCCAAGCACTGTGGGTGGTGAGGGAGAAAGGGCACTGAAATGGTTACAAGGAGAAATGTTTCCAGAAGCTCAGGTATTTGAACACTTGATCCCAAGTTTGGGAAGGCGGTGTTGACTTTCTGGAGGAAGTACATCGCTGGGGTTAGACCCTGAGAGTTCATAGCCTCACCCTACTTCTGAGTCACACTCTGCTTTGTTGATGTGTTAGGGATGTGAGCAATCAGCTTCCACCATGCCTGTAGCGCGCTGCCATGCCTCCCAACCATAATGGATTCTTATCCCTCTGGAATTACAAGCCCCATATAAGCTTTCCCCCTCCCCTGTAAGTTGCTTTTGGTACTGGTGTTTTATCAGCAACAGGTACATAGTCCTGGTATTTTATCAGCAACAGGTACAGATGCTAATACAGATGCTAATCATGAGTTAGCCTTGGCAAGGTGAAGTCATGAAGGCTAAGGGAAAGAGAACAACTGATTGAGCCATTCTGTCTTTACTCCACCTTAGATCCTTTCCGGCATTAAGAACTTGTGAACCATAACACAGGAATTGAAGGAGCGGGTAGACAACATTCTGCTAGAGCACAGTGTATGTCCAGGAACCGTATGAGGCAGAGGTAGGGCACCCTGCTAGGTCTCCAGCGGAATCTGTGTACGGGAGGGATGAAAGGCAGTAGCTGCAAGCTCACTGCTCTGAGCATCTCAGTGATATTGCGATGATAACAGCATTAATTAAAGGGAAAAGTGAACCTGTCTCAAAATCGCTCCTCACTCAACTGTTGCCTATTGTCATGACACAGTCCTTCAAAGTCAGCAGCTTCAACCAGCACACACTTATTGCCACAGTCTTAAGAATCAAGGTGCTCATAGCTCATAAAAGGTTGAAATCAAGGTTATCCGTAGAGCTGAATCTGGTTCTCTGCTTTTCTTGCACAGAGTCTTCCAGAATGGACTTCCAGAATGGACCCTCCCTCCAGCTTCTAAAGCCAGCGATGCAAACACAGCCCTTCTCACTCCTCACCTTCTAGCTCCTCTTCCCCCAGAACATCTATTTCTAGCTAGAGCTGGGACTGGTGCTCCTTTCTTAAGGGATGTGGTAATCAAGCAGGGCTCATTTAGACAATAAGAGGTAGTCTTGCTACCTTGAAATCTATTGTCTAATAATGCCTATAGAATCCCTTTGCCATATAATGAAGCAATCACTGGGTCTGGAGGACAGTGACATTTTTGGCGTGGCCATGATTCTGTCGATTATACCAACTCTGGCTCTAGGGAAGCACAAGCAAGGGTGGCTTAGAATAAACAAAAGAGCATCCACAGAGCCAACTTTCCAATCCCCTGGGTCAGCTCTGGGCAATAATAGGATAAAGCTTTGAAGTGCATAGAAGATTCAAATTTTTATTTAGACAGCGAGATTCTTCTTTTTAATCCTTGAGAGTGGATTTTGACTACAGAAGGAAGTTATTTTTCTATCCCAAAGTAGCCAAGCCACCAAGCCTGTGTGTGACAGGGAAAGACAGTTATTTTCTATTGGTGTCTGTCCCAGTTGAGTTTGTTCAAGTTGGGTCACACAGTTACAGTTTTGACTGCAGTGTATCTGTAACTTAGCCTCCTATTTTCCCACCAATAAACCCCTCTTAAAACTGTCCCAGGAATGATCAAGGCAGCAGCAGTCTAGAAAAGGGTCCTCACAGAAGCCTCGCTTATTGAGTTTGTGTCTTGTGCATTGTTACTTAAGTTCTGGAATTGCCTTGCCTCTGTCTCTTTTGGCTATTCTATATTGCTGCAAACAAGCCACCTCACCTGCTCCCTTGTGTTTGTTCTAAAATATCATACTGGTTCTGAAGATATTAACATGACCTTGTAGATTAATCTTGCTAGAGTGAATGATCACTGATCTCAGATCGAACTGAACACTGTCTAATAATCCTGTTGTATTTCTCTGATGGGCGTTCTCTTCCTTTCTCTCCTCACACTTGCAGAATCTCTCTCTCTCTGGCAGACCTCGTCAACTGTGCTTTGAGTCTGACCATTTTCTGACCATGAGCCACACACGATAGCTTTTCCTTGTATACCCAACTTCTCCTTCCAAAAATGGGTCCTTCTATTTCTGTTTCCTGTCTCTTAAGCACATTTGAGCTATTCTTCAATAACAGTCCCTGGAAGACATTCATGTCCACTCTGGAACTTGTGAATGTTACTTTACATGACAAAAGGCATTTAGAAGATATGATTGAATTAAGAATCATACGAGAAGATTATCCTGATTCATCCAGACGGGCTAAATGTAATCACTTCAGTTTGATGTCACCAGACAGAATAATGGTGATGTTGAGACTGAATGTTCACAGGGCCATCTTACTACTGATGAGCCTCATTTAGTGCCAGGAGGCTCCTCTTTGATGCAATGTCTGAATTTCTGAACATGAGGCACTGAGCTAACAAGCCACAGATCCCTAGGCAGGCTTTCTGGTCCTCGGTGCCTCTGGGCAGCACAGGATCCTAGGGACCATGACAGGTACCGCTTTTGTGTAAATATCCTGCTTCCCTGGAGCCACTCTCCCCGAAATACAGAGCTTTCCTAAAAGGACCACACATACCTGGATGTGACTGTCCCAGGAAATTCTGCATGTTCTTCCAGCGAGCTTTTGTTGTAGGAGATGAACTATCTGACAAGGGGACAATGACTGGGTTGGGAGTCAAGAGTCAGGCACTGGAAGTGATTTGCACTCAACTGCATGCATTGGTTAGAAGAACACGAGAAGTCATTGAGAAAAACTGAAGCCATCCTGACTCTCACGGCAACAGGGAATGAAAGACAGTGATGTATGTATTGGTACAGCCTTTGAGACACTGCTGAAAAGCAAACAGGGGAAGTGAAGATTTGCTTCCTGTTGATCCTGGCTGGGCTGACTTTTCTCAGAGACTGAAACATAGTTTCTCCATCTGTAGACACACAGGCGCTACCCTTACCTGCAATGTCTCATCAGATCCTAAAATGCACCGCTTTCTGCTGGGTATTGGTGAGGATGGCGCATGATTGTACCTTTATTAGAAAGGAGTCTCACAGTGCCTGAGGACACCTCCTTACGTTTAGTCCCAGAGGTGGGAATTTTAAAAGCTGCTTTGAATGTAAATATATTCAATATGATTATCGGGACAATTATTATTGTCTTTTTTCCCCCACCCTCAATATTTCCTGCCTGGAAGGGTTTACATATATTTACACGCAGCTGTGAAAGCAAAATACTGTTTAACATTATCTGCCTACTTTTGGACACAGCCCAGCTGTAACAGGAGACGGCATTCCTAATTCCTAAACGAAGCTCTTCTTCCCCAGCAGCTGATGGTTGATCTCTGGTAGCCACTGAGAGTGCATATAAGGCTAAAATACCGAGAAAGGTTGGATTGAGGAACACTCAGTAAGAAATGCTGGCAGTCCACCCTTCAGCTTGGTCAATATGCCATCCATCACTGAAAAGATAGGCCCATGACTAGGAATTAAAGTTGAATCGACAGCTTTCTTAGATTTTTCAGAACTATCCACAGAGCGAAGAATCATCAATGATGGGTCTTAATGGAAAGAACAATATGACAAACTCAGGGAATGAAAAATTTCGGTCCGATTTTTATCTGATATTTTTATTTAAAAACAACGCTGGCAGTTCTCTCAGACGAGGCACTAGAATGTAGCATGAACTAGAGAGACAGGACTGTACGTCATTAGGGAACAGTAATTTGCCACGCTGCATGCATGTGTGGTTTCCTTAGAGTCCATTCAGAAGGGACGGGATGTTTAACAACCTTACCTTTTCACCAGAGTTGTCCTTAGCTGTTGGGATTTGCCAGGTGACGTTGGCAGAGTCTTGCTGTTCCCCAGTCTTAGTCTCGATGTCTTTTGGACAGCTGATCTGTGGAGCCTCCACATCTGATGTCCCCGCCCCGCAAAAAAAAAAAACAAAACAAAACCACAAATCAATTAAACACCACACCCTGAATAAATTGTTATTTAGAAGTAATAAATACTTCTAAATTATTTTTAAAAGGTGGCCAAACAGGTTATATTAATACTTTATAATTTTTAATATGCTGATTACCAATTGATTAGGATGGCACAACTACTTTGTATAGTCTATCTTATGTGACTTAGGAGCCCCTTCCTGAACTGGTCCCGCCTACATTCGCATTCCACTGTTGGGAACTCATGCTCCACTTGGGATTGCCGTTAGCCCGTGGAACTCTGTAGTCTGCCCTGTACTTGGTTCTTTGCCTTGGTTCTTCTCTTTGTCTTTGCCTGCCTTAATGACCAACCATATCCTCCCTCCACCCCGGCCAAGAGCAACTGCAGGTCCTTTCATCCTAAGCTCAAAAGCTGCCCCTGGCTCTTCCAACCACCTGGTATGCGCACTCCCTGAGCCCACATAGCCTCTGTTTTTCTCAACCAGAAAACTCAGCAAGCCACAGCAAAACAGAAGTTTCTCGCCCATTTACTTGAAGGAAAAGAGTATTTCTCTCCGTGCTGTTTTATTCAGTGCCTGGCATACAGTAGTAACTTGGTCAATATTTTGTCTTTTTAATGAAACAGAGGAATAAATGGAAGAAAAAGAAAGCTGACGGGGGCAGAAAGTACACTCGAAAATGGGGCCATCGATCAGAATTAATTAGCAGTCCCAGAAGGTACTATCAAACAAACAGCAAATTTAAGCTAATGATACTTTTGACAGTGGAAAAGCTTTACACGCTACAAGAGCTGAATTAAGCCTGCTAGCACTGTATAGATTGAATTGAAGGGACTTGAAGTCAACTTTTTGTTATGGGTTAGAATACATCTTTTATTTCTAAACGATGTTGAACGAGGTCTGCTCAATTTCCCAGACAGATAGATCTGAATTGCCTATCCTGTGTCTCATTTCACTGCTTCTCTGGAATTTTATTCAATTTCTGTTTCCCGTATGAAGATGCACAGTGCATACTGATAATCTGAAAAAAGAATGGTATTGCAGTTTTCATTTCTAGTTAAGTAATAGTCTGGTTGGATTTGAAATAGTTTTTTATTTACCCCCCACCCCTTCCTGAGGCACGGTTGCTTTTCCTTCTGTAATGCGAATCAGACTCAGCTCTCTGGTACAGTTTTTCTTTCTGCCTCATAGACTATGCAACTTGAACTTTTTCTCAGTGGAAGTTTGTCAGCCCCAGTGCTCAGGGGCTTTGGGGGCTAAAGACCCAGATCTTTCAGGGAGGCTGTTCTATAGTAGGAAGGACAGAAAGGAAACTCAGCCCCTTCCCCCCTCAGTTTCTGATTCTCTTCATGACGTAGGCATTGGGCTCCTCAATCTCATTCACAACTCTTAACTTCAGTCTCCTTGGGTTGATCAGTTGAGATATTCGAGTTTCTTGTTTAGTACTTGTTTATTCCCAAGGGATTCTCAGTTTGAAACTTCAAATTAGTGATATTTCAACAATATCACTTTTATACTTTCTTTCCCCTCATCTCCTGGAGTGTGTGTGCGGCGCGCACACACACATTTTTATTTTGGAGGACTCTATCTATCCTGTTTTTTACTTCTCAGGACTCTTTCTTGTTTTTAACACTGTTTTCCTCCCTGGGTTGCTCTTGCTGTGGGGTAAACAAAAATGTAGCGAGATGCAGGCTTCAAAGTGCTTGTGGCCCATTCCTTTGAGCCAGCACCATTCCCTCTGCTTTCTAGGCATCAGAGGTTCTTCACAGACCGCCGTCTCCCGCTCCCGAAGGGAACTCTCGGCTGATTCCGGCCCTAGCATCATCTACATTTTCCTATTTCTTCCGTCATTCTCTCCCAGCTGGATTTTCATAAATTCCCTCTTCGGAACCAGAAACCTTCCCAGTTCATACGTGGTTTTTACCTGCCATTTTACCATGGACTTGCGGTAAAATCCGCAGAGGGGCAGCCCTACCCGACATCCATATGCCATTATGTAGGAATCTGGTTTTTCTCCTGCCCCACGCAGGCACCTACCTTTGCACACAGCTGTCTGAACTTTGGCACTCCACTTCCCAGATGTGGCACAGCTCACCTCTCTGACCCCAGACAAAACGTATCCCGGGCGGCAGCTCAGCTGGCAGATCAACCCAGGCTTGGCCGGCTGCTTGCCGCAGCTAGGTGGAGATATGAGGACGCCCTTGGGCTTCTGGAAGGTAGCACAGTGGCGTTCTGTTGCAGAGAAACGACAGCACATCATTGGCATTCCCACAAAATAGGAATAACGGAGTCGCTTTACCCCCAAGTGTAACTGTGCTACCTTAGATTGACATGCCCCACCCATAAGTGATTGCGTGTGACACTGTATGTACAACGTATTATAAAAAGTGTGTAACTATCTCTTTGGTTACTTCTTCTTTAATTTGTTTGTGTTTTGTTGTCTTTATGAGACAGGGCCTCATGTAGTCTGGGCTGGCCTCAAATTTGCCGTGCAGCCAAGAATGACCTTGAACTTCTCACCTTCCTCTTTCCACCTCCTGAGCACTGGGATTGAAGGCATGAAGTGCAGCTCCTGGTTTTATGTGGGATCAAACCCCAGACTTCCTGCAGGGTAGGCAAGCATCCTACCAACTGAGCTATATCCCCAGACCATCTTTTGTTTTTTCTCCATCATATCAAAACCTTGAAAGTCTCTGGCATTTTACTCATTGTGACTTTTATCATTTGCTTCAGGAAACTTCATTCACTGTTGATAGTAATCATGCATTTGAAGTTTAAATCGGACTCCATCTTTCATGGATTCAGTGATGTATTCGACAACTGATTTTATTTGAATCAGCTTCTGGGCTTTGTCATTTTTTTTAACTTCATTTTTTATTTTATTTATTCATTGTGTCTTTCACATCATGTCTCCCAATCCCACCCATTCATTCCCAATAAAACAAAAGAGAAAAAAGCGGGAAAAAAGGAAGGGAAAAATCTCATCATTGATGCTGCAGTGTGATGCAGCGAGTCACAAGGAAACCCTTTATTCATACTTTTTTATATGTAGTCATTCATTGCAAAGAATCATTGGCCACATGACAGATGAGCAATGGGAACAGCTCTCTCACACTCATAACACTGGGACTGGCTCACCCATATCTCTGCCAACAGGGGTTCTATCTTTAAGTGAGTATATTTTAGAAAACTCTTTACCTCTGCAGACAACTGTGTTATAACTGGGGCTTTCACCCTTCATACCACCTTTGACCCTTTGTACTATCTTTGGCACAAACAAAAAAGTAGTAGGTAGATTAAGTAGACTGTAGACAGAAGTGGCAAATCCAGGCTAGGACTTAATGTGTGAATGAACACATGTGTGATTACAGCCTCTCTCCTCTTTTTCACGGAATGAAAATCAACATTTATTCAATGCCTACTATGGCAGGGCCGTGCTGACTCATTTAATTCCAAACAGGAAGAAGTATTGCTATTTTAAGGCGCATGAAATGTGATAGTGTCCTGTCGCCCAGCAGGAAGTGGCAGAATACTCCTGCTCCTGAACATTCTACCACCGTGTGTCTCCTTGACTTGCTTTCTCTCAATGTATTCGTCACAGCAAAGGCCATCTTCCCTAAGAAGCTAGTTTATCTTGATATTTTGCACAGGGTAAGCTTTGAAGGCCTACTCTAACATCCTGGTCTGCTGAGAGCAGAAGGAAGCTTACAGCTAAACTTGTGGGATAAGTCTAATGAATGTTTAAGATCCAATGCTCCTTTTTTAATGCTTTTTTTAATCTTCACAATATAACACAATTACCTTTTGACCCCGAGAATTGTTGAAATTTTTATCCTTTTTGTTATTGCTTGTTCATGGTACTTAAGTGACTATACATTTTAATTTTTATTTTATCTAATATACTGATGTTTTTCTTCTTAATATTTTAAAAATACCTATTGCTTTTATGCTCAATAAATTCTGAGACTGGTAAGTGTTCACTTAAATAGATTTTCTTCATTTGCAGTGGTTTTATTTTTTTACTTCATATTTTAAATTTAAGAGAATTTACTTCAGTGAATGACGTGAATTAAGGACATATTTTTTTTTTCGTTTTTACCCCAAAGAGTTAACAGATTTCTGTGTGATCTGTTGAATGAATCTTTGTTCCATAACTGATCTGTGATGTTTCCATAGCAACACATGAACGGGGTTATGATGCCCCCTGAGCTGTCTGCAACCTTCGCATTGTCTTAATCTTTGCAGTTTTTGTATGTATTTTAAAATCAAGAACACTGACTATTATTATTCATGTCGCTCTTCTTTTTCAAACTTATCCTAGTCATTTTTGAATGTACAATTTTCTAGGAAAACCTTGGAGCCAGTCTCTAATTTAAAAAAAAAAAAGGAGAACAAAAGAAAAATTCCATTTAGGCTATGGAATAAGGCTGCATTTTCTGTATGCATATATATTTGGAGAAAACAGTTTCATAAAATTATGTATAGTCTTAAGATGTCCCTTTCGCTTCTTGGAAGTATCTTTTAGTTTGTTTAATACAAGTTTCACATATTTGTTTGATTTTTTCTTCCATATTTCATATTGATATTTTGTTTTTTTTTATTTGTTTTGTCTTTTGAAACAGTGACTCAAATATTTCAGGTAGTTCTTGAGTTTGCTATATAGCCAAGGATGACCTTGAACCTCTGAATCGCCTGCCTCTGCTTCTCAGGCTTTTAGGGTTACAGGTGTGTGTCACACTGTTCATCTTTACAGGGTGCAGGAAGACGAACCCTCGACTCTGCATGCTAGGTAAGCACTCCAACTGAACTACACGCCCAGCACACCAATCTTCTCAGTGTATTTTTGCCATCTGACCTAGTTCTCACAGTGTAAACACAAGCTGCTTACTTGCTAGTCTCACAACTCAGATGAACTCTCAGTATTTTGGGTTGATTAATTTTACTTTTCAGTTATCCACCAATCATGATGAGACTGAATATCAGTATCTCAGTCCTGTGATTTATTATCAGGACTGATACTGAATAATAACGTTTGATCATACATCCTTCTCTTTCCCATTTTCCATAAGGTTGCTATTTTGTTTCTCCATGGTAGTTGCAGGTTTACGGTGGACATTATTTTGTATGGATGGATATTTTGTCTGCATGTTCGTATGTGCTCCATGTGCTTGCCTGGTGCCTGCAGAAGCCAGAAGAGGGCTCTGATCCCTGGAACTAGAATTACAGTCTGATGTAATCTTTCATGTGGTTCTGGGAATTGAACTAGGATCACCTGAAGAGAAGTAAGCGCTCCTGGCCACCAAGTCATCTCTCCAGCCCCTAGATATCAGTTTCTTACAGTTCTGTTGAAAATGTGTTTGAGATGACAATGAATAAATTTCTTCTTTTATACCAAGCAACCACATAACTTCTTCCTGTTTGTTGTCATGAAGCAGTGAGTTATATTGATGGGTTCCCAAATTTTAATTTTATTGGATTTCTAGGATAAAATCTCCTTGATTTGGTAGAACATTCTTCTGAATGTAGATAGCTTTTATATTTCTTATTAGTTTTACACACATACACACACACACAGATTAGTTTATAGCTTCAGGGTTTTGTTGTTGTTGTTATTAGGTACCAGGTTGAGAACAAAATAATAATAGATTGATAATATGAATTCAATAGTTTTCTATATCAAATTACATGGTATGAGAATTACTGTCAATGTGGGATGTCCTTCTGTATATGTATTGCTCCTATGGGTTGATGAATAAAGCTCTTTCAGCCAATGACTTAGCAGAGTACAGCCAGGCAGAAAATCTGAACAGAGATATATAGAGAAAGTAGGCTATGTCAAAGAGACACCATGTAGCTGCTGAAGGAGACAGATGCTCCAGAACCTTACCAGAAGGCCACAGCTTTGTGGTGATACACAGATTAATAGAATGGGTTAATTTCAGATGGAAGAGTTAGTTAATAAGAAGCCTGAGCTAATAGACCAAAGGTGTTGTAACTAATATAGTTTCTGTGTGATTATTCAGGTCTGGGCGGCCAGAAAACAAATGGGTACTTGCTGCTTACAAAATGGCACCAGTGTGGGGCAACTACATCCACATAGAAACTTAGAGAGCTTGGGAAGGAATTCTAGACACAAAAGGACAGAGTGAAGCTCAGCTTCTTGGTAGTCGCTTTTTTTTTATAGATAGACTCTGTTTATTAGCAGTGAGCAGAGGTGCTGCTCCTTTAAGAGAAGGCTTCCTGACTCAGCATAAGCAGCAAAAACTGTGAGGCTTCCTTAAAAAACAGCTTTCTGGTTTGTACTGGCAGAATGAACCCTGGCTCTTTTGGGAGGTCCTGCACTTAAATGGGGTTTGTAAGCATGCTACTAGTTGCTTAATGGCAATATAAACCCACTGTGTCCCTGGAGCTGGGGTGGTGAGCATGGCTCACAGAGGTGGTGAATGTATCTCTGCCATGTTGGACTGGGAGGAACAAACTGGTAGGGATGCAGAGTTGGTCCTAGCCAAGCCCACTTAGCATTAATAAAAAAGGCACTCCTGGTCAGAAAATGATTACAGATATGCAATAAAGCCACATATAGACAATAAAAGACTTCTGAACAAGACACAGTGTGTTTAAAAATGTATATAGGCTTGGTAGAGAGAAAAAAATAATAAATAGTTTTGGAAAACAAAACAAAGTCTTTAAAAGAGACAGTAAAAGTAATATAAAAGAGTACAGACAGTCACTGATTAAAGGAATAAAGAAAAATAAGTCACATAAAGATGGAATATACATGAGAGAGTCTTGATTATGTATATTATTGCATTTTCTTTAAATGTTTTGATGCAGAGAGATATTTGATTCTGGGAGCTGCTAAGTTAAACCAACATAAAGGTATTTTGACTTCAAAATTTGAGTCTAAGGATATGTTACTTGGAAAAGAGGTTCTGCTTTTGTTTCCACAGAAGATGAGAACCTGTGGATTTCTTCCGGGCTAATGTGGTTTGATGGACCAAGAACCCCTGAAAGGTCTCCATGAACCCTAAAAATATTTTGCCTAACAAACATCAGGAAGCAGTTTGGAGAAAATTATACCCAAATTCCCCAAATGATTGCTTATACATATTTAAAGGGGGATATGATAGAGAAATGAATATTTTACATTGGTATGGACTTTGATTTATTGATACAAATTTAAGGACAATTTTCTAATATTTATATTTCTACTCTTGTTTGATGTATTGTGTTTGTGCAGCTCATTTAAAAATGTAATGTATAATTTAAAATCACAGATTAATAGATAGTAATTTATAATAGTCAAACTTGTAGTTGTGTTAGTTAGGTTTCCCAGATATGCAGAGATGTATTTAAGTTAAGTAATCTTCAACACTTCAAAGACCTACAGAATATGGCATTTAAAATGTTTTAAGAACATAGACTTTTCTCGACGGTGAAACATGTCTACTTCTGGTAGCACCGATTAATTTTGAGAGGTTGATGGGCATTGAAGATACTAGTTATGGAACTTGCCTTCAATGTGACAAGGCTAGCCATTTGGGCAAGAAACTGCTGTTGCTTGGACTGTTTGATGGTATGCTTTATGGACTAGACATGCAGACATGCAGGACACACTGAAAAGTGACTGCTGAACTTTCTAAAAGATGGGATGGTCCTTCAGGGTTCCTGCTAGAAGGATTGGAGTGACTTAACAAATGTATTTGACAATGCATCTACAGCACCACAGATATGCACATGCACATATTTATTCATATGTTTCAGGAGGATGTGGTCTGTTCCAGTTCCCTAAAGAATCCTGAACAAAATGAAGTGCTCAGACCTCACACCCTCTGGCCACTTACCCACACACCGCGGTTCTGCACCATCCCACTGGGCGTTTCCTTGGCAGGTGAGCTTAGCACTTCCTTCTAGTCTGTATCCTTCATTACAGGTGACCAAACATAGGGTGTTGTAGGACATTTCCACAGTGGAGCAGCTGATGTGGCCATGTTTGGGCTGGCGGAGATGGGGGCATGTTCTCACTATAGAAAATGTCAACAATTACATTTCACTAAATACAGAGAGAGGCAGAAACTGTTACTTTAATACTGGCTTTGTATAATAACATGACTATTACCTGTTCTCAAGGTGTCAGGAGATAAAATAACCTCTTTTTGAAAAATATGGAGTCCTTACAAACCTATATTTTATTTGCACCATTACAAATATAGTTTGTAGCCCATGGGCAGGGAATTTAACTGTGTGAGAAGTCTACCTCTGATTAGATGAAGACAGCTATGTAACAACAAAGATTGTTTCTCTGCCAGAACCTATGAATTGCCCACTGACTCAATTTGGATTTTATGGCTGTGAAGAGACACCACAACCATGGTGACTCTTATAAAGAAAAACATTGGGGCTGGCTTACAGGTTCATAGGTTTAGAACATTATCATCATGGCAGGAAGCATGGTGGCATGCAGGTAGGCATGGTGGTGTAGCTGAGAGTTCTGCATCTGGATTGGCAAGGCAGCAGGAAGAGAGTGATGCTGGGCCTGGCTTGACCATTTGAAACCTCAAGGCCCTCCTCCAGTGACACACTTCCTCCAATAAGGCCGTACCTTCTCCAACAAGAGCACACCCCCTAATAGTGTCAGTCTCTCTGAGCCTATGAGGGCCATTTTCATTGAAAAACCACACCCACCCAGTAGCTACTCTTCCCAGAATACCACAGCATCATAATGTGCGCATCATAGTTGCCCAACTTCACGGCTATTAATGAGAGCCAATGAGATACAGCTGAATTTGAGTGAGACTTTCCAACCAATGGAGTGCTTTTTGTCTTTGACCTCTTCTTTTCTTCCCAAATAAAGGCATGTGAGAGACTATGCCAGTGGACTGTTGCATATTTACCAGCACTACAGGAAAAGTACCATGCATTAGAGGATGGTGTAGAAACACAAAGGAATCCCTAGTCTCTGGTGACCGTGGGGTTCTTCCACCAGTTTGGGATTATCTATACTATCTTCCTTTAGACAAGAGAAAACCCTGAAACCTTGAGGTATTAGTAATTAGGATTTTGATACCAGGAGCTATACACGAGTCAAATTCTTTCTATGCAGTACCCATTTGTTCCCCTTACCAATTCACCAGGGAAAGATACTGAATAAAAAACAAGCAAAAATACCCCCTCAAAAGAGCTAAGTTCAGGGTCTAGAGACAGTACTGTGCTCAACACTGAAGGCCAGAGGGTTATACAGCGATCGCTAAACAATCTTCATTGCAAGGTTTGAGAAGCAAGAATGTTGTGAGGACTCTGAGTGTACTTTTATGTATGAACAAGTTTTTTATAGCAAGAATATGTATTTGTTTATTTTGAAAGCTTTAAAAGAATAGGAAGTAAAATTCATGCAAAATATTCAAGTGTGCATTCTACTGGAGTTACTGGCAGACTTTATTCTGTGGGAACACTTTCAAATTACATCAGTTGGCAGAGCGTAAGTACTAAGTGAATTAGATATAAATTTCAGATTTATTACTCCATAGGGAAAATTCGAGAACTGAATGAGAGGAGAAATCTGAAACCGTGTCCTTTGCTATCCCTGGGACAAGTTGGGCTGAAGTCAACTATGAATTAAATATTTATCAAAATGTCTGTCTGCCCTGGGGGACTGTAATTGAGGGAGTCCATCATGTACAGGGTTATGTCAACTGTCTTAGAAGGTAAGTGAGATAAATTCCTGTGACTGAGATACATAAAATGGAAAATCACATCAGACAATTGCTTTTAGCGTCAGTTAAAAAAAAAATCTCAGAGAACAAGTCAGAGCTTTCCTGTGCTAAGCTGAAAAGGAGTTGTGGCATCTGTGGAGGGTACAGCACACTATCGCTGGGGTGAGAGGTGCAAGCTGCGCTGCTTCTCAAATGAAGGTTTTAATAAACTGTCGCGGCTCCACAGGGAAAGCAAAGCAAACACCGTCATTCCTTGTCATTTCTTAAGCACTCTATATTCTTCATTCAAGAATGAGTATTTATCACCAGTTTTCATAGGTACACATTTAATTACTAGATTCAACTTACAATTTTTTTGTTCCTCAATTTATATTTGTTTCAAAGAAACTCATATGGTTGATGAAGAAAACAGCAGCTTACCCTAGTTTGATCATGACACATTGTATACACGTACTGAATCATTCTACACAATAATGTACACAATATTATGGATAGATTATATAGCAACTAATCATTTAGAAAACATGGCTAAAATTGAAAAATAAACACAGGAATCCAGTCTTGTAAAAGTGAACTATCTACGACACAGACAATGACAGACCTACAAATTTGCTGTGGGTTTCATCCTTTTTTCAGATATATGCTTCTTGTCAATGTCCAAATTTTGATTCTGTCTATTACCAGAAATAGAGAAAATCTGATGTAAAATGCATCTTGCCATTGAAATGGTTTCTTAGGAGAAACCCTGGTATCCCTGGAGCTCACTTACTGTGCTGCTGGGTTTTAGCAGGCTTTTACTGAGGCATCACCAAGATTCCCCTAGTGGTTTAGAGTGAAACACCATGATTCAATGAAAATTAGAAATGACTCTAAGTGCTTTATGAAGGGGAACAAGTGTTCCATTAAGAGAAGCAAGAATGAAGCTTGTCAATCATCATTCAACATTACATAATATTGACAGTGTAGCATAAAATGTGTAAAAGACAAGGAATCTAGGATCTAATTTCTGCTAATTGCTCTTTCCTGACTCAATCTTATATTTTTATAAAAACAATGATATAGTTAAAAATTATCCTTTGTTCTTTAAGCTCTACCTGTAAGCTGCTTCTCTATACTACCCTCCCCCAGAAACAGAAGCCAGCCTTGGCCAGTGGAAGCATCTTAGAGCCCCAGATATAACATTGTTTATGAGCTGCTACTAAAGCAGCCCATAAGGCTGATTACTGCTGCTGGCTCTAAGGTGTGCTCCAATTTTACAGGTAATAAATAAGAAAAAAATACATTTTAGATTTGATTACATATAGTATATGTTTTGTTGCATTGGATCTCAAGTAAATCCACAGGCATTGATAATATGGTAAAGAAAGGACTTAATCTTCATTCAGGGCAGCTCGACTTAAAGGTGAGGTAGGTGGTGACTTTGGTGGTGAAGCTGCAGGAATTTTAGGACAATCCATAATCCATTGCTGTGGAATATTATTTTATCGGGCAATGACGTGTTACATCTGTTTATGTCCCAGAACATTACTTGAACCATGTAAAGGTGTGTTACATTTGTTTATGCTGCATTTATTTAATCAAGTAAAGATGTGTAAAGATGTAAAGATCGAGTCGTGACGAAGTCGCTGATACTCTAACTTATCTTCTGGGCTATTTTCATTTTCCTTCCAAAATTGTGTAGGTTTGGATCTCCAACACGAGTTTCTAACCACATAACACACATGTGTCCCTGAGTGAACTTGACACCACATAAGGGGTAGAATGAGGGAAGACTGCAGCGAACACCCCAGGGCCACACCTATCAGACTGAAGAGGTTGATGAGACACAAGCGCTTATGCAGACGAAGATCAAAGGCATCATACAAGGCTTACAAAGGAACAGCCTTCTGAGCGGCACCGTGAACTTCTACAGTCGTTAGTGTAGGGCAGAAGGTTTGGGTTTAGATTATAGAGGGCAGGGAGGCAAGGTTAGGACCTTTCTCTGAAGGGACGGTGGGCTGTCCATTCCGCTTTTCCCCTTTGAGAAGTCATGCGGAGGAAGTTAAAACATCTGTCTTCTTCACTGTCCACTATTTGGAGGAAAAAAATAGAGGTTTCACAGAGACCTGGGAACTGCCAGTAACTGGTGGCCTCAGGGAAAATATTTCAGATGTGGTCAGAACAATTGTTTTAGTGAGGATGTGTGGGCTTTACTGCTTGACGGAAAATGGTCTTCCGTTGCCTTCACACATCAACAGTGGCTTGAGACTGGAAATCCGTATTCTGAGTCCTTTCTCTCAGAGTCCTACATCTCCAGACATTTTGAATGCCCACTAAAGAGCCCCGGGCTGGTCAGAACCTCTTGGAGGTAATGATGATATTTGTAATTAGAAAGCCAATGCTGTTTTATGTTTTTCTGGGGCATTCAAAAATGTCACTAAGATTATTTCCAGACATCGACCTGTTTTTAATACTGTTTTCTGGCATTCACTAACTGATTTTAAACTAGATTCGAAGGTTTTGGTTGTGCATGTTTGTTTTTGAGATCTCATCTTGGGGGTATGTTCTTTGATCTTCTGCTGCCTCTACTCCTCAGCCCCATCCACTCTCTGACTTCCTAACACGAGAGGGACCCTTGTAGCATCTGCTCTACTGTCAATTTACGCGTTTTCAGAATTCTGTTATCTCTGAAATTATCCTCTACTTTCAAGGTTGTATTTTCCAGTTTATTAATCTGGCTTTTGAGTATGCTTTATTGTACAGATAGTTTTGAGCCCCCTCCTCGCTCTAAGGATTCTCGTTACTCTTTGATGTCCCCTCAATTCTTTGGGATCCTAGTCTTACTTTATTTGATGCCTTTGCCTTTGAGGCTCAACTCTTTAATTTTTCATGCTTCCCTGTCAGCCATTTTTGTTCAACCTGCTGGCCATAGTTTGCCCTTGATTTTTGGCAGGCTACATGATAAAGATCTGATTGGAATAATTTCCTATTTACCACGGGGTTCCGTTTTAGTAGCTAATAAACACAGACAATAGATGTCTGTAGAACTTTTGGATGCTCTTGGAATGTAAGCCAGTGAGTGCCCAGCATAGTTATAGACGCACAGTTCTCAGGAGACAGTGCCCTTTGCCGAGGGATCTAGGTGAAATTGTGGCATCTTGGAGATATCAAGTCCTTAGCAAAGGACATTGATGATAGACAGAATAAGGCTTCCAGTTTCAGTCATGAATGAACCAGTCCACCAAGATGTCCACCAAGATGCTTCTTAAGTCTAAACTTCAGAAAAATCAATTATTAAATTTTACATATACTTATGTCCCAAATCTAGTACTCTAGACAGAGTAGCATTGGGGGCTAGGCACTTGGAGGGAGTCCTCAAGTCCTTGACTTGTTTTTACCTTTCCTTGGGAAGCCTCCGCCTTCCTGCCAGGTGAAGCCTTTGGAGGCTGGGGCTATGTAGTTGTAAGAACTAGGAACTCAGGTAACAGCCGGTCAAACTGGCGGGGGTGGGAGTGGGGTGGATCTGAGACACTGTTCTGTCTTTGCCGTGAAAGCCATGACTCCCACTGCTGTTCCCACTCTTTCTTGCTGGCTTGACTTGGCTCCTTGGAATCTCACCAGAACCTGTTCTCCACTTTCTGGAGCTGGAGACATTTGAGTTGAGGCGCTCCCACTGCAAAATTCTGGTGTGACGCAAGCCCTGTCTTGTGGGAGTAATCCAGCCTTCACTCTGACTATCCCAAGTCTCGGCATCTTTCCTAATGTTCTTCTTACCCCATCTTGATTATCGAAGTTTGAGTAACCTGTCCATTTACCTCTAGACCAGCAGTTTCCAGCCTGTGGGCCACAGCACTTTGGGGGTTGAATGAACCTTGCACAGGAGGTACCCATCAGACATCCTGCACATCAGATGTTTACATTACAATTTATAATGGCAGAAAAATTACAGTTATGAAATAGTGATGAAAATAATATCATGGTTGCAGGTCACCACAACACGAGGAACTGTATTTAAGAATTGTGGCATTAGGCAGGTTGAGAATCACTGCTCTAGACAGACATTTCTTTGCCTATTCATTAAAAGACTATGAATGGTAAAGTTGGCAATGATGGGGTCAATCCAACTTGGCGGTTCTCAACCTTCCTCACAGTTTTCCCCTTCTTAGGAGTAGGAACAAATAACTGACCGGCCCATGAGACCCTGAGCTGTGGAAGTTGGACAAGACAACCAGGAAACGACATGAACTGGCCAGACCACATACCTCTACAGAAGCTCTCTGTCCCGGACCACAAACCGTTGGGTTGACACAAATGGATGCTGCTTCCCACGAGGTCAAAGCCAGGACGACATCGGACCCCACAGGCTGCATTGAAGTGGTTTTTGCAAGTGTTTTGTATAAAAAAACCATTTTCAGGAGGCTTCAGGGCAGGGCAGTGGACAACTAACAGAGAAAAAACCAAAAAGGCAAAGTTGGATTTTGTCTATGTAACTGTATTGCTTCAGTTTATTCAGCAAAGCATGCCATCTGTCCATTGACATGTCTCCATATATAAATCTTTATTTATCGATACTAATTTCTCACAGCCTTTCCATTTGGCCCATCCAATTTTTAAGTATGTATGGAACAAGAACCCCTACATATGACTCCCAGTACGTATTACTACCAATTAAAACGTAACATAGGCTGGACACTGCCTTTTAAGCTTCACAGGGTTTTATTTTTATACTGGTACAGATGAATGTAAGATTTCATGGACTTTCTCCCCAGCTCTGGTGCTGAACCCCAGGACTTCATGTGTGCTAGGCACATGCTCGACCACCAAGCTATATTCCCTAGTCCCTAGTTCTTGACTTTCATAGCTCATTAGATAATTTCCCTATTAATAAAGGTAGAATAAAATAATGAAGAGATAAAGAGCCAGGTGTGGCGGCACACACCTTAATCCCAGCTTCTGCCGTGCACTATATACTATGTAAATATTTTCTACTTTTGACACGATGGGAAAATATTTATGAAAAAAAAACTTTTTAAAGATGAATTTGAGTACTACCAGGCCCAAGACAAGCTGGTTTGCCATTCAAATTCATTGCTGATGTTGTAGCATTGCTCATTTCTAAGTACTAATTCATAGTTTCTGCAGTCACACTGCTCCTATGAGCTCAGATCTTTTCTCTAGAGCAGGAAGCCCGTGTGTTTAGTGCTATGTAATAGGAACAAATGACACTCCCTGTCCCTGCAGTGTGATCAAAGATGGGGATGTTAAAGACCACCCTAAATGTATCCAGTGAAGCCACCACTCTGTAAAATAAAAGCTCAAGGTCAGCTTTCTATTTCCTGTTTGCTCACAGTAGGTGGCTTACCATGACAGGTCTGACCAGATGTCCGGTACCCTTCTCGGCACACACAGTCTTCAGGGGATGTGCTTCCAGGTCGAGAGGTATGGTTTTCATCAGGACATGGGATGCATGTGCTGATTCCTCCTGGAGAAGCTTCAGGTTTATACGTCCCTGATGGGCAAGCTGTGGGCAGAAAAGTGACCAAAGAAGTTCGTTTATCTCCATAGAAACTTAGAAAAAATGTTGAGTAGAATGGGGTGGAGATAATCATTCTACATAGAAATAATTATTATATATTTCAAGCAGAAAAGAAGCTTTTAAAAAGTTTTTTTTTTTATTTTTACGTTTGTGTTTTGCCTGCAGGTTTGTATGTGTATCACATGTGTGCAGTACTGATAGAGGCCAGAAGAGGGCATCAGATCCCCTGGAACTGGCTTGCAGTGTGGGTGCTGGGAATCGAACCCAGTCCTTTGGAAGAGCAGCTAGTGCTCTTAACCACTGAGCCATTTGTCCCCAAAGGCTGACATATTTCATTTGTTATGTGCAAGGCATGAAACTTCTCTAGCCAACCCTAGTGTCTGTCATAAAATACGACATTATAACATGTTGGGGTTGACTTTTGGAAAAACTCAGCACAGCAGTATATATTAAGGGACTCAAAGAAATCAATGGCACTCCACAGATTAAGCAAATCACAGCAAATAGGAAATACATATTACATCTCCCCATTCTGTGCAGTCACTCCACCTCTACCCCAAGATCCCTGGGTCCCCTCAATGCAGATCTGCAAATTCACCCCATCATGTCCGTTGGGAGACCTTGACAAAGGATGAGGAGAAACCGAAGGGCTAAAGGCAGAAACTTAACTGATGGGAAAAGGTTTTGTGAAGAAGAAGGAATGAAAAAATCCTGCTTCTGCCAGGCTCTCAGGGAGCAAAGATTAAAGGCAGAATCTAACTGACCTTACTTCGATCGCCCCTCTACACTGACAGTGTGTGGCTTTGAATTTGTAGCTTCAGCCCTTTGGGAATGCCCATCTGTAAAACAGCTCAAAAAATAAGACATTTAATAGCGAAGGGGACTTGGCGGTATTCAGCTAAGTAATTAAATGAAGCACAGCCATGAGGTGGGTTTGATTATTGAGAGAAGCCACAACCAAGGAGCGTGTATTTCCATGCCAAAAGCATGAAGCAATTGCATCAAAAGTAAGATTCATAGTAAAATGCAGCCATTAGGAAAATAACCGTGGTTCTATAATTCTTCATTTACATTAAAAAAATAGACTATCAAACTCCCATGGCATATGCTAAAAAATTCTAGTTCTGAATCCATTTAAAACTTTAAAAATGAGGGAAACATTAAAAATACTAATAAGTCTCTGCCTATGGAAAACAGTTTGGCATAGGGGAAAGAACTATTGCTTCAAAGCATTTTTTTTAGTGACCAGTAAGTGCTCTTGAATTACACATTATATCAGACATATCTTCACCCGAACGCTGAGGGTCAGGAACCTCAGGTTATTGCAAGACAACAAGGCCTCCTTTAAAGAGAAGCCGGCATTTGCACGGGCAAGTGATTGAGATAAAGGCAGTCATACATAAGAGCAAGAAAATACAACTGCAAAATGATCCTTGCTACCATGGAAAAATGACAGGAGCAACAGAATTGCAGGACAACAGAGCCAAGTAGGCACAGCCGTAGTCACTATTATGCTATCAAGGCTGAGACTGCAAGATTCACAGCAATATCCAAATGAAATCAACAGAAGCCACAGCCAGCAGGAAGGAAACACATCACAAGTTTACGAGGAAAATCAATAAGATAGTGATGAGTATCAAGCAGATCCTTCATGTCCCCGGTACAAAAACAAATTCAGGGGGCGGGGGTGGGGGGAAATCAGCATGGATTGAGGTAGAGAGCTGTGTAAAAGGACACTATGGATGCAACAGTCAGAACTCTGGGCAAGAACCAAGGAAGACACTGGGCACGTACATGGGTGATACACATGATTCTAGAAAATAAAGTCATTTCATCGGTTAAGAACGAAATCAAAATCAAAAACACAGGTTGTGAAAAATAGTGTTAAATAAACTGCTTGAGAGAGAGAAACTTGGAACATGTAGTCATATTCTAGTGTCACATTAAATAATTGTGAAAACGGAAACGAATAACAAGTAAAGCTCCCTTTTCTCAAGAAAATACACGGTAAGAGACAGAAAATAACTTTTGTATAGTATAAAGAGGAAATAATTCAGATACAAGAGAACCAGGAAGAAAAGTGGAAATAAGAAAGCAATTCATTCACACGTACCAATATGATATAATGAAAGGAAAATGCAGGTTCCAATTTGTTCATAAGAACACTTGTGTAGCTACGAATAAGAAGAAGAATGTAGGACCTCAGCACTCAGGAGGCTGAGACAGAATGAGTGTGAGTTCACTACTACCCTGGACTACATAACAAGTCCCTGAAGAGATGGGGAGAAAGGAGGAGAAAAAAGGCAGAATGGGGGTGAGTTGTTTAATAACACAAGACAGATATGAGTGTGAGAATAAATAGATGAAGAAGAAATGTATGAGGCTAAAAATCCCAGGGCAAATGGTTTATTGCTCAGCATGAAGTAAAAATGAATCAGCACGGGGAAAATGAACGGCTGCCTTTTAGTTTGGCAACCTCTCAAATGATGTTAGCACCTCTTCCAGATAGGTGTGTGAGGAAAGGGTTTCTTTTCTGAGCCATGAAAAACACGTAATGTTTCTCTAGGGTAAACTGAGGGAATCCACGAAAAGTCTCACAGTGTGTCTTCCCTTTGATGACTTTGTCTCTAAAGGTGTTCCAACTAAATATGAGCAAGGATCTACACTAGACACTTTTGATTATTGCATAACATTGATGACGATGTAAATGTCCACAGAGAAAGGCTTTCTTGAGTTCTTAAGACACATCCAACCAACTAGACAGTCGCCATAGAAATATAGGTTCTGAGCTGGGGAGATGGTTCCCTTGGTAATGTGCTTCCTGTGTGAGTTCACACCATCGAGCATCCATGTAGTACACGTCTGTCATCCATGTGCTGGGTGTGTGGAGATAGGCAGGTCACAGGAACTTGCGGGTTGGCCAGGCTTGCTGAATCAGTGAGCTCCAAGTTCAAAGAGACCCTGTCTCACAACAGACACCAACCTCTGGCCTCCGTTGTTACTACATATACCCATCACATACACACGACTATGTACACACACATTGTCTCTTCTCTCTCTGTCTCTCTCCTTCGAATAAAGGAGTCAAATATTCAGTAATTTTTAAAAAAATATTTTTTCAAATTTTCTTTTTATATGTAGGGGTTTTGCCTGCGCGTGTCTGATGCTCCAAGACTCCAGCAGAAGGCACTGAATACCCCAGAACTGGAGTGACAGACAGCTGTGAGCTGACATTTTGGTTCTGGGAGAGAATCCTGTCCTCTGGAAGAGCAGCCAGTACTTTTCATGACCCAGTGAGCCATCTCTCCACCCACTGTTCATTAAATTTACAATCAACTCCCAGCTCATTTCCCAACCATGCGTGTGTGTGTGAGTGTGTGTGTGTATTCACATCTCATCAACCATTCATGTGTGTGGGTTATTCTCATTCATCAGCCACGCGTGTGTGGGTGGGTATTCTCATCTTATAGGTATGTTGTAATCAACAGAATTTCTAACACTTTGTAAATATTCCCCCCCCCATTTCTTTCTCTTTCTTGTCCTCCACTTAGCTTGTCTTTGTGTGTGTTCCCCTTTTGCTAAGCAAATTTCAGCATCCTCCGAGACTCTCGCTTATTCTTCAAAGTTTCCCCAACTCTGTGGACAGTTAACGCCCCTTCTCTTCTGAGTCCCACAGCACATCCCTACCCACTGTGCTCTGGTGCCAGGGTGTGTGATAGCTTAGTTGTCTCTTTCTCCAAGCGGGCAACGCACTCTGGGAAGTTCCCACATTTTTCCAATCCATTGGACTCCGCAGCTGTCTACCCCACTGCCTCAGTTGGCAGCCACACAAGCAGAGGAGGGCAAGAGAAAACAGTGGTTCCCAGCCGGTGGAGGCTGGGCCTAGACGGAGGCCATACTAATATCATGAAGACGTCAATGGGATGAAATGAAGATGTTAGATCTGGAAGCAAGACTATCGTCTCACAGTCTTGGCTCTTCCAGCCACAAGCTATGGGGTGCTGGAATAGGATTTTCCATTTTTCTATTTCTGTAACCTTAGGAAGTTACAGCTAATAATGTCTAAGTTCTTTCCGAAGGTAATATGTGAAGATTCCATAAATAGAATATGGAAAAGCCACCTGAAGAAGTCTTCGCAAAGTGTAGTCATTTCTGGATGCAGATTTGATATTTTATATTAAAAAGCAATATAACTACAGAAGAAACTAGCCCTACATGACTGTTTGCCAAGCCTCCTTGAATATAAGGGTTTACAATATTGGAGCATAGTGCTTGGGATAAAAATATCTGAAAGCACATTTGGAAACACGTTGTGAAATTCGCAGTGGTGATGGGAACCAGACTCCAGGAGAACTATTTGGAGGCATTACACAATACTAGGGGGCGAGGGGTAATCAACTTCTTGGACTTTCAAGGGAGAAATACATCCTCATCCCAAACTAAGCAAAGGCTGAAAAGATGAAATAAATCTGCGGTTTGAACAAGCTTCTCAAGGCTTGCTAGAGGTGCATGGTTTCGCTTTGTTTTGTTTTCTGTTTAAAACAAGGCGTTCCTGGAAGTAAACCAAATATTATTTCTTAACTCCTCTCTTTGTTGCTGTTAAAAATAAGCACTTTCTCTTTTCAGAAACATGTTGGTGTTAGTAGCTACTATTACTGGAAGTGTGAGTCTTGAGGTTGTCATGGTCAAACACCAGCTGGGGTGAAATTGTTTGACCGAAGCAGAGTCAAACATCAACTATTTTAGAATCTGTAAAAAGAGAGGCCTCAATGCTCTCTAGTCTGTTGGGCCCATTAACTATCAACACACACTATCCAAGGTGTGTTACGTGTCTGTATAACACACAACATACAGGGACTGACGCTCTATCTAATTCCTCCTTATGCATGCTCCAAGATTAACTTTTAAAGCCATAATGGATATTGGAAGCCTCCACCCCTGCAGAACTCATCTCTAAAGGTTAGTGAGTAATTTTAAGGAGCGCAGTTCCTGAGAGATTGCATGAGATGCATCTGGGGGTGCAGGATGCCCATTATTGTAGACAGAGCAGCAGCCCTTGGAGCCGTGCCATGCAGAAGCCTTCGCTTCTGCTCTACCTACGTAGGTCGACATTGAAACACCACACTTCTTTCCAACCTTATGCATTTGGTCTGAATGCAGAATCTGTTCCTGCAGGGAGTTGTGCTCCGATTTTTCCAGTGTCGAGCCGTTCACAAAAACAAGACCTAGCTGTACGCAGAGGGACTTTATTTCCACCCGGCAACTCTGATCCGTCATGATTTTGTCCGTGAATGAAGCGACCCTGAAGCCTCACACATCAGTGCTCGTGAGGAATGCGTAAGTATCCTGCTACTCCCCCGGGGACTGATTAGCTCATTTGGCTAGAGTACAGGCTATTTAAGTGAAATTGTGGATTTGAACCCTGTGGGGTGCCTTACCAGCAAATGGTGCCTTAACTGCAGGCTTCCCTGCTTGTGATAGGAAGCACCGGTTCAGTCTTACCAGGAGGGTGATGGATTACCAGAACTGTCAACAAAACGAAGTCCTGAGCCCTCACAGGATGCCTTGGTAAATTAAGAACTACACAGAAAGACAGTCAGGCAAGCAGGCAGACAGACAGCAACACACACACACACACACACACACACACACACACACACACACACACAAACACACACACCATTCTAGCTTAAAAATATTGTTTTTTTTTTAACTCCAGAGGCATTAAAGTTAAACTATTATATAGCCCCATTACAAGGTTATAGATAAGTGGCTTCTTGTACTTCTTTTTTACTTGGTATTAACAGACTTTTGTTATTATTTGATTGTTATTACTATTATTACTATTACTATTACTATTATTATTATTATATACCCCTGGCTGACCTGCAACTAAGTACATATCCCAGGCTGGACTCAAACTCAGAGATCCACCTGCCTCTCCCTCCAAATGTTGGGATTAGAAGATGCACCACCACATCTGGCAATAAATTTTTAAGTGTGTGTGTGTGTGTGTGTGTGTGTGTGTGTGTGCACATGTGAGCCCGAGGACAACTTCAGGCATCATCCTGAGTAATTCCATCAATTTCATTTGGAGATTAATTCCATCATTCTCCACTGGCATGGAGCTCACCAGTGAAGCTAGACCATCTGTCCAGTGAGCCCCAGGGATCCTTCTGTCTCTTTTTTCCCCAGTGTTTGGTTTTAAGTATGTACCAACATGCCTGGCATTTTCTCATGGTTCTGGGGATTGAATTCAGGACTTTATGTTTGCAAGGCAAGCACCTTACTAACTGAGCTCTTTCCCTAGGTATCAAAATCATCAATAGTCCCCAATAGTTCATTGTTGTGACCGTGAAAAGGGAGGCAGAGGCAGAAGAACATGTGGGTGAACCTGGGCTTGTCCAACAAAGCATCCCTGTCGTAAGTGAGGTGCAAGGGGAGGGACAATTCCAAAGATTATTCACAGATCTCTTCGTGTGCCCTGGAAGATTATTCACAGATCTCTTCATGCGCCCTGGGACACATACCTGTCCATACTCACACATGTGAACTTGTGCATGGGTGAACATAGTGTCCATGCATTCGTGCACACAGACATGTGTGGCTCTTAAATCTTGGTCATGACACCTATTCTGACTTGTTTCTGGTAACTCCAGCCTCATTTCATAGCAAGCTATCTTAAGGCAAGTCCTGTGCCACACTCTTATCTGCCAGAGCACCTAAAATAATCAACAGACAGTTGAAGAAGTCAATGAACAAATTTAAATGACTTTCTTCTGTGGTTTCCATAAAACCCCTTTTGGAATGACTGGGCCTGCCTGTGTTGTCTGGGCTGCCATACTTGAAGTAAGTCATCATGCATTTCTTTCCCCTTTAGACTTCCATTATAAAACATCTGACATGTCTTCTAACTGACATTTGTGTAAATTAAATTGCAAGTACTTTACTTTGGCAGCCACAATTCTTTCAACACACGAGATTTCTCTATCATTATCTCTCTCCCATGTCACTCATTATGAGAGGGTGTGGAAGGAAGGAGAATTCCCAAAATTCTGATGGCTTTGACGTTTCTGATCCTACAGTATGTAACTAATTAGAAAGCCATTTCCCAACCCCCGAAATCACTCCTGCATGGGGGAGCAAAGCTGTAAACTTAAATTCAGAGTCTCTAAAACAGGACGAAAAAGAGGCTATGGGGAATGGAGCAAAGAATTCCATCCTATGCAGGACGACATCAAACACAAACTAATGGGGGGGGCACTGCAGTAGATAACAACCCACCGGAAACTCTTAAAGGCATTGGGACCAGCAAGAGCATAGCCAGCCCCAAGTATCAGCAGATGGGACCACATGAAAATAACGTTTCTGCACAGACAAAACCAAACAGAACACCCAGCAACCCAGAAGAGCATCCAGACAACTTCTGGAATAGAGAACCCTTACCAGCCACACCTCAGAACACGAGCACCCAGAATCTACAAGGATGTGCAGGAATTCAACACCGAGGGAAGAAAACTACCCCATGGCTAAGGAAATGAACAGAAAAATGTCGAGGGAAGAGACAGACATGGCCAATGGCTATTCTTGAGAATGCTCAGCATCCCTAGTCAGGAGGGAAACGCAGACAAAAGCTACTTTGAGACACCACCTCCCCCTTCTCTGAATGGCCACTATCAAGGAACCTGAGCACAAATGTTAGAGAGACTATGGGGAGAGAGGAATGCTTACTCACCGCTGGCGGCAGAGCAAATTAATACACCATTAGGGAAACGAGTTCAGAAGTTTCATACGGCACAACCGCTCCACATATACCTAAGGAACTCCACATCCTGATACAGAGATATCAGCACATGTGTGATCATTACTGCTCTAACTACTATATCAAGGAGTGGAACCAACCTAGATGTCCATCAGCAAATGAAGAGATAGTGGAAGTATGGCATCTGTGCAAAACTGAATAGTATTTGTCTGTACAGAAAAGTGAAATCTGTAGGAAAATTTGTAGGAAAGTCTATCAAGTAAGGCGGGAGAAAAAACACCACATATTTTATCTCATATGCACATCACAGCTGTAATGGATGTGTAAACAGCTGTAAATGAGGATATGATGTTTAGAGAGGAACCCTAAAGTGGGTGACCAAAAAATGTGATGAGAAAGGGACAAAACCTGTGGCGGACACAAAAGGCAGGAAAGAGTCTGTCCATCTGTTTTACTTTCCGAACTTAACCTCGATCATAGTTTCTCTTTTGTAAGTAGGAGAATATGAATGTAATTGATAATGAATGTGTATGACCTGAAATGACAGCCAACAGCTCCAGAGTGGCCAGTCTAATGACAAAAATTTCACTTGCAAATATCCTGATTGTTTTTGTAGGAGGTTCTAAGGTATATATCAAAACCAGAATCCCTCTTAAAACTGGCAGATGGCTTAAATAAAACTAGTTTACAAGGAAAACAAACAAAACTCAATTGTGTTTCCATAGATTAGCAATGACCACACAGGAGGAACTAAAAATGTACTAATAATCACTTACAGTGACTCAAAAATAAAACACATGTGTAAATCACGCAAAACCTATACAGAACTTATGCTGAAAAAAAAACCCAAAGACCCAAGCATACTTCGTGTTCATAAATTTGAAGTTTTAACATAGCAAAAGTGTCAAGTTTTTAGCAAGTGATGTACAGATACAGGGCAGTGCCTGTGAAAATTAGAGCAGCCTTTCTTGTACATGAAGATAAGATTGTTTAAAGTTTATATGGAAAGATGAAGAAGCTAGAATAGCTGTAATGATTCTGATAGAGAATGAACACAGCCAATGTCAAGACTTAGTACACGGCTGTAGGGGTTGACACTGTGTCTGATGGATCAGAGCGCATCTCAGAACCAGACAGCAACACATCCAACAAGCGCAAAATGAGTTCAACGAGGGAAGCATCAACTTTCCAGGAAACTGTGGAGAAACTCGGTCCACACAGGTAAAGCCACCGACCAGACGTAAGTCTCACACCTTAAGAATAAAATGTGGCACGGATGTCCATATCAATGCAAGGCTAAAATGCGTTTAGAAGTGAACATAAGATAAAAATCCTTGGCAGTCAGGAAGGCGAAAGTATAATGCACAGATGGCAATGATGGTGAATGGACACCTCCAAGTTCAACAGCATTCCCACACTTAAAAGAATGACCCAAGAGCCATATCTCTTACCCCAAACAAAACATTTTAAGACAGATCAGGCATATTCACGTAAGACCCGGGACTCTGAAACCGCTGGAGGAACACAGAGAGAACACTCTTAAAGAAACAAACATAATCAAGGATTTTGTAAAAAGGACTCCAGAAGCAGCAAATCTCACAGAACTGACAAATGCATAGAATTCAAAGCGTCTGCACGGCAAAGGAAAAATCAATAGAATGAAGCCAGCAGAATTGGGAAGAAATCACTGACAAATGTGCAAAGGACAGGAACTTAACCTCAAGGATCTATAAGGAACCCCCAAATTAAACACCCAAAATATCCCCCAATCAATAAATGGACTAATTAGTTGAATAAAAAGAGGAAGTACAAATGGACCATAACTAATTGGAAAATTGTCCAATATCCTTAGCAACCAGGAAGCTGCTAATTAAACCCACAGAGCATCCACAGAAGAGCCGTCATCAAGACAATCACCACAAGCGCTGACAAGGGTTGGGGAAGAGGACTCTTCTGCACTGTGGGCATTTAAT
Organism: Myodes glareolus; assembly: GCF_982192425.1. Taxonomy (NCBI): domain Eukaryota; kingdom Metazoa; phylum Chordata; class Mammalia; order Rodentia; family Cricetidae; genus Myodes; species Myodes glareolus. The sequence continues at coordinate 18,087,561 of NC_142041.1, read as the reverse complement.
CGGCAGGGAGGGTCCTCAAAGAACTAAAAACAGAACTGCCGCATGACCTAGCTGCGCCATGGGGGATGCTGTGTCAGCAGACTACAGAGACACTTGCAGGTCCATGCTGATCACTGCTCTCTTCCCAACAGCCAAGGTATGGAGTCAGATAAACAGATAAAGAAAATCTGAGAAATATACATAGTGGAGTCCTAGTTAGTTATAAGGAGATGGAGATTATGATCGTCACAGGAAAATGAATGAAATTGGAGATAATTGTGTTAATTGAAATAAAACAGACCCCAGAAGACTAGATTTGAATTCAATCTCTCTCTCTCTCTCTCTCTCTCTCTTTCTCTCTCTCTCTCTCTCTCTTCCCGCCCCCCCGCCCCGTGTGTGTGTGAAACATAAGTGCACAAAGGTGGTTATGAGAGAGGAATAAGCAAAGAGGAAATGAAGGACGGTGAAGGAACATATTACATATATGACAAGAGGCAGAAGCAGGGATGTGGGAGGACAGCAGGGGGTGGATGAAATACAACGGTATAAATGTGTGAAAACACAACAAAGCCACTACTTTGTAGGCTTCCCAAAAATAATTAATAAAAATAAGACAACCATGTTCTCAGACAATAGAGAGAATGAGAAATAAATGCTGGAGAATGAGGGATGCCGTTTGTGAATTACATGGCTGGTGCAGACCTAGCATGCACAAAATACAAAGAATTCTCATGTTCTGAAAATAAAAAGCAAATAGAGCCAATCAGAAGAAGGATAAAGAGTCAGCAGAGACGGTTCCCTGCAGAAGGCATCCGTCACAAACACGCGTGTAAAAGGATACCCAGTTTCGCTGGAGACAACCAAAGGAAAATAAGACGCCACAGCATTCCTATCAGAATGACGGAAATCAATAAGAAACCGCTGAAAATGATACAGAGACACGGAAGCACAAATCCCTCTTTCTCTCGTTCTACACCCTCCCTCCTCTTCTTTGCTCTCCCTTTTTATCTTATTTTAAAGTCAATCTTCCTATGTAGCCCAGGCTAGCCTCAAACATTGAATATGCCTGTGTCAGTCTCCTGAGTGCTAGAAATATGGTAGATATTATCATACTCAGCCTCACTCATGTATTTCTGGTGGGACTGTAAAATTGTGTTGGATATTTTGTTTTTTAAACTAAGCACATGGGTACTATGTTACCATTCCATGTCATTTCTGGACATTTAGCACACAAATACATTTATGCACAAATGTTTATGGCAGCCTTAGCCATAACACAAACCCTCACCGTCCACCCCACCTCCCCATTTCCTTATCCCCTTTCCAGCCTTCCACTCCCACCCGTTCTTAGCATTAACTGTCAACTTTGACACAGTCTATAGACATCTGAAAAGAAGGTCTTGTTTGGGAGTTTTCTCCAATCAGATTGGCCTGTGGGCGTGCCTGTTGGGGATTGTCTTGATTATTAATTGATGCAGGAGGGCCCAGCTCATTGTGCATTACACCATCCCTAGGTAGGTAGTCCTGGGCTGAGTGAGAAATCCAGCCATGCATGTGCCAGAGAACAGGCTAGAGAGGAAGCCAGCAAGTAGCATTTCCCCAAGGTTTTTGCCCTGACTTCCATCAAATGATTGAACGATGACCTGGAAGTGTAAGCCAAACAAACCCTCTCCTCCCCAGGCCACTTCTGCTCAGGGTGCTTGATGACAACAATAGGGTAAAACTAAAACCAACCTGAAAATTGCCCAGATGCTCTCCATCAGACATGTGGTTAAACTGGGGTGTATTTCTACTACTAAATAGTCCTTACCCGCACAAAGGAACAAACTATCGAACATGCAAGTGGGAAAGCCTAGGGAGCCAGGCTGGATGAACAGCGTCAGTCTCAAAATGCTGCATGACTCCATTTATAGATCATTCTGGAAATGACATTATGTAATTAGACAACCGATTGGTGGTTTCCAGAGGTGGGGGTGGGGGTGCTAGGAGTTGGAGGAAGTTGTTAGGGCTGTATCAGACAAACCGAGTGATCCCTGTGGCAGCAAAAATGGTGGTATCAATCTCACAGCTGTGGTGGATTGAATGAGCATGGGCCCCACAGGCTCATATACTTGAATACTTGGTCGCCAGTTGGTGGAACTGTTTGGGAAGGGTAGGCAAGGGTAGCCTCGTTGGCAGAGCTGTGTCACTGGGGGCGGGCTCTAAGGTCACAAAAGACCTGCCATAACCATTTAGCTCTCTCTGCTTTATAGACATCTCCAGACATGGACTAGAAGCTGAAGAAAGGCACTGGGAGACTAAAGGGCAGATTGCAGATTAATATGCTGTCATCTGTCCAAGACAGCTCCTCAGGAAGGGCACACAAAGCCCTTTCAGATTCTTTTTAGGAAGAGCATAGATTTCTTACTACTACTAATGAAAACTTTCCATTTTTAAGCTTAATGTTCATTCCTAAGACAATTATTGATTTTGAAGTTTTCTCTGACTTCCTTACTATGCTGCTGATGTTACTGGTTTCCAGTTGATTCCTCTGGATTTTCCAAGGGAGAAACAGCATAACATGCAAATGATAAGACAATTCTTTTCATATTAAGCATAAAATAATAAAACACGTTATTTTGTGACATTTTCATAAAATAATAAAACATGCTATTTTGTGACATCTTCTCCTTTTGCCATAAATATCAACATGTAGCATGCATTTTTCTCAAAAATTGTTCTATGTTTATCTTCATATAGCGTCCCCCGTATTTTTTTTTTTTTGGCAAGATCTGTAAATCTCATCCTAACAAAAGACTCCCATCTGTTAGCCTCATGCTACATACAGTAATCATGGTTTGCTTTGTGCATTTGCTAGATGTTATACTGTGCAAATGGTAAATGGTAAACATGTGCAAAACACCCTGGAATGTTAATGCCTTGTGCTGGCCGCTGTATGAATCGAAACATCATCACTGGCCTTTAAAGCAGGCAAACAACTTGTACGCGGGTGCGCGTGTGTGTGTGTGTGTGTGCGCGTGTGCGCGCACACACACGTGTGCAAGCGTGCGTGCACGCACACGTGTACACGCTCACACACATACATACATACACACACACACACACGCACAGAGAGAGAGAGAGAGAGAGAGAGAGAGAATCTTTGGAACAAATTTGGAAGCAATCTTGGTAACTAAATAACATGAAAGAGATAAGTGTGTGATTAGCCACTTCCTATTGTTGAACTCAGCCTTCCAGATGGTTCCCTTTGATTCTGAGCCAGGGCTGTTCAGGGTCAGTAGATTTGTTCACCTCAAATTCTCTATAAGAGGAATGGAAAATTCCCAGGAAACTGAGAATCCAGCAGAGTTCCCATATGCCGTGCTCTAATATCTAAACGTGTAACTCATTTTATTTATTTACTCATTCATTCATTCACAAAAAAATTAATGAACATTCCAAGTTCATGTGCCATGAAACATGGGTTATAAAATAATAATAATAAAAAATATAATTATACCCTGAAGCAATTCACAAAGTGTAAAAGAAGGAATATCCCAAATAGCAATGCTATATGGTAAGAAAACAGGGAGGAAAATGAAGGGCACCCCAGCACCTCCATCTGGGTCAGACTGATAAGCTTTGGGAGGGAGAGATGCGAGCCGAAACTGTGTCGGAGAAGGATTTTCTGTGAGTACTGGAGAACGGGTGAGTGCTGAACACAGAAGCCATGGAAGATTCCAGGCAAAGGAACTGAAGGGACACAAGCAGAGCCTTCACAACCACAAGCAGTTTGAGGAAGCTGCAGTGTGAGTCTCTTTCTATAGACTCAAGCAAGAATTCAACCTTTCCATCGCCGCCTGCCTCTAGTAGTTCTTCTTAAACTCTTTACAAAGAGACACAGCAGTGTTTGTAAATCTCATGTCCTTGCACAGGTTTAATTTGTTAATATTGAATAGGTTTTTCTCCTGCTTGTGCTACTGATACTGGAACTTGGGGTTATGCAGCGTCTTGTACGGACCATGTCGCTTCCCTGACCATCACCCCATCACTTAATAGATTCTACTATGTTTGTGTTGTGTGACACTGTTTCTGGGAAAATGAGAAGAAATGACAGTTCACCCCAGATAGGAAACCAACAGCAACCAAAATAAGGGTGCCACCTAAATCCAATTTGGTGAACCGATGAGTTTTACTGGAGTTACTTACAGGAACAGAAATGATTCAAAGACAGCCACAGCACCAAAGACCCACTCCAGATGGGTGATGGCTAGCAACAGCTGGGACCCCAAAGCTCACTGCATGACTTTCAGGTGGTTCAAAGGGTTGGAAACTTCTTTCTTTTCCAGGCAGCTCAGTTGGGCTGCGCCCCTTCCAGGAAGCTTGACCAGTCTGAGCCTCTTCTAGGCAGCTCAGGTAGTCCTGCTTTTAGGTGGCTTGGGCTGGTCTGAGAGTCTCTCAGACGTCCTTACTGCTATGTGTGTGCTTGGGAAGAAAGGAACAGACTGGATCTAGCCAGTTTCAGGGACTTCCTGCAGCCTCTGATGTGCTCATTTCTTGGTCTTGCCTAGTAGGTTGAAAGACTTAAGACTTAATCTTCCTTTAACATCCTGTGTCTCAAGAGATTCCCTCCAAGATGGAATTATGTAACCTACACAGAGAGAGAGAGAGAGAGAGAGAGAGAGAGAGAGAGAGAGAGAGAGAGAGCAGGGCAAAGGAGAGAGATTTGTTGTGAGAAATGGAATGTGTGAACTGATGAGTAATTAAATAATAATAATAATTTAATATGAGTAATTAAAACTGGAGTAAGATAACCTGCATTTGCCTTGGCAAGGGCTGAGAACGAAGTGGAGCTATCTGGACAGCTGCTGCCAATGAAACTATTGCACTTTGTGAATTTGTTATTTGATGATTCCTGGCACCGTGAAAAGACACGGACGTGTTCATCTATGTTTTTGATGGTGCCTCACGACAGTGTAACCTAGCTTCTTTTCCTCTGACCGGGCTAAATGCCCTGACAAAAGTAAATTAAGGTAGGAAGGGTACACTGTGGCTCACCAGTCTAGATTTCAGTCCGCCATAATGGGGAAGCTTCAGTCACAGGAGTTTGAGGTCCCTCATCACACTGCAGCCACAGTCAAGAAGCATGGACAGCGGATGAATGTCACTCAGCTCCCTTTCTCCACCATGGTGTCCAGGATCCCAATGAGGGAATGGCACTACCCACTAGGCATGTCCAGAGGCCTGGCACCTACACAATTCAGATTCTGTAAAGTTGACAATTAACGCTACCAATCACAGTGTGTTTAATGGATATGCAAGAGGAGTTCAAGAGAATATCCAGAGAAAAATTCCAAATTACATCTATAATAGAGCTCTCAGAAGAATGAACCTAGAGCCAAAGAACTATGTCAGGTCTGGGATGAGGGGATCTTACATTCCACAAAGCCCCTGAGACTATTTTTACTTTCAAGAACAGATGGTCTTTAAGACCCCATTTTCCTCCTCTCTGACTTCAGTTATAAAACTGTATTGTCAAACAAGAGCAGAGACAATGGAGGCAACCTGTGTCCTGGACCCCTTTGCTTCCAGGGAAGGACAAACATGTGTCTGTTACATTTACAAATTTCTAGCCCTTGTCTAAAGACTTTCTACAAATTGTAAGGTGGCCTCAGGCATCAGGGGAGAACATTAGAATTCTTTTTTCCCCCTGCTTTGGACAAACTGTGAACGAGTCCATTTTTCTTTATCATTTTCTGTTTTCTAAGCTCTTTGACATACAAGGAAACTGAGGCAGAAATATGAGGACCTAAGTACAGAGCAATAACTTCCTTGAAGGACAATGACCACACAAACCATGCCGGGACTGCAAGTGAGAGAGAGAGCGTTAGGTTGCTAGGCAGAAACCAGCAAGCTAGAAGATCACTGGGGGTGGAGCCTGTCTCGTATCAGCTCTGGACCCCAACTCCTGTGTACCTGACAACATACTGATTTAAAGAAGAATAAATATTGCAATTTAACCTCCTTGGTAATTGAAGTACCGTTAATGTATGAAAATAAGAAGAAGGTGAAACTGATTCTCCTTAGAATTTGAAACATCACAGGGAAGGACGGGGCTGGATCCCAGAGAGGTAGGGAGGTAGAGGCAGGGGGCTTTGTTAGGGACCCTGAAAGGAAGGCTGCTTGCTCCTGGTAGAGCACAAACTATTTTTTTTTTGTAGATTTGTTTAATTCTATTGAATCTGTTCTACTACATAATTTTGGGTCAAAAGCATGGGGTCTGAGTCATATCTCAAGCCCTTGGAACTCATATCACTTTCAACTGCTAAAAAGGTTCTAAGATTATTACGCACCCGGAGGCTTTCTGAAAATAGGCCTGTCTGTCATCAGAATAGGAAAATACTTCCTCAAGGAAGTTGTCTGTTCCTGAAACTTTAGAAAATATTGATAAGCCGGTCTAAACATGGAGGAGAGCACAGAGGCCTCTCTGCCCACTGTCCATTCTTCTTCCATCAAAGTGCTTTTCTCTTCAGTGTCTCTCTGGCCAATCTCCACTCTGACCCTTGAGAACATTTTCGTGCACAAAGATCTCTCTGGCCATTGTCTCTCCACACCCCCTCTCCCCCCGTGACAGTGCTCCCCTCCCTGTTGGTCTCAGCACTGAGTGTGAACTCCACTTCCTAGAGGGCAATGGTGCTAAAAAAACAAAAAAGTGTCTTGAAATCATTAGAACCGTTTCCTCTTTCGCAAAATAGGAAAACGAGTAGGCAAAGACGCGGCGAGTGGCGAGTGGCGCGTGGACGTGGCACGGATCATTCCCAGAGCCTCCACGTTCGCATACCTCCTAACAGACACGCCTGAGAAACTACCCGAAAGCAGCTCTCCGCAACTGTCTGTAGATGCTCTCAAGGGACACTGAGGCAGACTGCTCGAGGTGTGGAGTTTATAAGTATCAGCAGTGTGGTGGTTTCAATGAGAAACATTCTCTATAGGCTTATGTGTTCTCCGTGCCCAGCTGACGATACTGTTTGGGACTGTTGTGGAGCCTGGGTTGGGCTTGGATGGTTTAAAGTCTTGCCATGCTTGCTGCTCTCTCTCTCTCTCTCTCTCTCTCTCTCTCTCTCTCTCTCTCTCTCTCTCTGTGTGTGTGTGTGTGTGTGTGTCTGTCTGTCTCTGTGTGTCTATTTCTCTGTCTCTCTCTGTCTCTCTCTCTGTCTCTCTCTCTGTCTCTGTCTCTCTCTCTCTCTCTCTCCTTCCTGAGTCTGGATGGAAATGCAGTGTGCCAGCTTCCTGCTCCCACCACCGTGCCATACTTCCCTCACCATTACAGACTCTACGCCCCCTGAACTTTAGTCCAAATCACCCCTCCTTAAATTGCTTCTGGTCTTATCATTTATCATTTATCACAACAGGAAAGCAACTGATACAAATGCCTAGGGATGGGACCGCCCACAGAGAGCTGGGCCCTGCTATGCCAATGAAGAAAAGACCTCCACAGACATGCCTACAGGTTAGTTAGATGGAAGCAACTCCTGACCCGAGGTTCCCTCTCTCCAGATACAGCAAGTTATCAACTGAAGGTACCTATGAGAGTGCTCGCAAGAAACTCACCCTAAGCATCAAGGCACTTCTCTCACATGGAGACTTCCTGTGGTCCTTTCCTTCATAGTATAGACATTACTCTTCGCTGCCTGGCTCCCTGCTCTATCAAAGGACATTCCATAGTCACCTTTACAAAACTGAGCTTAAGGGTGAACCCACTCACTGTTTGCCAGTCCCTTCCTTCCCTGTTACCATAGTGGATGACCACTTGCAAACCCTCTAAAAACCATTAACCAAGGCCCCTGGAAGGTGCCCCCCTCCCCATCAGGACTTACCTGGCAAGCACGACACAAACAGGCAGCCTAGTGGTACTCCTAGTAAACCCCCTGGTGCCTTCTCAGAGATTGAGAACATGGTGCCAATAAGGACACAGTACTAGCTCCTTTTCCAAGTCAAATGATTTCCATTTTCCCAATTCCAGTGAAGTTGAAAAGGGACCCAGAGGAATTACCAGCTGATAAGCCATTAATTGCAGCTTTTTTAGAAATGACAGATAACTGCTGTCACCTTTGGCATGTAAGTTGGAAGGAACTCCACGAATTCAGACCCAGCGACATAACACATCTTGTATCAGGCCTGGCAGGAATGAAGGTATTCCACAGAGACACTTGGGTCTCAGTCAGATCATCGGGCTATTAAAACAGTAGGCACCAGGGAGATGGGAATTCACCCAGGAATCTCAGATTGGGAGAAAGGGAAGGTGCCAGCCAGAGCAGAAACTTGTTTTCCCCCTGAAAGAGATTTTACATAATTTTAACAACTTGTTAGATTGCCATGTGGGATAAGACCGAAGCCCCGGTAATGATGAGTCTATGGTGTACTGGACCATGCGTTGGCTATGACTGCTCGGATGTGCACAGCCTTGGCCCTCTGTTGAAACTTTGATCTCACTTCAGGACCTAAGGACAGACTCATGGGCTTTGTTGGGTCCCTTTGACCCTCTTCCCTTTTCTGCTTTCTACTTCCAATTCTGCTTTTTTTGCTAGCTTATTGAGAACTGTGGCTGAACCTGGCTCGGGGCACTGACTGGGACTCCAAAGGTCAGTAACAAACTCTTCTAAGCCCCAATTATATATTTATATGAAGGACATTTTCAAGACTAAAGTCCATTAAGATTTTCTTTCAGAGAAATGAAGTTCATGTTATACTTTTAAAAATAAAACATCGAGTAGTAAAAAAACAAAATCCACGTGAACATTCATCATCAACCTCAATAAGGGATGAATTTCTACCAATATCCTTATAATCAAAATGTATATATGGAAAATCATGTGCAAACAGTAGTGACAATTCAGCCAAGCAACAATTATTGTTAGAGAATATTTAAAATTAAATTTTAATGTGTATTCACCGTATTTAAAAAAATATCCCCGGGGTCACACAAAGAGACACATAAACAAAGAGAAAGCAACTGGGCAAGGTGATTTACTTTTCCAAAAAGATGCACAGCAGTCCCAACCAGGCGAGCCAGCACTTGGATGAGGGGTGGAACATTTAGTTTGTATCCTACTGCAGGGCAGTGACTGTGTTTCACCCCACTGCTGGGGTCCCAACTTCAGAATCTAGCAGGTGGGAAGGGCAGAGTCTAGTTGGACCAGTGTCCTGGAGTTGGTCAAACAGACAGATACGTGCACAGGGTTTCAAAGATGGTTCATGGAACACTGACCATCTTCAAGAGAAAAAAAAAAAAAACAGTCGGTCTTCACAATAATTTTGGTGGCGGGGAAGAACAACGCTGTACTAGTAGGAAGACTTGAGACACAAGCATTAGAAGCATGTGGGAGAGCTGTAAGAGAACTGAGAAAGAAAAAAGGCAAGATTTCTGCGCTTAAAAATGTGCTTGCTCGCAGATGAATGTGCTGAGCCATCGAAGCAGCTCTTTGGAGGCTGCTTTTGCCGGGAAGCCCCAAGTCCCCTGGGTAACTAAGAGCCCTGTGGAAGCCTGCCATTGGTGCCCTCACTCTGGGTCTGTCACCTCCTTTGCTGTGGCTGAAAGATAAAGACGTTGTCTTAAAGCCTCCCTCTGGAGTCCCCGGCTTCCTCCCAGGCTTGACAGGCTCCAGGGCAGTTCCCAGGAGACTCAGACTGTGGCCTGGAGCAGAAATAATCATTTTAGGAGAACCTTCTTGTTTCCCCAAAGCATGAGGACTCCCCCACCTTACAGGGCTGGAGTGGAGACAATGAGCCAGGGGACCACACCTGGGCCATGATTGTTAATTATGCACACTTCTCGTTCCCTCTCAGTTCTTCCTCTGCCTCAACCTAATGCTCCCATCAGTACTCTGAATATGGATGGATTCAGGTCCCAGTGAGTCCCTTAATCCATCCCTACATATACTACAGACAACCAAACAACTCTTTGCTTTTGAGCATTATGCCAAGGCCTGGGATGGTCCTCTAGAACCTCTGTTGAGAGAATCGAACTTTCTATACTGTTTAAATTTCAATAGCTGTGTTTGAGAGTGATGCAATATCTGTTTTAAAACACCAAGACGCTGGAATCAAGCAGGGCTCCACAGGTTTTCGATATTTTGACCCATGATCTACACGGTCTGGCAGCATAGGTTAGCAGATTTTCAATGCTTCGCTTTGTCCTCTTGTCATTGTGGATGGAAAGAGCTGCGGGCAGTAGGGCAGGGGAAAGGAAGTGATGTTTTGCAACAAAGCAGAATTCTTGGTGGCAATTCTTTGCTTGAAATCTTTAGACTGTTGGATATATTCCAACAGTCTACAGAGTCAAGCACATTGTCATTAGCGTCTTATGATAGATACACCCTGTTGGCAGTGGTTTGACTGAGAATGTCCTTGTAGACTCATGCATTACACCTGGCTGTCAGTTGGTGGCGCTGTTTGCAGAGGTTAGGTATTTTTATTTTCCTGGAAGGTACTGCCTGCTATAAGCTTGTCGCTGGGGAACCGACTTTGAGGTTTTAGAGCTTTGCCTGGTCGTTCGAGGTTTTAGAGCTTTGCCTGGTCGTTCCATGTCCCCCCCCCCCGCCACACACACACACACACACACACACACACACACACACACACACACACACACACACTTCCTGTGTATGGCTAAAGATAGGATCTCCTGCTTCTGCCACTGATTGCCTTGTCTCGTCAAGCCCGCACTGCGAACTCTCTCTGGAACCACAAACCAAAGTAAGTTAATTCTTCCGTAAGATACTTTTGGTCATGGTATTTCATCTCAGCAACAGAAAGGGAACTAGTACACACTAATGTATGCTCATGGTCTAACTATAGCATAGTGGTTTCCAGATTGACTGGAAAATGCCCTCAGGGCTGATCACTCACCTCGCTGAGTGGAAACCAGAGGAAACCAGCCTGCTCTAGGCAGCAGGTACAAACTTCTCCTCTGAGCTGACAGGAAGCCGTGTCCCCGTACCAGCAATGTTCCCTCATAAAGCACAAAGAGGAATTCACTGCACACATTCCTTACACCTTATAAATCTATCACTAGGTACCGCTGGGGAGGTGGGAGGAGGGAACAGCGAAGTTCTCCTTGGAGGACAAGATTTCCCAATGTTTTTGTTTCCATGCAAGAATTTCTAGAATTCGTTGTCCTCTCTTTCCAAAGGAATGACCTAATATTTATATAGGCATGCGTGCATGCACGTGTGTGCATGTGTGTGTGTGTGTGTGTGTGTTTGTGTGCAGAGCAGGGGTGGGAAGTTGCATGCATTTAGGTACATGTATAATGAGATATTCCTATATAAATATTTGTACATTTCTATTTCTGTATGGTGTCCTCCTTTGTGGAAATGTAATATAGTTAGAACTTTGCTCAGGTTAGGTAGGGGCCTCATCCTTGGCCCGTATGGAGGTACAATTTCACCTGGTTCATTCCACACTCACTGAAATAGTCAGTCTCTGGAAGAAGTACTGTCCTCAAGATGCCTAATGGTCCTGTACTCCACGTCTCTTGCTCCTCTCCTGGGGAACCCAGGACAGCTGCAACCACTCAGATTTACAAGCGTTCCCTGGCCTCTTCAAACTGATTTGATGATCTATCCATCTTAAAATGGGCCACTCTAGCAAATCAGTTGGACACTGCATTTAATTTGTTGTTGGCAAGGGTCAAGCAAATATAAATGTTTTCCTTCCAAATATATCAACCACACTGTAACAAAACGTGTTGTGCCACATGCTTTTGGCTGAAGGATTTGGCAAGGCAGACATGAAAAAAATACAGTTGTCTGAGGTTTCAGCTGTGAGTTTTGTCTATGTTTTTACCCATTTCCCTTTTCCAGGACATTTTCTTCTTTTTTAAAGCCGGATATTGAACTCCGTGAGGCTTTGGACATGTTCGATGTTATAATGAGTCTTATTTTTTTATTCGATGGGATTTATAATCACCATGGAAACAAACCTCCGGGGATGTCTGTGACAGAGTTTCTGGGCTGGGTAAATTGAGGTAGAGAGACCCCACACACACACACACACATGCAGAGTGCAGTATTTTATGAACTGAGGTCCTGGCTGAATAAACAGCGAGAGTGAGCAAGCACAGGGTCTGTCACTCTGTCTCCTGACGGCGGATGCCCTGTGCCTTTGGTTCCTGCTGCTGTGGAACTGATGGACCAAATCTATTCAAGCCAGAGGAGGAAATAACCCATTCCTCCTTGAAGTTGCTGTTTTTGCTGCCGTATTGTTTGTTTGTTTTGTTCCGGCAATGTGAAAAGTGACTAGTGCCTTAGGTAAGCACTCTAAGCCATTTTCTGTTGAACTTTTATTTCGTGGTCTGAAGGAAAGTAGGTGGAAATACAGGACATAGCAGGAAGCCACTGCCCATCAGTGTGATGAAGCAGAAACAAAGACAATAGCTACCCATGCTGGGGAAAGGAGCCAGAAGCCAAAGTGTGGGGCTGAGACATGAGATAGCATAGAGTTCCGAGGACAGTGTAAGCATTTTGACGTTTAGCCAAAGGTGAAAGAGGCCTCTAAGCATGAAAATCCCTTATACAATGCTGTGGAGTTTCAGCTTATTCTGGAAAGGGACCATAGTTTAATACGCTAAGCAGGAGTGTGTGGTGTGCTGGCTTGGATCTATATACCTCATTCTGTTCTTTTTCGTTCTGGTACTTGGTTGAACCATATGAATCTGCTATTTTGTGAGTTGAGAAGGCCAGATAATGATAATATTATTGGGAATAAATTAACTTAAAATTAATGTTACATATTTCTATTGCACCAATCTTGCGATATAGCTTAGGCTGGCTTTGAACCCACGATCCTCCTTCCCTAGCCTGCAAGTGTTAAGATTACAAGCATGTGACATTATGTACACCTTGACACTATGTTTTCAATTTGAGTATATTTTTTAAATGTCTATCATTATGGTTAGACAAGAGATACTGGAGCCAGATAACTTGCTAACACCTCGGCTCTAATAGCTATGTTTCTATGTATGCCCAAGCGATTTGACCTCGTAGCCTTTCAGAGAGTTAAGTGAGTTGATATAGACCAATGTTTGGAAAGGTGTCTCTCATCTAGTTCTTATTACTGAATATTGTTATCAGTCACTATGTTGTCACTTCCATCACCACCATTGCCATCAACAGTATGACAGTCCAGATGCCTGTTGAGGGTCAAGAACAAGACATTAGACCGGCAATAGAGTTAGAAATGGAAGAAATAGTCTCAACTAATTTCACAGTCTATGCACACACACTTTGTGTATGTTCATATCTATACATGCTTCCACATAGATCTCTATATATCAATATAAACCTATATACATAGACATACATGTGCCTCTGTGTGTGTGTGTGTGTGTGTGTGTGTGTGTGTGTGTGTGTGTGTGCGTGCGTGCACGTGCGCACGAGATGGTTAATATTATCATCCGGACAGGATCTAGAATCACTCTAGAGACAAATCTCTGGGCACGTCTGTGAGGGAGATTCTACATTAGGTTAGTTGAAGTGGGAGGAGCCACCCTATATATGGGCTGCAGCCTTCCATAGACTGAAGTCCTATGGGAAAAGCAAGCTGAAGCCCTGGCATTCATCTCTCATGTCTTCCTGAATGAAAGTGGAATGTGCTCACACCTCTGGAGATGTGACTTCCTCACCATGATGGACTGTACTTTCAAACAGTGAGCGAAATCAAACCCTTCCTCACTTAAGGTGGCTGGCCAGGTGTACTGTCACAGCAACGAGGAAGTAACTAATATAGTGTGCACTATAGTGTTCATCCATGCATGTGTGCACGAGCACACATGGCCATAATTAAGCTCATTTTGCAGAAAAAGAAAAACTAAATCAGAAGAGATTAACTTGTCCAAAGTCTCATCTTTTGGTAGAGGGGAACTGACTTCACGAGTTCCCGAGGAATGCTGACTTTTTTCTAACCAGACTTTGCAGAAATGGAGCTTCCTTTGACCTGACAGTAATTAGCAGAGATTTAGCTTAAACCAGATCTTTCTAAATTTTTAAATATTTTGAGCAAAGTTCCACGTCTCTGGTCTCAGAAAAGCAAGATGCACAAGAGGTTATTTTCAAAGACTGGGAAAAAATGCAACCAGACAGCTTAGAAGTGATAGAGAACTTGAGAGAACCATCCTGGCTTGATTTCTATGCCCTACCGATGGCTAGGGTGTCAACCTGATCAAGTTCTCATCTTGCCAAGGCCTCAATTTCCTCTTGCAAAATGAGAGGTTTAAAATAGATCATCTCTAAGGTTGCTTCTGACTCTGAAGAAGTAACTGGCTTCCAAAAGGCAGAGTTTCTGTGAGGACATACATTGGGCTTTCTAACAGAATGGACATTGGCATCTTCTCCCTTGAATAGAGTGAGCCTCGTTCCTCTTACTAGGGTGTGTTAGCCTTCCCTAGAGCCTTACTCCTTACCATGTGTTAGTATCTAGGCATGTGTACCGGCCTGCTCTTTGGGTCCAGACAGAATACGTCCACCCTCAGCTGCAGCCACTAAGAGAACCTCCTGTGCACATTCACTACGTTCCCTTTTAAAAGGTGGTCCTTGGCCACCTCCCATTTCTCTCTCTCTCCCTCCCTCCCTCCCTCCCTCCTTCCCTCCCTCCCTCCTTCCCTCTCTCTCTCTCTCTCTCTTTCTCTCTCTCTCTCTCTCTCTCTCTCTCTTTCTCTCCCCCTACGTTTCTCTTCTGCCACTCTTGTCCTCAGGGACCACTCTCTGCCTCCCTCTCTGCCCTCTTCTCTGTCCCTTCTTTCTCCTCTTGCAATACAATTCCAACATGAGCCCTGTTGCACGGTGTGACTCCTTCCTGCTGTTTCTTTTTTAAATTATAATGTTGGCTCCCCCACAGGGAAAGACTCTCCTTCTGCTTCCTCTTGCCCACAGGTGGTCTGAGGTATGCTGGGACCCTGGAACCCAGTCCACATAGAGAGCCTTGCTTCTCCAGACCACTGGGTCCCTCCATTCAACAGCAGCATGATTGATGAGTCCCTTCCCCTTCGCTGTTTCCCGCGAAGGAGGACTTGTCTCTTGAGTGTGGTTTCTCACTTTTTAGCCTCATGAAGCCCTGGTACCAGGCAATCACGCCTCTCAGAGCCCTTAGCCCCTGCCTTTTGCATAATGGCATACTGGTAGACTGTGCCTTTCTCGTTTTTTGGACCCTTGGGTCTTTAGGGCTTTGCCCTTCGGCCCCGTTCCTTGAATGACAAATCACCAAGCGGCTTGTGCCTTTCTCGCTTGATCCTCACTTGCTAAAAGCCTTTGGATCTTGTTCTACCTCACTCATGGGGAAGTTCCTGGCCTTTATATCCTGATAGTCTATGGGAACTTTGTAACATTCTGCCAGCGATCCCTATAGATGGAAGGAAGTATCACCTTTTCACTCTTCTGCCTTTTCCCTCCCCCAATAAACCTCTTACATTCATTCTGTTGCATGAGGCATGTTTGCTCAGTGGCAGAGCTCACCGAAAGGTAATCACTTCACACTGGGACCCTACCCACCTGTCCCACAGATCTGCTCCCTTGCACCTGCAACAAATCTGCTTTCTCCTCCACTGGCAATTTCGCCTTCCAATCAGTATGGGCAATTGGGTCTCTGACAGGGCTACCCACCTCTGACTATTCTCCTGGATGTGAGGCTGCGTTTCTCGAGCACAATCCTCCCCTCCCCTTCTGACTTTCTCAAAGTCCTGGTACCAGGCAACTGTGAATCTCTCAGGCTCAGAGCCATTGGCTGCTGCTCTGTGTTTGACAAATCACGGAACAGCCTGTGTCCTCTTAAAATCGACCCTCCCTGAATTCCTCAAGCACTAGGAATCACAGACTCTCAGGTCTTACTTCGTCTCCTCACTCATAGGAACTGTGTCATGGTTTAGACTTCTTCCTTTTCATTGGGATTTTTTTTTTTTTGGAGCCCCACTGACCATTCCTAATCAGCTATCGCTGCAGGACTACCAGCTGTTGGCCACAGAGTTGGCGGCGCAAGACTACCAAACACGTGTGGGTGGTGAGAACCAACAGCACCCCAGAAGTGCTAACTCTGTAAACAATCCTCAGTAAACAACCACCTGTGTTTTCTGGTTGACTGGGTAGAAAGTGGGTGTTCAGGTGAGGCTGTGGTGACGGGAAAGGGTCAGGTGCTTTGAGCCCTAAGGAGTCGACTTGGATCCAGCTCAAACGGCATTTTTGCCAGGTCCAAGTGGCACCTGATGGTTCCACAGAGACTGTACAGTGAAGCGAAACAGCCAGATACTCAAGGACATGGCCAGCATCCCAGCTTTCTCAGCTCTCCCAAAGACGAATGACGCCCCTCATGTCAGTAGGAAGTAGTCTCGAGAACATGGTGTCCTCATCCCCACCTTACCTACTACCCCTTTCTAACTTCTCATCTTTTATAATAAATAAAAAGAAGGAAGGTTAGTATTCAGGCATCTGTACTGGCCAGCCCTTGGGGTCCTAACAGGCTACAACCTCAGCTGCAGTCACTAAGAGCAGCTCCTGTGCACATTCAGTAAGTTCCTTTTTAATCCCCTCTCCTTCCCTCTCTCTCTCCTTCTCTCCCTCCCTCCCTCCCTCTCCTGCTCTTGTCCCCAGGGACCAGTCTCTGACCCCCATCTCGGCCCCTTTCTCTGCCTCTTTTCTCTCCTCTTCCTATGTGAACTCTGTCGCATGGTGTGACCCCTCCCTGCCCTTTCTTTTTTTAAATTATCACACCACAGGCGTTTGTATTTGGCGGCACCAATTACAGTTTGTAACTACAAACTGACCTGCCTAGTTAGGGTGCAGATCCAAAGGCAGTGAGCATGGATGTGGGTTCCTTGGCTGCCCCACGACATTTGTTCTAAATAGATTCTAAAAGGCACTCTGTGCTCTTGAGTTTTCAGTACTGGCTACTACACACCTAATACTTCTCCCTGCCCTTTGGGGAGACACGTCTTACATGGTGTCTTTCGTGCTGTAGGAAGCACGCTGTTGATTTTCTCTCGGTTTATTTTCTCTTGGGCCAGAGCAGTCAGCCACAAGTGCTCCCCTCCAGCTGGGCAAAGTCACAGTGTGTATCTTCACGTTCTAATATCACTTCCTCCATCTCCTAAAGACAGCAGCTGAAGATGACGGTGTGCATATTCACACCAGTGTAACCCCATCTGACTTCGGGCTTGCCTGTCAGAAAGCATCAAATGGAGGCTTGCTAATTCAGGACACTGTGTGGAGAACTAAGCCTTCTGTGCGTCATCTTGGCTGGAAGGAACAACAGAAGGGCCTCCGATCCCCTTTGTTGACGCTCCAATGGCATCCAACCTCCTACATGTTGTGGATGGTTATTCCTTTCAGTATTTAGTCTCCAGTGGGGACAGAGGGTTGTGAACTGCCCCCCTCTTTGTTCTTGCAGCTTATTCTTTGGGATGCAAAATTCCAGTCCCCTCGAAGCAACGGGGACTGTGGCCACTAGTGACTGATGCGGCCAGGCAGTCACACGGTGAAGACAGCAGTCTGTTGGCAGGGAACAGTGCAGTCTAGGACCACACGGAAGGCAGACATGCTGACCACACAGCATCAAGCAAAGAAAATAAGATTTTCCGCCTCTGTTTGGTAGGTTAGGACGGGAGGAATGAGGGAAGCAGTGCTGCAGAAAGTGCCAAGCTGTTGATGAGAGTGTGGGAAGATTTGAGAGAAGGGAAAAAAAAATCAAGAGGAGGCTCTGTGCCAGGTAGGAGGCCATTGGGTTGACCTCTCTTTCCTTTCTGTTTAAATGGGGAAGCCTGCTGGGTGGGGTGGGAATGGGGCCAAGAGAGTAGCAGATCTGCTGGGTGAACATGGATGGTCAGATCTGGCAAGGATGTGTTGGCCATCTGGCCTCAGAGCCGGGGAGGCAGGAGATACAAAGAGGAGTAAGAATAAAAGAGAGTTAGACAATGACACAAAGGCAGTGTCCTGCAAGGAGGGAAGGAGAAAGAGCAAAAGAAGAATAGCAGGTACAGAGGGGGTGTTCTGTGTGTCTATGATGCAGCTCACCCCTCCCAGCCAATCACCAGAGCAAAATAATATTACACGCAATAAAAAAAAGAAAACCAGGGGTGACCTTGTAGCACAGAGGAAAGCAGAGCTCTGATCCTATGTGGTCCTGGTGGGAATTGAGTTCCATGGGGACACAGTTTTCCAAATAACAAGTCATAGAAATCTGAAAGCTACTGTTTTAGATTAAAATCAGTATAAGCAAGGACACAACCCTATACAGAAGAACTATAGACTATTTCTTAATATTAATTACACCTCAAATACATTGCAGCGCACAAGAAACCAGAGGACATTTCATTATTGAGTGTTAAGGTCTTTTTAGAACACGTGGAGAAGTAAAATTACAAATGTCATTGGAATGAGTTCTGTTTCAGGGATGGCACATTCAGAACCCATTCGTTTCCTTTCGTGGAGTCTTGTGACAAGCTAAGACACCTAAAACACCATAGTGTGTATGCTGCTGGCTTTGTGATAATCTGACAAGTGTTTGTAGACCAGAGGCCTGTTATAGAATCATCTTTTTGTACTCTGTGAAGATGTGTCTTTGCCAAGGTGCCTTCTGATTGGTTCAGTGAAACAGATGACTGACCCATAGCTAGACAGGAGGTTTGGTGGGGTAGCAAGACACAAATGATGCTGGGAAGAAGGATAGAGTCTCATAGTCATGAGCAGAGGTAGACAGAAGCAAGATAAATGTGTCATGTTGAAAGAATGTACCATCATGTGGCAGAGGGTAGATAAGAGATATGGGTTAATTTAAAATGTAAGAGTTAACTAGTCATAAGCCTGAGCTACTGGCCAAGCATTTATAGTTAATAATAAGTCTCTGCATGGTTATTTGGGAACTGGTTAGTGGGGAAGAAAAACTCCACCCACAGGGACCAGAATCCCACTGACTTTGATCTAATAGACAGAGGCATATTTTAGCTTCAGACACCTAGAAGACAGAGTGACTACAGATAACAGACCTCAATTATCCCTCCACATTCTGGGGCCTTGCAAGCTTTCATTCTTCATCCTCCAAGCCTGCCACCACCCACTTCCCCAACAAGTTCAGGATAGCCTGGTGGAGTATGAGAAGCCTCATATAAGACAGACTCCTATGTCTGAAAAGATTTTAGAATCAGTCCACAGTCAACGAACGCCAAAACATCTCAGAGAACCCACTCAAGATCCTAACCACCTTGTAGCTGATGACAGAATATCTAAGACCAAAGGAGTTACCCAGTAGACTCAAGAGCAACCAGAACCACTTCCGAAACCATCGAGTTGCAGGCTCATTTGTTACACGGCAACCGGTGACTGATACAGACAGACCCAAATGGAGACTTACCTGTGCATTCATACTGCAGACCTTTCCCGTAATAGCCCTTCTCACAGATGCATTCAAATTGACCTGTGTGTGTCCCACATTTGCAACTGGCCATTCGGTCACAGCAGTCTTTTCCAGCTTCACAGAGATACGCGCAGTGGGCCATATCCTCTTGGATAAAGCTCCCAGAAGGGAGATCTGCCAGGAACATATGATATCAGGCGATCAAAACAAATCAACAACTGGCTGTTACATTGTCTAGTCATTACAGACCAAGAGCAAACTGGAGAAAATAGCTTTTCTAACCTGTCTGCTTTGCCCGGTTCCCTACCTCCCTTCACCCACATATGAATGTGTGCTGTTTGCAGGAACACACTCTGGGGGTTAGCGTTGGCCAGTTCAGTTACTTCATTCTGGGATCTCATCCTAAGTGCTCGAGGCCACGCAGGGTCAGGCAGAAATGAAGCCCTGCGGAGTGGAATGTCCAGCTGCCGCAGGTAATTAACACACTCGGTCCTTCTGGTCATTCCCCTGGCTTCCCAGAGCAGCGTTCCCTGACCTCTGGCTGAGGTCAGGCGGCAGTAGCCAGACTTCCCAAATCCTGTTGAAGTTAGAAACAAAACCACAATCCTGACCACTGAGTAAGGATGCTGTGGGCGACCGACTCTAGAATAAACAGCATCACAACTGTAGTCATTTGATTCCAGAGCATCACCGCATAAGTTAAATAACACAACCATAATCCAGTCTGCCTCTTAGTTTTAAGCATAGGAACATATGTTATGTAGAAAGAGACAATTCTGAGTATTTGCGCCAAGAGATGAAAGAAAGCATGGCAGGAATCTCTGTGCAGAGTCATGCAGAAACAGACTTGAGGCAGGGTTAAGGCCGCAGATGACTGAGCCAGGATGGATGGCCTCGAATGGAGCAAGCAGTCGGTAAGCATCTCCAGCTAAAGAAGTTAAGAAATCTCTGCCTGAATTCCAGTGCTAGGGTCAGGCTGCTCAGTCCAGATACAGGGATGGGCCCCTAGGAAGAATGCAAGTGGGTGACTGTTGGCAAAGCAGACAGTCTGCAGTTGAAGATCTGGGAAGGAGATGAGAGATGGCCTCGAATACAAACTATCTGACTTTCTGTTAAGTCTGTACTGTAACTGGGGGCAAAAATGAGGGGAAGGCTCAGTCTCGAGGAAAGGAGCTCAAAATCAGGGCACCACATTAAAAGCCCAACCTGGAGACCACACAATGGGCGAAAGGTTTTGCACAGTAGTCCCGGGAGTTAGCTCTGAGAAACTGGACCAGAGGTCTGTTGGCCACAGAAGACCTTAGGGAGCAAGGAAAGCCTGGCTACTAGAGGTGGTGCAGTAGCTTTCGGGCCCAGAGGAGGAGTAAGAGGGAACATACTGTAACCTGGACCGCTGTGAGTGTTCGGAGCGTGGAGGCGAGGACATCAGACTCGCCCCTGAGGCCGTTACATCTTTTCGGTAAAAGCAGAAATTCTTCTGGAGAGTCAACCAAAGTGTGACACACTCTAGGAGTGAGTTTAGTGTCGTGAGTGTGGCGCCGTCTAAGTCCAGTGTGACAGTAAAACAACCTTTTCCTTGAAAGCCCTGTCTGCTCTTATTTCTTCTTCTTATAACTCTCTTTAGGGCAGAGTCTCTGGTCCCATAAGACAGAGTGACAACTGGGCTAGAGAGTCACTTGATATATCATGTATAGATCACAGCATCCATAACTTCATACTCACATCTAACAACACCCACCATCCCCAACTCTAATCTCCCTGCTCCCCCAGATAGCATGCCACTTTCTCTAAGAGAGGAGAAGCAAAGGAAGGTACCAGTTACTTCCAGTCACGGGCTAGATCCTGCTGCCTTGGTACAATGCAGAGATTTCATTCCCTTGAGAAAACCATGGTACAGATTATTACATAATCCCTATTTTGAAAGACGAGAATGTTAAGGCCCAGACTTGATTGCCTGAAGCAATTAAAAACAAATGGCTCACTGTCATTTATATTTAATAAGCAATTGATAGCGGGAAAAGTAGTTATTGAGCCTTTAAGCATTCCATCGCTAATTTTTATTTTTATTGCATTTATATAGTATACGTGTATGTGGGCATACATTGGTCCCCTCTTTTCACCACGTGGGTCCTGGGGGTCAAACTCAGGTTGTCCGCCTTCGCAGCAAGCACCGTTTACCCAATGTTCCACCTTGCGGGCCTCGTCTGCAATTCTCCAGCAACATTTTGTGCCTTAACCTGCTTGACCCCCATAGCAAGCCTGTGAAGTACTACTCTATTGACCAGAAACCTAAGAAGGGCCAAAAGACAAATAATTTGCCCCCAGATCATTCTCTTAGTAGATGATGAAACTGGGATCCAAATGCAAGAATTGTGAAATTTTTATGACCTAGCTCTTAAAAATTAAGCTTCAGTTATAGGCCTAGCATTTAAATGTGAGCCCTATTTTCCTTCCCATGCTCACCCCCTCCCCACTTCCAAGCCCTCCTCTAAGTCCCTCTCCTTCTTCTAGGATTCTTATCCCCAATAAGCTTAGCTAGACCCCCCACCCCTACCCAGAGAGTCTAATCGTTTTTACTAGATTCACAGCAATAGCCTGATAGCCTGCTGGAAACCCTTCTCTTGGAACTACACTAGGGCTAACCTGCTTGTCGGTTTGTTTGCTTTTTGAGCCTCACAGCGTGCTTCGAATCTATTGCTATGATTCCCACTCTATGTCAGAGTTTTCACTTGAGTACCTGCCAGGATCATGCCCAATTTGGCCCATGGCTAAGTCTCCTGTCAACTCCTCACAGTTCACATTCTCTTCTCCTGGCTCACATTACAGCCGGCGAGCTCATCTAACGGAGAACTGTATGGCTAACCATCCTTCTATGTGGTGTGTCGCATGCATGCATTTGCCAATTTTTCTCCCCCTTGAAGACCGACGCTCTTATGACAAAAGCCATTTATCTCCAAGCTGTCAGGGGAAGAAGTGTGCGTTAAGTGTTTAGCGTCCTATCTTCCTATTTCTGGAAACATTCTGATGAGATTCAGGGCTCATGCCTCAGAATGTTTACTTCATCTGTCCAGATAGCTGTAAAGGCGAGCTCAGTCAAGGCTTCCCACTCTGTGTGTGGCCTCCAAACACACCTCAATTCATCCCATGGATCTAGGTGGGGATGTATGGATATTCTAGGCAAGATGCATCACAGCTGTTAAGAAACAAGGCAAAACAAGATTCCTGCCAGGTCAGCATGCCATCTCCGGGCAATTCAGAGGATTCCGTGACACCCAAAGCGCTCCTGAGCCTCACGCTCCGCCAAGAGCAACGCGAGAGCTTGAAATCACTCTTCTTCACGCAAGAAGAGAGAGAGAAAATAACAAATGAAAACAACATTTCAAGGTGCCTGTAATGCTATTAGCTTCCATTACCTTCATGCAATGCCCTGCGAGCAAGAGCCTCAAATTCTTCAAAACTGTGGAGCAGGTAGCAGTGTTCCTCCTTTGGGGCGGAAGCCATGTCGTTCAGTTCCCGGATATTTCCCTGCCAAATCCCAAACGTGAAGATCTCCACTCCAAAGTCCCGCAGGGATGCTGCAACGGGTCTAGGGTCTCCGCCGTTGGAATAGCCATCGGTGATGAGAAATATGACTTTGGTGGCGTTCTCTCTAGAGTGACGAAGGATTTGCTGTAAGGACACAGGGAAGATCCGAGCGTGAGTGGCGCCGGCCCCTCTGCTTCCTTTCCCAGCTGAGGCAGGGCCTGAGAAACACCAGTCAGTGAGAGAAAACCAGGAACACAGACTGGGATCGGCTCTGGCCTCACAGACGCTAAATGAGCCTCAATAGCATGTAAAAAGTGTCGTGGTCATCGTCATCGTTATAATCACGGCTCCATGATCCTCAATACTACTGAACTGGCCAATGAGGAACAAGGATTTACAGAATAACATTGACTCAATAACTACCCCTTCTTGTGGCGCTAATCTTCTCTCAGGTCTCCTCCAGACCTGGAAACATGAACCAACCCGAGTTCTAAGCATCTGCATTGCACCTTTCTCTCCATCTAAACCACCCCCAGCCTCACTAGAAAAATTTATCGGAAAGTGTCTTTTTCAGGGCTTCTGATGGCTGACCTCCTGCCTATATTTGTTTTTCCACAACTCCTTCAAAAATGTAGAATTAATCCGATGCTTCATCTTTCTGGACCACCCAGGATTTGCATGAAATCAGCAGGTTTTGGCAGCACCCTATCTTCATGGGAAAACACGGCTCCGCCAACCCTGACATCTGAGCTTTATTGTTTTAGGACAGGTCATTCTGTTTTATGATGTGTGTAACTCCTTCACCATGGACAGAAGCAAAGGGACGCTTTTAACACTCCATTGCCAGAGATGCTTTATCAAACCTCAAAGGTAACAGAGCTCCAGGGGTGGATCTAGCCTTGTCATGCAATTGTCTATTGAGACTTTTCTTTAGAATTGCGTGGGAAAGATGAGGAAGAGGCAGGATACATTTTCTAGCAAGATCTGAGAAGGCAGCCTGGTTTATCTGGCAATAATGGGAGAGCCACTACCTGTTTTCTAGAAAGTGGACCAGAATAGCAACAATTATACCCTAGATTTTCTCAAAATTAAAATAAGATATGCTCTGAAAAATAAGTTCGATTTTAATTATTTTAGGGAGCAGACTCATGAGTCAGGATAGATTTTTTTTTCAGATTATAAGACCGATCTCCATGTAAAGGAAAGTCTATTACTAGATACTCAACGGATGCTGCTTATAATTGAATTATTCTTATGTAAACTTTGCTATTGTAAGCTGCAACTAAAGCTGCCAAACCCGAATTTAAAGAAAATCAAATTGCAAATGACACCAGAAACCATTAGAAGGGCCAGCAGTTTGAGAAGAAGTGTTTAACTCTGTCCCCACACATCCTAAGGATCAAGCCCGGTGATGTAAGCTAGGTCAGATGGGAGCCACGAAGACGGGCACATAAGGCTGGGCGTGGGACAGAACAAGACACACAGTGTTAACAGACATTACTCAATCAACAGCCTTCATGGGCTTGGTTCTTAGAGTTTAGAAAGCTGTCCCTTTGGTGAAGGACAAGTGGATGAAGGCATGCCAAGAGTGAGGTTGTCTAATCCCCAGACAAGAATCTCTGGTGGGTGATGGGGAAGGCTAGAGAAAGGAGATGTTCTCCTCTTCTGTGAGCCTCTGAGTCTGTACCAATCTCTCTCCACACCCATCGAATCACAGAAAAGCTGACAGATGGACATCCCATGAGGCACGGAGAGTCACATATCCTCTTCCACTTGGATATTCAGGAGGGTGATGTGACCATGCATGAGGCCATTGTACAACTCAGAAGACAGAAGTGCAGAGACCTGAGGAGGGACCATTCCCCGGGCGGCTTTGCAGAAAGATGAGAAATTCTATTCACGACTCAGTTTTCAAAAGTGAAGTACTGGAAACTTCTAGTTTTGAGTTTCTTGGATGCCCACAGATGGCCTTGTTGCCTCATCAGGTGGAAATGGATGAAAGAAAAAGTCCTGGGCTGGGAGTAGAGTGCGTGGCTAGTATGAGTCACACCTGGACTCCATCCCCAATATAATGCTGAAGAAATGTCCACAGAATGTGAGTCTATTCAGCATCAGTAAGATGGAGTTTTAAAAACCATCACCAGCTTGTAAGAAAATGTTGTTTTTTTTTTTTTCCCCAACACACAGTTTCTCATCCCAATGGGTCCTCGTGGTCCCTTGGGCTTGGGCGGTGAGTAGAGAGTCTCACTGGGACCTCTGCATCTCCGCGCATTTCCAGGATGAGAGATGAGAGGCAGGGAGGAGAGGAGAAGGTGACTCTGCTGCACAGCTCGAGGGTGGTCAGAGTGGCAGCCGGGCATCTCGAGGGTAAGGGCGGTTTCGGTTGGAAGTGAGATCCTCTGAGGGCAGGTTATTTAAACTCCTCGGCAGCTGAGCCAGACAGCAATCCCAGTCTATGGCTACCAGTAAGGAGCAGCTCCGCCTTCGCTCAGGAGAAAGCCTCAGCGATTGCTACCTCCTCACCCCAAACCTGCTCAATATTCTGTGCATTACACTGAAATTCTTATTTATAAAATTCTTAAGTACACTTAGAATTTTGCTGTGCTTTAGTGAACAGCAGAGACTACCTCCATTTTTATTCAACTTGAGAATGATTTCCCCCACTCTATTCCCTAATTGAGCCTCTCCTTTCTGTTTTATTCTTGTCTGTCCTTGGTTAGTGCCACAGAACTTGAGGTGCTATTGGTTTATAGTCTTTTTTATAACTGGAAAGGAAATTTTAACCATCTTTTTTTCTTTTTTTAAGTATTTGTGGTTAGACTTAAAGGTTTCTTTTGTCAGCTGAGCTCAAGAATCAGCTCATGAAATTCTTCTCTAAATTCTGTTTGACCCAGCAATTTCACTTCTAGGAATCTACCCAGACACACACACACACACACACACACACACACACACACACACACGCGCGCACACAGGCATGCATGCACACACGCACACAATCAAGGACCAAGCCCAGTAGAAATGAGCTGGCTGCAGTCTCTAAATACCATTGCCCAGTAGAAGGTGCCAGCAATTTGTGAAGAAAGTGTTTGGTTTCTGTCCGAGGGCAGGAAATGTACAACACAGGCTGGGGCTTCTCATGACAGAAGACAGAGAAACCTAAGAACTAGCATGGACCAGTCCAAGAAACCAGGGGCAGCTGCGGAGTCGCCCCCCCACCTCCCCCGCACAGCAGCAAGGGGCAGCTTGGGTGCGGACAAAGATGAGAAACTGGATGGACTTAAGTACCTCAAGTTTATACTTACGGGGGGTGTTTACATTTGTAGTATGTATACATTAAAGGGGGAAGTCGTACAAGCACAAACAATAATTGGAATGGACCGAAACATCCATATGAACACACACTCAACTCAGTCCTCTTTCTGGGGGAAAGCCCAATTGTCTGTTTGCGATGACATGAGGCAATTTGTAAAATCCAATTTTTCCATGTTTGGAGGGCAAGCCTTCATTCCAGCCCTCCAGGAGGCAGACGGTTGGGTCTGCCTCATCTTTGCTATTCACCATGAGCAAAGATCGAGACAGACGCTCTCTCTTTCTAGTTCCACCCGGAAGCCACAATCGCACCTCCACAGACACTCCATCGTGCTCATGGTCACTCTGAATGGCCAGCTGATGAGGCATGGCTGCTAGCTGTGAGCAAGACATGACAAACAAGAGCACAATGACGAAGAGGGAAAGGGAGAAGAGGAGGTTTTCTTTTTCACTGTGGTCCTTTTGATCATGCTATCAAGAGCAGTGTATGTGTGAAGTATGTGCTCATAAACATTTGTTCAGTGAACCGAGTGGGTAAACTCTCGGATGCTGGAACGAGTTGGTCCTGAATAAGTAGTAGGAATGTGAGTGTGTAAACGTGTAATATTTGTACAAAAATTACTCTACGAGGAGTTGGAGAGAGGGAATAGGGGGTGGGTATGGTCAATAAACACTGTATAAATGTGTGAATGTTTCAAAGACTAACAAATACTTAAAATAATCCTTAAAATTTAATTTTCTTTTTGTGCCTTCCAGAATGAACAAATCCTTTCCTGGAATGTTAGCCTCAGTTGACCCCAATGCCTTTCCCTCAGGTCTGAGTGGACTTCGGCACATCCTTCTCACAGTTACTGCTCATCAGACACACAGACCGTAAGCTGGCTGGGAGGCAGAGCGATGGTTCAATGGTTAAGAGCATTGGTTGCTGTTGCAGAGGATCCAGGCTTAGTTCTCATCACCCGCACGGTTGCTCAAAATCATCCATAACTCCAGTTCCAGGGAATCTGATACCCTCTTCTGACCTCCATGGACACCGGGAACAGATGAAAATCAAACACTTGTGTACACTAAGAAAAATAAATAAATCTAAAACAAACAAAATACTCACAAAACCTTAAGCTGGGATTCTGCCATTTTCTCTTGCAGAGGCATTGGTAGGTATTTCCAGGAGCCATTAGCTCTGTTGGCAAGTCAGTACATGAAACTGAAGACAGCAAGAATAATGGCAGGACGAGCGGTCCAGGCAAAGAGTTACACAAGAGCTAGGCCTGGAATGTGCTTTAAAGATGGACGAGGGAGGGTACATTACTGAAAATGATCTACAGCTCTCCCCATCTACTTATCCCATTATTCTTGAATTAAAACATGATTCAATAAAACACTTTTCATACCAAGCCTTCAGAGCCAAACGAGTCTGTGGTAATGGCCATGGAATGTGGTAGAAGCTTGGCATTTTTCTTTTGTGTTTCTGAAATAGTTTACATCATCTGCTACATATCGGGGGGCGGAGGGGGGGACACATCCAGAATGCTGAATGAGACAAAGAATTTGCTGCCAAAGAAAAACTGGACATGGATTCTGTATGGCAAAAGGTTATCGCCATCTGCATTGTATCAAGCCTCTGATTTGCTAGTATAAACAGCTGGCAAGGAAACAGGCTTCCTGCGTCCAGCAAGAGTCGTCAGAATGATAAAAATGCAGGATTGTGCAATTCAGGTTTAACAGGGAGATCCATCACCCTCACACAAGCGCCCACTGGTGCCCCTACCCAAAGCTTTTTCCCCCCTCCAAAGAGCGGCTGCAAAAATGCTATGGAAACACAAGGAGGTGACAGGAAAAGTAGACAGCACTTTCTCCTGAACCCCAGTTGTTAAATACAGAACACAACACGAGCCACTGCGTGCGAGAACCAAACTGCAACTAGCCATTACAGCCAGCCTGTCCTAAGGATGCCAACTAGAGAAGGCCATTAGATACCTCTAATGGCTTCATATGGTGTCCGAGGACCTCTTTGCCTTGGAACAGATTAGTAAATCAAGGCAGAGTTTCCACATGATTTCCACATGGTGCACTTTCTTGCTGGGAACCATTAAGCACAAATTGAGTACTGGAAGTGACATTAGGACTCCCTCACCTTCACACGCCAACTTCCTTCGAGTACTAGCTGCTATTTTCATTGTACACTGCCTGATGCTCTTTGGGAATTTTTCTTTATGAATATTCTGGAGATTATAGGAAAAGAAATTTCCCTGTTGATTCACCATCTTCTGGATGTCACCTATTCTAGGTTTTCCTTCTCTTCCTCCTCCTCCTTCTCCTTCTTCTTTGTTTTCATTTTGATTTCATCCTAATACCGTCTGGGTCCAGTGGGGGCATCTCAAGTCTTTTCTTGAATATCCTTTTTGCTGATGCTTCTTTGTTTGTTTAATGATATTATTTTATTTTCTCCTATGTTCCTTAAGAAATATATATATATATATATGATATTCTCAAAGAATAAGAATAAATTTTTGAAATGACAAAAGGATTGATATTAGCAATGTACTTTATCTTTCCAGCTTCAATATTTCTTTCTCTTACTCAGTCCTCTATTTTTTTTTCAGTTTTTCTATTAGTTTTGTCTTGTCTGTTTTCTGTCCATTTTTTGCCCCTCTGAAGCTGGTTTTTATTTATTTAATGGCATACAACAAACGCATGCTAGGATTTAGTTCTTTTTTCCCCCACAGTGAATTCTTATATTTTATCTACACCCCATCTTTATAATACCTATCAGAGAATAAAAAAGGAAACCAGAAAGAGCTGAGTGCTTGTCTCTCATTTTGCTTATCTTTAAACAAAGATATGTGTCTTGGTAAACCATTTGCCACAAACAATAAACATCTGGGAGAATAAAGCACTTGGAGCCCACGGCTATTAATGCTCCTACCTATTATCGTTGCCATGATGGCCATTATCATCTTTATTAAAATAAGCTGATAAGCAACCCACGTGAACACTGAAAAGGGTCATGAATAAGCTACCTGCTGTATTTGCTTGAAAGCAGATGAGCAAGGTCAGCGCTGCCCAGGAGACCTTTCTGTTCTGATTGGCAGGGTCCTAGTTAGTGTTCTGTTGCTGGGATAAGACATCATAACCCAAAGCAACTTTGGGAGGAGGCTTTACCTCAGCTTCCAGTTGATACTCTTATCATGAAGGGAAGTCGGGCAGGAACTCAAGCAGGAACCCGGCAGCAGGAGCTGAAGCAGAGGCTATAGAGGAACCCTGTTGACTGACTTGCTTTCCATAGCTTGCTCAGTCTGCTTACTTAGAACCAGCAGCGCCACCTACAGGGCGGGGTGGGGAGCACCATTCACAATGGACAGGGCGCTCCCACACCAGCCATTAAATTAGTGTCCCACAGATCTGCCTACATGCTAACCTGATGGTGACATTTTCTCTGTGGAGTTTCTCTCTTCTCAAGTGACCCTGGCTTCTGTCAAGGTAACAAAAACAGCAGCAGAGCCGGTTACCTGTGTGTAAACACAGTGACATTTGCCACATGTGACTGTTGAGCACTTGGGTCTGTTGTAGTTGGGAACCAAACTGAAAATTGTCCTTAATTTTAATTAATTAATATTTACGTAGACAAACATTGCCAGAGGCTACAGGATTGGCCAGGACAGACAAAGAGAGTTGTATTTTCACTCCAGGCCAAACAAACACAGAAAATCTTGAGTAGGTTTGTGATAGGCTGTAAATGAGAGGAATACAAAATCAACTTGAGAGTCTAGAAGGATACATATACACCATGCAGTACTACAGTAAGAAAACAACTAAAATATTCAAAAAAATAATTAAACTTTCTGCTTTTTCAATGAATACATTATGAAAAAATTATATAACTTGTACAAACTATATAATCTTAACTTTTAAATTATTTATTTATTCATTTATTTATAAAAAATTTCCACTTTCTCCCCTCCTCCCAATACCCTCTCCTCCTCCCTCTCCAGTCCCAAGAGCAGTCAGGGCCTCCTGCCCCGCGGGAAGTCCAAGTTCCTCCCCCCTCCCTCCAGGTCCAGGAAGGTGAGCATCCAAACAGACCAGGATCCCAGAAAGCCAGCACATGCAGATGAAACAAGACCCAGCGCCATTGTCAATGGCCTCCCAGTCAGTACCCATGTCAGCCACATTCAGAGAATCCAGCCCGATCACACACTCGTTCAGTCCCAGTCCAACTGGCCCTGGTGAGCTCCCACCAGACCAGTCCCCTTGTATCAGTGGGTGAATACACCCCTCGCGGTCCTGACTTCCTTTTTCATGTTCTCCCTCCTTCCGCTCCTCATTTGGACCTTGGAGGCTCAGTCCAGTGTTCCAATGTGTGTCTGTCTCTATCTCCCTTAATTAAAGGTCTTTGAGCCTATAATTCGTGATCCTAGAGAAGCTAAATAAGAAGGTGAAACTGAAGAAAATCATATAGTTATCCTCCTGGATATTGGAATTAGACAAGATTGCCAGGCAAACTTGGGTGCACGGGGCATTGCGGGAGGGTGGAATTAAGGGGAGATGGTTGGAGAGAAGGGAGGGGGGAGGATTGGGGATGGCTTGGGGGAATGGGATGGGGGGAGGGAGGAAGGATGGATGTGGGAGCGGGGAGGTGTGTATCTCAACTAAGGGAGCCATTTTGGGGTTTGCAAGAGACTTGATTCTGGAGGGGTTCCCAGGCCCAAGGAGAGGTTCCCAGATTGTTCCCTGGGCAGCGGAGGAGAGGGTGCCTGAACTGGCCTTAGACCATAACCATACTGATGAATATTTTGCATATAATCTTAATTTTTAATGATGCTTGTCTACTGATTAGCTGTGGGGAGGCATGGACATGCCATGGTGCATGTGTGGAGGTTGGATGATAACTCACAATCAATTCCCCATTACCATGTAGGACATGAAGACTGAACTTAGGTCATCGGGTGTGGTGGCAAGTACTTTATCTATTGAGCCATCTTGCTAGCCCTAAATTATTTACCTTGAAACAAAAGTAGAAACTTTGACCAACTGCAAAAACTTAGCAGATCCCAAGTAGAAAAGGAAAAAAAATCAGTGATTCAGTTTTTTCTACCATTACTTAGGATTCTTTTGAAACTTCTAGTGAAGATTCTAAGACATATCATTAGAAACTGTCACTTTGTTTTGTTACTAGTCTTCTCTCTCTCTGTATAAATCTCTATCTATCTATCTATCTATCTAATCAACATTAAAAAACAAGGAACAAACATACACATCATGTTTATCACAATGTTTTACTATCCTTAAAAGATAAAGAAAATTTACAGAAATCTAACTAGAAAGAGAAAAGTAACAGGAAACTAGGTGTGTGTTTTGCCCAAACCAAAGGCAATGAATGAAAGAAAAAAAAAGGAGGAAGGAAGGAAAAGATGGAAGAGGAGGGAGATTAAGCAGGCTACTGGTAGAATATACAAAAATATTTAGTCTTATTAATGCCAAAATATGATAGGTAAAAATAAAAGCATTCTTTTTTGACTTCTCATATGGTTGTGGTTATTTAAATATTTTAAGTTATTAAACATGTGGCAAGGCAGAGACTGCTGGGAAAGACACCTGAACCCTAACATAGGGAATATCGTTTGAGGAAGTGATCAAAGTCTTACATTTTTCACACAATTTGCCAGTAAGTACTACAGTTATAACTGTCCTGAGTAAATACTCATGGACACACACATACAAATAGACAAAAGGCTTTGCATCTCAGAGCAATTTGAAATAGTAAAAAAAAAAACATCAGAAACTATTAATTTTAACAAGAAATTTCAGTGAAATAAACAGAAGGAAATACCACGAATGAGCACTGAAGTGTGCATGCACTATATTTATGTGAGTTTAAGTGTGTAAACCTATGTATTTGTGTAAGTGTGCAAGCCTATGCTTGAGCGTGGTGAACAACACACATCAAAATATTCGACTGCCTCCTGATAGCGGACTTAGGGGACCTTTCCTCACTTCTACAATGGAGAATTGCACCATTTTCGTATTTTCTTTTTTTCCTCTCCTCTGGACTTTTCCCAGAAAATGTCATTTGAGGCTCACCTACAAGTCAATGGCTCCTAAGCTTACACCAAATTAAACTCCAAGGCTTCCCCCACATGAAGCCCCAAGATTCCCTTCGTGGGCATCTCTATCTGAACGTGTGACAAGGGCTGCAAACCCAGTACGTTCAGTTCATGCACCAATAAGGGTTCCCTACCTCAAAGAGGGCCCTGCATCCCCTGCCTTCCGAGACTACAGTCCTGGAGTAACCTATGATGGCCTTGCTCTGCTCTGCCACTATTAGTGGCAGCCCAAACCGTGCATTTCACCCACATTACCTGCGTCCCTCTCATCTCATTGCCCCAGCCTTGCTCCAGGTGCCCATTTGAGCAACTCTAGAGAAGGGGCTTCTTCTTTCAAGCCTGTTTTCTGACCTGCCATGAAGGTTTTTTTTCTGAAATCCAATGCAATCATGTTTCAAACTTGCAATATTATTAATCAGTCTGTAAAGTGAAACTCAATCCTAAACAATCCTTTTAGGCACTTCCCTTCCCACCTGCCTGCTTCTTTTCGAGTCCACTATGCCACCTCCTCAATCTGGTTTAGCTATGGTGGCCCAGTGGGGGCTTTTGGAATGGAAAATCCTTTCTTATTGTTTGACCTGAAAATTCCTCACAACTCTTCTTCATTTTTCCAACATGTCCCACCCTCTTTGACTGGTCTATCAGAGTTTAGACTCAAAGTTTATCTTGTAGAAATTTCTAATTCTTCTGTCACAAAGCAAACCCATCTTGGTGACCCTGTTCCTCTTTCATCATTCTGACTCTATCAAATTAAGGTTGGGGCTTGTATGTCTGATTATGTCCTAAAGTAGACTTAAATGTGAAAAATCAATCTTATGTTCTTATTCTCTTGGCGACTGGGAACCAGGCATGGTGACACATTCCTGTAATTCAGAACAGAAGCAGAAGGATCAGGAATTCCAAACCAGCCTGAGCTACATGAAACCGTCTCCAGACTAACATGAAAACCTGCAAATGAACAAGTCAATACATGGTATAATTTTTTGCTCTCTATACGTCCAATAGCATAAAATAATAAACCCAAGACACAAAACTGTCAGAGTGAATCTTGTTGTGCTCTTCTGAACTGAAAACTGACAAATATCATCTTTAAGGCCATTTCAGCACATCTGTACTGGATCTCTATAATATAGCAGGCACTGTGTTGAGTGTTTCCTAATTGTGCTTGCTATTTGGTGAGGGAAAAGAAGCACTAACCAAATCGGACAAAAATGTCAGAAATGTAAGTAGAGTGTTCTACAGGAATGGAGCTTTCCCATTAATCTTGTAATTTCAAATGAATCATATTTAGTAAGTCTCATTTATTTTAAGTATTTACTCAACCTTCATGGACTGAAATTCTAGAATGAGAAAAAAATGTTGGCTCAGGGAGTCTTTAGGCTCTTTGTGATGGTCTAATCAAATCACAGAGGAACCAGCGGGTCAGAGGAGAACTTAATCCCAGATTTATGGATCCAGAGTTCATCCACCCACATACATGCCTTAGTTATTAAACAAGGACACGCATCAGTTTGAAGTGGACCCATAGGGACCGTACATCAAATTAGAAAGTGCTGTGTGCTAGAGATGATGAGTAGCCGACCCAATCCAACCATAAAACAACAACAGGTTTGCAAGGACCAAACAACTGCCTACTCATGCCAACCTCCAACATTCATTCCTTCCACCCAGAGATCCAGAAGATCTGAATGGTAAAGGCAGAGTCATCAGAACACCAAGCACCCTACCACAGGCAAGTACACTGCTACCCTATCACAGACAAGCACACTGCCACCCTATCACAGACAAGCACACTGCTAGCCTATCACAAACACATCGCTACCCTATCACAGACAAACACACTGTCACCCTATCACAGAAAGCATGCTGCTATCCTATCATAGACAAGCTCACTGCTACCCTATCACAGACAAGTACACTGCTACCCTATCCCAGACAAATACGCTGCAACTCTATTGAAGGCAATCACATTGTCACCCTATCTCAGACAATCACATCGTCACCCTATCACAGACAATACCAAAGTAAATACCAAAGTAAACTGCATTGTTGATGTGAAATTTTCATAAAACAACTTCAATCGAGCTGGCAAGGTGCTGCTGCCAAACCTGAATTCAGTTCAGGAACCACATGGTGGAAGAGAGAACCTACCCCTCCTACAAGTTATCTTCTGATGTCCACACATGAACCGTGGCACACTTAACACCACACACACACACACACACACACACACACACACACACACACACACACAAATAATAGTAATTGATGTATTAAATGCCTATACAATATTATCAAACATCATTTAGTGCTCAAAAACCATATATAAAGAATTCATTCACATGATTCACATCCAAAAATCAAAGGATAAAGACAATCTCAAATACTACAACTATCGTTGGCCATTGACCACACAGTTGTAATTTGCAAGCGAATTAAACAAAGAATAGAAGAATGTTTACTTAATATGGCAAATAAAAATGAGCATGAAACTAATGGCCAAAATAATGTTTGAAGAATTCTCACTAAACTCAAGAATGAGACCAAAGTCTCCATTATTGAAGAGTGGGGATGCCAGCTAATATGACGGGGCAAAAACCAGAGGCAAATCTAGTAATTAAAAGATCCTACTTCAGATGGAAGAAAATCAAGATAAAGAATAGAGATTTTGAGAAAAATGTATGAGTAAGTATTTTATTTATAAAATGTTATAGTAACAAATGAACATGAGTAGATTAAAATTTCAGTTGTGTGCTCAGGATGCAACTCAGTGGTACACTTGTCTAGTGTGTGTCAGGTCCTGGGGTCCATCCCCGGGGCTGCAGACACACGAAAGCTACACGTTAAAAAGTTCAGTCACGGTTATGTTTACATGATAACTTATACTTGAAACATGCTATTTAGAAGATCTTCTTGTATGGGAAACTGTTGAGTATCCAAATCCAGAAGTAAAAATTAGGAAGTATTTTTTTATATATTATATATGAGTATCAATGAATCCACACAAATATAAACAAAGATAAGAATCACAACTATGAAAGTTATATTTTTTTGCTTCATTTAAAACATAAGTGCAAGTTAATTGAGAAATCATGGTTATCATTGATTTAAAGGTTTTTAATTCTAATAACTTCTTAGATTGCTGTTTATTAGAAAATAACAAACACCGTGCTGCCTAACTTGCAAAGTCAAACGCAGCACTTCCTTTTTTTATCTTTACGTTTACTTCTTGACAGTATCATACATGTATATAATGCCATCTGACCATACTCACTTTTAAAATTTAAAAATTTCAAAAGACACCTTAATCGGACTTGGAGGTCCATAAGGAATGAATGTCTACTTAGCTGGCCTAAACAAAGTGGGGAGTTGGACACAAGAATATCTTTCCCAACCGAAGGACAGAGAGGAAAGCAGAACCCTAGAAAAGACTGGAAGGAGAAACAAGAGGTCTCTGGGAAGAGATGTGGCTCCTCCCCCTTCAGTCCTCCGCCTGCTTTCTATTCCTGGGGGGCACAGCATGATGTGGGTTCCTCTCTGCACATCCTTACTCACTTTCCTTACATTGGCAGGACTCCTGTGTCCTGTGTACTGACTCTATCTCCCCTACTTACGGGTTAAACAAAGAAAACAAAACAAACTTTATTCTTGTTGGGCTCCTTGTGCCTTAATCCAAATCGCTAGGAGGGAAATCAAAAGGGGCCATATCAACCCATGAGAAACAGATAAAGCCAGAGAGTGGTAACCTCCATGGTGGTCAAGCGGAGAGGGGGTGGTGTTGATTCTCAGTAAAGGGTGTTGTTTATTGACATGTGCGAAAAACCCACACAGAGAAGAAATGGTCTAACTGGTATGCTTCGATGTTTCCAGTAGAGAAGATGCTAGAGAAGTTTATTAGATCAGTTCTCCTTCCACATGGGGGTCAGACACTGGACAGCATGGTGAGAAAGTTTGGAAAACTCAAGTGTATGAATTCCCGAGAAAGTATTATTTATGATGCAAATTCATTAGGAAAGAAATGATGCATTTTACAAGACATTTTATTAACCAGGAAAAGAAAAAACATCAGCAGGTGTTTAGAATACAGGAAAGATGCAGGAATTCTAATTGTTCAATTGAAAATATGTGGGCTTTAACAGCGCTAGTCGTCAGCACTTCAGAAAGTCAGGGAGATTTTTTTAAAAGTCAAATCAACTAAGAAATGGGAAACTCAAAGGGGTGAGGATTGAAGAGAGACTTTTAAGTTCATGAACTTATGATGTCTTTTATTTGTTGTAGTTACGTAAATTTATTTTTAAAAACACATTTAATTTGTGACATCTATTAGCATTCCAAGTAAATGATATTTGGAAGTTTGTTGTATTTTTTTCTCATTTATACTGGCTTGCACAAATAACTACATTAATTAAAACATGGAATAAAGTGCTCTGTTTATATCTTTGGAAAGCAGAAATTAAAGTCCATTAAATGATTTAGAGTTGAGCTTTGTTTGTGGATTAGATGCTGCAATACAAGTGCAGGATTGCAGGACCCTTAATCTGAGACTCTGACATCCAAAATGCTACAAAATAGGGATGTTCCAGCTCCAAACCGATGTCATGAGCACAAAATCCCAACGATGAAACTTCTGTCCACAAGAAAAATCATTGACACTATTCTATAAAAATCTTTCAAGCTATGTGTACATGGAATGTAGACAAGTTTCATGCTTAGACTTAAGTTCCATCTCCAATATAGTACGTTACACTTGTGCAAATATTAAATTCTGAACGCCCAAATATTTCTGGTTCTGCTCAACTGGTGTCTGCATTTAAATTACCAACCAGGGATGGCTAAGATATTTACATGTGTCATTGTTCAAAGGTATAGACTTTGAAATGACTTCGAATACAGTGTTATCTCTAGGGGTGTTCAATAACCTGTACAGTTCACTTGCGTGCATACCTTTAGAACAACGACCACTCTTTAGGAAATGCTTTAGAGACTTGGGAAGGTAGTTTAGTGGGTGTGATTTAGAGCATGAGTTCAGATCCCCAGAACCCACAAAAACATTGGATCCAGCAGCCCACATGCCTGGAATTCTACTGCTTCTGTGGTGGGACCGGAGGCAGAGACAAGATACTCTCCTGAAGCTGGACGGAGATGAAGTCACATCTCAAGCAAATTAGAGGGTAAGGAACAACATCTAAAATTGTTCCCTGACCTCTACACACACATTGTAACTCATGCCTGGACTGAGGTATGTGCGCGCGCGCACGCACGCACACACACACACACACACACCAGCATGCACACTTACTAGGGTGCAAGAACACACACACACACACACACACACACACACACCAGTTTGCAGACGCACACCAACATGTGCATGTGAGCACATACACACACATTTTTTTTTAACGAATTACATTTATAAAAACAAAAACCTAGTTTAATACATAGAGTACATGAAAGATACTTGTGTGTTGAGGGGAGATAAACTTTGAAGATCTCAAATTAGAATAAATAAAATTTAGCTGAAAGATCAATTAAATTTATAAACTTAATCTTGAGCTGCATGATTGATAGTAGCATTTAAGGTGTCTAGGACTAAAAATGTTGAAGTTTTTCCTTGCATTATATTTTTATCTCAATAATGAATATGGCATAGTGCTATCTTGGATTAGGTAAACCTGAGATTTAAAAAATCTAGACAATTAAGGGAGACTTGGTATGATCCTGCAATGTCCACAGGTGACTCTACAGTGACTGGCATGGGAGGTGGGGGGTGGGAGTGGATCCAACTACAGCACATGAAAATACACAAGAAAAGCAATTATCTGGACTGAAAGAGGGCAGAACCAGTGAGGGCAATGGGGGCCAATAGGGATTACCATGCACCTCAGACAGCATCAATGAAAATGATAGCCTCCAAATGCTCATGGGTTTTGGTTGTGTGTCTGTTTTATCACGCCTCTGTCATCTGTCCACCAAGGTTTATAGATGGAAGTTTCTGTTCTGCCTGGTCCTGGAGCCATTCAGTCCCAAAGAAACACACAGAGGCTCATAACAATTACAAACTGTTTGGTCTATTAGCTCAGACTTATTATTAACTAGCTCATACATCTTACATTAACCTATTTCTATTATTTTATATTTTACCATGAGGCTTGTGGTTTACTGGTAAGGTTCTGGCATCTTTCTCCTTTGGCAGCTACATGGCATCTGTCTGACTCTGCCTTCTTTCCTCCTCTATCTCGGCTTGGATTTCCTGCCTTGCTATAT
Source organism: Myodes glareolus (assembly GCF_982192425.1). Classification (NCBI taxonomy): domain Eukaryota; kingdom Metazoa; phylum Chordata; class Mammalia; order Rodentia; family Cricetidae; genus Myodes; species Myodes glareolus. Next base: position 18,049,000 of record NC_142041.1, on the reverse strand, counting down.
TCTGCCCTGCCATAGGTCAAAGCAGCTTCTTTATTAACCAATGGTAATAAAACATATTCACAGCATACAGAATGGCACCCCACATCAAAGGTTCCTCTCCCAGCTGCCTTCTCCAGAAAGACTCATCAACCAGCATAACCATCAAACTCACATGAGTACATCTTGCATGCACTAGACCTCCTGATAATACGGTATAGACTACAGAGGTAGCTTTGCGTGTAGACTCCCTAGATCTGAATTCCAGTTCACACACTTATTCATGGTATGACGTTGGTCTTACTTGCTTCCATTGTGTCCTCTGTACTTTGGGGTGATAACAGTAACATAACCTAACTAAAGTGTGCTCTTGTGGGGGTTTCGTCACTTCACACAGGGAAAGTGCTTAGAGGGGGACCTGGTAATTACCCATCACTCCTACTATTTGTAATGATTTAATTCTATGATGTTCCTAGAACAGACCTGACAAGTATCTATTACAATAGAGCCAGAATTTTATTGAGAGCTTTTGGAGGCTGATAAAGTAAGAACCAGAGATTCTAGAAAAGTGTGATTCTCCAACAACTAAATGTCCCCTTCCATCAGACACAAGAAGGACTTGGCATTGCCTGGACATGGAATGGAAAAGAATGGCTTCCAAACCCTATACTGATGAGGACCCTAGAGGTGGCCAAAGGTGATATTGATGGTGACATTGAGGGGACATGTGCTCCGAAGCTTAAAACATGCACATTCTCTCTGAGCTTACCACACAACCTTCTCATTATAGGAGCTGATATATGATTCCCTAATCAGACTTTAGGAGAAAACTACAGAGATCCATACCTGTATGCTTCCTCTTGCTCCCACAGGAGGATGAATTTGTTCCAACTCGCTGATGATTTAAAAGGGGGAGCATCCCTGAGACTCCTAACTGCACCATTCTGGAGCAGAAGAGAAGTCAGAGAAACGCCAGATTACCCTTACTGTGCCAACATTACCTTACTGAATGTATCACTGTGCAAGGACCCCGAGACTCTTGCTAGGTCCTGGGGAGATCTAATGTTAGCCAATGAGTGTTCTGAGAGAATTATGTACTAACTGTCCTGGATGCTGGGTCCTTACTTTCCCTGTATTATTTGTGGTGATTGATGATTGTCAACTTGATAGGCTCTAGAATCATGGAGAAGACAAGCTCCTGACCACACCTGCCTGCTGTGTGGTTTGAATGAGAATACCACCACAGGCTCATATATTTGAATACTTGGTCCCACAGGCTCATATTGGTTCCAGTTGGGGGAATGGTTTGGGAAGGCTTAGGGGGTGTGATCTAGCTGGAGGGAGTGTGTCACAGGCAGCAGACTTTGAGGTTTCAAAAGACTTGTGGGATTTTCTCTCCCTCTGCCCCTTGTGGTTGTGGAGTAAGATGTGAGCTCTCGGCTCTAGAACCCTCTGAAACTGTAAGCCAGATTAAACACTTTAATAAGCTGCCTTGGTCATGGTGCTCTATTGCAGCAATAGAAAAGTAAGACACCTGCAAAAGGCCATCTTGATCATGCTGGCTGATGGGAGGAGCTATGAAAACATGGGAAGCACCGTTCCCCACCCAGGCTTGGGACCTAGATGGGCGTGAGAATAAAGATGGCTGCTTACCAACATTCTTAGCTCCCGGCTTCCTGACTGCAAATGCAAGGGGGCAGCTGCCTCGTGTTCCTGCTTCTGCAACCGCCCCTGCTTGCTGGCCTGTGCCCTTGGGCTGTGAGCCAGAATAACCCTTTTCCCCCTTGAGCCGCTTCTGGCAGGGGATTTTATCACAGAACAGGAAAAGCAGCTCAAGCGTTATTTCTCCCACGTTTTGGAACGTCAAAGAAAGCACTTTGCAGAATTCCTGAAAAGAAATATACTGTTGATATGGCGGCCACTGTTGCCAGATAAGTCCCGTCTTCAGTTCTTTTAGCCTTGAAGCCAGAAGAGAAAGAGAATATTGCAATAGAGAACGTGAGAGGAGATAAGGAAACGCCTTCAGCGGTGCTTTCTGCACTTGTGGGATGTCAAAGGCTGGCCCATGGTGGGCTCTCTGGAGAATCTTCCAGGTTTTGCTCACCTTCTACCTCAGTAACAATTTTAGGCTACTGTGGTTTTCTTGCTTAGAGGTTGGAGCATCACGCGGGCACAGCTGCTTCCTGTGATTCTCCTCCCATGTAAAACCACACATCTTTGTTTTGTGGTGCTGGGCATTGAAGTCAGCGCATCATGCATGGCATCCGCTGCACCACGGACCCCTAGCCCCAGCCCTCGCCCATTCCTCTCTGCACCTTTTCCCCCTACCCAGACTCCTCATACCACCACCTCTCTGCTTGAGGTTTACCTGACTGCCTGAAGACCTCTCTGGTCACATGCAGGGGGCGTGCCGGCGACAGAGAATTAACCACCGCAGCAACCTTCAACAGTGCCTGACATGAAGAGGTTTGAAAAGGCCTGCGATTCCCTTCATCCTCCAGCTGTGGTACTTAAGGCTTGAGGCTTGCATCGACTCTGGCTCCCAGTGTTCCATGGTGGAATTAAACACCAACTACCACTGGTGTTGTCATTGGCATCCTTCCTATCTGTCTCGCTTCCTTCCTCTCCTACCCGTAGCTGCTTGGATCACCTCCCAGATCAGCTACCTCTAACACTTGCATGCTGTTCTTGGGTTAGACTTCTGTCCGAATCTAAATCAAGACCCAGGCTGTATTTCCAGTCACAGTGTCAAATCGAGGCTTTGGTCCAGCTAAATTAACAGCTGGCACATAGGCTGTGGGTCTTCCCTCCACCCAGTTGGAGCGAGGGAAACACAAAGACAAGAGATGGGAGAGACCTGGTTTTCTATAAGAATACCACTCTCTGTTAAAATCCAATACCTCCTTTCTCGCTGTTTCTCTACTTCCTTCTTGCCTGTTTGTCAAGGCCAGAGAAAGGCGTTGGACAGTGGGGAGGGAGGGAGAGGTGTAATTGACTCTGCAGGGGTGGATCCACACATGAACTCTGAGGAACATATTCTTCTCAATTGTCAGTGCCTCTCATTAACATGTGGAATGCACAGTGCTCCTTACTGCCAGCCATGGGTCTTGGCACCAAATCTAGGGCGACAGAAAACAAACTCTCCTATAACGTCCCTTGCAGCTTACTTGCAATGTGAGGTTTTACTAATTAGATTGAGCTGTGTACAAACAGCCTTAACTCTGGTATCTTTAAGGCCAGAGAATTCCAGTAATTAGTTCCCCCAAATCATTCCTTTTGAAGCAACCCTCAAAAGTCAAGAGTGCATATTTTTCGGGGAAATGTGACTAAAAAGACAAAGCCTGGGTAGAAACGGTGCTGGGAAGAAAAACCCAGAAATAAGCAAATGAAGTGCTGTCTTTTTCTCAAGGGCTCATTCAGATGCAGTCGGAAAGGTGGGGCCATACCACGGGACTAACGGGCGCAGTTTTAGGATGCAAATAGGATGACAATGGTATAAGGCAAAAAACGCTGGAGCCAAGGATGCAAAGAGATGCCCCTAGCAAGCAACAAACATCTCTTCTGAGTCAAGAAGCCAAGAGCCGCCTTGGACTGGACAGAACAAAACTCACAACTCAAGTAAGCTGGGGAGCTACGGAAGGAGAATCAACCAAGAAAAAATGGATTCTTTGATGTGATGGGTTTTTATGTGGGATAGCATCAGATATTAGAAAACATTTCTTGCTGGGCGGTGGTGGCACACGCCTTTAATCCCAGCACTTAGGAGGCAGAGGCAGGCAGATCTCCATGAGTCCAAGGCCAGCCTGGTCTATGAGAACTAGTTCCAGAACAGGCTGAAATGCTACAGAGAAACTCTGGCTCGAAAAACCAAAATAAATAAATAAATAAATAAATGAAAAAAAAAGACATCTCTCCTTTCTTCCCTGGAAATGTTCTTTGATGCTCATTATTAGGAAAAATGAGAACACCTGACAGAATATTAGTCACTGACCTATGCATGTGTGACAAGCCAAGAAAGGCCACTGTCTCCCGGCCTCTCACCCAGGGGAGGGAGTTGGTTCTTTCCACCGCCTGCAGCCTCAGCACCTGCTGGGTGTCATAGCTTAACTGTCACGTCTCCTTTTCACAGAGGTCTCCAGGCACTGAAGGAGCCCCTGCCACTGGTACCCAGGTTGTCATGTACGCAGGTGCCTGCAGCCTCAAGATCTGGTGTGAATTCCAGGGAGAGAGATGGACAGCTGGAGTGAGCAGGAGGGCACAGACGGTGACTCCTGCAGCCAGCACGGCGTGCAAAGCCCGGCAGACTCAACGCTACAGCCTCAGGCATTTGACAAAACAAGACTGGAATTTTTTCATTTCCACTTCCAGACAAGAAACTTGGACATCTTCTTGGTTTTGCAAGTAGAGCTGCCCTGTGGGGTAGATGCTACATTCTCGTGAAGATTAAGGGGGAACGCTGACATTTAAGGAGGATTTTAGGGCCTGACGAGAGGCCTCATGAGTTTGAAGCACTGGTTGCTCTTGAAGGGACCTAGGTTTGCTTCCAAGCACTTACATGGTGCACACACATCCTTGCAGAACACATTCGCACACATAAAGCAAATAAATATTTAAAGAATTAAAAGCATTTCATACTTGAAAGCAGTCATACTAGGATGGACCTCTCGAAGTCCCAAAGGTATTGTCCCCTTTCAGTCACCTTGGCTCATGTATGAGATTGACACTTTGCTTCCTAGTAAGTTGGACGTGATCACTATAACTACATTTACAAATGGAGGGAAACATATGTACTCAAATTGATAAATATATTCCCTGTACATGAATACTGCTCATATTCTGGAGGGTTGTTTTGCCTTTTCCTTATACATATGTACATAGTTTATTTGATACAGTCTCATGTCACTCAAACTGGTCTCAAACTTGCTACTAAGTCAAGGCTGACCTTGAACTCCTGATCTTTCTAACTCTGCCTCCCAACTGCTAGCTTTAGAGATGTATACCATGGCATCTGGGTAATGACAAATATAATTGCCAATGAGATTTCAGTTATGCGATAGGAAGTTTTTGATAATATATACCTCTGGACAATTTGCCATGCTATTGAACAGTTTTAAAAAACACGATTTTATTGACTCTGATATACATCAGATATGTTGGCATCTATCCTGGTCTTGCATCTCATTAGTAAAGCTTCCTGAAGCTAAGGGTGGGCATAAGCGCAAGTTTTCCTCAAAGAGATACACAGAAAAATATTTTGGGGACTGTGACAGGAGTCTCCTTAAATGGAGTGTGACTGTCTTTGTCTTTTTGCTCTGTCTGAGGTCTTGGAATGACTTCCTGATAGTAGCAGAAGGAAAAGGATGAGAGAACAGAGGAGGAGATGGGGAGAGGGGAGAAGGGGGGAAATACCATATTTTATATCTAAGTATGCCCATCAGAGGCTTGCAAAGGTTTTAAGAAAGGCATGTAGGTTTCTGGCTGGACGGGAACTGAATCCAGCTGACCTCTGTCTCTCCTCATAACTCAGTCAAAATGAAGAAAGAGAATAAAGTCAGGACAAAGGTCAATTAAGAAAAACATTTGGGAAACCTCTGTTTGCTAGTCACAGGTGGCACCAAAAAGAATCAATACATCAGGAACCTGGTTTTTCCCACTCTGATTTCCAAGACAATATGCAGTATTTGGAAGGGGGAAGCCTGGGGCAGAGCAAAGCAGGTCTTGAAGCAGAGCACTGTGTCTTTGACTCATTCCTCACTCCATGTGTAGGGGTCGGCATTCTCAGAGCTCCAGAGCAAGCCTGGCCAAACCAAAGAGAAGAGTTGGATCACAGTATGGTGTTCCCAGGGCAGCTGTGTTCCCTTTGACAAAGCGGGCAATGATTGATGTTAATAGAGCCAGTTCTCATGGTCTGAAAGGTAATGGGAGTGGATGGCAGGCCAGGCTGTGCTCTAAAGGGAATTCTGCCTGGTACAGCTATTTCAATAAATAAAAAGCCACCCCTGGGTTGTTACTTCATGGGGAAAGCATGCCAGAAAAGGAAAAGAAAACCAGATTCGGTAGACTGATAAGATGTTAGGTACCATCTCATTGTCAGCTGAGGGCCACACTAAGATTTAAGGTGTGTTTGCCAATCTGAGGAAGAGAGAGAACCACGCCCAGATGAAAAATGGGGGATAAGTCAGGAATATTCAAACGCGCACTCGAAAGGAGCAGTTTGAGAACTAGTCAGAGTGTGCGTGGGGACAGAGCGCGTGGGGGCAAGGCGCGTGGGGGCAGGGCGCGTGGGGGCATATTTAGCCTTACTAATAGGGGAATGCATCCCCTCACACACAAAATCAGGGAGTATTCAAATACTGGCCTGGGTTGGCCAATCTACACCCTAGTACTACATAGTCACCACACATGGGAGGACAATCTGGTGCCATTTTCTGCTGTGCAAGTTGGCACACACATACTCTCGGATGCAGTGATGTCCTTTCATAGGTTTGTACTTACAAGATGATCAAAGATGTGAACAAATACATAACATGTTGCTTGTAATAGCCTACATGTACAATAATAGCTAATCATAAGGTAAGAAACTACGTGACCATAAATGAAACTGATATAGTAGAAGTGAATTTTCCATTATCAACAGTAGGCTGAAAAAAAAAAAGAGGGAAGGGGGTGACACAGAAACCTAAAGAGAATGGGCAATTCCTTCACGTTTAAGTAAATATTATTTATGCACCCATACATATGCACATATATGTACATATTGTACATCAACATACCACAGTATGTTTGCAGGAAACTTTTCTGATTATTTGATTTTCTGTACATTGTTAGTAAAGTACAATTTGTGAAGAGGAAATAAAACGTTAGTCTAAGAGACTTGACTAAGAATCTGATTGCTAAGTATGGTGGCGCTAGTCTGTGGCCCTAGCTACGTGGGATGTGAAAACAGGAGAATTCCCTGTTCCCGGGGTTCAAGAATGACTTGGTCAGTATAGTGCGATTTTGTCCTAGACACACATGTACAGATGGCGGCACTAACTGGACTTTGCAGATTATAAAAGCCAGGTGGTGGTGGTGCACACCTTTAATCCCAGAACTTGGGAGGCAGAGGCAGTGGCAGTTGAATCTCTGTGAGTTCGAGGCCAGTCTAGTCTACAAAGTGAGTTCAATGACAACCAGGACAGTTACACAGAGAAACCCTGTCTCAAAAAACCAAAACCAACCAACCAAACAAACAAACAAATAAAAATAAAGAAATGAAATGAAGTGGGAGATATTTTGGAGGTTCGGGGCTAGGGCATGCTAGAGGAAAGAAATGAGGGATGATATGACTAAGAGATATGCATTAAAAGGAAATAGAGATATAAAAATTAAGAATGTTTCTATAATCCAAAAATAATTGTTTAAAATAACATGCAAAAGATGGATTGGGCCTCTTGGAGCAGGCCTGTGATTCCAGCTACTCAGGAAGCTGAGGCAAGAGCATCATAAAGAACAAGACCAGTCTTGGCAACTAAATGAGGCCCTGCCTCATAATAGTAAAAGTTAATAAAGAAACCTGGGGATATAGCTCAGTGATAGAGTGCTTACCCAGCTTATGTGAGAGCCCAGGCTTGATCCTTGATACCACAAAGGATAGATTCATAGACAATAATGTTGTATATTGGTCTATGATTTTAAAAGTATTTACAGTAATTTGAAAAACCACAGCTATTGATTGGTATAAAAGAGTATAGTTGAGCATAGTACTATTATAAAAATGCAGTAGTTTCCAATCACTTCAATATTTTCTATATTGAAACAAAAAGTCTTATTAGCTTTATTGGAACTATATGAAAACAATAAAAATTTATGCTGCATAACACCTAGGGAGGGCTGATGAAAAAGTCAAGACACAAAAGAGATCTTCTACTATCTCACGTTTAAATACATTTTAAAGTTACAGCAACTAAATCACTTTGGTGCAACTTAAGGTAAGATAGGATGAACTAGAAGACCAGCAGGGACCAAGTGCCCATGCACATTTACTAGGTGATTAAAGAGACAACCACCTGGGGGGATGGAGAGACAGCTCAGTGGTTAAGAGCACTGGCTGCAATTCCAGAGGACCTGCGTTCAATTCTCAGCAGCCACATGGCAGCTCACAACTGCCTGTAACTCCTATTCCAGGGGATCTGGCACCTTCATACAGACATACATACACACACAATAAAATAAATAAATCTTTTTAAAAAGAGAGAGAGAGGTTCAACTAAATTGGGAAAGAATTAGTGATACTTGAGCAAACTAGTGAGCTGGGACAATTAACATTCCACAAAACGAGACATCTTTGCATGGGACCCCTAACAAAGTTCCAGGTTAGCCGACTGCTAAGTGGAAAGCACTTCTCATTTGAGCAGTAAGGCAGTTGTCCTAACAGTATAAGCAAATACATTGTTAAAAATTTTAAAAGATTTATTTATTATACGTGTCTGAGTGATTTGTCTGCACGCTGAATACACAACATATGCATGCCAATGCCCAGGGAGCTCAGAAGAGAGTGTTGTATCCCCTGGAACTGGAGTTAAGCATGGCTGTGAGCCACCACTTGGGTGCTGAGAAGTGAACCTGGATCCTCTGCAAGAGCAGCAAGTGCTTTTAACTGAGCCATCTCTCCAAAGTTACCCAAATTTGGATCTTAAAAGCAAACTTTGAAAGATTTGACCAAAAGAAGACTTGAACCATTCACTCAATGACACAACACTGTAATAAGCAGGTAAAATACAACAAATTGCAAAATATATTTGCTGCATATACACTACAAAAAGAGTGTATAGAAATCACTAAGAAGAAACAAATATTCCTGTAATAGCAAAAAGGCAAAAGCTATGACCAGGCTGAAAAAAAAGGACAAATGCCCAGTAGCTACATATTAGCTACATACATAAAATACAGTGTTAATATTCCTCCTGAAAAATTATAAAATTGAACTTTCCAGAATAATGCCTCTAGCTATCTATCAAGTTAGCAAAATGTTTTTTTTTTAAAAAAAAACGTATATTTGTGTGCACATAACAGATGAATGCAGATTTATAGAGCTCTCCAATGGAGGAGGTGACCGTTTACTAAATATGGAACTGAGAAGCCCTCCTAGAGAAGCAGCCAAGGAGAGCTTCCCAAATTCCTTATTTAAAAGACATGGATGTGTGCTGCCTACACTTTAGTTCAGAACACTCAGCGGTCCTGAGGCTGGAGAGATGACTCAGGGGTCAGAGCACTGGCTCAGACACATGCATTGCATTCCCTTACCAGCGTCCACATGGCAGCTTACAACTAACTGCTTGTAACTCAGGGGACCCAATTTCCTCTTCAGACATCCATGGTCATGCCACAGGATAGTATGAACTAATGTGCATTTGGGTCACATGCAAAGGCTGAAGGATGCAGGCTACAAAGCTCTAGGCTAGCAAGTTTGTTGAAATAATATATAAATATACATATGGGACATATTCAACTGCATATCAACTGGAATTTTAAGGATGAAGAGATTATTGGGGTTCCCAGCTCCTTTATGTTTCATTTATTCTACAAACATTGACTTGCCTTAATTATTTTTCTGTGTTCCAAATTATGCTCAGCCATGTATTATTGTGAAGTTAGGAAAAAGACACATTTTTATAAGGGCCTACCACGTGAAACTGACTTTTGCCAATTGCTCAACATTTATCTATGAAAGACCTGTAGCATAAAGTCTTGGTGGCCAATGACAGTCATCCCAGCGCTTGGGAGATGAAGGCAGGAGGATCAAAACTCAGGGACACACTCTGCTACATAGCAAGCGGAGGCCAGTGTGGGAGACAGGAGAGCCTGTCACAAACAAATAAACAAAGCAAAGGCTGGGAGCGAAGTTACTGTGTGCTCTTTCTACAACGTGAAAAAGATTCAGGGCTGTCCTCAGTTCACTGCCTGCCCCTCTTCACAAACGTTTTAGTGAAACCATATCTGTTCTGGCTCGGATACACACAAGTGTGGATGTGAGAGGTAGATTAGGGGTCCCTTCCTCTCAGAATCCGTCAAAGGGATCTTTTGAGAAGCCTGGCACCTCGCTAATTATTTTAAACCAATTATCCCAAGGCACCCCCACAAGGACAGTAGGAGAATGGTCCTGTTTGTGAGGCTGAAGAAGCTCGCCTCCAGCGTGTTGAGACTTGCTGGGGCTGAACCCCACCGGAGAAGAGGATGGCAGTTGTGGGCGGGAGGAACCCCGGAGCGCTGGCCTGGGGAGTTCGGGTCTTACCGCAGCTTGTTGGAAGGCTCCCTTGGTGTAGGTGCCACCACCGCGGTAGGTGATGGCCGGGATCTCGCGGCTGAGCAGCGCGCACTTGTGCTGGTGTGCCCGGCTGGTGGAGATGTAATCCACGCGCGCCACCACGTTGTTCTTGGACGAGAAGGTGACGATGGCCACGCGCGTGGCCGTGGACACCACAGGGAAGTCGGACAGCAGCTTGCGCACGAACTTGAGCTCGTTGAGGAAGTTGGCTTGGCCCACGCTGGACGACTCGTCCACCAAGAAGACGAGCTCCAGGCGGCCACTGAGCTCCCGCAGGCGCCGCACGCGGCTCCGGAACGCGCGGCCCAGACGCTCCACTTTGCTCCCCGTCGCCTCCTCCTCGCCGGACGCGGGTGACAGGGTCAGTCTGCCCGGAGCCCCAGGCGAGGCCTCGGGGAACAGGCGGAAGCTGAAGTTGCGCGACGGAGCCAGGGGCTGGAAGTTGGTCCAGCCGGACACCAGTGTCAGAGACCAGCAACAGAAGGCCAGGCACCACCGCATCGCGCTGGGGACCGAGCAGCGGCCCCAGGGAGTGCAAGGCGACAGTCCCCGAGAGTGCCGGAGAAGAGCCTGGCGGCCCGAGCTGGGCAGGCGGGACCCGGGATAGCGGCCACGGACTCAGAGCCCTTGCATGTGACACTGGGGACAGGATCCAGACTCCTCTGGCAGCTCGGGGGACGGACGGGACTCTGGAGGGACTGGAGCGCTGTGCTCCTTTGGCTCTCGGCTACTTCTTTTCTCTCCTCCTCCCCTCTCTCCCGAAGCCTATAAAATGTTTGAAGGAAGGGGGCAGTGAAGCCAGAGTCACTTCCCTCCTTTTCGTCTGTCCTCTCCTTCCTCTCCCTCTCCTCTCTCCTCTCTCTATCTCTCCCCTATCTCTCTCCTCCCCCTCTCTCTTCCCTGGGATCCAGCCTAAGACTCTTGGAGATTCCATGACACCAGAACCCCTCGCCTGTCATGCTGTCAACATTCCCTCACAAGCGCACTGATTGATCCCATATGTCTGGCAAGGAGCTGCGGAGGAATTCGCTGGAGATGGATCTGGATACCGAGAGTGCCACAGTAATTGGAAACATTGTAGAAGAAAACACGCGGGGGAGCTGGCCGAGTTGAAAGCGTGCCTTGAAAACTGCTTGCTCACCTTTTGGGCTTCTTTTCCACTCTTGGGGGTGGGTGGGGAGTGTCTAAGCCGCCCAAAGGGGATGTTTGCATAAATTCCCTGAAGGGCCTGCCTGATCAGTGGCGCAGGCTCCTGAGAACCAGTTCGAATCACAAGTATTGACGTGGCGCCCAGCCTCCGCCTCGCAAATGCAGAATTCCTGCACTCCTTTCCTGCATCTGATAATTCATGCGTTTGTTCCTTCTTTCCTTCCTGGAGCAGTTTGTGATGTCTGATAGGTGCCAAGAGGATGAGCAGGGGAAAAACTGACATGAACCCTGTCTTCTAGGAACTTGTAATAAGTAAAAGTGTTGTCACCGTCACCACCAACTCGACATCCATACATGAAATGTATGTGCATGATTACACACTTTTCTGTGCATGCACATAGATACACAGATACTTACAAGTAATTCCAACTGACTGTGGTTAAATAGAAGAGTTTGGAAAGACAGATTTGATCTTGGCAAGGGCAGGCAAGCCTTCTATGAGGGTGTGAAGTTCATGGTGAATTCTTACCTATGAATTTTCTTAAAATCCTCTATTTTGATCTAATTCAGCAAATGGGATCTGTCTGGCATACATACCCTTGGGAATACCAGTTGTTACTTGGGGTGATTTTTTACCAAGTAAGACCTCAAAGACGTACATGCATAAAACACACACTTATTACACGAAAGGTGGGACCCTTGGTTAAAAGATTCCAGCTAAAAATCAGAAACCCGGTGTGGTTATATAAACTTCCAACACCTCTGGGTTTTGGCCCAGTGCCTACTTTTATTTTGCAATGGGATCAAATGACTCCGGAGTTCTCCTGGTCTCTGACAGGAGTGGTTGGACTCCAACTCTCCTTAATGAACTGCCTTCAACAGCGGAGGTGTCAGAGCATGGAAGCCAAGGTGTTCGCGCTCTTGGATCAATTTCCCTGACACGAAATCCTGGCTTATGATTTATTGATTGTATCACTTTGCCCATTTGGAAGCTGGAGTAATAATAACATATTAAGAACGAAATCATAAAATCATAAAACTCTTAGGAACATGCTCAGAACACAGCACGTACTCAGTAAATGCTGGCGGCTCGTATCGCTGCCTTTATTCAAGAATGCTCGCCAAGACCCACGTCCAGCAGTTCTGGCTGACCACCAAGAATGTGCCAGCTTACGAAATCCTGAACTGAAAAGGGAGTGGGACTCAATCCTAGTACTCCTGGTCAGACCACATCAGAAGAAAACGCAGGTTTGAAAATCATTCCGGAGTTGTTGTGTGTTTGCAAAAGGGACAAGGAGCAGGGCAAAGAAAGATCTGGATCTTCTGAGAGGGGATAAGAGCTCAATCAACTTGGAACTCTTTTAAAAGGAGAATTTTTCCAAATTTCATCTACACCATGTTATTTAAAACACATCATTAAGAGCTGGCATTCTGGGTTCGTGGTGACTGCTGTATGCGCTATCTTGTGTGTCCTTTACCCCCACCCTCAACAAGCTAAAGGTAGAGAGTTGCTTAAAGACCTTCTAGTTGCAAGCAATGAGCATCCAGCTCCTCCTTGTTTAAACAAAAGGAACTTATTGGCTCAAGCAGAGAAGCTGGGGAAAGGGCTGGGTGGTGAAGCCTGGCTCAGAAAGCCTTGGAAAACGAGGCAGAGTAGAGTCTGCCTGAATATAACGATCCCAGCACTCGAGAAGCTGAGGCCGGAGGGTTGAGAGTTCTAGATCACAAGTAAGATCCTGTCTCACACACACACAAAAGAGCATGCGTGGGTGTTAGGGGGCTGGGGAAATGGCTGTGTAAGATCCCTGGCAGGCAAGCCTGAGACACTCAGTTCAGAATCACAGGATCCATGTAAAAAGTGAAACACAGTGATGTGCGGTTGCAATCAGAGACAGGTAGATCCCAGGAACTCATTGGCTGGCTGGTCTAGCTGGATTGGTGCACTCAAGGCTCAGGAGAGACTCTAACTCACAGAATATGGCGATGAGTGATTGAGGAAGGCACTTGACATCAGACTCTAGCCCACACACACACACACACACACACACACACACACGTGCGCGCGCACACACACACATACACTCAGAACCACTTCTGCATCTCTTTTAAAAAATATCTATCTATCTATCTATTTATTTATTTCTTTTACATCCTGACCACAGTTTCCCCTCCCTCATCTCCCCCCATTCCTTCCTCTCCTACCTCCCTTTTGTCCCCCAATCTGCTTCTCTTTACAATGCTACATTTAGTCTTTTTTTTCCTTTCAGATGAGATGAGAAAGATTCTTGCCTATGAGCCCCAATTTATCAAAACCTACCATTACCATCACCTAAAGAAGCAGAATGAGATCATTTTAATTCATTCAGCTTGGTGAAAGCAAGGACAGGCCACAGGAGTGTCCCCACTGAGCTCATACACTCACGGAAGTTAATTGTCACCTCATACACTCGCAGAAGTTACCCACCGTCACCTTAGACTCTTACATCCAGACCTCCCTCTTTAAGAGCAACCGAGTCCCCCAATTTCAGCTGAGCACAAAGGCATCCACATTTCCTAGCATCTTCTGCAGTTGAATATGTCTGCACAACCAGGTTCTGAGTTGGTTTTATGCACAGCTCCCAGAAATTCTCTTAGAAACGAACAAAAACCAGCAGCAGCTTTTATCTGTGATTCTTTCACACTGGTCTCGTTTTCTCGGTAGAGCCTATAGAACTGGAAGGAGATGGCCATGGAGAGTGTGTTTTGGAGGGGCTGAATCTGACCCTTTCTGCTTCTTGTCCATCTGCTTCTTCCTCTGGGGTGCTCTGTTCAGCACATGCAGCTAAGCCACCATGGGCTAACCCCCCTTAGACTGCTTCTGTCAAGCTTTTGTCACTAAGATGGCAAAGGGAGCCAATGAAATACTTTACAGCAGTGGTTGAGAACAAGGGGCGGTCTGCTATTGCACCTCACCTTGAAAACACCGGGTAGTGTGTGCGTGCATGCGTGCGTGCATGCGTGCGTGCATGCGTGTGTGTGTGTGTGTGTGTGTGTGTGTATTGGAGGGGGTGCACTAGCACTACTGGCATGACCGTATAAAGACTAGGACACAGCTAACCGCTTGAGTGTCCGGTACAGCCCTCACCATGAACAATCATCCATATCAACACATGTGTTGTGTCGAGTCAGACAGAAATGATGGGCTATACAAGAGTACAATGGTAGGCTCAGGAAATGATAAAATATTAATACTAAGTAGAAGAAGAACCTAAACGACTTGGCAATATGGAGCTGAGCTGAGGGAAACTGCTGAGGCTTCATCTTGTGAAATAAATTCTCTAGGAAACAAAATCAATTGCATCGGAGGGTGGGAGACTAAAGGGGCACGCTAGTCTCTCCTGCATCCTGCTTCAAAATCAGCAGAAAAACATTAGCAGAAAATGGAAACCTCAAATCCTGTGTTCCTACTGGGACCAGTTCCCAAAGCAAGGCCGTCACCTTTGCCATCTGTCCCTGTGTCAAAGCGAAGTAAGATGCATATGTGTCTAGGAGAGATTGGAAGTGGGACTAGAGGCAGCAGAGGCTGGACTGGTCCCAGCAAAGATCCTCTGGGATGGCAAGAACAGGCCTAGAAATGGGAGCAGAGGCGGGACAAAGTTCAGTCCCGGTTCCTGCTGGGAATTACGTTCTGTTTGCTTCGAAATTTACAAGCTTGCTGCTGAATGGCAGCGGCAGGCAGTGGTGATGAGAGGAAGATGCCCTCTTGTGACTTGTAAGGATTTAACAGACATTTCCTGTCATACTTAGGAAAGTACACTACTCTATACTTCGTGTAGGTAGAATTACCTAGGGGTGGAGTTTACAGTAGAAAGACCCTGGTATTGAGACACTGAGAACAATGAAATAGAAAAAAAAATGAAATAAAATATAAAGTAAAACATAAATTAATACTGATAATCTGATGGTAGTATTTATTGTAGACAAAACATCTGAGAATGCCTATCACTGAATTTCATTTTACTTACCATGTATGTTTGCAAATGAATATACTGTTTATCTCTTTTTTATATTATAGTTCTTTCTGCTTTAAAGCTAAAGAAATAGAACCATATAGGGCAACAGACACACTTGAGGACATAAATGGATTTTTGTACACCATGTCAATACATGGCAAGTGGCAGGGTGTTGCTTCTGTTTTCGGTTTTTGAGACAAAATCTCACTCAGCAATTTAAACTTACTTGGAATTCACTGCATATCCCAGGTTGGCCTGAACTTACAGTAATCCTCCTGCTTCAGCCGCCTAAGTACTGGGTTATACGCGCGAGCTGCATCTCGGTTATGTGCCCTTGGCATTACAGATGGCTGTGAACGGCAAATAGGAAAATGTAACGTAATGCAGGCTGGGAGCTGTGTACAGAAACTGAGACCACCAGCCAAGAGCAAGTTGCTTCCTGTATGCACAGATCAGTCTACAAGTAGCACCTCAGACCACGCCCTAATGGGCGGGTACCCAAAAGGCTATTGGCTGAATGAGTTCCCACAGCATGCAGTATGGGGATGGGAGGGTGGAAGGGGGTGGGGGGTGGGGAGTGCGGGTGAGGGTGGGGTGGTTGGTAGGCTAATGTCATTGCCACTCCCTGCATTTGCATCTACTCTGCAGGTCCCCAGACAAGGAACTCTCTGCTGAAGCAAACTGAGCCTTGACAATCCCTACAGAGAGTAATCGAGAGACTTCACACCTGATCAGTATGCAGTCTTCTTCACACAGCCACGCTGGCCAACTCACTTTTGAAAATTATCACTTGGTCCTCCTCTCACTGCACTGGTTCAGCGGGGTGTAGTGCCAGGTATTGGGACCACTGCAGAGTCCTTGTCATAACCTATGACACGTAAGTGTTAATTGGTTTACTTATATGGAAAAGTACATGTGTTGAAATCAGGCAAACTGTTTTAAAGAAAAATGGTACCTAGATACACCTTCCTTAAGACACATCCCATCATCCCTTGGCCTTGCAAATGGGTGACTGACGTCTGCCAGTGTCCCCCGAGACATTTATCTGCTTCTCTTTTTAGGTGAACAGCAAGCTGGTTTCTAAGCGTCATCAGCAGAAGATCAGGGTTCTTACATCTGGAAGATCTGAGCCCAGGAAAGATTTCAAAGCAACTGCAGAGGTTCTCCTAAACCAAACACCACAAAGCTTGTGTCTGGGACTGGTGAACCGTGACTGCCTTAGAATTTTCTGTGTGACAGTTCAAGTTGACTTTAGGATCACAATAGCCATTTCCTTTACCTCCTCAGAAACAAACCACAGAAAAACATGCCCCAAATATTACCCATCTCCTTGGATTTCCCAAAGGTAATGTGTGAGACAGCCTCTCTTTTAGGATGTCATAGATTGAAGACCTCTCTAGATTCTCTGACAGCCCTTATGAATGCTTACAGACAGCCACAGATGTACACAGCCATGTTTCATCACTTTTAACCTTTTTTTTTTTTAAAGTATACATATCTCAACATCACATCCGAGGTCAAGGACTGAACCAAATGCCGTTTGTGATCTTAATTATGACACTAAAGAGAGTCCACTAAAAATCAATTAAGGGTGGTTTGGGAAAGGCACACCCTTTTGATGCTTCCCTTCCTTCTTTCACTCCTGTGTGAAATGAGCAAGGGGCCAGGGAGGGACAGTTGATTTCCTAGGGTCAAACTCTGCCACCACCATTCATTCCGATTGGCAACACTCTAGCTGTAGTTACTTCAGACATTTTATTTTAAAAATTAGGGCCCAACTGAATTATCTTTTGTCCAAGTGGAATTCTAAGTCCATAAACAGCCTCATGGAACCATGACTACAGCCATGGTACACCGCCATCATTACCAAAGCCTCCTCTCTATTACACCCTTGCCTCATCCCAACTACTGGTCTGTTTTGTGTTCCTGAGAAGGACATAGAATTGGAATGGAATAGCACGCAATTTTTAGAGACAAGCACTTCTTTTTCACTTAGCGTAATAACTTTGAGATTCATTCATTTTGTGTGTGAACTTAAATGTTCATTTCTGTCGGCTAAATGCCTAGGGATGGGATTGCTAGATCATATGACAAAAGTATGATTTCATTATAAGGAATTGCCAGAGCGTTTTCCAGAGGGGTTCACACACCAGGTTTCAATCACTTTAGATGTGTGTGCGTTCTTGCTGACCCTGCATCTTCTCTAGTAGTCACATGTCTGTGAACAAATGTACAGACGGTTGCTAAAATTCCTTCCGGGGGCGGGGAGGTGTAAGCAACATTTACCCCTCCTTTAAAGGTTCCAAATGACAAACTGAGGCACCATTCCACCAAAGTTCAGTTTAGGAAACCAATGACTTTATTGGGCTCTCTTACAAAGCACATAGAAAGGGTTGCTTACTGGAATGTGGGTGAGCCCCTCCCCAAAAGCCACACAGAAATTCTTTACTCAGAAGGGATGGCGGTTTTCCCATAGCTGCAAAGATGGAGCCCCCTCCCCTAGTCTTTCCAGCCTCTATGCTCCAGCCCTTCCCCAAGGCCGTGTGCAATTAGGGCAAAGCTGCCTACAAACGGTGCTGTAGAGGGGCTGGTGCACACTATAACAATACTAGTGCAACACTCCTGTCCCCTCACGGGGCATGGAAAGAGTCACCAAGCCCTTATGTGATGATCTTTAGCAAGTGGGTCCAGCCAAATTGCCAAAGGTAGTTGTTGTTTGACTTGGAGGATAAATATATATATGTGTATATATACACACATAATATCACCTTTCACATTAACCTGCAATGGTATCTCATTGCAGTTTTTTTTTAAAGCAATTGATTTTTATTTATTTTGTGTGTGTGTGTGTGTGTGTGTGTGTGTGTACGTATGCTCTCGTGTATCAGGGCAAACCATATGTGTGTGTGTGTGTGTGTGTGTGTGTGCAAGCCTAAAGTTGACTTCAGGTGTCTTGCTTGATTGCTCTCTACTTTATTTATTGAGTGAGGATCTCTCCCTGCGTCCAGAGCTCACCGATTCTGGTTAGTCTAGCTGGCCATCTTGTCCCCCCAAGGATTCCCTGTTTGTGCTTCCTGTGTACGGGACTTACACACCTGCCACGCCTGCCTGACTTTTCCATGGTATTGGGGGTCCAAACTCTAGTTCTCATGCTTGCAAGTCCGGGGACACCCATCTCAGCAGGGACGCCTGCTGAGTCTCTCCGCCTTCACTCTTGCAATTTACCATTTTTAAATAAGCAACGGTGCTGGACATTATTCTTCATACCTATAGTTCACGATTCCTCTTCGTTTTTGTGAAGAGTTCCTTTAGAAAGCTTTTGTAGAAAAGAATTTGAAGCTCATTGACTCTGTCGCCCACATTCCAAGGGCCTAGTTTGGGCCTCTGCTGGATGTACAGTTCTAGAAAGAGAGAACCCCCCTTGTCTGTCTTAGTACAAATCTACTATTGAGCTGAGCGTTATGCTATGTACTTATATTCTAGCACTGGGGAGGTTGAGACAGGAGGGTTGTGAGGTTGAAACTGGTTTGGGCTACATAGCAAATTTGAGTCCAACTTAGACTATATAGCAAGGCTCTGTCTCAAAAAATATACAACCCAAAATAATAAACAAAAAAAACTCACAAAAATCTATATTTTACCCACTTGTTTTTAACTTACTCTATTTTCTTGACAGTTTAAAAAATTTTACACCTATCTTCATCTCTTCCATTTCTTAGATGGAACCTTCTGTTTTCCCATTTACTTTACGGAGCGTTTATGAACGCACACTGGGAATTTCTGTGAGACTTGCCTTAAACTCTGTGGTGCGGTTCTGACGGCATCTGGGGGCTGTTTTAACTTGTTCATGCTCTGGGGGGTGTGTTTAGCTTTAGAAAAGGTGAGTAGTTTTCAGTTGTATTTTGGATATTTTGGGTATTGTGTCAATGGACCTAGAAGTCTTGTTTTAAAGCACACAGATGGAGCTTGGTGCTCTTATTGTAGTTGGTAGTTAGCCTAGGGAGCTTCAGATCACAATATCCACCCTGCCTTCTGTGGGTGTTGGTCGCAGAAGGAATTCCAACATCAAATCAGATTTCAGGGTTTTGGGGATTTCTCCTGTGGTCAGCTGGAGTCCTGGGTGGAATTCTGAGAATGCAACAAGTGATTAGGAGCAGATTCTTGCACGCAGTTCAGGAAAGAGCTGGACCTGCCAAGTCCTTTACTCCCAGAATCTTTGGACTTCTTTTAGTTCTTCTTTTTGAAAAGGAGTTTCATACTTTTTGTATGTATCCACGTGTGTATTCATGTACATTTGTAGAGGTCAGAGGAAAACTCCTGGGCTTTGGATCTCTTTCCACCATCTGGGTCCCAGGGATCTAACTCAGGATGTCAGGTTTGGCAGCAAGCGTTCTAACCTCCGAAGCCATCTTGCCACCTCCACTCTTTATTTCCTGACATTCCCTGCTAGTCTTCTGCTCAGCGCTTAGGGCCTGAGGTGCTCTGCTATCCTGTGTTGACATGGGTTTCTGTCCCACCAGGTCCGCAGTCATTCAGTCCCAAAGAAACACACAGAGGTCTACATTTATCACAAACCAGTTGGCACATTAGCTCAGGCTTCTTATTAACTCTTACACCCTACATTAACCCATAATTGTTGTCTGTGTTAGCCACATGGCTTGGTACCTTTTATCAGCGAGGCATTTTCATCTTGCTTCCTCTGTGTCTGGGTGACTGCAGACTGCATCTTTCCTCTTCCCAGAATTCCCCTCTTCTCGTCACCCTGCCTCTACTTCCTGCCTAGTCGCCCCGCCTATACTTCCTGCCTGGCTACTAGCCAATCAGGGTTTTATTAAAGCAATACAACTGATACATTTTTCCAGGCTACAAGATCTCTGTTCCACAGCAGTCCTGTGCATGTCTATGAATACGCCTGCATCTGTACCAAAGGTTCCTCTCTCATTGCAACCTCATCCTGGCCGGCTGCTTTGAAGGGCTTGTCTGGAAGTAGAAAGTAAGAGAAAAGGAAAGTAAACACCCAAACAAGGAAGGAAGCAACACGCACATCTGTACTCAAGCTCTGACACATCTTCCGCTGGTCTCTCTATATCAGGGTCTACACGGGGCCTTTCAAGCTATCCTGGATTAGCAGCAGCTGCCCTGGGAGAGTAAAAGTGGTAAACTCATTGTCACTTGGAAACGCTGTGAATTCTGGTCTCCCACCCAAACAGCTTGTTACTGTTAACCTCTCTTTGTCCACTAAGAGCGGCTCTATGCTCTCTGTGCGCATCTTAAAGTCCTGTTCCGTGGAAAGGGAGCAGTGGAAGGAACCTCCTCCATTTTCCTGAGACCTCAGATTCTTTCTTTCAAATTACAAGTTCATTTTCCCAATCACTCTTGCAAGGCTTTTTTCCACTTAAAGTTTTGTACTCCCCCAGAAAGTTTCAGCCATCTACACTCTCTTAAGGATGGTGTCCTTAATTTAAACCACTGCCAGTGAATGCTCATTAACACGGATACGTTCATAGCATTTATTGCATCTCTTCTATGTCTACCAATGACATTTTTAAATATCATTTTTGTATTATGTATTTAATCTTTTCCCATCTTGGTTACATTCGTGGACAGCTGATTATTTTATAATTTTTAGAGACCTAACACCTGGGCACTTCTTAAATACATTAATTTATGCCTTTGCCCTGGGCAATTTATTCTGTAGTTCCTTGACTTCAAATTTCTTCACACTTATTTTTATTTACTGTAGGGTGTGTGTGTATTTTATTTTTTGTTTGTTGGTTTGTTTTAGGCAGGGTGCCTTATGTTCCAGTTTGTCCTTGAACTCACAGTGCCACTAGGGGTAGCCTTGAACTTCTGATCCTAGCTCTCTTCTTCCCTTCCTTTCCTAGTGCTAGGCTTACAGATGTACCGTATCTGATTTATATGGTGCTGGGGATCAACCCAGGGTTCTAGCATATTGGACAAGCACTTGACCAACTGCACCACATCACCAGTCCAACTGCATTTCTAAATGCTGTGTTTTTAAAGTTTTACTCGTGTGTTTATATGTGGGTTTGCAAATGCAGTGCTCTCAGTGGGGAGAAGAGCTGGAGTTATAGGCTGTTGTGAGCTGCCCGCTATGGGTGCTGGGAACCCAACCCGGGTCCTCTGCAAGAGCAGTAAGGGCTCTTAACCCCTAAGCCATCTCTTCTGCCTCCTATTATTTTTCTTAAATTGGGCTTTTCCAGATCCAGCTGTGCACAGAGGGTTACATTAGCTGTGCCTTCTCTGTGGCATAGTTATTACTTTCTAAACAACCGATAATCAGAGTTTTATTTTTCTCTTTGCTCCAAAAATTATGGAGGTGTTGGTTTGTTTTATTTTTATCTTGTTATTCTAACTTTAAGGGTTTTGTGTGTTTTGTTAACCTACATCTGTCTAATTTGTTTTTGAGAGCATTCCACAAAGGTTAAAGAGCAGGCATGAACATTTTATGTACTCAGCGAGATGTCTCATGACCTAGTACATGGCACATGATATGACAAGCCATTAGATTTTGAGACAAAAATAAGCATTTTTTGGTCGTGGGCTATAAATTCTCCTGTCTTATAAATCATCTTTATTTTATTCATTAGTCAAAGACTCTGTGTCTCTATTCACTTTAATCTTTTCCAGCTGTAGGAGACTGAGAATGTGTTCAAGTCTGATCCAGTTTTGACAAATTATATTTGTGCTTTCAAAATTCATGCTTTGAATAGTCTTTAAATTTTTATTCATAAATGCTCATAATAGTTACATAATTTCTGTGAATATTCATAACATTAAGAACATACAACTAAACTTTAGTTATTTAGTATAGATATTGTAAAGATTTATTTGTATTCATCCGTGTGTGTGTGTGTGTGTGTGTGTGCGTGCGCCATGTGAGTGCTGGTTCCCTTGGAGACCAGAAGGCATTGAATCTCCCAGTAGCTAGAGTTGTGGGAGACTCTGAACCACCCAATGGGTGGGTGCTGGGAACTTAATAAACGCAGGTCTGCAAGAATAGCAAGTTCTCTAACCACTGTGGCATCCCTCCTGTTTCCCCATTTTAATGTATTTGCCTTGAATTTGTTTATCTCCAGATGGTGCCTTTATTTCATCCTCCACCAACACCAACACTTTGAGTTTGTTGACATCATTTGTCCATTGTCTTTAATCTTTCTTTCAGTCTGTCTTTTTATTCTCCCATGTTAGAGGAGGGGGGCCGCTTGTTGGTGTCTGGCTGCTCAGTTAGCTTAGACCTGAAATAATCACACAGAAACTGTATTATTTAAATTACTGCTTGGCCCATTAGTTCTAGCTTCTTACTGGCTAACTCTTACTTTAATTTAACCCATTTCTAGTAATCTGTGTATTGCCACATGATAGTGGCTTACTGACTGAAGTTCCCAGTGTCTGTCTATGGCGGCTCCATGGCTTCTCTCTGACTCCCCCATCTCTTTCTCTCTGTCTCTGTCTCTCTTTCAGATGCCCTAAGAAGGTATCAAGGCACCTGAACTGCTAAAACCAACAGCTTTAGTGCGGATTTCCCCATGTGTGTGATTGTTCACAGTCCTCGTCTCCATACTTACTTTTCTTGGGAGATTACTCTCTCTCCTCCCCCTTGCCGCGGTATGGGTCTACCCTCACATCTTCAATTTTAGCTAAGCCTCATGGTTTGCTGTAACAAACAAAACGCTGAGAATATGACACAGAATTGGCCTTGAAGTGTATTTCCACGACAAGCTTTTTCTGAAGCCTCTGGTTTTTCACTTAAGGAAAAGATAATGCCTATTTAACTTTTCCAGGATCCACAGAAATGTCACAGTGCAGGTCCACGCTGAAACCACCCAGATGATGGAGAAAAGTCCTAGAAACACCGACCACTGCTGGGCTGTAGTGTGCTTTTACCAGTCATGCACCAAGACCAAAGCTACGTTTTACCCAGAGATCCCCAGGAAAGAAAGGACAAACTAAACCCCACAAAGTGAAGGAGCATCTCCGTCCTCCCAGCCTGGCAAGCTACTGGCAGTCCAGTGCTAATAGCCTAGAAACTATTCCAGTTCAAACTCGTACAGAGGGGCATCCTGTGTCTGGTATCCCAGAAAACAAAAGCCACCTCCTACCCCATGCAGAGGCTGGCAACTGGAACGTTTTCTGTTTTCCTGAAAAAAAAAAAATCAGCTGTAGTGGAGCCTCTAGTTTCCAAGGTTTATTTGTTTTGTTTTCTGCCTGGTTTATTTTATATTTTATATTTTTAAGCTTCCTTTCTTGTCCTCTGCTCTTGAACATGGAGAATAATTCTCTTTAAAATTATTTCCTGGTCCAGCTGGATTTGATGAGCTCCCATTAGAACAGGCACCACTCAGTGGGTGGACCAACTTCTCGTGGTCCAGACTTCCTTGCTCATCTTCTCCCTCCTTCTGCTCTTGGGAGCTCAGTCCATTGCTCTGATGAGGGTCTCTGTCTCTATCTCCATTCGTCGCTGGAGGAAGATTCTATGGTGATATTCAAGATAATCATCAGTGTGATAGTAGGGCAAGGCCAGTTCAGGCACTGAATGAGCATGAGATCAAACTGGACTCTCCGAATGTGGCTGACAATGGGGGCTGACTGAGAAGTCATTGATAAAGGCACTGGGACTTGTTTCTACTGCATGTACTGGCTCTTTGGAACCCTAGTCTATTTGGATGCAAAGCTTCCTAGGCCTGGATGTAGTGGGGGAGGGTCTTGGTCTTCCCACAGGGCAGCGTTCCCTGCCCCCTCTTAAGGAGGGAGGGGGAGGGAGAAGGATAGGAAGAAGGTGAGTGGGGGAGCTGGAGGGGAATGGGAGGAGGGGAGGAAGTGTAAATTTTTGAATGAAAATAAATAAATAAATAAATAAATAAATAAATAAATAAAATTAATTCCTGGGCCTTCTTACCCGACATTGTGTGTGAACTTCGCTTCCTGTAGAAGGCAAGTGAGGGAATTCCATGGCCTTCATTTGCTTGGAGTCTGTCCTTCTGATCATTCCCACGTACTGCTCCAGCTGCTTCGGCACATCTGGAGCCTGGGGATGGCTCGGCTATCATGCGGTCCAAGCCTGGTCCTCAGGGGACAATGGGAAAACAGCAGGAATCCTTCCACCGCTCAAGAGGGCCACTAGGATGGATGCATCACCCAACATGTCCAGCAAAGAGAGTCTTCCACAAACCCTAGAAAGTCAGGAGGTCACCACCCTCTGGGGAACCAGCTTCCTGCTCCCGCCTCAAGAGCAAACATGTTCAACCCTGGCTGCATTTGCCTCCTAACAAATATCCAGACAATGTCATGGTCCCAATGAAGTGGGGACCTGGGCAGCCTTTGATTTTGTTCAGTTTTAAAGCCCCCCAAGTCATGCTGCTATGCAGCCACCAGTCCTCACTGAGAACCCTTGTCCCAGTGGTACAGAGCTAAGTTGTTCTCTTGAGCCACATCCAGAGCTCTTCCTTCTTAAAGAGGAATGGGATGGTAGCTCTGGGTGCCCCTCCATGGCTAAGCCTCTCTCTGGTTGCTAGACTACCATGGCTTTAAAAAATGTGGAGCCATCAACACACAGCTCATGTATACAGTCTCTCTCTCTCTCTCTCTCTCTCTCTCTCTCTCTCTCTCTCTGTGTGTGTGTGTGTGTGTGTGTGCGCACAAAATATGTACGACAAATAAGAATCATCTTTGTCCTTAAAATTAAAGTAAAAAACTAGCAAAATGCTTTTTATTTGTTCCGATTTAATTGGAAGTGAAGCATGACAGCTCTGTAGAAGTTAATGCACTGTGTTGGGTTTTTTCAGTTTTTATTAGTGCATCTGAACAAAAGAGTGGGTTTTTTTTTTATTTCTACACATCATATGTAATGTACTTTGATCAGATTTACTAACCTTTCTCATCTCCCTTCCACTCCCTTTCCCCCTTCCATATTCACATAAGTTAGATACCCATCTCTCCCCAAATTTCTTCTTATGAGAGAAAATGAGCCACTTTGTGGGAATTGCTGCCCCAAGTTACATTTCCCTGCCCTCATTTGAGGTGCTTATCTGCAAAGAATCATAACTTCCCTCTGCTCCTGGAGTTGGATAAGGAAGTTTGAGTGCACATGATTATTCCTTGATCCCTGCTGGGGTCAGGTGACAGTCCCTACTGGGGACAGGTGAAGGTTGAGTGCATGTGATCAGTCCTTGACCTTTACTGTGGTCAGGTGACAGTTCCTCCTGGGGTCAGGTAACAGTCCCTTCGCAGCCCCCTCCTTTTGGTGCCATGGTATAAAAGCTAGCCCCAGCAGAACAATAAACAAGCTGCTGTTTCACCTCAACCTCGTGCTCTGTGGATCCATTTAACCTGGACACCCTCCGCCGAGACTCGTGGTTCCAGACCGTGCTGGCGCGGTAACACTTATCTTTGTAGACTGACTTATTTTTTCCTCACAAGAAAATCTCAAGTTCTATGTGTTTTCCTGAAAACAGCCTAATTTCACTGATGGCTAAATAATGCTCCATCGCATACTTATACCATCTTTACCCACTCGCCTTTAATGGGCGCCTCGGCTGAGCCCTAGGCTGCTGTGTAGAGTGCAGTGATAAACATGAATGTGTACTTATCTCTACCCTAACCTGATGCATAATGTTTGGTGTGCATTCTCTGGGGACAAGAGGCTTGGTTGTTCTATTGTTAAGTTTTTCAGAAACTTCCATACCAATCTCCATAGTTGCTGGACTAATTTACACTCTACATTCAGAGTATAATTTTAACCCCACATCTCCCATCTTTTCTTCCTCCTCTTCTCTTTCTTCTTTCTCCTCTTTCTCTTCTTCCTCTGGCTTCTCCTCCTCCTCTCCCTCCTCCTCTTCCTCCTCCTTCCCAGCCATCCTGCCTGGGACATGAAATCTCAGTCATCCAAAGATGTTGAATTTTGTTTGTTTATTTATTTACCATTTTCTGCTTTTGAGCAGTGCATGTTCAATTCACCTTCCCATTTATTTACTGAGTGCTTGGCTTTCTTGATTATGTAATTGTTTTTGAGTTTCGTATCTGTCTGGATGCCAATCTTCTGATGGATGGAGTACATTCTGCAGCTTGTCTCCTCACCGTGTGGCCTTGCTGTGCAGAGATGTCTCCATGTTCACTTTTGTTTCTCTAACCTCAGGACCCGTCCTATCACTGCTTACCTTCTCCCACGTGTTTGCAAATTGTCAGGTCAGTGCTCTTGTAGCAATCCTTTCGTTTTTAGTAGTTTAAAAGAAGAAGTGAGTTTGGTCATTTAAAATGTGGGTACGGTGCTCATTAGGGTAAGAACAGCTTAGTATTTAAAGATAATTAATAATCATGACAAATCTCCAAATATCTAGATTTTAAGAGATAAAACATGACCCATCTGTAGGTTTGAAGGCTGTGGGAAGAAAACAAATGAACCTTAGTTAAAGCTAAGACCAAAGAGCAAAACAATTTTGAGCCAATGGACCGTTTACAGTGAGTTAATTTTTATTATTCATGGCTTGGGCATCAGCGACATGGTTCTTGCTAATGCTGCTCATTGTGCATTTTAATGGTGGGTGGCCGCGCCAGAGAGATTCTGATGGCTTTCTCACATATAAATCCTTCAATGAGAGGAGAATCAATATAGTGGGAAGTATAAATTATTGATCTGGTAGCCATCTTGGAAAGCACACAAACACACACACACACATATATACATACATATATACATGTTTCACACACATATACATGCACATATGGACACACACATGCACATATAAAAATACATATACACAATGCACACATCATACTCATGCACACTCATATCCATACACGTATACCATATACCATGCATACATATACACACACATCACACTCACATACACATGCATACTCATACCCAAATATTATATACCATGCATATCTATATCATCCATATTTATATCCATATATCTATGTATCTATATATGTACATACACATTTACAAACATGGTACAATTATGGATAGAAAGAGAATTTTTAAATATTTTATAATTTAAGAAATACAAGTTACTGACATTAACTTAAGTAACAGTCTAACTTACGTAATAGTTGTTAAAAGAGTCCTTCTAAATATATTCATTATGTTATGGCATTTTCTTTTTATAATAAGCAATAAGAAGCAATTTTCAACACACCCTCATGTAACAAAACTCCTTCTGAGCATGCTTTTAAGAGGAATAATTACTACTTTATCATGTAGTGTCACTGTGGGAATAAATCACAATCAAAAAGTAAACTTTTAAGGAGAACAGCCTTCAGACCCTCGTGTGAACACAGCAAAAAAGTCAAATCCATGCTAATATTTAGTAGCTACAATAGAAAAGTGATCCAGCGTTTTCTTGGACTGAGAAACTATGTTAATTTGATTCACCGTCTTACTGGGTTAAAAGAGGCATTGGGTTTGGTGCTCATTGGGGTAAGAAGAGGGTTTGTCTCTGGACAGGGTTCTGGGTGAGCTGCTGACTGCAGCGACCAGCTCCCAGGTAAGGGCTGAGCCCTGAGGGCATTGAATGAATACTCACTGTACTGATGGACAACAGGGTTCAGCTCTCTGCAAAGATGGGAATTTCCTTCCACCTCCTGTTACCACAACTTTTCAATGCACAGCGATGAATTAAAAATTCAGTTCCTAACATTAGGAAGTAGAATAAAATGAATCTGAAAAAAAAAGGAGGGAAGGAGGAAATGATTTTTAAAAAAAAATTTGGATCAGGAAAACAACAAGCAGTTCTTGAATTGTTTCATAGAAAACGACAGGGGTTTAACTGTCAGGAATCTATGAAGAATAAAACAGCAAGTATGGACCAAGAAGGCAGACTAGCCTTCCTCAGAGATGCTTCATTTTATGTACGGCTTGCCTGTTGGAAAGGATGATATATAAAAATGCGGGAAGAGCCCGCAGCTTCAGAGCTCAGAGCAGGAAACAGTGCTCTGGAGGGAACCAGAAAATTGCAGTTCAGAATGTCAGCCTTGAATGTCAACCCTCCTACCAAGGCAGCCAGGTGCCCTTCAAGTATCGGGGAGGTCTGCCCCCTGGTGGAGGGGCCTAGCCTGTTGCTGTGGGGCCATGAAAATTCCAAGTCAACAAGGAAATTTGGATTCTTTGTTGGACAGGGGATCTGGATTTAGCTGCTGAATCAGAACCTAAATGACTTAGAGGGTCAATTATTATTGCTGCTATTATTAATGCCCTTCCTGGGGAAACGTTTGATGGAATGCCTGAAAGACACTGGCACTCCAAGGATCTAGACTACCGGAACAATGACATTCCAGAAGAGTTGAAAATACTTGCTTGACAATTATATTTGGGATGATTTTTAATTATGGAAGAATACATAGCTAGATATCTGAAGGCAGTAAGAGATACTCACGAGGAAATTAAATGATGAGTAGTCAGGTGAATGTATAGATGATTATAAGATCATAGGGCCAGGAAGAATGTTTAAATACACAGAAAGGAAAGAACCAGAGAAAAGTTATTTATTTGTCCACATTAAAATATTGTTTGGTTCGTCAGAAAATGCTATAAATAAAATGCAAATGATTAACTTGAAAATGGCAGGAAAATCTTATGGTCTTCATAAACGTATAAAGCCCTCTTATAAGTACATATTAGCAAGAGAATTGAAAATGTGGATTTTCTAGAAAGGCGACTCCCAAAGGAGTAAACAGAGAGAGACTCCAAGGTGGTGGAAAACTGTCCCATGCTATCCTCGCCAGCAAGAACCACGCGGCACACTAGGATCCTTCTGCAGGAATGGCTTTAATACCCCTTGGGAGAGCGAGCATCAGCCAACATGGCCGGGGACCCAGATAAGATGGAACCCATCCCTTATAAAGGAAACAGACCCTGCTTCGGACGTGTCACTCTTGGATTGGTCAATTGTCCATAATCCCAGGTGAATGCCTCGGGAGTAGGCGGGGACACTAGTGGAAAAATACCAACACGTGTGCGTTCACCTGGCGGTGAAGCCGGATGTCAGCGCCATCTTGATGATGGAGAATGTGGCTGCGGCCCCCCACAGAAAACCATTCAAGCACACTTACAGTTATGGAAATATGCATTGTAACAAAAGCAAGAACCTCTCTTTTTTGCATTTCATGTTGGCAAAAGTTGACTAATATATTTTAGTTCCCGAGATGGCTATGCTTGTGTGTGTGGACACAAACCATATGTGCTTGCTCTTGCTTGCTTCCATCCATCCTTCCTTGAGGTTAAATGTTACCCATTTATCTTAACTTTTTTTTTCTGCCACCGTTCCCAGATGGGGCCTTACAGTCCTTCTCAAAAAGAAGCACCAAGTCATCACTGCTAGTTAATGAGTGCTGGTACCACAGAGAAGATCTAACTGCCACTCATGAGCCAAGCTTTGGCAAAAGTGGAGTTGCTTTATGTGGTTAGCTGTTGATGGAGATGATTCAATAGTGTATTTATTTTTAAATGCTATGATGATGACCTTATTATTTATATAGGAAAGTTTCTTAAGGAAATAGTGAGAAGTGAGCACACATATTTACATACATACAGAATTAATTACCCACGTTAAATGCTGGAAATATTGGAAACACCTGTAGCCAATAACAGTAGAGTGGTTAGAGCACATTAGATGAATATGAAGATAATCCATACAGCATTACGCCTGTGTTTTCAGAACTGTTATATATATATATATATATATATATATATATGTTATAAAAACACTCCATTCATTCTAGTGAGGTGGGAGGAGGAAAAAAATATATGCTCATGTCATGTGACTTTTAAAAAATATCTGAGCATAGAAAAGATAATGAGAAGAAATATAAACATATGTAATAATTTTACCTGAGCTGCTGTTGACTGTTTTATTCATTATATTTTAAGCTATATTATATATAAATGTGTGTGTCTATCCAGATAGGCAGGCACATACTGTCATATTGTAAAATATATATCCCAGGATTAATAACTTAATGGGATCCTTAACTTAAGTAACTTAATGCTGTAAATATCCAGAGAAGTTTAAATATCATATAATGATGCTTTCCTAATTCTTATTTTTAGACAAATAATGGGTATCAATTATCCATTGTGTATGAACTACCCTACAATTTAATGACTTGAAAAGAAAATGTGCTGTTATTTTCTATGGTTCTGTCAATTGAGTGGAAGAGTTGAATGATTCCTATTTGTGTTTTCCATGAGACTACACTTAACTGCTAGGTCTGGGGCCATCTAGAGACACAGTTCATTAACATCCAAGCAGCGTTTTCCATCCTCTTTATAAAATACAACCCATTTCTGTGTTGCTCTCTTCCCCAGAAAATGGCATGAACTTTTTATGCAGCTGTGCATGGCTACAATAGGCAGAAAGCAGAAGCGTACAAACCTACTGAGAGTGATGTGTGGAACTGGAACGGCATCACTTCTGCCATATTCCAATGGCCAGAACCAACCCGAGTCCAATCTAGATTCAGACAGCAGCAGACCACATGGAGCAGGGGACATGATACTGCCAGGAACCAGTTGGGGAAACTACACTCCGGCAGTCAATATTACACCCAAGTCTATCACTCTCAGGGATCTCCCTCTTGTTCTTCCAACTTTCTATCTCCTACCAAGAACTTTAGTGCGCTCAGTGGGTCTTAACCTCATGCAAAGTCGAATTGTTTAGGGATGTCTCGTTCCACTGCTTGATAACAGACTAAGTTACAGTAGTTTAATTAGTTCCCTGGGGCTTTTATCTCAGACTTAGAGTGTGTGCGAACTTGAACCCTTTAGAATATGCTCTGCTAGCTTCTGCTCATCCTATTAATTGGTACCTTGTTTGCCTCCATCCAGATGTTTCTTATATTTAATTCACTTAACATATTCAGACTAGGAAACTATTCTAGCATTCAAATGATGCACCGAACACACCCGCATGTATTTTCCATACCCTTGGCTCTCTCTCAACCTGCTTTGCAGTTTTTAACGTCCTTAATTTCGATTGAACCCAGATGGAGCCTAAATTTGCCAGGAAAGGAAAACAAAGCATGTGACACAGTTTCTTCTCCTTGTTCTGTGAAGAGGTCTAAAGGTAAAACACGCCCTTCCGAATCACAGACGCCAGACAAGCAGCTTAAGAATAGCATTGGAGAAAGTAGAAAAAGACAAGATCTCCTGAGTAAATTGGGAGCGTGGGGACCTTGGGGGAGGGTTGAAGGGGAGGGAAGAGGCAGGGAGGGGCGCAGAGAAAAATGTAGAGCTCAATAAAAATCAATAAAAAATAGCACTGGAGACAACCTTTAGGCAACCCCTAACTATCCTGTTCTTGTGTAATTCTTTCCTCTTGAATGGAGTGGGCCTTGATAATTCGCTTGGACAAGATATGGTAGAAAGTTCTCAGATGACATTTTCAAGATTAAGTTACACAAAGCCTCTGTTTTCCATATTTGGCATTTCCCCCCACCATCATCCTTGCTCATCTGAGGAAAACCAATGGCTATGTTGCGAAATGCTCTGTGGAAACCCAAACGGTAAGAATCTTCCTTTGGCCAAGAGCCAGTGAGGATCTCGCATGTCAATGTTAAGAACTTGACATTAGAGCTTCCCAATTCTATCAATGCTCTGTGAGAGAACCTGGAAGTAGACTTTTTGTTGTCAGCCTTGAGATGACTGTAAATTCCATCCAACTCCGTAATTTATAATCCTAAATCACAGAAAATGTCAGACATTAAGTGTTTGTTGTGCTAAGTTTTGGAATACTTGACTCTGAAGTAGCAATACAGGTATGAAAGACTCAGGAAGGGGTGTCTGGTGGTCCAGAGGATGTTCAGAGAACCGTCACTAATTTTGTCTCTTGTATTTGACACTTCATCCTGAGGGTGGTTCTATAGTTTATGCCCAGAATGAGGTGCTTGCATTCTGAGAAATACCTTAGCTTTATAATTAAAGAACTAAGGAAAGGAACCCTAAGGACAAGAGGGTGTGGGGGACTGATTCTCTCATTGTGCATGCAAACTGGCAAGTCCTTACTCAGGACCTACAACTACATGGAGCAGACCCAAACAACACAGCTTTGAAAAGTGACCTCCCACCTATATTACAGAATAGGAGTTGGAAAAGCTTTGAAGGTTAGAGCTGCAGCCCACAGAAGGAGTGAGAGAAGTTATGATATAGATCACCCACTGGGGTGATTGACTGCTCAAACAGAGCCAAACCAATGACACCTCTAAAAGACATTTAAATAGCAAAGAAACTCACTGAATTTTTGTCAACATTTCCAGGACACAATCCCAAATTATTTTTAAGAATGGAAGAGCCAGAGAAGCAATCATGTATCAAGAAAACAATGAAGACATGCAGACCCTTGGGGTCTGAGTTGACTCAGAAGTCAGGTCACCTCTCAGAAACCTGCTTATGTGTGAAAACAAACGTTCTTAGAATGGACGGAAGAGTAGGAGCTTTGAGGGCAGAAACCATAAAAACTTATTCAAATGCACATTTTAAAACTGAAAAGTACAACTTCTGAAAAAATGAAAATCTAGCAGATGGCTTCAGTGGTGGAAGAGAGATGGCAGAGGGAAGAGAGGTTCACTGAACCTGACGTTAGATAAATAGAAACAGTTGAATTATTAAATAAAAAAAGAAGAGAAGGAAGGAAGGAAGGAAGGAAGGAAGGAAGGAAGGAAGGAAAGCACAGCTGCACGGGAGGGGTGGGGAGTGCAGGGGTGCGACAGGCTGTCTTTAGCATCAGGGGCATAGCACTGAAGATCTAACACTGTACTTTAGAGTCCTAGAAAGAAGAGAGAGAGAGAGAGAGAGAGAGAGAGAGAGAGATGCGCCATGTGATTTGAAGGAATACGGGGGCACATCACTAAGTCATGCAGCTCTAAGGAAAATATTCACCAAAGCAGCTGCTTCTGAGACCCTCATGCAGGATAATATCAAAGGCACCAAGTCCAGACAAAACACAATCAAACTGCTGCATCAAAGACGTTTCTCTTTTTTTCTCAGTTCTTAAGATGAAAAACCAAGAACAACAAAGACAAAAATGCCAACCACACCAAACCAAATAAAACCGGAGGAAACTGGAGGATTCTGGAAACAAAAGCAGCAGAAACCGCACACTTGAAGGTAAACTTAATGGCCTCGTCTTGCCCTTTAAAGTTCTTCAGCAAGCGTAACTATCAGATGGGAAAGTTAAAACGTTTTCTGGTTATATTTTGAAGGTAACTAGAAAAGTGTATGTATAATTAGAATATAAAAAGGCACCACATAAGGGGAACTATTTATATAAAATTTCTATATTTCTACATGTGACAATAAAAAAGAAGCTGGCATATTAGAATCTTTTTAAACTCAGTGCTATGATGACTATAAGAGATCAGCTTTAAATACGAGGAGAGATAAAAGAAAAGCCAAAGACACTGTGGAGATTCCACTCAGAGGAACACTGAAGTGACTACGTTCATATCAGAGTAACAGTCAGAGTAAGGCAAATTAGCAAGAACAAGGAGGGCCATTGAATACGGACAGAAATCTCCAAAAAAGACGTAAGTGCCCTATAGCGTCTGTCCCTGACAACAAGAAACAAACCACAGGAAGAAAGAGGAAAAATAAAACTGAAGAGAACATGGTACAGTACAAGCCCAACCGGGGATGCTGTACTCGGTAGTTAGAAGTGGGTGAAAGGAGGGAAGCAAGAGACCAAAACTGGCCTCTGCGCTCCATCCAAGACCATATCCTGACCCGGGAAACAAATCTCAGGTGATTTATAACAACGCAGGCTCCAATCATAATGGAACTCGATGAAAAATCAATGAGTAATATATCAAAAAACTCTCCAAATATTTGGAAGTCAAAATTATCTGTGGGCCAAAGGAAAATTCTCAAGGGTAATTAGAGCACATTTTAAACCGAACAAAAATGTAAATATTTAACAACTTTTGAATGCAGTTAAAGGAAGTAATTACAGAAAACTTTACAACATTCATGCTCACATTAAGAACTCTTTATAGCATGAAATGCTCATGTTTCAAAAGAAGACCTCAAATTGATAATTTAACCTCTTAAGAAGCTAGTAAAAAGGAAAAAGAAAAGAAAAAGAACAAATTGAACTCAAAGCAAGGGGGAAAAATGTGTGCTTATGAACTAAGAAAAATGACCAGGAAAGGAGAACAACAATAGTTAAAAGTCAGCGAGACAAAGAGGTCTTCTGATGAAAACACTAGATCTTGGAGCTTGGAGGAGGCAAAAGAGTTTTTTTAAAAAAAATCAACCCAGGACCAAAAAAAATAATGTATCGCTACAGACCTTGCAGGGCACGGAAATAAAAAGGAAAGCACATACTATAAACAACCCACATGTGTACATTTGACAATTTAGATACAATGGGCCAATTTCTTGAAGTCGCCCCAAATCAAAGTGAGGGCGCTTACTTCAGGAGACTCTCCAGGGTTCTGTTAGAATTATTGGCTGCTCCCATCAGAGCTTACTTCTGAATCTCGGCTAATCTGACCCTTCCCCCATAATCCTCTATTTCCATCTCTGCTCTTTCCCCAGACTGTGTTCATTAGGAGTGAGGACTCTACAGCCTTCAGGAACCCCGTGTAGCTCAGCTTTCTTCAGGAACATGTGCGACATGATCTGATTAGTCTTCCCATCTGGAGTCCTCCCCTCACTGCCGCCTGAAACCCTTCTACATCAGAGGTGCGCTGGAGGCCTTGGACCATCTCCCACGGATCTGTGCATTCCTCTCTTTTCTGACTCAGAGCTGAACGACTCTGGGTGATTTTTCTGCGGTGTGATCACTGTTAACAGCACGGCCTTCTCTTTCTTTGGGTCTTGCAACACTGTTTCCCCCGCTCAACCAATTTATCGGGCGCACGTGGCTTGTCTCGTGAGCTTTATTTCCCGCTATACGTGAAGCAACAGCGTTCTCAGAGGAGCCAAGTTCCTGCCCGAATGACTGTGGCAAGGCTAGGACACAAACAGAACATCTGCTCCAACTCTCCTCTAGGCCAGGGAAGAGCACAGTGTGCTTCATACAACGTACGCCTGCAGACCCAGTGTCTGCTTAGACGACTCAGACCTGCCTTTCTTTTCAGCTTTTGTTACTGTTAGTTTATTAGGAGAAATTTACAGCGAATGTAGAGTTCTCCTCTCTGCCTAAAATGTGTAAGTAGTTTATTTTTTTTAAAAAAAAATTCAAAACACCATTTCTTTTTCTTATTTTGATCCCAAGGAACCTTTTGCTAAACAATTCCTGTGACGGAAACTACAGACTTACAGGCAGGGTTTTGTTACCAGTGGGGGAGGCATGAGCAGATTGCCGTTTGAGAGAGCAATAGAGTCACTGATTAAGCAGAAAAGTTATAATGTTTGAGCCTCCCAAGAGCCACCCCCATATTTAATATGGATTTCTTTAAACCACCAGACTGGGCCTCATCCCTCTCCCACACACTCCTTGAAAATTCTGACTCTCGTCCAAGACTGTCATAGCAATTCAAGACGAGAAAGAAACGGTCTGTGTGCCGTCTTCTACACCGAACTCCTGCTTTTAGTTATATGGGATTGTGGTCACATCCACCTGGGAAGAAGGGAGCAAATGCCTATTCGAGCCAGAATGGGAAGAGCTGACAGCTCTAAGTAGGGCCACCAGTAGAGTCCAGCTTAGCCAACCGGTGAATTTATTGGGGTTGTCTGTGGTATGGGTGAGGGGTTACATACAGGAGCAGAAATGATCCAGAGACAACTGCGTCACCCAAGGCCAAACCCTTCATGAATGATGACTCAGGAGAGCCAGAGACCCAGAGCTCACTGTACAACCCGAAGGCGGTCAGGATCGGTCAGTGTCTTTTCCAGGCAGCTCTCTAGCTTGCTGAGCTTCGGCAAATGCCCTTTCAGCACTACAGAGATAATTATGTGGTTTCTATTCTTAACTATGTGTGTTTGGAGCAGTTCGTTTACTGGTTGACACAGGTTAAACCAATCTGTGTCTCCAGGATGGAGCCCACTTAGCGATGTCTGTCTTCTTAATCTGTCCCTGAATTCAGTTTGCGGGTGTTTTGTGTGTAAGTCTTCAGCAAAGAAACTAGTTTGTAGTTTTTGTTGTTACTTGAACTGGTTTTGGTATTAGATTAATGCTAGCTTCATAGAATAAATTTGGTAATATTCCTTTGCTTTCTATATTTTGGAGCAAGAAGATTTGTTCTAAGATCTTCCAAAAAAGTTTCATGAAATTCAGGTTCCATATGTTCTGGGGCTTTGCCTTGGCAGGGGGTTTATTACAGCTTCAATCTCCTTGCCTTGGGTCCTTTTTATCTCCTGGCTTTAATTTTGATAGATAACAGGCACTTAGAGACTCATTCATTTTCGTCTAGGTTTTCCAGCATTTTGGAGCAGAAGTTTTCAAGTATTCTCTAACGAAGGTCTGGATTTCATTGGCGTCTATGGTGGATGACTGTTCAGTTCTTTGTAATTTCTGGTCATTCCCCCTGTGCTATGCAAACCTGTTACCCTGGGCCGTTCTTACGGGATCTCGGCATTTCCCTACCCCTGTTAAGTTCAACGGAACCAGCTGGAGCTGCTTGGTTTAGTCTAGGGCCAAAGGTTGAACAGCACCTGTCCCCTTGGGCTCTTCTTATGTCTGCCTGCTTTGGGATGGGTCTGTGTTCTCTTCCCTTGGGCTGCATGTGTACTAAGCCTGCATCCACCACCTTCGGGCCCCACAAATGTCTTCCTCCTTTGGGCAAGGCCTGTGTCTCTAATGGTTTGTGTGAGTCAAACCATCAGCACTGATTGCCTTCACGCTGCCTCTGGTTACTTAGTCTTCTTGGGGACAGAGGTGGTTATGTATATTACTTAACATACATATATATGCTATATATATGATATATTCTATATATGCTATATATGTGATATCATATATATGTGTGTGTGTGTGTGTGTGTGTATGATATCAACCTTCCCACTTCTGATATACTTAGATTGATCCCTCCTGCCCCACAACCCTAGCCTCCCAAGCTAGGTGACGAGAGTCTTTCACTGTTTAGCAGTCCTACTCAATCCAGGAAGACCAGGGGCCTAGTGTCCCCCAATTACCTTGTCTTTCTGTACCAGATGACTATGAGGCCTGCCTTTATGTTGAATCACAGAATTTTCTTATTTTTAAACTAAAGTTCTGGCCTAAGGGGCGCCTCCCATTGATCCTGTCCTGTAATTGTTCTTTTCACTCACTGATTCTTCCCATGGGTCCAAAGCTTCTGGATCTAGTAAGAGGCTCATTAGTGCAGACCTCACGTACTCCCTTGTTCTTGTATACAGCATCTCCATCAATCCTCTATTAAACAAGCAAATCCCATGGAGCAATGATCTCAGCCTTCAACACAGCTTTTGCTACACACACAGTGGCCTCTGCGGCAGTGTGCTGACCCTCTCCTCTCTTACTTAGTACTCTCGTGGACTGTGAAATTTATTTAAACCATTTACTTTTTGTGAGGGCATCTCTATACTCATACATCGGACTCCACTTACCAAGCGGGCACGCTTCCCCAGTGCATATAAAGAAAGAGAGCTTCCCTGGGATTTATCCCGCAGACTCCCCCACCTAGATTGTACTACTGAGTGGAGAACTCAGTCTTGGTTGCGTGTGTCAGCAGCCATATTAAGGGTCCTATGACTGTTGGCTTAAAGACAAAGGCACCATATCACATACCATATTGGAAAAGGTAGTCATGTGGGGTTTTCTTCTATGGACTCCTAACATAGACTTCTCCCATGGAGAGAGGATTAAGTCTTGGCTACATGTCTCAGCCTCCATAGTAAAGGCCACATAATCACTGACCTGGCCAGAAGGTACATTATCTATCCTATACCATGTAGGAAAAGGTAGCCATATGGGATTCGTCCTCTGACCGCAAGGATGCTCCATCCTTGGACTGCTCACCCTCAGTTGCATGTCTGACTACTCATAACCAGGACCATGCAACCACTGCTCCCAGATTCATTTTTGCTTCTGTCAACTTGTCTTCAACCACCAATTATGTCATGTGACATTGTTTGGGGGTGGGGGGAGTATGCACAAATGTCTACTCAACCCAGACTGGGAACCAATGACAGACAAAATAAGTATACCATTAAAGTCCAACTTGATGAACCAACTAATTTAGTGGGTTTCTTACAGAAGCATGTGTGTGGGGTGACTTACAGAAGCAGAAATAACTCTAAAGCAGGTATGTCACCAAGAGTCTGCCCAAAAGTGAGTGACAACCTATGAAAGTTAGAATTGTGGTGCTCACAGAACAACTTGCATGTTACAGAGTCTTCTCTAAGCAGTTCAACTGACCAGAACCTCTTCTGGGCAGCTTGGCTTTTCTGAGAATGTCTCCCAGTAGTCCTTATTGCTTACATATGCTTGGGGAAGACAAGGTTTAGTGAATCTGGTCTTTTTCAGAGACTTCCTGAAGCTTTTTAGTTGTTTGTTGCCTGAACTTAAAGAGCCTGCCTGTAGTGACATTTCATTTGTGTTTTAATAAAGCTTGCCTGCAGATCAGGAAAGTAAAACAATCCAATGGTTAGCCTTATAGACCAGGCAGCAATGACACATACCTTTAATTCCAGTAGACACACTAGTTTCCATAGAAACCAGGCAGTGTATGCCTTTAATTCCTGTGGTGCACACCCTTAACCTCAGACCTAGAGAGTATTATAAGACAGGAAGAGTCAGCTCTCAGTCTCAGTCTCATTCTGAGATTCCTGGAGGCTAGATCACCATTTGGGCAAGAAACTGCTCTTGCCTGGACTGCTTGATGGCATGCTATGCGAACTGGACATTTAGGACCCACAAAGAAATGACTGCTGAACTTGCCTAAAGGTGAGATGGTCCTTCAGGGTTTCTGTTCCATGAAAGAGTCTGCAAGACATTCTGCTGGACACAGAAGAAAGTGATTGACACACTGCCAATATAGGTGGAATTGTCTTTGAAATTTCCTGCTTTATGGAAAAGTATGCTGGATACTATGGGCCTGTAGGCTGAAGATGGATGTCCCAATGGTACAGAAGAACTTTGGGTGACTGTCCAGGTAGTGAGATGTCTCTGTCAATTCTAGAGTTTGGAAGTTACTTACAATGCACTTGCTGTTTACTTAGGTAATATTATATCTTTCTGGAGTCTTCAATGTAGTTGAAGAATAGATAGTCATAATTATAGGTTTCCTTAGTTATGATAAAAGATAAAGTAGATACAAATATTGTAACTGTAATTGTTATTTGATACCTGTTTTGTTATATGTAATTTTGCTATGTTAAAGTTGAAGCCTTCCTTTTTATTTAAACAGAAAAGGGGAGGTGATATGGGGTACCTCTCTGTATGCTGTGAATATCATTGGTTAATAAAGGAACTGCTTTGGGGCTATAGCAGAGCTATAGGAGAGCAAAACTAGGTGGGGAAAACTAAACCAAATTTTGGGAGCAAGGTGGCAGAATCAGAAAGAAGCCATGGAGCCACAGCCAGAGACAGATGCACTGAAACTTTGCTGGTAGTCAATGACATTGTGGTGATACACAGATTAATGGAGATGGGTTAGTTTAATATTTAAGAGTTAGCCAATAAGAAGCTAGAGTTAATGGGTCAAGCAGTGATTTAGTTAATACAGTTTCTGTGTGATTATTTTGGGAATCTGGGCACCTGGGAAACAAACAAGTGGTTTTTTCTTAAACAAGGGAGAAGCATCGAGGTCTTAGATCAGAGAGATGATGATAGCAACATTCAGGTTCTTTGGAAATTTAGAAGAACCCATGAGTGAGAAGCCATGGTCTCCATGTGTTGTGCTGCAATTTCTTCTGAGATAAAACCATACATCTTGGAAGGAGGGAAGTTGTTAAGATGCAGGATGTTTTAAAGGGAGGTGGTGAAAGATCCACCTTGCAGGCACAATTAATAAAAACTCAGAGACAGAAATTGGGGTTCAACCTGAAGGCCAGGAAAGCAAAACAGCCAGTCACTGGTTCTTACCTCTACCTCAGTCTGAAATTGCCATCCTGCCTCCAGGAATATCAGAATGAGAATGAGAGCTGTCTCCTCTTGTTTTATAATCTTCTCTAGTTCTGGGATTAAGGGCATGCACCACTACCACCTGGTTTCTATGGCAAGGTAGTGTGGCTACTGGGAATAAAGGTGTGTGTCATTGCTGCCTGGTCTGTAAGGCTGGCTGATACTTATACATTGTTTATATTTTGAGGTCATTGTCCTCATTTGTTGCACAGTTGTTTAAAGATTGTTTAATATTCTAATATGAAGTCTTAGTCTTTAAGTTTTGTAGGTGTCAAGAATTATAGGTCAATAGTCATCCATGTTTGTCATACTTATAGTTAGACTAATCAGGATCTTTAGCTACATAGAGAGTGTATTCTGCATAGATAGGCAATCTTCAACCACTTCAAAGAGCTGTAGAATATGACACATAAATAACTTAGGGTTCTGTTGATGTGAGACATGAGTGCTCCTGGCACAACGATCTATTCACAAGAGACTGTTGAGCACCAAAGACACTCCACTTGGAGCTTGTTTTCTTCTTGGCAAAACTGGCCTTTGGGCAAGGAACTGCCCATGCATCGACCACTGACAAAATGCATGATGTCCAGACAGGACAAACAGGACAGACACACAAAAAAAGACTGTCAAATCTTGCCAAGACAGATTAAGACAGTTTTGAAAATTTTTTTCTGCCTCTGAAAATGGTCTGTCAGTTACTCTAGCCCTTAGCCAAAGTTGGTTGCTCAAATGTTGCAAATGAGACTTTGGATGATTGCCCAGGTAGCCAGTTGTTTCTGTCATTTGTTGCACATTTTGGAAGTTGCTTGATTGTATTTCCTGCTTACTCAAGTAATATTATTTCTCTTCTTAGGTCTTTGATGGGGTTGAAGACTAGATAATTGTGGTTACTTTCCTATCATGACTTGACCAAATTATTTATTATACAAGACTTAAACTCATTAGGATAGGATAATTATTGAAACATTTATCACATGTTTCTTGCTTGATATTGTTTATGCTGGTTATAATTCTAATTTTTATACCTGATATTTGTTCTTATTGCATATAATTTTGTATTGGGCTTAGAACTTTCTTATTTAAACAAAAAGGGGAGGTGCTGTAGGAATTCTTACAGCCAGTAGCCTTTAAGTCACCTGCCCACTTGGGTGTGGCCTCTTATATTATATATTCTGATATAAAATGTGTGTCTGGCCTTGTCTCGTCCGAATCTGCGGAGCCCTACTCTCCAATACGGGGCGCACTTCCCGTATTGAACCGCGAGACTGGATCAATATCCTAGGAGTTAAACAGACACACGCACACACACAGAGACATTTGCCCAAAGGGTAAATGTCAATTTTATTCAGCACATGTCGGCTTAAATACTGGGGGCAAAAGGACAAGAGCCCCCTCCCATCTGGGACAGGGAATGAGGGTGCCAGGCGCCGCCAGCTAGAGAACTGAGGGGAGGGAGTGTCAGCAGCTGTGAAGTCAGACTTGGTGGGAACCTTTGCTTGCAGGTGGAATTACCATATCAAAAGAGGACCAAGCTCTCTCTAAACTAATCCCCCAAGCCTGTGCAGCGAGCAGAGAAGGCAGGAAGCTAGGAGAAAAACAGCCCTGCATAGCACCTCGAAGAAAGGAGAAAAAGCCCGGGTACCAACATGGCCTCTCTTCCCACGGTGTGATTTGGTTCCTGTTTCCTGTTCATGCAGAGGATTGTGATCTGTGAGTCTACCCCTAAATAAATAACCCTTTATTAGACTCAATTCAGAGCTAGTGTGGGATTCTTTTAAGTGTCCATCTTCACTCTCTTGCCACATGACTCCCACGGGCTGACTGTACTGATTCCAACCGTGAGCAGTCAGGAGCCCTATCCATCTTTTCCTGTTGCCACTATACAGTTTTCTTCCTGTGTTTCCATTTCCTAAAACAAGTGTTCCTCTTTTGTTCCCTTGTTTATTCCTCCTGGTCCTGGGATGTATTAAACTTAAGGCTTAACTTTGACTTCAAAATGTTTTCCACATCTGTGACACCAATGCTATCAGAGGACTTATAGCCTGATAGGTGAGAGAGAAAGGAAAACAATGTTAAAGGAATGAAGCAAGGAAACAAAAACAAACAAATCCTTCTGCTGATGTTATAATGAAGTGCAATGCCCACCATCAATGATGCTTTCTGATGCATATGATAGCATCCAATGCTTTGTTGAAGTTG
Source organism: Myodes glareolus (assembly GCF_982192425.1). Taxonomy (NCBI): domain Eukaryota; kingdom Metazoa; phylum Chordata; class Mammalia; order Rodentia; family Cricetidae; genus Myodes; species Myodes glareolus. The sequence goes on along the minus strand of NC_142041.1, from coordinate 18,006,335 downwards.
AGAGTCACAGGATGAGTAGGAATCAGAGTGACCTTGTACTGCCTTTGTCCTTCAGAACACCGACTCTCAAACTTGACTGCACCTAGGAAGAGAGGGAGTCATTTAAAAGTACTGAGCCAAGTCCTATCTGAACACCCTGATTTGACTTGTGTGAGTTGCAACCTGAGGATCACGACTTTTGAAAACCTTGCCTAGGTGACTTTTAAGTAGCAAAGCAACTTTCCTGACTGCAACATTTTAGCGTTCTCCCAGGACTAACAGCAAACATTACAGATGATGCAGCCATACCTGTTCTCGATGGGCCTCAAGTCAACATGTCACAAAGACACTTTGATGTCGAAAATATGTGCAATGTAAATTGAACACTTACATCAAACATCTTCAGATACCCCAGTACCACTTTTTATAAATATATAGCAACAAAATGATGGGATACAACTTTTATGCTATTTTTTAAACAAATTTTGAACTTCAAAGGTGTTAGATTAAATACTCAGAGTCACTGCTTTTTCTCCAGATCTGGACTGGGCAGAATTCATCGTCATGGAAGCTGAAAATAAATCTCAAAAAAGACCCAGGTATTGAGTTGGGAGAGTGCTTCCCTAACATCATGAGTCCCTTGGTTTGATCCCTAGCATCACATAAACAGGGTAGAGTGGTACATATCTGTAATCCTAGCACTTGGGACATAGAGGCAGGAAGGTCAAAAGTTCAAGGTCACCCTTAACTACATAGTGAGTTAGAGGTCAGTCAGGATATATGAGTCATTGAAACCAAACAAGGCAAGAAAAAATACTTTTGGTTTTGGCACTTGAAGTTCATGAGCGAAAATAGCTACCTGAGGTTGTATTATAAAGGTTGCTGGTTAGGCAAGCCACCCTAAGCCTTCACCCAATTGGGGTGAACAGATTGTTTTTGAGTCCTGTCAGTCACCTGCCAATCATCTCTTTCCTGATGATCTTAAAGATGTTGATTCTTGGTTTGCAAAACTGTGTTCATGGGGATAGGAATAGAGGACGTGCAGGTATGGGAGACACCTCAAATGAAAGGTTATCTACCGTGGGAGCAATCCAGCTGCTCTATCCCTAAGGATAAGACAAAGGCTCTCTTTACTTTTGAGTAGTTAGCTCTGAATTCCCCAAAGGGCTGTGACACCATTGTGCTCACTGGTCCTTGCAAGGGGCAAGAAAGGCACCAGCATTTTGACGAGATATGAAGTACCCTCCATGGCCACCCCAAATCCCATGCCCACTCTGAGAACCAGAAATTCAAATGTAACCAGAATGTAATGAGTCAACCACCATTATAAAAGCTAACCTAGAAACTTACTGTTGCTAAAAAATGTAGACGCTGGGAGAAAAAACTAATAGCATTGCATTCGTGAATAATTACTTTGGGGCCATTTCATAAGAGGTCTTGTTTGGTCTCTGCTGACTTCTATTTCTTAACATTTTAGGGTTAAATTTAGTGACTTCATTTTTTTTATTCTTCTAATTTACAAGCATTTATTTCTGCACAAATTACAAATTATTTATGAATATGCAGCTTGGCTTAGTGTTCCTGATTTGATACCTTGAAGAGTGAGGGTCTTATAGTAGAATTGGAGATTCTTAGACTTCCTCCCGGATCTTGTAATAAGCTGTCAACATTTTTGACCATTGTCAGCTCTTCCAAATTCTTTTTTTCTGTGTATGTGCAGAAATATCTATCAGTATGTAGGTGGATACATGGAGAAGCTACTGTCTGCTTCTTATTTACTTTGTACCAAGCACTCTGGTGAACAATTTAGCTGAGAAGTCTTTTTCATTCAGGCAAGTCACAGTGAGTAGTGTTTCCTAATGAAGACATTGAGAAGGGGGCGCCTTTCAGTTGTCCCACAGACTCCAGTGTGGCAGGAACAGTTCATTTCATAAAGCAGTGAGTGTGTAGAACACAAATCAGATTCGTTATGGATTCACTTTCACTGGTCCAATAATTACAGAAAATTTCTTCCAGAGTCTAGCATCTAGCAACAGCTGTTACTCCTCAGTGTGCTGTTTTGGATTGCCGTCATATCCTGGCCTTCATTGTTTCTCTCTCTCTCTCTCTCTCTCTCTCTCTCTCTCTCTCTCTCTCTCTCTGTGTGTGTGTGTGTGTGTGTGTGTGTGTTTATCTGACATCATATATGTACAGGTCATAGGACAGTCTCAGACGTTGGTTTTGGGGCACCTCTCACCCTTTTTGTTTGAGACAGTCTCTCACGGCCATGGATTTCACAGAGTAGGCCAGGATAGTAGACCTAAAAGCTTGCAGGCATCTACCTGTCTCCAGCTCCTGTCTCACCGTTGCTGGGATCACAGGTGTGCCACCCTGCTTAGGCTTCTATATGGGTTCTAGGAGGCCAGACTGAAGTTCTCGTGCTTGTGAGGCAAGCATTGTATTAATTGAGTCATTGCCCCAATACTATTGATGCTTGAATAGGTTTGCTAGATGTGCTGAAGAGGGGTCTGTTAGCCCGAGGCTGTTCTAACCAACTTGTATTACTTAGCTTTCTGTTACTATAAAAAGAAAGAAAGAAGGAAACCTTGAAGAAGAAAGGGTTTATTTGATTTACATGGTTGCCTCATAATCCATTATTGGGGGAAGTCAGAGCAGGAGCCTGAAGGCTGAAGGCAGGAACTGAAGCAGAGATCATCCAGTACCTCTTCTAGGCTTGCTCTACATGGCAATTTGTTTTCTTTACAATCCGGGGCCACCTGCCTAGGAGTGGTCCTGCCCACAGTGGGCTGGGCCCTCCCAAATCAATAACTAACCAAGAAAATGCTCCCACAGTCATACCCACATGCCAATCTGATAGAGGCCATTCCTTACTGAGGTTCCCTCCTCGCAAGTGACTTTGGTTTGTGACGAAACTAACCAGCACGGTTCCATCTACCATTATGGCTAGAATTGTCATTTTCACGGACAGTTCCAACCTTACCGTTGTCTTCCTCACTATTCCATGACCTGAGTTATGTTTTATGTTCTGCTTTCATTCAGTTTTATTTTATACTAAATACGAACCCGTAACTCCCATCTCCAGAGGCTTGGATGAGGCTCCTGGGTCACCTGTCACACTAACATGAGATTTATCATGTCACTTTCTTCTCAGACCTGAATGGGACATCTACGTCAGCTCCTGTCCCCAAAGCTCAGGGACTATCACGGAAGAGGGATGGGAAGAATTTAAAGACAGAGGGAGGAGGAGGGCTGTGAAATGACATGGACACCGTGCCCAGAAACAAACACATGGCAACTGCCATGACCTGCACTCGATCGGGTCAGCACCCATCAGCATCGACAGACCATGCTAGGTGAACTCAGTGGCTCCTAAGCCCCAAACAGAGAGGATGCAAAGGGACAAGCGGGGAAGGCTGGTTGTATCTGAGGAGAGCTGGGGTACATGCGGAGCACTGTTTACCTGTATGAAACGTCAAAGATAAATAAAACCCAAGGAAAGGAAGCTGTCACCCCTTTAAGAGGAAGACTTTGAAGAGAATAACAGTTTCAGTGGCAGCCGTCTCTAACATCCAGACTTATTTGATACCTATCTGTAATTCCTGTCCGTAGGTAATGAATTCTGTTTCTAACATCGCCATCTGCCATCTCTGTCTGGTCGTCAGGCGTCTGCATTTTCTTCCAATCACATAAGGGTTCTCCATGCAGATTCCCTTTATATCTTCCCATTTCCTCTACTCTCAAATATTCATGAGAAGGAAATATCCATTTCTAGCCCCAAATTACTCCATTTTGTTTAAACCGTCACAATCTGTAGCCGCCATTCGCTGGACTGCGGGCATCTCAGAGCTGATGTACCTAAAACTGTAGCTGTCATTCTCAACGATCCTTCTACCTCCTGATCTACTCACTTCCTGCCCACTTTGTATCCATGGGTCACGTAAGTACTCAGTAAGTACATGCAGTAAGTACGTGCAGTTTTAAAGAATAATCCCCACTGTGTCAGTAGGGACTTTGCTGTCATTTAAGGCCTTTTCAAATGTATTTTCATGTAACTAAGTTGTTGGAGGTTGCTTGGAATGAATTTAGATGCATAATGAAATCTTTTCCAACCTACAGTATTTATTTATTTTCCCTTTTGGCTTAGACAATATTGATAATTTTATTCCAGCTGTTAAAGGAAATATCATGTGTTTTTGATAATTATATGGCAACAATTATTATTTACATCTCTCAACATCACTGAAGGAATGTTGTTTGCTTAATTTGTTTTTTCCTTCCTATATCTTCCTGGCAACTCATTACAGCTAGCTTGTAACTCAAGATAAAAGTTGGCAAGGCATTCTTAAACACTTTAAAATGAACATCACAGATACCAAATGATCATACTGAAATGCGAATATCTTTAGACCAAAATATTTTCCCGACTTACTGCCTTTTATTTTAATGTAATTTCTTCCCAACTTTAAAAAAAGAAAATCAGTCCATACCATCTGCTTCTACAGTATTTTGGCAGGTTCGCAAAACTCCCCCTTCCAGACTCTGCACTTCTGAAGTTCCTTCAGGGAAGCTTGTTAAAGAAAACACACCAGACAAATTTCCGTCCTTTCCGGCCCGCTTCTTAATAAACAGCAGACAAGTTAATCGAAATGCAGACAGCTGCACAAATGCACCCTTGTAATCACATTTCCCTTCTAATATCCCCCTAGACCCTAGGCTTGCAATTTGCCCACGGAGAGACTATTTTAGGCACCATATGTATAACCTATGCACGATTTTCATTTGAAACACACAGATACGGTTTGATCAGTTAAATTACACACTGGGACGAGCTTCTCCATCATCTCACGTATTCATTAGTAACAGATGGTCAGTAAATGGCCAGATAAGCAAGAGAGGTTTTCCCAGGGAAAGTCACAAACAGAAGCGGTTCTACCAGTCAAATAATTTTTATGTGCTGGAGAGATGGTTCAGGGCTTTCAGGGCAGTGGCTGCTCTTCCAGAGGACCCAAGTTCACTTCCTAGCACCCACATGGTGGCTTACAACCATCTGTAACTACAGGTCCAGGGACTCTGGCGCCCTCTTCTGGCCTATGCAGGTACTGTCTGCTCATAGACCAGGCAAAACACCCGTGTGTGTGTGTGTGTGTGTGTGTGTGTGTGTGTGTGTGTGTGTTCATATCTACCTATTGGGTATGTCTTTGTCCAATATATATGTATATGATACTTTTTTTAAAAAAATTAAAATTTTCAACAAATTAAATGTTTTCCTATCTGAAATTGAAGACTATCTTATATAAAAAACCAGAGATTTCTATTTTATTTTCAGCAGTAATGAAAGATAAAGTGGTTTGCTTTTTGAATGTGTAGTGAACTTGTAGAACTCAGAGTCCGGTTTGTTTTGCAAGGAGACATAACCGACGTCTAGACCACTAGTGGCGCTGACACTGTGGGTGATTGGACAGCAACAGTCTCCCCAGGAAAAGTCCATATGGAAGAGTGAGCTCTTTCAGATTGCGTTCACCTCCAAAGTGGCCTTTTTGAAACATATTCAACACCTGCCAAATCTAGATTCTAAACAGCTTCCCTAACGGATCAGCAATTTTAATTTCCCCGTCGTTTTAGCGATATGCTCAGTCTGTCTCCTCCAATCCGGTCCGTCCCGAGTCATCTGTCCTGCGCACTGGCCACAGTTGGCGTTGTAAAGCTAAAACGGAGCTGCAAGCGCACGCATCTTCATCCGGTTCCTGTGCCCCTCTCTGCGGCCTTGCCCTTCCGCACTCACACACTGGCTTTTGTATCCCTAAATCTGTCCAACATGTTTCCTCCTTTCTCAATGGTTTACCCACTTACCCTCCTTCTCTGTTAATTCCAGGCTTGAATATTTTCTTAGCATAAGCTCTTAGAAACAAGGAGTTGTTTAGGTGAGTCCCTTTGACCCCTCCCATAACATCTACATTTTCTACGTTATAGTCATGCCCCCCCCCCCCCCCTCGCCCCATAGAACTGGCTACACACTTCTTTGTCAATTACTTGACTGCATACCTTTGAGGACAAGAAACATACCTTGTTGTTGAATTCTGAATCTATCAGATAATATTTGACACAATGAATTTGGCGAGCAAACTGTGCACTTTTGCTTTAGATGACTATCAATTAGCCCATAAATGAGAACTGGTTCACTAAAATCTTGTCTCTGCTGCCCTCCAGTGGCCGATCCGCTTAGGATCTGAGAGACTTCAAAAGAAAAGAGACGGAAAAAGGGAAAAGAAACAAAGCAAAAAAACCCAGGTTCTCATTCGCGGGAAGAGCAAATGCTCTGGTTTGTAACACTGATATTTTCCTTGGGTAGAGTTTTGCATTTTCCTCTTAGCAAAAGTAGCCCCCGAGATCAAGGGGTTTTCCATTTCTCCTATCTTCAGATCCGGTTTACCCTTCGGTAAACTGGACTCATAATAAATGCCAACGGGCACGAACTGTCCAGTCGCCATTTGTAGGGAATGTTTGTGCAGGACAGTGTTAGGAGCTCTTGGTGAACAGGGTTTGTGGTCGTAATGTCTCGCCTTTTTTTGGAAATGTCTCTTGGCCCTTGGCATACAAAGTGAACGACGATATTGATTTTTCTCATATGCTCTTCAGGGGTAAAAAGTCACATAAACGAAACATCCTATCCGCAGCCCAGTATTCAGAATCTTCACATCTGAAAAGCTCAGCCTGGTGCTGCAGGAAGATGCGTTCTCCACAGTAAACATCAAGAATCTTCGCAAGCCGGTGTCAGAACTGTGTGACTGGGTCTGTGAGAGTCACGCACTGGATTTATCTGGTCCTACCCATAGGCGTGAGCACAAACCTTCCTGCCATCCATTGGCTTTCCTGTAGTTCAGATCTCATCTCAGGACTTTTGGTCGCGCTGCTGACCTGAGTCCCCATAGCTGAGTTATTGTCTACCCCACCCCTACGCCGTTTCTCTAGAACGTTGCTTTGCTTTAGCAGGGAGGTTTCCCAATTCGGTCCTCTACTTCCGCTACCTCCCCAAGCCTATGGTGTCTTACTGCGTAATTTCCTTTCTTACTCCGTACATCCCACTTGCCCTTCACAGAAGTGAGCTTTGTATCTTTCTTATTCTCAGCATGACTACCAGAATTTGGAGTACATTTTAAAAGCATTTGCACACAAATGCACTACACAATATAACACATTTTTTTTCTCTAAAATGCTTTACCTGCTTGTTTTATTTTACATTTTGAAAAAATAATTACAAAATGTCTTTTAACTACACCTTGATATCCTATAGATTTGTCTCCAAGTGAATAAACAATATTTAAAGAATTTTAGTTTGGGTAATGATTCTTTTATGATGGTACTAAATTTGCATAAAATAACTCTCATTTGCATTTTTTTATTTGAATTAACTTGATTTTCTCATGTTATAAAAAAGCTTAGGTGAATCCATAAACTCTGATGCTCCCAGTTATGTATGTGAGCGTAGGAGCACACTTTGCTAATCTAGACACTGGGGTCTCCAGGGATGTCTCTTGCATTTCTGTCACAGGGCAGGTGTATCCTGGTGCCACCACAGAGAGCGGAAGACTGGCTGCCTGGGGTTTAGGCGTGGGCAGAGTTATCAGTCAGGAGAGTCAGAGGAAACCTGCAGGCGTCACGGGAGTCCTGCTTCTTGGCTGCAGGCTGCTCACACCTTTTGTGTAATGTGCTCAATGTGTAATGTGTATTCAATGTGTAATGTGCTCAATGTGTAATGTGGATTCAAAGTTATGCCTTAGTGTTCGCAAAGTGGAATTTGCTTACAGTGATCGGGACAAGCTTGAGTGGGGATTAGCTCTGAAAGAATTTCTTTCTGAAATAATTTCAGTTTCTTATTAATTAAAAATAATCTGTAAGTACAAAAAAGGGGGAAGTGATATACAATGGTCAAACAACCCAAGGATTTATGAGCATACCAATAAAAATTCACAAACTCTCCCCTTTGTAGAGCTTTCTTTAGTCACACTCCATGAAGGAAAGCCTTCGGAACAACCTCCTCCTGGGTGACTTTTGCTTTTCCTTAGAGGATAGAGAGGGATGTGTGTCCTCTGATCTATTGATTTCCTTTTTTCATGGCTCTCACATCCCCCTGGTTTTGCTTCTTTTTCTCGCCCTCAAGGGGAATTTTCGAATACAGCCTCTCTTCCATCTCTGTATCATTTGTCTCTCTGAAAGACTTGTTCTTTCTCAGTTGACTTCTCTCATCCATTGCTAAGTCTATTTTTAATGTCAACACTTTCTTGCAGGATTTTATGGCCCAGGATGCATTCTTTGGGCCTGATGGTTTTAGTCTATCACAGCGGGGAAGAAGGCACTGGGATAGGTGGAGTGGTGGGGGTGAAGGGTTGATAGCAGTGGGAGCTACTTGCTCAGCTTGTTCCCATCTTGGTAGGTTAAGAAGCAGGAGGCTTGGGTTAGAGTTAGGGACAAGGACTCTCAAGGCCTGCTCTTACATTTGGCCACCTGGGGTCTATGCCCCAAAGGTTCCACAAGTTCCCCAAACAGTGCCACTAGCTTAAGTACTTAATGACTTCTCAGATTCAAGACTTAGCATTCTTTCTAAGCACTGTCCTCATTACTGTGAGAGAGTTCCAGGGTATTTGGTCTTCACTTTTCTGATTGTATGGAAGCTGTGACATTCGCACATGAAAGTGTGCAGAGGCAGGAGGTTTATGGAACTCATTTGTTCTTGTTCTGAAGTTTCTCTCTACAGCAAATTTGGAAGTCCTCAATTTTCACTGCTATAACTGCTTTCAGCTCTCCAAATTCTCCCAAATTTATCTGTACATAATAAAATTTTATTATTTTAACTATCACTGAAACCATATTTTCTTTTATTGGTATGTTTATTAAAAATATAGCCTGTTGACCCTGAACTTAAATGTCATTGTGAGTGTGTGCTGACTTCCATCAACACAGGTCTAACTGTTTGGTCACAAATATCCTTTGGACAGAGTTGAGGATGTAAATAGAAAAGACCACGAAGGTAGTACCATTTCAGATATAGTTCGCTTATGAGCAACACTTGCTAGAAATGGAGTTGGACATGCTTACGATGACATCAACATTCCCAGAGACTAAAGAGCTCAGGCATAAGGACACACTGTGCAAGATCTTCTTGTTCTCTACAGTTCATTTTCTGTTTTAGTTATGGTCTATTACCGCAGTCCAGCTTGTTCTTACGAAGCAGAACTGTTATGTCCACTCAAGCAGAGGTTTACATCTCTCTTGGCCCAGAAGCAGCATCCAGACTCTTCATGGCTTGCATTTTATGTGAGTCCCAATCAGCGTGTGCTGCCCTGTTGCTTTATGATAAACAGTGCCTTGCAGCAGAGCCACATGCATGAGGAAGTACCACACGGAGGTGCTCCCATCCTGCTGCTTCCATCCCTTCTGGTCCACTTGAGTAACATCCTTGGATTAGGAACGTCAAGGCTCAGCCTCACCTGCTTACAGCATCCTGTAGTTTTATTCACTCATGTTAAATTACTTACTTGCTTATTTTATGTGGATGCATGTTTTACCTGTATGTAAGACCCAGCACTACATGAGGACCTGATGTCTGGGGGGTCTAGAAGAGGCGGATGGGTTCCCTGGAACTGGGGTTACAGATGGTTGTGAGCTACCATGTGGGTACCATGGAAGAACAGCCAATGCGTTTAAACCCTGGGTCACCTCTCCAGCCCCAGGATTATTATATTTTTAAAATATACAACTCCACAGAGCTGAACAAGATAGTTCTTAGTAAATTCGTCCTGTAGGCCATAGACAAACTAGGCCTTTAGGTCATATTAATAGATTGGGTGTGTGTGAGCTAGTCTGCTTTCTGCCTCTGTCTCTGTCCATTTGTCTGCCTGTCTTTGAGAGAGAGGGCCTGATATATCCCTGGCCTCAAACTCACTATGCAGCCAAGGACCTTGAACTTCTGATCCTCCAGCCTCCTGAATGTCACCATCATTCTTAACTTGATGCTGTGGTGGGGACCGAACCCAAGTCTCCATGTACACTAGGCAAGCGCTCTACCAACTGAGCTAACATTTCAGTACAAGACATACCCCTAATGCAGGTTCACACTCATCTACTCTGTAAAGGAAATAGCCACCCAGCTGAGGATTCAATGACTGGAGGCGCCAGTGGGCAACTACACAAAGAAGAGACTGTGCTAGTGAGGTGCCAGAATCACTGACAACGAACCTTTGGAGATCTCAAGGGGACACAAGACTGCAAATACACACTTCTGTTTAAACTTTCCGTAAAAATAAAATGTGCCATGTAGGGCAATTGTAATAGCTTTTGTAAGGCTGTAGACTGGATGTCAAAGTTGGTATATCCTAGTCATTGCTCTATTGCCGTGAAGAGACACCGTGACCATGGCCACATATAAAAGGAGGCATTTGATTGGGAGCTTGATTACAGTTTCAGAGGTGAGCCCATGACCATCGTGGTGGGAAGCATGGAGGCAGGCAGGCAGGCATGGCGCTGGGGCAGTAGCTGAGAGCTTACATCCTGATCTACAGACAGCAGGCTGAAAGACAGTGAGACTGGCCCTGGTATGGACTTTTCAAACCTCATCCCCCCCCACCCGCCGCAGTGACACACCTCCTCCAACAAGGCCATAACTCCCAATTCTCCCCAAACCGTGCACAAGCTGGGAGCCAAACATTCAAGTAGATGAGCCTGTGGGGGCTGCCGTCATTCGAACCTCCACAAAGCTCTCACTCACTGTTGACTAGACACGTTCACTGCACATTCGTGCTAATACATTAGCTGGACTGGTCTTCATTTGCAAGATGGATAGGTTTGGGAATTACCATAAATATAGTGTACCTATAATTGAAAAGGTATTTGGCAAATCATTTATTATACTTTTGTGGACAAATAAAGATATAGGCTATCTATAATAAATAAAGAGTAATAATCTCTTATTTTTTTCCCTAAGCTATTAGCATGTAACTCATCAGATACTCAGACATACAAAAAAGGTCATCAGTACGTTTTCTACTGACCTGTCCTGAGGAATCTTCCTCATTTGTGACCTCACTTTTGAGCGAATTCGATCTCCACCCCCAATCTCATTTATGAGGCTGCTTCACCTGATCTTGACTTTGAATCCTACTGCTCACTACAACAGTTCTCTGGCCTGTGCTCTTGGCTACTGCTCCCACCCTCTCTTTGACAGCTTCTATAGAAAGGGGTGAGTGGGGTCTCAAGATGATCCAAGAATAAGATCCAACCAGAGCATAAAAGATGGAGTTTGTGCTTCAATGTTCTGAGGCATTTTAGTGGTGTCCCATGCCAAGGTTAAACTAAGCAAATCTTCTGTAAGATTCCTGCCTCCATCCTACTTCTTTTCTTAGAGATTTTAGTTTGGTTTTGGTAGATATTGGTTTCCTTTGCCTCTGAATTTACGTGTACAAGTTGATCAGCAGATGGCACCACTAACCTGAAGAAACCATAGTAGCCTGCACAAAAATCAGATATATAATTTAAAAAATGATTAACAGTTGCTATGTCTATCGTGAGTATGGCTTGTAAAATTTGAGAAAATAAAATATAATTTCATAAGAAATAGATATTAACATTTTAATATTGCCACATTTCATGTAAATGTATTTGATAAGAATGTGCTCTTCAGTAGTTTATAAACAGATCACTATTCAATTACATATTTCCCAGCAACATGATTTATTAGGTATGTATAAATATTTCATAATTTAACTAAGAAATAAGATGTTACAGGAATCTTAGGTTATTTCCAATATCTTACTCTCCTAAATAGCACTTCCTGAGCATCCTTCTGCCGATTCCTGAGCTGTAAGACTCATATTCAATAGTCCTCACAGGACACATTCTTAGAACTTCTGCATTAAAATAAATTTTAAAGTATTATTTTCAAATTGATCACAAGAAAGGGCTTTGCAGTTTGCATCTTTCTTTTCCCTTTGCATTGTATACACTGGATATTGAAGAGCCATTTATCTGACTAGAGTGGTGGACGCTAGCACCCACATAAAATAAGTCACAGCCTTCACCTCCAGCTCCAGAGTATCTGACAGCTTCTTCTGTCCTTGGCAGGTATCTGCAGGCATGTGGCACATGCATGCCCAGATGCCTACACAAACACAGAAATACATACATACACACACACTCTAAATAAAATTTAAAATCTTTAAAAAAGGACTATTTTTTTCTCAAAATAGGTGCAAAATATAAATTTAATTTAAATAATTTATCTTATTAAAGACTCTTTAACTCCTTTACAAATAGATTTACCCTATTAGCACTTACATATGAAGTTATTCTTCGTCATTAAAACCATTCTAAGAATCTTAATACCATCCATTCAAATGTTATTTATGAGGGCTATTGTTTTACTTTAGAAGCAATGTACCTGCTTTTCTTTTTAAACTATATTAAGTTCTTTGAACTATTTTGTGATTACTTTTTTAATTAATTAAAATTAATGTTGTCTCTCCTGGGATGATTCCCTCAAACTGTGAGCTAAGACAAAACTTTTTTTTTTTTTTAATTATCTTAAATTGCTTCTGGTCAGGTATTTGGTTGGAGCAAGAAAAAAACGTATGACAATCAGATCCATAAAGACAGAGATTACAACAGGGGTTAATCAGGTATTCTCACGTCTCCCAGGGTACATGTGGAGATCCATCAAGACAGAGACTACAACGTGGGATAATTATGCAGTCGCACGTCTCCCAAGTATACGTGGAGCAGTGTGCTGCTGTATTTGTGTGAAGTAGGACACAGCTGTGCAACCGCGATGCTTCTGAGATTTCCGAACAATGCTGTGTATCTTGATTTTTCACGGAGAAGGATGAAATCTCAGCAATTATATTTCTTTCCGTTTTCCCACGTACGTTTTGTCATTGGGTTATTCACTGCGTTAAGACTTGTTCTTAATGGGGTTTGGTAGTTTTCTGTTCCTACGAGGCATTCTGCTCTAACAGTTGTCTTTCGCTTTTAAAAACTGGCACATTTACTTTTGCATGTGAATGTGTGTGTGGTATGTGGAGGCATGTGAGTAGGTATGTCTTCACGTGTGTGAGCACATGTGCATGAAGGGCTGAAATCAGCATCAAGCATCTGCCTCCATCACTTTCTACCTTTTTTCCCGAGACAAGGTTTCAGCGAGCCTGAAACTCCCCAACCCCAGCTAATAGAGCTAGCCTTCTTGCTCTGGCAACCCTGGGTCTTGTCTTCCCAGTGCCGGGATTACAGATGGCCGCTGAGCCTTGCTGGCTTTCACAGGGGTTCTAAAGATCCAAATTGTCACCCTCACACATGTGTAGCCAGCACTACATCCACTGAGCCATCTCTCCAGACTCTGATTTTCTTTCGTTACCTCAAATTATATACAATGTATTTCTTGGCACATCGGTTTATCAATCACTATCTAATATAATAGATGTTTTGAGTGTGGTTGGAAAAGTCAGCCCCTTCATCAGCTGAGAAGGCTTTCTCCGTGTCTGCTACCTTTTCCAAAGGCTTCCTTTAGGGAACCACAGGCCACAGCATATATTATGATTTATGGGGTATGGATTCAAAACAGCACAGCAAATTCTGCACCGAGCATCACAAATGTGAACCTAAGGGGACAGTTCAGATTTAACATTTAAGTAAAGGTGCAAACCTCCTGTTTCTCTGTATTCTACAGAGTCCTTAATGTGGGGTTTGCTAATCTTGCTGTATGCATTTCATGAAGCTCTTAACATCTCTAAGTAGGCCAGGCATGGTGGTACAAACCTCTAATCTGAGCCTTCATGAGGCAGAGTCAGGCAGATCTCTGTAAGTTCCAGGTCAGGCTGCTCTCCATGGGGAGTACGGGTCAGCCAGGGCTATGTAGTGAGACCCTGTCACCAACAAACATGTCTAAGTGATGTATTCAATCCCCACCCCTGAATGAGGGCCTGGCCATGCCATTGAGGACAATAATTATCTTTAGAATACTTTGTTTTGTTAGTTTAGTTTTTAAAAGGAAATCAGGGCATAATATATTTATTTAGCCTGTCATCCAGAACAGGTGTCTCTTTGGGATAAACAAGATTGGTAGTGCAGCCAAGGAGCAAGGCGTCTCTCCACACATCACCTCCCTTTCAATGAAAACAACACCTCAGCCCCCCAGGCTCACTGTCTACCACCCTTGTACAACATCCAGCCACTTACTCGAATATTGGGATCCCAGTGAGCAACCAGACCCTAACGCTGATGTGACTTTGCTCCTCAGTTGAGGCTTCCTAAGACGGTTCTGGAACCTGCTGCATCACCAACTTAGGGGAACAGAGAGTGGTACCTACAGGCCGTGGTGCATATTTCAGAGACATCTACTGATGAAATTTAGGCATGTGCACAGCTGTGCTTCAGATTCCCATAGGGCGTGGCTGGCTTAGCTCTACAGGCCGGCTGGCAGTTCTCTTGAGTGTTCTGGCTCCTAACAACCAGGGACAGATGAAGGACTCCAGCCTTTCAACGGTTCCCTTCCTTAATCAGCAGTCCTGATTCTGTAAAGGATGAAGATTATCAACCCATTCTTGGTAGCTCCGGGCACAGTAGGGTTTCCCTAGGGACCCAGATGTTCCTAATAAAACTTGGATGTGGCTGGGCAGGACCTAGGCTTCAGTTTACACCAGACCCTGATAATCCCGTGGGGCGGCCCCTGAGCACACAGGCGCCCTGCAGGGTCTGCCAGGAGGACTCCGGACTAGTTTTTATTAGTGCTTTCCATGTAACTTCCTTGCTGAGATGGAACTAAAGAACATTGGAACCAAGGCATTCCTTTAATCATTAGTAGTCGGTTAGTACCAGGCTCCTGGTAGCTTATCACAGAAGTAGTAGCTAATCTCTCTTCAATTCCCTAATGAACTCCATTTCTATGAGATTTAGTATTTGCTGTTTTCTGAGTGCTGAGCAATTGCAAGAGTTCTATAGTTTTCATGCCCTTTCTTCTTTCTGTTGAATTTTCTTTGCTTAATTATTACTTTAAATAAGCTTTCTGTGCCCTGTAGTTAGTAGCCAGTTGCAAGCCCTGCAACAAATATTTACCCTTAAATTCTGCTAGATAGGAAACAGGTCTATCTCGTGCCTGATGTTTACATATGAGCTTTATTTGCATACGAATCTTGCTTATTCTCTGTCCCTGCTATCACGAGAGAAACACTGTTATCCTATTGAAATGTTTGGAATGGAATGTCTGTTTATGTGTGCGCAGTACATACATGAGATATCACATAGCCTGCTTATTACTTCGCTTGAGTTCTGTTTTTCAAGTTACCACAGATATAAATTTCTAATCTAGTAAGAACAGTGTGATATGCTAAGGCATGTTATAATTTAAAGCCAACTTCAACTATCAAGTTTGTAAACACACGTTTAAATCAATGTTCTGCAGCAAACCTTCATTCCTTGATATGTGGGGGAGTTAAATGCTGCTCTGGGTATGAGCTGGAAGTCTACTTTCTGCCTGTGAGTCAGGCTGTGGACTCGACCGTGCCACCAGCTGGCCTGCTGCATGACACAGAATTGTCTCCACCAGCCGCAAATTACATCTGTCTATGCCTTTATTTGTTAGACAATCCGGCACCAGGGACAGCTGAGACAAAAGATTTTAAAACAGTTCACTTGATTGATGTGTCTAGAGCCATCTCGAAATCCAAATAAAATGCTAAGTGCTATCAAGAACATGTAAATCAAGCCTGTCCCTTTTTGAGCCCTGGCAGGCTCTGGCTAAGGCCATCTGACACCCACATGTGCAGTTGGCTGTTGACTTGTACTCAATAGTACAGTCAAAACCTGTTTGATCCATACAATTACATAGGTCACATTTTAAAGCTGGTTCAGTCGGGAGGTGGTATGCAAGGCCCAGCATGTAAGCCATGATGCGATGAAACTCAATGGTGGGACTTAGGAATTTCAGTCAGGAAAATGTAGTATCTGTTATGAATGCAGAAAATGGTTGATGTGGAGGAGGCTCTAGGGAGATCACCCGTGGCCAAAAAGTGGGCATCATACACGGTAGCTAAAGGCCAATCACTAGGGCTTCCCTTTGGGAAGAACCCAGAGCTGGGCTTTTGGGAGATACGACAAGAACTTTCCAAGTTTTTATGTCTGAGAAAAGTCTATCCATGGGTCAGGACTGCATTGGGTGGAGCTAGAACAAAACAGACGTGAACAACTCATTTTGTTATCTGTTGTTCCCTTTGTCACCAAGAAATGCCAGCTCTGCCTGATGCAGGCTGTAAGGAACTTACTAGAAGAGTATGAAGCTCGAGAAATCAACCACCAGCCTGCAGACTTAAACTAGAAATCCGAGTGAAAGGCAGGGAGGTGGGCAGAAGTCACTGTGGCAGATTGAACCCAGGAGCTTCTGGACTCTGTGACTTCTTGTCACCAGAGCCACTCTGCCGGATTGCTGCTGCCACGCACCAAAATCAACATTTTGTTTTGCTTTTGCATGAAGAATCTGATAGACCCATTATGGTCATGTGACCAGGTGATTTAATTGCAGGGGAAATAGAATCTGGACCCTTCAGCATCGCTAATGATAGGCAGGGCTTTGATGTCAGAGCAGGTGGTCCCGAGAGTGGAAGGGTGAAGGGCCTGGAGGTTGGGTGTGTGTGTGCGTACACACATGCAAACACCCTGTACAAGCTGTGAATTTCTGGGTCAGAAACTTGAGTTTTTTGTTTACTTATTTACTTATGATTAAAAAGTTGTTTTGTTGTTGTTGTTGTTGTTGTTGTTACCGGGGATTGACCCCAGGGGCTCATGAACACCAGGCAAGTGTCCTACTCCCAAGCCAATAAAATGAAGTCTGAGAGTAACCCATGTTATATGCAAAGGGATGTGGAAGCTGACGGTCATGTCTCTTTTGGAGTCTCTCAAGGCTGTCTCTCACAACTTGCATACTCTGAGATCTCACTCCTATCCCCCTCTGCCACCGCACTCAGCGCTCTGCAGTTGGTGTCCTAGCCCTGTGATACCTTTGCCAGCAACGCTGACCTGAGCCATGGTAGAGCTGTCCATGACTTGGGCCTTGTTGGAGAACTGCTTCCGAATCCTGTCCCATTCCCCCAGGCAGATTCTGCGGTGAGGTCTAGTGAGGGGTGGGCCCTAAGGAGATAGGCCTTGATCTATTGGACCACGCCCACCACGAGATCCCAGCATTCAGAATGCCTGAGATTTGAAATGACTTGCTCTCTAAAGCAAGTGATTTGGAAGTTCGTACTGACCAGCCTCCCCTCTGCAGGTCTCTTCAACCCTGAAATGACAGGGATTCCTAGACCTTGATGACTCTTTCTGTCCTACGTGAATGCAGTTATTTTGCGATTAAGTGCCCACCTCCCTCCGGCAGTCGAAGTGATTCCATCTGTTCTATCTCATGTTTGGCTTTGCATCTTTGACACATAACTTTCACCTGGCATCCACAGAAAGGCACAAAACAAAAGACAAAAGAAAACTCAGGGGAGAAGAGCTCTTATGTCCCCGCACCCTATGGCATCTCCTCTCTGGAAGTCTGATCCTCTTTCTGACCTGCTATCTACCTAGTTAATGTCTGCTCAGCTCAAATGACATTCGCTCTGAGCATCCTCCCAGATTGTTCCCATGTTGCCTGGCTCCCGTGTATTCTCAACACACCTTTCTAACACTTACTGTCCTCTCTCCTTTCTTTCTTCCTTTCCACCCCCACCCCAACCGCCTCTCTGGATAGGGTCTCGTGTATCCCAGGATGGCCCAAACTTGTATAGTTAAGGATGACTTTGACGTTCTGATCCTTCTGTCTCCACTTCTTATTGCTAGGATTACACATGTGTATGTAGACCTGAAGACAGAATGCAGACCTTTATGTATTTTAGACAAGCACTCTGTCAATTGAGCTGTGTCCCCAGCTCACCAAAGTCCTGGTTAATTTCTAGTGCTGTGGGTTGAACTCAGAATCTTGTTCTTGCCAGACAAGCACTCACTCAACCACTGAGCTAAATCCCCGTGCTCATTCCTAATTGTGAATGTCATTACGTATCTCCTGGCCAGGCTGCAAGTTCCTTGTTCGGAGACCCAGAGTCAAGATCAGTAACTTAAGTAAATGCTCCTGTTTGGAAAAGAGGTGGGGAAGACAAGGAGTAGATTTTTCTTACACCCTCTACATTTTTCAAATGTGAGGCATTTATGTCTTGCTTTGTTCCTCCAATTTGGAGAACAAAAATAAAGAATAAAGAACTAAGTTCAACGGAGCCACTGATGATTTTTCTCTGTTATATTAAAAGTTAACCATCTGTTTGGAAAGAATTAATGATAGAAAACAGCGATATAAATGTATCTTTTCATGGGAGTTTCTAGATAATAGTCACTTGTTAATAATGTGGTATTCTGTACTGGCAGAAAAATGAATTGTTGACTGTGAAAATACTACTCAGTCATACCCCTGTCCCTAAACAATATACAATCTCATCTTTCATGCCTCTCAGCTGTGCACTGGAAGGCACTTTAGACACGAGCCAATGTTCTACATATAACAAATGTTCAGTAAAGACACATCGAACTCCAGTTGGATGGAGCTTGCCCCTTCTGCGAAGGGCACATAAATGAATAAATACAAGGAAATCCCCTCCCATGGCACACACACACAGAGGCACGCACACAACCCTCAGAGCAGCTGGGTCGTGTTATAAGTCGGAGAACTTTTGTTAGTTCAAATGTTTCAGGTCTGCTAAGGCACTCTGAAGAAGATGTAAATATTATGAGTAAATCTCATTTCCATTCTGGCCGTGGGGAAACACCAGCAAAGTTTACTACAGTTCTCTAATAAAACGGTCTCAGGAAAGAATACCAGCATTAGTCACCCAGCACGTGACGGCAAAGGCAAGATGGTCTTTGTTGTCTTCCCTCAATATCCCAAACATGATTTCATTCTGACTGGCTTCTAGATGGACTCTCTTTTCAGTAAACCCCATCAGAATAAACATGGAGTGTGTGCCCTCTGAATCCATTATTAGAAAAAAAACCAACATTCTTTTAAATCAAGTATGCATATTTATAGAACCTCACAAGGAAGAGTGAGGGTGGCCAAGATAGAAGTGTTTGAACTATAGAAGGGAAGGTGGGTTGGAACTGGGAGGGAACAATACACAATCCAGACCATTGCACTAGACAGACCTGATAATTGCAATACAGTGTGCTCAAGATTGGTAAAACATGAATTCATTAATTTTCAAGGAGAAAAGATTCTCAGAACAAACAAAAACACCAAAGGTTTTGTTCAATAAGCACATTTTCCTTTATTGCCAAATGGTGCGGGAAGCCAGTTAGTATCTAAAACCAGATGTGGTACGTATCTGGAAGTCAGAAGATGGGGCCACAGAGAAACTGATTTTTAGTGGCCCAGGACTAAGATGGATGCATCTCCCTGTCTCTCTGAGAGCTTGTCGAGGGATTAGAAAATCCTCTGCCATGCTCTTCCCAAAGCCGGGTGCATTCTTTCCTAGTTCTTCACCAACTTTACTAATCCATCTAATCTTACCTTAATTATCACTTAAACAGAGAGACCTTTGCTGGTTGTCTTATCTCAGGAAGGGCCCCTCAGAGCGCCCCACAGCAACCTGTAATTTCTCTTTACAGCAAATACCTCAGCTTGTGCCTCCGTATTTATTCCTTGTTCTTCCTGCTGAGCCCTCCAGGAGAGCAGGTGGTGTTTGTTCTGAGCTCCACTGGCCTCTCAGCAACTAGTACAGTGCCCGGCATGTTTGCCAACACCTAGCAGACACCTGTGGAATGGCTGAGAGGGTGCATGGGGAATGGCCAGAGCACAGGTGTGGGATTCAGGATGTCTTGACTGAAACAAAATCAACCTCTTCATTGGTGAAATGAGGATATGGTCGTACCCATCTTGCAACATTCTCTTGAAAGATAAAATGCACATACAACACACACACACACACACACACACACAAGAAAAGTAATAAAAATGTAGAAAAGAAAAACAATTAGCATACCTATCTCCCTAACAATAACAATACAGGTGATAATCATGATGATTTTCTTACAAGTTTTAGTAACAAAGACTGTGCCAAAACACTTGGACTTTATGTCATAAGGGAGACTTTGCGTGATTGTTGAGAGTCATTGTCTTCCACAGCCAAACATCAGGCGGAGCTCGGGAAATTCTGCAGAAGAGGGGGAGAAAGGACTGTATGAGCCCGAGGGATCAAGGATACCGCAAGAACACTAGAGTATCAACTAACTTGGGCTCAAAGGGGCTCTCAAAGACTGAACTGACAACCAGGGATCCTGCATGGGACTGACCTAGGCATTCTGTATATATGCGACAGTTGTGTAGCTTGGTCTCCTAACAGCAGAAAAAGGGGCTGCTTTTCACAGGCTTTTGGGAACTTACTCCTTATACTGGGTTACCTTGCCCAGCTTCAAAAATGGGGAGGTGCTTAGACTTACTGTAATTTGATATGCCATGTTTTATTGACATTCTTCGGAGATCTACCCTTTCTTAAACAGAAACAGAGCAAAAGTGGATGGGAGGGCGGTGGGATAGAGAGGAGGGAGGATAGGAAGGGCTGGGAGGAGAGGAGAGAAAGGAAACTGCAGCTGGAATGTGTTTGTCTTCGTTAGGGTTTCGATTGCTGTGAAGAGACACCATGACCATGGCAACTCTTGTAAAGGAAAACATTTAATTGGGGTAACTTGCTTACAGTTCAGAGGTTCAGTTCATTATCGTCAAGGTAGCATGCAGGTAGACACGATGTCGGAGAAGGAGCTGAGAGTCCTACATCTTGCAGGCAACAGGAAATGGTCTGTCTCACTGGGCAATAGATTGAGCATATATGAGACCTCAAAGCCCTCCTCCACAGTGACACACTTCCTCCAACAAGACCACACCTGCTCCAACAAATCCACACCTCCTAATAGTGCCACTGCCTTCGGGTACCCTTTTCCTTCAAACCACCATGGTCTTAGTCTCTGGTTCATTCATTCAGTATGTATTGATATCAAACACACCAGACATCAAGAATATTTCACAAAAGGTTAAGTTTCATACTAAGAACATATTAGCACAGGGTTTTTTTTTTTAAAACAAGCTAATTTATTATCAATAAAGTCACCAATGATAGTTTGATAGAATTCATGTGGATAGGATACTTATGCTAGAATACTGGTGAAAATACTTGAAAATTTGGAAATGTAGACACAGGGTCTCATAAATACAGACTTTGACTAAGTAACTTAAACTCTTGATTTGCCAACAGATTTCAAGATGACTTGAAAAATAATAAAGAGTTACAGAGAGTTTATTTCTCACAGCTAAATGGCAAGACAAAATAAATGAGTACAGAGATGATGTCATATCTGTTTATTAAAATAAAAATAGCATCATCAGTGAGAGCAGAAATGTACATGAGACCATATTTAGGGTACTCTAAGTATTATTGGACATATATTTTTTATGTATCATAGGAAAGAGAATAAGAAATAAATGTACATATATACTAATAATATTGTTTCCTAGACATAGTCCCATTGTTAAAAGATGGTTGCTAAAACAAATCACTGTTTTCTTCTTATTAATTTTAAATCTAAAAAATATTTTTCAAAAGAAAAATATGAGAGAATAAGAATTGACTAAAAGTCTCATTAGCTTACTGCAGTCTCCAAGAGTTTCTTAATCCACAGAGATCCAGCCAATCAGAGATTCGATGCCAGAAACCGTTACCTCACTCAGAAACGGAGAAATCCACGGAAATCATCTTTCTGAGCGTGTTGTATAATTATACACAGAGGGCCACAGATCGCTCAAAATTTCCACGACTTTCTCTGGTCATCAGTTCAATCTGGCTCTTGCCCGGGCTAACCTAACACAACCTCCACTCTGGCCCACAGGGCCACACACTCAGGCTTTGAACAAAGGCCAGGAGCGCGGTTGGCTTGCCGACCCTAATCCGACTGATTACCAGGCCATTACAAAAGTAAGTCTTATCTGTGGTTTTATACTTTAATTAAATTGAATCTCCAGAGCGTGTCAGAGTGATGCATAGAATGCATTTATTTATCTTTGCATCAGCTCGAAGGGATTGTTGCAAAAAATAGCCTATGAATAATTTGACTATGGCATGCATGCTGATTCACTTGTGTGGTACAGTTCTTCTAGAACTGCTGTGTGCTGGGACTTGTGAAGAGGCTAGAGCAAAGGTTGCTCTTTCCTTGGAATGGTGTGCTTTCCTAGACTAGAAAAGACCTTTCCAGGTACTCTGGATGCTGATGTTGCACACTTCTGAGCCATGTGGACTCGGCACATTGCCCATGTGTTGCACAATGTTCATGGATGATGCTAGAAGGTGTGGCAATAGACATGGATAGAGCATTTTTGATGGTTTGTGTGCACAAATGGAAACTGTTGAGCAAGGAAGACAAGATGGTGTCTTTGTGAAGAGGCTTTGATCTTTCAATCAGCTGGCAATGAAAGGGCTGGTACTTTGGGAAGACAAATTCTATAGTTCTAATACTCTACGTCCCCTCCCTCCCTGCAAAATGAAGGCTCCACTGGTCAAATGAAATCAAACTGAATATAACCGATGCAGGGCTCTCCGAAGGGCTTGTGGGAAATGTTTCTAAGCCGTGCTTTGGTTTCAAGGTAACTCTCAGATCTGTGGTATGAACTAGCCTGTTAAGGTTACTAGCTTTGTAGATGAGTTACCACTTCCGGTCCCTTAGCTGTCATCATCAACAGCAGTGCTGACCAAGCTGGCCTCCTCTTCCCTCTTCAGAGACTTTTTCTACTTCTGCCCACAAGAACGAGAGTACCTGGGCTTTCTTCAACTTTCCTGGCAATTATAACCCACTCTTTGCTCTCTTTGAATGCATGTGTGTGCATGCACACACACATACACATAAACACATATGTGTTCCTATAGAGACCTGAGATCAACTTTTGGTATCATTTCTCAATAGCCAGGCACCTTGGGTGTTTGGAGACATGACCTCTCTTTGGCCTGGTGCTCACTGATTAGGCAAGGCTGTTGGTCAGTGAGCCCCAGCGATGAGCCTGTTTATTTCCCTAGACAGATGACAAGCAGGCGCTGCCAAGCCTACCTCCTTTTATGTGGGCTCAAACTCAGAACCTCATGTTTGCAAGCAAGCACGTCTCCCATCAAACGATCTCCAGCCCTCTTTTGCTTTCTCAACTTGAGTTTCCTTCTCACAGTCTCTGAATGCAGGCCTGGCTAAGGGCCACACCGCACTTTTGCTCCAACATGTTGACCTCTGCTGCTTGATGGTTAAACCTCAACGTACTGACAATCCCAAATTTCACTCTACAGTCCAGATTTTTCTGTGTAGTCAAGGGTGAACTTGACCTGGCATTTCTACCTCCACCTCCCAGGCGCTAAGATTATGGGCCTGCACCACCAAGCTTGTCTTTATGGGTGGTGGTGGTGATTGCATTCAGCGGAAGCTAGGCAAGCAATCTACCAATTTAGACCGACTTTGTCCCCAGAACCTTTCAATTTTTAGATGTTTCCTCTTATCCAGTCCTCTGCTTCTTAGTGACTCCACCATATCCATCCAATAACCAAAGCAAACATCCACCACTCTTGTCATGGTGACACCTACATGGAAGCAGCATTTTTTTAAAAAATAAACTAATCTCAGAAATGACATGCCTGGAATGTCTCTGGCATTCTGATTCTTAGAAGAGAGTCGTTGTGTCCAGCTTCCACTCAAGGAGAGGGGGTTACACCAGGGTCACTGTGAGGGTTACTGATCACATTCTATTACTTTGAGGGCAAGAGTGCCGGGGAGTATTCTCATCCTTCATTGTTCTCTGCCTGGCCAAGAACATCTCACACACGGCCACACAGCCTGATGGATGCAGTTGTTCCTGTTGCTTTTGGATTGCACTACTGGCTGAGGGCCTAGCCGTGATTTGCTGTCCTGAGTTGGATTGCACAGCTGTAAGCCACAGTCAGAACATGTAAACAGTGCTGACGGCTGGGAGTAAATTGAGAAAGAAAGAAAGAAAGAAAGAAAGAAAGAAAGAAAGAAAGAAAGAAAGAAAGAAAGAAAGAAAGGAGAAGTCAAACTCATTGCTGGGGTGTTCCTTTTGAGGACGATGTCGCTCAGGTTTTTATCATTGCTTTCCTCAAGGATTTCCAGTCATAGCTGTTTTTGTTTGGAGACAAGGTCTCACCATACAGCCCACACTGATCGTGAACTCGTAAGCGAAAGGGATCCTGCCGCTTCATCTTCTGAGTATCCAGGATTGCAATCACTTCTCTCCTGCCTGATGCCTAATCACTTAAGGAACGTGTTATCTCCAGTGTGGAGCACCCCAGCTAGGGAGAAGCAGGAGGAGGGCAGTGGGAGGCGATGGGGAGGGCTTTGCTGCTCTGGTAGGGACTCAGAGGGGCAGTTTCCTGATCCCCTGCTCAGTTTGTCCATAACATCTGAGGAATTTCTAGTTAAGATCTAGGACTCAAGGAGGCAAAAGAAATGAGGATGCAGAACAGATGCTTATAGGATACTCAGGGACCAGACAGCAGCTGGGTTATAGAAGGAACTAGGCAACATAATTGCTTAGCACTGCCCTTCTGACTCCAAATGACAAAGGCTGGGGAAAGTCCAAATCATTCTTTTCCTATATATGGGATAGGCCCAGAATTCCAGCCTTGTATTTTTTTCCCCTGAGAAGCTAGATAAGCAGCAATTTCCTTTGATTTCTACCAAAAGCACAGATTTCAAGTGTTCACTACCGACTTCCCGGGCTTCCTTTCTCTCCCATCGAGAGAATCTCCAACAGTCATGCACGCAAACTGTGAGACACAGTTCTGGGCGTTTCATGTAGCTGCACTCCCTACATGAACCTTTGCAGAAAACTTCGTGTTTAAACCATAACACTGGTATAGAGATATACTGAGAGGGAGCCCCCTAGGTTGATGCTCTGGTGAACAGACAACCAGTTCATGAGGCCTTAAACCCAGGAAGAGAGCGGCGAGGAAGGCATGAATTCAGCCTTCCACATGTAAAGCAACAGGACTTAGACTGAAAATAGAGCACAGACATCGGCGCTGGGCACCACGCTCAGCATGAAAACTTTGGAAGCTGAGGAGAAAATAATGACACATATTAAAGTCAGAGATTAAGCAATTTCCAGGGTTCGGGGGTTATGATGAATTTGTTATTGGGCATGCTGATATTACGGAGACCTAGGGCCAAATCCTCATGTTCCTTTAGGCGTCTTCAATATTGCGCTAATTAAATTAAGACATATTCTTTGTACTGTAGAAATCTAGACTCAAGTCTGAGAAACTGCTGCCCCAGACTATCCATACCAGCTTCCTACTTTCTTTAATAATTTATTTATTTTTAGTTTATTTGCCTTGGTGTTTTGCCTGCATGGATCTCTGTGTAAGGGTGTCAGATCTTGGAGTTGCATAGCTGGGAATTGAACCTGGGACCTCTGGAAGAACAGTCAGTGCTCTTAACCCCTGAGCCATCTCTCCAGCCCCATCACTTTCATATAAGAATTAGGGCAAAGGGGAAATAAACATTGGCATGATCTTGCTTAGGGATCCAGAGAGCTGTGTGAGAGCCATCTAATAGTCTCCTGAGAAGTACTCTAACATTGGGAAAACATGTTATAGAGACCAACTTAAGCCGTATCAACTTGAACATTCATATTTATATTTTTGTGCATGCATGCACATGTGTATTCATGTTTATGGAGTGCATAGATTGTGCACATGTGTACAATTGCATTTGGAAACTAGGGGACCATCTGAGGTGCCACCCCCAAAACACCATCTACCTCCTCTGAGACAGTTCTCTTATTGGGCTAGAGCTCATCACTTGGGCTAGGCTGTCTGGATAGCTGTCCTAGTGACTGTTGTGTTGCTGTGAAGAGACAGCATAAACCAAGGAAACTCATAGAAGAAAGCATTTAATTGGGGGCATTGCTAATGGCTTCACAGGGTTAGTTCATGATCACCATGGTGGGGAGAGCAGTGATCAGCAGGCAGGCGTGATCCTGTTCCACAGCTGGAACGTAGAGGGGAGGGAGAGAGACAGAGACATAGAGAGACAGAGACAGAGGAAGAAGGGAGGGCGGGGAGAAGGAAGAGAGAGAAGGAGAAAGAACCTGCAAGTCTGCAAAGGTCACCCTGAGTGACACACCACCCCCAACAAGGCCACATCTCCTAAACCTTCCTAATCCTTAAATCCAATCATTCTTATATACCAGTCTATGGGGACCAACCTCATTCAGATCACACATCTACCTGGCTCCCCCTTGCCAGTGTTAGATCACAGACTTATGGAACCACGCATAGGTTTTGCTATGGGTGTGGGGGATGAAATTTAGGTTCTCATGCTTTCCAGGCAAGCGCTTTACTGACTGAGCTATGACCTCACATACCTCAACTTGAAAAATTTTGAATTCACTGGCAACTTGAATGTATTAAGCACACGATCATGAAACATGCTCTTGACTAGTATACAGTACATGCTGTCATTGACCTCCCCAAGGGCAGGAGGCACAGTGTCCCAGCTCTTCTCCTACAGTTAAGTGAATGGGATCTTGGAACTAGGTCCGGCATCAAGTCATGTTAGTCTCAGAAGGATTTTAGTGCAATGATTTGAGTTGAAAGCTAAGTGGAGACAGGACCTATAAATGGCATTCTGTTTTAATGAGTTGGGAGAGAAGGGAAAAATTGTTTCTGGTCCCCTCTGATCTCACTGCTAATTTAGTTTAAAAATCTTATAAAGATTAATTTAAGATTGCAGATCAACAGCTGGTTTTCACTGGCCTGCAGACGGCCAGATGTGCAACGCCTTTAAGGACAGATTTGGAGGCACGGGTGTAGGGGTTGTGCGGCTATAGATGCTGTCTACTGCCAAAATGGTTAGAAAACAAAACATCATTTCTGAGTGTGTCTTAAGTGGTGAATAGCAATGCCAAGGACTTACCACTGGGGAAAACCAAGAACTAGATTCTGTGTGGGGGAAGCTTTAGGAAGAGAACAAAGCCAACAATGAGAGCATCAAGAAAAGCAGGAAGGCACCTGCGCAAAGAGGCTGGAAGAGCCTCAAGCAACAACAACAGAGATAGCCGATAGTGTTACATACAGAGGGAACTCGGGCGATGTACACACGGAGTATTTATTAGCGAGTTATCTCGTTTCTATTTGACTTTTGGCAAACACATTTTGCTAGACATGATACTAAAACTTGACCTAGGAGCTGGGGATGTGGTAGGTTGCTTGCCTAGCATGCACAAAGCCCCGGGTTCAATCCCCATCACCACATAAACCGGGTGGCACGTGCCTGGGATCTCAGCATTCAGGAAGGAGATTCATTAGGTCCAGCTCTTTAAGGCGGTCTTTGATTGCATAGTGAGTTTACAGACAGCCTGGGATATACGAGACCCTGCTTTAAACAAACAAAACTTTGTGTTGTCAAATGTATTCATTCTTATATATTTTTTAAATATTTAAAGTCTCATAGAGGAGACTTTCCCAATAAGATCGCATTTTCGTTTTTGTGCCCCTGTGGTGATTTGAAAGGAAATGGCCCCCAAGGGAGTGGTGCTATTAGGAGGTATGGTATTGTTGAAGCAAGTAGGGCCTCATTGGAGAAAGTGTGTCACTGCAGGGGTGGACGTTGAGGTCCCCTTTGCTCCAGCTTCCCTCAGTGTGACACTCATTTCACTTTTCGTTGGCTGCAAGATGTACAACTCCCAGCTACCTTCCTTCCCAGCACCATGTCTGCCTGCACTGTGCCCCGTTCCTAGCCACCATGGACTCCTCCATGATGATAATGGACCGAACCTTTGAAACTGTAAGGTCGCCACTCCAATTAAATGTTTTCATTTATAGAAGTTCCTGTGGTCATGGTGTCTCTTTGGAGAAACAGAAACATTAACTAAGACCTCCCCTCCCCGACACGAGTCTCTTCTAGTACTTCTGGTCTGGAATTTCACTTTGGTGGGATTAATAAGTTTCAGATGTATTATTTCTGGATGGTTTGTCACTTCAGCTAATAATCTAGGGTTTCCCACTAACTTCAAATTCATCTCCTGATTTATTCAGTCCTCTTGAGCTCTTTACTGACGGTTGGGTCCACTTGGCAGAGAAAACCTGCCATGCAGGGCTCTGCTTTCTCAAACATGTAAGATTGGTCTGTTATGACTTATTCAGTTCTCGATTGACAATACGCTTCTTTAGTTCAGAAACATATCCTGGAATTTGACTGTGTTTACCCAGACGGTGAACTACACTGGCTCCGGAATGGGAGTTCTGACACAGTCACCGACAGCCGCTCTTCTTCACATGCTATACTAAGAACTGGCCGAGGCATTGAAGTACAAAGTAAATCCAACTTCAGGTGACATTCGGAGTGTCTAGACCTCCGGCTCTGAGAAAAATCATAAGAACTAAGTCTACAAATAATAGGTTAGGATAAAACTGAGCTCTGAGGCAGAGGCAAATGTATTCCTCCTTTGGTGAAGAAAGCAAACAAACTTTAAAAATTGTCCATAGCTTGCATACTTGCCCAACATTTTAGGGTCTAATAAAGATAACTGGGTCCCTTGAAATGTCACAATCTAATGGTCATCTCTACAAATAAATACATATGAAGACACTAAATAAACTCAACAGGATGTGTGTGTGTGTGCGAGAGAGAGAGAGAGAGAGAGAGAGAGAGAGAGAGAGAGAGAGATAGAGAGAGAGAGAGAGAGAAACAATAATAATTAAAGAGAAGAGGTCCTGAATTTGAGAGGGAGTGAGAAGGGCAGCGGATGAACTGGAGTGAGCTAAGTGTGGGGTGGAAATAATACTGACATATGAAATTCTCTAACAACAACAACAACAACAACAATAATTATAATAAAGTATTAAAATCTTATAAAGTTCCAGGTGTGGTGACGCACTCCTTTAATTCCAGCACTTGAGAGGGAGAGGCAGGCAGTTTTTTGTGAGTTCTAAGCCTGGTCTACAAAGTGAGTTCCAGAATAGCCATAGCTTTATAGTGAGACCATGTTTCACAGAAAAAAAAAAACACAACCAGGCGATGGTGGCGCATTCTTTTAATCTCAGCACTCTGGAGGCAGAGGCAGGTGAATCTCTGTGAGTTCAAGGCCAGCCTGGTCTGCAAAAGATGGTTCTAGGACAGGTTCCAAACCTACGGTGAAACTCTGCCTTGAAATACCAAAACAAGCAAACAAGCAAACAAAAAAAAACAAAACAAAAACAAACAAAACCCCCAAAACCAAACCAAATAAACAAACAAAACAAAAAACCAATCAAACAAACAAAAAATTTTAAAAACATACAATATAATTATACTTTAGCTAAGTTACATAGTTAAATAATATATTCATAAATTAAAATATTTAAGTGCCTGTGTTGTGTATAACATCATATTAGAAAAAATAATTTTTTTCTCAAAAGAAGCTGAGAACTGCTTATGATTTATGAAGAGGTTCATGTGTAGTGATGATGACTTTTGAAATATATTACTTCATATCATGTGTCAGCATTTTGAGAGTTCTTGAATTAGTGTTTCTAAGTGCTATTAATTTTGGTATTTGTACTCTTAATTGTCTTTTGCAGTTTTTTTTCTTATTTTCTTTTTTTATTAAGAATTTTTTAGTACACTCTTTTCTCTTAACATAGCTATCCCTGTTCCCCTCTCCCACCTCTCTGGCTCCACCCTCTTCTCCACCCACCACCTCATCCACTCCTCAGAAAGAGTAAGGCTTCCCAAGGAGAGTCAACAAAGCCTGACACTGCACTTTGAGGAAAGACCAAAGCCTTCCTCCCTATATCTAGGCTGAGCAAGGTATCTCTCCAAAGAGAATATGTTCCTAGATGTCAGAGCAAGCACTAGGGAAAAATCTTGGTCCCACTGCCAGTGTTCCCACAGACTGCCCAAGCCTCACAACTGTCCACCACAGTCAGTGAACCTACTTAGGTCCTATGCAGATTTCCCTGCTATCAGTCCAGAGTCAGTGAGCTCTCACTAGCTCAGGTCAGCTGTTTCTGTGGGTATCACCATCATGGTCTTGACCCCTTTGCTCATATTATCTCTTCTCCCTCTCTTAATTGGTCTCCCATAGCTTGGCCCAGTGCTTTGCTGGAGACCTCTCTATCTGCTTCCATCAGTTGTTGGTTGAAGGTTCTAGGATGACAATTAAGGTAGTCATCAATCTGATTATAGAGGAAGGTCAGTTTAGGTGTCCTCTCCACCGTAGCTTAGAGTCTTAACTGGGGTCATCCTTGTGGCTTCTTGGGAATTTCCCTCCTGAAACTGAGAAACTTCTGTAAGGCAAAGGACACAATCACTAAGATAAAATGGCAGCCTACTGAATGGGAAAAGATCTCCACTAACCCCACATCAGACAGAGGTCTGATCTCCAAAACATATAAAGAACTCAAGAAACTAGACATCAAATTACCAAATGATCCAACAACAAAAAAATGGGGTACAGATCTAAACAGAGAATTCTCAACAGAAAAAAAATGAAAAAAATAAAAATGACCAAAAGACACTTATGCAATTGCTTAACATCCTTAGCCACCAGGGAAATGCAAAACAAAATGACTCTGAGATACCATCTTACACCCGTCAGAATGAATAAGATCAAAACCATCAAGGATAGCTTATGCTGGAGAGGATGTGGAGTCAAGGGAGCACTCCTCCATTGCTGGTGAGAATGCAAGGTTGCAGCCACTTTGGAAATCAGTATGGTGGATTCTCAGAAAATTGCAAATCAGTCTTCCTCAGGACCTAGCAATACCACTATTGGGCATATAACCAAAGGATGCATAGTCCTCAACTATGTTCATAGCAGCATTATTTGTCATAGACAGAACCTGGAAACAACCTAAACTCCCCTCAACTGAGGAATGGATAAAAAAAAATGTGGCGCATTTGCAAAATGGGGTCATTCTGTGCTTTGTAGAAGAGAACGGAGTGCTCCAGCAAATTCTCAGTTACTGGAAAGGTTTATGGAGAATGGAATATAGCTAAGGTCTTTAATCATGGAAAAAGCCACAATCAGCACTGAAGGCAGCCGTATAATCTTCCTCTCACTACTCTGTGAGTGTTGAAATCAATGGGCAAACACGATGAACAGATTCATGAGCTAAAGACTCATGTTCCAGGATCCATAGATGCAGGGTCTGTCCTCACAAGCTCTTGTAGGAAATCACGATTATTTGTCTCCACTGATACCTAGAATAACCTTGAGGAAGGTAATTTTGAAGATGTTGGGTTCTGAGACTTTTCCTTTCACTGGACACTCGGAAGCAGAAGGGAGAATTTGCTTAGATAAACACCCTGTGCCTCATTCCTGTGACATTCAGGAGCAGAACTCCATCTGCCGAGGAGGCTACCGCATTAGATTCTAGAAGGAAGTCACTAGGACCAGGAGCCTGACAGACCTCATCATGAGCCTGTGCACACAAGGCAGTACCATCTACGTCTGACTAGAGGTTGCCAAGTTGTTTATGTCAGTCTGTAGAGAGGTCTGTAAGTCAGCCACAGACGGCAAACCTCGTCCAGGATGATGTGGATAACGCTTTCCAGCCCGAGTCTCCTTTCAGCATCACCGGGTAGCCATATTTAACAGTTCTGAGATAGTAACAGTGCACAATAGTAACTGAGTTCAACTGAACGTGTTAAAGAAGGTAAAATTACCTTTGATCAGTGTAGTATCTAGGCCGGCTGAGCTAGCCAATGCCAATTAAAACATGAGGTCTGTGTGTGCGCTACAGATGGAGTGAAAAGTTAATCCTCAAAAGTCAAATCTGCACTGGAAGCTGACCTCTAATAGGGAGAATCATTTTTTTCCAGGGACAAAGCCCTGGCAGGTTGTCCAATCCCAGTTCCAAGTGACCAGCCCTAAACACATGTACATACAAGCAACACTGAAAGAGCTCAGTAAGATCTATGTTATATATGAATATATTGTAATACTATAGTAAATATAGATTATTAGTAATATACTGATGTATAATTATACATAAAATAGTATATAATGTGTGTATAGCTAATACTTAAAGAAGAAGTCATGAATTTGAGAGGGAGTGGAGGAGATGTGGGAGGAGCTGGAGGCAGGGGGAGGAAGGGATAGAAATGATATAAAAATACACTATTAATATATGAAATTCTCAAACGTTTAAACGAAAAAATAAATTTACCTCTATTGTTTAGTGATTATAAGAATCTTGGCACAGTTTATAATCTTTAAAGCCTTAACTTTTGCAAATGCAAAATAGATACTGTTGCATATGTTGTTACATGCATTGTTGCAATGGATAGAGAGTAACTTTGATTAATTTAGGAAAAAAATAATTTATTGAAAGGCTATTGGTTAGCTGATGGCATGCGAAGAAACCCAAGAAAGCCGCCCAGGAATGAAGGTCAGCTGGTGTCTAGCACAATGGCCAAGATGTCCTAAGAGGGATAGCTGACTCAGGGTGACACAGCTCGGTTACTGAGCACAGGGCACAGACTCTGTCATACTGGACACTGGATACTGTAGGAGGTCCTGCCAAGATTGTGTTCTGCTTATCACTGTCTCTGGAATGGATCCCCACTTTCCCTTCTCTCATGATCCAGATTCCAAGTCCCTGAAAGGTAGCTGACCACCCGAGTTCAGGTAACCTATCTGTACCCTGCCATCGTGGGTGAGAGGAGCCGGTATTTGCTTGTCTTGGCATCTGTGGCGAGCAGATAGCAGACTTCTACCAGAACACACGTAAATATAAATAGAGATTCAAGTACAGGATTTCAGAAAGATTTCACTGTCAAAGACAATGATATCCGCGCAATGATTTGTTTCCCCCATGATCACTGCCTGGTCATAGAATGGCATTTTTTAAAAAAAATATACTTAAAAAGCCCTGTAGGGTATCCGTGAGCATCTGAATAGCTCTTGGAGGAGATGACCTCAAGGGAGATGAACCTGCAGGAATAAGAACATCACAGTTCTATAATATTTAGGTGATGAGAACAGTGCCCTTCTGGTAGGTGGAGCAGAGGTCTCTTTGTTCAGAGCTGTGCAGCGTGAATTCTAATTGGTCTTAATAATAAAAATCCAGAGTCAGATATCAGGGTAAATGCTGAAAGATCAGAGAGACAAAGGAGAAAGTCACACCAACCTCTTACCTCGCCAACTTCTCAGGCGAAAAGGGGCCAAGCTCCTGTCTCTACCCTGCTTTATCACTTCCTCTCTCTCAGCATAACCAGAGGTTATTTCCTCTTTCCAGGTTCTGGGGTTAAAGGTGTGTGCCCCCATTGCCTGGCCTCTATGGTTAACTAGTGCCTAGCCCCTCACTCTAATCTTCAGGCAAGCCGTATTTATTAGAGCACACACAAAATATCATCACAACACTGTCAAATCAGAAGTGAGACTCTCGGGCTCCTCCAACTCTACTTTCCTTGGGTTTTCAGATTCGTGTCTTTTTTAAAATTGATTTTACTGAGCTATACATTTTTCTCTTCTCCCCTCCCCGCCTCTCTCCTCTCCCTCAACCCTCTCCCATGGTCCTCATGCTCCCAATTTATTCAGGGAGATCTTGTCTTTTTCTACTTTCCATGTTGATTAGATCCATGTATGTCTCCCTTAGGGTCCTCATTGTTGTCTAGGTTCTCTGGGATTGTGAATTGTAGGCTGGTTTTCTTTGCCACTTATGAGTGAGTATATATTATATTTGTCTTTTTGGGTCTGGGTTACCTCACTCAATATGATGTTTTCTAGATCCATCCATTTGCCTGCCAATTTCAAAATGTCATTTTTTTCTGCTGTGTAGTACTCCATTGTGTAAGTGTACCACATTTTCCTTATCCATTCTTCAGTCGAGGGGCATTTAGGTTATTTCCAGGTTCTGGCTATGACAAACAATGCTGCCATGAACATAGTTGAGCACATGTCTTTTTGGTACGATTGAGCATCTTTTGGGTATATACCCAAAAGTATTATTGCTGGGTCTTGAGGAAGGTTGTTTCCTAATTTTCTCCATTTTTACAAGATCCTGCCTAAGACGTCCCTACAATGAATGTTTGACAATTTATGTTTTCAACCAATTTCTTCCTCCAGCGCTGCTAACATTCTCCACTCCTTCATTCTCTTCTGGAGGTACTTAGATTCATGCAGGACTTCATTTCCTCACCCCTACTTTGTTTCCTTGTTCAACTGACAATATGTTTCCTGTATATGAATGAGGAACAGTTTTGACTTACAGGCACATTGCAGAAAAAGCCAGTCAGGCTAATTCACACACATAACACCTCACCAAGACACCAGTGTTGAGGCAGCCAGCACATTAAAGATACATCGGCAGTTTTAAAATGGTGAGTTACATAAAGTGTGGTTAGCGCACAGAGAAATAGATCGTGAGAACTCACCCTTCTAGACCAACAGAAAATGTGTACCTTTTTACAAATCACATCTCCCCTCTCCCCATCTTTCCGCTGATAAACCCCTTCTCCTCCCTATTTCTCCAAGACTGACTTATTCATAGTCCACATATAAGAGAAATCCCACAGTATTTATCCGTTTGTGCCTGGCTTAGATCACTTATTCCCATGCCGTCCAGGTTCACTCGTCGGGTGAATGGCAGAATCTTCTCTCAAGCCTGTGTAGCATTACCTGTGTTTGTAGAACACATTCTTGCTCCATTCCCACAATGGTGGACATTGTCTGTTTTGACTATTGTGAATCATATTGTAAAGGACATAGGCAAATACTTCTTGGACGTGCAAGTTATTTCAGTGTCTTTGGTTGTACCCGAGAAGGCAGGTTGTTTGATCATGTGCTAATTCTACGTTCAGGTTGTCAGGTAATTCCTGTTATATTTTTCAGTGGTTCTCTGATTTAAATTCCACCACCAACATGTGAGGGTTCTTTTTTTTTTTTTTTCTCCATATTCTTGCCAACACTTGTTATAAGTACTTGCTATCATTTGGGACGGGGACAGAGTGAACAGGGAAAGTGTGAGGCTAAGTTTTCACTATGTGCCTGCCTGTATCATATCATTTACTTTGTTTTGCTTTACATAGGATGTGGACAAACTACATTTTAGATTGTTTTACAAAGTGGAAGCTGGGGTGGGAGCTTTGCCTTCATTGCTATGGTTGTACAGATGTAACGGTTAATTTTCATTCTCATCTTGACCCGACTTGTAGTCACCTAGGAGACACACCCCTGGAAATGCCTGCAAAGGTGTGCCCAGAAAGGGTAAGCAAGAAGGGGAAAGCCACCCTGAACGTGGGTGGTATCACTTCATGGGCTGCAGCCTTGGACTAATTCAGAGGGGGAAAGAAGAAAGCAAGTTGTATAGCATCTTTCAGCTGTCCCTGCTTCCCGAGGATGGATGCAGTGTGACCAGGTGCCTCAAGCTTGGGTGGGCTCTATGAGAGTTCGTCCCCTTGCAGAAAAGCGGGACTTCCCTGCTATGGCGGGTTACACCTTAAACTTGAAGCTGGAGCAAGCCTTTTCTTCCTTAGGTTTCTGTTGTTGCTGCCGTCAGCTATTTATTTGTTCACAGCAATGAGAAAAGTCATGAAGGCAGCATGTTTTCCTGAACGTTACTTCAGCACCTTCTTAAGATTGGGTCTTACTGGAAAAGCTGGCGCATCCTGCTTTCACGTTTTGAGTAGGCGTGTTTTCATGCGCTCTCCCATGGGACTCAGAAGATGTCTGCCTTCTAGTCAGTGAGGGCTACTTGGGAACAGGGCAATATTAGCAGGTCTTCAAAATACGATACAGAATAATGAGAAGCATGGACCATAACAGATGAGGCTAGAGAGACAACCAGATACCAGTAAGTCCCCCTTCATCATGGCAGGCAGGCTTGCATGCAAGAAGTCTCTGCAGGCTTTGGGCTTAGGAGGGAATAGCTCATAATAAGATACCCAAGGGAAAAGGTACAAGAATCTAAGGACTGTAAGAAACAGGTTAGAGTCACATCGTATTACTACAAGGCGCACAGGGGAAGAAGCCAAGGGGTGTGGAGTGGGTGAAATCAGGAGCAGCTGGGCTGGGTTGGCTGGGAAATGGGGGGGTCGGGCAAGAGATGGAGAGGAGTCAAAATTAGTTCGATCCAGATTCCTCGTTTGAGTGCAGGAGAGGTGGTGAACCGAAGCCACATTAGGAACGCTGTAGCTCAGGGGGAACTATCGTGGCTGCAGATGGCATCTGGTATTGTCCTTCTGCCACTGTCTTAAAAGGGATTCTGCAGGGATTTTCTTTCCCTTGTTCCTCCAGCCCTCCACTTGCGTTACTGGCCTAAGTGGATCCGCCCCAGCTGGTCCCGTCCATCACCACAGTCAGGTCTGAAGATTCCTGATACGCTTAGAGCCTGTGGCACTGCAGACGCAAACAGTCGTTAGTGGACGGCCCTATTGTAACAAACCACGCGTTAAGATGTAAACCCCGGAGAACTGGCCTCAAGCGTCCAGAAGCAACCTTTACTCTGAGCCTGGATTAACCATGAGAGAGCTCGTCCACATTCCATTGTTACAGATTCTCTCCCTGGTCGCCTTCAGCGGGACCGAGAAACTTCCAAAAGGTTGGTCTGCACAGTCTAGCCCTAAAGGGCGCGTGAGCTTCGTGGTGACTGATTCACGCTGTGGTGTGTTTGGGTGATGGAGGGCTGGAACGTGTGGAGAAAGAGGAGAGCATTACACAGCATGGTTGGTTCTTCTCCGATGTTGGCTGTCTTCTAAGCTCTGCGATTACAAACAGCTTCATGTGTCCAGAGCCCTCCTTTCTAGGGAGAGGTTGCCAGGTAGACTGTGAATTATGGCGATCTGTTCTGTTTCTGTGTATGTCAAATGGTGGGGTGGTCTACACGGGTGATGAAAACCATTCCCTGCTGGGCTTGCCAAGAATATAATCCACCCCACTTCCAGATACCCAGAATGTTTTGCTCCTAAGCAAAAGCCATTTCTATTTTCGGTTTTAGCTTTCATCAAACTCTTAATGTGCATTTTAGTAGCTAGAAATCAGACCTAGGGAAAGACACACAGAAGGTGCCTCTGGAATAAAAGCCTCAGATTCTCCGTGCTTTTGCTACCGGTGTTGTGATTTGGGCTTGACGAGAGATTGCATTAGTTTTTTTTCTGGGCTTTGGAATGTACCGGAAATAACACCACCTAAGGGGGAAAGCAACTTAAGAAAGTGACAAACACCTGTTGCAGCAGTAAGGCCGTCCACTACACTGTGGTTTCTGGCTAGAGTATTATGAAAGTTAGAATCAGGAAAAGTGGAAAATACCTGATTTGCAAAAGCCGCCGGGTCTGCGCTGAAATCTTTCCAAAGTGGGGCACGAAGAAGCAGACTAAATGTCCTTCGATGGGGCTGTGTTAAGAGTCTCACAACAGAATTAGGAAGAGTGCTGGGCTGCTGTCAGGTGAATTATTTCCCATTTTGACCAGGTTGCCTAAACACTGAAAAAATTTTTCTTGAATAATCAGTGAAGGTGACGCTTGTGTGCGCATGGAAAACACATCTTCAGGTTTTGGAGTTCACCTACAGTTCGGGAGGCAAAAGATCAAGGATCCCTGATAAGTAACAGGCAACATTCGTTCCAAACAGTCTGATTACATGGATTTATTTTCTCATTTATTTACTTGTTTCTCTTTCTCCATCTTCTACTGTAAAATCATTTACATCACGATGGCCCTTTTAGGCACTTTTACATAAAAAAGAATCCAGACCTTTTAAAATAGCTAATAATAGCCAGAAGGACTTAACATTGGTTTTGGGTCATCCTAATACTTCCTGTTCAGATCACGGATGTCCGGTAGAACAGCACCTGACTGCTCGGACCTATGGCTCCTAATAGATCTTCTTTGTTTTAATCTAATCTATACCAAGTAGTTACCCATAAGTGAGGAGGATGCAGTTAAACCCTAGCTTGTAAAGAAGGCAGCTGCTTTAAAGTTCTAAATCAAACCTGAGTGCCCAAAACAATAACAATGAAACCCCACAAACACCTCTGTATTTGTATATGAACTTAGATTTTGGAGAAAAATGACTTTATTTTTAGGCCCCAGTCATCCTAAGCCTTCATTCAAATGCATATGATCATCTCTGTTATGCAAACTTCAGGATCATAGCACAGGGGAGCAATACTAAGTATTGCAGCTTTGAAAGAAAAGCACCAGAACATCCATCCAATCTGGTTTTTTTTTTTTTTCAGTGTATTTGCTAAAGATTTTAAGTTTTAAGCAATAGTTTTCTTTGCCTACTCTGTTTATTGGGAAAATAGATACTAGCACTAGGGTTCACATTGGCCTTGTCCCCAAACACCACCCTCAGCTGATTAGACATCCGTTCAATGTTCAAGATGACTTCTGAAAGCCAATAACGTCATGGACATGAAAGCTTTAGAATTTCATTGTTAAAATATGTGGTGTAGTTTGATAGAGAAGAGTCATTTGAATGAATTGTTCTTTTATTTACCATTGGAAAATGATGAAGCTATCTTGGCTAGACTTGCTCACGGCACTTCCGGCAGAGGAGAGTAGGGAACAGTCTGTTAGAGGGTTTGCTTGTCTAGACTGAAATCAAGGGACCTCCACAGTGATGTGTCACAAAAGAACAGTTCTGTTCAGTATAGTTGACAGGTTCAGAGCGAACGGACTTAAAACTGGGCTGTTCAAGGCGTGGATATTCAGAGGAATATTCGGAGGAATCCTGATTCCCTCTGCACCGTTTTCTTCATAAGATTATTTGGCTTTGTAGATTTATAATTTATTATTTTAGCTTTAAATTAATTGAAATGCCTAACATTCTGATGCTGAAAGAAGGTCATTATTTTCTAGGTCATTTCAACTAGTGACATTTTTTTTTTTTTAAATGAGTTTCATTTCCTCACCTCAAGTAGGAGACCTCTAGAAATCATCATGTATGAAAGCGGCCAAAGTTTGGCTGCATTTGCTCAGCCACAGTTTTAAGAGCATCCTCTGATTTATCAGGGTGTATTGAGCGTAAGGTGGGGTATTAAAAATTCCATAAGAGCACAAGATTCGCGTTGGTAGAACTGGAACGATTAAACACTCACAAGGATTTCCTCACAACACCCCACCTTCAAAACGACCCGTTTACAACCAAACCTTCAGGGTTGGATGTCTAAGTAATTTCTCTTTAGGTAAAGCGGAGAAGCCCTGTCTTTTAAACCACACGTGTGCAGGGACAGGATTCGCAGATTGCACTTATGAGTCAGTCAGGGTGACGCAGCTGTCATGCACGCCTTCCAGGACAGCGAGTCCTGGGCGAGTGTTTCACACTGACGCTCACTGTCGCTTACTAATTCTATGTGTGGGAAAACCAGTTGCTTTACATCATGGCTCTTGTGGGGGAAAAGGAAGAGAGGAAATTTCATAATCTCTCTAAAGGTGAAGTAGGACTTGAGGCCATGGAGGAGGGGTGAAGTGGCTGTCCCTGGACTGGTCCATTTGGGAAGATGACCGAAGAATACAGGCCCAGCAGAGCAGGCAGACAGCCTGGTAAGGCTGCAGACAGCAGCTTAAGAGTGAGTCTGACCTGGACAATTGTCTCCCTGTGTCCAGCAAGTGCTGTATGAACATGGGAGTAGTGAGGGCAGGTGTTCATAGTAACTTAGGATCAGCGCTTTTCAGGGGCCCCGCAGCTGAAGAACTCGAGGGCGCAGAAGCTGGGGTTCTGTGAAAAATACCAGCTACTAGAGGTCAGAAGATGAAGAATGTGAAGCAAGGATACTGAAGGCTTGAACAGGCGCCACAATTCATTTCCCCTTTCCTGTCCCTAGCATTTGCTGCAAATCTCTAAAGAAAGCATGGAGTCTATGCCTTGGTTTCCTTGTGGACATCCCCAGACTGGTCCATTGTGCAGTGTCACAATAAGAATGGTGGCTGTGAGAGTAATATGCAGCATGCTTTACTTGGGTCCTTACAGGAGGCAGCTTAACCCAACGGAACACCTCTAAGGGATGCAAATTCAGACATTCTCGAAGTCTACACAGAATTCCCAGGAAAGTCCATCCCAGATGGGAGGAGTCGAGAATGCATTCAGTTTTGGGGAATTAATGACATAGCCTTGAAAATGGCGGAGTGTCATTCTAGGTTAATCTTACAGGTTACAAATGTTCATGACAAAAATGGTCTTTTCACTGAAATTAAATGGGCCAGCTATTAGAATATGTCACACAGTGATCAATACCTGTTATTCTTTTTGGAGAATCTGAAAAATTCCCAATACCAAAGGGTTTTCTTAGACTGAAAAAAAGAATCAATGCTGTATTGATAATAATTAGAAACATGTGAACTTTTTAAGGTCTCAGCACCAATCTCCTCTCTTCTTCTTCTTCTTCTTCTTCTTCTTCTTCTTCTTCTTCTTCTTCTTCTTCTTCTTCTTCTTCTTCTTCTTCTTCCTCCTCCTCCTCCTCCACCTCCTCCTCCTCCACCTCCTCCTCCTTTTCCTTCTTCTTCTTCGTTGTCATCATCCTCTTTCTCCTCCTCCTCCTCCTGTTTGTTTGTTTGTTTGAGACAGGGTTTCTCTGTGTAGTCCTGGCTGTTTCAGAACTCACTTTGTAGACCACACTGGCCTTGAACTTAGGGATTTGCTTGCCTCTACCTTCCCTTTAAGTGCTGGAATTAAAGCCCTGACCTCCCAGTTGCCAATTTGCCTTTTAAAAAAATGCACCTGGCTTCTTTGCATTTGGGCATGTTTATTAATAATGGTTCAGCCAGAGGTCAATGTGTCAGCGCCATCCTCTAAAGCCCCTGAAAGACCGAGGAGGGTAGTATCAAGCCAGAGTTCATTCAAGTCAGGTTTTCTGTGGATCTGAAAAGCGCTGCATTCATCCTCGTGTGTTTGTTGTTCATGTGGTTCTTGGATCATGAGAAAAGACAGAGGTTCCGTTTACACAGGCTCTGGCTGGGATGAAAGCTGGGTGAGGAGGAGAGCAAACAGGAAGTGACCTGCTGAGTCAGTCATGCCCTTTGGTACAGCTATGTGATGGTGTCAGTGAACACTTCAAAGGGAATTTGGATAGCTTTGGAAGGTGGGCAAAATAGTTCTGAAAAAATACGTTCTGCTCATAGAAATTAATATTGATGTAAAGTCCCCATTTTCTGTGCATATAAGGCACAGTTCATCCCAGAGTTCAGAGATAGGCTCTCTCTCTCTCTCTCTCTCTCACACACACACACACACACACACACACACACACACACTCACACACACACACA
Source organism: Myodes glareolus (assembly GCF_982192425.1). Lineage (NCBI taxonomy): Eukaryota > Metazoa > Chordata > Mammalia > Rodentia > Cricetidae > Myodes > Myodes glareolus. Next base: position 17,965,064 of record NC_142041.1, on the reverse strand, counting down.
CACACACACACACAAACACACAAACACACACACACACACTCACCAAGGACTTTACCCACCAAGTCAAGACACAGGACTGCTAAGCCAACCTTAACCCTGAAGCTCATCTCTATCACTTCCGATTTTGGGGGATGGTTACAAAAATGATTTAACTATCCTTAGTCCTTGTATAGTTTGCAAATACTTAATTGCATTTAACTGATTTTTTTTTGATAAAATACTAAAGATGAAGTCTGAGATGGAGCACATAGAAGTTTTTTGAACAGTCTTAGGTACTGATATTACTAAAACCATACTCAGACCGTGACCCAAGACTGTCCAATCACTGAACACCATGGGAAGATGCGAACGCGATTCTGCTCTAAGTGACACTTTGTGCATTTCTCTGTGTTTCAGAGTGTCCAGATTTTGCTGGTTATATCTCACTTCTTTGATCAACTGGCCTCAGCTGAGCGCACATCACTGTCACCTCCGCATTTCGGTGTCTGTGTGGCGTGAAAGAAACTGGCGGATAAAGTTTATTTTTAAAATAAAAAATAACACACGGTTGTTAAGATTTACTTTGAAAAGACAAAGTGGACAAACAAGACAGGAAAGGCTACATCCGCTTCCAAGACGGTTGACACGATGTGTTTTCTTCCGTGTTACTCAGCTGCCTGTCCCGTTTCCCTCTCATGAAACCCTGAGTACCTTTTATTAGAGCCGTCTTGCAAGGTGCCAGTTTGCAATAATCTCGTCCTGTCTGTTTATTAATCCACATTCTGAAACATATTTAACATCCAGCTTTCTGAGAACAAACCAAACCAAACCAAACCAAAATGACTCCACTGATTTGTCCTGCTTCTGCAGTGAAATGATTCCAAACTACATCCGGTTTCGAACAACCAACAAATCCTGGAGGCAGTCAAGAATCAGCCTGGTTGTAGGCCATTTTCACCCTCAAAGTAACCCCAGAATGTAGATCCAGTGTAACTAAAAAGCAATGGATGAATTTGGGGGCCGTATCTTTCTCAGCTGCTTTTCACTTTATTTTTTGAGCTATGCTAAATTTTCAGCTCACTAACTAGCTAGACTAATTAGGTCCAGTAGGCCTCAGGGACCCTTGTCTCTGCCTCCCTAAGGCTGGGATCACAGGTTTGTGCTCCTGTATCCAGCTGTTTCACGTAGGTCCTAGGGGACTAAACTCAAGCATTCTCTGCAGCCTAGAAGTGATTGATTTTAAGCATTAATTGTATTAAGTATTAATAGACCTTAACCATAAATTTATGCAATTTAGTTGATCAATAATGGCTACTTAGCAACTATTAGCAATATTCCTGGGAAAAATAAAAAAGAACAATTCATTTCTGCCAGTGCAATGAAGCTCCAGGAGACCACAGCAAGAAGGCAAAACCACCCGTGCCCTTATCTTGCTTTATTCCATTTGTTTAGCTGAGCACAATTCATCTGTTCCTTGGTCTGAGTCATCTAACTTCCTATGTATGATCACTCATTTGTGATGGATTCTAGGGCATCAATAATGACTTAATTTTTTTTTTGTGGGGCTGGAGAGATGGCTCAGCAGTTAAAGAACACTTGCTGCTCTTCTAGAGTACCTGAACTCCGTCTCCTGGACCATGTTGGGAGGCTCAGTATCACCTGTAATCCTGCTCCATAGGACACGACACCTTCCTCCCCACCCACTCTCAGACAATAATTAATGCGCTTTTGCTCTGTAGGCTTGTGAATTGCACGTGCATTAGGAATAAGACCTTATACCATGATTCTCTGTGACTATTTTCATATGCTTTATTTTTGTTTCCATGTTTCTCCATGTCATAGAATATAACATTTCCCTTATTTCCATTGCCAAATAATATTATGTTGTATATTTATGTTAATTTTGTTTAACCATCCATTGGTGGGCACTTAGGTCTCTTCCATATTTTGCTGTTATGAGTTTGTGCATCTATGAATAGAGATGTGGAAATACTTGAGTATCTGAGTCTTTGCTTTCTGTTCTCTTCACCACTGAGAGTGGCATTGTTGATCATGATTCTCTTTTGATTTCTTTCTGTGGAACCTCCATATTCTTTCCCCCAGTGACCACCATTTTAATTCCTACCCACAATGCACAGGGTTCTAATCCACCAACATCCCCTCTAACATTTACTATTTTTCTTTATCTTTATAGTCCCCCCCCCAACAAGTATAGTTTTAATTTACATTTTCATTTCTTTTTCAAAATGTTTGCTTGTATATTTGTGTGTCGCTTGGTGGAAGCTTTCACATCTGCACAAAGATGTGTGTGGAGGTCAGGGGTGACATGAGGGTCCCCCTTGGTTGTTCACTGAGTATTTACTGACAGTAGGATCTCTTGCTGGCTCAGCTAGTCTACCCAGCCAAGAATCTCCTGTCTCCTCTGGTGTGTTGACTTCACAGACATGTCACCCCATGTCTAGTGGGTGTTCAAACAGTAATGTTCATTCAGGTATGTCATGGCTTCTGGCTGTTAAAGGGTGAGTAATGAGTAACATTCTAGAAAGTTCTCCCTTGTTTCTGCCCCGTGTAGCTCCTGTCATCACCACGCCTCTTGAAACCGTAGATGCCTTAGTTGAAGAAGTAGCAACTTTCATGTGTGCCGTGGAATCCTACCCTCAGCCCGAGATTTCTTGGACCAGAAATAAAATCCTCATTAAGTAAGTACCGTATCCCATCCTGCTAAAGATGTCGGCTCTACCTTAGAGTTTCTCACCCATGGAAATACACCCATATTGTTGGTGACACTAAAGGTCACCTTCTAGAATGCACAAAGTGAAAATATACTCATTTTGTAATTGTAAGATCTGAGGTTCAGGGCAGAGCACTGATTTATCTGACGTGGGGAGTGCCAGAGGAGAATCCTGAAGCTTAGCAGGAACTAGGCATCATCACGGTATTCTAAGTCTGCATGCATGTGTCCTAGGACACACAGAGGAGCTGAGGGGTCAGCCTGTCACCCCCTCTGTGTTCCCAAACTGTGAAGTCTGTTTTCTGAGACTCTGACTTCTCTGTCACTATCATCTTTTCCCCAAACAGTCAGCAGTTCCATTTGGCAGATAAAGGGTCTGCTTTGTCCCCTCATCACATTGGCTATCTGACCAAAAATACTACAGAATAATCTAGAACAAAGTGTGCTGGAGGGTGCTCTAACAGGCAGCGTTGAAGCTGAATGTTCTTAGTCCATATGAGCTACTGTGATAGAATTGTTAAGACTTGTGACTTATAATCAACAGAAAATTATTTCTCACAGCCTTGGGGGCTGAGGCGTTCCAAGTTCAGGGAGCCAGCAGATTCAACGGATGGTCAGAGAATGAGGATTTTACTGTTTTTGTTCACAGATGGCCACTTTCAACACTCTCTCTTCATAAGAGGGAAGGGCATGAAGGGACTCTCGTGGTTCTCGTCTATGGGGACACTAGGACCACTCACGAGAGATCCAGTCACATAAAACATAATTATCTTCTATAGGCCACATCGTGAATATCATCACATCTGACAATAGGCTTCGACACATGAATTCTGAGGGAAATGTTCACATTTCATCCTCAGTGAATCCTTAAACAGTGTCCAGAGATGAGGACATGACCTTGAAGGGGAGAAAGGACACGCATATTTTCACTGCCTCTGACTGAGATATAATGCTTCCTGCTATGACACGTGCTCTGAAGTTCTGTGGGGCATCTCTGCACTACAGCCCCCATGCCCTCCACCAGGCAAGCTCTCTCAGAAGCGCCAGGACAGCTCACACACAGTTCACTCCCAGAAAAGCATCCTTGACATCATTTGCAGTTTGGACAGATTGAGATTTTCCAACTCATGAAGCCTCAATTTCTACTTTTACTTGGCCATATTTTTTCTTCTTCTTTTTACGGACAACCTTTGGAAGATTAGTTTTTGTTTTATTTTTTTGTGTATGAGTATTTTGTCTGCATGTATGCCTGTACATTTTGTGCATGCTTGGTGCCCAGAAGTGCATCCTGAGTTCCCTAGAATTGGAGTTACAGATGGTTGTGGGTCCTGGGAACCAAACTCAAACACAGGCAGAGCTGTGTCTGGAAATTTCACTGGCTAAATGTGAGTCCACTATTCATAAGACCTGAATTCAAAATAAGTATGAGGCATCATTTGGCTAAACTCTCTGCCGCTTTGGCAGGGATCACCTTTCCTTCATCTTTTTTTTTCTCTTCCCCCCCCCCAGGTAATGTCCCTTGCACTGTCTCACCTACACAAGTAGATGTCTTAACATTCACTTTTTTATAAAATCAACAGTACCTTCAAGTCACCTATCAGTGATTACTTAGGCATTATTCTCTAAGACGATTCGGCATTTCCCTACTGTGTCTCTGAACTCTTTCTAAGACGCTGTGCATGGTTCAGCTGACACTCTCTTCATGAAACCTAAGTGTTTTATCTTGTTCCTTATCACGCTGCTCCAAACTCTGCTAGTTCAGCCCTAACCGCCTTAGTGCGAAGCCACACCTCCTTTGTCAGGTGTTTGTCCCAGCAACACCATGCTTCAAGTACTGACCCTTGTATTTATTTTCTACTGACTTTCACAAGTGTAGTGACTTCAAACGACACACCTGTATTAGTTTACAGCTCCAGAGTGTGAGGCACTCTCCCCTGAGCTAAAGTCAAAGCACTGGCAGTCCCAACTCTTTCCGGATGCTACGGGACACAATCAGAGACACTTTTGAGAGTCCACAGGCCGCCTCCACCTTCTGGTCACTTCCTCTGTTCAGAGAGCTGGCAGTTACCTGACGCTGATGGCTACATGTCCGACCTCTGCCTCTTACTCTTCTTCCTCACTCTTCTACTATATTTGGTCTATGTGGATAACCTAGAATTTTTCATTTTAAAATTCTTAATATGTTCAAATCCCTCCTGTAGTGTATCACTCACAGGCTCTGATGATTAAGATATGCGTCTTTGGAGACACTCATTCAGAGTACCATATACATTTGATATTGAGAATCCCTACTAAAACAAACAGTAAAATAAAAAATCCACCAACAGAAGACACTTGGTTTTAGGTTGATGATTCCCCTCCACTTTCTTTCTATTGCCCCAAATCCTTTCTCAGTGGACAACTGTATGTAATTAAATAGACTATATATGTGCATTCCTACAAGCACACACAATATGTTTTTATAGTTTGAAGTTCTTTTATTTCCTTACGCATCTCAAGCCAGAGGCAGAGAAGTATCTGTCACTTGACAGACATCTAAAAGTTAGTTGTTTATAAAAAGAGGAAGTTCTAGGATTTTGGAGAGGATGTGGGGGGAGGAGAAAAATTAATAAGGGTAATCAAAGTGTACTATATGCATGTGTGAAAATACCATAATGAAACCTTTTATTTTGTATAATTAACATATATCTGTAAAACACAAAGAATGAGTACAACTTACAAACGCAAAGGTAATTGGTGTGGTTCTATTTAAAGTATTTATTCAGTCATTAACGGCTTCAACAAAATGAAAGTAAGATTCGGTTAAATTTTATTTAGTTAATTAGCAACCCATTGCTCATATCCCCATGTATTAAAACACGCGACAATAGTCATGATTATTATATCGCATTAGAATAAAAGGGGTAGAGAGTTGGCTCCGCGGTTAAGAGCACTGGCTGCTCGCCCAGAAGAACCAGGTCTGATTCCCAGCACCCATATGCAGGTCCTCACACCTGTATGTGATCTGGCTCCAGCGAGATCTGACGCCCTCGTCTGGCCTCTGCAGGCACTAATCGTGCATGGAGTACACAGAAATAATGCAGGCAAAACACCCACACACAGGAAATACAAAATACAATAAGAGTAAAAATTGGAAAAAGAATGAAAAGTACTTATTTAATGAATAAATGGCTATTCAATTAAATGCTATTGATATCCATAAATATTTAGTTCTTTCGGTTTATTACAATTACAAGCAATCTCCTTTCCCAGTTTTTTCCCTTGTGAGAAAAGACTCATACGTCTTAGTTTGGTATACCATCCTAGATTGGGGGGACCTGAATTCAACCTCCAGAATATACATACTCAAAAGGAAAGTTGAATGTGATAGCTGGAACTTGTAATCCTACCTGTGGGAAGTGGGGCAGAGACTGGCAGATCCTTGGGACTTGCTGGCCACATGGCCTTACATGCTTTATAAGTTCAGAATGGCACGCAAGCACACACAAGCACACACTTTCCTGTGCAAATGTTTCACTTGCTCTTAGCAGCAGCCATCGCCTCACATAACTGTTTTGTACAGTCCAGTGGTGCTTCGATTATGGAGCCCAGAGAGGCCAGAATGTAAAATAGCTTTATTTTACAGTCATAAGCAAGGCCACTCAGTTCTATAAAATAATCATTTCCTCTAACCCCTTTTCTGCTTCCTCATTGACTGGCCATCCATTTGATCCATTAATCAAAGACAAGTGTGTGTACGTGCGCATGTGTGTGTGCATGTGTGCGTGTGAGTGAGTGTGTGTGTGCGTGTGAGTGCAAGCGTGTGTGTGTAAAATCACACGTGGCCTACTGATCCTCCTCTCTGCTCCATGACCGGCAGACTGTTTGACACCCGCTACAGCATCCGGGAGAACGGTCAGCTCCTCACCATCCTGAGTGTGGAAGACAGTGATGACGGCATCTATTGCTGCAGCGCCAACAACGGAGTGGGAGGAGCCGTGGAGAGCTGTGGTGCTCTGCAAGTGAAGATGAGTGAGTACGGAAGGGCGTAGTCTAGGACCCGAAAGTTGTCTCTGCACAGTTCGTAGCAGTCAACAAACAGCACTCCGCGTGCCTGAAGTTCAGCCACGGCACAAGCTCAAGTACAAAATATAGGTTCCGGGGCCAACCCTTAATCCTGCCACAGCCACCACCTTAGTTTGTTCTCCTCTCCCGCCTTGGTTTTGGCCTTCACACTGCTCTTGATTATGTTTGGGAACTTCCTTCTGAAATCATTATGCAATTTTTAAAAAATTCACACACACACACATACACACATCTCAGAAATCTGTCCCACAAAGGCGTCTCTCTGCTCTGTATCTACAGTGTCAGATCAGTAGGGACATGAGGTAGAGTAACTGCTTTATGAGTGCTTTGAGGCATCTGAACATCTCCGTGCTACATGTTAGAGTTAATAACTTCTTCTCAAAACTTCACCAAAGAGACGAAGATGAACCAATATCACCCATTTCTTCAGAAAAGTTGCCCTGAGTGCTGGCTGAAGAGACAACTTCTCTTTGTAGAATCTTGATTCTCCAAACTGTGTCAGAGTCAAAGTAAGGTGGGAACTAGACCCAAAAGCAAAAGATCTCAGGAGGCAGAAGTCTCAAATTTGAGGCCAGCCTCTTCGATATAGTGAGTTCTAGGTCATCCAGAGCTATGTAATGAGACCTTAACTCAGAAAAGAATAATATTAAAAAGATGGAAACTAAACAGAAAGCAGATCTTAATTCAAAATGATATGATTAATCATGACAGTTTTCAAGTGTTTGACATCTAATGGTATAAATTGCTTAATGTTGAATTACTATGGGGACAGTTTATGCTGATAGACACTTTATTAAGTGTCATTTAAAATAAAGAGTACTAAGAAATTCCAGATCTTTAGTATGCTTCATAAAAATGAGTTTTGAAGAAAAAGGGAATAGAGGTTTTAACAAAGCAGATCTAACCATTCTGTAAGCTGGATTTCCATTTGATGTCTACTAATGACCCGTCTTAGCCTTTGTCCAACTTTGTAATTTAAGTTCCCTAAGATGATGCTTGAAATGGACACCGATAATGAACTAGAAAGCTAAAACCCCAGTTCAATACAGATACATTGCCTTTTTATGTCTGACTTTCATGTCCCCACAGAACCTAAAATAACTCGCCCTCCCATTAATGTCAAAATAATAGAGGGGCTGAAAGCGGTTCTACCATGTACGACAATGGGCAACCCCAAGCCGTCCGTCTCCTGGATCAAGGGGGACAGCGCTCTCAGGGTAAGTGATTGTTATATTAAAATCCGGGTATAAGGCACCTTTTGCAAAGATTTATATTTTAAATTTATTCGTGTCTCTGTGTGTGTATGTGTGATTTTCCTGTTGTTTTAAGTCTCAATGCATTTTCTCAAAAAAAAAAAAAGCAAAGCTTACTGAGTCTGTGAGCCTCACTCAAGTTACAATGAATTCAAAAAAAGAGTAATTCTCAAAGGCTATGTGTTCTCCTAAGGCTACCCAAAGGGTGTATGGGGAAGTACAGTAACTAAAAACAATATGTTAAATTTTTGCCTTGTTTTGTGTTTTATTCTGGGGGTGATATCAGGACTGTGTGTATGCCAAGCACATTTTCTACCACTAAGCGACCCCTCCAGCCCCAAGAACAATGCTTTCAATCAAACAGACACAGTGTGAATTTTGGAAGTCACGATCAGTGTTGTGTTTTAACGAGATGAGGGTAAGAGAAAAAAAATGGACGTAATCTCGCGAGATCACTGAGATCGCTAGTTTAGATGATCTCGCGTGGTCTCAGTACTGCATTAATATGCATAGGTAGGGTAGTGGCTGATATTTTGGGTGTTAAGGACAGGGATAAACCAATGAAATAAGGCAAATGTGTCTTTGACTAAGGCTGTTTTCAAACTCGTGTCCCTGTCTTTGGCAGGAAAATTCCCGCATTGCAGTTCTTGAATCGGGGAGTTTAAGGATCCATAATGTGCAAAAGGAAGATGCAGGACAGTACCGCTGTGTGGCAAAAAACAGCCTGGGCACAGCTTACTCCAAGCTGGTGAAGCTAGAAGTTGAGGGTAAGAGGCAGCATTCCTCCATCATGGGCGGCTGGGGAAACCGTGCTTTAGAGTGAGAAAGCTGGGATGTAGGAAGCTGTGGATCCTAACTCTGGGGCAATGCTATGAAAACAGAGAACTCAGAAGACATGTCGCTGCATAAAAGATCAGATACTATCCGTTGCCACCACTGCTGATAGGTTTGACCATTGCAGCGAACAGAATTCATAATAATGATAAAGCAATAATGGCACCATCTTAGTGTGTCTTTTTGGCTTGGGCAAACCTCTTATTTATAAATTTTGAGACAGTAGTTTTATGTTTTAATGCACTTGGATTGAGTTCTAGAGAATAGGAAGATGGAAAAAAGTATTTTTTCAAGTAATTGCTTTACCAAAAACTGAGAAAAATAAGATAATGAATCAAACATATAAAACATGATCCTAATTCTGTGAATCATGTAGCGATTAATGCTTTGAACATAGTAATTGTTTGTGAATGTGTTTCTTTTCACTAGTTAATTCAACAAATTGGTAGGGAAAAATCTTTACTGAGAAATCAGAATCCAAACAAATTTTAGTGATCTATTCCCTATTCATCTGGCTCTTTACCTAAAATTTTATCACACTTGGTTTAAAAATAGGAACTAGGATCCAGATGGGAGGGGAGATGGGGAGAAACCGTAATCAAGATGTATTATGTGAGGGAAAAAAAAAAAAAAACCTATCTCAACAAATGGGGTGGGAGGGGACCGTCAGCAGGCCTGGACTATGTGAGCTCCTCAGGGGTGGAGTCCTTCCTAATGCTTCCTGTTCTGAGCCATAGAGTCAAGAGCTCTGACTTCTTTCCTCTGTAAAATCAGGTTGAAGGAACTAATAAGCAACTGATTATATCCAGCAATCTGGCCTTGAATGTACTTCCCAGACGATGGCTATAGATTTCTCCGCTTTTATTTTCCTTCTCTGACTGATGAAATGTTGAACTAGACACGCCAGCAGAAACAGTGATTAAATCAACAAAGACTTTGATGGATCCCAGATTTTTGAGCCACCTCATTCCAATTTGGTCAAAATCTATCCTTTCCCGCAATTTCCTTTCTGACTCCGGTTTTATTGAAGTCATTTTTATTTCTTGAGTTGCCCCACGTCCTCTCTCTCACAGCTTTCATGACCTCCTTTTCCATATCTGTCTCCAGTTGAGGCAGCATTTTATGGTGTCAACTGCTCATAAAATTTCCATTAGGAAATGGCAATATATATATATTATAGACATAATATACACACACATATATATAATGTATAATATGTCTTAGGTAGGAGGATGTTTTACAGATATATATATATATATATATATATCTTAGCATAGTTCTCAATATCGTTAGCATAAATTAATTCCTTCTAAATTATCAATTCTATTTAAAGATTAGAGGACAATTGATATTTTTCCAGTGAAACCTACATTAACATACAACTGCGTTCAGAAACCTACTCAGGCACCCTGAATTCCTGCCTAGACCCAGGGTTGCTCTGAACTCTCTCTAGAATGGTGTAGCATGAACGCTATCCACAGCAATAGCCCCTTGTCAACCTATCAAACTCCAGCTTCCCGTCTTCCCAGTTGTGGAAACAATCGCTTCAAATTGGCTCAGAGGAAGCTATCGTCGATACTGATTCCCTGGAGCCGCTTTACACAGTCCACTCTTTTCTGGCTCTCAGTTGTGAGTCTGTGAGATGGGTCGTCACTTCCATCTTCCTAACGCTGGGAAGATCATGCTTGTTTGTCTTGAATGTTAACAGATGCTTGAGGTTTCATAAAGATTTGTCATGGCTGAGAGCTCATGCTAACACTTGAGGCTTCTCTAACAGTTGGTAAGAAAATCATTTCAGCTCCTATGTCTGATCTGCTTCCTCTCCTTCTGACCAAGATACCTCCAAAAAGTGGCATGCTTTCACTAGCACATAGTAAGCACAGTATAAAGGATATCTCTCATATTTTTATTGCCATTAAGACATAAAAAGCACAGCAAATATGTTTTGGCTTGGGAAGATCCTAAAAGTTGAAGTTGATTTCTTTTGTACCAAGAGCTAGGCATACGTACAAGTTACAGTTCAGACAGAGCCTGCTCAAGGAAGAGTCGGTTCAACCTGCAACTCACAATGCACCGAAAAGTGATAGGAGAATGATTGGGAGATGCCTGCTGGTCCTGAAGAGGTGAGGGCCGAAGGCAAGGCTCGGTCATATTCAGTTGGAGCTAAAAAATGTATGTATCCACCACTTAGTAACTTCATGTTAGTTATGGGATTGCTCTTTTGAAGCAGAACACCATACTGCTATTTGAGGCTGTTTTATGCTAACTATCTGTGGATATATAACTAGTAGCCTCTAGCAAGAAAAACTATGCCAGGCATGTCATTACACTGGGTTCAGTGCACTGAGTACATCTTAGTTGACATAGAAAATGTGAAAGAAATACCCTGTCAAGTGGGATGTAAAACTCTCGAAATTACCGTCTTCGGGCTTCCAGGTCTAAAGCGACAGAACAAAGAGAGTCTACTTCTATTAGTTAGTTACCTTACCGTTGCTAGGACAAAACACCATGACCAAAGCTGTTCATAAAAGAAAGCATTTAATTTGGCTACAGTTTGAGCAGGTTCGGGTCCACGATGGTGAAGCAGAGGCATGGCAGCAGGGTAGAGCAGAGAGTTTCCATGCGGATTCACAAGCAGAAGGCAGAGGAGGCTGGGAACAAAATCTCAAAACCTAACCCTCAGTGACACATCTCCTCCAACAAGGCCATACCTCTGAATTCTTCCCAAACAGTTCTATTGACTAGGGACCACATATCCAAAAAAATGAGCCTATGGGGACAGTCTTACTCACGCCACCATATTGACCTTCTGTCAAAAGATACCATATGTGACATGCAGAATTCCTGATGGAACTCAAGCTGGTCCAGGATCTATGTCTTTCAAAAGAGCTAGGATGGCTAGAATGTTACAATGTACTATTGCTCTCAATGGTTTACGTGGGGATCCTCGTGTGCCTGTCACTCAGAGCACTTGTCAAAATAGGATGATCCTATACTGTGCCATTCTAGGATATCAAGGAACAGCGAGGATGGCTTGTTTACCCAGGGCTATGCGGACGGCAGTATCTAAGAAACTGAGGCACACTGAATGCTGTCTCCTCTGTTAAGAGACAAGACGGTTCTCTATGATATTGTCTAGAGCAGCATCAGGATGGAAGTGAAGGAAGAATCCAGAATCCTGTAAATGCAGAAAGAGAAAGAAAAATGGAAAGGGGGCACAAGCTTTTCAAGGAGCCTGGCATAAAGAGGTGAGGAGTCAGAACAGGGAGCGGCTAGAAAGAGTGAGCGTGTTAAAATAGCCTAAGAAGGGAAACTTGACCACACAGAGGAGGGGACACTGTCAAAGGAACGTGGTACCGTGGCACACACAGGGACTGTATCCAGGGTACAGGTGGAACTACAAACTTTATACGACCACATGTCCTGTTTCTCCCGGGACAGCTCTGGGTCACACCTGTTGTCCTGGAATAATTATTAATAGAATCCTGCTTTTCCTTTCTGAAGTGTCTAGGCTTCCATGATACATTATACAGCTGCTCTCCTTAGGGAAGAACATTTTCTCCCTTGGAGGAAGAAGGGAAATGGGGTCATTTCCCCACATGAATCTGTTAATAAGCCAGGCGTATTAGATTTAAGAAGGCTGTTCTCCTGGTCTCTGTTTCTTTTAGGGAGTAGGTTGTAGGTTACCCTCTGTAAGGAGGGCATGGGGCGGGGGTGGGGGCAAGGAGAGTGGAAAGATTTTTAAAATAGCTGCAGGATGGGAACGATGACTCAGAGAAGGAAACAGGGGGTTATGGAGCGACTTTAAGGTTTTAGCCGAGGACAGGATCATGAACATGGAAGGAGGGGCGTCTTCTGCATGACCGAACCAAGACTCACCCCAACGATGTGAAGTTTGATCTTCTCCACAGATACACATTCAGGAAAAGTATGTTTACATTATGTTTGAAGGTAAGGCATGAATATTGGAATCTTGGTGGAAAGGAGAATAGGGCAAAATAAAATATTCCCTGAGAGAGTGAAGCCCCGAGTCCCAGAATCTTTATGCATGAAATTCATGTTGCGTAATATCCAAACACCGAATCGACGAGGGTTGAAACCCTGGCTTAAGTCTTACAGCTCCAGCAATAAGACAGATACAATTGCGTGAAAGTCTTCCTACTACAAAGGTTAGACATGCAGGATTAGCTACACAACTCACAGGGATAAAGTGTAAATATCCAGACATGATAAATTATTAAAAACTGAGCAACTTGGTTTGTAAGCTCCAGAGCAGCCTCCCCATTGTTCTGAAGCAATGGGTGAGGTACCCATTTCCATCTCCCAGCCTTAAGATCCACAGAGATGAGGAGACCAGGTTTCAGGTCCCATGGAAAGTAGAAGCAAACACTGAGATCCTTGCTTAAGGCTGAGAAGCACGGCGATGCTAAGAGGGACCAGGAAAATTCATGGGTGTGCGCACACACGCAAATTTGTATGTCTCTACCTGAATTATAACTATAAGGGAGTAAAAAAAAGTCTTCTTAGAAAAAAAAATATTAAACACTCCGAATACAGAGAGTATGATGTTAAATTGTTACAGTAATGCAGTCTGGGGATTCCTGGAGGGAGAAATTAACATAAAGAGTAAGTGTGAAAAGTTTAACAAGAAAAAAATGCTGAAAATGGAAATATTGAAAATAGAAATATTGAAAATGGAAGTGCCTTACACCGGGGACCCGATATTTCGATGGATGAAAACACAGTAGTGACGCATTCACAGCATGGATTGTAGCTGTGTGGGAAGGGACTCGCCTGAGTGTGAGTCGACACACTAAAAAAGGAACCAGTCAGCAGAACAACAGTAGGGGACATAAATAGATATGCTCAAAGCAGTCAAAGACACAAAAGGAGGAATAGAAAAAGAAGTATGTTTCCAGTTTAAAATTCCAACCTGGAGGAGACTTCTGAGGCCTCATCCCCGCAGAGAAGCGGTGGGCAGTCACAGTCCATGGCTGTTGGAGACAGGGAGACACCTTTCTTTTGGAGAGTGGTCATGCTTCCATGGGTGACCCCACACCCATGCGAAGAAGAACATCACTGACTGGAGCCCTGGTGAAATAAGAACATAAATTAGTGAGAAGAGGATGTGAAGTTAGGAGTGATGATGGATATGAGAAGGTTGTGTTCTATGCACGTCTGAAAATTTCACAGGATAAATTAAACAGTATTTTAGGAAGATGAAAGGCAGTTTTGAGGCGGGCAGTGGTGGCGCACGCCTTTAATCCTAGCACTCGGGGAGACAGAGGCAGGTGGTTCTCTGAGTTTGAGGCCAGCCTGGTGTTGGGAGTGAGTTCCAGGACAGCCAGAGCTACACAGTAAAACCCTATCTTGAAAAACCAAAAAGAGGGAGAAGAAAGAAGAAAAAAGAAAGAATAAAGGCAATTTTGAGAAAATGATTTTAGTAAATGAGAAACTATAATGGATGAGGTTGAAATCTGATGGAAGAGTAATGACAGCAGACACAAAGGGATCATTTACTCATTTAAGAGGCCACTTAGAATTTAGATACCAGTGCAATTAGATTTAAAAAGATGGAAAAGATGAAATGAGTTTAGAGATAATGAAAACTATGATAACAGAAATTTTTTTTAAAAAAGCAGTCTTCAAGAACATGGTTGGGAATGTATCAGAAGTAAGAGAAGACTTAAACCCTGAAGTAGGCCCTCAATATCAAGTCCTCATCAGCCAGCAGGGTCAGCTTTATCCAGACATATCATAATAAAACAACAGAAACTAGCTGTTGCCCACATGTTGAAGAAAAGACAGTTGACGTGGAAAGACTAACACACTGAGCAATCACTTTCAATTTAGCTGATAATTTGGGATAGCTGTGTGGTGGGAAAAAAATCAACTGTTAAGATACAGATTTGTCTTACTAATTGAAATTTGGACAGCTTATCTAAATAAAAGTCTATAAAAGTATGAGATGCTACAGAGCTGCATATAATTAAAAATAATTATAATGCATATCAATAAAAAGGACACTATAATAAAATTCTATCCAGCCATTTAAAAAGACTGAATAATTTTTTGTTGTTGTTGTTGTTTGAGACAGTTTCTCTGTATATCTTTGGAGCCTGCCCTGAAACTTGCTCTATAGTCCAGGCTGGCCTTGAACTCAGGGAGATCTGCCTGTCTCTGCCACCTGATGATGCTGGGATTAAAGGTGTGCACCACCACTGACCAGTGTGAAATAAGTTTTATGTCTAAGAATATCTGTCATATGTATTCTGAGCTTCATTTTCCCCATCTCTAAAATATAGATAAAATTATCACCGACATCTTAAATTGCCATGAGCATTGGCTGATACAGATTAATACATAGTGAACAATACACAATTATTTGCAGGCTATATTATTTTTCTTCTCTAATAAGTACTTGCCCTGGAATTACCATATTCTTAAAAATATCAATGAATTCCATATTCTTAAAAATATCAATGAATTACATATATAAGCCAAACATTGTCCATCTCATGTTATAAAATACACGCTGGAGTAAAAGTGTATTAGAGCTAACAGCCTGCGTGTCCCTCTATAAAACTATGTGAGAAGCTACTTGGATTATACAATTCATATAGCTATATGCTTTTGAAACTTCATAAAGAAATTTTAATACACATGTTCATGCTTTGAAAAAGAGTGCTTTCCAGATATTGTGCTCCTCTGCTAAGATGTCATGAACCTTTCCATTCATCGACGTGATGTGTTGTTTTTGCAGACTTGTTCCATGCTTTTCTAGAACAAGTTCAAGGATGGGGAAAGTTTAGTCAAAAGCCATTGACCTAGCCTAGAGGCTGACTAGGGATTCACAGCTTTCTGTTGAAGAATACTGGGGGTGAGGACCTGGGTGAGCAGAATAGGAAGCATGCTCCTCCCTCGGGGAATGAAATTGGTCCACGAAGACATTCACATGACATCTACAGAGGAAGTGAATAGATCTAGATAGAGAAGCTAAAGGGGGTGTTAGAAAAGGTACCTGCCTGGATTCTCTGTGCATTTGGCTCCTTTTTGTAGCGAAAAGCAGAACCCTGAATTTTTGTTAGCATTCTCCAGTGGTCTAGAGGCTCCAGCGTGAGAACTCGGTTTGGGCTCTGATCCTTAGGAGAGCTTTCCAGTTCCATTGGCTACTAACTTACGGTAAGACGGAAAATATCAAACAAATGTTAGTTCCCATTAAAAAAAAAAAGTGCAAGTCTCTTCTAGGTGAGACCTAAGGAGACACATTGGTTAGATCTTGTCAGGGAGTTTCTGTTGTTTCCTGAATTCCACATCCATCTAAACTGTAGAGAAAGGCTGTTAGTCTCATGACTGTGACCATCCTCCTACAGAAAATTGACTGTTGTCTCTGGGGCCTTTGGGACAATGGATTTAGGATGAGTTTCATGGCAGGATAAAACCAGGGAAATCTACTTGACCTAGTCCATAAACCCCAAGATGCTCATTTTTATTTGACTGTAGCTTGGTCATGTAGTAGAATCAGTGGTTTCTTACAATCAGGGATGGTTGTTTTGATTCCTTTGCTGTACATGTCAATGCCTGTTGGAATTGATCCTACAGATGCTAAAGGAAGACATACCTGGACTGGGATTTTCAGCCTTTAGCTATGGTCATTTCTTAACTATCTCCAAATATGTGAACTAATACACAGTTATCAGACAGAGATAAGCTAAGCATGCTAGCTTCTAAAGCTGTCTTCTTTCAGACTAAAATTATCCTTCTCCTTGTCAACGCTTATTTTAACCAATAAATACGGGTGCTTCCCGTAGAAGCAAGAATCCTGCTTCCCCCAGTAGAATGATGCCATATAAAGTTTTACTCCTCAAAAAAATGCTAGTTTGAAATCAGAGACAATGACTTTCCAGTGCTGTAGAGTAGGAACGTTTTTCTCAAGGGCAAGTCTTGCCTATCTACTAGGCTCTTCATTTTACTTAGATACGATTCACACCCCAAGAGTGAGCCAAAGTGTTTCCTTGTGTACCTGAAAGTTACACCCCTCCAGCACCTCTAAAGCCAGGGGGAGGGGGTAGATACTTGGTGGCCCAGAAAAATGACAGTACTGATGTGAATGGCAGGACTGGCTTTCAAAGTCATATGGTCGCTGGGGAAAACTCTCAGTGCAAGACTGAATTTCTTCTCCAATTCTTTCTTCCTTTCTTTCTTTCTTTCTTTCTTTCTTTCTTTCTTTCTTTCTTTCTTCCTTCCTTCCTTCCTTCCTTCCTTCCTTCCTTTCTTTCGTTTTAAAAGATACCTTTCTTATTTTATGTGTGTGTGTGTGTGTGTGTGTGTGTGTGTGTGTGTGTGCATGTGTCTCTGTATATGTGTATATATCCCAGGCTTTCAGGTAACAGTAGAGTTGAGAAGAGGGTGTCAGATCCCCTAGAGCTGGAGTTACAATCGATTGGGAGCTACTTGTCCTGGGTGCTAGGAACTGAACCCTGGTCCTCTGCAAGAGTAGCAAGTGCCCTTCACCCCTGAGCCATCTCTTCTGCCCCTTTCCCCTGTACTTAACCGGTGACACAAATCTCTTTAAAAATACATTTAATCAATAGTAATTAATCCTTCAGAACTGAACCATTTTTAGTATGATGATGGATTTTTTTGTCCTGTTTTTATGTTCATATGGGTCTTTGCTATAAGCCTTTTCATCATTGGGAACAACCTGCTACAGTGCAAGCTTTTTAAAATTTTTGTTTTTGTTTTGTTTTCCTTTCCTTGGCTCTTGAACTAACCACGAATTGCAGGATTTACTTATCTGGCACTGAGTATAGATCTTATTACATCATGTAGATATCACATCCATATGAGTCCTGTTTGATGAAGAAATACGAAATAAGTGGAGAGGTCTCAAGACCCAAATTAAAATAGATGGATACTGTAATGTGCCAAGATCCCTGGTGACTGCGTTATCAGTTACGACTTGGCTTGCTTCTGGCATTTTAAGCCATGGAGAAATAAAGGTTGGACTGAAAGGAAGCTGGAGCTGCCTGAGAACTCCTGGAGATCCCAGGGTGTGAAGTGACTGGGTAGTTATACAAAAGAGGCAAATGAAAGCCAGAAGGGGGCTGGATGTGGGCACGAATGCGCACTGAATCCTTCTATGTAGAGGGCTGCTGTATACTTTTCTAATATTTAGCTTCTCCTGTTTCCATGAGGCTTTGAAAGCAGCATCTTATCTCAATATGAATAGGAATGTTGGCAGCAGGGAGGGAAAGCGAGCAGTGTGGAAATTTTAAGTGGCTCCAGGACATGAGTGTCTGTTGCTAGTCTAGACACCCAAGGGCCATCAACAGTTTTCCTGCAGTCTGAAAGGCTTTGCTTGCAGCTGGCTGAGTCTATTTAGAAACTTGCCTTCTCGAGAGTTTTTGCAAACAATAAAGTAGATCCTCCTAAACTAAATAAAAAAAGATGTCTGCTTGTCTGTCCACCTATCTATCCATCTAGCCACCCACAGATCGATCTATCTATCTATCTATCTATCTATCTATCTATCTATCTATCTATCTATCTATCTGTCATCCACTCACCCACCCACCCGTCTGCCTATCTATCTATCTATCTATCTATCTATCTATCTATCTATCTATCTATCTATCATTCACCCATCCACCCACCCATCCACCCATCCATCCATCCATCTATCATCTACCTATGTCATCAATCTACTTATCTACCAACACTCCAATCACTTGATCACCTATCATGTTTCTGAAGTTTATTTTAATAAATATACGTATAATAGTTTTCACAGCCTTAGACTTCAACCCACTTCCTCTGTTGGAGATCAGATTATATTGTTGCATCTACAAGAGTGGAAGCAATTGTGTAATGTTTATACCACATTTGACTTGCTTTTTCCTTTGTTTATGCTACAGCTCTTAATATGACAAATGCCACAGAGAGAGGTATTTAACCCCATGTGTGCTGTGTCTCAGTGGTTGCAGTTTTAATAGATGTGCAGTGGTCCTGTTCCCGACATCAGCTCTTCTTGCTTGGTGCCACTAACAGGCTTGCTTTTGCTTTCATGAGGATATCCTGCATTTTAAAATCAAACAAAAGAAAAAGCTATCAGCCTCTGATATCCCTAGGGGTATCTTTGGCCAAACTAAATCTGCATGATTTGATAGGTGCATGCTGCAAGAAGAGTCTAACTTTCTGATCTGGACATATGTGTGGTGTCCTAGAGTTCTGTAAGACTTTAGGTGAAGAATGCTATAATTGTCTTGTAGATGTGTCACTAAAGACTCCAAGAAGTAGAAGGCACATTAATAATTATGATACTGAACAAATAACCATGTAAGTCAAAAGGATGGTTAGACCCTTTGAATCTAATCTGTAGAAAATGGGCTTAAAAACAAGCAAATGGTTTGTGCAATGCTTTTTACTTATTAATAATTTACAATGAAAATTAATTTTAAACAGAAATTAATGGCCTCTAGTTGGTGGAAGTTCTAATGAGAACTATCATTTTGATACACAGAAAGTGAAAATTCCTAGTCTTTGTATGTGTATTTCTGTGTATTAAAATGATAACCCTTTATTTTATGTACCAACTTCCTCTTTGAGACAGAAACAATACAATCCATCAATGGCAAAACAGAGATTTTTATCTAAAATGGAGACCATCTTTATTAAGTTTGAGTCTATTAAAATTGCAATCTTTACTTTACAACTGATGGCCTTATGAAATAAGTGCAAATAAATAAGTTAATTTGTAGAGAGTGAAACTTGACACCAAGGTTCACAACAGAATGAGGAGGTCCTGTCTTTCTAGTACATCTTCCACTACCCATTTGTGACTCCTTCTTCTTGTATACAGAAGTAGCATAGATTTGTCCTCTGATGAGATTGCATTCTAATTGGATGGACCTGGGTGTTAATCCTGGTTCTCCTTAGTGGTTACAAAAGTTTGAATAACTTATCTGGCCTTTGAAAGTCTATTTCTTCGTGTGTAGAAAAGGAAGGGAGATCCTGAGAGCAGAGTTCTTCAGAGGAACAGAGCACAGAGCACGGCAGCTTCTTCATGAATTCTAGTGGTGCTCAGAATTCTTGTCTGCTGTGAGCATTGGTATAAAGCTGGATGACTTCTATCCAGAGAAAGCTTCTAGCTACATTTCTCATGTTTCATAAACAGAATGTCAACATTCCCAACTGCTCATCTGGGCTCCAAAGAACATAAATCCATCCTCAATCAGCATTGCCTTGCACCTGCATGCCTGCTGCTTGTTAGAGATTATAGCCTTGCCTTGGCCCCACTCTGACGAGTGGTGTTGGAAAGCTCATTGAAGAAGGTGTCTGAAATAGGAACGGGTCTTTAGTAGTACAGCAGAAAGGAGCTATGTGGGGACAACCTTTATGGAAAAAGAAATATATATATAACACACCAATACAAAACAATTTGTGTTTCCCAAACTTGTATCATTTTTCGTTCCCTGTAAAAACAGATATTTGCCCCAAAGCCTTGGTGGGAATATTGATTATTTTTTTATCACTTACTTAGAGCAATAGCTTACCCACAAGTAGTAATACATAGATATCATAATTTTAAATCATTATATTTGTTTAGTGCTTAGTATGTATGATGCAATGAGATAGCTTAGAAAGATATAAAAAAAATAAGATGTGTATCAGTCAGCTTTTTGTCATTGTGACAAAATGCTCAAGGTGACCAGTTTAAAAGGAGAGGCTTGTTTTGACTAGGAGTATCAGAGGATTTTTGTCAACGGTCTCTTAGCCTTGTTCCTTGAGTCTAGGGCAGCACAATACATCATGTAGGGAGCGTGTAAGAAAGGAGACTTGTGCTCACTTAATAGGGGCCTGAAAGCCCAGACTGGGCGCCACATCTTCTTCAAGGGTGTGTCCCAGTGACCTAAATTCTTCCCGTTAACTTCTGCCTTCTGAAAGTTTCAACACTTCCTAATGGCATCACAGACTGGTGGACCTCCTAGCAAAGAGGTCATAATCAAGTTCTAACCCGTACTATATGACTTCCTGTCTGGAATCTTTCCAAAAGGAGTGATAGTCATGGGAACCTAAGAGATTCAGAAAGGAGGGACCCAGTGGATCTTTGACTGATGAAGGGCTATTTGTCATGTGACTCACACCTCAATGAGAGAGGAAAAGAAGAAGGACGGGGGCGGGTGTTGTAGATCTATCATGCACATGGGGAGCCCGACTCTGAACCATACTCAGAGAGTAGTAAGAGGGGAGAGTTTGGGGCAGCATCTATCAGTGGTACCACAGGAGACACTATATCCTGTGACTCAAATCAGGCTCTCACTGAGATCCTTTTTGATTCCATTCCATATCAAGCATATTTTTGAAATGATGGTGTGAGTGTGGCAACCTACAGTTTGGAGGCAGGTGGCCCTACTGGACACTCGGAATAACACCTAAAAAGTCACAGATATTACCAGTCCAAGCCATTTAGTAAGCCAAAGCACTATGGTGGTATTTTAGACCAAGAAGGTTAAGGCTGCCAGACTCCTTTTTCTGTTTCTAGCTAAAAGTTCTGGTTGAAAAACAAAAGAAAGTAATTGACTTTCTGAACTTCAATCAACAAGAAAACTTGATGGATGACCTAAACTTGTGTTCTGCCAGCCACAGCTGTACACGATTAGGAAAAGTTGGGTGGATGGCATGTGGAATTTTCTATGTACATAAAGCTTTTGTAAATTGAAAATTATTTCAGTTGCAGAAGTTTTAGAATGGTAGCCTGTGAAGGATTTCCAGTAATTAGCCAGTTCAGCATCTCTTCTCACCAAAGCTGTAGGTGATTTTTCTTTAAAAAAGTACATTTCAGCTGAAACCCAAGTCTTTGCTAGCCAATGGTTAAGGTGAGATATTTTTCAGGACCAACTTGATGGAAGGAAAATTCTTTTTCATTACTGTACTATCTACAGACAAACCTGAGCAAAAAGCAAGTGAACTTCATTAGGCTCTGCTCAACTCAACTTGGTAAATATCTCTTTCTCATGCTTATTCATCATAAATCCTGACTTATGAGCTAGGAAAATGTTATTATCATAAGGGCCACAGAAATGTCCTCAATGCCAGCTACAACAGAGTTGTTCTCATGAGATGGGTAGCTCTTCCTCTGGGGACTAGGTGTAGAGAGTCACGGGGAGGATGGTGCTTTGGTTCTACTTTCTCCAGGGATGGAGTCACAGTGGGGATGGCCTCATGCATGTTCCTGCCCTGCTACAAAAGAAACAAAAAGTAATACCAGGTTTCTCTTCCTTTTCTTTACTCCCAAGAGTCAAAAAGAGAATACAGTTGTTGTTTTTTTAAGGTTTGCTATTCTTTCCAGATTTTCTTTTAATAATTGAAAAACAAAAGCAGAATCTGCTGAGAAACAGAGTTCAACCCCCTTTTGTTCAATTAATGAAAAATAAATAAATAAAAAGCTAGCAAGAAAATCCCTTGGGCTGTAGATAGCATTTGTCTACTAAGAGACATCTCCATTTCAATGATTCTTAGAAAGCACAATTCTAGAAGAGATTCAAACACCCTACAGAGATTAAAATTCATGGTTCAGCATCAATGTCTATAGAATGAGTTTATCTTTCCACAAAGTAGCCCCTCTCTTAGATAGCTTAGTTTAGAAATGAAGTTGGGACAGAACAGCCTTCATGTGTCAGAAGAGCATGATAGGTAGATAGAAAGATAGATAGATAGATAGATAGATAGATGATTGATGATAGACAGGCAGATAGTTAATAATAAATTATTGATGATAGATATAAATAGATGATAACAGATAAATAAGCAAACAGAAGATAGAAAGACAGACAGACAGACAGATAGATGATATGTAAATAGAGATAGATGGTAGATATATAGATAAATATAAATTTTGCTTTAAACTTTGCCTCCCATACTTTGTAGCTGTATTTCATCAGTGCTTTATTATTATTTATTTTTCTTATCGAATTATTATTATTAAAATTTCTGTGAAATTTTTATCTTTATTTTTTGGTTTTGGTTTTTTCCAAGACAGGGTTTCTCTGTAGCTTTGGAGCCTTTCCTGGGAACTAGCTCTTGTAGATCAGGCTGGCCTTGAACTCACAGAGATCTGCCTGCCTCCACCTCCCGAGTTCTGGGATTAAAGATGTGTGCCACCACCACCGCTTGGCCGAAATTTTAATCTTTAAAATTCAATATTTTATTACTTTATTCTTTTACAACTTTACCATGTTTATACTCTATTTTGGTCACCTCACTCATTCCAGCACTGTCTCTCATCCCCCTCCGACCTCCACACACTCCCCTTCTTCCCATTAAGTTCTGATCCCTATTTTATATCTTCAAAAATGGTTTTGGAAAATTTGCACATGTGTTCAGTGTTTCTTGGTCATATACATCCCCATTCCCCTCAAGCTTCCTCATCAGCCCGCAAGTATCTCCCATCTTTTTATGACTCTTTTAATTTTCACAATTGTGAGTTGAGAGTCAGTCACTCCATTTCCTTATTCTGGATAAAAAAAAAACCCTGAAATTTGTAAAGTCTAGCAAGAACCAGATCAAAGAAACCAGTGAGCAGTAAAATTAAGATTAAAATTTAGTTCCACCGCTAGGGTGGTTCCCAGGGTATCATATATAAATGCAAGGAGAGTATTTTAGTGAGGAGTGTGGTTTCCCAGTTTCTGAGTTTATCCTTAGCAAAGTCTCTGGAGTTGGGTGGAGCTGTGGTACCAGAGTCAGGATTCCCTAGGCCCTAACTGAAGAGCAAACTACAAACATGTAAGAAGCTGCACCGAAAAGACAATCTTCAAAGGAGAGGATATTTTTAAAAGGCAGATAAAATCCCAGTGTTTTACATGAGTGGGATAATTTTTATTTCTCCTGGATAAATACTTTAGAAGTTTTCTTTGATCTTCATCTTTAATACAATGACCACATGAAGCCTCACCATGTAACAGAATGGCCCAGAGCTCTGTTTGGAAGGTGCATAGAGACCAGGGGAACTTGACTTTTCAACCTGCTATTTTGAGAAGCTGCTTTGTAGCATTTATAATCTTTCTATTTTAGTTTTATGGTCCATAAATTTATACTGTGGCAGAAAAGTAAATTGTACTTGGATAAGAGTAGAAGATACAGGTTTCTTTTCTCCTTCATTCACATTTTTTTTTTAAAAAAAAAATTGTGACTTTCCCTTTTAAAGGTTGACCTTGCCATTTAAGATAGGTCCTTTCGCCCTTGGAGGGCTAACTCTTAACAGGCTTCTGTTAGCATCATTTGATAGTGATCTCTCCTAACTCCACCAGTTAGAGCTTTCATGTTTTGAAATTAGTATTTTATTGAATGGATGTACATTATTGTTCTAAATCCCCTTTATAAGCTGTGTTTTCAACCTTTGGGCAATGTTGCTCTTTCTCCCTATGATTATTTGTTATCAATATATTGATATTAATTTGGTTGATGCATTTTGATTTGAGGTTTTCCCATTGCTTTGTAGTCTTTGATTGCTTCATTTCTAATCTTTCTGTTATGAAGTAAGCAGAAGATAGCTTGATTTGTGAAAATAATCCAGTCCAAGAGAATTGGTTGTTTTCAGTAGGGAAATTTAGTCATTTATGCTTTATTTGAAAGCTTATTTCTAATATTTGTTAGAGTTAGTTAGTTAACCAATTAATTAACTTACAAGGCCTTTTTAGATAGCTCAGCCTAACATTGAACTTGTAATTTTTTTGCTTCACCCTCAGGATTCTATTTATCTTTACCGTGTGTTATATTAATTTTGCCATTTCTTTTGTCTGCCTCCTTTTTATCCCAACCCTTCCTTCTGCTGAATTTATTTCCCCCTCTTTCTCTCCCACCCCGCACAGCTTGCTGACGCTGACAATAGAGTCAGCATGCTCTACTTTGGTGATGACTTGGACGTTTTTAACACAGAGAGGGTGCTTAACAGTTTAAAAGCCACAGATTAGCATCTCCAGTCTTCGTGTGCAGGGCAGACATCCTACTCTTTATCTAACATTTCTTAATCTCAAAACGTAAGTAGCTTTACAGACCATAGTTAATATTCCTGCTAAGAAGAGACACTGGATTCTAGACCCCCACTATTTCTTCTTCATGCTTCCTTCTTCTTTTTGTGTTCAACTTCTCATCTCTTAAACATGTTCTTCATTAGTTCCTTCCATGGTAATCTCTTTGCCTTTTTTTAAGAAGTATTTTAAAAATGTATTTTATGTATATAGGTGTTTTACCTGCATGTCTGTCTGTGCTTACCTGGCTGGTATCTGAAGAGGCCAGAGAGGGCATCAGATTCCCTGGAAATGGAGTTACTGCTGTGAGCTCCCATGTGGGTGCTGGGAATTGAACCCTGGTCCTCTGCAGGAGCAGCTAGTGCTCTGAATCACTGAGCCATCTCTCCAACACCTTTAGGTCGTCGTCTTTTACATGGAATCATTCTTGTTTTACCCTCAGACTCTACGTGAGCTCTGAAATAGTAGTTGGCAGACATTTTTGTTCAGTGTTTTCTCATGACTTCCCATAATAAATGGTGGGGCCTTCTCGGTCATTTTTGTCCTTCTGTTTGTAAGCAGTCTCTGTTTGTGGTAGCTTTGGAATTTTTTTTCTCTTGACAATCAGAGCTTTTATCCTAGCTTGTAATAGGCCTATGTCAGTTATCTGTTAATGTATAATACTCCACAGAAAAACTTAATGACTAAAGACTATGGACAACACCATTGCCTTGTGTCAGGAGTTATCGAGTGGTTTTACTGGGGCACTCTGATTAGATTTACAGTTGAAATGCTAACTACATCTTCTCTGCTGTGAAAGCTCTCTGCCCTTTTTCTCTTTTCAATCTTTCATGCTATTGCAATGTCAGGAGCCTCAAATCTCTTCTACCAACTCCCCTGGTCTTTCATG
This sequence comes from Myodes glareolus, assembly GCF_982192425.1. Lineage (NCBI taxonomy): Eukaryota > Metazoa > Chordata > Mammalia > Rodentia > Cricetidae > Myodes > Myodes glareolus. The sequence goes on along the minus strand of NC_142041.1, from coordinate 17,939,285 downwards.
GTTTCCTCTCCTTATCTGTATGCACTGAGAGCTTCATGATTTCTTATGGATCAATTTCCTTTTCACTGATTCTTCAACTGGCCTTATCCAAGTCTGAATTCATTATATGTGTCCTATGTACATGAATTTTAGCTATTCTATTTTTCTTTGTAAGATTTTCTATTCTGTTCTAATTACTAGCATTTGTATTGCTTTCTTCAGTTTTATTAATTTGTGTTTGAACTTGGCCTTTCATTTCACCACTGCCCAATCTTTTTAATGCTATGGCTTATTTGTTGAGATTTATACTTTTTATAATGCTGTATTTCCTTCCAGAGTGATTCCTCATCTAGTTACTTTTTGCACTGGATTTCTCACCCTTTTTCTTCCCAATGCCCTATGAAATTAAGGATTGTCACTCTAATGATTCTTTCTTTAAAAAGAATCCCTTTTCCAGTAATTTTGAAGGTCTCCCTCAGAAAGTCTCCCAGTTTTTCTTCCTAATAGAGATGTTATGAACAGAATTTAAGACTCCAATCTGTAATATTCTGGAGTCCAACCCAGAAGTCCCACAGGAACCCCAATTCCGCAGTACTGTGAATATTCTCCTTCCTCAAGGGTGCTTCATCCTTGCTGTTGTTTTCATGCAATGAGCTACTCAATCCCAACCTCATTCTCGCTCTCGCTCTCTCCTCTCTCTCTGTCTCTGTCTCTGTCTCCCTCCCTCTCCCTCTCTTCTCTCTATCTATAATCAGACCTCAATAGCTACTGAGAGAATTGAGATTCAACAGCTACTGCCTATCAATGAGTTTTGCCTACCTTTTTGTTGACTGAGATAGTAATTTAGTTTTGACATTCTTTCTACTAATAAGACGATTTTAAATTGTGAACTCAGCACTCTCTTGAATATGGTCTCCATGCTCTGTTTGCAGATCGTTGAGTACATTTGACCCCAGCCAAAGGGCTGAGATGCAATTCGATCTTCATGAAAATTCTATCTTATGGACTGAGTAAGAAGTGAGAATGTGTATTATTGTTTGAAAAGAGTAAAAGGAAGAGCTAGTTAAAGGCGTGTTTTTTTTATCCGTCTAGAAAACAGGAATACTTTAGTTGGCATGTGGACAGGTAATGCAAGTACAGGCACACACACCATAGCATCTTTTGTTGGAGAAACTCTCAACACGGGTTTATGGTACAGCATAGATTGTAATCAGGCAGCCTAGTCTGAGAGCCTGCTTTAGCTCCTGTGCTGTGGCTATGTGCTGCGTCACTTGCACAAACTGGGTCCTAGTCATTGAGCTAAGAAAGACCTGGAAACTACAAAATGTTCGTGATCAAAGTAGCCATCTCACACATATGTCAGATTCTTTCCCTTTGTGATTTCAATATTTTACTATTGTTCAAACTTCTCTAAATTACCTAACACTCCAAGGGAGCTGGCCAGGTTACAGCTGGCTTCTCCTCCAAGCAATCTCTGCCTTCTTTTCCTACTTCTTCTCATGATAATTTCTTTACAGAAACAGAAGGTCCCAGAGTCATCCAATCAAGAAGAGAAAATGTATGTATTCAACTCTCTGAGACCCCAACTTCCTTGGTTAAATTCTTGTCGTCTTCTTGGCTCTTCTGCCTGTTATGGCCAGAAGACTTCAGGCTGTTGGCATACTTCTGTCTACTTTCTTCTGCTTCTTCATTCACCCTACAGGGTCTATACGACCTTGTGTGAATTTTTTTTTTTTTTACTAAACTCACCCCTTTTATCTTTTCTCAGAGGATCTTCACTTTCTTTCTCCCTGCATAACTGTGGATAGCCATCTCAATTTTCTCCTCATCCGATGATGAGATGAATAATCTCACAAGTGGTCATACATAGATGAAATTTGGGAGAGAGACTTTAATAAGAAAAAGAATAAAATTGAGTGATAGATATTTGGTATTTTCAGTAGAATCATTTGGCTGACTACATCATATGGCTACAAACGAGCACATGCAGATTTATATGTATGGAAATAAAGCATGTAGAATGTTTCTTTTCTTCAGTTATTAGACTCATTACAGATATTAGTGAATTCCGAGGAACTAAAGATAAGAGCTAATGAAGCTAAAAGAAATTAACAGTCAGATTGGGGAACTGTGACTGTTCCATCTGGAAACATGAAAACATTCATTGGAATCTTTTTCAGTTCTCACCCAGTGAGTGGACATGGGAAACAGGTCTTATGGGTAGGAAGTATAAAGAGACTGGTTTAGAGTCTATTTCTTTCCCCTTTTCTTTGTAAAGAGTTGGTCAAAATAGGTTGCTGAAATGATCCTGAGTTCCCTAAAAATGAACATATTGAGAAAAGCAGTTGACTGATAGTGAACTTGGTTGTTGAAGCAAAGTGAGTAAGGCATTCAGTCAAGACAGGTTCTGCTTGTCCATCCTAACTGCCCTCCTAAAGCAGAAGGCAACTCATCCCTTACAGAAATGACAAAGAACTTTTAAAATTTTTATTTAATTTAAACAGTTCTGTACTTCAAAGAAGAAAAAATAGCAACAGAAGTTTGTTGCTGACCCTGGTTCTAACATTATACCTTCCCCAGACTAAAAATCCACTTGGAAGATAAGATGGAGCATAACATGTAAAGCAATTAGATGAACATTTAACAATTACATTGGAAAGAAGATCATGACATGGGATCTTCGAAATTGGCAGTAAACAAGTTCAGAAGTCACAAGAAATTATAATAGACATTTGGGTCACATGGAGAATGAAGGACTTCAATTTGACCTTGTAATGGTCAGTAAGCTGACCCACAGAGTGTGTACAAGTTTCAATAGGTTCCCATAGATTAGCCCTTCATACTTTTCTCTAAGATATAACTTCATTTGTGCATGCATGTATTTATATATGTGTGTATTAATGCCAAAGCATGTAGGACATTTGTGGATATTTGCATATATGCATAGAAAGGAGTTTTCATAGTATAATTATGACAGTGAAACTCCCAGGCCAACCTTTAAGCTTGCTCTTTGGAAAACAGCTAGTCTCAGAAACTGCTGCATCTCTTCAGCCTGTTCTTTTTAGCTGCAGTGTGTGTATCTGGTGGGGACATTCTTTCACAATTTGTCAGACTTAGTGTGACCCAAAGACGGACCTCTGTTTAATCTCTTCTGGTAATATAAGCAGGTACCCTTCCTAGTCATGGTGGAACACAGCTAAGGTCCCAGCCCTCAGGAAGGGTAGACAGGGACTTCAAGCATAGGCTAGGACACAAAATGAGACCTTGTCCCAAAACCAAACAGTGAAAATGCAACAAAAGCAAAACAGCTCTAGTTTCCAAGTGTCCAGTACAAAAGAAACGAATACTTATTCTGTGCTCTCTCTGGTGCGTTTCAGAATACCCTAAAAACCCAATTTCTTCATCTAGATTCAAGGCTCATTTGACAGACCACTTCCAAAAATCTTTAATGTAATTGGCATCCATTTGTAAATTATAAGTGGCCTAGCCTGGACTCTTAAAGTCAGAAAATAAAGTGATATGCCACTGACTTCTTTGGTGAAGGCAGGTGAGTTCAGACAGAGTCAAATCTAATAGGTCTTGCACTCATTTCCCTTTAAGGGAACTGGGTGTGAAGTGTGAAGTGGCGATGCCATAATGACACCAGGCTAGAGACAACTGGCTCCATGTTCGAACCTGCATACGGATGTTAAATTTCTGGTACTGCCATGCCAGTAGATCTCTGAGTCTTAGGGTTTTTTTTTTTTTTTTATATACAAAATATCCCCAGTCACATCAGTAATGTTCAATCGCAGAGATACGGGCAGGAGCTCAGTGAACGTGTCTGCCATGTGTGGGAATATCCATCACCTATGAAGGACAATACAAGGCTATTCTTGTCAGAAGCAGTGCTCACCAACAACGTCACTGTTTGTCCATATACACACATACTGCAACTGGTTTATCTTTAGTTAATTCCAAAAAGGTCTAAATAGATTTGAACAAGTAAGTCTTTGGGAAAGGAAATTACGGTTCTGTGTGGATGTTTGCCTGATAGTAAACATTTTAGAACAACTAATTTGTTTTTTTATTTTTATTTTCCCTTGGATACAGCTTCTGAAAGTATACAAAAATCTCAATTTCTATCCAATTTAGAGGGTTTTTTTTTAATGGTGGTTGTTGTTTTTGGTTTTTGTTTTGTTTTGATTTTGTTTTTGGCATGTTCTCCCAGAGCAACCTTGACTGTTCTGTTCCCAGAATGCTTTGTTCTGCTCTACTCCCTGAGCTGCCTCTGGGGGTTAAATGAGCGGCAGAGCTTTGCTGGTGGTAGGCTTTGGTTCTGCAGAAACCCCCTAATCCCCTGTTTACCACAACACGCGTCTATTGCCATAGAAATGATAGCTGAGATCCCACAGTCCTCACCACTGACTTCACAGCAGGGCCTGGTAAGACGAGACGCCAAGCCAACAGAGGAGCAGAATTCACTAGAATAGAAGGGACTCTGTTGCCTTGAAAGAAAGGGGGGATTGTCCTGGTCCACATTCAAACAAAAATGCATGAGTGAGCTACGTCTTTGGGTATGCTGTAGTTTAGTTTCTGTATAATACTGCCTGACTACCAGTAGTAATTTGGAATCTTATGCCATGGGATAGTTTGCTTGCAAGAAAAAAAAAAGGTCAGCACTTTCCCTTCATGGCATTTGCTTCTTATTTCAATAAGAAACAAGTAGATTCTAATGAACCGTGCACAGTTGACATGCTGCCATCTAAGATCTCCCTTCTCATGATGCATTGTTCTGTTTGTGTTTGTTGTGTGTGTGTCTGTTTTGTCCTCTTTGTATTAACAGAAGACAGTGAGCCCGAGCAGGACACTAAAGGTATTTCCTCCCTTCCTTCTGCCTTGCTGCTTCTTTTCACATGAGCAATATATTCAGTTGCTTGTTTTCCTGACCTTAAGTGCTACTATTCTGTCAAAAAATGACAACTGACCTGTGGGAATAAAGCCATAGCCTAAAAGAGGGCACCTGCAGGGCTTCTCCCCATAGACTTGGGTTATTGACCAATTGCATCTCGTAGGAGAGCATGGAATCCAGAGATGTGTTAGAATTGTGAATTCCACATTCTAAAATTACAATGTGAAAGTAAATGAAAATAACAGATAAGAGAATTAACCCACACAGGTCAGAACAAAAATTTCTTTGGGAGGGGGCATGTGTTAAAATTTTGAAGAACTGTTAAAACTTCAAGGTGGTGACATAAGTGTTTGGTTATCAACATTTCAATTTGATGAGGCAAATAGAAATAGTTTCATTTTAATTGATGTAGAAATGGATATCCCATGAAATATATTCAGGGAGAAAAAGCAGCTGGAAATGAAATTTGTCTTAGAGAACCCTCAAGTACAGCAAGTCTCCCATCACAAAAAATACCCTATTTCCCAGAAAGGTGATGGCTCATGCTCTTCTCACCCAAACTTGGATAATTTGAGGATAAAAACCACAAGTCCCAGGTCACACAGCTTGGTTCTGGGACTCTATCTTAAGCTGCTATTATTTGAAATAATGTGCTCTCATTTTATAGAGACAAATATAACAGATTAGGTACCCTTTGCCCCAGATGCTCGGGGCCAAAAGTGTTTCAGGTCCCAGAGTTTTTCAGACTCGGAATGTTTGCTCAGACTAGGGTAGCTAGGCATCCTGAGTATAAAGATGTGAAGTTGAACTAGCGTGCTTTCAAAACGGAAACTTGTTGAGAGTCCTGTTGGCCCTCCAAAAGTTTTGGATTTTAAAATTTCAGATTTGGGACACTGTATTAGTTACTTGTCTCACTGCCATGACAAGATAACTGACAGAAGCAGCCATCAGAAGGACAGGTTTCGTTTGCCTTGAGATCCAGGGGACACAAACCATCTTGGCAGGGAAGACATCATAGCTGCTGCACTCCATCTGTAGCCGCAAGAGCATGAGAGATGACAGCCCTTGGCGTCACAGTGGATCAGGAAGCAGAGAGCTTGGACCAGTACCGCGAAATGCATACATTCTTCAAGGTCTGCCCCACAGTGACCCCGTTGTGCTACATGTCCTAAAGAATTCAGACCCTGGGACAGAGAGATGGCTCAGTGGTTAAGAGCGCATATTGCATTTACAGAGGACCCAAGTTTCATTCCTGTTGAGAGGCTCACAGCTGCCTCTAGCTCCAGCTCCAGGGTCCCGACATGCTTTTCTGGACTCCTCGGGCACCCGCACTCATAGGTGCACATACTATACACATGCCAACACATGTATGCATGATTAAAATAATAAGATACATCTTCAAAAAAGAAAAATCCCAAACCTCCCAAAGCAGCATTACCAGTTGCATACAAAGTGTTCAATCACGTGAACAGGTGGAGGTTATTTAAATTGAAACTGTAAGAGATGCCCAATCCATATTTGGAATGTTTTCCTCTTCCTAGATACCAGGTTCTTTGCAACACAAATCAAGTAAAAGCATTCCAAAATGGTGCTATGGGCCAGTTTTCAGTTTCTCTGTTCCCTTTACTCCTGCCAGCCATGGGTTGTTTGAAACTTTAAAACAAAACAAGCATGCAAGCAAGCAAACAAACAAAAAAACCTTCGTCAAGAGAGGATAGGAAATAATACAGAAGGGAAAGGGGAGGGGAAAATAAAATCCATGAGCTCTCATTGTATCCTTTGAAATAACGCTCAGAAATGACTCAAACTTGGGACAAGCTCTTGATCTGCCCTCTAGCCAAGGAGGGGGCTACCCTCTAACCACGAGAGCAGCTGTCATTTCTCGACTTGGTCTCCTGGTCCCTGATTTTTCCATGACATTACAGGAATAATTTCAGACTGTATGATGGCCTGACCTCTTGACAACATACCACCCTTTAAAATGACAACCACAGGGCTGATTATGAATCTGGAAGGAATTTGAAAAATGGTGGTGGCAGGTGCTCTGGGTGGGGACCGAGGAGTATTGCTGTGCTCGTCATAAACCATTTGACATTGCTGGCGCCTTAAGCACAATTTTGATGTCAGATTTCCAGCCTTCAGATAGGTCTGCAAATCTGCCCAAAAAATATAAAGGCCAAAATGTGTGAAAAGATTCCATAAGAGAAAACCCAGGGATTAAATGCTGCCTCTGTCTGGTTTTCATGGCTGGTGAATAATACCATCCTTGTCCATGGAAACATTAAAGAAAAAGAGAGAATAGTGAGTCAGATGGTGATAATTAAGATTAGCTATAACAAGAGAAGTGGTATCACATCAGAATAGTTATAAAGTTTGTCCAAATTATTAAATAATTTCAAACTTCTATTCATCAGTTTACTTGTTTATATAACAAAGCATATTTTCTTACATGAAAAATAAATTACAAAATAAAGACATTGATGTGCATTTCATTGGCTAAGAAACAGATCTCACTGTGCTTTGGAATGAGGGCCTCGAATGCGTTTCAGTTTCTGGCTACTCACTAATGCAATGGGATTTGCTATCGGACTACATCCAAGTTCATTACTGCAGGGGATGAAGCTCGTCTGACATTTATTGTTGATTGCAGCTGCTAGGATTGTTGTCAATGGACGTTAAATGGTTGGAATTTCTCTCAGTCCATCTTCACCTTTCACATTTAGAACAGGAAACAAATACAGATGGGCGGAAACGCATGAACATCATTGCTGATAGAGCTGGATTAGTCTCCAACAAGGAGACTAACATAACTTCTGTGTTTCATTCTCACCTTCCCAGCCTTTCACATTTCACATCTTAAGGTTTGGGTAGAGAAGTCCTGACCTGTTGAAATTTAAACCACATCGCAAGCTCTTCCCCTTCATTTAGGCAGGACAGCCAAGACAATGGTGGTCCAGCAAGGTTGAGACACACATACTGCAGATAACTTCATTTGCCTGATCTCACCAGAAAAGTCACTCCCTCCCTCGCTTGCTCACTCATTCATTTACTCACTCAATCATTGGCTCATTTAGTAAATATTGATTTCTTACCCTGTTTCAGGGCACATCTGGAGATAGATATAGACCAACATATATGTACGTCAGCCTGCAGTAATGAACAAAGCAAGGTCAGACCTTGCTATCTTTCCATCTCAGGAGGAGGGACCACCAAAATACAGATGAGCAGAGGGACCTACAGGTGTCAAGGGGTGCTAAGTATTATGATGAAACAAAAATAAAGTGAGGGAGAATTAAGGACAGTATGATAACAAGACATCTCAATTCAAACCAAAAGACATGAATGGTGTTTAGAACATCCTTTGGGAGTAGAGGAAAAGTCAAAGGAAGGGTTGAATATGTCTGTCAATACTGCAAAGGGAGGACTGAGCCTGACTTCTTGGAGAGAACCCAAGAGTGTGGGATGGACCAGCTTCACTGTAATCTCCAGTCATCTTCTCTGAACACACTGCACTTAATAATGAAGCCCACTTGGAAAGAACAACTATTTATTAGCAGTTTTATATCCATGGAGCTACCTGTGTGGCCAATAGGACCCATCATGTGTGCCCAGACAAAGCCCCTCGAAGGTTCGGCTTGAGGCAGTGAAGGGAATCAATTAAGTGCGACATCATGATGAACTGTGTAAGAAGAGCTGACTGATCCATTCACTTTCGCGCTTTCTGCCTAGCTGTGCTGTGCGATTAGATCATCAAGGGTTTTGCAATGAGCCGAAATGACAAGCACGGAATGCAATGGCAGCCAAAAGAAAAAGAAAAGCTGTGAATCAGAACACAACAAACCCACCCTGGCTACTAAATTTCTAAGAAGAATTCGAAGTTCCCAAATTAAAGCATTCGCTTCTATAAATCAAAGCAGGAGAAAGCATCTAGATTTCCTATTTCTCCATTTTGTTGTATTGTTCTACTCTCCGTCCAAAAGGTACTCAGTCTAAAGGCACGGTCAATCATTAGGGTGCTTTTCTAATATGAATGATATCATGGATCCAGCTCCAAGGCTCTTGAGCATGTTACTATTTCCAAGGCTCAGAGGCGGGGCCCCATGTGGTACTGATTACAGTGACGCAACTGGAAGATTGAAGTGTCAGTCCCTGTGTGCACTGTCTCAGCCACATGTCACACATGGGGTGAGATGTGTGGCATGGCCGAGGTCTCATCATCATCATCATCATCATCAGAAAACAACAAGAGTGTGTGGAAGCTCCCCGCTAGGATACCTCTTAGCCTGGGTTCGGCTGTCAAAAGCACATAGCCTGTGAACTCAGATTAAGCTGGGAAAACAAGAATTTGAAAAGAGCATTTGGATGATATGGTCCTTAAACCTCCTTTTGCCTGTAATAGATTGCTTCTCTCCTAACTAAATAATTTGCCATTTTTAACTTTCCTGCATTCTGGGTTTTACAGACATGGTCTACAGAGTGTTGTTTACTGTGTTCCTGAACTCTGATTTTTGTTAGATGTTTAATTATATCCCAGGACTTTCTAAAGCCAGGATATTACTGTTGTTATTGTTATTTGCTTTTTAAATTTTTATTTTGCTTTATTTATATTCTTTTTAAATTGATTTTGATGAATTATGCATTTTTCTCTGCTCCCCTTCTTTTTCTCCCCTCCCCTTCAGCCCTTTCCCATGGTCCCCATGCTCCCAATTTACTCAGGAGATCTTGTCTTTTTCTACTTCCCACGTAGATTAGATCCACCCTCTTAGGGTCCTCAGTGTTGTCTAGGTTTTCTGGGATTGTGATTTGTAGGCTGGTTTTCTTTGCTTTATGTTTAAAAACCACTTATGAGTGAGTACATATGATATTTGTCTTTCTGGGACTGGGTTACCTCGCTCAATATAATGTTTTCTAGCTCCATCCATTTGCCCGCAAATTTCAAGATGCCGTTATTTTTTTCTGCTGTGTAGTACTCCATTGTGTTTTTTAAAACGTCATCACATGTAGACCAGGATGGCTTTGAACTTCCATGTACCTGAGGATGACTTTGGACTCTAAATCCTCCTGCCTCCTCTACCTCCCCAGTGCTGGGATTGCAGACATGGGCTACTACAACATCTGATTTCTGTGGTTCTGGGGATTGAATCCATGGCTTTGTACAGCCTAGACAATCACTACACCAATTGAACTTTACCTCTATCTCTCAACTTTGGTTTTAAGAGGCAGATTTAACTACATGTTAAACATTCAAAACATTTTTAAACATTTTTATATTTTGGCTACTGTCCTCTTTGAAGGTGACACTTTTACTACTTTTCTGTTCTGCTGGCTTTTGGGTACAGCATTTACATATTTAAAATGGACCATCACAGACTTTGCAATGAGCCCAAACAAGGTTATAAATAATGCATGTCTTAGAGTCCACAATAGCAAAATATAGGAAGTCAAGTTAATAACATTTTGCATCGGAGACCCAGTTGTCAAGAAAGATTACATTTTTATACCCTTGAATTATGTAACCTCATAAAGAGTTTATCAAAAGTCAGAAATAATCCTGACAAGTTCTAGATGTGCTATGATTGCTTTGTATATTTCTTGCCTTGTACACACAAACTCCGTGGATTTTGGTGAGTTAAAAGAACCAAGTTTCAAACTGGGGTTTAGAATTCCTGTCATTGCTCTGGGCTTATGCCCTAGGAAATAGCAGAAGAGAGCATCAAATATGTTGACAATGTAATAGGAAAACAAAAAGATTTCCTAATAGTTTAAAAGAACATCGGATTTGACATCAGAAGACCCGAGACCAAGCTTATTACCATCGCTATGATACTCTGTCTGGGAAGTACATAAAACTAGTGGGGATTTGGTTTATACAGAAGAGCAGGAATCTAGTCGCTATTGTAAATGGTGCTCTCATGCTTGTTCTGAGTTTCTACCTCTGTCTTTAATTCAAGGTAAAACTGGATACTCTGAAGAACTGGTTTTCTTTTGTTTGTTTGTTTGTTTGTTTTTTTAAATTAGCAGAGACTTGTAAGCTTAAGGAATGCAAATGACTCAATCTCCTCCTCATATTAATCTAAAATATCCCTTTCCTTTCCCCCAGCAGATCTTCTCATTCTCTGAAATGCACGATATATTTGAATTTGTTCTCCCTACTATGACAGATTTGAGGGTATAAAACATTAATCATTTTTTTAATTCACTAAAATGATGTTCTGTATTCATTCTGATCACGAATGCTTTTGGGCACTTCATCCAGCAGTACAAAATAGGCTAAGACAATCTAATGTGGAAGCTGAAGAATAGGTAGATAGGAACTGATTAAGAGAATAGAGCAGCAAGTGTGGAAAGATCATAAAACAGAATGAGAAAGCTGAGTGGGAGTTTTACCATGTGTTGGATGATCACAATCTAAGGAAATGTACTTTAAAATGAGACCTGAGTTACATATATAAGGAACCCATCACATAAAGACATGAGCATGAATGTTCTAGATTGAGAAACAACAAAGACAAACTTATATGTTGGAACAAAGTTCAGTGTGGCCTTGGGTAGTGAGAAATGCAAAATCATAGACTAAAGAGAATGGAGGCCAAACAGCAACACTGAAGGGTTGCTCGCACTCAGGGGCACACCATGTGACTGCAGCTTTTAAAGTGGTATCTTGCTTAGCCATTTCATAAAGAGCCATCACTCGTGTCCTTTGTCTTCCTAACAGTTTTTGCAAGAATCCTGCGTGCTCCTGAGTCCCACAATGTCACCTTTGGCTCCTTTGTAACCCTACGCTGTACAGCAATGGGGATCCCTGTACCCACCATCAGCTGGATCGAAAACGGAAATGCCGTGAGTGTCTCATGTTTGGGATCACTTGGGGAAAGACCCACTGCTGATGAATTTCTGGAACACATGTATCTATACTGTGTGGTGATTTAAATAAGAACAGCTCCCATAACCACATATGTTTGAGTATAGGATTCCTACTTGGTGGAAGTGTTTGAGAAGGTTTAGGAGGTATGGCTTTTTGAGGCAGTGTGTCACTGGGGGTGGGCTTTGAGGTTTCAAAGGGTTGTTCTCTCTGCCACTCTCTGTGTCTCTGTCTTGTGATTCAAGATATAAGTTCTCAGCTATTCCAGCCAACATACCTTTGCTCCACCATCATGGACTCTATCCCTCTGAAATCATAAGCCCCAAGTTAAATATTATCTTTTGTAAATTGCCTTTGTCATGGTATTTTTTTATCACAACAATAGAAAAGTAACTACAACATATTACCATTTCTATCTATATCACTGGTACTGCTTGTACAAGAATTTGAAGTCATCTTTGGTCTAAGAAATCACTGACAGTGAACCCTGGGAGTTTGCGTCTTTCCCTGCATCATGGAAAATGTAGAATACTTCCTTTGCTTTTTTGTGTACGAGAGAAATGTTTGCAGGTCCTTCCCATGACTGCAATGATTTTCATAAGATATACCAGGAAAATACCAGCTCACTGGGGGAGATTACTTTAATGGAAAATAATCCAGAATTTTAATCCATGTATACCAGTTCAATATGCTTTTCTGCATCTTAATAGTGATAGCAATAACTAGTGTGGTCACATGATTATCTTGAGCCAGGCCCCTCTCCTAAGCACTTTACATACAAACATCCACTCATTATTTTTTTCAAGCACATGTTTACCATCTGAGTATCAGGTACAATTCTAGGCCCTGTGGGAACAAGGGCAAGCAGAATGAGAAACCTTTGCTGATGCCAACCGGCTTCCATTCTGGTGGGAAAGGACAGAGAAGAAAATCAGAGAGAGAATGCACATTTTGTGTGGATTGTGTCAATTAGGACAAAAAAAATAATAAACATAAAGCTGGAAATGAGACCAAAAGTTGGGCCTTAGGAGAAAGATGCCAGTTTCAGTTGAGTGGTTGAGTCTAACTGAGACATAGACAGCTGGAAAGAGGTATAGATATGACAGGGGAGGCTATGGGGATAGCTGCTGGAAGGTACCAGACAAAGTCTCTGAGATGAGTGTGTAGACAGATCTGTTGGAGGGGAATCAGAGAGGTTAGTGTGGTTATAGATGAATGAATGTATAGATAAGGGGTGAAGTGGCCACTGTGATCAGAAAGGCCTGCAGGAGTCCCTGATGCAACATTCACTTCCCTTTGTCTGGCATGGGGCTTAATTACAAGTCTGTTTCTATTGAAGGTGTATCTATAACAGCTAGTTTGTTGGTATCTAGAAAGGGAAATTAACCACAACTATTATTGCCATACTTTTTAAACATTGCCTGTTGTCTATCTGTGTTTGACGTGAATATACTTTTTTATTTTATCTTAGTTTGCTTTCTGTTGCTGTGATAAAACAAAACAAAAGAAAACAAAACAAAACACTTTTTGACCAAAAAGCAACTTGAGGTGTTATTTAAGCTGACAGCTTATAGTCTATCATGAAAGAAAGTCAAGGCAGGAACTGAAGCAGAGACCCTGCAGGAAAGCTGCTTATGACTTACTCTCCATAGCTTGTTCAGTCTGCTTTCTTATCCATCCCTGGACCAGATGACTAGGGATGGTAACAGCCACAGTGACCTAGACCCTCCCAAATCAACCATTAATCAACAAAATACCCCCACAGACTTGCCTATAGACCAATAAGATAGAGGCAATTCTTCAATTGAAGTTTGCTCTTCCCAGATGACTTTAGCTTGTGTCCATTTGGCAAAACAAAAGACAAACCTCTAACAGTGCAGGTTTAAGGTGTTTCTGAGGCGAAGAAGCAAATTTTCATTCCTTTGATATAGATGCAATTTAAATCAATGTACTTCCCCTTCATCAGCTGTATCAATTATTGGAGAGCACGACATTTTAATGAGTGGCGGTTTCCCTGTGTTGCTCCATCCCTTCACCCCATGCAGCCCCACATTTTTGTCTTGCTCTGTTTTCTGTTCTGGATTATTGTATCTGTTTTCTAAACTGGGAGCAGCCTGTTCTTCCAGCAAGCTATCAAGATCAGGTTCCAAGGTCAATGTTAGGCCAGCTTTATGGAATTGCCTGACAAGCTTGCATTTTTTCTTTGGTGCAGAGCCCGAGGTGAAGAGAGTACAAGGCAAATCTCTGAAACTCCGAGGCACTTTCTGCTGCTGTACCTTTGATCATAGCTTCTCTTTCCTCTACATTCTCTCTACTCAGACTCCCAGTCAACAGATGCCTCTCTGTGATGGATAATAGTCAAAGTCAACTCGACTAGATTTAGAATCACCCAGGAGAGTAAGGAACCATCAGAATATTGATTAAGGATGCTACACAAAAAAAATGTTCAAATGATGCACAATGGCTAGTCACTTTAACCTTCCAACATAGTAATAAGCCTATAATACTATAAAAGACGAGACTGTTCCCCATCTTCGACACCAACTAAAACATTGGACAGCCAGAGATGAAAAGTAGAAGAAAGTCAAGCAATGCTCCCCCACTTAATGAAGACATATCTCCTTTCTTCCCATGGAAATGTTATTTTTTCCCCCATGGAAATTTGTAGTCAGATAAACTTGGGAATGATAGATATCATTAATTCATTTTTATACAATATTGGATATACAGAAGAATATATCTTTTGAGACAGAATTTCTCTATGTAGCTACAGCTGTCCTGGAACTCACTAGGTAGACCAGGTTTTTCCTGGAACTCAAAGAAATCTGCCTGTCTCTGCTGCCCGAGTGCTAGGGTTAAAGGCATGGGTTATTGTGCCTGGGAGTTTACTATTTTTAAGGAGAAAGTCTTTCCATGTTCTAGAACCATATTTATTGAACGCTATTCCAACAATAACTGTTATACAGACATTTAGCTAAAGTTTAGAAAACTGTCTAAATACAATACACAGTATTCCTAAAAAATTATAAAAGTTGAGATAGTTTTGTTAAAATAATTTTATAAAAGAAACAGGCAGTATATATATTTTGAAGATAGTGTTGTTTAATACTCTTATAAGTAACCATATTTCACCCAGATTTTTAAAAGGTCATTGTTGTAGAATATTATTTTAACTAGGGAAAGATTTGTCACGTTTGCGCATACTGCATTTGTTCAATTATGGAAAGAAGTGTTGTATTTGTTTCACTTTGTCTATCTAAGGCACCTGTTTGATCTAATAAAGAGTAGAATGGCCAATAGCTAGGCAGAGAAAGGATAGGTGGGGCTGGTGGACAGAGAGAATAAATCGGAGGAGAAATCTAGGCTCAGAAAAAGGAGGAAAGAAGGAGAGAATGGGGAAAGAATAAGGGACAAGCCGGGAGCAAGAAACCAGGCAGACGCCAGTCAGTCAGATGTAGAGAAGCAGAGAAAGAAAGGTAAAACAGAAGTCAGAGAGGTAATTATCCCAGAGGCAAAAGATAATTGAGAGAAACAGGTTAAGTTAATAGAGCTAGCCAGAAATGTGCCTAGGCCAGGCCGAGCGTTCAAAACTACTAAGTCTCTGTATCATGGTTTGGGAGCTGGTTGGTGGCCCAAAAGAAAAAAATCTGGTACAAGACATGATTTTGGCTTCAACCATGTGAACTTTGGAGTCATTTTATATTATTAACTGATAAAACAAACTAATTACATATCGTAAGATCTGTGTGGGGTTATGAATTATTAGTAGACAGCTTGAAAGAGAACAATATTTATGGCTAAGGTAATAAATAAAAAACAACACAGAAATGCCTCTCAGCTCAGCACCTGTTTTTCTATAATGCAGAGACAAACAATATTTATTATAACAATGCCAGGAGCATGAACCTTACTGGAACATACACCGACTATTTTATGATGTTTTCCCAGCTAGCTGAAATTATTTATAATGTAGTGCCATTGAAGTCAGAATACCTTTCTAGGCATTTCTGTGTTCCAATGAAGTTATGATGTACCAGACCGTCTATGGCTGTTGCTAGATTATCCCAAGGTGACCCCATTAGTGGATTCACGATGCGCACACACATTAGCTCAGATAATGTTATGTCTGATAGAACTTTCTATTTTGCTGCCTCTCTTAAAAGTATTTCTTTAAAAAAAAATCTTTACTGTAGTTTTAATTGTGTGTGCATGTGTGTGCATGCCTGTGAGTTTGTGTGTGGGTGACTGCATGTGTCTGTGGAGTTCAGAAAAGGGTGTCAGAGCCCCTGGAGCTGGAGTTACAGGCAGCGGTATTCTGCCCATTGTGTTGTGGGTGCTGGGATCCAAACTTGGGTCCTCTGCAAGAGCAGTAAGTACATGCTCTTGGCCACCGAGTCATCTCTGTAGTTCCCAAGTTTTCTTTATTATATTTTTCCTATAATATGTTTAAGACAGAAGACTATATTTTGTTTGTAATGTACTCGGTGAAATAATGCCTGCAACCAAGCAAGTTGACAGACTCATCTGCCTCCTTACAGAAGTCATCGCTATCAGAAAGACAGAATGTCTAGCCAGAGAAGAGAATTTATTCTGGCTTCTTGAGTTAAGTGAATCTGAGAGACTTGGCAAAAACATCCTCACTGCAAATGCCAGATATATGCACCTGAGTTAAGTCCAGTTGGCTCTTGCTTAACATGGGATATTGGTTCTATAGGACCAATATCTATATATTGGTCTATATAGGTTCTATTGGTTCTATATAGGACCCTCCATGGATAACCAAAACTTTAGATGCTTAGTCTCTTATGTCCAATGGTGTAGATCTTCTTTGTACTTTAATTAATCTCTTGGTACAAATGCTATGTAAATAACTGTTACACTATTTTATTTAGGGAATAATGACAGGTTAAAAAAACAATATACTTTAAAAAATATTGTTAATACAAAGTTAGCCAAATCCATACAGACCACAGATAAGCTTGCAGGGCTACTGTACCGGTAGTCTTTAGGCATACCTTGGTAAAAGGTCACAACAATAATCTGAACTCATCCCTTTGATCTTTTGAAAACCCAGCGAAGGGGCAAAATGATCTAAATAGAGGGCAGAGGGTTGCTTTTATTTTTAGATCATCAAAACTACTAAAGTGTTAGTCAGGGTGAGCTGCGAAGAAAGAAAAACAAATTCGAACTATGACTAACAAGGCCTGCTGTGCATGAGTCACTGAGGGAGCAAAGCGAGGCCTCTGAACGCAGGAGGAAAAGTGCTGAGAAGCCACACTAGCCTTGAGGAAGGAGCTGGTCTCTCAGCCTGAACATTCAGCACTTGCCTGGAGGCCACTGGAGAGGTCAGGTAGCTTGAAGAGCTCTTCTTTCAATGAGACGTGTTTTCAGTGACCTCGTGGGAGAAGACATGTTTTCAGTGACCTCGTGATCTCGGGAGGTGCTGAGGAATGGCATGCTTAGGTGTGAACAGGAACGGTGGGCGGTCTCGGCAGCCCTGGGGGTCGCTTGTTTCTAAGTGACTGCATAGCAATGCTCAGTTTCTTCTCAAAGGAAGAAGCCAGCTTGGCAGAGGAGGAAAGCCACAACTCCATCGCTTCACTTTTATAAACTGAAAAGAGGTGATCCTCATCAAAACACACCAAGCTTGCTGAAAGACCATGGACATTCAGACCTCAGCCTGTTTCTCATTGCTGTTCAGGAGTAAAATCTTAGAGAGTTTTCATTTAAAGATGTCCAACAGGAACTTATATCTATAAGATGTTGGACTTCTGAGAAATATGGTAATAAAGAATTCAACAGAAATTCCTGTGTACTAGTTGTGGGTCGGGGACAGGCAAGTGAGCCTCAAAGTGTCAATTGTCTAGGCGTCTCCAGCTCTGGAATTACAATCACACATCAGGGTTTGTGTGTGTGTGTGTGAGAGAGAGAGAGAGAGAGACAGAGACAGAGACAGAGATAGAGATAGAGAAAAAGAGAGAGAGACAGAGACACAGAAAGAGACAGACAGAGATAGCAAACTCAGATTCTTATTGCTATTCTTTTTAAAGATACGGTACTGGGGAACTGGTCCCACGAGGGGGCCATGACTGGTCATCCAAGGCCTCAGCAGGCTAGCAGCAGGCCACCCAAGGCCTCTGCAGGGCAGCAGTGGGTGCCCCAGGCCTCAGCAGGTCACCTTGGTGGGTGGGAGACCATGGTGGGTGAGAGACAGGCAGATATGCCATGCAGACAGAGAGTTTGGGTATAGAATTTATTTAGTGGGTTATAGAGGGGAAAAGGAAGGAGAAAGGGAGAAGGGGGAAGAAGGAGAAGAGAGAGGCAGCAGTTACCTCTTCAGAAGAGGGATAGAAAAGAGAGAGAGGGCAGGCTGGAGGAGGCTGGAGATAGGAGGCTTGCCTCAGGAGAATGGGGTGGGGGGGTGGGAGTGGGCAGGGCTTGTCTCTTAAAGGGACAGGGTACCCAAGTGACAGGCCGGGCCTGCAGATCATAACACTTATGCTAGTAAGCCAAGCTCTTTGCTGGTTGTGCTCTCCTGCTAGTATGGATGCATACCTCTTAAAGATATTCCTGCTTCATCGGTTTCCCTTAGAGACCAGGCTACTTATGTGAGGGGAATGCCATAATGCTTGATCTAACCTGGAATTGTTTCTCAGTGATTGAGACTAGTAATGAGGGTAGAGGATGACAAGACAAAGAAGATAATTGGACAAAATTTCATTACCTAATTGTTATGGGACGCGTCCAGGGCTGAAGATAACTAGCCAGCAGGGAGTTAGGAAGACTGCCCGTCATAGGCTGGGGACATGGCGTAGCTGAAAAGCACACAAGCATGAGCACATAAGTTTGGATCCCCAGACTCCCATAAAAACTGGAGCGAAGGCTCCCATCTGTAATCTCAGAGCCACTACACGGAAGTGGGAGGCAGACAGTCTACAGACACTGGTTTGTTCTGTAGGCATGAGACTCTGTCTCAAACAATATAGAAAGCAAGGCTAGACATCCAAAGTTGTCCTCTGACTTCCACACATGCATTGTGGTACCCCACCCTTGCCCACGCACACAGACGCATCTCTCTCTCTCTGTCTTTCTCTCTCTCTCTCTGTCTCTCTGTCTCTCTCTCTCTCTCTGTCTCTCTCTCTCTCTCGCACACACACACACACACACACACACACACACACACACACACAGAGAGAGAGAGAGAGAGAGAGAGAGAGAGAGAGAGAGAGAGAGAGAGAGGTTTAAAAAAATAAAGAGATCTGGTCACATCTCAGAATTTCCTTCCTTCTCGCTTGTCTGAGAAAACCTGCAAGGAAAATAATAAGATAACTCTCTTCAAATTTCCCATTCTTAGCCATGTCTCACCAAGAAATTTATTCCAAGGAAGCCAAGCTCACATCACCATGGTCCCTAATCCAGTCCTCCAAAATGACATTGGCTGATTCTTTAATTTTCCTCAATCACTTGAATTTTCTCCAAACTGTTATTATTTTTCCCCTCACCTAAATAGTGGTAATTACTGAATAATTACTGAAAATATGTCAAAATGCTTAAGAAAACAGAAGAAAAAATTGCCATTTCAAAATAAGTCACAGTCTTTATAATGTCCTTTGTTGATTGGTTTGTTAAGGTTGTAGTGTTCCTCTTTCATTGATGTAACAAAATACCCTAGAAAAACAATATAGCAAGAAAGACAGACTCATTTGGGCTCATGTTTTCAAAGGTCTGAGTCCACAGTTCTTTGGCCTCCTCTTTTGGACATGATTCAGCATCGTATATGTATCTGGCTGTAGGAGTGTGTGGATGGGACTGACCATCCTTATCTGTGAAGCAGATAGGAAAAGGGGGGCAGGGGTTCCACATCCCCTTCGAGGTCACATCCTTGATGATGCAGCCTCTTCTAGTTCTACCCCCTAATGCTTCTGTAGCTCCCCAACCTTATCGAGACCACCACCCAGCCCTTTCACACGTAGGGCTTTGAAAACATTCAATATCTGAGCTACTCTGCTTGCTTGATGACAATTTAATTGCCTTCGCTTCAAGGACTAAGGACCATCATGGTTAAAAACCATGGGCTTTGCTGTCAGAGCAGCAGAGGTACAATTCTAACTCCCAGCTGAATAGAAAATGAGGACAGTCTTGGGGAAGTGGCATGATGGTTCAGTAAGTCCATGAGTTCAGTGGCCTCAGTTCAATCCTTGAGAGCTACATCATGGAGAAAGCCAACTTGCCCTCTCACCCACACCATGACATGAGTATGCCCATACACTTATGCAAAATAAATAAATATAATATAACTTAAAATTAAAAAAAGAAAATGTGGACAGTCTTAACTATATAGTTGAAATGATGACTAGTGAGTGAATAAGCATTTGTATAATTAATCTTGGCAATTACATGTTAATATGTTGATTAATATTCTGGTTCTTCAAGGACATTTGACTTCTGGTTTAAGGGTCCAGAATAGTTTGTATGAGTGTCTTGGCTCCACAAACAACTTCTCTTACTACACATCTATCACTCTGATGTCCATTTATAGAGAAGTGACCAGATGTTATGAAGTCTAAAACCTCTTAGTCTTGTCTGTTCCTATCTGTGGGGCAGGATGCATCTTAGAACACCTACAAAGAGTATCATTGGAGCTTGTGTCAGTTATCTGTTGCTGCCTCACAAACCAGCTCAAGGCTGAGTAGATTAAAACAATAACTGTTAGTGGTCACAAGTCTGCGGGTCAACTGGATGGTTTTGCTGGTTTGAGCCGGGATTGCCAAACACTAGGCTAGAACAACTCTTATGACTGGCAGCTGGGGTGGGTGCTAGTTAGTCTAGAAAAGCTCTCCTCACATGTTTGGTGATTTGGATCTTCTACTGGGGGATAAATGGGCCACATGTATTTCATCCTCCAGTGTTCTAAGGTTTCTATTGCTGTGAAGAGACACCATGACTACAATGATTCTTATAAAGTAAAATGATTAATTAATTGGGGCTTGCACACTGGTTCAGAGGTTTAGTCCGTTATCATCATGGTGGAGTACAGGGAGACATGGTGCCGTAGGAGGAGCTAAGAGTTCTACATCTGGATTGGCAGACAGCAGGAAGAGGAAGAGACACTGGGTCTGGCTTGAGCATTTGAAACTTCAAAAGGCCCAGGGATAGGGAACCTGTGTCTGTGTGTGCAGATCTTTCTCATGCCTGTTGATCATAACTGAAGTGCTTTGTCTGTCCAGACTACCAATGTGGTGTTTTAGGAAAGAGTAATTAGTTCTGTCTTTTATTGTTTCCATACCCATCAGGTTTCCTCAGGGTCCATTCAAGAGAGTGTGAAAGATCGGGTGATTGACTCAAGACTCCAGCTCTTTATCACCAAGCCAGGACTCTACACATGTATAGCTACCAATAAACACGGAGAGAAGTTCAGTACGGCAAAGGCTGCGGCCACAGTCAGTATAGTAGGTAGGTGCTGCATGTTTGCGCTGCTCCAGAGAAGGTACAGAAGGCATGCCACAAAATCCGGGTGGATGCTGGGGATCCAAACTCAGGTCGTCAGGTTTGCATAGCAACCACTTTTACTCCTGGAGTCACCTTCCTATCTCCAGTAAACACTCGCTTAATATCCACATGCAGAAATGTTTGCAGACCCAACATATTGATGAGTAAGACGGACTTACTCAGGGTAGGACTGGAATTGGTGGAAGAGGAGTTTAGAAAGAAACATGATTCTTAGCATATGACGGTCTCTTTTACCACCCCCAGACTCCTCAAGGCTAACTCCTTGTTCGTTTTGACACTCTTGAGTGATGGAGACATAGTCGTTGACTTGGTTGTATTAAAAGTTAAATCTCAACATTCTTGCTCAGATGGCAGATATCAGTTTGTAGGACTTTATTTTTCTCTTTCTTTCCTTTCCTTTCTCACTCTTTTTTCCTTTCTTCTCCTTGTCTCCTCTCTGTCCCTATCCACAAGTCGTCCCTCCCTCCCTCTGCTTCTGTCTCCCTCCTTTCCTCTCCTTCCCCTCCTTTCCTTGCCCCCATCTCTCTTCTTTCTGAGTTCCTTCCTTCCGTCCTTCCTTCCTTTCCTCCCTTTTGCCTTTTAACACCTTCTCCTGCACCCCTATCTGGATTAAGCAAACTTCCCAAGGCTCTCAGAAATGTGGGAGATATTTAGCATGGCTGAGTCAATTTCCATACGGCTGTTTCCTGAAGGCATTTTTTTACTCTCTCTCTCTCTCTCTCTCTCTCTCTCTCTCTCTCTCTGTGTGTGTGTGTGTGTGTGTGTGTGTACGTGTTTGTATGCTCACTTTCCTGTGTTATCTAAGTGACAGCAAGACTTGCAGGTATTTTCACGGGAAACAGCTGACACATGGGTTTCTAGGTTAGCTACATTGTGTTATGAAAGGTTATTTTTAAAAGTTAAATGTCCAAAGGACTTCTAGGCACATTTGTGGAATTCCTAGAGGTGGAAATAATCCTTGTATCAGGAAATGCCAGGCATGTCAGACTCATAGCAGGCCCACTGTTCAAGGACTAGTCGAAAGGTAGTTGGCCTGACATGTAAGGCCAGCACTGGAGGACTCAGGGCCAGCTCCTGGGGCCTGCTGTTTCTTATTACAGCCTATTCCTTTGATCTTCCCTGATGGAGAACTTTCCAACAGTGCCTATGATTTTGAATCCGAAATGAATAAAGGCCAAAGAGTATAAGCAGCAGTAGACAAGGCTGGACCTTGGGGACACGCCCACAAAGGCAAGAAATGGGCTTCCCCTACCATCTTCTCAGAGGATTTGTCTGTCTATAGGGCCTTAGGTCACTGCATCAGTTAAACGGTGTCATTTCATCTAGGCAATAACAAGATGCAAATCCAATTCAATATACTAAAGAGAACAATAAAATGATCACCACTTACACTGCACTTTGCTGTTTATAACGGGCTTTACATGCATTTATTAAATATGATGAGTGTGGCCCATTCTGTGGGGCAGAATAAAACAAAAACTGATTAACAGTGGATCTTGCTTTCCAAGGATGGCCATGGAGAAAGGAAGTTTTCCAGCCATGGGCACGCTGGCACAGAGCCTGCTCTGTCCCACAAATACTGACTGCACAACGGGAGGGCAAGGGAGGTTGAAGGGACAGAGGCCATTTGGGTGGACATGGCTATGAGATGGATAGGTTGACGTGTGTCTGAAACCCAATTAACCTCTGTGCTGGAGAACAGAAGGAGGTAGCAAGTAACGAGACGAATTTGAAATGTGAAGTGCAGTCAGCTTCCGAAGAGCCCGGATTGGGTCAGTCCATCCTCCATAAATGAGAAGTCATTTCTTCACTGTAGAGGAGGAAGCAGGTGCTACAGCCAGATATGCCCTTCAGCAAATCAACATGGAGGAAGCGACGGGAGGTTGGCGGGCATGCCCCGCTGGAGACTCCTCAATGAGCCTAGAAAAGACATGCTATCTAGAATACAGTGGCAATGCAGGTACTGGGAAAAGGGGAGGGGGTATCAGAATAAAATTGAGGCTTTCAAGTGCCCAAATGTGGCACCAAAGTCAGAGAATTAGTTAATATACGCTTGAGATTTCAATATGTTATGTTGAAAGAATGGGATATTTCAGGCACATAAACTGATGTGATTTAGCTTAGCCTTTTCCTCCACTTGACAGAAGATAAATATTATTGTTCCCAGTCTACAGAGTCCCAATTATGCAAATTCTTGATGCTTTAGTGATAATTCCTTGATAGAGCTTCCCCTTCTTCCTTCTTCCATCTCTCCCCTATATGGCAAGGAAGAAAGGCATTTGTACTTCAATGACGCTCTCTAATCCCTTGAATCTAGAAATCTGAAGCTGGAAAACTTGTGATTTCATCTCTTAGCTGGGTTAGAACACAAAAGGCTTCCCTGGATGACTTACTGCCTTTGGGAACTTTCTAGAGAGTTACAGCTCTTGGCAGCTCAGGCAAATCCATCATCAAATGCCTACACAGAGTCTGCTCTGTAGCCTAAACTGTGAGGTCACCCAGTCTACCTCCTCTGAGACCTGAAGGCAAGCCTGCTGACTCCTCAGCTGCCCGTGTCCTCCATGGGCCTGAAACCACCTCTGCATCTCTTGTAAGGTGTGCACAATCAAAGCGCGATTTAAACTTCCTCACTTGGTCTGTTGTCCCTGTACTCACATCGCACTGTTCTGCTGACACTGGTGCTGTCTTCCCACATCAGGTCAGGAGACTCTTCTGCTGTGCTTTGTTTTTAGAATTCCAAATGAGAAGTTGCAAGCAAAGCTCATTGTTTGGCATTTATCTTAAGAGCTATTTGGTATACAGAAATTAGGCTCCACCATCTACAAAACTGCATATTCAAATTCTTCACCTCTTTACCTTCCTCTTGTCCACGGCAGACCAGCTGGGAGGACCCGTACCTCTAGTGTGGTAATCTTTAATCTTTAGAGCCTGTTCATACAGATACCAAGATGGTTGCAGAGACAGCACTGTGAGCAATAAGAAAAGAAGCTAGGGAAACAGTTGTTTCTATCCCACGAAAAAGCACTTTCATCCTGTGGCCTGATCTTGCAGAAACAACCAGGGCCACTGAGCACAACTGGCTCATGTCTTACAGAGTAGCAGCATCTCTCCATCCCTGTCCTAACCAGCAAGAACCAGATCCAATTCTACTAACAAAGAAATATATACCAACAAAGAGATGCATGGTCCTAACATGCAATGGTATCTTCTTTTAAAAATTAAACAATTAAAATTAAACAATTATGATTATTTGTGGGGGGGGTTGTATGGAGGTGTGGGGTGCTCATGCCCTGGCATGTGTAGAGGTCACAGGACAACTCTGTGAACTCAGTTCTATGTTTCTACCTTCATGTGCATTCTGGAGCTTGAACTCAGTCGCCAGTCCAGGAAGCGCTTCTACCCACTAAACCACCTAGCCCTCCCAGTGGACTCGTCTTGTGGCATGGCACTCCATAAGTTATGAGAGAGCCAACATAGGAGGCAGTGTCCAGGGGCAAAGGATAAGGATGACCAACAATGAAAAACCAGAGGAAACCACAGTGGAACAGGGGACGGAATACGGGAAGGATGCCTAGCTAGGCAGGCAGCAGCAGAGAAAGAAGGGTTTTCCAACTGCTGTAGCAGCAGAGCTGAATGCAGCGGAACATCAGCAACCTCAGTAGGGTCAATGGCCATCAAGACTGGTACAGGGAAGACTTAACCAGTCAATGGGTCTGACAGTAAGGTTGTGGAAGTCACTTAGAGTTGGGAAGAACTGGGTCCCTAGGAGTAAGACTTGAAAGTATCCTGGAAAGCATGATCTGTAGGAACTGGAAAAGGACCATTGAGGCAGAAAACACACCATCAGGAAGGGCTTCCTTTATAACCCAGTTAAATCAAACCCTTCCTGACTCCATGCCTTCCTCTGAGTCTCATGAGAAATACCGTCTCTCTGCATTGTCCCAATGTTGCACAATGTCGGGGTTCAAATAAAGAATTTTGAGTACAGAGAGAAAACAGAAAGGAAAAATGAAAAGGACTTAGAAGGACTGCAGGGGTTTTGGTAAGTCAGAGTTGTGCCCATCTGTTGGGGAAATCACTGCATATCTTGTGCTGTCTCTTGTCTCTTGCTCTCTCTCCCAGCTCCTCATTGGTCTGTCCTTTTGTAGATGGCACTGATTCTCTGACTTTTTTCCGGTATTCCCCAGGCAGTACTAATGAGTATCCTTACTGTGGCTGACTAAGACCTCTTGTTTACCAGGACTATATACACTGTTCCCCTTAATTATTTTTGTCAGTTAGACCTGTTGGGTGCCTCATGAAGATCTCCCTGGAACCCCAAAGAATCTCCCTCCTAACTCTAGAGTTCTGCATTGGTCAATATTCCAGGGAGGTGGGGGTCACTGTGATGAAAAAGAGATCTTTAGCACAACATGAATTCGGAGGTTGGAGAGTGGGTTTTTCTAGCCAGGATGTCCATACTCTCCTCAGATTTCCAGGAGCATGGGAATGACAGCTGCTCTCCAGACATCCCTGACTCTGATGGCCTCTGGTGGCATTGCTAGAAAAAGCAGGGCTTCAGTGAGATGAAATGTCTCCTCTTGTCCTTTGGTCAGTGCCCCCTTACCTCTGGTGTTGCTGCTGCTGCTGTGGCCTCCTAGTTCAGCCTTTTCTCCCCTCACATCCTGCAGCAATTCCCTGTCACAACCATTGTTTCCCTTGGAAGTCTTGCCTCTGTTTATTTTCTCGTCCTGGCTGGAAACCTGGATGTGGAAAGAGCTGGTACTCTATTGTGTTTAGAGCTTTGTCTCCTGATATTTCTAGGGTTTGAAGGACAGGGCAAAGAAAAATCAGCCTTCACCTCCCAGCAGCCAACCATGTGTCGCTAAGATCCTCACCCACTTTTTTAGAAACACAATACATTTCTTTCTGGGATATTTACATCTCATAGCAGTCGTCTAAGGGAGTCATGAAAGTTCCTGAACCTCTCCCCATGAACCAGGAGGCTGCTCCCCTACCATTCCTCGCTTCTACATAACGGCATATAAGGAGTAGAGAATATCTTTCTCCTTCTACATCATGGCACATAAGGAGTAGAGAATACCTTTCTCCTTCTACATCATGGCACATAAGGAGTAGAGAGTACCTTTCTCCTTCTACAA
Source organism: Myodes glareolus (assembly GCF_982192425.1). Lineage (NCBI taxonomy): Eukaryota > Metazoa > Chordata > Mammalia > Rodentia > Cricetidae > Myodes > Myodes glareolus. The sequence goes on along the minus strand of NC_142041.1, from coordinate 17,912,902 downwards.
ACTACTCTGACATTTCATTGTAGCATTATCTGGATTCTAGAGTGACAAAAAGTGCTTTGTGTTTTCTCTTATTAAAAGGTGAAAGAATAAATGAACACCAGTCAGTAATCACACTCAATGATTAGATGTTCTGCAGCGAGGTATAGAAGGCACAGTCTTTCTAGCATTATGAATGATGTGGACTTCAGAATAGGACCAATGTTCTACTGATTTTTCCAGATAATTTAAAAAATACTGCAAATATGTTGGAAAATTCAGAAATCAAAAAACATCTATTTTGGGAAATAAAATATTTTATTATAAAGTTTGAGTTTCATGGACTCCATCCCTGGTTCGTTAACAGAAAAACAAAATAAAATAAAACAACAACAACAAAACAAAGAGAGGAGAATGAGAGAGGAGGGAGAAGAGGGAGAGTAGAAGAGGAATGAAGAAAGGGGGATTGAAGAGGCCTTTCTGTATCTTTATTACAGAAACAACACCCAGTGAGTGAGGGCACCCCCAATTGTCCCATAGTCATCCTTAAATTGTCATGGCTTCTCTTTCCCTATTTGTCCTCCACCTGGAAGAGTGTCCCAGTGGCTTCTCTCCAGTGCTGGGCCCTCTTTGGCATTTGCTCATGCCGTTAAGGCCCCTAGAGAAATTCAGAATGGAAACTTAAGTCTGAGGTATTTCTGTAGTGGTCGTCTGGTGACTTCCCAGTGGGTCGGACCTCACAGATCTTACACAGGTCTTGACACTTTTCTCATGGTCACTCTAGAGTCCATGATAAAATTACTCCTGTTACTGAATGTAGTAGGAAATGTGTCCTAAAGGAATACAGCTCTCCTTAGCCCTAGAAAAATGGAGGCTTCTGTCTCTCAGATTAGCAATTCAGTAGGAAGGGACAGGAGTTTGGAGGTCTTTGTTGGCTAACATCATGATCTGTATTAAAAGTGTTTGTGTGGTGTGTACGTTCGTGCATGCATGTGCGTTCATGTGTGTGTGTTTGTGTGTTTATTGTGAGTTTCAGAACAAGCTTGAATGGCTCATAAATTCAAGAGGACACAGCAAGGGGACAAAGTCCCAAGATGACAATGTGCAATGGGCGTGCTGAAATGTGCAGCCAGTGTATTGAAATCTAGACTTGACATGCACACAGAGAAAACTCTGTTACTTTTCTCCAGTCACCGGGGACTGAGAAATGATGCTTTCTAAAATCTTTTCCCTTGAGGAAGAAAATTCCTTCCAAACTTTTAAGTAGATTCTATAACTCTTAGGAGATGTTTAAGAGTTAAATACAGCAATCTACTCTAGTTTAAACATCCAGCCTTATTATCCACTTTGACCTTCTTCTGCTTCATTCCATCCACTGATAAGCAACCGTTGTTTCAGGAACTTGGGGAACAGGTGAAATATGGCCTGCTGCTGTTGTGCAACTAGCTCCCCTTCTTCCTCTGTTTTAAGTCCATTATACCAAAGAAGAGGACTCCTAAGGGGAAGAGTAAATGGCTTTTCCTGAATAGACCTCCAGTCCTCTCCACGCTGCTTCCTTCAGTTTCACTGACTAGTAATGATACAACTAGCACTTAGAAACCACATCCCAGTGCCAATAATACCTCTTAATATCTACCATCTATATATTCATATCTATCATTTACCTATCATCCATCCATCTATCTATCATCTATCTATCTATCTATCTATCTATCTATCTATCTATCTATCTATCTATCTATCTCTTCTATTTTCCTATCTGCCTGTCTACCTTATCTATTAACTTAATCACAAAATTTGATGAAATGGGTATTTTCTTTCATGTGTGACTAGAGGTGCTCACGGCAGCCACCATCTGAAATGATTCCAGCTCCTGGGGACAGTACTGTCTTAATCTCCCCCAATTTCACCTGTTAATGGAGCCTCTAGCTTCCCAGTAGAAGCAGAGAACTTCCTAGAACCTTTGGTTTTAGTGGTTAAACTGTAAGTTGAGCATGTACTGACTTTCCTCTGTTCTTTTTCTTTGTCTGTGGTTTCCTATGGACACTTCCTCTCCTGTTACTAGAGTGGAGGTAAGAATTCGTTATTATTCCAAAGTTTCATGTCACTTGTGGTTTTGATTTAACATAACAAGGATTTGTCTACTGAGAACTATAAATTTTTGAGCATTTCTCATGTCTAAAGCTGTTTCATATTTTTATAAAACGATTAAAAAATAAAGTGTCAATTGAGTATTTACTGTGTGTCAGATGCTCTATGTAAGTTATTGTATCCTCAAGGTATCCCCATGACATAGGGACCATGATTGTCTTCAGAAAAGAAACTGAGAAACTCTTTGTACTGCAAGCTCACTCAGGTAGAGATGAGGCGGTTTGAAATGAAGCTAAGTCTTTTTCTTGTGCTTTTCCAAGAGATAATAAATATCAACTTATAGAAGTTTTAACTGTAGTGTTTTATATTAAATTGGCTTTCATTAAAACTCTATATGGCAACCCATCAGAGTTCATGCATCTAATTCCAACCCTCCAAAAGCTGAGTCAGGAGGATCAGATGTTTAAGACCAGGCTGGACTGCATAGCGTGTTTGAGGCTAGCCAGGCTACATAGTGAATTTGAGGTCAATCTGTATTACATGATACTTTGTCTCAACAAGCAAATGAAAGAAAAAAAATACCAATCATACCAATCAAACAATTTACCAGGTGTGGTGATGTCTACTTGTCAGACACTGGAAGCTAAAGCAGAAGTATCAGAGTTCAAAACCAGCCTTGGCTTAATGAAACCCTGTTTTGGAAAACCAGAAACCAAACAGGTGAATAAACAAACCAAAAGAGCTTTCAAAATGCCATGGTGTGAAATAAGTACAAATGACTAATTTATAATAGCAATAATAACCATTGTAGTTAGTGTTATGGTACCCGTTCTCATTTTAACATTGCAGGAACTTTAGGGAGAGGTGTTTTTATTCATACTTTTCCATACAGGGACTCAGATGCAGCAAGGGTTGCTAGACTACATGGGTCACAAAATGCTAGGCCTCCATCAACATTCGGGCAAACAGACTCCAGAACTCGGGCTCAAAGCAGTGTCCTAGCAAGGGGACCAGAAAGTGAGAAGAATGTAAAACTCTAGACACTAGCTTGAATTCCACAGAGTATAATAACTCAACACACAATAAAATGTGGTTCCTTCTAAATCTCATCTCTGCATATTCAGCTGCATTGTTCTGCTACGAGGTGAATTGTTAGCTATTAAGTGGTTCTCCCAGTTCATAGAGGCAGTATACTGCCTCTTCAGAGCTTGACAGTGAAGCCTAGGATATCTACCTATCAACTGAAGGAAGGGACATATGAAGTCAGCACGATAGGAGTTGAAATCCAAGCCATTTGACAATGAAGACACACGTGACATCTTTTGTTCCCATGCCTGTTAACATCACTGTCCTTCATGCCTTTTTAAAACCAAGTATTCTATTGTTGGAAATATATTGGAAATGGACACACAAAACCAACTTTACTCTCCCATGCCCCTGGAGGTTTGTATTTTCCTGCATATAAAGATTAATTGTATGATAGCGTAATAGTGGAATCATAGGTTCCAAGGGCTTAAAGAGTAGACATAGGTCATCTCCTTAGAAGTGAATTCAAATGAAGAAGTTTAAGCATGTTAGTAGATAAATAGATGCTAGACAAAGAATAATTTCCAGCTGAATGTGGTAATGATGCAGGTCATCCCAAGCCTCAGAAGACTGGGACAGAAGATGGTGAAGTTGTGAGGCCAGCTTAGGCAAAGTGAGACCACATTTCAAAAGTAAAAGGAACCACCCCATCCACTTTTGTCTTGTGATAATGTAAATACTCTCAGACTCTGCTGATAGTGAGATATTTATTGCTGGTTTTATGAATTCCAACTTAGAAATTTTTATTAGTCTTAAATTAGCTGTATCTATAGACAAAAATCCACTTTTAGAAATCTATTCTAAGGAAATAATAAGACTTATGAACACTAGGCACACTGCTTGCACTCATGGATATAACATATAAACATCATATGTATCCACTGATAAAGGAAATTGATTAGAATCTCTGTTTTTTTAATGCTCAGACAAGGTTTATAGCATGTTATGAGGCAAAAATGCAGGATACAAAAATGTATTTACAGTTCAATTTTGATATTTCTGTATAAAAAGAATATATAACTTATTATACACAAATATGTAATATAGGAAATATCTGTCTATGGTATTAATATAAATCATGTTAGGTTTATAAATATATTTATGTTCATTTGCTCTTTGAGAATTTCATATGGTTTAATCATATTCTATCCCTGTTTCCCAACCCCTCTTAAATCTGCCCCCACTTACCCACCCAACCTCTTGTTCTTTCTCTCTTTTAACTTCTGGAAAAGACAAAATAAATTTTCCCCATTTTTCTGGTTTTTTAATAAAAAGTGCTTCTTCTTTATACTCTAGTACATTTTGTGTAGAAAAAGTTCTTAGCTTTTGCTCACAGGAAGCACGAGAGGTCATGTCCTCTTCACTGAGGACATTGCGCTTGGCAGTTCAGCAAAGTGACATTTGATCGCTATGCTACAGCGGAGGTTGGCTAACATTCTCTATAAAGGGTCAGATATTAATATATTCACTCTGTGAGCCATAAAGACATTATTAAAACTGCTCAGCCTGGTGGTTTAGCCCAAAGCACCCATGGAAAGTGGGTAAGCAGGTACAACTGCCTTTTTAAAAAAAAAAAAAAAAGAAAGAAAGAAAACTTAATTTGTGGACATACATTCGATGCATATGTAGTTTTCACGTGTCATCAAATATTCTTTTTAGTTTTTCACAACCACTTAAATATAGATATCATTCATAGCTCTCCAGAGAAAATAAAAAGTCTCTAAATCAAAAGCATAAACTTTAAAATAAGAAGGCTATGACCTCAGTCACATAGAGGAACAAGTTGAAGAGACCTTTTTATAGGACATGGTGACCAGAGTTAATAACAATGTAGAGAATTCTTTTAAAAAGAACTCTAAACAGACTTGAATTGTTCTCACCACAAATGATAATATGCATTTGAGATAATGCATGTGTTAACAAATCCAACTTAGTCATTCTATGATATATGTAAATTTCTAAGTATCATACAAAACTTCTGTCAATTGTATTAGTTAAAAAGAAAATTTTTCTTAAGCAAAAGACTGAAAAAATGCCATTTATATGCTACTTTGATAAAAGAGTATCCCTCTTGGTGCATATATGTGAACATTTAAATTGGTTTTAAGAACATGTAATCATGAGTAGTCATCATTGACTGCATTCCCAGGTTTTAAAATATTATCAAAAACCATTGGGTCCTTTTTTGAATCTGGGTCTTTCTTTAAGAGTGGAGTCTGACAGGTCTTGAGTTATACGCGTTGGCCTCAGCCTTAGCAAACAAATGAATCAATGACAGACAAAAGGCAGCACTTTGAAGACAGGGAATGGCTGGGAACCTCCCTCCGCATCACCTTTGTAGGGGAAAAGCGGCAGTTGCTATGTAAGGGGAGATCCGAGGAGAGGGACGGCTATCGAGTTTACCTCCACTACAGCAGCGGGTGTCATAAACCAAACAGGACATAGCTGGCCCTCTGCAGATGCCCTTGGACAAAGTTCAAAGGAAAGAGATGCTCCCTCCTTCACAGAAACAGGAAGGTAGTCCTTCGGAGTATGATTCAGACTTGCTTTAGAAGAGAGGAAACGGGGGAAGAATCGCATGAATGTTCCGTTTGACTTCAGGGCGGTCCTTCATAAGAGACAACGAGGGAGGGATCTGGGACCAAATACCCGTTCTTGCCCCTGCAGAAGGTGTGCAGCCAGGTCTGCAGTAAGGAGGTAATACAGGGATGGGTATCTCCTGGACTGAAGAGATGGTTTACCGGAACAGTCCAGAATAGTCAACCTTCTGTAAAGGGAGCTCTGTGACCTCTGCCCCACTGTTCAAAGGAGTCACAGACCCAGCTGCCCTCAAGACAGGAACTATGTGTCAGGAACTATGCTAGAGACACAGTCTCAGGTGGGCAGTGCAAAAGCCCACAGAAAACACAGGGGTAGAGAGCTTCTCTTCACCTCAACTCCCAGTTCTTGCTGGGAGCACCATTCATATTACTTAATCATAAATTTAGAAAGTCTGTGGACTAAATAATTCAATTTATAGCTGCCCCACTTACACCCTCCCACCCCGTTTGCGCTCTATGCTAGAATCCATTTTGCGAGCTTCGCGCAAGGAGGTTGAGGAAACACATGGACCTCCAATCACTGGTACAAAGGCCCTCTTTAATAGCACCATGGAGGCTTAAATACCCAGCAGTCAATGGCCAACAGGTGAAAATCCCATCCTCTGATCCTCTAGGCAAAGCACAGCTTTTAGTAACTTCAATTAGTAGGCTCTAGTAGGGAAGAGCAGCTGAAGGCCAGGAACCCAATTGGTCCCAACATACAGTCATTTCTGGTATCTCAAATTAGATAGCTGTGTAAAATTTGAGTTTTATAAACATCTTCAAAAAAGTGGGAGAGGTTTAAAGTACCAAAACTGTGACTAGGCAGTTCACTGATTTTTAAGAGGCGATCTCTAGATATATAAGATATATCTTTATATGCATTAATATGTATATATACATAGTGAATATTTGTATGCTTGGGTTGTGAAGGTGATCAAGCATATGTACGCTAGCAAAAGTCTCCAAAACCTGTTCAACTCTCTTCTTCTGCCCTTTTATGCTTTGACTACTAATTCCTTATTTCTGAAGCCATTTTTATTAGTTTTCTGTAGGGTCTTTTTCTTTTTCCAAAAAGACGTGTTTTGTTTGTGCAATTAAAAGGAAATCAGCAATGTGTATTACATTTTGATGTTCATGGAAAAACAAGAGTTAGCTCCATTTGGTAGTTAGCACTCGGCATGAGGACCTGGACGAGTAGCAGACGTTGTGCAACACATTCAACTTTTACAGGATACAGGGTTTTTGTTTTTCCCTGCTCTTATTCACTCTCTAGTTTTTACCAAGAAATGTATGTAGTGGCATTTCGCTTGTATTTTAATAAATAAAACTTGCCTGAGGTCAGAAAACAAAACAGCCAGCCACAGACTCTTACCTCGACCTCAGAAAAGACAATCCTGCCTCCAAGAATCTCAGAATAAGACTGTGTCCAAGAACTGTCTCCTCCTGTTTTATAATCCACTCTAGGGCTGGGATTAAGGCGTGCACCACTACTGCCTGGTCTATAAGGCTGGCCAGTGTGACTGTTTTACTTTTCTGATCTTCAGGCAAGTTGTATTTACTAAAATACCAGTGAAAGGCCACTACAGATTTGTGAGACCGTTGACAAACCAGGATGGGCTCCTTCTGGCTTTTGGCTGTTCATCTGTTTTGTTGAGCTACAGCAACCACGACTTTCTTTTTTTAATGCCACCACAAATTGGCTTCCCTAAGTGGGTTATTTTCTGATTCAAGGCTTTTTATTTTAAATATCCCCTATGAACTAAATGGCACAATAATGGTCCTGCTGCCCAATTACTAAGTGACCAATCCAAACTGAAACTATCTTATGAAACATGGTTTTATTTGGATGCATGGAGTCTTGTTCTAATGAATTTGTTTCAAAGACCGGACAGTGTTGATTTATACATTATGGACTTTTCACGTTCAAATAGTGTTCCCTAAGCATTTAGAAGTTCCCAAACTGCAGTCTGCTGAATTTGCTTACTCTAAATCTTTTATAGACTGGTAATGAAAACTTAACTTTTAGTTAAGTTTTAGTAAATATCTACAATTAATAGCATGCATTTAATGAGAAATATGATTGAAGTTTTCCATTCTGTTAGTGATTAAGATCTCACGGAAACCATAAGAATACAGACACCCATGATGTTGCCTACACATGATAAATATTCAGTAATTGTCAGTGAGTCTCTGAGCTACTATTGTCCCAGTAAAGAAGTGGCATAGCCAAGATGGGGATGTATTAAACATTTTGGGTACTTAGCTCGGTAGCATAGATTGTTCTTAAAGCTGCTGATACTTTTCCATGGGAACAATTAATATGTTCTCTCATCTGTTATTCACCACAATGAATATTTTTCTTGGATTTTATCAGTTTATGTGCAGATCAGTATGTGAGCTGACTGGAGCAAGAACAATCATTCTGACTATAGCCTAAATAACAAAATTGCCCAAATTCATTCAGTTCTCGACCGTTACCAAAGCTTTCCATAGCTTGCGGTACCTAGAAATGACACTGTTGCTCCTGGGGATGGGGAGAATATTCAGATGAAACATTTCAACACACTTGCCAGGACAGCCTCTCCGTATTCCTGTGATGCAGATGTGAGGGGTGGCAGAGGCAGAATGGATGCCAAGAAATTGCATCTGACGGGTTACGCTGCTCATCACTTCTTTCAGCAAATCACAGAAAGACAGCAAAGGCTACTGCGCCCAGTACAGAGGGGAGGTGTGTGATGCAGTCCTGGCCAAAGATGCCCTGGTCTTTTTCAACACCTCCTACTCAGACCCTGAGGAGACCCAAGAGCTGCTGATCCACACTGCGTGGAATGAGCTGCAGACTGTGAGCCCACTCTGCCGGCCGGCTGCCGAGGCCCTGCTGTGTAACCATCTCTTCCAAGAGTGCAACCCTGGAACAGTACCTACTCCCATGCCCATTTGCAGGTAAAACTTTGAAAATGCATATAAAAAGTCATTCTTTGTATGCCAACCGTTTGCAAAAGAAGACATTGTCACAAGCAGTAGGCACGTACATGGTGCACATACATGTATGAGGGAAAAACATTCACACACATAAAATTAATGATTGGCAAAATTTCCCACTCAGCCCAAGAAAGTAATTAAAAACACAAAATTTCTCCCATGTAAAGCATTGATGGCAATCTATGATACAGATACTCTGAATTTGCAGAAAATATTGGTCTGGTTCAATCAAAAAGTGTCTTGCACACCACAAAAAGAGCCCTGTGATATATGTGTGCATATGCACACACACAAAATTTTCTTTCTCTTTGATAGGGATGTAGGACACGTGTTATAGTGTGTGTGTGTGTGTGTGAGAGAGAGAGAGAGAGAGAGAGAGAGAGCGTGTGCGTGCGTGCATGCATGCTACGCAAGCTTGAGCTGCACCCAAGCCCTTACATATTTTCATTATTTTCCCTCTTAAATTATTTTCTCCTCTTATTATCAACCCTAACAACCTTAATTTGGAATTACCCAGGGTGGTCTTGACGCAATTTGTCCTAGGAAGTCCAAAAAAAAAAAAAAATGTTATCTTCCAAATCCCAATTAGTCCAACTAGCTTTTCTTCAGCTCTTCCACACATTCCACAGCCTGTCCAGGCTTAACAGCCTCACACTGTCTCTAATTGGGCATCTCAGGGGGAAGCCCTTAGACCCTCAGGGTGGAACTCTGCTCTCCAGGGAAGGGCTGGCCTAGGAACTCAGGGTGCTCCTGCAAACCCTTGCTGGTGCTGCTGTTCTCTTCCAGGGAGCAGAGCAAGCAGGTTCAGGGGTGTCCTTTCTCAAGGCCGGCCCATCAGGCCCGAGGTGATGGCCCGTGTCCCTTAGTTCATATGCTCTTAAAACTATCAACCTTATTTCTGTATCTTTGGTTTTATTTTTTAAGGTTACTGATTTAATTTTATGTGTATAAATGTTTGTCCTGCATGCATGTATGTGCTCATGTAAGTGCCTATTGATCCCCCGGAACTACAATTACAGATGACTGTGAGCTAACATGGCTGCTGGGAATTGAACCTGGGTCTTCTGCAATGGCAGCAAGTGCTCTAGACCTCTGAACTATCTCTCCAGCCTCTGTACCTTTATTGTTAATACGAACTTCAAGTGACAATATATCAGGGACTCTTATCTAATTCATTCTAAATTTAAGGGGGAAAAAAACCTAAACAAGATAGTATTTCGTCTCATAGCTCCATACACTATACCTTTTAATGCCTCTATCTTATAATGCCTTGCGTTAGTTAAGTCACAAAGAGTTATTTAAAAATGCTTTTGTAAGCAAAGACACCACGATGTGACGATGTTTCATAAATACAAAATTTAAGCCTCACTGCAAATTTGCGTTTAACTCACCGTGGTTCATCAGGTCTTGCTTGTCTTTCAACATTTCAGAGAGTACTGCTTGGCCGTGAAGGAGCTGTTCTGTGCAAAGGAATGGCTGGCAATGGAAGGAACGACCCACAGAAGCCTCTACCGCTCAGGGATGCATCTCCTCCCAGTGCCAGACTGCAGCAGGCTTCCCAGCATGCACCGGGATCCCATGGCCTGCACAAGACTGCCCTATTTAGGTAACATGAAATTCCCTCCAGACTTTGGAAGTTAAGGAAATTTTACTGTTTAGAGTCAAGTAAGGTGTGTCCTTAAAGCGCCTAACATTTTCAGGCTTTCTAGGCTGTTCTAATGTTTTTTGCTTTGCCCTCTCCACACCCGTAACAGCAGAATCCTAATACTACCCTAATCACACAGGTTAGCATAAGAATTAATTTCATTTGTTTTCAAATAAACCGAAGGGCACTTGTAACTGCTGCTTGGATCTTGCTTTATTTCACAGGGGTGCTGAGTGTAACATTTTCAGGGATGTATGGGAAGACTGCTAAGAAATATCTCATAGTTTGTCAGAGGAATGGCGTAAAGGAACAAATAATCCTCTTTCTTAGCCAACGGTGCAGATTTTTTTTAAGCATGCAGAAAATAAGCCACATGTTTGGAAACGCTGACCCCACAAAACCACACCGAGCGACTGCATGGTGCTTTATGAGTTTCGTTTGTAAGGACGATGCTACCCTAACCGCTGGTTTCGTTTCAAAGATGCGCTCTTCGCGTTTGAATGCTTTTCTCTCACTCACTTGAACGCTGGCAGGGAAAGTCGCATTTCTTAGCGGTAGCTCAAGGATCTAGGAGATACCTCAATGCTTACTCAAAACCAATTTTTATCCTTTCCCCCTCAGATTATAAAAAAGAAAACATAACAAGTAAGTAATTCCGTTTGTGCCTCTGAAATCTTCTGTGTCTGTAAGTGGATTCGTGCATGTATTATTTACCTTGCCCTCCCAGATCTCCAGAACAGAATGTACTGAGCGTCATCGGCCCCCACACACAGTGGTGGGGCTCATCCCCTGCCTCAGCTAGGACGTGATGCTTAGCGAAGAGAACAAATACATCTCCTTTCTCAAGATGGTTGGCCTTTTTTATACCCCAGATGTTTAATAAATCTGGGGTTTAACCACAGATTTTGGATTCTGCAGCAACAGTTTCATGCTATGTAATTTTTTTGGATAGAAACAAATACTATTTTTCTCTATTGAGCTGTTTTCTGATCTTCATTTGTAACAAGTCTTTCTTTTTTGGGGGGTAATAGGTGTACTTTTTAAAAAAGAATTTCTTAGTCTTCTTTTAGTCCTTGAATTTTTATACACAGATTCTGTATTAATTACAGAATGTTTTGTCATTTGAACCAAGTGGGGAAATGAAAAGGCAATAAATCATCGATAATCCTACTTTTCATAATATTTTGTCTTAATTCTAAAATTAACCATTCTACTAGTAACAAAGAGGAAGCTCTTAGGATGTCATTGGAATCTCCTTTTTCTTGCTGTGTTTATTTATTAGTAGTTCTTTGGGACTTTCGTGTGACACATTTTTGATCGTGTTCATTCATTTAACCCACTCCTCTACTCAACTCTTCCCTGCCCTCCCAAAATCAAACCTTCAAGACCAATGTGGGCCATTGTTTCTATCTGAAGACTCAGAAAATCTGATCCTTCTTAAAAGGCGCTCAAATATAGTGGGGTTTTTGGTGGTGATGGGGAACAAACCCATGAGCAACTCGATGTCAGACAAGCTTTCTACATCTGAGATGCATCCTGGATTGTCTTAGACGTGATCTCTTTCAGTAGCTCACGCTAGCCTCCAGCTTTCTGGCTTTGATTCTTCCCCAGCTGCAAATGTTGCCACCATGCACTGGCTCAGAGTGACTCCTCATCTGCCCTACACACTGGCTTCAGCGGGAAAACTTTAAGAAGTGTGGCTGCCCGGGTTCCCCACATACACATTCTGGAGCATTTGGTGTGGAGTGCAATCTAGGATTTGAGCTTCCTCTTACTTTTTTTAAATTGATACATAAAATTGGACATATTTGAGGAGTATTTTGTGATGGTTTGATTTCCTGTATTAGCATTCAAGCCAGATAATCCTGTCTCCTCATCTACCTATTTATCATTTCTTTGAGGCAAAAAGCCTCAAAACCATTTCTTAATGTCTCTGTAATATAGAATTCTGTTTTCTGACTGTGGAATAGAACAAGGATTAGTTTTTGTTTGATGGTTTGGTTTTGATGGTTGCTGTTGCTTTAGGATAGCCACCTTTTAGTATAGTGTTTGCAAAGCTAAGCAAAATAATTTTGTAAGGGTCATCAGGAGGGCCAGCAAGACAGCTCAAAGGGTAAAGGCACTTGCTGCCAACCCGGATGGATCAGTCCCCAGGACCCACATGCAGGAGAGAAAGAACTGCTACAAGTTGCGACACTCAACAGCACAAACTAGCTACGGATGTTAATTTCTTGACTTCAGAAAACAATTTTTTGAGATTTTTATACATTTGAGAAAATTAGCTCCAGCTCTTGCAAAAAGATAATTTTCTCTGGACATAGGTGGGAAATGTCTGTGCTCTCTGAGTCAAAAGAAATAGTCTTTTCTGCTAGCTTAATTCTAGCAAGGAAAGTGTCCTGAATACACACACCAACTCGTGTTTGATGGGAATGTTTTAAACATTAAAATATTCTTCTTTGCATGATTTATTTTTTAAAAAGATCTTATTACATTTATTTACTTAGCCTGTGTGTGCATGCGTTTGCATGCACGTACAGGCCAGAGGACCACTTGTGGGAGTCAGTTCTACCATACGGGTCCTGGGAATCAAGCTCAGTTCATCGGGCTCGGTGGTAAATGCTTTACACACTGACCATCTTGCAGGTCCTGCTTTATGGCTTCTCAGTAAATTCCAAATGTCATTACTAGTTCACTTTGAGGTGCAACTGAGAAACTTTTAAAGTCCTTCTTTCTCTTTGCATTAGTTTTTTTCTTGCTCAACATGGGAGCAGAGTTTCAGCAGTCTCTGGGGTTGTTTTGTGTTAACCTCGTCTTTTGCTGAATATGCCATGACTTTGCCATATTTACATCACTCTGCGCTAAACAGACTGTTTGTCTCTTCTGTGGGATTCCACATGCCTTCCTGGCACGCTCAGCAGTGCGCCTGCCTTCTATTTCAAAGCCTCTGTAGAAGCAAAACGCAGTCTGGATTACTCTGGTAATGGAGGGCTACATCTCTCCCATTCACTGTCCCTTCCAACTTTGCTCTCACCACTTCTGCACCTAGAGAATCTGCATAGCCCAATTCTGGCAAACTGATTAGTGTGGTTGTGCACAGTCTCTCGTGAGTCCCCCAACAACCCTATGGAAGTAGGTACCGTGAACACGCTCCGTTCTACATACTAGTCAATGTGAGGAACAGGTCAGCTGACTCCCCTCACCTTCCACCCTCCCTGGGTCCTATGTAGCGTTGGGGTTAAGTTAGTATTCAGGCCCACTCTGTCTGATGCTGGTTCTACCATCAGATTCCTCCTCCTCCACAACCTATGTAGAGTAGGGGTTAAACCAGTATTCAAGCCCTAATCTGCCTGATTCTGGCTCCATTATCAGAGTCTAATTTTTCAATTGTTGCAACTGATGGTTTTCCATTACCCCCCCCTCCTTTGTAAATTTCCAAGACCTGACATGAAAAGTTTGCCTGGCTGTTCTGATAGATTTGCTCTATAGGAAATGCTGTTCTGGGGAAGCTCCTCCCATCAGCCAAAATGTTTCTGATTCTTAACCATCCAGACAACTTGACAGTCTTCTTGGCAGCATTTCAATAAATGAATGCTTTGCTTCTAAAATTCAGTTTCCACCATGGTCAGGTACTACTTTGGCCACAGATGAAGTGAGAGAGGAAGGGAAGGAGAGAGAGAGAGAGAGAAAGAGAGAGAGAGAGAGAGAGAGAGAGAGAGTTATGTAATGAACTAATATTTTAATCAATCATTTGAAATGCTGGTTGGGCCCATCTTGTGGGGACGGGAAAGCTAGAAATTCACAGAATCCGAGTTGGAAGTGATGTCAGCGGTTCTCTCGTGTGTTTCCTCCCACGGGGAGAACATCCTCTGAGTTGTCTCTGCAAACATTCCCTCTCCCAGCTCAAACTCACCCCTTTAACTGTGAGAACATTTCGGCCATGTCGAACTAAACTTGGTCCTCTATAGCTTCTAATTGCTGGTGTTTTTTCCATTCCTTTGGCTCAGCCTCTGTAGCACAGACTTCAAAAATACTTGGAGACACATGCCCTGCCTCCTTGTCGTTTCTTCCTCTTTCCACTAAACATTCCCATCTCCAACTTTTTCTCCTGTGAGTTGAGCTCCAAAGTCCACACCTTCATGTCTGCCCTACACTGGCAGTAGGAAGACGGAGGGATGTTCAGGACTAGGACAGAATGCAGCAGACAGAACATGGTCCGGATAATTAGAATGCAGTAATTGTCTGTGAGTAAGGCTTGTTCTTTCATTAGTGTTGAGTAAACTTACGCTTATTGCCTAATCACCTCTCTCAATGATGTAAGTTCAGCCCTAGCACCACGTGAAAGAGAACCGGGATGGCACACACTCGATGCCAGTGCTGGAGAGGTAGAAGGAGAGGTAAAAGCAGGACGCTTCCTAGGACTCATTCTTTTAAAACTAATTTTTGGCAAGTTATTTTTCCACTTTCCTATGAAAGCCAGGTCCTAGCTTTTCGTTCACGTTCCTCATTCCGCCCACTTTTAGAACCTTTAGCATCTCTAGGGAGAGCCTCAGAATACCTTTCCCTTGATGTTTATTTCCCTGGCATCAGGTTTTTCCTTGCAGAATGACTGTCTCTAGACTTTTATTTAGAGAATTAGATGAAGTTCCCAGCCATGTCATCATTATCTACTTAGGCTAAAATTAAATATCTTGTATTATTGCTTTTTATTCTTGTATTGATGTCTCTTTCAGATTCAGATGGTCTGTAGTTAGATGCTTTATGTATTTCCTCAAAGGAGATCTTGAGAGTGAATCCTTGAGGTGGTGAATATCGCCCAATAGTCTTCTCTGACCCCAGTAACTGGGGTGAAATAGCGCGACAGGAAGATCTTAAGTGACATCGTATTTCTCCATCCAGCCTGTAGATGTTATTGCATTTTCTCTAGCTTCTAGTTTGGAAAGCAAGTATTTCAATGTTTCTGGCTATTTTTTTTGTGTGTATTTTTTCCTCTGTCTGGGCAGAAGCTTTTAGCTTTTCTCTTTATTGGTGGTGTGTGTGTGGTAGAAATCCTGTCAAACAGTGTGCATCACACATCTCTTTCTGAGTCTTTTCTTAGAAGGTCCTGTTAGGAGCTAGAGATCAGCCACAGTAGGGATGATGTCATAGACATTAGGGAGACATCTTTCTAATGCACCAAGCTGACCAATTGCTGCACTGCTTGAAGCCTCCTGTGATTTTCTCCACTTGTTGCAAGGCAAAGGCCAACCAACTCCCCTTGGCTTACGAGGCTTTCTTATGTCCTAAAGATGATATCTGCATTAACTATAAAAATTCCCATCTGCAGCAATGCCACTGTCAGGTGCACTTTGGGAGAAGTCCAACAGCTTGCTTCCAACCCAGTAGATGCATTTCTTCCTTGGAAAACATTATCTCCCCACCCTCATTCCACTCAACTGTCATGATGCCCCCTATGCAGCCACCTACAGTAGCCATGCTGGCTTTGGCTTATTAGCATACAGTAACAAAACCACAACAGAAGGTGAAGCTTGTAAGCCACAAAAATCTGTTTCTCAGAGTTCTGGAAGTTGGCTATCCAGGATTAAGGCATAGACATATTTGGTGTCAGGTGACGATACATATTACTGCCTTATATATAGTTTCGGATGTCACGGTCTTCCCACAGGGGAAAGGTAAAGATGCAAAGTTTGTTAACCAAAACTTAAGGATAAAGTGGAAATATAATGGAAATCTGACTTGGTCGTTTGGTCCAAAGAGGTAGCTGACACAGCTCTGGAGAAAACCCAAGCAACTTGTTCTGCTGAACAACAAGCAAAGAGTCATAATAGAACTAGCCAGAAAGGAAGGGATGTTTGAAACCATACAGAACAACTGATGAAACTATGCCAATTCTTGTGTTTTAAAAATAAATCTTTCAGAGCGATCATGGGGTTTTAAAACACACATCATTAAAATCTACTTTCTAATAATTTAGTGTATGTTTGCGTGTGTGGGGGTTGGGTGGGTGAGTGGATGGTTTGTGTGTGTCTGTGTGCACATATGTATGTGGGTAGACGCACCCGTGTGAACATATGTGGAGATTAGACATTGATGTCTTCATCACTGTCAGTCTTATTTTTTCAGGCAAGAACTTTCACGGAACTGGGTACTCACTTAATGGCTAGGTGGGCCAACCAGCAAACTTTGGGACCCAGCTGTCTATGCCCCCTCCCAGTTCTGGGGTTACAAGTTCATGTCATCACACTCAGCTTTTCACTGGGTTCTGGATATTGAAACTCCCATCCTCATTCTTGTGTAGCAAAGGTTTTATCTACCAAGTCAACTTTCTGATATTTTTTTGAGAGAACAATTACCCTGATAATATCATACCAACTTTAGAAGTTATATCATATTATCTCGTGTATTATGTGCAATATGAATAGCTCTATAAAATCCACATATAAAAATAACATTAATCTGTATCTTTCAGTGATGATTCCTTACTGTATTTAGAATGAGGAGTTTGCTGACCTTTGTAAAGTTTCCTTTGGATTGAGAAAACTGGTGGTGACTGTGGACCAGTGTTAGGCCCTAGGCCCACCACGGCTGTGTCTTGATAAGTCAAGCTGTCACCAGCCCCATGCAGATGTCTATTGCTGTATTGAGTGTTCTCCTGTACCATGTGCCTTCCGAAAGTCACAGCAGTGACTAAGCTTGACCTCTACAGTTCAAAACCACTTGCTTAGCCATCAGTGGGCAGCGGTTTTCACTATGTCCACTCCTCGACAAGAAGTCACACATAAACACCCCTACACTTTCACGAATGCTGTGTTTCAAATGGCCCTGGGCACTCTTGTACTAAAG
Source organism: Myodes glareolus (assembly GCF_982192425.1). Lineage (NCBI taxonomy): Eukaryota > Metazoa > Chordata > Mammalia > Rodentia > Cricetidae > Myodes > Myodes glareolus. The sequence continues at coordinate 17,895,700 of NC_142041.1, read as the reverse complement.
GTTTTCTTTTGTTCAGCTAGCAGTGGTGAGCTGCCCCAACTCCAAACTAAGTAGGCAGATGGAGGCACTTCTTACAGCCTTTCTTTCATTCACTTTATGAATGCCCTTTTCTAAATGCCTTTGGCTCCTGTTGAAATATGGTTTTCTTTGGTGTTTTTGATTGTTTATATTACTATTTTCCCGCTTATGAAACCTGTATTCTCTTACTGTACTGGGATCAGTCAGCAAATGCTCACTTAGGCACTTCTGAAGCTCTGCCATGGTTGGCGTGTGCCCTTTGCTTTCATTCTAATGTTTCTGGGTTACATCCTAGCACTGGAACTTCTGTAATGGGTTAAACGTGTGTTCTCTAGGTGGGACGTATTGTGATAACTGGAATTTTAACTCTCTCGTCTCCCAAGTGTGTTTGTCATTATACAATGGTATTTAAAAGTAATTTCGTGCTTATGGTTCTACTCCTCAGGCATATTTTTATTCATATTTCATAAATACAGTATTTATTCATACTGATTTCCTATCATTTTCTCTAAGATTTTGAAATGTGATTGCATAATTACATACTATTTTGTTTTTCTTGATCTTTGAGTCTGTCGAGACAACCCTTCTTAATTGCTACCTTTGTGGTCTTCTTGTCTTTTTCCAATTAAAATTCCACTCATCCAACCATGTTCTAAATATTTAAAAGACTTGCACTTGATTCATGTCTGTCATTTGGAGTGTGTGTAGTCTCACTTAGTAACTTCTGCTTGCACACGGGTATTGTGTCCCCTGTTTTCCTTTTGTTCTCAAGAGTTACTGTTGCTTGTCTAAGGTCTCACATTCCATTCCTTCTCTTCCTCGTGTGTAACAGAAGCTGAGAAAGCCATGAGTTCATCAGGGACTGCAATTTTAGGCTAATTTTATACATGCCATTAAGACTTTTGTTTCCTGACCTCTAACTATGGCTACCTCTAACTTTTTAACCAGAAAAGTCACAGATTTCTCTTTTTCTCCGTCGTCCTATTGGATTCTATTTAATCTCTTACTATTTGCATTTTGGGCGAGAGAACAAAGCTGTGCATTTATGCCTTTGAAATTTATTGAGGTTTATCTTTGCGGCCTAGTGGCAGCCACATCTGTCAGTCTTCCCCAGATGTTTGAGGAAAAGATCTTCTCTTTTTAGGCTACAAAGCTGATTCTTAGCTGTCAGGACTGGTTTTGGTTATGCATAAAATATTCTGTATCCATGGCTTTTGTCGTCACTCACTCTGCAAAGATAATTTCAAGGTATCCATAATAAGGCTTTTAAACTACATCCACCATGACTTTGCAAGCAGGACAACGTAAGGGTGGCATCTGTCTGTTCCGGCACAAATGCAGATTTTGCTTGTTTTCTTAATCTTATTGGCCTTTTCATATGGGAGTTTGACTAGAGTTTAATTTTTAGATGAATTGACTTCTGCTCCTTTTTATCCCAATGATTTCATTGCCCATCTTCTTCCATTATTTTTATTATTTGTAAACCCACTACATACATGTTCAAACACACACACACACACACACACACGCACGCACACACACACACACACAGAGAGAGAGAGAGAGAGAGAGAGAGAGAGAGAGAGAGAAGCTCAGCTCAGATTTTCTAACCTTCAGTCTCATCATGTGAAAATATTTTTAGTGTGTATTTTGAGTCAGGCATAAGGAGTCTAAGCCTGAGATTTATATTTCTTTCACAAAACCCTTTTTCTCCTCCGAGTCTCCTCTTCTTTGCAAATGAACCTTATTTGATTCTTAATCCTGGACTTTACAGACAGCTCACCAAGGAGGTCCTGACATCCTAGCCTATCGTTCACACTGCAACAGTGCGTGCTTCTGCTCAAAAACAGACTCTGAAAGTTTCCAAAATAAGCAAGAGGCACTGTTGTTTCCTTGCAGCCTTCCCGCCGATCACGTCCTCCAGGCCAAGTGTGCACATTCCACATCTGCCTTCCTCCACCTCTTCCTTCGCCGTCTCCCCTGCATACTCCATGACGGTCATCATCTCCCTCATGTCCAGCCTCGCTCTCTTTGCCCTCCTCACCATCGCCACTCTGTACTGCTGCCGAAGAAGGAAAGAGTGGAAAAACAAGAAACGGTGAGGTTCGAGTCCAACCCCGCCACATACAGTCATGCCTTATAGCCCACATAGTTCTGGAACTGGGGACTAGAAGAAAGAGTGTCTGCCACACCACCGTCACCGTACTAACGCCCATGCCCTGGCTGTAAAATTAGACACCTCACTTGAACTTTAAAAATGTCACAAGTACCAAAGTCAGTTTTTCCAACAGAGAGAACTTAATCATTTGGCGAAAATGGCTACTCCTGCATCCTGTCTTCTCCCACCACTGCCGCTGATACAGATAGTGATAAAATGGGCCTCTCGACTAGAGGCCAAATGACACACTTCGTTGTTCTCAAGCCCAAGAGCCCTCAGCAAACTTAGTACTACACACTCTAGGCATTTCTAAATATCCGTAAGGACCAAGATCAAAGGCTGTTGTTGGTCTCACCTCTCTCACCTGCAGGGAATCAGCGGCCGTGACCCTCACCACTCTGCCTTCTGAACTCCTGCTGGACAGACTCCATCCCAACCCCATGTACCAGAGGATGCCACTCCTTCTCAACCCCAAGTTGCTCAGCCTGGAGTATCCCAGGAATAACATTGAGTATGTCAGAGACATCGGAGAGGGAGCATTTGGAAGGGTCTTTCAAGCAAGGTAAAATGAGCCATGGTGTGTGAGGGGCGCAGGGAGGAATCTCTGTTGGAATTCACTACGCTTGAAAAAAAAAATCACTGGATCATTAGACTGATCTACTGTGTGCAAAGTTGATATCAAGTTTCTTAATCCTTTACATCATTTGTTTGAATTGAATGCTATTTTTGAAGATTTATTTATTTTTTTATTTTGCATGAGTTGGTGTTTGGCCTGCATATATGCATGTGCACCAGGTGGGCGCAGTACCCACAGAGGCCAGAGGAGGGCACTGGATCCCCCTGGAACTGGGATTACAGATAGAAGTGAGCCTCTGTGTGGATCCTCAAAGCAGTCAGTGCTCCGAGCCATCTCTCTACCCAACATGTTTATTTGGAAATCTCAATAACCCCCTTTTTACTAGAAAATAGTATATCTAGAAAGAATGTAGTGTGCTGCACTTAAATTTGTAATTTATAGGAAATCCAATAAGCAGTTTACAAGAAGTTACTAGGAATTCAACTATATTTCCCTTCTAGGAAATAATTTTCTATACATTTTAGCCATAATTTCTTACATTGCTTTGGTAACACTGCTTACTTCCTTTTCTTCTCTCGATTGTCATTCTCCGCTTCATTTCAAGTTTCCTTTGAATTTGTGTTTAAGAACTCAGAATTTGACTTCTGTAGACATTAAATGGACATTCATGGAATATCAAAACAGACAGGGAAAATGTACATATTAAAAAAATAATGAGTTCAGGAAAGGGGTATCTTACAGTCAATCATAGCTCATTTCTTGGCTTTATGTAAAATGGAATAAATACCCACTCTGTGTGGACGCTGCTCCACAGACATCTAGCTGAGCATCAGGATATGGAATTGGACTTCATCACCAATTTTCAGTCCTGTCGTTATGCAGGCAAGGCCCTATTTCCACTTAACACAGCCTTGATTTTGAGGTTGCATTTAAAATGAAAAGTCTCACACACTATGAGACTGGCAAGTTGCAACTTTAGGCTGTATGGGGACCATAAAAGCCGTTGGCTGTAGTCTTCACCGTTAAGGAATTTGTATTCAGACTAATCAATAGGGGGTTACAATGGACATGTTAGCTCTCTCTCTCTCTCTCTCTCTCTCTCTCTCTGTGTGTGTGTGTGTGTGTGTGTGTGTGAGAGAGAGAGAGAGAGAGAGAGAGAGAGAGAGAATGTGTGTTTATCTTCTAGTTCGTAAGTAACACACTATTAAAAATAATCTATGTTGAAAATAACTAGTGAATGTCCTGATTGGCATAAAGAAGTTGAAGCATGACTACTGACTACTGTCTTCCTTTGGTTTGTGGCTCAGGAAAGGCTGCATGGTGGGGGCTCTATAAATGTGAATAAATATAATTCCAGGGTATAAACATCCCCATCTGCGGTTTATCTCTTAGGGCTCCAGGTCTACTTCCTTATGAACCTTTTACTATGGTGGCCGTGAAGATGCTGAAGGAGGAGGCCTCTGCAGACATGCAAGCAGACTTTCAGAGGGAGGCGGCCCTCATGGCAGAGTTTGACAACCCAAACATTGTGAAGCTCTTAGGTATGAAAATGTCACCGAAGGAAAAGGCTTCTTCAGAGAAGACCTTTTCTAACCTTTCTTCCATCAGTGGGATGTGTCTCTTTCCTCCTTTCCTAGTTTAGAATCTTCATCCACTTTCTGACATACAGTCCACCCCAGCTTTCAGACACTCGGGAGCTCACAGATACCCCTTTAATTCCATCGCTTCCAACTGTCTCAGTCACTACTGCCTCTGTTCTGACTAGAAACTGTTTCAAGCATCTCCTCACGAAGAACATTCCCTTGACACTAATTCACCATCACAGAATTTAGTAAAGGCTGGAAGTATGTATATCATATGTCCACTTTATTTCTTCCTTAAACTAGACCATCATGATTTCAATCATATTTTTGTTCATTGTTATGTCTCCATTTCATCACAGATTCATAAATTTAACAAGTATTCCCTGAACAGTTTATAAAATTACATAGAAATAGATAAACCTTTCAACATTATCAGGCCTTGTGGAGCTTACATTCTTTTGGGGAGATAGCAGAGGTAAACATGCATAAATGTGGCTTATATGCCTCTGATTTGTTTTAAAACTCAAAGTAAAGGAAGACTCTTTGGAATGTGAGCTACTATCTTTGAAGACTTCAGTGGACATGTGACATTTGTGTAAAGGCCGGGCTGATACGAGAGAACACTGTGGAGAGACTGGAGAATGCACAGGCCCCACGGCAAGCTAATCTAGTGCCGAAAGCACAGCAGACAGGGCTGGGAAGAGGGTGCTCTGCGCATAGTGTTCACTGTACCAACATAGGGCCTGCGTTTAGATCCCCTGCACCCACGTAAAGGCTGGGTATGGTGACACATGCCTGTAAATCCCAACACTGGAAGAGCAGACAAGAGGATCCCTGGGACTTGAAGTCAACCCTCCTAGTGGGGTTGGTGAGCTCCAGGATCAGTGAGAGACTCTGTCTCAAGGAAAGAAGGTAGGGGGCAACTAAGGAAGACACATGACATTGGTGTCTATACTCCATACATGGGCACATGCATGTGCACACATACCTACACACACATACACCCTTACACACAAACATAAACATGTGCACACACACACACACACACACACACACACAGAGAGAGAGAGAGAGAGAGAGAGAGAGAGAGAGAGAGAGAGAGAGAAAGAGAATAGAAAAGTGATGGAGATGGTTTAAGAGAGTGATGTAAGGCTGGATTCAATAGTAAATGCAGTGGGGCAGTAGGAAGATCCTGCAAGGCCTTCACATAAAGAACAAAAGAATACTGAGAGGGGGAGAAATAGTCTTCCTCAGGGAAGAGCTCACAACTCTTATCCAATACCAAATGGCCAGCCCTGACAATGTACAGACAAGTAACATTAAATAGACTAACCAGGTTGTATTTAGAATATGCCTGTTATACACACACACACACACCTACACATATGCATGTAATAACAATTAATGAAAGGAGGCTGTGAATTTGAAATGAATAAATTTGAAACAAGGAGGGGGAAATGAAATAATTAGAGTATAATCTCAAAAATGAAAGGCAAAACCCCCTGACTTTTGAAATGTAAGTAAAATGGGAATCAAACAGAAAGTCTAGCCAAGAAGTGCCAATCCATGGCATGACGTGATTCACACCCTCCGCCCCCCCCCCCAGAAAGTCTGTGTCTGCTTTGTTGAGCAGGGTTGAAGGGAAGGCACTGAAAACAAGAGCACAGTGAATGGCGTCTTTCAGTATGCAGGAAAAGACGCTGGCACAGGTCAGGGAATAAGTGGTGAAGTAATAAGAAGGCATGGGTCTGTGTGCAACTTGAAGGTGGAGCCAAAGAATCCCGCGACAGAGCAAATGTGATTTTTGCAACAAAGAAGGGAGACAAGAAGAAGACCACACATTTTGTTTAGGCTTTGCTAACACCCAACAAGAACCAAGATTCATACTACATATAATAATTGGAGGTTGAAGAAGGATCAAGAGTTCAAGAGTTCAAAGTCACAGTTGGCTCAAAATGAACAACCGTGAGACTACATTGCATGCACACTTTTTCTTGAGAGGAATATGTTGTCCAAAGCTTCCTAATGTAAGAATTCTTTCCAAACCAATTCAACTATTGTAACAAGAGCAAAGTCACCTGATACTATAGGTAAATAATTACTGACAAAAACCCAAAGAAAATTGTGTAGGAGGGAAAGTGAAATGTGACCAACCTTTGACTTCCTATTGAATGTACACATTGTCAGCTAAAATCCTTTGAATTAAAGAACTAACTAGAATCTATTTCCTATTTCTCCTATTTCCTTCAAACTGAAACTTCTAGTTTTGCCCTGAAAAGCATAATAAATCTAACAGTCTTTCTTTATTGTAACATGAAACTATGCCCATCAGACATAGTGGCACAAGCTCAACATTTACTTCTCACATATAGTAAGATGCTAAGGTTTTTCAAATGTCTTCCTCACACTACATAAAACTCTGTGTGTATGAACATTACTTTCTTTATAGAATGGACATCAAAGATAAAACTCTAAATTTCAAAGTATTTTACTACAACCACCTAAGAAATTCCTCTAAGAATCTTGGGTTCTTTGTATTTTTCTTCCTAAATGTGGTAGATATTTCTGTAAATGGAAGTTTCTGTCCCTCCTGGTTCCACAGCCATTCAGTTCCAAGGAAACACACAGAGGCTTGTGTTAATTATAATTAATATTTGGCCTATTAGCTCAGGCTTATTATTAACACGCTCTTACAAATTTAATTAGCCCATAATTTTTGTCTGTGTTTAGCCACATGATTTGGTATCTTTTATCAATAAGGCATTCTCATCTTGTTTCCTCTGCATCTAGCTAGTGACTATATCCCTTCCTTTCCTCTTCCCAGAATTCTCTTAGTCTGGTCACTCCATCTATACTTCCTGCTTGGCTACTGACCAATCTGCATTTTATTAAACCAATGCAAGTGGCAAATTTTTACAGCGTACAAAAGCATTATCCCACAGCATATTTCTTGTTCTCATTCTTCAGAGAACTAAACAGAATGATTACGTCACACATTCCCAGAAAACCCCTATTTCTGAATTCACTTACCATATATTACTTTGCACCTGCTCTCCAGATACCTGGTCAGTTGGAGGGATTTAAAGAAACAGGGAATAATCTCTCCATTCCAAGAGATAAAATGTGTGAGAAACGTCTCTAATACAATGGATGTGTATGAAGGAAGGTGGTAGGTACTATACGGAAAGATAACCGAGGGGAAAACATCTTTCTGGATTGGTCCTTTAATTTTGGAATGCTTTTTTACTGTGTAAAGACTCAGCCTAACCAAGATATTATTTTGATTGCAGGCGTGTGTGCAGTAGGAAAGCCTATGTGTCTGCTCTTTGAATACATGGCCTATGGTGACCTCAATGAGTTCCTCCGAAGCATGGCCCCTCACACCGTGTGCAGCCTCAGTCACAGTGACCTGTCCACAAAGGCTCGGATGTCCAGCCCTGGTCCTCCACCCTTGTCGTGTGCAGAACAGCTCTGTATTGCCAGGCAAGTGGCAGCCGGCATGGCCTACCTGTCTGAGCGCAAGTTTGTCCACCGGGACTTAGCCACCAGGAACTGCCTGGTGGGGGAGAACATGGTAGTAAAAATTGCAGACTTTGGCCTCTCCAGGAACATCTACTCTGCAGACTACTACAAAGCTAATGAAAATGACGCCATCCCTATCCGTTGGATGCCACCTGAGTCCATTTTCTACAACCGTTACACCACAGAGTCGGATGTGTGGGCTTACGGTGTGGTCCTCTGGGAGATCTTCTCCTATGGCCTGCAGCCATACTATGGCATGGCCCATGAGGAGGTAATTTACTATGTGAGAGATGGCAACATCCTCTCCTGCCCCGAGAACTGCCCCTTGGAACTGTACAACCTCATGCGCCTGTGTTGGAGTAAGCTACCCGCAGACAGACCCAGCTTCTGCAGTATCCACCGGATCCTGCAGCGCATGTGCGACAGAGTAGAGGGAACGGTGGGTGTCTAGGGTTGACTGTGCTCAAACAACCCCCAACAGGCTCTTTCCAGATGGTGGGCCGGAGAAATCCTACAGCAGAGGCTGGATAGGACCAGAGAGGAAAGGGTTTAACATAGACATCCCAAGCCAGTAGCTTGTTTGCAGCAAGAAACAGATCGCGAAAAACCCACAGATTAGGAGGGTCCCATTGAAATAGGAGGTTGGAGAACCAAGCTAGGAAAATTAAGAGGACCGTAGGTGGCGCTTCACCCTCAAAGGGACAGTTCTGAATATATACTATATAAAGAGAATAGCTCGGGTTCCGTTTTTGCATCACCGCTCAGACTGAGCGTGCAGTGCTCAGTTGAACCCAAAGCCGTACGTGCAGCTTCGTTTTTTTTTTATTATTTTTATTTTTCAGTTTCATTTTTGAAGGAAGACACTCTGTCCATTGTAAAAACAGTGTGTCTCTGCGCATTTAGATGAGGACAGGAAACTAAAGACAGGAAGCCATTCTTTCATTACTCAAGACACATGACCGGTTCTTTGTGTTGCTTTTCTCCTTTCTCGCGTTGAATGTGCAACCACATAGTCTCATTCTAGAGCTGCGCGTCTATTTTACTGATGGGTTTTTAAGGGATAAGAAGTGGAAAACCTGCAAGCTCTGTGCTGACTGCAGGTCCTGGCTTCTTTTCTCTGCCTACTCTCCCCCAGAAGCCCTTCCTTGTGTGCCCTCAGCTTCGAGGTGATTTTTTTCGCCTCACTCCTCCTGTTTTTCTGCAAAAAAATATTTCATAACTTACCAACTTACCTTGCTTTATGAAAACTATATTGACACATTTTTTTTCCTTAAACTATCATAGGCGACAGATACATTTTATTTTTATCTCTGTCAAGTATGGTATTTTTCTTTTCTATGTGCTCTTGGGTTTGCCGTACAGTAATTATGTTACCACAGGCCACTTAATATTGTAAAATATGAGGTATAATATCAGTTATTGCAAGATGCTTTGTGGTTCCAAGTTATTTCACAAGGAATGTTTTTGTCCATTCTGACTGGTTGTCTTTTAGAAGGCATTTTGATTGATGGGTTCTGTGATTAGCAGAGCACTGTGCAGAACTTCTACACAGTGGATCAAACCACCACGTTACTTAATATGATTGTTTTAACTTCCTGGACTCAGGACCCCCCGTACCTAAAGTTCTTCAGTGGAAACCTACACACATACATAAGGACCTGTGGAGGTGACTTATCATCTGTCATCTATGTGTGATTTCAAAGCCTACACCATATACCTTGTTATTGTTTTTCTAAGGGTTTTCAATGACTAGGAAGAAAGCCTATTTAGTATTATTAATTTCAACCTATCTAAACATCCAATGGATGGCATGTTTGTCTCAGCATGAGTTTTACTTGCACTTTTGAATTAAAACCACTAAGTTATTTCCTTTGTAGCCGGCTAGAGTGTGGCACAGTGTAGGAACATGGGTCCAGTACAGCAATTTGAAAAGGGAGAGATGTTACTAAGTGCAGGATTGTATCAATAAGTCACCAGTAAGTCTGTGAAAGTGTCCAGATACCCAACACAGCCAAGCACCAGGTTATTTTGCACATGGTGTCAAAATACGTCTGGAATTAGGATAGAGTAGAAAAGGAAAACTTTCCATCACTTCACAGTTTTATTATGAGTTTGTTACATGTTGTTATTATTCTAAAAACGAATAATGTCTGATAATATCTATGGGTATCCCATAATGTAATCAATCTTAGATTTCTGAACATGTAGGATTCTCTTAGTTTCATCATCATAAACAGTATTATGATCACCTACACTTGTACACAGCCCTACGTACCTCTTTACTGGCAGTCCAAGGAAAGAAATGTGTGGATCACATGGCATGCACACTATAACAGCTTTTGCCATGGAGCCTGGAGAAATAGCTCTGCCGAGAGTACACACTGCTTTTGCAAGAACTGGAGTTCATTTCTCGGCACCCAACTTGCAACCACCTGTAATTCCAGGTCCCAGGCATTTCTATATCTCTGGTCTCTGAGGGCATTTGCACTCATGTGCACATACCCACAAGATACATAATTAAAATAATAATAAAAATAAAACTTTTATTGTGTATTGTCACAATCTCTTAGACATGCTATCATAGCTGCATTGTACAAGAGAACCTATAACACTAAGCATTTGCTATGATAAAAAAAATTAATAGCCTTTTATGACCGTTTTTATATGTGGGTACACAAGCATATGCACATGTGTGGGGGGTGTTGCCCAGTGTCATGGTGCACACGGAGAGGACAGAAGACAAGCTCTAGTGTTGGCTCTCATCTTCTCCTTGTTTGAGACAAGATGTCTTTTTGTTTGGCACTGACCTGATAGCTCCTTGGGCTTCTCCTGTCTATAACTCCATCTTGCTGTAGAAGTATAGAGGTTACAGCAGGACTTACTGCATATGGGTTGATGCGGGTTCAGGTCCATCCCTATGAGACAAGGAGTTTACCCACCTAATACTAAAGAAGAGAATGCCATTTTCATTTCAAACTCTGGTGAAATTGAACTGGGCACAGCAGCACAAGCCTTCAATCCTAGTACTTGGGAGCCTGAGCCATAAAGGTCAAAATTTCCAGCCCAGCTTTGGTTACACAATAACAAAATTCAGTCTCAAAAAGTAAAAGTAAGAATTGAAATTTTCTTTTCCTACGTCATTTATTTATAGTTTTGTTTTAGTAATTGCCTGCAGTCTAATTTTCTTACTTTATTCATTTTAAAATTGAAATGTAAGGTTTATTTTATAAAAAGCAAATTGTGCTTCTGCTATACTTCATATGAAGAGAAAATAGATGTACATTCTACCTTCCAGTAAATGTTGTTTTTTCTTATGAAAAGGAAAAATAACAAGCAACAAACATTAATAACATATACTTCACAATAATAATAAGCCATCATAAAAATGAAGAAACACCAACTGCTGCTTTTTAATTTTAATATTACAAAAATATTCTACCACCATTTATCAATAAGTAGGTAGGGAAGTAGAAGGCAGATAGAAGACAGACAGACAGACAGATAGATCATATATAGTTAGGTGAATAAATGATAGAGATGATAGTTACATAAACAGATCAGCAGATGATTGATAGATAGAAAAAGAGAGATGAGAGACAATCTAAAGCAAAGCAGACAGAATGATACTGTTAAACAGATTTGAGTTGTGTTCTTATAATCTAATGTATGCTACTATTTTCTGTATCAAAATATTCATGTACAGCATCACTTGTAATGATTGGATGTATGAATTTATCATAGTTTTTATAATGTAATAGTTCATTGTTGGAATTCTGCTTATATCTATTTTTCATAATAAAATATAATCTTTCAGAATCTTTATTGCTGGATATTGTGAACATTTTTCTTAAGTAATTTCTTTAGATATCACTCCCAGAAGTGGAATCTATAGGTTAAAGGGCACTTGTACTTTTAATGGTTTTGAATATACTGGCAATTCCATTTCTTGATTAACTTGTCAATACATATATCTTCCAGACAAATGACAGAACACATTTCTGGCATTTCTCCCAGACTCACCAATTCTAAGTACATTAGCATTGTGATCATTGCCACTATAGTAACTCAGAATTTTTCATTTTGTAGCTTGTACTTGCAGTTATTTAAATATTGATTATTTTAAATATTTCTCAATGTTTTGAGTACAGTTGAGTTAGGATTTGTGTGATACTAATATTTTTCTGTTGAGTGTACCCTTTTCTCATTGCTTTATAAAGCACTTTATATATTAAAGCATTAAATTTTGTCATACACCTTTGAATCACTGCTATTGTGTTGGAATATAGATTTTCTTGTGTCTTTGTTATAAGTTTTTATTCATTGAAAAATGATGCTGAATTTCAACATATTCAAATGATTAATTTTCCCTAGTTGATGCGTTAATAATGTAAATTGACTTCTTAATATTGAAACCACCTTGTATTCTGAGAATAAATTCTTTTTGGATGTCAAGCTTACATTTAACTTTTGATCTATTAAGATTCTGCACCAACATTTCTAAGTCAAAAATTTGTCATTTCCTTCTCTGTTAAAGTTTTATTTGCAAAGTGATGGTTTCATAGATTTAAGAGATTTTTATGTATGATATTGGCTAATGCTATGGCTTGGCTGTGTCCCAAAGGGTCATTTTATGGAAGCTTGGTCCCCGGGTGACATGACTGAGAAGCCCTGAAACTGTTATAAGACCAGGGGTAGGGTGGTTTGATTGTATGTGGCAAAGGCATTGCAGGCAACACCCTCAGAAGAGATTAGTTCTGGAGTCTTAGAATAAAAAAGTCTTCACAATAGTGGGTTGTCATGAAATGAGGTCACTTCTTTTGTGTGTACCCTACTATGTGTTCCAGCTTCCTCTGTATTTCCTGGACATGTTGTCATAGTCAGCAACCTAGTACCTTACTGTTTGGACGCTCCATCTACCAGAATCATAAGCCAAATAAGGGATCGGTTTCAGGCACTTGGTTATAGCAAAAGGAAATAGAGTAATATATAAGTGTAAAAGGCCCTCAGACCTTAGTAGGCCCCCAGACCTTAGCACAACTGATGCCATGATGGAAGCACCATTCAGGCTATGTAACTCAGCACATAGAAAGCACACCTGCCAAAACTAAAATAAAGACCTAATCCTGATGTGGGATGTCCTTCTGTATATGCGTTGCATTTATTGGGTAATGAATAAAACTGTTTTGGTCAATGACTTAGCAGAGTAAAACCAGGTGGGAAATATGAACAGAGATAGATAGATAGATAGATAGATAGATAGAGAGAGAGAGAGAGAGAGAGAGAGAGAGAGAGTAGGCGGAGTCAAAGAGATGCCATGTAACTGCCAAAGGAGAAAATCGCCAAAACGGAAACTTACCCTGTAAGCCACAGCCTTGTGGTGATACACAGATTAATAAAAATTGGTTGATTTAAGATGTAAGAGATAGTTAATAAGAAGCCTGAGCTAATAAGCTAAGCAGTGTTGTAATTAATTTAGTTTCTGTATGGTTATTCGGGTCTAGGTGGCTGGCAAATGAACGAGCCATCTCCCACTACAAAATGACATCCACTGTGGGACAACAGCATCCACATAAAAACAGAGAGAGCTTAGGAAGGAATCTAGACACAAAAGAACAAAGTTAAGCACAGCTTCTTGGTAGCTGTATTGTTTTTGAATAAGCTCTGTTTGCTGACAGCAAACAGAGACTTGGCTACTTTAAGAGAAGGCTTCCTGACTCAGCATAAGCAGCAAAAACTGAGGCTTCTTTAAAAGATGGCTCCCTGGTTCATGCTGGCAGAATGAACTCTGACTCTTTCAGGAGGTCCTGCACTTAAATGGGGTCTGTGAGCACTGTGTTATAAATTGCTTAATGGCAACATAGACCTACTGTGTCCCTGAAACTGGGGTGGTGTGCATGGCACATAGAGGTGGTGAACCTACCTCTGCCATGTTGGACTGGGCAGAGCACGCAGGTAGGGTGCTGGAGTTGGTCCTAGCCATACCTGCTTAGCGTTTTTTTTTTAAAAAGGGGAGGGGGCTCCTGGTCAGAAAATACTTACAGATATGCAATAAAGACAGATTCAGATGAAAAAGAACTCTAAATGGGTCAGTATTTTAAAATGCACATAGGCTTGGGAGAGAGAGGAAAAGAGTATAGACTGTTATGAAAAGAAGAAAAGTCTTTAAAGAGACAGTGAGAACAATAAGAGAGTACAGTCATAGAATAGATTAAAGGACTAAAGAAAAAAGTCACATAATTGTGGAATATACACAGAGAATCTGAATTATATATATTATTGTGCTTTCTTTGAATTTTTTGACTACAAAGAGATATTTGATTCTAGGGGCTACTAAGTTAAACCAACATAAAGGTATCTTGACTTCAAAATTTGGGTCTAAGGATATGTTACTTGGAAAAGAGGTTTTGCTTTTGTTTCTACAGAGGATGAGAATCTGTGGATTCCTTCCAGGCTAATGTAGTTTGATGGAACAAGACCCTCTGAAAGTTCTCCATGAACCCCTAAAAATACTTTGCCCAACAAACAGCAGGAAGCAGTTTGGAGAAGACTACACTCAAATTCCCAAAATGATTGCTTATTTTCATTTTAGAGGGGTTGGTTGTAAATGGTTAAATTGTCACAGTCAATCTCTTTCTAAAAAAAGGGGGATGTGATATAATGGTGAATACTTTGTATTGGTATGGATTTTGGTCTATTGTACAAATTTAAGGTTGATTTTGTTACACTGTGTATAAGTATTTCTGCTCTTGTTTAAGGTATTATGTTTATACAACTCATTAAAAATTAATATATAATTTAAATTTTCAGATTAATAGAAAATCATTTATAACAGTCAAACTAGTAATCATGTTAATTAGATTTTCTAGATATACAGAGATATATTTCAGTTAGATAGATAATCCTCAACACTTCAAAGACTACAGAATATGGCATTTAAAATGTTTTAAGAACTTAGACTTTTCTTGACAGTGAGACATGTCTGCTTCTGGCAGCACCAATTACTTCAGAGAGGTTGATTGAAGAAACTCATTATGGAATTTGCCTTCTCTCCAACAAGGCTAGCAATTTGGGCAGGAAACTGATCTTGCCTGGACTGCTTGATGATATGCTGTAAGAAATGAACATGGAACAAAATGTTTCTATCAATTCTAGAACTTTGGAACTTGCTTACAATGCACTTCCTGTTTTCTCAGGGAATATTATATCTTTTGGAGGTCTTTGAAGAGTTGAAGACAAAGTGTTAATGGTTTTCCTTAGTTATGATAAAAGACAAATTAGATATAAAACTTTAGACTCATAAAGAGATATTATAGTTGTAATTCTTATTTAATACCTGTTTTGTTATATGTAATCTTACTGTTTTAAAGTTAAAATCTTCCTTTATGATTAGACAGAAAAGAGGAAGTGATGGGGGAAGTCCTTCTGTATATATGCTGCTTTTATTGGTTAATGAATAAAACTGTTTTGGCCAATGGCTTATCAGGGTAAAGCCAGGTGGAAAATATGAACAGAGATAGATAGAAAGAGTAGGAATCAAAGAGACACCATGTAGCTGCCAAAGGAGAAAGCCACCAGAATAAAACCGTTCCCAGTCAGCCACAGCCTTGTGGCAATACACAGATTAATAGAATGGGTTAACTTAAGATGTAAGAGCTAATTAATAAGAAGCCTAAGCTAATAGGCAAAGCAGTATTGTAATTAATATAATTACTGTGTGATTATTCGGGTCTGGGAGAAAAATGAGCAATCTCCTACTATATAATCCATCAAAGTCTATAATTCCAGGGAAGTCTCTAAATGTACTAACTTTGCTTTTTAATTTTTGTAGCTCTGCTTCTGACTTATTGTTGTTGGTAACTGAAGTATGTCAACCCAGAATATCTTTTTCATGGTTAAAAGCTCACCCTAAGAAAGGTTTAAGGTTTCACTGTGATCCTGAAGACCCAGTGTACTTTCTGGTTGGCTTTAAAAACTTTCCATTGTTTTAAACCCATATCTAAGTAATCTTCTCTTGTGGGTACCTTACAACAATAAGGTATATTTTGAACTATTTGCTTACAGAGGTAACAAATCTAAGGTAAAAAATTCTCTTCAACAGGGACAGTGAAGAAAACCCAACTCCCTTCTTGCTGTTTACCTCCAGCCCCAGCTCTGTACTGAAAACCTTACCACTTAGTCTTTGTAGTGCTGGGCACTGCAGTTCTAACAAACATGCTCATTTATCTTCTAAATTAATCAGTTTAAGAAGGTATATAGCATCTCCTCTTGTGATGGCTATTTTTGGTTGTCAACTTGACTACACATGGAACTAACTAAAACTCCAAAATGAGGCACACCTGTGAGGGATGTTTGCTAATTTGAAGAAAGAATATCTACTTCTAATCTGGATCTTTGAGGTGTGAAGATCCATCTTTAATCCATATCTTTTGAGGTGGAAAGACCAGCCTCTAAACTGGGCCACAGCTTCTGCTGGAAATCTATATAAGGACCCAGAAGAAGGAAATTTTTGCTCTTTACCTGTTGGCTTTCACCTTGCTAGCAAGTCCATTGACAGCATTGCAGCCTACTTCTCTAAGGTTTGGTTACATACTGGAAACCAACTGAGACATCCAGGTTTGTGGACTGAATGACTACTGGATTCTTGGACCTTCCATTTATAGGCAACTGTTATTGGATTAGCTAGACCACAACCTCTAACTCATTTCACTTTAGAGAACCCTGACTGATACGCCCTTCATTAAAGACAGGCGGTTTAGAGAACTTTTACTAACATCTCTCCTCATTCTGAGACGTGATCGCTAGCTTCTTAGTCAGGTTTATTGTAACTTTTCCAAATATAAAAAAGGTTACCCACTGTTTCCCGATTAAATACAATAAAATTAGAGTTTCACATTTTTCGTCATCACTTCCCTCTCTGCCTGCAACATTAGTTTTTATATTTGTATGTTGTCAGGATCTGTATCATTTGCATTTGTTATTTAGCTCATTTAGATGTGGGTACTTTGACTATAGATTGTCCTAAACATGTTAAAAACAAAAACTAGCTAACCATAATTACATAATCATGTAACTATTTATGCACTGGCAAATAAATAATGATATTTTATCATTTCAAGTAATTCAAGTCCAAATGGATCAAAGACCTCAACATAAAACTAAACACACTGAACCTCATAGAAGAGAAAGTGGGAAGTACACTTGAATGCATTGGCACAGGAGACCACTTCCTAAATATAACCCCAGTAGCACAGACACTGAGAGAAACAATTAATAAACAGGATTCGTTGAAACTGAGAAGCTTCTGTAAAGCAAAGGACATGGTCAAAAGACAAAACGGCAGCCTACAGAATGGAAAAAGATCTTCACCAACTCCACATCGGACAGAGGACTTATCTCCAAAATATACAAAGAACTAAAGAAACTTGACATCAAAAGGACAAATAATCCAATAAAAATGGGTTAAAGACACAAACAGATAACTCTCAACAGACAAATTTTAAATGGCTGAAAGACACCTAAGGATATGCTCAACATCCTCAGCCATCAGAGAAATGCAATTCAAAAAAAACTCTGAAATTCCATCTTATACCTGTCAGAATGGCCAAAATCAATAACACTGAAGACAGTTTATGCTGGATAGGATGTAGGGTAAGGGGAACACTCCTCCTTTGCTGATGGGAGTGTAAACTTATACAGTTGCCTTGGAAATCAGTACGGTGATTTCTCAGAAAATTAGGACACAATCTATCTCAAGACCCAGCAATACTGCTTTTGGGATTATACCCAAAAGACACTCAACCATACTACAAGGACATGTGCTCAGTTATGTTCATAGCAGCACTATTTGTAATAGCCAGAACAGAGCCTGGAAACAACCTGGATGCCCCTCAACAAAAGAAAGGATAAAAAAATTGTGGTACATTTACACAGTGGTAAAAATTAATGACTTCTCAAAATTTGCTGGCAAATGGGTGGATCCAGAAATAAACATATTGAGTGAGGTAAGCCAGATCCAGAAAGACAAATATAATATGTATTCATTCATAAGTAGTTTTTAGAAGAGAAATAAACTAGCCTACAGGCAACTACCCCATAGAAACTAAACAACAAAGAGGACCCTAAGAAAGGCATACATGGATCTATATAGGAAGGTGAAAAAGACAAGGGAGTGGGGAATCCAGGAGAGTGCCTGCCTCTACCGGGGTAGAAAAAAAAGAAACAAAACAAAACAAAACAAAACAGCTCCCAGGTGAACAGGCACAAGGCTTCTTAGGGGAGGAGTTTTTCCAGAATGAAGATTTTCAGGGTGGGAATTGGTTAGATTTCAATCCCTGAGTTTGGACAAACTCAGAGATTGACTTGATTTCATACTCAGGGATTGGTTGGTTTCCTACTCAGGGATTTGCTGGTTTTCCTGCTCAGGAGTTGGTTGGCTTTGTGCTGAACTGATCAGAGGCAGAGTATGTTGCCTTACCTCTGGTTATAGGACCAAAGTGTGCTTTCTTTTACTGGTTCTTTTTTAGCCCTTTGGCTCTGGTTTCAGGGCAAGGGTGTGCTTCCTTGGCTGACCCTTTTACCCTACGGCTGTGATTCCTTGTGTAACACCTGCCTAGAGTTTGGACCAACCTACAGTTCATCAGGGATTGCTGTGAAGCTCATGAGTCTCTACCCATCTCTGGGAACCTACAAGTAGATGACAGTTGCTGGTGAAAGGACATATTCTTTGATGCTATGGCCACTAGTGAGTTGTCCATACTCTTGTAACCAGAGTTCTTCAAGGAACTCTGATGAAATTCATTGGTGTATACACACACACACACACACACACACACACACCCCACATGATACATCAAAGCAGAATGGGGACTAGGAAGATGAAGGTGGTCATGGGAAATGTGAAGGGACAAGAAAAGATATATAAGGATCAATATGATCAAAGTTTATGAGAAAACTAGTGTCTATTATACCATTGTCAAAATAAAAAGATGCATGTGTGTCCAGATGTTCTCCTGATCTTCTAAAGGAAGGCATGTTATATAAATGATCATGCCATCTGAAAATGTTGCACAATAATCATTCAAACACTTCTAAACTTTTTCACGCCTCTCTTATTGGGTCCCTCTTATTAAAAATTGTCTATTCAACAACAATAGTTTTTTTATCAATGGCATCATCACATCTGTAATTAGCAATTGTTCATTGTTACCCTTCTTCAAAGCACAGTCTTCTGGGAAATACACACTACAACTAGAATTTTGCTCCTAAGAAGAGGAACCGTCTTTATTATCTAAAGTTAAGTCAGATAGATGTCACCCACAGTAAACACCACGCTTCGATATACACCGTCACTTTCTGGGTGTTCTCTTTATTCTTTCGAGTGGTGAATAGGATGAGAAGGGTTGTCATGGTGCTGCTTCCTGTGTTTTTGTGTTATGCAATGTTGGCAATGTGGCAGTTCCCACAAAGCTCTTCCTTGTCTCCAAAGTGTGGACCAATGTATGCTAAAGTTAGCGCTACCTTTCCTATTGTTTTGTTGTTTGTTTGTTTTAATTATTGGATTGAATTACATTGAGAACGTTAGGAAAATAGGTTCAGTGCTTTGTGTTTGTTTTGTCTTCACTGACTCTACTCACCTGCCTTGGATACAACCTTCTCAGAGGACTCTGAATCAGTCTGTCTCCAATGGCTCTGTTACGTTGCTTAACTTAAAGTGGAACTACCATGACTATGCTCCATCCCTCCCCCTCCCCAGCAATTCTCAGAAGTGACAGTCAGTAAGGAATGAAGGAACTAGAGATAAGAGAGACTTGCAGGACAATGAGGCCCAGAGAGAGGAGAACCAACAAATCCTATTTTCAACAGAAAGGCTAGCACCAGGAAATGAATAAAGACATTTGTAAATAATAAGCCTCTAATAGTCAGGAGAAAACAGCTTCCTCTCAGTTTCTAGAGTTGATAGACACAATAAACAACCACAGGGGCAGCTTTGTGGAGCAACATGAAAATATTTAAATTTTATGTGCTTTATTTAATTTTGAAGGAAGGGAGCATTTATTTATACAATTTTGGAGAAATTTGGGGGAATTCAGCATTTCTTATTAAAAACCTCTTGTCACAACAAATATAAATTTATCTGTCACTTGAAAATAGTTAATATTTTGAACACAACTGAAAAGTTGAGTCTAGAATAGTGTTTCTCAGCCTCTGAGTCACTACCCCTTGAGGGGGTTGAAGGAACGGACCCTTTTATAGGGGTTTCATATCAGAGAGCCTTCATATCAGATATTTGCATTATGATTCATAACAGTATCAAAATTTCAGCTATGAAGTAGCAACCAAATAAATTTATGGTTCAGGGGTCACCACAACAACTGGATTAAAGGGTTGCAGCGTTAGGAAGGTCGAGAACCACTGCTCTAGAACAATCTAGAACAACACAGTTCTAAAAGGGGCCACCACTCATATGATGTGAATCTGTAGTTTTGATATCTGTGCTTGAATCTTTTTTCCCCCAGGATTGTCTTGTATTATATACTAACCTAGGGTTTCTTTGAAACATAAACTTAGAATGAAAAACTTGTAAACATTTATGACATAATTCTAGTGACTTTGGAATAAATCCCTCTATTAACATAGCATGCTTGATCAAAACTGGCAATAGATAGTAATGAGATAAATATTAGGATTCAGAAACTAATTTCAATCCCAATTATGTAATTCATCTCTGCTTTAATTTTCCTTGTTGATAAAAATTCACAGAGTTTTCTAAGGTTAATATTTCTTAAGTTAAAAGTACTTAGGAAAGGAGCTGAAACATAGTCAGAACTACAGCATTTTTGTTCATATGAATTTGTCTACTTTTTTTCTATTGCAAAGCAAGCTTCAATAAAATATACTATAGTTCCATTATTATCCTGCCCTTTTCTTATTTCCTGGAGAATGTTAAAGTGAAGGTTCACAGACCAGCCGCAACTGGATCAGACCGGTTTTGACCAGTACCGACCGGTTTAGACCGGATTGAACCGGCTTGAACCAGTCTGAACAGGACTGAGCCAGTCTGAACTGGACCGAGCCGGTCTGAAACAGACTGAGCAGGTCTGAACCGGTCTGAACCGAATTGAACCGGGTTGAACTGGATTGAACCAGTCGAGACCTGATTGAACCAGCCTAAACCAGATTGAACTGGCCCGAACCGGATTGAACAGGACTGAACTGGCTTGAACCAGTCTGAACTGGCTTGAACTGGATTGAGCTGGTCTGGACCAGTCTGAACCAGATAGAAATGTTGAGCCGGCCTGAACCGGCCTGAATCGGATTGAGCCGGTCTGGACCCGAAACGGTCTGAACTGGATCAAACCAGTCTGAACTGGTCTGAACCGGATCGGGCCAATCAGAAACAGATTGAACCGGACCGAACTGGATTGAGCCGGTCTGAACCGGATCGGGCCGGTCTGAAACAGATTGAACCGGTCCAAACCGGATTGAACCAGTCTGAACTGGATTGAACAGTTCTGAGCCGGATTGAATTGGTCTGAACCAGTTTGAACCGGCCTGAACCAGCCTGAGCCAGATTGGTCTGAACCAGTCTGAGCCGGATTGAACCGGTCTGAACCGGATTGAGCCGGTCTTAACCGGATCGAATCAGTCTGAACCGGATCGAATCGGTCTGAACCGGCCTGCACCAGATTGAGCCGGCCTGAACCGATCTGATTGAACCGGTCTGAACTGGATCGAACTGGAATGAACTGGTCTGAGCTGGATTGAGCCGGTCTGAACCGGATTGAACCCAGTTTGCACAAACACCATTTACCTATATAAGTGGCCATTTCATATACTCTGGCTAACCTAGAATACCATCAAATTTAATTTCCAGTTGGTTTGATACTGGAGAAATCGTGTTTCTTTGGCATTATTTAAGTGATTTAAAATAATGTTTTCTTTAAAAAAAACTTTTCAAAATCATTTTAGGGGTTTGACTTTATACGAAGTATCAGTTTGCCTTTTTTTCTACTGACTGTCAATCATTACTAGACTCATTTAAAAAAATCGCGAACCATGAATATTCCAGTTCTATTCTTTGTAGCCATTAGTTATTATTTTTCTTCTCAGTGCTTTAATTTTATGTTATTTTTCTGTTATTATTTCCTGATCTAATATTTCATCTCTTTCACATCTTCTGTCTAAAAATATTAAAACTTCTTTTTGTAGTTTCTGCCGCAATATCCTGATTTTTATTTATTTTAGTGGGTCATGTATTCACTGGATCAACAATTAAGTATTACACAAATCCTCTCATCCGACTTCTCCCAGGAAGATGAAGTAAGCATGTTTCCCCTTCCTCCCACTAAAGACAGCAAAATCCCTGAATGTTACACACAAGAAGGCACAAAAAGGTGTCAAAGGGAGCCAAGAATGAGTGGGGGAGATGGACCCATGGACAGCATGCCAGTGAGCTCTCTAAGTTTCTGGCCCAAGGCATGACATGCTGGTGAGCTCTCTAGGTTTCCTTTGTGTCATAAGTAACACGGACTTGAACTTAGACAAACAGTACTTTAAAGGCAGAGATATCACACAAGTAAGTGCATATTTCCATCTGCCCACACAAGTTTATTAATCACACTGCTACAACATACCATGGGTTGTCAATATTCCACCTATCCCAAGAGATGATCTGTCATCAGACTCCCATCCTTAGAGGATGCTTCCCAGGACCACTCTCAGAGCACCGTAGAAGTCAAAGCTAAGTTGATTCACACTTCCTGTGAAAGTAATTGTGGCAGTGCTCTGGGGATATCCATGAGAGGGTGAAAGGGTTGGAGGGAGAAGGAGCTAGGCAGTACAGGCTGTCAGCTGTCCCCTCCAGGAGCTCTAGAGTGTGACTTGTATCCTCGAGAACAGCCTTCCCCAGGCGATGGAAACTGAACTCCAACTTTGTTCCGGCTTTAGGGGGAGCCACCCCAGATGGTTTGGGAGAGGCTGTTGGAGAAGGTCATGTACCAGGCATCTCCACATAAGGCAACTCCTACCACTCCGGAGCAATTTGCTGGCGAGGGGTGCTGCTGTAAAGTGTTAGATAGTGCTAAATCCCGAAGTAGCTGAAGATGGGCTTCTGGGCCTGACAAGGCTGGAGCTGCGTCCTCTCTTCAGCCCTGACATTCTGAGGTAAAGGATTCTGCAGAATTCTGCTGGGTCATTATTTTTTCATCTGCTCTCTAGACAGCTCTCTCTTCAGTATGCAAATCCAGATTCACCTGTTATCCCGTTGAAAGATTCTCAAATCTTCTGATATCTTCATGACTCCCTTCTCTCCACGACTCCATTACTGAGCTATGTTCTCTCTTAGCAGGTGTCTTGATGCACACCCTCAGAATTTGGAGCATGGGTAAGCAGGCTGAAAGCACCATTTTGGATTCAAACTTTTGAGCTTCTTGACTTCCAAACTTTTGCTTCATCAAGATTTCCTTCTGTCTGTTTTATCTTGATAGACAAAGTCATCTTATTAAAGGTCAGGGGCACAGTGGCCGGATGTGGTGACACATGCCTATCATCCTGACATGTGAGTTGCTGAGGGAAGAATAATAAGAGTTTGAGACCAGCCTGGAGAATGAAGGGGTGGGGATTGCACACTGAAGACCTCTCTTGCATAACACATTTGCAAGAGTAATAAAGTGGAGTCTTTGGGGGTGCTTCAGGACCCCACCTTTCTTTCTTATTAAAGAAGCAACTGAACTTCAAAAAAAATGTGGTTTGAATGGGAAATGTCTCCCCAGAGGCTCCTGTGTTTGAACACTTGGTCCCTGGCTGGTAGTGCTACTTGGTAGTAAAGCCCTCTGGTTCTCTAGGATGTTGCTAGGAAAGGGTTGGGATTTTATGACCTGGCAATGTGATTAGGCACCTCAGACTCTGGCCACCATGTCTTTTTCACTAGGATGGATTTTATCTGTTTCAACTGTTCACCAAGACAAGCTCCTGCCCCCTTAAGTTGCTTCTCATCAGATAATTGTTCACAGTCACTAATCAGAAAGAAGCATAGCTTGTAAGTTTTGGCTACAAAATGAATGTGAAAGCAATTTCCCCGTTTGACCTTTCTCTCTCCGCAACAGTAATGCTACACAGTGAGCCCCATAGGTCATCACGACGAGAAAGATACTGCTGGTCACTAGTGGTGGGATGTGCGCAAGTCTCTTTGAAGCTCTGAAAATGTTACAAATGCTCAGAGCAGATGAAGAAGGTTAGTGGAGGAGGGGGATGAGGAGGAGGGAGTGTGATGTATCCAACAATCCATCCCCTTCCATATTTACATAATATAGGCCAGCCCTAAGGTCTCTTGAT
Source organism: Myodes glareolus (assembly GCF_982192425.1). Lineage (NCBI taxonomy): Eukaryota > Metazoa > Chordata > Mammalia > Rodentia > Cricetidae > Myodes > Myodes glareolus. Next base: position 17,871,510 of record NC_142041.1, on the reverse strand, counting down.
TGCGCAGTCTGGGTTCTTAGAATTGAAGAAGAAACTGATGTTTTCCACCAGCTCAGATGAGGCACATTCCTAGAGGGTTATGTCTGAGTACTGGGAATGACAATGGGGAGTGTCCCAGCTCCAGTTTGGTGACCCGTAATTCTTTCTGCTGTCGAGCACAGAGCATGTTCACTCACACTTGAGAAAGTTCTTCAAGCAAATCTGACAATACTTCACAAAGACCACAAAAGGAATTGTTCAGCAAAGAAAATGCCAGGCTTGGCACTAACAATGCAACCTAGCAACCGCTGCCAGTGAGTCTCAGCTGGTGTAAAGAATCCACAGCAGAGACCAGATCCAAGTTCAGAGCCTGAGCAAGGGAGGCCCGAACACGGGCCGTGAGATGAAGCAAACTCTACCAGGTTCTTCTCTAGCCTGGATTGTCCTCAGGAAGTGAGGCATGCATACCTGGAGACTGTCTCCTTCCTTATGAAGCACAGCACAGTTACCAGGAATCCCAGAACCTCAGCTCCAGCAAATGCCTTTCTTGCAGCTTTGGGTAACCTGGGGCAGACTATGCCCTGAAGTGCATGCACAGGCCCGGGACTTGGCTAAAAAGCGATTGTAATGAAAAGAGATATAAATCTGTGTCCTTCATGTGTTGGGCAGATATAAGGATGGAAAAAGGAATGAGAAGGCCGGAGTCCACAGCTCATTTCTTCCACATCGTATTCCAGCAAAGCACGCTAAAGACTGCAGATCCTGAAAAGTCCGTGTATGTCACTCTCCTCACTAAGACCAAAGAGCCGACAAGACGCAACTTAAACAAAGAAAAATTTATCTTAAGCAAGAATTTCACAGGGGTGGGGGCCATAGAAAGGGTGGGAACTGGTGGATGAGGCTTCATCCGTGGTAGCAGGAGCTGACTGTATAGTTTGTTACAGTTCTATAGATCAGGAAACAAAGAGGACAGCAAGCAGATCCAGCCTTGAGGCCTGTCCCTAGGAACCCGCTTTCTCCAGCTGTGTGTCACCGCTTCAACTTTCCACAGTCTTCCAAACAGTACCACCACCTGGGGACCAAGCGTTTAGGCATATGAGCCTGTGGGGAGCATTGTATATCAGGTTCTCTCAAAAGCACACGTGTGGGCTCTCTTATTCTCTCTCTCTCTCTCTCTCTCTCTCTCTCTCTCTCTCTCTCTCTCTCACACACACACACACACACACACACACACATATATATATGTAACAATGAGGGCCAGTGGTTTATGTATTGCCCAGTTCCCCACAACTGGCAAACCCCAAAGAAAATCACACAGAGATCTCCATAAGTTATAAAACTGATTGGCCCATTAGCTCAGTCTTCTTATTTGCTCTTGAAGCTTATATTAACCCATTATTCTTATCTATGTTAGCCACATGACTCTGTATCTTTCTCAGCAGGGCAGCTTACATCTTGCTTCTAGGTGGTCTGGGAAGGACTGGGAGGAATGGGCTTCCTTCTTCCCAGAATACCCCTGTTCTCCTTACCCTGCCTCTACTTCCTGTCTGGTTGACCCACCTATACTTCCTGCCTGGCCAATCAGCATTTATTTAAAATATGATTGACAGAATACAGACAGTTCTCCGGCACCATACATATACATACACACATACACACACACACACACACACACACACACACACACACACACATATATATATGTGTGTGTGTGTGTATATATATATATATATATATATATATATATATATATATATATATATATATTCACTTTTACCACAACATTCTTCTAGGATATATACTTCTAGGGAGTTAGGTAACCTACATCAGGCCATACAGTAAGTATTGGGTCCATGATGTTCCCATGCAATAAGGTTTCAAAGCCTGCATCATTTTATCATTCAAATATGATTTTACATCCTTGGAGAAATCTGAAATGCACCTGAATCTTCTGTGGAATCAGTATTTTTAAAAAATCAATATTTGATTGGAGAAAAATAACAATAAACTTGCTTAATTATAACAAGAGAATGGACAAGGTGCAAATGAACGGTTCGCTTGCTGCATGAGCGTGTAGTAAAGGGAATTCAGCCCTAAGTCACGGAGTTGGGGATTCTTCCTGAGGCGGACAAGGCTTCAATTAAGTATTAAGGGATAGATCCTTGATAGACCTCTGAGAGGAGAAGGGACATCTATCCCATCTCCCCACAGAGGGATAAACAAAACCAGATTAAGGCAGGGCCCTCACCTGTGTTCATCCCTCTATACACACGGGGAACACTCCGAGTTGAAGGGCCTATCATGTCTCTAAGAGTGTGGAGTTTATTCTAAAAAAAAAAACAACCCCAAAACCCTCCCCTAGCAATGTGTTGAAAGGCAAAGGGGACCTATACCAGTCCTCTGCAGAATTAGGTATTTTCAAATATTCAAAGACAGGCTTGCAGGAATGCACAGCTTTACTTTATGAGCAAGAAAACCAACTGTAAAAGTGACAGGATCATAATCTCTTGAATCAAAGCAGAAATGCACTTTTGTTCTTGGTCATTTTTTGGGGGAGTGGGGGCTTCAGGGAAAAATCCCAAGAGCTTATTCAGGACAGTGTTTGGGAAGAATGGCCTAGAATTTAACTTGTCCTGTTCACCGCTGACATACCCATTACTCTATTTCAGGGAATCACTTAAATCTGAGAGCTCAGCCACTTTTCCATGACACACATGAGCTTTTAAATTATTATAAACCTAGTCTGAAAATCTAGTCGGATATCTAAGGTCCTGTGGCTTTAAGTGCTTTGAGCACCCAGTGTCTCCAGGAGTCTCTCCACATTAATAGGGTATCTAGAGAGGAAATGCCTCTTACCACTCATCCCCAAAGATCTCTGGTCTTCTATCACCCAGAATAATTTTCTCCAAACCATGCTTTATCAACATGCAACTCCATGGGAGGTACACATCTTGCTCTCCCCTCTGCTGTGAGTGGCCAATGTAATCTCTGCCATTGGTTTTCTAGATTTTTCCTTGTGGATTCATGAATCCATCCTTTGTTCTTCAGAGTGGGACCTAAACAAGTGGCAAAGGGATCTTGTGACCTTGCGACAGTGGGGGAAATGGCACCTGGGCATCTATGATGGTAGGCAATGCCACTGGATCGCGAAGATTATCTGTGTCCGTCCTGGATCGTGACCACTGAGGCGGAACTGCTCTTATCGTAAGTTATTCAGCTTTAGACCACAAGGTTTCTACATCTCTTATAGTCAGATAATGAGATAGTTCAGTCGAAATGAAGGAGCTTAACTGGAAATAATCAAAATGTTAAGAAATACTTAGGACACTAGAGCAGCCAGTGCAGGATTTCTCTCAAAATGTGAGTGCAAACACCTAATGGATTTGACACACGCTCTTTACTTTTTAAAGGTGCTGGTTAATTGAAGTTGATGTATTCCAAAATAATCCATTTTTAAGTTCTAGATATTATATGCTCTTCATAATTCAATGATCAAATAAAATTCCAGCCAGTGATAAGTTTTCCATTACCCTGAATGTGCCAAGAGCCAACCATGATATGGTGGCAGGGTCTAGAGTTGCTTTTCAAAGCTCCAAACTGGGACAGAGGGAAGAACCTCCCACCAAACCTTGAAGACAGAGATAAAGCAGTCATTTACCTACCCTAAATCTTAAGCTCGGAGATAAAGACAGCAAAAGAAGAGCTTTCGTCTTTAGGCTGTGGCTAATCAGTGGCTGTGGATCAGCCGTGCAGGGCGGGTATTTGCCTGAAACGGTTGTGAGATCTTTAAGGTTGGATCATCCCTTTGGGAGTTTATCTCCGGGACATTTCTTCTCTGAGAAGAGGGGGTGGGGAGGCTTAGCAAGAGGACAGGCTACTGTCTGGAGATGATTTAAATTGAGAACTTTCAGAAGAACCTCCCTTCATATCTAAATACACCTTTCCCAAAGTGATCGTGGACATGCTTAGAGGACTAGAGCAGGCTGAAAGGCAAGAGGATTCATTTAATGGTAAGTCTGGTCTGCCAACGCTATGAGTAATTCGCTGCTAGACTTGGTAACAGCAACCAGCAGCTGACCCCTAACGGATTTGATGGGTATGCACCTTTTGAAGGGAGATATTTTAAATGGACACTCTTTTTTGTTGTCATTTTGCTACAAAGGAAAAAAAATGAAAAAGAGGCCATAAGAGCCGTGGGATTGACAGTCTTAGATATCAGTGAAGTTGTTTCTACTCCTGAACCTGAGGATTTCATGATTGGTAGTCTTCTTTGCTGGGAGGTGTGGGGAGGCAGTAACTGTGGGGTTTCCAGTCTCAAGCTTTAAATCACTTCCAGTTTAAGACAGAAGAGGAAGAAATATGTATCTTTATCTCCTCATGGAAGCTCCAGTTGGCCATCAATTCGGAAGATGGCAAGTGGGAGGGGTCCTGCTGGTAGATAAATGATGACCATCAACTAAGAAAGGGAGATAATAAAAGTGGGAGCTGTCTTTCCTGGCTGAGCCTGGCTAGGGCTCCGCCCAGACAGAAGCAGATGAAGAGCGGAAGACAAAGGTGAACCGGGGATCTCCTGTACAGCTAGTTTCTGCTAGCCATGCCCCGGGCCTGGCCTGATGACAGGCTCCAACTTAACCACAAAGCAAATGTAGTGTCTGTTGTCTGAAGTATCACATGATTTATCTGGACCATCAGGATGTGTTAGTGCGTACTGGTTCCTATAGGTGAAACCGTCGTTATTTTGCTAATGGTCTCTGTGGTCCTTGCTTTTTACTTTCTGACCTAACCCCTGCCGAGCAGGGCAAGGCTGCGGTCATTAGTGTTGCCTGTTCAAGTCAGGCCCATTGGAGGTCAAAGCTCACAGCTGCATTTGATATTGGCCAGCCCAGACCTTCACAAATGGAAGAGACCTCAACACAGAAGGTCTGAGATGCGCCACAGCACCAAGAGGGCCCCAAATGAACAGACAGCAGCAGCAGCAATAAGAATGCACCCCAGGAAAAAGGCACTTCCTGCAGGTGTGAGGTCTCCAGGGCTCTAATCCTTATCCTAGAGAAGCTTGAGAAGATGCTAAGATATTGTATCCAGAAACCAAGAACAGCCTACTGTGGAAAAGGTAGGAAAAATAAGCCTTAAAACACTTCTATTATTGTAGTAAAAAGCAAAAAAATAAAAGTCAGTAGAAGTATATGGCTGGCTGGCTGGCTGCGCAGATGGTATTATTCCTCCATCCATCACTTCCTTCAGGTCCTTCCCATCTCACTTCGTGGCACCCCTTTTCTCTGTCCCAGGTCCTGTCTGTGTTATTTGCCTTGGTCAATGATGCTGGCGACATCACAGCAGGACCTGGGAAGGTGTGCTCTTCTGCTTTCCTTTGGCAGTCGCCATAGAGAGCTCCTGATCCAGACTTCTAGGCAGCGGTGGGATGAAGGGAGCCAGGCAGCCTAACCACCTGTGGGTACAGTATCAGCCCTAACGAACCCAAGATTACCATTCAAGTGTCTGAGAAACGTTCTTCCTTTGGGACACCTCCTTTTACAATGGCCTTTTTACCTTTATACTACCTCCATCTCTCTCTCTCTCTTTTATCTATCACCTGTCTATCTATCTATCTGTCTGTCTGTCTGTCTGTCTGTCTATCTATCTATCTATCTATCTATCTATCTATCCATGTGTCTGTCTATCTATCTGTCTGTCTGACTATCTATCTATCTATTTATCTAGATAGATAGATAAATATACATTTACTATACAATAAATAGTATAATTTTAGTACAAAATAATGTATACAATATACATTCCAATAATGTATATTGGAAGAGTCTTGCTATACATTCACCTTAAACTAGTGATCCACCTGCCTCAGTTTCCCCAGCAGTAGTATTACAGGTATGTTCCATCATGCCTAACTCATAGCAACCCATAACCAAAGTAGTCATCTTGTTTCTGTTTGTCCATGATCACTGTTGGTTCTCTCTAGTAGAAGGAAATGAACCTCGACTCTCTTATTATCAAGTGTGCTTCTGGCACCTGCAACAAGGCCTTTCATTAGGCAGCTGAGCAGTATTTGCTGAATAAATAAATTTAAAAAGAGTGAATGCTTTGGTCTGGGGAAAAATTGTAAACAAGCTTGGTAGTAGGACTGATGACCAAAATATGTGCTAAATAGTGAAGAATTATGAAATATTAATAAACTCTGAAAAAATGTTTAGATGTTCCACATCCTGCAGTAGCAGATGTTCGGGCCTCACGTAACCATTTATTAAAAAATAAACTAACCTATCCCACTCATTAGTATGAAAATACCTTTCATCTTGAATAAATGGTAAAATCAGATGGATACCAAAGAATTGCTTTAAAGTAAATGTATCAGGAAATGTTTGATGTATATACCTATTTTATATATAAACACACCCAAGTTGCATAAAATTCTTCTGGCTGGTCTGGCAAGATGGCCCAGAAGTAAAGGTGCTTGCCACCAAGCCTGGTGACCTGAGTTTGATTCCTGGAATAAACAAGGTAGAAGGAGACAGCTCCTGAAGGTTTTCATCTTACCTCTCCATGTGTGCCATGGTACACACACACACACACACACACACACACACACACACACACACACATTAAAGAAAGGAGGTCTGCTCTATACCACCTGCTAGAGTTCCCGTGCCATGCGTTGCTATTTCTGGATCTCAGTGCATTCTCGAGGCTATGTTAGAAGAGGACTGATGGGCTCGCAGACATCATTCTTTGCCTTATGGGGCTGAAGTCATCCAAGGGAAGAAGTGAGATCACTTCTATGCCTCAAAGACAGAGGCTCTCCAAGCTCCCCCTGCCCCCCCCCCCCCCGCCATTTCTCTGAAGCCAGCTAGGCACCACTAGCCTGGCAACAAGACGCTGTCTCTCTGATTTCCCAATGTCCCCCCTTCTTTGCCAAGATAATCTTTCCCAGGCAGGGATATTCAGGAGGAACAGAAGTCTCCAGAAATGGGGAGGCGTGTGTGGGGTGTGTGTGTGGCGGGGGGCGGTCACACAGAAAAGGCCCTGGCAGCAGCACTTGAATGACTCAATGCTTGGCTGGAGACCAGCCGCTGAAAAGCATGCGAGAGGATCAGCAGCCTGCACGTTGAGTAGTGGCCCACAACAAACGAAAGTGGACATTTTCAGGCATATGGGGAAGAATGCCCCTTGAAAGAATGAAGCGATTAATCTTCCATACAAGTATCTGTTAACCACAATCGGCAAGTTCTCTCTCCAAAGTTACCAGTACTACAAACTACAAAACCTCCCTCACTTGGGGATAGACTACACGTCAGAACTCAGTTTTGAAAGAGGCAGGAGGTTTGTTCCTCTAAAGGCTGTGAAAGTAAAAAGGCTCTATTAACTATTAACAGTCTCCGGAAAACTTCAAAATGAGTGAGAATATCTCTCTCTCTCTCTCTCTCTCTCTCTCTCTCTCTCTCTCTCTCTCTCTCTGTGTGTGTGTGTGTGTGTGTGTGTGTGTACCATTCATATGTGGTACATATGAATGTGTTTGCAGGTGGAGGCCAGACACAGACTCAGGTCTTGTTCCTCAGCCACCACCCATCTTTTCTTCTTGAATTCTCACACTGGCCTGAACTCTCTAGCCCTAAGCTGGTTGGCTGGTAAACTTCAGGGATCCACCTGTCTTTGCTTGCCAAGGCTAAGATTTAAAAATATGCAAACACATCCAACTTTTTAAACATAGGTTCTGAGTATCGAACCCCTATCTTTATGTTTGTAAGGCCACCACTAAGCTGACTAAGCCATCTTCTAAGCCTGGAGACATTTTCTGAATGATGTCAGACTGCTACTTCTGGTGACTTCCAGCATGCAGAGAAGTGGGTGGCCATCCCTGTATTACCTTTAATTGGGAATGGACCATTGGAAATGGCATTTTCTGAGTAAGGCCGGAAGAGCTTTCAAGAAACATTCACCTCGTGAAAGACCCTTTTCCCTGCCTGAAGCCCAAGATGTGTCTCCACTCTGCTCCAGCTCAGCTGCCACAACATTTTATATGTCTTCCCTCAAATCTCCTCCCCTAACCATCAACACACCACAAGGGACCAAAAAACAGCCTTTCTATGTTTCAAAGAAAGCAAGAATACACCCCTAAAACCCAGAAAAATGAACATGATGATGCTACTGTCCATTAAAACCAAAATAGGCATTGAAGACTAAACTTGACCTCTTACAATCTGCCGTTGGAGCTAACCAGTGGCCGCGTAATAGCGACAGAGAGTGAACAATAGAGCAGTGTAGTGGGTATGCGTAGTCAGGGTGGGAGAAGGGCATACACAGGATGACTACGCTTAGTAAATACAAGTACTATACTCCATTCCATAGTTCGAGTTGACTCACCGCTTTATAAACCCCAAGCTGAGTCATTGTAGTTGGAAGCCAAGGGAGCTTAAATGTGAGTGTCGGTTAGACTGCGTCTTCACTGTCCTGACTGAGGATGACACCCCCAAATTTTAGCAAACAAATCTTCCTCCTCTTCCAAGCAGACTCCACACCAGAAATCAGTTTGCACTTTCAACTATCACACCTGCCCTAATACAGAGGGAGCCCACAAATTAAGCTGAGAGTTGATTCATAATATAAAAAAAAAAACTTTGAAAGGCCATTTGCCTTCTTATCGATGCAATTTCAGACACCTTATTTTATGATAAAAATGTCAGATGTGGCCCATTTGCAAAGAAGAAACAAAACACAAAATAAGTTCAGATGCCTGGAAGAGGAAAGATAAGAGGGGGAGACAGACAGACAGACAGAATGTAAATGTTGGGCAAAAACTGAGAACATGCCAAAGCAAAAACTCAAGGATACCGAACAGGAAGCAGCCATCAAAAGTGCCCACACAGCAGAGTCCGCAAGGAACTCAAGGAAGAACTAATGCTAGATACTGGCAGGCACTTACTATTCTATCATAAAGAATCAAGCTCCATGGCAACAGAGAACAAGAACCATAGGTAAATTACAGGTAAAGGAAGGTAGAGGAGGTACATGGAGGAGACAAGAGCTCAAGAACTGGGCTCTTCGCACCTCTCTTAAACTGTTCTGACACCTTTTAAGGCCCGGCAGATACTCTGCCCTTAGGCTGCCTCAGTATCTCCCTTAACACCACAGCAAAGATCTCAACTAGTTTTCTTTATGCTAATACAAGCTACATCCTTTCACTTGTGCCTCCGAATGTGTATTAGCATATTATACATATGCATATTATAAAGATTCTGAAGCAGGTTGCCAATTTGTTTTCCAGAGGGAGCATACCTTCATTCAGCCAAAAAGAGGAGACTTTTTCTCTACTCAGACTATTAACTCTAGATATGTCCATTCCTTTGAATCATTACAAATTCTTAGATATATCCCAATGACTGCTAGTATTGAAATGTAACTTTCATATACCATGGGTTAACGCACACACACACACACACACACACACACACACACACACACACACACACCAAACAAACAACAGAAGGAATAAATACCAGGAAGAGATGAAAACACAGAGAAGAGAGGCTCCTATTGATAAATGTTGTTTACCTCCATTGGAAAAATGATGAGATCATCTGTGGCTCAATATGGAATAAAAAAATCACAGCAAGCTATTGAAGCTTTGAAGGAATGAGCAGAGGATGGGTGGGTGTGTGCTATGTCACCGTCAAAGAGGAACGGAACATGGTGAAATCATCTGGGTCTCTTTGAGACTGCTGGGTGCATAAGGATTTGCTCTGCTCAAGATCCCACTGATGAACACTGCTGATGCATAGCTGTACTACAGTGATTATAGCTTCACTCAACAAAATGGGTGTAACTACAATGGAGGAAATGCTCATTTAAAATGTGTAATTGTCAGATTTTATATCATGTGTATAGTTGTTTTTCCCCGAATGCACGTCTTGGTCCCACATGAGTACCTGGTACCCTAGGAGACCAGGAGGGGGCATCAGATCCCCTGAAACTACATCTACAGGTGGCTGTGAGCCACCATGAGAGTGCAGAGAATCAAACACAAACCCTATGGAAGAGCAGTCAATGCTCTTAGCCACTGAACCTCAGAAGTGATCAGTTTATGGAGAACACTTACCCCTCTGATGACCCGGGAGAAACTAGAAGTTATAAAGCTCAGGAAAGCATCGGGTGTTTTACAGATAAACACGGTAAGTCCTCAATGACACCAACTGAAAGGCACTGCTTGAAAAGAATGAGTCTCGGAAAGAACTTGAAATCATGAGTAAAGTATGCATAAAATGTAGCAAGAACAAAACCATAAATCATAATTACAGAACAACTGCTTAAATGAAGAGGTCTGTTTGGAGATGAGTCAACTAATACTCATATCATATCCTGAATTCAGTTTAAACGCACCAAGGCATGCTTAGAATATTATAGCATAAGTGTTCATCTTACATAAAAGCCCACTGGCTCTAGGAAAATGTTTGATGAATGAATTGGGAAGAGAGCATTTACCTAAACACGTACTAAAATTACCATAAATCTACAGTAGTTTAAAATGGTGCGGTACTACCTGGAAATAGAAGGGGTGGTGTTCGGAGAGCTCCAGGTTGCGAGGGGATTGTAGGAGGAGAACGGGGTGGGGGGAATACGATCTAAATACAGTCTGCACATGGGAGGAATTGCCAAAGAATGAATAAAAAACAACCTCAGAAGTAAAATAATATTGTCCTGTTGGAAATAGGACAAATAAGAAGAGATCAGTTTAATGATTTCAAATATAAGCATTTGACATATGATAACAGCCACATTTGAAATCAGCAGTTAGACTTCTAGTATATATGGATCAGCTAGTATATTGTGTTTTGGAAAATTAAAGTTAGAACCATTGTGTTTCTGTCACATTCAGTTACAAAAGGTCATTGTCTTCATTAACAAGTGTAAGCAGAAAGGAACTTATTGCCTGGAGCTAAGTGGCTTGCAGAACCATTAAGAAGGCATGGGAGCAGGAAGGAGTGTCACCAGGTGTGGCACCCAAAGCCATGGGGCAGGTCTAGGCAAGCCGACTTGATGCCGCATTGGGGTACTGCACCTATACTTGCTGCCTAAGAGCTCAGTTGCTGATTTCTACCTCAGTGGACGGGCGTCTTTCACTTTCTGTGTCTGCCTTGCCAAGCTAAGTCCCACAAAATACACTCAGTCAACAAAACCCAAATCACCCCCAAAATAAATACATATGATGATTATGTACGTATTATACATATATGTCGAAACTGCAGGCTCTAACTTTCCAGTCTGGGGGAAGATAGAGGAGGGGGGGGGAGAGAGAGAGAACCATTAGAAGAAGAGGAAAAAAATAACCCTCCAACTCTTCACACACGAAGACCCTAATGGGAGACAGCGAGATGGCTCAGCCATTAAAGGTACCTCTCTCCAAGCTTGATGGCCTAAGTTTTATTACAGAACCAACATGATAGAAAGAGAGAGCCAAACATGGTCCTCAGAAGCAGCCAGGGCCCTCAGTTCAGCATCACCCTTGCTGTAGGGTGGCCCTCAGGCCCCAACACTGCCCCAGTTTGGAGACCAGATCCTGGGCATCCACATGACCCTTCATGGTGACAGATGCCATGGACCTCAACCCAGACCCTGGCCATGGTGTCATTCAGGCTACATCCACTGTTGAGGGCCGTGTCTGGATCCATGGCCCTAGAGCAGCCACGGTCTTTGTTGGTGTCTGTGTCTCCTGGTGCCATCAAGGGCATGCTGATGCCAGGGGTCTGGACCATGTTGGTGCCCAAGGGCTATATTGCCTCAGGGGCCATGATGATCTGGGTGTCATGCATTGCCACCTGGGTTCATGGTGACATTGGGTCATGGGCTGCTGCTGAGGAACATGTCTGGGTCTATGGTCCTACTACAACAAGGGTCTGTATTGATGTCCGTGGCCCATGGTGACACCAAAGGCCACATGGATGCCTGGGGTCTAGCCATAACCTGTACCCATGTTGGTGCCTGGAGGCTGTGCCATCATCAGAGCCTTGCTGAAGAGGGTGGCATGTGCTTCTACACAGGACCATGGCATTATCTGGGCCCAGGCTGCTGCCTAGGGCCATGTCTGGGCTCATGGCCCAGCAACAGCCAAGGTCTTGATTGATGTCCATGGTTTCTGTTGCTACCAAGGGCTACACCGATGCCTGTGGTGTGGACAGCCACCTGAGACCATGTCAGTGTCCAAAGGTCTTGCTGCCACCAGGGTCATTTTGGTGTAGGTGGCCTGTTATGCCACTGGGGGCCATGGTGACATCTGAACCAAGCCGCTGCTGCTGGCCATGTCTGCATCAGTGTTCCTGCTATAGCTGGGGTCTTTGATGAAGTCCATGGCATGTATGACAGGAGGTCATAGAAACCAGGCATGTTGAAATCGAAGGGCCTTGCTGATCTGGTTCTGAATTTCACTAGACACCGCAGCAGGAGAACTGGCCCCAGCCCCCACAGGGAGAGCTGGCCCCCTGTACTTGGGAGAGCTGGCCCCACCCCTAATCATGGACATGGAAGAGGTGACCCTGATGGCATGGGCCTAGAGGAGTTGACTCTGCCTCTTCCTAGAAGGGAGCAACTAGTGGCCTGGACCAATGAGCTCAGCTACCACCCATCCCAATATCTTGGGCCTTGGGGTGGCCCACCCTAACATCTACCCCATCTATGACCTGCTGGAGTATGCGAAGGGACTGGTCCTGTGGAAAAATAACCACAAGATCTCCATGAGTTGGGGCACAGCAGGGTGTCTGAGAGAAGTTTCAGTGAGGATCCCATCTTGTGATGAAGGGGTGCTAAAGGCCTTCAACCAGACCTGGTGCGGGAGAATTATCTGTATTCTGTCAATCATATTTTAATAAAACGCTGATTGGCCAGGCAGGCAGTATAGGCGGGAAAGCCAGACAGGAAGTAGGGGTGGAGCAAAGAGACTGGGAGTATTCTGGAAGCAGAAGCTCTCTCTCAGCCACTCCTGCGCAGACCACCGAAGAGGCAACATGTAAGCTGTCACACTGAGAAAGGTACTGAGCCCATGTGGCTAACATAGATAAGGATAATGGGGTAATATATGTTATAAGAGTTAACAAGAAGCCTGACCTAATGGGCCAATCAGTTTATAACCTTATGGAGTCCTGTGTGTAATTTTTCTTTGTTGCTTGCCGGCTGTTGGGGTACTGGGAGGGACAAAAACCCCAACAAGCCAGCCTTCATACTACACAGACCAATGACTCACTGCAATGAGCATTGTGTGGGTGGGGCTGATTGGACAAAAGGGTATAATGCAAGGCACACTGAAGCACACAATGCCACAAAGATGAGCAAAGAAGTGGGAAAGACAGGAGGAAGGTGGCTCTTTTGTTTTTAATTAACTTTGAGACTCTTTGAGGGGGTATGCTTCAGGGGTGAGGGAAGGGTATGGAGAGATTGGGAGGTGAGTGGGATTGGGATGCATGATGTGAAACTCCCAAAGAAGCAATAAAGAATTGTAACACATATACGTGTATGTGTGTGTATAAAGACACATCCATCAAAAGGTAAGTAACTTGCCTGACATCACACTGCTAGTAGATGTGACCTGAACAAGGCAACCCTTAAGGAATTTGTCACAGTACAAAATACTATTATAGAAACTAGTATGTTACAATAAATGCTGTTATGGAAACTCATATTTGCCAAGATACCATTGGTGGTAACATACAATTCCCACCCCCCAGCCATCCTCTGTCTCCTTACACCCTAGGCGGCCTACTAGCATTTCCCTTGTGTGCTCTGTCCTGCTGCAGTAGCCTTTTATTATAGGAGACAATATCCCTCTATACAGATGAGGTATAGAGAGGATGAGAAACCTGCTAATGGTTAAGCAACCAGAAAGCAGTGAACTAGAAGTTGGGCACAAACAGCCAGCCTGCTGCCAGGACACATTCTCTGGACTGCTCTGACATATCACCACTATGTTAGATTACAGAAATAAAAGCTCAAAAACACCTAGGAGTTATCTCAGGGATGTAAAGATGGTGCAACTTGAAAAAAAAATAGTAATGTTATTTATTGTAGGTGGACTTTTCTTTTCTGCCTGCCAGTTCCCAAATAGCCAACATGGGGACAGTATGAATTACAAATGCTCAGCCAATAGCTCAAGCTTCTTACTAGTTAAATCTCATAATTTAAATTAACCCATGAGGTGGGCTTCTTCTCTGCATGCTATTACTATGTTTTATTACCATTGGTTATCAAAGGAGCTGTTTTGGCCAACGGCTTCGTAGATAAAGCCAGGTATGAAATCTAAACAGAGAGAAAGTAGGCGGAGTCAGGGAGATGCCATGTAGGTGCTGAAGGAGAAAGATGCCAGACGCCAACCAGAACCTTACCAGTAGGCCACAGCCTCATGGTGATACACAGGTTAATAGAAATGGGTTAATTTAAGATGTAAGAGTTAACTAGAAATATGCCTAAGCTATTGGCCAAACGGTGTTGTAATCAATATAGTTTCTGCATTATAATTCAGGTTTGGGAAGTCGGGAAATGAACAAGCAGTCTCTGCCTTCAAACCCATTTATATTAATCTATGTTCTGCCACATGGAGTTACCTTCTCTTCCCTGTCTGTGTTTCAATGGCAACTACTCTAACTTCGCCCTTCTTTTTCCATTGTCCTTAGTTTGTTTTTCCTATCTAACTTTATCCTGTCCAGCTATTAGCTAGTCAGCTTCTTTATTAAACTAACCACAGCAACAGTGTAAAGGAATATTCCACATCAATTTATTCTATAAATAATTATACATTTTTTTGGTTTTTCGAGATAGGATTTCTCTATAGCTTTTGGATTTTGTCCTGGGATTTGCTCTGTAGACCGAGCTGGCCTTGAACTCACAGAGATCTGCCTATCTCTGCCTCTTGAGTGCTGGGATTAAAGGCATGTGTCACCACCATCTGGTCAATAATTACAAATTTTAAAATCATATTTCCAGAGGCATTAGATAGCTCTCAGTATCTATTTCTAAGAGGGGAAAAAATTAATTGGAAAAATCCTCTTAGTAAATAAGAATAAAAAGATCCACTTGTAGTAGCCATAATACTTCATCTTAACACAGGACGACTGATAAAAATAATTATGAATGACACAAATCTGTCCTTGTTATCATGTTTGAGTTTTGATCAATGTGTTGTTAGTAAAAATGAGGTTGCTATTAAAATGAAATTTCAAAATAGTTATTTCTATGCAGTAAATTGTTCCAACAGATAAGTGAGCTATTAATCATTTTTGAGAGTTCAGAAGGTCAAAAATTGAAGAAATGAAACTTTAAAAAAAGCAAGAAGATGAGGCTGGAGAGATTGCTTTGCAGATAACAGCTTTGGCTGCTCTGCCAGTGGTCTTGTGTTCAGATTCAGCACTCATATGGAACGATTGTGCAACTCCATTTCCGAGGAATCCAATGCCCTTTTCTGACCTCCAAATGTACTGCATGTACAAGATGTACAAGCATACACACAGGCAAGACAGTCAAACACATAAAATAAAAATAAAAAAATTAAGAACAAAAAAATTAAGTATGTGCGGAGACAGAAGCGGTAATGTGGAGGCAGGAGGTCGGGGTTAAAGCTCAAATCTATCTTTCAGGCTGAATGGTCCCCATAAACTTGGAATCAGTAAGTCCTATTTCATCTCCCAAGAATGAATACCAGTTAGCATTCTTTACATTCTTTTCCCTTGCTTATTATGCCTGGAAAAATACTTAAAACCACAATGCAGGATGAAGAAATTATTTTTGTGCGTCAATATGCCAGTATTTTAGCTGGAAGAAAGAGGAGATGGTTTTCATAGATCCTCAAGTTATGGTGATTTGACGTTTATCGCGAATGCAGAAAAGGGGACGGCTTCTCCAGAAGAACAGTTGCAAAACTAAGCCAATTTTATGTATTGCTCTCCTCCTTGACCTGCTAGTTGAAACTTCCTGTTTTGAGGAGTCAGCAGAAAGGACCCCAGAGAGCTTTGTAGTCTGTGGCTTTGAGGAAATGACAGAGCACAGAAGATCCCTGTCATAGAACATCTTACGGGACACTCAAGCCACTAGGGACCTGTTCAGCCTTAAGCTTTGCTCTGCCGGGAGCTCAAATACCTCTGTTCAGCTAAAGGTTATTTTTATCCCAAGAACTTGGACCTAACATGCTTACTGAGCAATTTGATGGATCGTCTACTTATGCATCTTCACTAGCCTCCCTCACACTGAGGCTTTCAGATGTCAGCATTTTGATTGATCTTCAGAGCTAGGCAAGCATCTGAGGTGTTCCACCTAAAAATGGACTGAGAGTCAGAAACATTGGTCTCAGCCTCAAATTACCCACAGAGATATCTGTAGTGATATTTCATTTGTATTTTAGTAAATAAAGCTGGCCTGAAGCTCAGAGAGTAAAACAACCCCACTGGTCAGCCTTACAGACCAGGCAGTGGTGACGCACACCTTTAATTCCAGTAGCCACACTAATTTGCCATAGAAACCGGGTGGTAGTGGTGCACGCCTTTAATCCCAGCCCTAGAGAGGAATATAAAATGGGAGGAGACAGTTCTCAGATACAGTCTCATTCTGAGATTTCTAGAAGCAGAATCACCATTTGGAACTGAGAAGAGCCAGTGGTTGACTGTTTTGTTTTTCTGACCTTTAGGTTGAACCCCAATATTAGTCCCTTGAGATTTTATTAATTGTGCTATAGATATCAGTGTGTGATCTTGGCTGGGCCACCTACGCCACTGACCCTCTACACTCACCCTCATCAATGTTCCTAATCACCCGCTGATTATCAGGCCCAGTGGCCTTTGCTATTTCAGCCTTATTTGACTGATTGCTGTGTGTGCTCTCCCTCCTTACCCTTCATGACGTACCTTTGGGTTTTCCTACCACCTGTCAGCAGCTTATTACACCAGCTTCACGCATCTCTATAATGTATTCTGATCACATACAACCTAGTAAGTACCTTTTCCTATCCCCCTTCCCTCCCCCTGCTGAGCTCCTTCCCTCAAGTGCACTCCTACTTTCATGGATTTAGATTTCTCATGTCGTCTGATCCTTTACCATACTCACTTGTCCACCTATAGCATTTAGTATCTGCACCAAGAACTCAGTTACTTAGATTTAAAATTGCTTTCCCTGCATAGCCTCACCCAAGGTGACACACTAAAGTTCTGGGCATTCATCCTGAGACTCAGACTACAGATTTCATATTTTCATCCAGCGAAAGCCCAAAAATGTAACCTCCACAGGCCCCAGTCCCAACGCCTACCATGCCTCCTCACACTTCCCAGATCAGGTCTTCATAACAATGTCTTGGGTGAAGCTAATGTTGTGATTAATGATTTAAGTAGTAATTTTGAGAAGCAAGGCTTTTTCTCATAACTTCAACAACTAGATTAGATGTGCGTTCTACCTGTCTAATTCCCTTGCTCTTTATCAGCCTTGCCTCCACTTCCCTAATTCAAGATCACCAAATCTTTCTTCTCTCGCCCCCTACCCTCTGAACTGATCCCTTTATACCTTGCTTGACCCCACCAACTTCTCTTACATACTCCTCCCACAGAGGCCTTCTGTCAAAGAGTCTGGGACTCGTGCACGGCTCCCTGTGTCTGTAAGGTTATTTAAGCTCGACTGTTTATACTCTAGACCCTTTATGATCTGGCCTCACACTTTCTCTCCACTCTCATCTTCCAGGCGTCTCCCCACATCTCTTGCTCTCCGGTTATATCTTTTGTTTTCTCCAGGCACAATATGTTGACCCATGGGTCCTTTCCTCCCTGCTATATGCTCCTTCTGATGGAATGCCATTCCAAACCCCAATATGTTTTTTTGTTTGTTTTCTCATTCTCCTAGGATCAAGTTCGCTGGACCGTCTTGCAGTTTATCCCTTATCCCCAATGTGCATTAGTGACCACAACAATTTACAGCTTTCTGTATTTGCAATTTTTAAGATTTATTTTTAATTATGTGTATTTCTGTGGGGCTGGGGCTGTCTGTGCAGGTGAGTGCAAATGCCAGAAGACCTTGCTCTTCAGCAGAGGCCAGGAGAGGTTACCAGATCACCTGGAGCTAGAGTTACAGGTGAGATGACCAACATAGATATTGGGAAGCAAATTCAGACCTTCTGCATGAGCAGTATTGGCTCGTAACTAAGGAGCCACATTTCCAGTCCTTGCATTTAGATTTTTGCTGTATCCTCACCATAATGAAAACATACTTCCCGAGACCTTCACTTTGCACTTGGCTAATGTCTTGTTTCATAAAACCTCAGAAGCAGAGATAATATATCACTTCTAAGTCCCTTTAAGGAATCTGCTAACACTGCTATTAAAAAAATGATTCTGAGTTTATCCAGTTTATCCCAGTTTATCCAGTGTACCTGGACCAGAGTTTCTCCAATGAGTTGACCTAACTGAGTCTAGCTTTAATCAGTTGACCTTCTGGTGCGAATGCTCACTTATTATATGAAATTGAGATTGGTGGCTATTCAGTTTATTGTAGCAGTAGCTTAGCTGGTCTCTTAGGGTTACTATTGCTGTGATGAAGCACCATAACCTAAAGCAACTTAGGGAGGAAAGCATTTATTTCGCGTCCTTTTCTGAATCACAGTCCATCCAGGGAAGTCAAAGCAAGAACTCAAACCCAGTAAAATTCTAGAGTCAGGAGTTGATGCAGAGGCCTTGGAAGGGTACTGCTTACTGGCTTGCTCCTCCTGGCTTGCTCAGTCTGTTTTCTGATAGAACCCAGGACCATCAGCTCAGGTATATTCTTACCTACTAGGCTGGCCTCTATTGATCACTAATTAAGAAAATGCCCTACAGGCTTGCTTGCCTACTGCCTGGTCTTACGGAGGCGTTGAGGCTCCCTTCTCTCAACTGACTTTAGATTGTGTCAAGCTAACACAGAGCTAGCCAAGGCAGCTGTCTCTCAGGTGTGGCTTATCACTCGTTCTCCCACAGTGCTCTTGCCTTCTTCCACTGCTCTCCGAGAAAATTAAGAAAGCAATGCCAGCCCCTTGATCTTCCGCCATTCCTATCTAGCCTATCTCCGCTTCCAACCAAGAACTGAATTCTGCACGCGAAGACTGTCCTTTGAAGGGAAACTCTGAGGCTGGAGATGGGGCTCGAGGGAGAGAGCGCTTCACTTGCAGCACAGGTGTTAGCAGCTGAGTTCCCATCCTCAGCACCCACCTGTAAACACAGTGCTGTGGCTGCTGGGGACAAGAGGGATCTCTAGGGATGACTGCCTCCCAGGCAAGATTCAAGTTCAAAGAGAGACTCTGTTTCAAGACAGCGCACCTGGTATCCTCCTCTGGTCATTAGGCACACAGTTGTGTGTACACCACACACATGCACGCACACAGAGAGAGAGAGACAGAGACAAAGAGCTAGACACAGACACACATACAGCATACAGAAGGACAGAGACAGACAAAGAGACAGAGACAGAGATAAAGAGACAGATAAACACAGAGAGAGAGAGACAAAGAGAAAGAGACAGAGAGACAGAGAATCGTTCTGTTTGACTTATAACATTTACCTCAGATAAATGGAACCTTCAGCCCTTTTCTTTAAGGAGTAAGTTCTCTAACCCAAACAGTATGTTTTTGAGTATGAGATCTACACATCTTTTATTTACAGATAGGAGAATCGTGGGGACAAACATCTGATTGTCTAACCAATTTTAACCTTTGTCTGTCACAGAGATCAGCGCTTTTGGATCAGGAAGACCTTGAAATGCTTTACAAGTAAACGTCCATTAACTTCTCATAGCTTTTGTTCAAAACGTCTCTTTGCCATAAGCAAAGATTTGAAATCTGTCTATCAGAGGTTCGGTTTTCCAGAAAATTCCGTCTTATACAAGGGAATGTAGGTCAGCCCTTTGTCAGGAAGAGAGGAAATCTGAGAGGCATGGTCTTGGGACGATGCCAAAGTCAAAAGACGCGCTCACATTCCACACTCACTGCCAAATCCAGAGGAAGGAGCAGTGGAGGAGCTTGTGGGAATCCAGAGAAAGGCAATCTGAGTAGCCACTTCCCACACTCACGCAAAGGTTTGCTGTAGTTGCTTAGAGTCATCCAACCTTGAGCGTGGTAAGGGCCAGTCATACTGGTAAGATTTGAACAACCTCTGTCATAAAACTTTTCACATTGTGATGAAGTAATTTTGTATTTAATTCCTTTGTGTTTTATAGACAAGTGGCAACCCTTGTGATGCTGCAGGGACACAAAGAGTGAAGACTGTGGTCATGATAAAGCTCTCGGGAGAACGTGCTTATCTGTTATATTCTAGGAAAACTCCAAAGGAGAAGTATGTTTACATTATTATCATGTATTCATATAACATACGTGTCCAAAGTGACTGTTATGGAAGTTAAATCGATCTTTTAAAAATTGTTCTGCTTTTCTATCCTGCCCAGTGCCATGGCAGACTAAGTGCGGCCAAGAGACTCAACATGCGGGACCACCCCAGACTTTGAAGAGAAAACATGGGCCCTATTATGGTGAACAAACCTAAGGTGTGTTGTGGGAGAGAGAGAGAGAGAGAGAGAGAGAGAGAGAGAGAGAGAGAGAGAGAGAGAGAGAGAGAATGTGTGGACAGAGGCAGATCTGAGGAGGTGAGAGAGGTGAGGAGAAGGCTGAGGCGGGTGGCTCGCATGCCACCTGGGGCCACGGTGATGTTTACATCTGGGCCGCTGCTGGGGCCCATGTCTAGGTTCATGGCCCTGACGCAGCCATGGTCTGTGTTGGTGATGCCAGAGGCTCCTGCTACCTTGTGCCGAGTTGGCCCCACCCCTCACTGGCTATAACACTAGGGAGAACTGGTCCTGCCCCTCACGGGCTGAAGCACTCAGGACAGAGGATCCAGCATCTCACCTGGGCAGCAAAATAGAGCTGACCCTATTCGCAGGGGTGTGTGCAAGCTGGCGCTGAGGGTGTGAGAAAGGATGCGCAGGTTGCGCCCTCTCTTTTGCCATGTGGTAGCATGGATGAGGGAAAGATGTCCTCCTCCCCTGACCCAACCCCTCACTAGCAGCAGCACTCGGGAGAAGGGGCCCTGCATCTTGCCTGGGCAGCACAATAGAGCCAACCCTGTTTTGTAGGAGGTGTGGATGAGCCAGCCCCAAAACTGTGAGCATGAGAGAGTTGCCCTCACTATTCATCTGTCATGTGTTGATGTGTTGATGTGGGCAGGGGAGAGATGCCCCCCTTACCCCTTGCCCCTCATTGTCTGAGACAGACCGCCGGGGGGGGCGGGGGGGTTGGCCCTCTTCCTTACCAGGGGCAAAACTCAGGAAACCTCGCCTGGATAGCACAGTAGAGCGGCCCCCAGTGGTAGAGGAGTAGGTGAGCTGGCCCCAGGGTGTGATAGGTGGACTAGCTGGCCACTCCCCCCCAACCCACCATCTGCCATATGGTGGTAAGGGCAAAGGAAAGATGTCCTCTGCCCCTTTCCCATGCCACCTGTGGTGGGCAGGAGAGCTGACCTTCCCCCCCACCCCTTACCAGCTGCAGCACTCCGGAGAGTGGATCCTGCACCTTCCCTGGGTAGTACAGAGAGCTGACCCTACTGACAGAGGTGCAAATGAACCATCTGAGAATGTGAGCATTGGATATCTGGCCCCGTCCCTCATCTGCCATACAGTGGCAAGGGCAGGGGGGAAATGCATCCCCCACCCCGGCGGCCTGTAGCAGTTGGGAGAGTTGGCCATGAGGTCCTAAGAGTGGGAGCTGTCCCTGCTCCTCACCAGCTGCGGCACTTGGGAGAAGGGCCCCCTACATCTCGCCTGGGCAGCATAGTAAGCTGGTCCTAAAGGTAGGTTTGGGAGAGCCACCCCGAGGATGTGAAGGTGGGAGAACTGGCCCTGCCCCTTGCTTATCAATACCAGGAGTGAACTAGCCAGGGCAATGCTGGAGAACTTATCCTGGTGATGAAGACAGGGAAGAACTGGCGGGCTGACCAACCCTGCAACTGCCCAGACCCGGAACTAGGGTTATGAGTCGGCTCACACCAACATCCACCCTATCTGTGATCTGCTGGAGATCACATGAAGGGACCAGTCCCGCGGATGCAAAGATACAGGATCTCCACACACAGGACAACAACAGAAAAACCAAGAGGAGTTCAGTGAGGGCCCAGCATCAATAGTGTAGCAGAAATCAGAAGCTCGAACCAGATCAACGACTCTTTGCAATGAACCCTTGCAAGTAAAGCTGTATGAGTAAAAGGGTTTGCTGTGTGATTCACTGTGTCACACCATAGCTTCCATGATGAGACTTTTCCTTTTTTATTTTCCTCTCTTAAATTTTATTTTATTTTGGTGGGGGAGGTTACAGAGGCAGAGGGCAAGTATGAAGGGACCGGAAGTGAATGAGATCAAGATGCATGATGTGAAAGACACAGAATAAATAAAAAGAAAGTTAAAAATTAAATATAATTACATTGTCCCCCCTTCTCCAACCCTTTCCATATGCACCTAACTCCATCTCAAATTCGTGGTCTCTTTTTCTTTAATTGTAATTGCTCAGAAACAAATAACTATAGCCTGTTGAGTCCATTTAGTATTGCTTGTATTATATGACTTCAGAACTGAACACTTAGTATTGGATAACCAATTACTTTCTATTTTTAAACATATTTTATATAAAGTTACAACTTTACTATGAAAATAGTAACAGTCTTGTACAAAGAAATATCCTTACATAAATTCTTAGAGAACATTGAACCCCAACAAAATGGTGGAGAAAAACCAACCAAACAAACAAAACCCTTACAGGACAATTCCAGTAGGGAGTAACTACCCCTTCCAGGCAGAAATGTCCTCCTCTCTGAACTAGGGTGGAGATTAATGACTCTCTCATTCTCTGGGTACAGATCTCTAGACTCTGTGGAGACTGGTGTCCTTCTGATGCAGATCCCTTTAAAAGATTGCTGCTTCCCGAAGTCATGTGCCAGAAATGTTCTTCCAACCTATTTCTTCAATTAGACAAGAGGCTATATATCATATACAATCTTTTGCTGAAGAACTTGAAATATTTCATCAGAAAAATGCACCTATCTTAAATCTTTTTTATTCTTACCTTTTCACCTATGTGTATGTGTATGTCTTCGTGAGTATAGATGCATAGTGTAAGTACAAGGGTCCACACAAGCCCCCCAGGTCCCCTGGAGCTGAGGTTACAGGTAGACGCAAGCCGCCATGTGGGAGTTGGAAACAAATACTGGTCCTTAGCAACAACAGTGGCAAATAGTACCTGGTTCAAATCCTTGTCTTCCTCCCGAGTTACCATGGAGATTGACTTCATATGTATCTCTGTCTCCCATTCTCCCAAAGCAAATTAGAAAAAAAAAATCTCTCAGGAGAGGTGACATGTTCAGTGATTTATATAGATTAATAAGGCTTTTTTGCTAAGTTTTTCTTCTTCTCTAGTCAAAATTAAACTCTACCCTACAACAATACACGTGCAGGCACGCTCGCACACACACACACACACACACAGAGAGAGAGAGAGAGAGAGAGAGAGAGAGAGAGAGAGAGAGAGAGAGAAACACTTAAGTAGGGAGCCCAGAAACTCATTTATAGTCTCATTTCCTGCTGTGCTTCTGTCTCGGCTATTTGTCACCGCCTTTGTAACTCTGCTTTCAGGTAACTTCAAAGTGGGCTCCTCCTTCCTAAACTTGAGGCTGAGGGGTGGCCAAATTCCTGGGAAACAACTTAATATTTAATTTCAGGGGGTCTCAGATCTGGAGCACCGAAGTTGTGTTCCTACGTGTCGTCCTGATTGCGAACTACCACTAGATGTCCCTCTTCCCCTCAACCGCAACCACGAATGAGCCTCTCTACCTCACCCACAGCCCCACCCCAGGTTCTGCCACTACCAGGGCAGGTGACCAGGAGGGCAGAAGCCTTCCTTGGGTAATAAACAGTTTGAACCTTAGCCAGCACGTGGCAACCTTGGAGAAGCCTACTAGCATCTTGCTGGCTTCTGAAGCATAAACATTTTCCTGCGCATTCTGCCCATCATTAAGTTCATCATTTCATCAGGGCAGTAAATTCTGCAACCGGAAAGTTGTGTGTGTCAACTGTCGCCCCCTTAACTCTTTTTATTCCCCCATGGACTTGAGGGGTCTCCAAAGGCAACCAAATCCTGAACGTAAGTCTTTGGACCTTCAACTTTTACTCAGTAGCTTCTTGGAGCATGCCCTCGACAACATAAACAGAAACTATATTAATATTATAATAGATAATAGATTAGCCTGAGATCAGTCACTTTCCACGTAGGTAGAAGGTCGAGAAAAATCAGCCATGCCTGTGTCTATGGTAAGTTCTACAGAGAGACCCATCAGATCATCTCATAAAATACCAGCCTTTCTCTACCTAAGGCCTTGACTTTCCTTATCCATGTCTGTGATGAATGCTAACCACACTTTTCCATTCCTGTGAGGCTATGGATGGTTATATCCAAAACCTTTGGTGGTGATTGTCCAGGACCAATATATCCACAGCCTGATGAACCACATGCCCACATGCCCATGTATGGGTACCAGGGGTGGGTATGATGGATATATCTAACTTTCTGGACAAAGGCAGGTTAAACCTTAAACTTGCCAAGGCAGGACAAAACTTAACTCACATTGTCTGGAAAAAAAAAAACTTTCACAGATGAAATTTTGTGGCTGAAATTGTGTGGCCAAAAATTTGTGTCTACCAATGCTCCAAAACTGTAAAACTATCATAATTACCAAATTTAAAAGATATTGAAGAGAGTAATGATAGAAGAGATAGTTCCAAAAAGTCTGAAGTGAAACATTCAGAAAGCCACACAGGGGGAAAAAAAGTAAGTATGATTCCCTAAGACATCTCTGAATATGATTTTGACTGTCTCCTCCAGCTTCAACAGAACTTGAAAAAGAAGGGAGAGGAAATTCGATCTCTTGGGCTTTGGAGCAATCAAGGGGGCTTACTCTGCTGACAGCTGGGTAAGAAGGCAAAGCAAAGACACAAAGTTGTATGAGAATCGCCTGACCATGAAGAATGGGGCTGAGCACTGCCCCGTGGCTTAAAAGAGGGCTGTAGACCTTCCAGATTAGTGGTGAAATCCAGGGATGGCTGGCTTGAATCATTCTACATGGCTGAAATGGGGCATGGGGCTTTGGGGAAGTGTAATGTGTATTTTCACTGTAATTTAAGAAATGACAGTAGAAAATTTGTTTGAGCTCACAGAGGTTTGCATCCAAAGGACTCACCGCGCCCTCAGCAGAAATTGTTCAAAGAAAATAAGTTATAATAATTTCAAATTTTAAAGTGTTTTAATTTAAAAGGTATTTTATTTTATTTTTGGTTTTTTAAGACAGGATTTCTCTCTGTAGCCCTGGCTGTCCTGTAACTTGCTCTGTAAACCAGGCTTGTCTCAAACTCACAGACATCCACCTGCCTCTACCTCCTGAGTGCTGGGATTAATAGTGAATGCCACCACCACCCTGCTAAAAGGTATTTTTAAGTATAGTGTCTTCATTACTGTTTCTGTGATGAATCACCATGTGTGGTAATTTGAATGTAATTGGCTCCCATCAACTCATAGGGAGGGGCAGTATTAGGAGTCATGGCCGCGTTGGAGGGGGCGTGGTCTTGTTGGAGGAAGTGCGTCACGGTGCAGACAGGCTTTGAGGTCTCTTTTGCTTAAGCCTTGATGGGTGTCACAGTCAACTTCCTGTTGCCCACAAGATAGAGGACTCTCGGCTACTTCTCCAGCATCATGTCTGCCTGCATGTCACCATGCTCCCCGCCATGTTGATAATGGACTGAACAACTAAAATTATAAGCGAGCCACCCCAATTAAATGTTTGTTTGACAGGAGTTGCTGTGCTCATGGTGTCTTTTCACAGCAATAGAAACCCTAAACGAGACGCTATGACCAAGGCAACTTTTAAAACACAGCATTTAACTGCGGCCTTGCTTGCAGTCTTAGAGGGCTAGTCCATGATCGCCAAGGCAGGGAGGTGGGAGGCAGGCAGGCGGGAGGCAGCTAGGTAGGCATGGCGCCGGAGCAGTAGTTGAGAGGTCATTGATCTGCAAGTTGCACACAGAAAGAGAGTGAGATTGGGCCTTTGATGGGCTTTTGAAACCTCAAAGCTCACCCTCAGTGACACACCTTCTTCAACAAGGTCATACCTTCTCCAATAAGGCCACGCCTCCTAATTCTCCCAAACAGTTTCACTAACTGGGGACCACGCATCCAAACACATAAGCCTATTGGGGCCCTTCTCATTCAAACTACCACAGATAGCCACATATTCTCTGCTCCTTGACTGTTCGTGCCTCAGACAAAAATCTCATCCAGGAATGGGGAGGTAGGCATGAAATCCCACTCCTAGCTGTGGAATTATTGGCAATTAAGAGATGCTATGAGCAAAAAAGTCCATTTGCTTTAAAAGTGTGCACCTCGCAGGTGTTTGATCATGCTCTAGTAGATGAGCACACACCTAAAACTATATGAACAATATAAATTGGACTTGGTGGGTTTAAACAAACAAAACACAAAGACATAAATTTGGCCTGGTAGGGAAGGGAATAATGGATCTGGGAAGAGTTGGAGGCTAGAGGAGAATAAGATTAAGACACATTGTGTAAAATCTCAAAGAATTACAAAAAGAAAGAGAGTGACATCAAATTGAACTAACTAGAAAGAATATTTTAAACATGATTATTGCTAATGAAATAGAATATATATCCAAAAATTCAGACCCTCCCCCAAGGAAACAATGCACTGTCAAAATGGGAGACCTCACTCTGCCTTTTTCAGTCACTGCCAGGAAAGGCAAGAGGACAGCAGGGATCTTAAGACACAATCAACAGGCTCAGTCTAACAAAAATGCAGAATTTTGCACTCAACTCTGGGAGGATGCTAGCTCTACCCAGCCATGGAACTACACTGAGAAGATGGATACCGATGCACAGTTGTGATTTCTGAATTTCAGAATAAAGCTGAAATACGCTAACGGTCCAGATTGTCATGCTTTATCAGTCTGTAATATGTAGGTTGGAGGAGATAGAGCCGTGCCTTAACATTTCTTAAGGAAAATATTATGTTCAAAATTGCAGAAGAAAGATGAAACACATGCCACACACCTAAACTGTCACGAGTCTGTTTTCTTGGGTTGGTGGTGAAGTCATTTAGGAAAGCCAAAAATAATAATAATTAAATTGTTAAAGATGCAAAGGAAAGAGAAGATGAAATCTGAGATTTCTAAACAAACAAACAAACAGAAACGAAGCCCACGTCACTGACCAGCAGGGATGTTATCTTAGGACTCACTGGCAGAAGTTAGCAAAAACCCTTCAAAGCAAAATTAAACTGTGGAAAATAAGGATTGGGGGATAAATAGGCAAATTATTTTAATGAATGAAGAATGCTGGAGAAAGGGGTGGGAAGGAAGTAAATTGGTGAATGGGTAGCAAATTACTGAATTTGAGAAAGGGAAACACATGGATTTGCATTGACAGATGTTAGCATGTTTCTGAAAGCCATCTTTTAAATGCACAAAACTTCAAAGTAATTGAACAAATAATTTCAGGATGGCAAATTAGAACAGAGAAAGGGAGGCACACATGCATAATAAGGATAAATAAAGAGAGTCAATTAAATAACCCTAATATACAAAGCCTTGTGAAATGAAGAGTAAAAGAAAGCAAAAAAAAAATTCTTCTGTTCGTAGGATACATTACCCATGTAACAGGAACTTAAAAATGAGCTGAGGGGTAAGCAGGAGTCTTAGGAATGCTGATGTTTAAAGAAATGTGAAGTCAAACAAATAAGCAAAACTTTGATTGATTAAAGATGTATTCAATCATTCTCAATATCTAAGAAAGAATTAAGAAGTTGATAGATAAATTGCTGCAAATTTTAAAAAAACATAACCAACTTATAAAAATAGACAAAGGCGATGGAAAGGAAAAGCAACTTATAAAAAACCATCACCAGTGTTGTCAATGAGCAAAAGAAATTAAAATTAAAAGTGAGAAATATATTCCAATTTTGCAAAAAAAAAAAATCAAAGAATTGCTTCCTAACTAGTACAGGCGAAGAGAACAGGCTTGTGCAGAACTGGCAATCCTGAAGGACAGCCGGAAGTAGAGAGAATTGAGCACATGTACTGAACTGGTGGTTTGCTTCCTGAATCTCACCCGAGGGAAGCTATTATGATGATATGAGAATCTGATGCGCCTGGAAAGCTAGCTCAGTGCTTAAGAGCACAGCCTACCCTTCCAGAGGACCAAAGTCCTCTCCCAGCACCCACCAGGGGCAGCTCCAGGGGACCCGAAGCTCTCTTCTGGCCTCATAGAGGTGATCGGAAAACTTTTGCAGCTTAGAGTATTGAGCACTACCACAGCACTTCTGCTCCAACCCAGGGCTCTAAAACAACGTGGTGAGGCTGTGTTGGACTCCAGAGTGACCATTATTCCCCCCAAACTAATATCTGTTCAATTACTTTGCCCACATGCTTCTGTGTGGATAAAGAAACCAAAGAATGGGAGACATATGGACAGAAGAGGAATTGCTGTCCTTTGCTGATCTTGTGATTCTCCCTGTGAAAATCCTGAATAGCAGACATTTCATGTCATTACTGACCAGTGTTTTCTTTGTTTTTTTTTAATTATCCCCTAATTATTATTTACATAGCTACCATTTCTTTTGAGTACAGACTCCTATGCATGTGCTATGCTCTGATCGCCTGAAGTCCAGGCACTGGGATGTGATCTAAGACATATCTTAATGGAATATAAATCTTGACCAAAAATTATGAGAATTTATTCATCTTAGCTGAACCAAGATTGTTTTCGTTATTCTTACTTCTTAGCCTGTTGATTCCCAAACCTAATTTCTTAATAGTCTAATTAACTTTATAGAACTTGAAATTTCCTTTCAACTAATTTCTGTTTTAACTTTGCCAAGGTAAGACTGTACTACAACAACTGCAAACCCTGCCCCCAAAAAACCTAACTAAGAATATATATGCAAAACTTCAGACCTCCCCCAAGGAAACAATGCAATGTCAAAACGGGAGAACTCCCTCTGCCTTTTTTTCACAACTGCAAACCCTGCCTCCCAAAAACCTAACTAATGTTCTAAGATGGCAAATTACACAGTCTGTTTATTTTTATTTTTAAAAGATTTTTATTTTTACAAAAATATGTGTGGGGAGTGCACATAAGTGCACTACCAGAAGAGGCCAAAAGGCGATGTTGGATTCCCTGAAGTTTCAGTGGTTGTGAACCACCCAATGTGGGTGCTGAGAACTGAACTCTGGTTTTGTGGGTGCTCTTAACCACTGAGCCAGTTCACCACCTCGCTCTTTCTATCTTCTTTTCTTTATTTCATAGAATGTTTAGAATGGTCATTAATTATAAATGAGCATACAAAAATTAGTGTTCTAATAGTAATAACCAATTAAAAAAATATAAGAAAACATTCCACTCAAGTTTTTCCTTTACAAATTGAATACATTTTAATTAAAATATAATTATATTGCTTCTTACTCTTCCTTTTCTCCCTCCAGTTCCTCCCACGTCACTCCCTCCAACCTTTCCCATGTCACCCCCCGATCTCAAATGGATAGCTTATTTTTCTTTTATTATTATTGTTACAAGTGCGGAAATACATAAACACACCCTGGTGAATCTGTTTTTGTTTTTTGTGTAACTATGGTTTCAGTGTTAACCACTCTGCCTTAGACAGTCAATATGGGCCTCATCCTGGAAGAATCCAACTCTCCTTCTCCCTGCAGTCATTGCGGCCTGTAGTTCTTTGTCTAGGGCTGGGACCACTGAGCTTTCCCTCCACCGACATTAACACATCTATTGCGTTTGCCATAATTCTTATCTGCTTTGTGCTGCTCTTTCTAAGAGAGGGACCCGCACAGCAGACTTCCTGGGATTCTGGATCTGGTAATCTTTCTACCCACTCTTCTGTGATGTCCCCAGAGCTAGCTGTTCAGGAGCTGTGCTGCAGAAATATCCATCTAGGCTGGGCTCCCCACTAGCCATTGAATTCTGCTTTGTGTCCTGTTGTGGTTTTCTGTAACGGTCTCCTTTTTTTTTTTCCCCAAAGGGAAGGTGGTAGTTACACCCCTTATCTGTGCTATAAGAATAACATTTAGAATGTAGTCAGGAATTATGCTGGCCTAGCAAAGTGGCAGTAGTAGCTCTAAGTAGACTCTAAGGTCCATGAACTCATTAGCCCTGGGTAGTTGGGTAGGTTTCTGGCACCCAGCAAGAATTCCTTCCAGTTGAGTAAGGCTTAAGTCCAATTAGGCAAATATTGGTCGCCACCAGCATGTGAGGATCACTTACTGTACCTTTGCTTTGCCACGTTGGTCTTCGTTGTGCTTCATAAAAGTCACAGCAGGCTGGGACTATTAATTGCTTCCTCCCCTCAGTAGCTGTTAACAACACATTAACTACGTAGATATAAACACATGGAAAATGGCTAGCAACAGCATCAAAGGCCCTACAATGTAACTGGAAGACTTAAAAGTTGTAAAGACAGAAAGATTCCAAGTGTCTGAATGTCAATTCTCTTTAAATTGTGCCTCTACAGATTCTGATATGGATTCCTCTTTAAACCCATTTATTTCCATGAATGTTAGCATTTTTTTTCTCCAGATGTGTCCTTTACAGGTGTGTCCCCATTCTGAGCAATATGCAAGCGTCCTGGAAACACATATTTTCCAGAGCCACCTATTAGTCAGTGAATTGTTGGTCTTCATCTCTGACATTGCTCTTCTAGGCAAGAGCAGTGTCCTATTATAAGATGCTTTTGCAGAGCATCCCAGAGACAAATACTATCTAAATATATATGTGAACTTCTGGTCTTCCACCACTCTGACCTTCAATCTGTTATTCTCTGAAAATTCCCATCTTAGTAAATGACCCCACTATTCACGCAGGTGGTTAAATCAAAAGAAAAACCGTCTTCCTCACCATCTCCTTTTCCTGTGTCACCCACAGCCCGGCCACCAGTCTTCTGGCCTCTGGTTGGTTGACCTCTTACTGTATCTAAAACATGATTGCACCTTTTCATCCACCCCTTCAGCACCACCGTGATCTAAGCTACTTCGTTTCCGCCCTCAGACATATTGGTGGCATTCTGTTGCTCTCCCTTACCTGTTCATATCCCCTTCTTCACGGTGGCGGTCGGCCATCTTTGACACTGCCTAGCTCATTATTTTCTTCCCAGTCTTGCAGCCCTTCGGCAGCTTGTTCCTCAGGATAAAGAGAAATCTCTCTAGCGTAAATTACAGGGCTCGTCTTAACGCAGTTCCTGACAATTATCCCAATGCGTTTCATGCTCCATGCATATAATCTTAGCCAGGCTGTAAGTATAGGCTTTTAAATCTAACACCTGACATTCCACCAGCTTTCCGGCGCCCCCAAGTTCACTTATGTCTTTTCTAAATAGTCGTCAGCTACAAAATTTACAGTTGCTTTCTCAGGAAAGCCTATTGACCACAGAAATTTATTCTTGGAGAAACGCCTCACATAAGCAGCCAGCGGAGAATTTTTTAAGCACCTGGAACATAATTGAGAAAGAAAGTAAACGCACTTCAGCACCTTCTTCACAGGGCTATGGGAGACACATCTCAGAACTCTTACATTCCAGGTGCTTAAAAAATTCTCTGCTGGCTGCTACAAAAATTGAAAAGAAGTTTAGAAAGAAAGGTATACATTTATTTCTGGAGTAAGAGTAAAGACAGATATGATCTAATGACCATGTAAATCATAAGATACTCAGCTGTGATGAATAGAAACACATAGACATTCTTAACTGAATTATTGTGGGGGAGGTGCCACTCTTTGAGGCCCTGATAAATTTATTTTTGAAGTTTTAAAAAACTATTTTTGTTTATTACTTTCATTTTTTATTTTTATCGTTATGAGTGTTTTCCTTGCATGCAGCTGTGCATACCATGTTTGTGCAGTGCCCACAGAGACCAGAAGAGGATGATGGATCTCCTGGAACTGGAGTTAAAGATGGTTGTGAGTTACCATATGGGTACTGACTGGGAACTGAATCTGAGTCCACTGCAGAGTAACAAGTTCTCTTAACTACTTGGCCATCTCTCCAGCCCCCAAGGGAGATTTCTTGAAGCACATGGTAGGTTTTTTTTCCACTTTATCCTATTGCTGAGAGCTAGACCACGGACTATGACCTGTCTATATTGTACAATGAATAAAAATTGAGAAGAGCTCAGCAGGGACTCTTTCCAGAAGCACTGAAGGAAAAAAAAAGATAAATGAAAGACAGATGAAGAATCACTGGACTAGAAACGCTAGGAAGCTGTGGTGATGTCCTTAGCCTGATGACAGAGACAGGGGCTCAGAGAAGAGGTTAGACCACAGAGATGACAAAACGTGAACCATCAGTGCTCAGGAGAAGTGGGAAGTTAACACTGGGAGCATCACAGATGAAGGGCCTACCGACGGCAGAATAATGGACCGTTTGCAAGCTAAGCAGCATCAGGGAAGACGACGCATGTGTGATTCACCCTTTGTTGAGCGGCAGTTTTAGATTCACAACAAAAGTGAGGAAGAGTGCAAAGTTCTCAGATGCCCTCAGAACCACACACATAAGCTCCCACACTGTCGACACCCTACACTTATTAGAATAAGCCAATCAACTTTGGCACATCCTCAGTACTTCTCCACACGCATGAGCTCCCACACTGTTGACATTGTGCACTTATTAGAATCAGCCAATCAGCGTTATAGCTCACTTCTGGGAGTTACACTTGCTGTGGGTGTAGAGAAGGGCATCCAATATGTTCACACCATTGTTCAGAATAGCTTCCTTGAGTCAGTGTAGATGAGGCATACTGAAAGCTGATAGTCCCTGCAGGCTCTTCGCTAATGTCCCTATTCTGTCGAGGCACCCTTTCCTCCTCTCTAAGTCTTGGCGGGCACTGATCATTTTACTGCCTCCACAGGTCTGTATGTCCAGAATGTCTCACGGTTGCAGTATGCAGTCTTTTCAGTCTAATCTCTTCCTTAGGAACATGTTGTTGATGTTTCTCAATGTGTCTTCATGGATTGGTTGCTCACGTCTTCTGAATGCTAAATAACATTTCCAGGTCAAGCTGTGCCATGGTTTATTCATACATTCACCTGCTGAAGATCATGGTAGCTACTTCCAATTTGGGACAGCTATAAATAAAATGGCTATAAGGAGTCATGTGCAAACCTTTATGTGGAAGTAACATTTCAAATAATTTGGGTAAATACCAAAGGTCTTGACATCTGGGTCACATTTAATGTATGTTTACTTTATAAGGGATTGCCAAACTGTCTTCCAAAGTGACTACACCACTGTGTGTCTCTACAAGCAGTAAATGAGTTTCCATTGTTCCACATCCTCACCCATGTTTGGTGTTATCAGTATTTTAGATTTTTTGTTGCTCTTACTTCTTTTCGCAATAGTCTTAATCATCAACTTGATTATATAATTTAGAGTCACCTGGGATGATCTTGTCACTGAAGGATTGTCTAGATCAGGCTGGCCTGTGGACATGGCTGTGGGGGATTGTCTTCATATAATGTTAATTAATGTGGGTTGACTCAATCCACTATGGGTGGCACCATTCTGTCACGACCGCCTCAAACCAGCAAGGACGACACGACACCAGAGCTCTTCTTGCAGGCAGTTTATTCAGGACCTTGAACAATGGCTTCTCTGTCATTTCTCTCCCCGGGCAGACCTCTCCCAGCCCTTATATAGGCTATGGCCGCCTATCCTGGAGTACCACGTGGACATTGCCCATAGGCTCAAGCATACGCAAACGACACACGATCATAGCAGGTCACAGGCCATCACCATAAAAGGAGTTTTTTGTCACAGAGAGCGCTCGCTTTCGGGCTCGCGGAGGGCGGCAGCCAGCGCCATCTTAAAGGTGCGTCTCCACGCAGCTCTCTACAGTTCCCCCTTTTTTGTTTTCACACAAGCAATAGGTAAGAGTAGGGGTCTGATCTCTGTCAAAAAATTAGGAACAATATACTGATGTCTAGCCAGGTGCTGTCCACCCAGAGAAACGCCAGATCCGCCTGGTGCCTTTTGTGCAGAGGTGGGAGATCAGGCACCAACCCACATGCAATCAGACTTGCTCTTCTTGAGACCAACATTACGAGCTCTCAAGTGCAGTGCACAAGCCTTGCAACCTGTGTCAACAATCTTTTAACGTAGCTAGCCATATTTGGGGAGACTGTCCTGCTTCAATGGCCATAAAAGCCTGGATGATCATAGCTGCGTTGTGACACTGTGAGGTCCGTATGCGATATATGTACCACAAACACACCAAGGAGGCAAGCACCATTAGGCCTGTCAGGGCTCCTATTCCCGCCCACTCCTTAAAGTAACTAAAAGTTCATTTCAGCATGTTAAGAAAAGCATCAGCAGTAGGTAACTCCAGCCATGTGACATTCAGGGAAATAATCTGGTTGGTCAAGGTGTCCGTCAGGTTCTCAAACCCCTTGCTCCATTTTCCCTGGAGGTATGCACTCAGCTGTCGGCTCAGGATACCGTTCTTTGTAAAATTCTCAGCCAATCTGAAGTAATACATAAAGAGGAGAGGGAATGAATACATCCTACACTGGTTAAGGTTATTAAATTATCTACTTGCTCTTGCAAGAGGTCTACTCTTTGGTTTACTGTCAAAATGCCATCTTTAAAATGACCATTGATGGATTTCAAAGTGGTCATTGTGGAGGCTGTTCTTTCCACAATTTCATTAACTGTCTCTGCAATCTGAGTTGTTGCAGCCATGGCAACAGCAGCTGTCATGGCAGCTGCAGCAGATACAGCAATTGCGGAGACTAGGGCTGCTGTTATCCCAAAGTCTTGTTTTGTTCTGAGCAAATGAGCGATTGGGAAGGTACTGGTATCAACTCTGACCGGGATGGGAACATATGTGGGAACTCTCATCACCACAGCTGTGTCATAAGTACCATTCCAGCATTGACTTGCAAGGCAAGTTGCCTTAGAGGAATTACAATAGATCACATCCTCTGTGGCATTGGTAATATTAGTCATACAGTAACATTTGAAGGAACACCCTTCGTATCTCTGCTGGCAGAGATGTTAAGTAGCCGAACAGTCAAATTACGAAGGGCAGCAAAAGGCTCTAGGGATGAAAAGGCCCCTCTTTCATTAGAAAGAATCCATTGAAACCAGGGCCAAGTATTTTAAAACTTTTGACATAGAATGAACAGGTATAGGAATTTGCCATGCTTTTGCTATGGCCCACAAGATTTGTTCATTGGCCTGGATCAACAATGGGGACATCAGGACCGTCACCATCAGTACGATCACAGTCTGAGGCTTCATCTTGCTTGTCGTTCCTCTGCACCTGTACTTTTCTCACCAAGCACTCCGGTACCCAAATAAGGTCCAAATGATCCTGTGGAAAAACACAAACAGAACCTCGTGTCCATGCCAGCACGGGATTAGGGCTATACAAGACCCCTGTCAGAATGTCCTTCCACTTCACTAGACCTTTAGGTTGGCTATTTGGACAAGCATGTCTGTCTGCTGAAGATTGGTTGGAATTATCCAAATTTAAAAAATTCAAGGTAAATAAGGCCAAAGAAAGTCTATTCTTAGGGGATTGTTCTAAGCCAATTCCCCCTTTCTGTTTTTGAAGCATTTCTTTTAAGGAGCGATGGGCATGCTCCACAATGCCTTGGCCTTGTGGATTATAAGGCAGTCCATGTACAAGGTGAACACCCATACGTTGGCAAAACGATGTAAACTGTTTACCAGTATAGGCAGGGCCATTATCTGTTTTTAGCTGTTGGGGCTTGCCCCATGCTGCCCATGCTTCTAAACAGTGGGCAATCACATTGTTCGCCTTTTCCTCTGTCATGGGAGTGGCATGCATGATACCAGAATAAGTATCCACAGAAACATGCACATACTTCAGTTTGCCAAATTCTGAAATATGAGTAACATCCATTTGCCACAGTTTAAGGGAGAGCAATCCATGCGGATTGACCCCCAAAGTTTGAGGGTGATGATGTATGACACATTGTGGACAATCCACAACCACCTTGCATGCATCAGCACGGGAAATGGCAAATTTTTGTTGTAGTGTTTTGGCGTTAACATGAAACTCTTTATGAAAGTCATGAGCCCTCTGCAGGGCAGAGGCAAGAAACATCCATTCTTGTCTGGTACACTGATCAACCTTGTCATTGCCAGCAGCTAGAGGGCCTGGCAAACCTGTATGTGCTCGAATATGTTGCACAAAAAAGGGATGTTTTCTCTGCCAGAAAAGGCACTGTAGTTGGACAAATAATGCATATACTGAACTTGATGCTTTTAAAGGTCCAGCACATTCAAGATGTTTTAAAGCATTAACTACATAAGCCGAATCAGAAATCAAATTAAATGCAAAGGAACAGGCCTTAAAGACCTCTACTACTATAGCTAATTCCACATGTTGGGGGGTTCCTGGGGAAAATTGGTGTGTAACAGGCTCTGCAGAATCCACCATGTAGACTCCACAACCGTTTTTGGATCCATCTGTAAATATAACACTGGCCCCTGTTATAGGCTGTGTAGCAATTATTTTAGGGAAAATTACGGGGTGTTCTTTAAAGAATGACAGGAGAGGATGCTTAGGAAAATGACAATCAATGTATCCGAAATAAGAGCAATGCAAGATGGCCCAATCTTCGACAGTGGCACATAACACTTTTATTTGAGTATTATCATATGGGACTAGCAACATCTTAGGTGGGCATCCAAAATGTTGTAAACAGGTTAGGACACCCTGCTGAGCAAGTATAGCCACAGCAGTGGGATAATATTCTATAGATTTAGCAGGGGAAATTTTAGGATGGATCCACAGCAGTGGTCCCTCTTGCCATAATATACCTGTAGGTTGTAAATTTGTAGGTAGAATACACAGTGCGATATTCTCCACAGATTTTACTCTTTTAAAGAATGCCTTGGATAGTCTTTCTTCTACCAAAGCAAGTGCAGGTCAGTCAAGTACCTGGGGGAGTCCAGGGCTTCATCCCCCGACAGGATCTCATATAGAGGTCTTAATTCATCATTAGTCATACCTAAGCTGCCTCTTATCCAGTTTATATCTCCTAATAATTTTTGAAAATCATTCAAAGTATGTAAATGGTCCTTTCTAATTTCCACCTTTTGCAGAACAATTTGATCATGTGTCACTTTAGATCCCAAATAATTAATCATCTTATCTTGTTGTACCTTTTCTGGGGCTATATGTAGCCCTTTTGCCTGCAACAGGTGTACAAAGACACAGTAGGCTTCTTGTAACATGGACTCTTCCTTGGCACATAAAAGAATATCGTCCATGTAATGGAGGCATTTCAAACTTGGGAAACGAGTCCTCAGAGGTCTTAATGCAGCAGCTACCAATAGCTGGCACATTGTGGGACTATTGGCCATTCCTTGAGGCAGGACAACCCACTGATATCTTTTGTCAGACTCTTCATGGTTCACAGATGGTAAAGTAAAAGCAAGGTGTTCACTGTCTTTGCCACATAAGGGTATAGAAAAAAATCAATCCTTAATATCCACTACAATTATTGGCCAGTTAGTAGGAAGAGCAGATAATAAAGGGAGACCATGTTGAACTGGTCCCATCATATTCATCCGCTCATTAATGGCTCTAAGATCATGTAGCAATCTCCATTTTCCAGATTTTTTTCTTGAAAACAAAAAATGGGTGTATTCCATGGGGAAAGGGAAGGTATTATATGTCCATTGTCTAGTTGTTCTTGAACTAACTGATGGGCTGCATGCAGTTTTTCGGAAGAAAGTGACCACTGAGGAACTCACATTGGCATGTCCGATTTCCAGGAAATGGGGACACCTTCCTCAGTGACCCCTAGGAAAAACCCAGCCCCTGTCTGGGCTTTCTAGGTTGTGGTGTGATAGGATCCTTGCGACCTTGTAGAAATTTTCCCAGTCCAAAATCTGGATGACATCCCATATCTTTCATAAAGGATTGCGCCTTCTCTGAATATTCATTACTCAATTTATAGCCCATTTCCCTCATTAAGTCCCCTCCCCCATAGAGATACGGGGAGCTCAAGAACATAAGGTTGGATGATTCCTGAATGCCCTTCTGAATCTTGCCAGTTTAATAGGTTAGTACTGATGTCAGGGGCATTAGCATATCCTAATCCCTGCAAGGTGTGAGACGAATTCTGAATAGGCCATCCTTTTGGCCAATCTTTGCTGGCTATAATGCTCTTATCTGCTCCTGTGTCCAATAGGCCTGTAATTTTTGTGTCATTAACTGTCAAGTGTAAGGTAGGTCTTTGGTCCAAATCTAAGGATAGAAATGTCAAGTCAGTTCCTGAAGAACCAAATCCTTTCTCTTCTCTGTCTTTCTTTTTAGCGGGATGTTGTTCATGTAGACTGGGTAGTATCACTAGCTGAGCTATTCTATCACCTGGGGAAATTGCTGTAATGCCTTTCGGCGATTCCACCATGATCTTTACAATGCCTGTGTAATCAGGGTCAATTATGCCAGGATAAACTTTTAGGCCTCTCAGAGTCATGGATGATCTTCCAATTAACAGTCCCACTGTACCTGGCTGTAGAGGACCTGCAAAATCAGAATCCACTACCTGGACTCCCATTTGGGGTGCTAATATGAGTCTGGTGGTGGCACGGAGGTCTAACCCCGCTGAACCTGCAGTGGCTCTCCTCGGTTCTTGGGGTCCCTGAGTATTGGCCATTGCTCGTGGCTCACTTCCTGTTCCTGCTCCTCCATTGCCCCATATATTTGTGGGCCCTGAAGGCGAGGGCCCCATTGCCCGTTTTTTGACATGGGACTGAGGGACTGTCCATTAATGTCCTTCACTGATCTACACTCATTTGCCCAGAGTTTTCCCTTTTTACATCGAGGACACGTTCCTGGTTGTAGCTGCCGGCCTGTTTGTGGTCCTTGGGTGCCCTGTCGAGGGTTAAATCTTTGGGGGCAGTTACACTTTAGATGGCCTGTTTGGCCACAAGCAAAGCAGGCTCCTGAATTCTCTCTGCCTTTTCCTAATCTCAAGATAGTAGCTGCTAAGCCCGCATTCGTCAAAGGACCTCCAACCTCTCTGCATGCTTTCATCCAATACTCTAGCCCTCTGCTCCTATGCGGGTTAATTGCAGCCCTACATTCCTTATTGCACTGCTCATACACTAATTGCTTAACAAAGGGCATAGCAGTATCAGGATCCCCAAATATTCTACCTGCTGCCTCCACCATTCTGGCTATAAAATCAGAGAAAGGCTCTACGGGTCCCTGTGTGATCTTAGTTAAATTGCCAATAACTTCCCCTTTATTGGGCAGAGATTTTCATGCGCGAGTGGCAAGAGTATTAATTTGATCGTACACCTGGGGGGGATATCCATTTTGTTGAGCAGTAAATCTGCCCTGGCCCAATAGCA
This sequence comes from Myodes glareolus, assembly GCF_982192425.1. Classification (NCBI taxonomy): domain Eukaryota; kingdom Metazoa; phylum Chordata; class Mammalia; order Rodentia; family Cricetidae; genus Myodes; species Myodes glareolus. The sequence goes on along the minus strand of NC_142041.1, from coordinate 17,832,044 downwards.
TATCTGCATCCCAAGCTGCTTGAGCATCCCCAGCAGCTAAATTCCTTGCTGCCTGAATATTGGCAAATTCAATGAAAAATGCTTTCCAATCTAGATATTGACCAGGGGAAGACAAGCCCTTGCAAGGTTCGTCCAATCTGCTGGAGTCATCGCATATCTGTGTAAGGCTTCCACTTGAGCCATTGTAAAGGCAGTGGAAATGCGGTAAGTCTGAACGGACTCTGCTAAGGCCTTAACAGTTTTGAAATCTAATGGCTCATGATATCTATTACCTTGCTGGTCTTGAAATACTGGAAAAGCTGTCAACATCCCTGTCCTTACTTCCCTCCACACTTCCGGGTTGAAAGTCATTCCTCCTTCAGCGCCAACCACTTCCAGATACAGAGGTGGAGCCGAAGGGGTTAAGCTTCGCCCTCCTTCTTTATTTTGTCCTGAATTTTGTTTCTTCCTGGCCTTTTTCCTGATCTTCATCTGATACACAGACTGTCGAAGAGATTCTAGGGGAGTCATATTCACCTCTTCTTCTTCCTCATCTTCCTCTGACTCCATCAAGATGCTGGTATCTGAATCCTCTAACTCTGACAGACTAGGGTATAGTCTTGTCTGTCCTTTCTTGCCTTTCTTTCTTGCCTTTCCCTTTTCCTTCTTGTCTGACCCCGTATCTGACTTGGCTTTTTCTGACGCCGCTCACTCAGATCTCTCTTCCTGTAATATTTCTAAAGCAGCCTGACTGTGCGCCATAGCTTTACTACACCTTTGATCTTCCAGGCACCCTCATACTAGTCTCCAAATCGGCCTAACCCCCTTTTTTTAGTGTACCCTGTTCCGCAGCAAAATCAAGATCATGTCCCAGCTTTTCCCAAGACGCTACATTAAGATTGCCTGAGACTGCAAACCAGGGAGCCACTGTATCGCATTCATTTAAAAATCTGTCCAACGTGCCTTTTCTTGTTTTCAGACTCTTAGATCCAAGTAGCTCATTAAGAGTCAGAAAAATTGGGTGTGAAGGAGAATTCCCCATGTTCACTGAGAATTCTCAATACACTCCCTACACACACAAGTAAAAATGATGAACCAGAGCACTGTATCAATAGTGCCTGGCAATTCTGACAGCTCGCGAAACTGCTTCGGTCTGACAGCTTGCTAAATCGCTTCGGTCTGAGAGTTTGTGATACCGCTTCTTTCGGTTTCGATTTGACAGCTCGCGAAGCCACTTGTCGGCTTGACAACTCTCGGCAGCGCTCTTACAGCCTGTGGCGCTGCTTTTGCTTTTGATTTCCTACCTAGACTATCTGCTTCGTGAAACTCTAACCCCACTCTTGACGCGGTCACTGATTCCCCCGCTCTGGACGCGGTCACTAATCCCCACTCTGGACGCGGTCACTAATCCTGCTTTTATCGCAGATCCCCAAACTTACCCGAGGACTTTATTGGTGCACCCCCGACTGCTGCAAGTTCTGGGCTCCGCGGAGAGAAAGTGGACGAAATCCCTGTATGGGCCACCACTTGCCACGATGTGACACCGGAGCTCTTCTTACAGGCAGTTTATTCAGGACCTTGAACAATGGCTTCTCTCTCGCTTCTTTCTCGTTTCTCTCCCCGGGCAGACCTCTCCCAGCCCTTATATAGGCTATGGTTGCCTATCCTGGAGTGCCACGTGGACATCGCCCACAGGCTCAAGCATATGCAAGCGACACACGATCATAGCGAGTTATGGGCCATAACCATAAAAGGAGTTCTTTGTCACAGAGAGCGCTCACTTTCGGCTCGCGGAGGGTGGCAGCCAGCGTCATCTTAAAGGCACGGCTCCACACAGCTCTCTACACCATTCCCTGGTCTTTGGTCCTGTACTCTATACGTGAGTTGGGCATTGGCATACATGCACTCACTTCTCCCTGTTCTTCACTGTGCTAATGATGTGGTTAGCTCTTTTAAGTTCCTCCTACCTTAACTTCCTTGGAGACAACCAAGGAGTATCGACTAAAACAAACCCTTTCTCTTTTTGTGTATTTTTATCAAGATAATGAATAATAGAAATTATTATTTCTATTATTAGAAATAGAAAAGAAATCAAGATAATGACAGTCATAATAACTAATTACAGGAGGGTTTTTCTTTATCAGTTCCTGCAGATTTTCCATATGGGCTACCATACCATAAACAGGTAAGTATAGTTTTGGTTTTAATTTTGTACTCTTTGTAGCCTTTTCTTCTCATATTGTTTTAGCTAAGACTTCCATGACCATGTTGATAAGGAGTGATGAGGAGAAATATTTTTGTCTTCTTCCAGATCTTAAGGAGAAATCTTCTAGCTCTTAGTTTCTCACCAGTGAGCACTTTGTTAGTAAGAAGAGCAAGCTAGCTGGCTCTGTGTTACTATTTCCTGAATGGAATATCTGTTTTAAGGTCTTGTCTCACCTAGAATGATACAATTTTGTGAAACAACAATTTTGATTTGAGTTAATCTATTTTGAGTATAAGCATTGAGAAAGAAGGACTGTCATCTGTTACCCAAGTAAATAACTTCATCTGCACACCAGAAGAGACTAATTGATTTATTTGTGCCAATAAATGGCATCTGGGAAATATGCCAATTATATAAGAATAGACCTGTGAGTACTGCTGTGAAACAATTGCTGTGTACTGTAAATATGTATTGCTTTCATTATTAATAAAAAGCTGATTGGCTAATAGCTAGACAGGATTTGAGGGACAGAGAGAATGCTAAGAAGAAGAAGAAAGGTGGAGTCAGAGGAGTCACCAGGAGATGCAGAGGCAGCAAGACTTGCTGGAGGATAGGTAAAGTCATGAGTCACTTAGCAGCACATAGAGCAATAGAAATTGGTTAATTTAAGTTGTAAGAGCTAGTTAGTAATAAGTCTGAGGTATTGGCCAAGCATTAATAATTGGTGTTAAATCTCTGAATGGTTATTTGGGAGTGGCTGTGGGACAGGAAAACTCCACCTATGTACAATGCTCCAATGTGGCACACCTACATCCACATAAAACCTGAGAAAGCTTTAAAAAGAGTTTCTAAGCACACAAAAATGTCTTCTAGTCTCATGTCTCTCATGCCAGCTGCAACACAGAATGTCATCTCCCAGCTGTTGCTTGCAGGCTTGAGATACTAATACAAGCTCTCCCAGCACACTGCATAGCGGGCTTTGGGTTTTGCTCATGCAGACAGAAAAGGTTACAGATGCTTAATAAAGACAGATCCAGATGGGGAAAAAACAAAAACAAAACAAAACTCTAAATGGGTTAGAATGTGTTTAAAAATATATATAGGCTTGAGAGAGAACAGATAAAGGGTATATACAGTTATAGATTAAAATAGTTTAAAAATAATAAAATAAAGTCCTTATAAGGAAATAAAGTAATATATTTTACAAATCTTTGTAAAGATGGAAAATACACAGAGTCTGAATCTTGTATGTTATTGTGTTTTTAAATTTTTTGGCTACTAAGAGACACTGGATTATGAAAGCTGTTAGATTAAACCAATCTATATATTTTAAAAATAATTTAAGTTCAACATGGAAGTCAAAAGGCTTGTTGCTTTGGGAGAGAGGTTATGCTTTTATTTCCACAGAAAACGAGAGGCTACGTATCTGTTTCAGATTGATATAGGTCATGTTTGATCAGGAAAGACCTCTGAAAATCCTGACTATATACATAAAGAAATAAACCTAGAAAACACAAAACACATAATGTATATTTTACCTGTTTAAATATAAAACAAAAATATCTTTAATTGACTTGTGTATACCACATATTCAATACTTGTAATATATGTTACCTTTAAAAGTTTATGAATTTTCAGAAAAAGGAGACTGGACACCAATAAAAATGGATGGCCCTGGTGACCCAGCATCTCAGAATGCCTCTGTTACAGTCTCCTGAGAGTTCTGTATCTAAGACAGCTTCAAGGCTGCTGACTGAAATGGTCCAACCTCACAAACTACTCCAACCAGGACCTAAAAATTATCTTGTTTCTCTTAAGGTTCCCCTAAAGACACCAGAGCCCACAGACAACAATCAGTAGTTTAGAGAATGAGACCCCATTGCCAAAAGTTGGGTTATAGATGTTTGTTATCATTTAAGGGGGGGATTAGCTATAAGTTGTTATTGGGAATGGCCAGGGGGAAAAAAAAACATAACAAAAGAGATCAGATTCAGGTATCTTGTTCTGAAAAGTAGTGGAGTGTTCCATTAACTCCAGATTCTCTCCAATATAAGCTGTCCTCAGTATTTTTGATTTTAACCATTACGACAGTGTAGAGCCCACAGGTCTACCCCTCCTCCCAGGGCTCATTTTGAGGATAGGTTGCAGTTTCTGGTAAACCACTTGTTGCATTTTCCAGCAAAACATTCTGCTTGTTCCTGTGCTCCCTCTACCCCCCCGCCAGTGGTTAGCTACAGGGCTGTTATTTACTCTGTTTTGGGCCTGGTAATTTTCTACCTGCCTGGGGGGGATTTCCACTGTGTAGCAGTTAGGTATATAAGGTTTTTTCTAAGCTTGAATAAATGGCATTCAGCATTCTTTCTTAATGGATGACCAGTGTCTCTTGTGTTTCAATCTCCAGCCCTTTGCCCAACTCATGAACCCAGTAGCACAGGCATTACAGTTGGAGGCCAACAGCAAGATTGGGAAGTAGGGACCCCTGAGAGATCACCCTCGAAAGGCTGGCCAGCAGGTAAGATATTGATGGTGAGGGTGAACTGAGGATGGATGCTCGTAATTCTGTTCCAATATTGATGAGTCAATTGATGGATCAATTGATAGCTCTTTTGGAGAAGCAAGGCACTGGTTTTAAAACTGAGATAGCACAAGAGTTCATTAAGACAGTTTTAGAGTTTAGTCCCTAGTTTCTACAAGCAGGGGGCTTTAATACTCCTGACTGGGAGCAGGTGAAAGCTGACTTTCAAAAAGTGTTAAAAGAGCGAGGGCCAGAAGAATTTTCCATAGAGCATTTTCACTATGGCATTTAGGCAAAGATGCTCTTTTCAGTGATGATGTAAAAAAAAAAAAAAGAAAAGAAAAAAAGAAAAAAAGAAAAAAGAACAATTAGAGAATTTGGCCAAAACCAATTCAAATCTCTTTGAAGAGATTCAGGATGAAGAATCTGTGAAGTCTATTAAAAGCTTTGAGGAGGGGGAAGTTAAAAGTACTAAAAGGGATATAGAAGAGGAAGAAAAGACTTTAGAAAGGGAGATTGTACTACTAAAAATGGAATTGTGTTGTAGGAAATCCTACAGTCAGTAGACCTTAAGTTACCCCCCCCACACACACAAACACACACTGGGACATGGCCTCTTATACTATATACGCCAATGTAAGGCTTGCGTCTGGCCTCTTTTCTGGCTGCGGGATTCGGTTGCTGTTCTCCATTCTAGCAGAGGATATTGATTTGTGAGTCTACCCCTAAATAAATAACCATCTATTATTCTCTTTAGGCATTCTTCTTCAAATTTGGAAGAAGAAGAAAGGAAGAAAGCAAACAGAGATGTCTCTATGAGACACCCGCAGCAGAATCCATTCCTTGATGCCTCGATCCTTTTGTTGCTGCCTCTGCCCCTATTGACTTAGAAGCGGGAATCTGATAAATCCAAAATAGACTAAATAATCTAAGTAGAAAGAGGCAAATTTATCCTGTTTTGGAGGTTATTGGTCCGCAAGGATAGCAGATCAGACAGTATACTCCTTCAGCCTTTAAATACAGGAAAATTGCACAGATACCATGCAGCTTAACGGGGCCATGGGTTTCCCCCAGAGTAACCTTGACATGTTAACTGGTGCAGAACTGTACATGGGCTTAGCAGCACAGATTACTTATGACCCTGCTGTTTATGCTCAGATGGGTTCTGTGACCCTTTACGTGTAGAAAGCTCTACCTAACAAAGGAGCAGGGGAACAACTGTCTAAGATCCTTCACAGACCCTCAGAACCTTATTCTGAATTTGTTGACCATCTGTTACAGCTGGGGGGTTCTCATTTTTGGGGATATGAACACAGATATGCCCATCATAAAGCAATTGGTCTTCAAAAATGCTAACAAATACTGTCATGAGGCTCTATGTCCCCATAGAAATAGGAGTTTAAATGACTATATCCGGTTATGCAAGAACATTGATGACATTCATGTTATGGGATAGGTAATTGCTTCTGCTCTTAGGGACATCAAGGTGGAGCTAGACCAAAGACTTGTTTTCATTTCAGGCCACTGGGACATTTCAAAAGGAATTGTCCTGCAGGTAAAGGGGTGCATAGTCAGCCCAGGGGAAATCCACATGCTTGCCTGAAATGTCAAAAGGGGGCTGTTGGGCTAATGAGTGCTGTTCTAAAACTGACATTTAAGGAAATTGATGTAGGAGGGTCATCTGCCTATGTGTTACTTTCATTGGTTAATAAAAAAACTGCTTGGCCTGATAGGTCAGAACATAGGTGGGTGGAGTAGACAGAACAGACAGAATGCTGGGAAGAAGGCAATGAGGCAGATGCCATGGAACCAGCCGCCAGGTCAGATATGCTGAATCTTTCCCAGTAAGCCATGAGCTCGTGGTGACATACAGATTATTAGAAATGGGCTGAATCAATATGTAAGAGTTAGCCAATAAGAGGGTAGAACTAATGGGCCAGGCAATGTTTAAAAGAATACAGTTTCCGTGTAATTATTTTGGGTGTAAAACTAGCCGGGGAGCTGGGATCCTGGTGGGAACACAGCCCACCACTCCTTTTCACTACAGGAAATCCCCTTCCCCTGTTGGGAAATGGGAGGAGGGGCCTGCCCTGGGCTCCCAAAGTGCAAGTGTACAGGACGATGAGTGGACCAGCTGTTCCTATCAGATTTGTTTCTCAAAGAAACACCTCACTTTTCATAACCTTGTCCAAGGTACCCCAGGAAGTGCCAGACTGGACCTCTGTACCTCTGCCTGGACAGTATTGACCCCAGAGATGGGTGTGCATGCTTTGGGGACTGGGGTATATAGACCTATTCCAAATAGATCCATACTTATCACCCTGCACAAAATTCAATTCAATGTGGATCAAAGACCGCAACAAAAAACTAGATACACTGAGCCTGACAGAAGAGACAGCGTGGGGATAGCCTTGGACTGTTTGGCACAGAAGACGACTTTCCGAACAGAAGGCCATTAGCACAGGCACTAAGATCAACAAATGATAGACAGAACCTCACGAAACTGAGACGCTCCTGCACAGCAAAGAATACTGTCATTCAGACAAAGTGGCAGCCTACAGAATGGGAAAAGGTTTCTTTTTTACAAACTACACATCAGATATAGGGCTAATATCCAAAATATATAAAAAGACCTCAAATAACTAGGAATAGCCCAATTGAAAAGTGGGGTACAGATCTAAACAGAATTCTGAAAAAAGGAAACTCAAATGGCTGTGGAACACTTAAAAATATGTTCAACATCATCTGTAGCCATCAAGGAAATACAAATCAAAACTACTTTGAGACTTTATCTTACATCCATAGAATGGATAAGATACATAAAACAAGTGACAGCTCATGTTGGCAAGGATGTGGAGTAAGGGGAACATTCATCCATCGGTGGTGGGAATACAAACTTGTACAGCGACCACAGTGTGGAAACCAGTGTGGCAGTTCTTCATGAAGATGGGGATTCATCTATACAACACTTGGGCACATACCCAAAGGTTGCTTCATCCTACCACAAAGACACGTGTTCAACCATCTTCATAGGTACTCTATTCTTAATAGCTAGAAATTGGAAACAACTTAGATGTCTCTCAACAGAAGAATGGATAAAAATATGTACATTTACACAATGGTACATTTACTCAACCATTAAAAACAATAAAATTTATAGGTAAATGGATGGCAGTAGGAAAAAAATCATTGTGAGGTATCCCAGACCCAGAAAGAGAAACATGATATGTATTCACTTATATGTGGATATTAGTTCTTAAGTCAATAATAACCAAGCTATAGTCCACAGAACTGAAGAGGTTTGGTAGATAATAAATAATGGGGTATCAGCAGATAGATCTCATTAGGAAAGGGAAATAGAGTATAACTATGGATGGATGGGAGGTGGAATGGGAAGAACAGGTGGGGTAGGGAGATGTGGGAATGAGGGAGAAAATATGGGGGAAAAACAGCTAAAATTAAGAATCATTTGAGGGGTAGTATGGAAACCCAACACAGTAGAAACTTCCTAACATAGATACATATGTGAAGGCAATCTAAATGAAGTCACCAAACAACAGCTATCTCTTGTCACCAAGGCAGCTACCAATATTAGAACCGAGTCACTTCTAATTGAGTTGTTGGACAAAGGGGTTCCATAGCAATCCCCCAAATGCCCCGGGATATTGCCACGACTAAGTTGCTCTCCACAAACTGACACCAAGGGCCCATTGCTAAAGTCGACACCTACACAACTCACTGAACATGGAGAGGTTGAGAGTGAGAAACCTTGGAATACTCAGCCCTAACCAGGATGTCTCCAGCAAATCCCTCCCCTCGGGGATCAGAGAACCCTGCAGAAGAGAAGGCAGAGTGTGGGAGCCAGAAGGTATGGAGGACACCAAGAAAGCAAGGCTCTCTAAATTAACAAGACCAAAGCTTCTAGGAACTCAGGCTGTAGCAGCCTGCACAGGACCTGAAAGGGTCTGCACCAGGTCCTATAAGTGTGTGTGTGTGTGTGTGTGTGTGTATGCTCCTAGTCTAGTGCTTATGTGGGATTCCTGAGTGTACAAATGAGGCCTCAGTTTCCTGTCCCTTCTCTTGGGCTCTCTTTCTTCTGTCTATTTGTTTTGTCCAATTCCAATGTCAGTTTTTTATTTTATCTTACTATACTATATTTATTTTATTTAAAATAAATAATAATAATTATAATAAATCTCTTGGAAACACCTTGCTCTAGCAGTCATGCTGCGGAGGTAACAAGTCCTTCATGAACCTCACAGGACAGGAACAAGTCTCTGGGCTGGAGGGACAGCGATTGCTTCGCCTCACACTGCTGACTTAAAGGTCGGAGAGGGAAGACATCCCAGCACAAACCAGAAGCTTCTTGAACAGTAGAAATAGCACCGATGAGAACCACACATTGCCAAACACTGATTGAGAATGATTTATTAAGGTCCAATTAGTATGCTTTTCAATTCAAATAGCCCTTATCACCCCATCAATAAAACTCCAAATTCATTTCACTCATTTCCAGTATAAATTGTCTGCACATTGTGTAAACTCTGAACAAATCTTTTTTCCTGCTAACTGGTTCTCCACCTACTTAATAAAAACAAAAACAAAAACAGGTGCAATTTATGTGCCATCCCTCTGTGCAGACGAAGTCCACCCTCCACCTTCCTCCTCCCTAGAATGCCGCTCTCCCCAGGACTTCTTTCTCTCAGACATCCTCCTGACCTTTCCACACCTGCTTCAGGGCTGTATTTCTTCCTTGTTGCTCCTTGCAGCGCACCAGTAGAACCACTAGTCACCCAGACAATGTACCAGGCATCTCTGCACACAAGCGATTGGGCGATTGTGGAGACCACACAGCAGCCAGTTGCTAACATACCCCACCCAGGCTACTTGGTACAGCAATGCTGGACTCACTTCTTTTTGTTTTCTTCAATGCTACACGGCAGCCATGGCTGCCAAGAACGGGATCGCCATTTCCTCAAAACACGACATTGAAATTGCTAGTTACTTTAGGGCATATTGGTTATTGGGAAACAGCTTGTTAAGAAGTCCTTCTCAACTAGAGTAACCACTGTGTTTCTTGTGTAAGAAGGTAATTTGGGGAGCACTTAGCACTGCCACCCCTGCAGTTTGGAAGTAGAATGTCCCTTTTTATAGAATGAAAACACACGAGGACAATTCACATTCTAAGAAGTAGGTCCTTCATGGGAGCAGTTCCTAAGTAAATAACCAATGATACTGGCAACATTTTATGTACACAAGATTCTTCCAATATTATAACAATAAAAATTAAAAAAAACCTAGTCAACAATACAGGAATGGTTAAATAAACTGAGCTGCATCCATTAAATGGAATATTATATAGCCACTAACACTGTTTTTGTAAAAAAAAAAAATTAATGCCATAGGAAAACCTGGCAATTCTGAAAGAAAAAGTTACAAAACATTTTACAATATCATCCCAATTATGTCAAAAGTATATAATATATGTCTGTAGGCATACATGCATGAGTTGGTAAAGATGGTTACTTCCAGGTTATAATATCAACAATCTTTCTTTTTTCATTCTTTTTCACACAGTTCTGCAATTTTCAAGTTTTCTATAGTAAGTATGCATTATTTTATAACTTGGAAAACCACAGGCTTTAGAAAAAATCCACTACTGTCCTGGCTCTAAGAATGCACTTGAAGATCTTATCTATGCAGGGACAACACTAGTGCACTTCATCTCATGATCTTAGAGTACATGATTTTTGGGTGAAAAACACACACTCCCTGCCTCCCGTGTGTGCTCCAAAACCTTCATTGTAAGATAAAGTGGTAAGGATATTACTGTCTCTTCCCTAGCCTAACCGAATACTGATTTTTTACTAGATTGTTCTATCACCTAGGAGATTTAAAATAGTATCCTTTTATCTTTAAAGAAAACATACTGTATACACACGCCACATGCTTGCTTTCTAAACAAACACAAAAATCATTCCAATTTACAGTTTTTCTCCATAGTGGAAAAAAAAATCTCCTATGTCAATTTAGCAGTCTTTTCCATCACAAACATGCTGACAGAAATAAACATACTTATTAGATGAAATGTATCCTCCAGACTTTTTTGTTTTGCTTTGTTTTATATTTTAAAGGGGAAGCCTGTATGAAGTTGTGCACTCAATTTGGCAGATTTTTTTTTTTTTCTGGCTTAGGCCAAACCACATAAAAATCTTTTAAGTCTAGTTAGTGACGGCTACATGGTTACCCCAGAGTCCGTTTCTGAATGCCACGGCCAGACAAACACTTTCTATTTTTCAAAGGAGAAGATGGGGGCTGCCACATAGGTCATCTTCAGGCTATGTCAAGTCTCTTGGGTCTCGGGACAAATACTGCCATTGGTTAGTGTTTAAGTATGGGAGTGTCTTCCTGTCCTCTGGCTCCCCACCTTGCCCTGGCAATGGGGCAGGGGTGGGGGTTCACAGCTTCACAGAGGTTGGCTAGCTTCCTTCTAAACCACAGAGTGGTCATTGCTGTGAACTCCAGCCAGAATGGTGTGGTTGAGGGAGGAGGCTGAGCGGTCAGAGCCTTCTGTGGGGCCATTGGGATTCTCATTGCGTTGGCAACACAGGATCTGCCTGAAGGTGGCGCTCATCTCTTTGTCGCGGTACGAGTAGATGATGGGGTTCATGGCAGAGTTGAACTCAGCAAGGAGGAGGAAGAACTTCTCATAGGCCAGGACGTCGCATTGTGGGCAACACACGTCCAGCAGTAACAAGACCAGTCCTGGAGTCCAGCAGACAATAAAGGCACCTACGGCAACAGGAGAGGGATCATGCATTAGGAGGAGAATAATGAATATCATTGTGAAATGGATATAACCAAAAAGTGATATGACTTCAAGGCTGTGTGCAAATCATAAGACCAGAGCCATCAATCATGGAAACAAATGAAATGTTTGCTTCTGAAACACAAGAAATAATCACCTTAACGATGTGCTGTTGATTCAAGTCCCACTTAAATCTGAGGATGTATGACATATTAATTATTTTGAACAGAACACAGAGTTTGATAACAGCTGTTCCACAAGAAAATGCATCAGAAATACACACCACCTCCTAAGTCCTTAGAAAAAGAAATCTCCTAAAGGCATGGTTGCAGTGAGAGTGGGGTAAAAGCTAGACATTAATAAACACGCCTCCACGATTAGTAAAGGCACAATTTCTGCTGTCTGTCTATCAGTGCATAAATCATTGCTTTCTTTGCCTTTTGGGGAACTAGGTGGTTTAAATTTTTGTCTCATGTTTTCTCATCTGAAAAACAGGCATGGTCTGTTACCTCTTGGGTTTGGTTATAAACTGCAAATGGATACAAAGAAAATACCCAGTGTACATTCACAACCCCAGTCAACAACGTCGTTTTTCCGCGCTCTGCGGCATGGAAAAAGGAGCTTCCGGCGATGAATGCTCTAGTTTTTAACTCAACAATCAAAGTTCTTGCCCATACTTTACAAATGATAACTCATCTACTCTGCACATATAGCAGGCAAAATTAACCCTCACTGTACAAACAGAGAAACTGAGACCGAGGAAGTTTAAATACCTTGCTTAAAAGGACCACTACACTGGAAAGGAGTGAGCAAGCAGCAAATCCCAGGTTCTCTCCTCCAGGAGCCTGGCTCTGGAGTCCACATTCCTGAGAGCACTACACTGTCCTTCCACTCCGAGGGAGTTCCAAAGCTAAGCATTTGTACCCAAATGTTATACTTCAGCTGTTCTCTAATTTAGATCAATTCTCTGCTTTCTCCCCAACAACTACCCTGTATTATTAAGATTTTCTTCTATGATCACACGTGGTTTGGAAATTCAGATAGGAAAAGATATCATCCTGTCTCATTTAGTTCCTGGGATTGCTTTCCATTTGGATCTGAGGGGATGTGTAAGTCGCAAGATGATTAATTGGCCCTGATGACTATGTTCTCTTAGCATGTGCTGGGCGTCTTCCACTGAAGGAATGGGAGCCAGTAGAGCAGAGTGTACCATTAGACCTTGTCTAAGAGGCCCCATGTTGGATAGACAGCTATCTAGTGCACAGAGGCTGAGTTGGGAGAGCCCTCGCATGCACTGGAATCTCTATATCCAACAGATACACACAGTGATGCTGGCCTTGGTGGACGTCAACTTAGGCAGGAGTACTCAGCGTGGATCCGTCTCAAGGAACAAGTTTCATTAACAGTAAACAAATACGGTTTAGTTTCTAAACTGCCCAGCCTTGAATCTTGAATGTGAGCATTCTTCTTTTTCTTTATTTCTCTCTCTCTCCCTCCTCTCTTTCTCTTCTCTCTCTCTCTCTCTCTCTCTCTCTCTCTCTCTCTCTCTCTCTTCCTTCCTACCTCTCTTTCTCTCTTTTTTCCCCGAACCTTTTCAGCAGGGAAATACAAATAAAGCAAGAAGCAAAGGCCCCCTAAAGCTCTTTGTTCGGTAACACTAATGTGCATTGATTTTAAACCACTGTTCACTTTGAAGACCATCCAAGGTGCTTCGTTTTTCTTATAAATACAATACTCTCGGCTCTCCTCAGAGAGGGAAAATAATATTCCAAATCACAGCAGATAATAGCCAGGCCACTCTCTGAACCTTGCTAAAAGTGTTAACAGAGCCTTCACTCCAAGTCACCAAATTTCCTTTATTGAAAACCACTCAGAAAGCTAAACATGAAGGGAAATCAAAGGAATGCCTCTTGGGTTTCAGAAATAATGCCTTATTCATTGAGAAGCCAGGAAAGAAATTATTCTCCGGGTGGAAAATGCTTGGATGGAAAATGCACGGTCCCATTATTCATCTACTTGGAACACACACACACACACACACACACACACACACACACACACACACACGAATGGGTGTGCAATTCTAAAAGTTCCTTTTCCCTTTTCCTTTATCAAAGCTCTAATTGAGCTCAACTTCAGAACTTGACTGGCTACAAGCACAGGCAGATATATTTTAAATAAAACAACCTCTTTTCCCCTGCTGGCAACAGTAAGGAAAAGCCCTTATTCTCATGCAGTTGCTCAGTCGGCTTGACTTGACCAGAAAAGAATCCAGATACAGTCATGGGTTGTTTATGATTTCTTCCAATGCTAAAATTCAACAAGAATGTGGTCTTTTTAGGAAAGAGAGGGCTCTGGAAATGAGACTCTGGCCTTCATTTTTAGACAAAAAAAAAAATGTGGGTAGTGGGTGGCACGTGCCTTTAATTCAGAGGCAGACAGATCTCTGTGAGTTGGAGGCCAGCCTGATCTCCAGGACAGCCAAGGCTGCACAGAGAGAGACCCTGTCTTCAAATAACAAAGCAACCCCACCTGTTAGATTTGGCTACAGGAAGTGGGATATGCCACAACCTGACAGGAGCCAGCTCAGGTGAACACTGTGTGAGGAAACTCCAGAGTCCTCTCCCTGATCTGTTACTGGAAGGAACTGGTTTCAGAATTGTGATTAGGCCCAACCACATTGTCTCGGAATCTTCAAGACGCAATCAAATGTCTTAGTGATGAATATTTGACAGCCTCAGAAATCCACACTGAAACCCAATCGCATGGACCTTTCCCTTCCTCTTTTCCTTCTCTTTCTCGGGGAGTCTTGAATCAAAGTGACCCAGAGACAACAGTGTATAATAGAAGGGCAACAAGAGGCCTGGAAAAGTCCACTGTGATTGGGCTCCTAAATCATAGGAAATGCATAGCAAAAAAAAAAAAAATCAAATTTGCTCAAGTTACAGATTTCTCTCTGAGCTTCTAAGAATGAAAGTCTCATCCATCTTTTTTTTCTTTTTAAAAATATGTAGTCAACTCTAACTGAGTTGGGTCGCACAACTCCATGTGTGCATGATGGACCATATCGAGTCTGCAGAGAGTGGCTGTGCACACACATCCATCCGCATGTGTAGAGACGTGAGGATGAGCTGGACAAAATTCCCATTTCATTACCTGTAAAGCAGAGAAGCATCAGCTCTCTTCCTACCCCATGGGGTACAAGGAGCTCCCCAGTGCCATCAGGAGTGTCACAGATGAGAGAGCTTGTGCATGCAGCTTGGGCATAGACCCTCGGCCCAAAAGAGAATGTGAGAAGCGCCATGAAGATTTGGCATTTACAGAGCTACACAGATGGCCAGAGTGTCCCTGGACTCACAGTTAGGCATGAAAAAGAAACAAGAAGGCCGGGGGGCGGGGGGAGATCCCAAGGAAGCAACTCAGCCTCAGATGGCTCTGCAGCTTTTCAGCTCCCCGCTTCACAAGATAGAAAATAAAAATAATAAAGAATGCCAGCGGGAAGACTGCTTTTGGTGTTCTGTCTATTAATATTAATGTGGCATATTTCTGATGGCAGATTCTCTACAGACCCAGGCACAAAACCAAAGGATGATATTCAACCGTACGAAAAAGAGGAAGCACAAATAGTTTGTGGTTACATCCTTCAAAGCCAGAAGTGGCAGAAGAGATGTCCAAGGCCAGAAAAACGCTGTGTACTGGCTAAGACATTCATTTTCCAGCCTAGCACTGGTTCTCAGCCTAAGTCTCATGTAATAATAATGGAAGTAGAGGCTTGCAAGGAGTAATGACCGTCATTTTAATCTCACCAGCCTCAGCCATCAGATTTCCATTTAAGACACAGATTAGTGAGAGTGGAAGAAGAAATGACTAAGATAAATAGAATGTGTGGGCGTGCATGCATGCACCACACATACATGTATGCATACTCAGTTATTTCTAGTTCATACAATGGGAATAAAATAATTTATTGCTGAATCAGGGCAGCAATAAAGAGAAAGAAGTGTAAAAGCCTGGGAAAAGACTTATGAGGCTGTCCTCCCCCGATGGCAAGAAAGATGGAGAGTCTGGGGTGATATCTGGGGTTGTCAAACTAAATGAAGCATCACGGGTAGTGCCTTGTGCTGAGGGAGGAAGCAAGAGAAAGTACTAGACTGGCATTTTGTTGGTGGAGGCAGGGAGCAATAGTGAGGAGACTGGGTAGTCATGTGTGTTTTGTCTGAGGTGTCTGAAGGATATCAGATGGGGACACTTCAAGTCACCCTGTTAGGCTCCTGGAAGGCTGAGGCTGGGGAGCCTCTCAGGGTGCAGAAAGGTTCCCCAATTTGTCTCAGTCATAAGGAAGATGGAACTATTCAAAATGTGTCTGAGGGTTGCCTTTCTTTGATTGCCTTTCTTACACATCTGTCAAGGCAATCTTGGAGGGCCTGATACTCACATAAATGGAAAGATAGGTGCTGGAATGTTGGTGCAAGAGGCAGGGAGGAAGGGAGCAGCTTTAGAACAACACGTCACAGCTGCAGGCCACAGTCATACAACCGTACCATCCCTCCGACTACACAGCCCCCCAGCAGCACGGTGCTCACCACCACTCAGCCACTCTTCTGGAATGGCTCTTTCCTAGCCGGTTGATCTTTGCTTCTTTTCTTCCATATGAAGCACAAAAACCAAAGAAAAAACAGGCAGCAGGGGCCAGAAAGGACCCCTAGGAAGAGAGCCCAAGATTTCGGATGAGCAAAGCAGAAAGCATTTCCAGCCTGGGCTGGCAAAATTGTGTTTTCACAAAAAAAAAAAAAAAAAAAAAAAAAAAAACAACAATTCCACAGATTTGGAACTAGTCAAAGAAAATCAATTCTACACTAGCCCCACACCCGGATTAACCTCTCCATGTCCTGGTTCTTTTCATGTCTCTGATGAAGATGCCAGAAACTTCTTTTTTTCCGTTAGTGCCATTGAATTTGTGTCTTCCCTCCGGGTAGGCCAGTTGTAGCCCAGGACCCATTCAAATTCCAGTTCACTCTTAAGGTGCTTTGTGATTCTGCTGTAACAGTTCTCACCTAATACATTTTAAAGGACTCTGTGAGGTGGCTGTTGTGGGATAGTTTGATTGCAAGCTGACACTCCTGAGACTGCCAATTAAGTTTACTTTGAATCAGAGGGCAGAACTAGTTACTAGCTGACCAAAATTAGCCATAGAGGTTGTAGAGGAGTCAGGACATAAAGAAAGACACAGGAAGTAGTAGGGAGGGATTGAGGAAAAAAAATCTCAGACTTTTGGATAGAGGAGGGGGGAGAGAGAGAGAGAGAAAGAGAGAGAGAGGAGGTCACTGGTTGCTTTTCTGCCATTTCTCTAACCAATTAGTTTCTTTCCCTGATATCTGCCTCCCAAGTTTTTACTGATAAAGAATAATCAGATATTATTGAATTATTGAATATAATCAGAATAAATGCTTCAGGTAGCGGACCATGGATATTATAAAGCTTATTCTTCTGTTCAGTAGCTAAGGGGTCATTGTGATATAACTCCAGGTGGTGTTTTTAGGCAGGAATGGGGACTAAACCCAGAGCCTCAAGCATGTTAGACAAATGCTTTACACTAAGATAAATCCCCAATGTCTTTTAACATTATTTTGAGAGATACTCTTACCAAGTTGCCCAGGGGAATCCTGAGCTAGAAAAATCTTGCCCAGTTGGGCCTTAAGATTTCAGCCTTCCTACCTCAGCCTCCCGCGCAGTTGTGATTCTAGGCTTGTGCCACCAGTTCCAGCTTGCGGTGGCCTCTGGGGTGAAAGTTCTTTCTAGAAGACTAACCTAACCTCTAGATTATCATACATTAATTTCCCTGCCCATTGAAAAGAATTGATTTATTGGTTTTATGTCTATATTTTTTTAAAAAATATTTTTAATCATATGTATATGTTTGTCTGTGTCCATGGATGCCATGTTTGTGGGTACTTGGCAGAAAGTATGGAAACCAGAGGTGTTGAGACCCATGGAGCCTGAGTTACAGGCAGTTGTGAGTTGCCTGACATGGGTGCTGGGCATCAAAACCAGGTCCTCTGTAAGAACAATATCCATTCTTACCCTTTGAGCCATCTTTCCACAAGCCCCATGTTATAATATCTATCTTAACGCCAATTGTACTCCACCTAGTTAATGTCGATAATTTCTACATCTGTTTTGTAACCCTTGTGCATGCTTTGTGTGTTTGTGTGCATGTGTGTATGTGTCTGTCTGTGTGTGTCCATGTGTGTGTTCTTCTGTGTGAATGTGGTTGCAGCTATGCCATAGTGCCTGTGTGGAGGTCAGAGGACAATTCCTAGAGAGGAATATAAAACGGGAGGAGACAGCGCTCCATCTCAGTCTCATTCTGAGATTCCTGGAGGCAGGATCGCCATTTTTGGATGGAGGTCAAGGTAAGAGCCAGTGGTTGGCTGCTTTGTTATTCTGGTCTTCAGGTTGAACCCCAACATCTACCCCTGAGTTTTTAGTATTTGTGCTTCGGCTTCCATGTAAGCTGTCACTTTACCTTCAACTACACTGGAGGCCACCATGCTTCGGCGAGGGGCTTCCCATTGCAAAAAAGTCTACACAAAGGACTTCTTATTTTGTGGAGGATAGTATAATGAACTGCGTCCAAAACAGTTTTGCCTATACTTACATCTCCAGTGATGACAATCTGGTGTGTAGGCAAATGCAGTTAGATAACCACATGAAGAGAGGACAAGAAACACGTACATGTGCATGCATGCATGCCAGCATACACACACACACACACACACACACACACACACACAGTCATCCTAGTCAGCTCCAGGATACTCAGGCCGTACATCCTTTCAAACACGCACATGTGCATGCATGCATACCCGCACACACACACACACACACACACACACACACACACACACACGCAGTCTCCCTAGTCAGCTCCAGGATACCCAGGGCCAGACATCCTTTCAAACACGCAGTTACTGCTTTCAGCAGCAGCTAAGACGCTCAGGAGTAGAACATGATATCTGAGGTCTCTCTCTGTGAGCATACAAAACAGGAAATTACTTAATTTACCCTTAGCAGAACAAACTGTATAGTAGTCTAAACAATGGTAAGAGGGGTCACCACCTGTCCCCTCCTCCCTGTATATGCTTTCTCAAGTACCTCTACCTCCGTCTCAAAGTAAAGATGTCGTAGAAGCTGAGGCTGTCTTAACAGAGAATTACTGCCCATCGATAACCAAACATCAATGCCACCCCACAGCCTTACCAAAGATTTTCTTAAAAGCCCTTAGCTCTCCCAGGAAAATTATTGTTGTCAATTCTAGACTGACATCAGTTAACTGAAAAAGTAACATTAAACTTACAGCGTGACTATTGACCAGCTGTTACCAAGGTAACTTGAATAATATTTATCCCATTTAAGGGATAAATGAACTCCCCTAAATCTTTCCCTTGCAAAAGTTCAGCATAAACAGGAAGTTTATAAATGGTTTTGCAGTGTATTTCATTTTTAGCTATGAATTAAGATTCTTCCAAAGTGGTGAGCATCTAAACAAGTGCTGAAATCTGGCTGCAAAAGCTCACAGATTATAGCAAGGGACAAAATCCAGAGGATTTTAATCTTTGTGCTTCGTGAGCCGCTTACACAGATAGCACGATGTGTGCCACTTAGAGGGGCAGAGACATAATGGAAACTTCATTTACTCATATTTTTTTTTTGTTTTTACTGTCAAAAGGGGGGAAATTAGAGTTTAGTCCAAAGGCAAATATTTTTGTGTGGTTTTTTGCAATCTAAAAATGTTTATTACTTGTATTCTTTACCTAGTGTCCAAAAGACATGAAAAGAAGAATGGCTCAAATTGTCAATGTGATTGTTTTTTGGAGATCTGTTGAGTCTCTTCTGGCTGCCAGATGTCCTGGGCTGACCTTCCCAAAGTACAGATTCCTGGCAGAGTGGGAGGGAGGTACTGTCTGTTCTACACTAATATGACAGCCGTGTGCTGAAGATATCTCCTGTTATCAAAAATGGTTAATTTTTTTTTAAAAAAATACAGGTTTAAAAAATGTAATTGAGAAATGAGTGTTAGAGGTATTTATGGTTAAGATTTCCATGGTTATAAGTAATTTTTTATGCATGAATATCAATTATTTTAATAACAGTTATTGAGTGAAAACCTAGTGGGTCAGCTCTGACAAAGCAACTTTAAATGTAGTTTAGTGAGGTTTTGTAGCACAGAATACCTAAGCAACATCAATCTATGTTTTCTAAATGCTTTAAAGATAAACTATAGGGGCTTGAGAGGTAGCTGGGGGATTAAGAGCACTGGTTGCTCTTCCGGAGGACCAGGGTTCAATTTCTAGTCCCACAAGGGGTCTTCCAACTGTCTGTAACTCCAGTCCCAGGGGCTATAATAGTTTCTTCTGGCCTCCTCCAGTACCAGGCACAGATATGAAACACAGATATACAGGTAGAACACTCATACATATAAAATAAATAAAATTTTAAATGTAAATTCCAGCAATATCATTTCTGGAAATTTATTCTATAAATGTATCCAACCATTGTACGAACTATGTACGATCAAGGAATTCTTTGCAATACTGCTTATTCAAAAAAAATTAAGAATAACAACTGCCATAGAAAATAAAACAAATCACATTGTATACAAAAGGTAAACTCATAATAATGTCTAAGACTAGGATGTTCTGTCTTTATTGCTACCAAATGATCTAAAAATAACTGTATTAGTTAAAAAGAACAAAATGTAAAATATGAATAATTTGCCACCAGCTTTGTGTTGAGAAGAGCAACAACCAAGAATTGCACAACATGGGCCTCAATTAAGACTAATCGTCAATTTAGAATGTCATAAAGATGATACATTAGACGTGCTACTCAACTTGAAAAGCAAAATTTGTTTGCGTCTGCCAGTGCTTTGAAACACAGTCCAGACTGTTCATCTGAGCTTGGGTCTTTGGACTGAAGCCCTGTGTCATCTTCCAAGAAAAGGTCATCACGAGCCCCTTCCCACTCGGCTCCTCCAATATGGAGTCAGCACTTACGATTCCTTCCTTTCTTCTTCCTTTTTGTTTTAAAATGCTTTTTTTTTTTCAAAAAAAAAATCACATTTACATTTTTATTTTGTGTGTCTTCAGGTGTGTGGCTACACACGTGTCCTGGTGTGGATGTGGAGATGAGAAGACAACTTACGGCTTCTCTTCTTCCTCTCTGTGGGGGGTCAGGGGCTGAACTAGGGTCATCAGGCTTGGGGGCAGGAGCCTTAACCTGCCGAACCACCCAACCCCCTAATTTTTGCTTTTGTTTTTGAGACATGGTTTTACTCCCTAACTCTAGCGATGAACTTCTGATCCACTGTGCCTCCCAAAGGTTAAGATTGGGGGTGAGCACCCCCACGCCTGACAGCAGTCAGTCTTCCACAGCAGTCTGACTGTGAAGTCCCTGCAGAACTTTTCCCCAGATGTTCTCAAACATCTTTCTTTTCCATTTGCTTTTATTTAATCTTAGGAAAATATTCACCTAATTGACACTTTCATGCTTTCTTTGTTTGCAATCACTATTTGTTGGATAACATGAAATTATGTAATTATGATAGTTTGGTGTAAAGTTTTAGGAACAAAAACAATTGGATATTGGTAACTGTCAGGAGTTAAATTATTGACCTTTAAGTGATACTGTACTATTTTCTTTCTTTCTTTCTTTTTAAATCATGCAAGCACAAACACATCAAGCATTTTTAAGGTAGTAGGTTCTAGAAGGAATGAGAAAAGCAACCAGAAAGGTAAGTGCAATGCTTCTTAATAGGGGATGGTGTTTGGAGACAGAGTAAGCAGAACCGTGAGGAACCCCTGTAGTGGTGATACAGGTGGCTCCTCAGTGTGACCACAAGAGATGCTGCTGCCTTTGAACACAGGCAGGTGACATTTCAATGGCCCAGGTGATATGATTTGTGGACTTGATTTGAGGGGGAAAGGAGTCAAGCCTGAGAACAACGTAAAAAGTGGATTTAGTGACAAGAAGGTTGCTGCTGGTGAGTGGGTGGCGTTGAGGACAGAAGCCTCGTTGTAACAGGTTCAAGAGAGGAAAGAAAACGGGCAGCGCAAGCAAAGTCGAATTGGGCGCAGTTTTCCTGCAGCAGAAGGGAAAGTGGCTGAGGCATTTACTGCTACCTTTTATAAAGTTATAATTTATATCCTGTTGGCAGAGAGGTGATTAAGAACAAATGTGTGGGTTGGGAATGGAGAGCATTGGTTTAGTATGAACAAATCCATAGGTTCAATCCCCAGTGCTGCATGAATCAGTTGGCATGGACACAGGTAGTCCTAAGAGGTGGCAGCAGGAGGGTCCTTAGTTCAAGGTCATCCGTGGCTACAGGGTGGGTTTGAGGCCAGCCTGGGCTCCATGAGACCTTATCTTCTCCTCTTCCCTTGAAAGGAAGACTAATAGTGCAAATACCAAGGCATGTTCACCCCTGCCTACCTACACATCCTCATGACAGAGTCTGTTCTTAGAAAACTACATTAGAGCTGGGTTATTGCCACTTATGAGAACTCTCATGAGAGTTGTCATGAGAACACTGCTTCCCTGTCTATTTCTCTTCATGGACATTTTTTTTACCATAATCACTATTTTGGCAATTAACTCTAAAGTCAATCATATGGAGCCCACCACTGCCACCATTACCATACTTGGTGGTGAGCTAAACCGCCAGAAGTTCATTACACCTCAGTCAGTCTGCACTAGAATAGGTATTTTTGATAAGGAATTCATCATGTAAGCCAAGCAAATGACTGCATTAGATCCAAGGCAGATTTTTAAAAACTCGATAGGCTTGCCTGATGTCACTCAGCTCAGGCAGGTGGAAAGTACCCACAGGTCAGCCTGGATCCTCCAGGTCTGGACTGGCTGAGGACATTCTTAGGCCCACATGGTGTCACAAGGCATTGGACAGGAGGGTGCCATTGTGATGAGCAAATTTATGGTGGAGAAATGGGAGAAAATGAGGCAGAATGGATCATGTGTCGTGGAAAGAGCTAGAATGAGACAGAGTAAAGGCGATGAGGAGCGGAATAATATGGGCAGACTGCTTGTCACCTCGGGCCACGGTGACTTTTGGGCTCCAGGCTACTGCTTTGGGTCTGGGTCCATGGTCCTATCACAGCTGGGGTCTGTGTTGACATCCATGGCCCATGTTGTCACCAAAGCCATGAGGATGCCCAGTGTCACTTGTGGCTATGCAGGTGTCGGAGGACAGTGCTGCCACGAGGACCTTGCCAATCTGAGTGACCTGCACTGACACCTTGTGTCATGGCGATGCTGGGGGCCCAACTGCAACTGAGAGCTATGTCTGAGTTTATGGCCCTACTGTAGCCAGGGTCTGAGTTGATGTCCTTGGTTCTTATTATCACCAAAGGCCATGGGGATGCCCAGGGTCTGGCCTGCCTCCTGAGGTCATGTTGGTGTCCAAGAGCCATGCTGCAGCTAGCTGTGCTGTGCTCATCTGGGTAGCCTATGCTGCACCCCAGAGCCATGATGACCTCCGGGCCCCGGGCTGCTGCCGAGGGCCATATATGTGCCCGTGGTCTTACTACAGCTGGGGCCTGTGTTAACATCCATGGCTCATGTTGCCTCCAAGGGCTGCACAGATGTCTGGATCTGAGCCACCATCTGTGTTCATGTTGGTATCCAAGAACCTTGCTGCTGCCGGGACCATGCTGATCTGGTGGCCTGTGCTGACCCACTCTGGGGCCATGGTAACATCCAGACCAGAGCTGCAGCTGAGGGCCATGTCTGGATACATGGCCTGCTGAGGCCAGGGCCTGTGTTGCTATACGTGGTCTCTGTAACCATCAAAGACCATGCGGATGTCTGGGGTCTGGGCTGCCACCTGGGGCCATGTCACTGTCTGTCCAAGGGTCATGCCAATCTGAGTAGACTGAGCTGCCACCTGGGACCACGGTGACTTCCAGGCCCGATTTCCAAGGACCATGTCTGAGTCCAGCTAGGATCTGAAGTCTGGGACACCAAGGGCCTTGCAGATGCCTGAGTTCTAGTCAGTCACTTGAGACCATGATGGTGTCTGAGAGCCATTCTGCCACTGGGGCCATACTGATCTGGGTGACCTGAATGGCCACAGAGGCCATGGTGACATCTGGGCCCCAGATGCTGCCAAGGGCCATGTCTGGGTTCATGGTCCTGCTGCAGTTGGGGGTCTGTGTTGATGTCTGTGGCCCATTTCCACAGAGGGGCATAAAAACCATGCAAGATGAGATCCGAGGGTTGGACTAAGCCCCTTGCTGGACACTGCAGCAAGAGATCTGGCCCTGATTCTCACAGGAGAACTGGCCCACTGCATTCAGAAGAGATGGCCCCAGCCCTCACCATGGGTGTGGGAGAGCTGGCCCTGATGGTGTGGGCTTAGAAGAGTTGACTCCAGACTGCACCCGGCAGGGGCAGCCATAGCAGACAGGTCTGACCAGCTCAACTAGTATCTAGGCCATATCCCAGATATCCCAGAGGAATTGTGGTGATTGGTTCAGTAACGGTGATGCCAGAAGCCAGAGGCCTTGAACCACCACCAACTCAATGAAAGGGACATGTGCAAGGAAAGCTGGTAGGTCAAAAGGGTGTCCTGTGTGACACACCTCAGCTCCCACTGCCACTGAGACAAATGGAGAAGTGTCAGAGAGCCAGAAAAGATGTTTTTTTCTTTGTTTGTTTTGTTTTGGTTTTAATTTTTTCTTTTAAATTTTCTTTTGCGGGAAGGTGCTACAAGGATGAAGGGCCGATATGGAGAGACTGGGAAATGAGCAGAATTGGGGTGTATGATATGAAATTCCCAAGGAATCAATAAAGAAGTTATGCTAAGATTAAAAAAAAAACATCAATCTACAGGATAAAGACTGTCTAGGATAGTTCAGAAAGCCATCCTTTCATAACAGAGTAAGGATAAGTGAAATGACTCATGCCTGTCCACCATAAGTTTAAAAGTGAGCTTCCGCCAAAATAAAAAGCAATTAATTAAAAGCAATTAAAATACAAAAACTTGGTAAGGTCAATAAAATTGAAATGTAAGTGAACAGAGAAGAATTTCTTTTAAAAGATTTACTTTTATTTTCACTGATGTGTATATGAATATGAGAGCATCATGGTCTGTGTATGCAATCCTCACATGTGTATGCAATCCTCACATGTGTGTGCAGTCCTCACATGTGTGTGGATTCCTCACAGAGTCCAGAATAGGGTTTAGACCCCTTAGAGTAGTCTCAACGTCTTCCTCTTAGCAACCTGCCTATAATTTTTATGGTTTTGCTCATGTGTACTCAAGGTGAGGCATCTCAAGTTGCAAAACACTTAGTGACAACATTAAGTAAACATAATATTGCTCCAAATGGTTTTAAACAAATTCTTCAATCTGTTACCAGGAGCTGTTCTTTAGAATAAAAGCTGGTGGTTTCTAAAATAGATGGGGGATTGTCTAGAATGCATTCAGTTCCCAGAACCAAAAAGAAAAAATGTCACAAGCCTCCTAGGAGACGCAGAGTCCAGAGAAACTTGGGGTTTCTCCCCATTAGAAGTTTGATATGTTCAAGATTCAACTAACTGTCTTAAAAAAGCCAGTTTCTCCAGGTTTGAGAAGTTGGGCTTGGTGGAAAGGGAAAGGAGAAGTAGTGGCCTGCGGATGGGAAGACTAGTTGACTCACTTGGCCACAGAAAGTGTGGCCAGCTGAGACTGGGACTTTGATCAACTTTTCTTCTGCACTCCTAAAGACATGGGACCTCCACCCACTGAAACCCACAGACCCGGATTAATCACAGAGCAGGAGGAAGGCAAAGAGTAGAGAGCCAAGTTTGTTTCAGTTTTGTTTTCACAGAGAGCTAGGAGGGGCAGAAACTAAAAGGCTTATGCATGCACATCAACCTTTGGTATGGATGAATGACGCGATCATGAATAAAGGGCATGCTCAAGCACCTTGCAATTCAGACCCCAGGAATGTTCATAATACTTTAAATGTCACAATTTTGTGTTGGACGGTGTTCATAGCTGTCTTGGCCATGTATGGTGAGAAGCAGTCTACAGGCCACAGGTTGGACACTTCTGATGGAAGACTTTTGGGAAAAAAAGTCACGAACCAAATGCATATTTTTTTCTATTATGAGTAGGCTTAAGATTTTCCAACCCCTAAAGAAAAAAAAAGATCCCTCAGTCTAGTATAGACAAGACAGTATAGGCTTTCTCCCTGATCCTCCCGGTTAAGTATACATGTAAACCATGGAAAGACACATCAGAGGCAAAGAGAACTCTAGGGTACAAAGATGAAGATGAACTGGGATGGGATCCTAAAACTAGAGGAACATCATAGTATCAGGGCATCTCACAATCCAAAGCACACAAAATAGGCTGACCCAGGCCCAGAGTTTTTGGATGCCCAGCATAGTAGGAACAGGCAGCCCAGGCAGCCCAGGCAGCCCAGGCAAGCTCACTCCTTTCCTCCTCTCACCCCATATCCTACAGGCATCCTTCAAATAATACCAGAAAGCCAGTGCAGTAGCTCCCCTGTACTTGCTCCTGTGGAGTTTGCTGTCTCAGGTCTGCTCTGGCCTAGGTCACTGGCTCAGTCTTGGAGCCAGTGTAATAGTGAAGGGAAGGGTCATGCTCACTTTTCAGTAAGAAGACTGAGCAGGGAAAGCACTATTCCCACACTATAGGTTTAAAACTCTTTAGTCTCAATGGGAAGGCAGGTGAGGGGCCTTAACAGCAAAGGACTCCATTTGAGGTGTTGCACCTGGTTGGGGAAGGGCATCAGAAGTGTTGGACTTTAAGAAATCTACTTGTCTTTTCCTTCTTACACAGGAGGAATCAGAAAGCCCCACCCAGATCCCACCACGTGACACCTGGAGATTGGTGGAAGCTTACTAGATCCGATACACCAAGCAGACCAAGGTAGCAGCAGAGTCCCAGAAAATCATGTTCTCAGTGAAAGTACATCCAATACATTACGACTTATATGCTAAAAGTAACAGGGATAAAAGTCTGCTAAAAGGAAATGTTAAGTGTGACTGTGAGTCTCCTAACACAGTAGCCAAGTGTCCAGGATTCAGCAAAAATTCACTGATCAAATGAAACCTTGGAAAAATCATAACTTGGAGAAATGACAAATGATGCAGAGAAACAGATGATGGAATAATTAACAATATTTCAAAGCAGCCATTACAAGAATGCTTCAACAAATAATTTCAAATTCTTTATAAACAGTTGAAAGTACAGCAAACCTCAGCAAAAATTTTAAAACCATTTTATTTTTTTTTAAAAAAATGGAAATTATAAAACCAATGATGAAAATTAGCTTAATGGGTTCAATAGCAAAGCAGCAATGACAGAAAAAACAGTGCTGTAGAATTCACTCTATCTGAACAACAGAGAAAAAAGACTGAAATTGAGTGGAAAGCAGAGCCCCAGGACTTGGGATATGGTGAATTTGTCATCTGAAACCATGAGCTCCCAAGGAAATGGGTCACTTTCCAATGAGTAAACACAAGAGACATGGTCTTCAAATTCTGTATTCAAAAAAACTAACTCTTAGAGATGCAGGGGAAATAAAGGCATTATCAGATAAAGGGTTAGGGCTTGCTAGTAGACCTATCCTTATTGGAATAGCTTTAAAGATAATCTTTTTCCAAACAGGAAGAAGTGGTGCAAAAAGGAATCTTTAGAACATCCAGTAAAAGAAAAGAGAAAAGAGGAGGCAGAAACGTGGTCACCTCTGTAGATGGCCACCCATGAGCACTACAGGACAAACCACTAGAACAAGCATTTAAACACCACCAGATGCACCAGACAAAATATTTCAAAAGGAGGAAGGTAAAGAAGCAATGCTTCCACACTTCAAAGTGATAAAAATACCAGCCTTGGCTTGTTATGATAAATACCATCTGTTTGTCTATCTATCTGTAGTAACAGGAGGCAATTTGGAGCTATAAGCAACCAAAGACTACGGGTGGGGGTGGGGTGAGGGAATCCTAATCTTCAGTGGTTTAACCACATGCACGATGCTCCCCAGCAAGCTAAAAAGCCTTGCCCATGCTCATGCAGACGATTGCAATTAGATGCAGTGGTTCACAAAAATCTAGCTCTGAAGACTTGCAAACAGGATGGGAACCCGGGAAGCAGGGATTCTGTTGGAGGCAGATAGGAGGGATAACAGTGGTATAAACTACTCAAAGAACACTATGTATGCACGGAATTGTGAAAAAAATAAACATTTAAAGGAGAGCAACCAATAAGAAAACTATGCAAGAAGATATACTAAAAATAAATTAAGGTGCAATTCCAAAAGCCCAAATGTTTATTTGGAATTCTATTCATTAGGTGATTCGATATAAATAAAAACATAAAGTCATCCAGGAGAGTGTGAAGCTGGTCCAGGGCAGGCAACTCAGTCAGGAAAGTGCTTGCCATGCACAAAGACCTGGGTTTGATCCCTAAAACATACCACTCAAAACAAAACAAGTATGTTGGCACAAACTTGCAACCCCAGCACTAGAAAGGAAGCCTATGCTACTCTGGGACAAACCCAATTCTAACTAGGAATGTAGGTTACTAGAACTTTCTGGGCTCCAGCATACCACCTTCCAAGGAGGTGATTGTGAAGGTAAGACGATCTCCAGAACTAATCACGTCAACTCTTCCAAATCTCTCTTCTACACCCATCCTACATTGTTGCATGTGATGCGCAGTTCTCTGAGAATGGACCGAAAACCTCTGAATCCAGTTTCTGATGCAAGGTCACTATCGTATAATATACTCGGTGCTCTCAGGGGTCCCAGAGAATTGAGGAGAGATTTGGAGGAATATGTAACAGACTCGCTGGTACATGGACCATTTTCGCCCAGATGGATGTTCCTTTCTTACTGGCAGGGGGAAGAATGAGACAGTTAGCTACCTCCCACTGCTCACTGAGTCCCCACTTTTAGATCCACCCTGAAATCCACAAGTAAAGAAATTGAAAATCGGCTGATGCTGACTGTGGTACTCCTATTCAACACACCTTCAACTTTGCTTCAGTTCACTCTTCCACCTACCTTGTCTGCAGAGGTCAAAGATCATTTACCTTTGGGAAGTCAGCAGTCATCGCAGAGAGCTTCACACAGTAAACAAAGAAAGGCATTTGAAACAAAAACAGGTCACTATTGTGTTTTGTAAACAAGTTTGGATGCCTTGGTTTACTTTGACTTATTAAGGTCTTTCTTTTTAATTCACAGAATGTAGGATTCAAAAGACTTTGTTTTTCCCTCCATCTCTCTGTTTTCTATAGCGAAATGGAATTCTATTTCCGAGATAGAAGCAGATGGAGTGTCTCAGGATTGCACCCAGCTTAGTGGTTAAGCATCGGGCTTTGGTGTCAGATGCGCCTGGGCTAGAATGTCCCAGCTTGTGTACTTATTGGCAGTGTCCTGGCTTACCACCCTGGGCCTCAGTTTCTTCATTTATAAAAGCACATGACAACCCCCACTTTGAAGGACTGCTAGCAGAACCAAATGGACTTATACATTTAAAGTTCTTGGCATGAGAGGCACATTCCACAGTAGCTGTTCTAATCCAGGACAAGCCTTTTGCAAGAAACTTTGTTATCAGAGGCAGTAAGGCTTTAGATAAAATTTCAGGAAGTCAGCTCAGTGAGGATCAGGGAACAAAAAGAGACATCAAGTTCTAGAGAGCTGACAGATGTCACCACTGGAGCCAAAGTTCTCCTGTGCTTATGTTTGGGACCTGAAGAGGGGGAGACTCTCAGATCAAACACACTGCCACATTCCATGATGGGAGAGTGCCGACCCTTTCCACTCATGGTATAATGTGTTCCATTAACTGGGTAAGCTCTGTGCGTGTGTGGGTGTGTGTGTGTGTACGTGCGTGCGTGTGAGTATGCTGTAAACAGGACACGAGTGCTTTCTTCCAAAGCTTATTTCAAGCTGTGTACTCTTTTTCCAAGTAGCAGACTTCTGGGTAAAGTCATCAATGACGAGGAATACCATCATCACCACATTCTAGCCTGTGGTAGAGACCACGCTTCTTTGTTCCTTGTAAACATCAACCCAACATTTGCCAACATGGTTGCCTCGAAAATTAAAAGTACACATTCCTCTCATTCTGTGGTAGGGCTTTTTTCATATTTAAATATTTTTCTTGGGTTGATTCTCACCATGAGGAGAATGAAATGCTTCACAACAACATAGCTCTTGGAGGAGATAACACACCATCAAAGCCTTTTGCAAATGCTTTGCCCGCCATGTCTCTTCCAGGAAAAACTCTTTGAATGAAAATGTTTTTCCGTATAAAATGCACAATATGCTCAGCAAAAACAACAACAACAATAAAAAAGCCTAATTAACAAATATATTCTATGAAATTTGTGAATTATGCATCTAATCAAGTCCTGAAGTTTTAAAAGTGACCTTAGATATATTTTTTTTATTTATTAATTAAAAATTTCCACCTCCTCCCATTTCCCTCCCACTATCCCCTCTCCCCCTCCCCCTTGCTCTCCAGTCCTAAGGATAAAGGAAATGTATGTCTAAGAACTATGATATAAAGAAAGATTTTATGGATAGGCAATAGTTTTCTGGTATAGGAGATCCTTCTGTCTATGTGCTGCTTTCATTGATTAATAAAGAAACTGCCTTGGCCTGTGGATAGGTCAGAGCTTAGGTAGGTGGGGAAGACGGAACTAAATGCTGGAAAGAAGAGATGGAGAGAGAAATCCTGGATCCTCCACCTGAGACAGATGCTGGTTAGAATCTTTGCCAGTAAGCCACTGCCACATGGTGATACACAGATCAATAGAAATGGGTTAAATTAATGTAAGACTTAGTCAATAAGAAGCTAGAGCTAATGGGCCAAGCAGTGATCTAATTAATACAGTTTCTGTGTGGTTTTCTCAGGGCTAAGCTAGCCGGGCAGCTGGGACAAACAAGTGGCCTCCCCCTGCAACAGTTTTCAAAAAATCTAGAATTGACAATGAAACGCTATCTATGAATGCCTACGTATTTTCTGGTATTGTCATGCATTTACCTTGTCACAAAAGTTAGTACAAATCTAAAAATATTAAGGATTGCACTAATCATGCTGTTTTAACAAGCAGGAAGAGATAATAATGGATCTGAATAAAGCCCTAAATTTAAAGATTTTGATAGCTGACACCACATTTTAGTTACCATGAATTCTGTTGCTGGAAACCCTGGACATACATACATATGCATCAAGGAATACCATACAGCCACAACAAGCATGGGTCGCTAACAGTTACAGCAGCATGCCTGGAAATGGAAATGATGCTGACTTAAATAAGACAGTAAACCGTGAGTCTCACACTTTATCTCACTTACAGACAGGAAACAGTTGA
The DNA here is from genome assembly GCF_982192425.1 of Myodes glareolus. Taxonomy (NCBI): domain Eukaryota; kingdom Metazoa; phylum Chordata; class Mammalia; order Rodentia; family Cricetidae; genus Myodes; species Myodes glareolus. The sequence continues at coordinate 17,801,124 of NC_142041.1, read as the reverse complement.
TCCTATAAAATAATAGCCTGGAGAAGGAGTCATTAAGGACTGGGAGGAGCAGTTGCAGACGACAAAGACTGAAAATAAGTTAAACACACAGCATTGAACACAGAGGAAGGGTTGGTTCTGGTGTCCCATGCACAGCAGGGAAACCCTAGTCTATGGACAACAATATGGCATATTTCATATAATTGGAATATGAATAGAAACAAGTGAATTTTTGAAGATGGATTTAATTACTATGTATTATACATGCACTGAATCATGCAAATTATACTTTACATGTATAAACAGGATGCCTTGATTTTAAGTCAGGAATCTGTATTACTAAAGACAGAGATCAACCCAAACCCAACCAACAGCTGAGGCTCTCATCATGTTCTTGGGACTGAGGAGTGTATTTTTCATCTAAGCACATTTTTGGAATTTTTTTCCATTTAATCTAGAAATTAAATAACTGTTAAATTACTTATTTAAATATTTAGAAATGGTAAGCTAGTTAAAATATTTTAACTTTTATAATTTTTAGAATATTGATTTAGATAAATCTGTAGTAAATTATTAATTCTTAATGGAATTTTAATAAACTATTTTTTACATGGCTATTTCACTGAGACAATATAAATAAACTGAGTTATAATGGCTTTGATTTTAGTTGTTAAAGTATTAAATCAGAAAATTCTGAGTTAAATCAATGACATCATATCTTTAAAAGAAATCTAAACAAATTATAAAGTAGAATAATAGCTTGAAAGAATAAATGGATTTTAATAAATACATTGAGTAAAACACTCTAATCTCTTGAAAAGAGATTCATTAGGCAGTGCAATTAACTAGACATTATAAAGGAATGCCTTTTTCTCTGTAGACAAAAACAAAACAAAACAAAACAGTCATATGAGTACAGCTTCCCAGAGGGCCTTGCAAACTCTAAGGGACAGCTTCTAGGGGTGCTGGCTAAACCCACCCACAAAACCATGCTAAAGAAAAAAGAAAAGTATGCCTAGTACTGTTTGGACATGTGTGTTCTTGTAGAAAGCATGCCTAGTACTGTTTGGGCATGGGTATTCTTGTAGAAAGCATGCCTAGTATGGTTTGGACATGTGTGTTCCCATAGATAACATGCCTAGTGCCATTAGGACATGAGTGTTCCCATAGGAAGCACACGTGTTGCAGACTTGTGCCCCAGGTGGTGGATCCAGTGGTTGAGAGGCGACAGATCAAGAGGACTCTGACCTGACTGACAGATGAACTCACTGATTGATTTATCAGACAGTGGCATCACTGAGAACAGCAGGAAGCAGGAGGTGGGGTCTGCCCCCAGAAGCAAGTCAGCAGGGTGTGACTCTGAAAGTAGACCTTGTCACGCCTGACCCAAGATGCTCCCTGCTTCTCTCTGCTTCCTGGATGCCATGAAATGAGTGGCTTCTAACACACCCTTCCATCATAATTTACTTCCTCATCACTGGCCCAGACATGCAGAGTCAACAATGATGTGCCGATTACCTTTGAAATCATTCGATAAACTAATCCCCCCCATTTAAGTTTTTGCCTCAGATATCTTGTTACAGTGGTGAACAGTTATTACATATTTAGCATCCTTTGAGAGGTGTTGGTATCCTCACATATGAAGACGTTTTAGTTTCAATTTCAGAAAAAAACAAGAGAATTACCAATCAGAGAGTAAACGTTTGGAAGTATCTACATCTTCCTTCATCTTTCCCATGGTTTCATTATTTTATGTTTCTCAGCTGAGATGAACATGAATACTTACAATAGATAGAAAGGCAAAGGGTGTGTTTTATTGAGTCATGGAGAGGAAAGGCAACAGTCCACTGAAAATCTACTGGGCAGGAAACCTCTAGTGATAGAGGAAGTTGAGAAAAAAGGCTGCAGAAGGGAGAAATGAAAGCACAAGCGTAATGCAGAAACAAAGGCATAAATCGTGGCTCTTTAACAATAATAGAAACTGGAGAGAAAACCACAGTTTCTTCATACACACACCCAGCACTTGACCACCCAGAAGACCAAGTCACTTCACCATAACCCTTTTCACCACTAAAGTAACCAGAACTACCCAGCACAGAGCTGTGCTGAACCTGGGAGCTCAAGTATTACTAGAACTTTCCATTCTAAAAAGGTCTTGTTCTTCACAAATGCAGACATCTCATTCCTGACTCGGAGATGGAACATCAAACTGTGAAAAAAGAAACTCTTGCCTTTTAATGAACACACACACACACACACACACACACACACACACACTTAATATATAAAGAGATTTATTATGAGGCAAAGATCTTTTGCCAACTACTGAGTTCTCATTTAATTACTTTTTTCTCATTTTAGAAACAGAGGGGAAACATAAAGGACAGTTTTCTTTCACCATAAAACCCATCCTTAGATGTTGGCTAGTCAGAGAGCACTGAGATTTCATAATGGAGTCAGTGTTTGGCTATTCAACTGTGCATTAGACTACAGAAGATGACACAATCTAAATTGGAACCAACTTTAAAATTCAGTCCCATGTTTCTTAGAGAAGACTATCAAGACAACGGGTTTCTTCATGGTTCCACTGTGTGCCGGCAAAAGGGCTCAACATTCCACTTTAAACACCACCACGGACACTCTGTCTTTCCTTACTCACCACCCCACCACACCCAATGAAAAAGTTCACTCTCAGTTCACAGGATGCTAAATTGTGCCTCTCTTGGGACAGCTGGAATGAATGAAAGACCTCAGAAGGAAAGAGCAAGCGGGAAACTAAGGACGGTCATCTGGTCAACCTCAGGTAGTTCAGTACAGGAAGGTGGTAAGGAGGCTGGTGGACACTGCCTGAGGATCTCATTGTCATTGACTCTTCCACAAGCACCTGAAGATGAGATGTCCATGCTCTTTCCAAAGTGAAGGATCTAAAACTAAAATGCTAAAATAAGGCCCCTCATCTCACTACCATGCAAGCAGAAGTTTGTTTAAATCTAGATTTTTTTTGTTACATTCTGACTTAGAATTCATCTGATATGTACTAAGTTCCTTCTCTCTATATATTTATTTATCTACATTTTCTGTCTCTATCATCTATCTGCATATGTTTCTGTATCTATATAAGTGCTAAACTGTGTTGCAATATATTTTTCTATCATCCATCTACCTATTATTACCCATCCATCCATCCTTCCATCTGTCTGTCTGTCTGTCTGTCTATTCTATCTGCATATGTATCTATAGCTTTATAATGGAAGTGTTGAACTGTGTTACAATCTATCATCTGTCTATCATATCTGCATACATATCAATAGCTCTATAATGGGAATGGTGCATTGTGTTGTAACAGACTCTGAGAATGAAGGGAGTCATGGCCCTTATCTGTGTACCCCCTGATGAATACACCAGGTTCCAGTGGATAATTTCAATCCTACGGTCACACAGATGTCCTGATCAAACCAAGAGGGACACAGTTAAAAGATATGAATGTGGAAAAGAGATTAGTAGGAAGGAGGTGGGCAGAGGAAGTAGAGAGGGAAGAGGTATGGATGAGAGCAGCTAGGATGCATGATATACATAAACAAAATTGTCAAAAGAACAAGCTTAATTAGTAAAAAGTAAATAAGGAACATATAGACTTTTAGAGCAACTGACAGATTCAATGTAGATTTCTGAAGGAGTCAGTTACCATGTTAGTATCAATCCTATAATAAAGTCAGAAAGGTTCCCTCTATTACCAAAGGAAAGTCAATACCAATCTATCATTCTGCATGGTGACATTTGATTGATTCTAAAAGTTTCTCAGTCAAAGGTCTACAAACACCTTAACAGATAGTGCTAAATGTAAGTGTGCATGTGTACTTATTTGTATATTTTTATTATGGAATTATAATGTAATTATATAATTGCCCTCTTCCCTTTTCTCTTTCCAAAACCTCCCATATACCCCTCCTTGCTCTTTCAAATTTATGGCCTCTTTTTTTAATTAATTGTTGTTATATACATATATGTTTCTGTATATACCTATAAATTCTTAAATACATAAATACAGCCTGCTCAGACTTTATAATGTTACTCATATATATGTTTTCAGGGATGGCCATTTGATATTGCAAAATTAATTGGTGTGCTCTTCTTTGGGTAAGACTATCTTAATAAATGTGTCCATTATTGTCTTTAGATATACAAACCTCTGTGCTGCAGCACAGAATGGAGACAAGCTTATATGTTTAATGACTAATAAATCCATTTTAGATGGAGAAGAATAGGCAAGTGGAACAGTCTGCCTTAAGGCTGAAGGGCAGACTACAATGCAGCTTTCTTAGGCAGAGGAGCCTCAAAGGGATGCTCTGGAGGGTGAAGCACAGGATGGAATGCTGAAAGTAGAGAGAATGGCTAGGTAGCTTAACTGGGCACCTGCAGCATCCCTCCACAGAAAGGAAGGAGCATCATCACCATCATCACCATCATCATCACCATCATCATCACCATCATATCACCATCATCATCATCGCTACCACCACCACCACCACCATCATCATCACCATCACCACCACCACCGTCATCATCACCATCATCACCATCATCACCAGCATCATCACCATCATCATCATCATCATCACCATCATCATATCATCATTACCACCATCATCATCATCATCATATCATCACCATCGTCACCACCATCATCACCATCATATCATATCATATCATCATCATATCGTCATCATCATATCATCACCACCATCATTATCATCATATCATCATCATCATCATCATATCATCATCATATTATCATCATCATTTCATCATCATGTCATCATCATCATCATCATATCATCATCTTATCATCATATCACGTCACCACCACCATCATCATCATCATATCATATCATATCATCATCATCATCATCATATCATCATCATCATCATCATATTTATTAACATCCTAGGACCAGGCTTGAGAAGTGCCACTTACTTCCGTTTATCTTCAGCAGGAGACATGGGACAAAAGGTGTTTCCTTTTGGGACATGACTTTTTTCCCTTGCTTGTTTCTCCAAAAAGTTGTAAGCCTCTGTGAGGTAGATCAGTTCCCTAGGATGTAAGCTCCCCACACCCACGGATGGGGTTCTAACTGCAACCCCCAGTGCCTTCTTCCCATCTACATGATGTCTTTAGCATCATGTTCCACAAACTTCTGCTTCTTTCTTCCCCAGACACGGGACAGTCTTACCAAGAGTGACAGACATTGATACTTACATGGAAAGTAATTTAAAAAGTATGTAAGAAAAGACCCCTCATCTCCTTCCACTTCCTGTCTCCTGTAAGACCCAGAGCGGGGTGGGGGAGGGTAGGGGATGAAGGGTGGGGAGTGGGAGGTGTCTTGTTTTATTTTGCTTGCTGAGACGGTACTTCTTGGTTTCATGTCTCTGTACAAAGAAATGTTTTGGTTCCCAGGCTGACCCCATCCTTAACAATGAGAACAGAGCCTAGCCACCTGGCTTGCCCAGGAAGTTAAGGGACATACAAATCTCACAAACTGAAAAAGAAAACAAAACCAAAACAGGACAAAGACCAATCTTTGGGGATGACAAGCATTCCTTTGTTCAAGCTTGCACTTAGTATAAAAGTCATCGACTAAACAGGCTGACTTTAGACTCAAGGAATCTTTAAATTCACTATAAAATTACACCCTTAAACTGTAGTTATGATTTGATGCTTTTTCTTTGTTTTACTTTGAAAATACTAGTGTAAAAATGAAATATATAAAAATTTATCTATAATACTACCTATGGAATCTGACCTGTGAACATCCTGTACCAAATATATACATAGTATGAACACACACATGAACATACCCATACGCACATACACATCGCACATATCTTTAAAGGTAATTTTCTTAAAACAAACTTTTAACGGTACAAAGGAGTAAAAAAAAAGAAACGGTTTAAACTCTTTAGATGTACATTTTCATTCTTGTCAGCAGTAAAGAAACAGCAACTGACTTCTTGAAAAAGAGAAATTGGGGCTTGATGAGGCAAGATGGCTGAGTGGGTAAGGGTGCTTGCTGCTTAGCCCGACAGCGTGAGTTCAGTCTCAGAGAACCGGTTCTGCACAGTTGTCCCTTACCTCCACACACACACAGTGACACAGTGCGCCATCCCCACAGTCAGGAAGTAAATGTAATAAACTTTTACACGTAGCCAGCCTATCTTCTTTTACATTTTTCTGCTTAGTTTTGAGCATCTGACCTCATAACTTCATACATTATCAAACCGTAAACATTAAAGTCACGATAAAACAGCAATGTGAGTGAGCAAAAGGCAAACAGCTCTGCCCAGGGCAGTAGGACTTTCTGATCAGAAGTCAGGCTTCAGACATAAAATAAAGGAAACGGCACTGGGTGCAACATCAATTCTCCCCCACCACACACACACACACACACACACATCCATTGAGGCCTATGGAAACAGGATTCTTTCTAGTTTACAAATGAGGAAACTTATATTCTTATTTTTTGCATTTCTGCATGTTTTAAAGAAATGGCACTGGGTATGATTACTTCATAACCAGGACTAAGGGAGAGAATAATAAGTAAGTCCTGCATACAGACTTTGTGACTCAACCATAAGGCCCAGAGCTAGGGGACACCCATTATTATAAGGTGGTGACCCTTGGCCTGCCTTAAAGTCCTTTCTCCTCTCTTTGTAGTTGAGGTATAAAAGCCCTCTAATGAGGCAGATGTGTCTTAAGCTCCTAGAGGATTAGGGAATGCTAATTACCCACCCTCTGACTACAGCAACTTCAACCATTTTACACATGGTGAGATATACATTTTGTTTAGTCTGTCCAGATTTCAAGAAAGACAATTGGAAAATAAAACTTGGAGAAAACTTTATAACACACATGGCAAACTCAAGATCTTACTCTTTCAAATTAGGTAAAATAAAGATGCGGTTTGCTTTCTCTCTCTTTGCTTTCTCTCTGTTGTCAGGGATGTTACTAGGTATAGTGGAGGAGTCAGACACACAGGAGCCGTTCCTTCTCACAATGCACAGATAACAAACTGCCCCAAGAATGTTGGTACCAGAAGAACCAGTTATGCTTAGATTGTAGTAACTGCAGGGAAAGATATCTCTGTCTGACCCCCTGCTACTCTATTATATTTATTTTCCCTTTCCTTCCTTTGCCTTGGTAATTAATTACCTGTTTGTGTGCACATGCATATGTGTGTGTGCATGCACATGCGTGGGCATGCACATGTATTTATCTGTGCAGATGCAGAGAGGCCAGAAGATGGTGTGGTTACCCTCCTCTATGAGCCTGTAGCCATTCCATTGCTGGGGCGTCTCTCTCTGAACTGGGAGTATACCTTTTCCTGGCTAGGATGGAAGTCAGCAGGTCCCAGTAGTTCTCTTGACTCTGCCTGACTCAGAGCTGGAGCTACAGACATGTGTCAGATGCCTGACTTGTTCCATGGGTGCTGGGATCTTAATGCCACTTCTCATGATAACAAAGAAAATGTTCTTTACTGCTGAGCCATCTCCAGTTCCCTTCGTCCTCTGGACTACACACACACACACACACACACACACACACACACACACACACACACGCGCGCGCATATAAGTGTGTGTATATGTTTAACTACATATATAGTATATATGTGTATGTGAACTATACATACTTATGTATATATATATATATACTATATACATATATACACACATACACATGTTTAAGCTATCCTGAACTCTTTTGTTATGAGTTTATGTATAAACACAGGCCAATCTATACTCTGCAAAGATCTCTAAGAGTGTTTATATAATACTGCTTCTGGACATTAAAATTACCTACATAAATGACACCAGAATGTCTCTTATAGACTCTGAAGTATCTGCTTCTGTTTTAACAGGTAGACTAAGGTCTGTCACCCACAGCCATGCTGCAGACACGCAGATTACACTGTGACCCCAGCATTGCAGTGCTGGCTTACCTGCAAGGTAACAATTGCATCATGTTATGTGTTCGCACGCCACCGTGCTCAGGAAGTGAGTAGCAGGTAGGACTTTGAACTATTCTTGTCATGAGTAAGCCAAGGTTAGAGATGTGGCATTTTAAAAATCAACACTCAGAGAGGGAGAAGGAAGTACCAGACAAGAATGAAAGATAGGAGCTCAGAGAAGCAACGCCTCAGGAGCCAAAGGAAGGGGAAATGCACTAAGAATTGCATTCTTCAAGGGAAGACACATATTCTTGGTGCAGAACGTGAAACAACAGCAACAAAACCAGCATGGATTTAAATAAGTTATATCCCATGCTTTCAATATAAGACAATAATTCTTTTTTAAATACCTTGGTTAAGACAATAATTCTTTTTGAAATACCTTGGTTGAAAAGCTACTTTTTCTTTGGCAATACTCAAGCACACTGAACATCATGATGGTAACATCTAAGGTGACATGACTTCCCACCCTGCCTAGTTTCCTCTGTCTCACAGATGTGAGTAGACCTATAATGATGATGATGATGACGATGGTGATGATGATGCTTAGTTTAGTTTGATTTCTCTTGTGGTTTCTTGGAACCTGAACCTATAATCTCACAATGCTTATAATTTGCTTCCCACAAATAGAACATGGCACCATCTACAGGCTGTCACGTCCTTGATTAGGATCTGTTAAATTCAAAGATGAAGGGGTTTTGCCGACGTCATTAAATTTGCTTTAAGGTAATCAATGGGGATATTAATCCTAGGTCAACTGGATCTAATTAGTGAGTATACTGGAAGACAGGGTAAGTCAGAAACTGGAAGCTTCAGAGATGGAACCCTGTTGCTGACCTTTTAAAAGAAAGCTGCCATGACTGTACAGACCCAAGGAAATTAAATCTACTAACAAGCTAAGCAAACTGGCAATGGGCTCCCTGTCATGTCTCCGTAAGAGAATGTAGCTTAGCCAGTGTGTGGACTTCAGTTAGCAACCCCTGAGCCCTAAATCCAGCTAAGACAAATCTTAACTCCTAACCTATAGAAAGCAAGCAATACTAGATAGTTATTTTGAAAACCTATAAATTTGGAGTGATTTGTTGTACAGCAGAGAAAACCAGTGCAACATCTAAAAAAAATGAGAGTCAATTTGCATGAGCATTGCCTTCTGTTAACTAAGAAAGAAAAAAAATATCGGAATCCTCAAACTCCCTTCTCAACTTCCCACATCACACTTGGTCAAGCTCTCTCACAAGTGTGCTACTGGTAGTAAACTGGCATGGCTGTCTCCATTCCTGAGGTGCCACGCTGAAGAACCAGGGTCAGTCAGAGAACATCCGTGCTTGCTCATCCGAAGACACCTGCCTCTATTAATAAGCCAGACAATGTCCAGTCTGGCCAGTCTGTGGCTTCCACAGCTTTTCAGTCGGTCACATTTTTAGATTGTGAGTGACTCAGCATAATAACAATCTAAAGTCACCGTTCCAGTAACTCAAGTCCAGGCCTCCGACCGCAATTGATCGAAAGATTGGCTCTCCCTATTGGCTCTGCTCTTCAGTTATGAAGATCACCAACAGGCACACGACCAGGACCAGAAACTTCCTAACAGGCCTGAGTGGAAGAGGCACTGTTCCATTCCCTTTTTAACACAGAGACCAAAACACAGTCCACGGCCAAGCTATTCAGCCGAGCCCCTGCTCTGTAATAGCAATGTTCTCTGTGCTCTGCACAAAATTACACCCTGACGATGTCTTTCCATGCAGCTGTGCCCAGAAAGCGGTCAGGAAGCAGCAGCACGCGCGTGGGTGATGGACGAGGCATGTGGCCATTTAGAGGAAAGGAGAAACGGGGAATGGCTTTCCGTTTTTCAGAATCATTTGTCTGCCCATTGGAAACCAAGCTTCGATATTCTTCCTTTACACTTTTCCGAAGTGTGAATACAATGCTTTTGATATGCGGTCCAATTAGGGTCTGTAAAATTGCTTGCTTTTAATATAAAACATGGCCATTTTCTTCCAATGGTCTTAATTCTAAAACACCAATTAAAGTCACAGTAACACTCGGAGGTGCCAGACAAAACAGAATAACACAATTTTATAACTTAGAACAATTAAGAAATAAACATCTTTTCTTTCTTTCTTTCTTTCTTTCTTTCTTTCTTCCTTCCTTCCTTCCTTCCTTCCTTCCTTCCTTCCTTCCTTCCTTCCTTTCTTTCTTTCTTTCTTTCTTTCTTTCTTTCTTTCTTTCTTGTTTCTTCCTTTCTTCATCCCTTCCTCTTAAATTTAGAACTCATGAAACAATGAAGCCAGTAGCACAGCAAGTGAGAAGCAACCCACAGAAGCTGACAAAGGTCTGGCAAATGTTAAATTATCTTGAGCCTTCCACACAGTCTCTTGGAGCCTTGGGGGGTTTCACTTGTTTGCTGGTTTTGTTTTATTTTTTTGTTGTTGTTTAATGTATGTGAAGTTTTGCCTACAAGTGTATATGTGCATCATCCATGGAAGCCAGAAGAGGGCAACAGGTTCCCTCAACAGGAGATACACATGGCTCGAGTCACCACAGAAGAGCTGGGACCTGAACCGGGGTCTTTTGCAAGAGCAGCAACTGCTCTTAATCACTGAGCCATCTTTCCAGGGAGCCTCGGTTTTATCATCTCCAAAATGACAATTTCTCAAGTATTATAAGAAATGGTGACATTTGACTTCCGCCCTCTGAGCTGCTACTATGGGGTGGTTTCGGTTTGAGCATTAGACAGCAATGCTGATGACAGCATGCCTTTGCCAATAGGAGGCCAGCTGAGATCCACAAGGGGAATGTGAATGAGATCAAAATGGAAACTCAGTGCGGAACAGGAAGTGAAGATGGCAGTGTCCCGCCTGAATCTGGGTTTTAAGACAGTGTGCACACCCCAACAGGAAAGCTCGGAGCATAGGAAAGAGATTTAAAATAACGGTCTTGAAGTTATGTAGCTGTGTTTCATTTTATCAAACAGTTACTACGTGGTTAGGATCTATATGCTTACTACACTGATTTAATCTTTTGAATGTAACTTGGAAGAATTTGGGGGGTGGTAGGCAAAAGGGCGCTGAAAAATTGTAGAGCAATAAGAACACTGCACTGACCAGGGATGGGAGCATCATCCAGAGATTAAATCTGCAGTAAGAACACTGCACTGACCAGGGACGGGAACATCATCCAGGGATTAATCTGCCTGGAAAGACAGTTCAGTGAAGGTTCTTCCAAGTGAACTGCACATCTGCTCCCCAAGTCTCAGGAACCTCTGACCCTGCCATGGTCCAGCCCAGGGACACACATCCCAGGAAGCTGCAAAGCCAAGATTGGTCCCTCCTTGAGGCTGAGCTTTCTCACAGTGTGATGACCGTCTCCCACAGCAAGGGAAAAGATGGGGCTTCGGATTTCAGGGGAGAAATCAAGTCACTAGATGAAAGCATTGAGTTACGTGTTTTCTTTGTACTGACAGCCTCAGCATTTCACACAGTGACCTATCTTCCTTTAACCTCTTGAAGTTCAGCTTTATCGCTCATTCTACAGACAAGCTGAATACTATGCCCAAGTTGACTCCCTTGGTATGCAGTGCTGTGAGGAGCAGGATCCAGGTTCTGGAAGAAGTAAGTTTAGACTTTATAGGGCACAAAGAATTTTCAAGTGGGACACATATTTAAAACATGACCAGATGCATCCCTGTTTCTATTTATTCGTAGTTTCAGAATCGCTGCTGTGTCTGCTCTTTTGTCAGAAGAGTGTTTGCTGGTGTTTATTCTCAGGAACGATAGTAGTTACAAAATAAGAATGTTAAGAAAAAAGTAACCACTTGGTTTGGACATAAAAGCAGCAAAACAACTTGTTCCTGTATGATAAGTATAGAAACTGACATGAACTTACACACAATCATTTAAGAATAGGTAGAATTCATAATCTCACAGATAGTACTTATATTCCATATTTATCTCAATTCTGCTTATACTAGCAAAGGGAAAAGAGGACAAATTTAAATACCCATTAAGTATGCAATATTCTATCATATTTATGTAATAAAATGTAGAGAAGGAAACACGTTTTCACAGATTCCTTAATGACATATGAAATGCTCCTCACTTTAAAAATCATTCAGAAAACTACATATATTACATGACTTCAATGGTATTAATTAGCATGCAGAAATATAAAAAGTATCCGTGTTTTAATACTTGGATTTTTTATAAGAAATAAAATTCGAAATCATTTAAATTAGTTCATTGGTTTTCTTTTATTTCCAAATCAGTGTGTACACTAACTTTAAAAATAACTGCTGTTGAAACAGCATTCAGTATTTAAAAAGGTAAAAGTGATGAATAGATTAACTTAGTCCCCAGACCTTGCCTGTGTTTTCACAGCCAAGTTAACAGGTCATTTACATAGTTTCCTGAGGCCACCACTGACAGAGAGTCTCTGTCTCTTCCAGCGTCATCTGCACCTCTTCTAGGGCAGTTCCATCACCGCTTGCCTTCCATGCCAATACATGTTTATACAGAGCACCCTTGCCATGTCCCTGCAGACTTGAGAATGGCAAGGCTCCCTCTGCCTCATAAATACATCTGCCGCAGACTGTCTACCACTCCCTCTTATTTCTTACCCAGATTTCTAGAGGAGCAGGAGACACTTGGACATCTACCTTCCCCAATGACTGGAAGAAATCACGTCCCTGGTGCTGAATGGGGCATTCATGGTTGCAGTGCTCTTGATGGCGGAGAGCAAACAGAATCAGATCCGGCAGATGGCCTTCCCAAATATATCAGCATATTCTTCCCTAGATTTGGGACTGTGGTGGCTTGAATGAGAAGCCCCCATAAGCTCAGAGATTTGAACACTTGGTCCCCAGTTGGTGGCCCTGTTTGGGGAGGTGCTACAGTCTTACTGGAGGAAGTATAATATCTTTAGGGGTGGGTTTTAAGCGTTCACAACCTTGAACCAGTTCCAGTTCATGCTCTGCTTTGGGCTGAGGTTGAAGGTATGGTCTCTCAGCTCCTGTTCCTCCCCACACCTGCCAGCTGCTGCCACACCTCTCTGCTGTGATGGACTCTTACCCCTCTGTCACAATTAGCTCTTTCTTACATAAGCTATCTTGGTAATGGTAATCTACCACAGCAACAGAAAAATAACTAATACAGTGATAAACATGTGCACACATGTGTCTGTACGTGCATACTCCATCGATCTGAAGTCTGACTCCTTTCTATAGATATGCATGCATATTATAATACACAGATACATATGGATCACACACAAGTCTCATTCTCTCTCTTTCCCTCACTCACACACACACACACACACACACACACACACACACCTATCTATAATTGCTACAATATAGACAACTCAAGCCTGGCTTTCAAAAAGGATACAGATATTATAATCCTTACAGTTCCATCCCAACACCAAACTGTCACAGTTCTACACTAGTTGGTAAAATGAGTGGTAGAAGATAATGCTGTAATGGACAGATAAAGAAATAACATGACACTAATAGGATGATTCACATACAGAGCCCCTGGCTCCCAGGGAGTGGGAAGATGCTGCTCTTCATTGCAGAAGCCTGGGAACGAAGCTACACTGCTCCAAAGAGCATTCTGGGAAAACAGTTTCAGCCAACTGATGACAGAGATGGTACCTTCATGTCTGTGAGTCAGAGGGAAGGCGGGAGAAGGTCGTGTTCAGTGTGTACCAGGCACTGTGCTAAGCATCTGAACATCTCATTGCATTTCCCCGTTTGTGAAACAGCGGCTATAGTGGGTTGAATGAGAAATGTCCCCATAGGCTCATGTATTTGAACATTGGTCCCAATCAGGTTCATGATGCTATTTGGGAAGGCTATAGAACCGCTAGGAGGTAGAGCCTTGCCAGAAGAAGGATGTCCCTGGGGATGGGCTTTGAGGGCTTGTCCCCACTTTCTGTTCCTCCTGCCTTCGCTCTCCACCCCATCTCTGCTTCCTGAATGCAATGGGATCCTCCAGCTTCTTGCTACCAGGCCTTCCCTGTGTAGTGCCGTGTCTTCTCTACTGTGATGGACTTTATCCCTCTGGAACTATAAGCCAGAATAAACCCTTCCCTTCCTAAGTCACTTTTTGTCAGGGTATTTTGTCAAAGCAACAGAAAAAAATAGCCAATACAGTATTCTCTGTATTAGAAATGCAAAAGAAACTCCAGGAAGATCAGATCCATTACGGGGTTAATGTATCAGTATAATTGGGACTTTAAACACAAGTACATGCGGTTCCAAATCTCAAACTTTATACCATGTTGAACCAAGGAAAGGAAAATTTCCCGTTCCCTATTTAGCCTGGGAAAGAGTAATGTCAGTGTTTCCTTCTCAACAAAAGTCCCTATGCAGACACACACAACTCTTATTGGATTGATACAAAGCCAGGCATTGTGTTCCATCTCTTCTCTTGAGGAAAATAAAGAGTCTTAAAACAGCATCAGCTCTCATGTCTTCATGAAATATGCTTAGAGATTTTGTGATTTCTGAAGGTATTGCTGTACCATGTCCGTTTTTCAGTCCTTAAACTGCATATGACACATTTTCCCAGGGTACTGTACCTGGAGTCGTCATTTCAAATACGTTGAGAACAACCATTCTGTATAAAAATATCAATTTTCATTGATAGGAAGTTTCTTCAGGACTCGAGAATTTTATCTTTATACTTTTGAGCTTTGCCCAGAAGCTCCCCATTCCTTTCTCTTTCTCTCCCGTTTCATCCTCGCTTACATAAAGCCAGCATGGCAACAGATTTGTCTGGGACTATCACGAGAACTCAATATTTAAACGGAACCAAAAAAAAAAATTTGCCAAGTTTAGAGGAGAAGGTGAAAAGTTGGATTGAAAATTGAACAAAACCAAGTTGACTACCAGGTCATTTAAAGCAAAGCTAGAGACTGGTGGCACCGCCAGGCTGGTGTGACTGACGTGTTCATGTCTGGATGCCAACACAAAGATTCCACTACAGTAGGTCTGGGCAGAGACCCAATCCTATTTAACGAGCATCCCAGGTGACTCACACGCAGGTGGTCCTTTGACAACACATTGACGCAGCGCAGGCCGGCGTGGCGTGCACAGGAAGCTGTCACGGACGTTAAGTGGGTAACCCAACAGCACGTCGGCCACCAAGCAGCTAACCTGGAGCAAGACTAGTTAGAGCCTTTCACACCACGGCGTGTTTCTCGTGTAGCATGCCAAACATTTTTCAAACTTCGGGCCGCTGCCCTATAAATTGTAAGCTATATATAAGCAGCTGCAAAAGCACCCGCGCTTGACACATGGGCAGGACTTCCTATAAAAAGATCTTTCTTGACCATCACAGATGATCATTGGGAAAGTATTTCCTGTGTTTGACTGATAAGGGGGCAGAAGTTCAAAGAGGGTAATACTCTTGCTCAGAATTGGACTTGATAATTTGGGGCTTTTTTTTAATGATGACGCAAAGCTGGGTGGGTAAGGAAGGGGACCTCGGAGGAATGGGGAGTGGTAAGCGGATGTAATGAAAATGCACGGCAGGAAGTTCTCAGAGAACTGAAATAAAAGGGGGAGGAATTCTTGTTGAAAACCTTACCCATGTATGGCAAAGCAGGACTCAATGAGCCCTGGTGATTAGTGAGCACTTCACGCTCGCCATTACCATCCACATATGTTTATAGAAACTCTCTAAAGACTAAAAATACTGACCCAGCAAAAGCTTAAACTGGTTAGGGGAAAAATGGCAATAAAACTGAAATCAGTCAAATGCTATACCCTTTAATATGATATGTATTGAAAGATGAAGTCAAATAAAAATTTATAGTGGCAAATGATTTAGTTGTCAATATTTATATTAAAATAAATGAATTTTTAAAAATTAGCATTTGTGTAACTTATTTGAAAAGATTTAACCCTGCAGATTTTTTAGTTGAGTCAAAAAGTGAAGCAAACTGAAGATATTTCAAGTATGTTTATGAGTTAAACTACTGAAGAGGTAGAAGTTAACTAAGAAGAGACAGTTCAGAAAGTACCCTTCTCAACACAATCCACTTACATGTGGATTAGCACTCAAACATCCACAGTTACATTATTGTAATCAGAATCTAACTACAACAATGGGTCAAACTATTGCTCGACACAATTAGCCACACAGAAACATAACTACATGCATGGCCACAATAATAGCTATGAGTCAGTGACTGACAAGGGATAGCACAGTCATCCTAGGACAGCAGCCAAGCAGTTACGCAGTATGCTATACAGAGCTCAAAGCACACACATGGAGATACACTTTCTGCACCCGTTTCCAACTATAGTATGTATTGTTTCATGCGCAGATGCATAAGTCATGGATTCCGTGCTTCAGAGGTGGGTAAGATTCCGGTAAAACTAAATAAAACCCTGGAAAATTCTAGCACAGAACTCCATCGGTCTTCCCACTGTACCACACTGTCAGTATCTAGAGTGCAGTGGCATTACTGTCACCTTGTCTCGACTGCATCTGCTCCCATTTTTAAATAACTTTTCTCAGTTATTAGTGGTTTTAAATACTATGGGATATATATGCATCAAGACTTAGAAAGTGTTTGCAATGAAAACATCTCCCCTTTTGCTAAATAAGATAAAGATAGGGCTTTATCTCCACAACTTTTGTTTGATTATTTAATCGCTATACCACACACACATACACACACACACACACACGCACGCACACACACACATACACACACACACACACACACACACACACACACACGCACGCATGTACCACGGATACTCTTTGGAGGATGTCTCTGGCTTCTCCAGTTTTTGTTCTGACTGCAGTGTGGTTCACAGCATAGCCTTTCCTTTGGAATCAGGTCAGTGTATGAAAGCGCCAGGCCGCACGTCATGGCATCAGCAAGGTCAGCTGGGCAAATCACTTCACTACAAAATGGCGACCCATTGGCTACAGCACAACATTTTGTTGCTGGCTGTCTTTCATGGGTCCTTTAAGGTGAGGCTTCTTTACACCTAATTTCCCTTTTCTAAAGAGAAAAGAAAAAATAACCCCAGTAAATAAATTCACCCTTGCCACATAGGGACGCTTTCTGAAGCCCAGAAATGCCCATGTAGAATGAACTCATGGAAACCCTGCTTCAAATGCGGTGCTCTCTGTGTCAATAAGAGCCTACTTAGGGAGGATAAATAGGTGAAGCCATGAAGTTCCAGTCTCCTGATGCCAAATTAAATCCCACTTCTTCAGAAAGACCCTGCTATTGCTGTGTCGCCCTGGGAGAACTTCGTGTTTGCTTTGGACCACTGTGATATGTCCTCTATTGAGGAAGGAGACCTGCCAGGGTTTAAGTAAAGCTGTGACCACATTCAGTCTAGACTCTGTCATCTTCAAGCAAATACACGAATAAAAAGCTTCTCAGAGGCTAAGGATGGAGCTTTGACCACAGAGAAAAAATACTGAAGTTATAATAAATACAAGAAAACAAATCTTTTACAAGCCTGGTGTGGCAAATCATATGCATTATCTCAACATAAGAAAGGCTGAAATAGGGCTATCATGAGTTCAAGGCCAACCTAGACTTCATGGTGAATTCCAAACCACCTTTGAACGGTATAAGACCCTATGTAGAAAAGTAAACCATAAGTTTTTGCTCCTATGACAAGCAAACATAACTAAAGTGCTTCTTTTCAGCTAATAGGACAATGAACACATAAAAGAAGAAAATAATTCCGTTTTGACCCAGTGGTGTGCACAATCACTTGTTCACAAACAGGTGCATGTGTCATTTCTGAGAAACAACCCTACAGTTCTTTATTTATTTCCAGACAACTCTAAGTAAAAAGGAGAAATAGAAAAAAAAAGAGCAAGCTAGTTACTTTCTGCTGTTGTGTAACCATGACAAAAACCAACCGATGGAAGAAAGGGTCAATTCTGGCTCACAGTTCCAGAGGGAGAGTTCGCTCAGAAAGACAGTTGGAGCGAGAAGCTGAGAGCTCATGGCCTTTTCTTCCCAGGGGAATAGTGACAGAAGCCACATTCCAGGTCCCATAGGTGGTCCCACTATGAAGTTGGGAGCAGTTGAGGATGGCACAAGGTATCATGATTTTATACGTAGTGTTTTGAATGAGAAACACCCCCCAGTGTCTTGGGCATTTATGTGAACACTTGATCCTCAGCTGGAGGGGCTGTTTGGGGGAGGGCTAGGTGGTTTAGAAGGTTTAGGTTTTAGTTTCTGGGAGAAGTATTTCACTGCAGATGGGTTTTGAGAAAAACAAAACAAAACAAAAATAAACCTGCTTTCTTCCTCTCTCTCTCTCTTGTGCTTGGGATTGAGATGTGAGCTCTCAGCTTCCTGCTCTCACTGCCCGACACTTGCTGCTGTGCCTCCGTTCTGCCACCACATGAGGATTCTTATCCCTCTGGAACCATAAACCCAAACAAACTCTTTCTTGCTTAAGCTGCCTTTGACCATGGTGCTTTACCCAGCATCAGAAAAGTAAGTAATATATTGTTCATCTGACAGTTTTTCCATGTTCTCCAGACATGGTCTTTTACCACTCATCAAAAGGAAAGAGAAAGGAATTAGTTCTGCAGGACTTTGGGCTGCTGGCTGCACCTTAATTATTATAGCTATTGTGGATCTACCTACAAAAGACAATGGCATTCAAACAGATACTGACCAAGGGGTCTCTTTTGCTCCCAAACATTTCTCAATAGCAAACCCAGTTAAATTCACCTGTGGGGAGTGAAGCAGATCAAAACTGCCATTTCCTTTGCATGGAAAAGGCAAAGACATTAGAAACGAAATGTACAACCTACTCTCAGTGCCAGCTACCAAAACACAATGGTTCTTTTCTTCTTTGTCAGAGAAATGAAACTACACCATTGTGTGCAATAGTGGGCTTGGTGTGTGGGTAGTTGTGGACATGAATGTGTCTGAAACAGACAGAGGGACAGTTGCTTGTGTGGCTAAGATTTACTAGTCTGGGACGCCTTTCTTTCCTATAGTAAGTGTTCTCTGGGAGAGGCTGAACAATGTGTTTTACATTAAGAAATCAGTTCATAGAACCCGAATTCTGAAACAGAGGTTAAAGAAAGTTAAAGTCATTTTTTTCTTAGTTTCTGGGAGCTTGTGGTGAGAAGCCAAGGTTCAAACTGTCCCATCTCACTCCGAATCTAAGTTTATAACCCCTGGCAACAGCTATTCCCACCTTCATCAAAATCACCAAAGTAATTGAACACGTGCGTCTTTTATTCCGTGTAAGGACAAGAACATGACCTTAGCATTCAGTATCTCAGCTTTAGAGGCCTGAGTCACTCCAATAGACCTAAAATAAGAAAGAGCTCCACGTAAGATCATCTATCCACACCTCAAAAGGAATACTCTTGGGTCCATGTGGTCTGGGGGTTTTGTTTCTGTTTGACTGTTTCCTTGGAATAAAAATATTTGAACGGAGATGGGCAACAAAGAGCTGCCGCTGGAAAGGTGTTTTCTCTGGGGCTTGGGCCAGGGCAGCACTACGCCTGCAGAGTGTCCCTCCTGGCCACTACTCATAAGTCCAAACCAACCTAGGACTGGCCAAACAGCCAAGGCGCTCATGAATTCTCCCTCAGATTCTTCTTCAAAGAAGCCTTCACAGGGATGCCACGGGGACCGAAGGACACTTGAGGTAGCTTGAATTCCCTTCCACAGTGCAGGATGTGTATGCAGCTCAGTCACCTGTGGCCAGGGAAGAAGAGACTCTGTGTCTATTCCCTTCTCTGACCAGCAGGACCAACTGGGAAGCCCTCCTTCACTGCCACCCAGGTCTCTGAGAAAATAAAATGTTAAAACCAGACTTCTCAGAGACGATTCTAAAGGCGCCACGGCATTGAATGGTCAACAGGGCATCTTAACAGGAATCACTGAAGAAGGAAGCACTTTGTATAGAGAGAACAAGTAGTCTATAATTTTTATTTTTATACCATTTCTTATTTTTCCACTAGAAAGATCTACAGGTTGGTCATTTTATCCTTACAATCTTATTCATAAAATAATAGAACCTTAAGTAATCTTGAAAATCAACCTGGCCAACTTATCCTATGGGCAAAGGTAAAAAGATATTAATTAACACAAAGAGGATGTAATTTACCCATCATTGCCCAGATAATCAATGCCAGAGTGAGGATCTGAGGCAACCAAGTGAGTCAATAAAAGTAAGAACACACATACCTGAATAAAGGCATTAATATCCTACTCTTCCTAAGAAAGTCAACAAAATTGTAAAAATATGTCAAAAGAATATGTCAAAGCTACAAAATATGCAAGCAATTTGGTTTTGGTTGTCATGTGACAAAGTCTTTGGCCAGATACTACCAGCTGCTAATGAGACCAAATTCAGAGAGGCCCTTCCCATAGAGCTACCTTTCACTATGTTTAGAGCGAGTTCCAGCTACACTCACAAAACCACGCTGGTGTTCAGAAAGAAGGAAAAAACAGAGTATGGATGGGACTGGGGTACAGGAGACAGCGCACTGGTCCCTGGTTTGGGTTAATTATTCAACATGAGAGCTTGAGACTCTTCAGATGAAGGGGGGAAAAATGGAGTGGTTTTTAAAGACCCTCGAAGTTCTGAAATTACAAATAAAAAAAGACATTCGTCTTTAAAAAAATAATTCTTCCTATCATGTTTATGTAGTAAGAACATTCACACTTGAACAGCAAAGAACAGGAACCCAGAAAGTATGCATAGGAAAAAAAGAACCAGATACGCCAAGTCTCCTGAAGATACATGGGTTCGTTTGTGGTACCAGCATTCCAACCAATCAGTGTCCGGTTTTGGTACTGCAAGTATGTTTGTTTGGATCACAGCTAGTCCACTGCCCTACCCATAAGATTTGATGCTCATTAGGAAATGTACTTTAGTGTTTCCTATCAGTCACCCTAAAGCCCAGACGCCAGAGTACATTTTGAAGTTTCCCCCCATCTGGTCAACATTCTACCCAGCATAACCATGGCATGTAAATCATGCCTGAGTACTTTCAGTTTCGCAAGGAAGATAAACATTGCTCACGCTACTTCTTGCCCCCACTGGCGCCCCCCACCCTGTACCTCCACACTATGGTATGACTAACTCCTCTTCTACACCTTTCCAAAATCCACTCAGGGTAAAGTATGTGCTACACAAGCGTGAGGACGTGAGCGTGGGTCCCCGGCACCCACGTAAAAGGCCCAGTGTGGTGTCACACACCTGTGATGCCAATGCTGAAGAGGCCGGCGAGGGAAGGCTCATGGGAGCCTCAGACTTGCTGGCCAAGTGAGTCTAGCTAAACCAAAGCTCTGGGCTCAGTGAGAAACCCTGCCTCAAAACATAAGGTGAGGAAGCAATTGAGGGAGACACATGGTGTCAAACTGTGGCCTGTGTGCGTGCACATGCACATGTATACACACACACATACACACACACACACACACACATACATGGGGGGAGACAGAGGAAGGGAGAGAGACTATGAATCTACTCAATATTGTCTCTTCTGGAGTCCTGCCTTCCCGTCACTCAAGGTCTCTGCCCCATCCCTACCAAAACAAGGAGGCAACTGCTTTACAGTACTTTCTTGGCTTCTTCTCCAAAGCAAGCTCCGTTAAGGGTTGTCCTAATTGGTCTGTTTATTCCTGAGCATATTGTTAGCACCATCAGATTCGCTGAAGTAAAACCAGGAGAACTCACGCTCAGCACCCTGTGCTGGAAGTGCGCAAAGCCCATCCCTACAGTTGGACTGTTTTGCCACTTCCAAAGAGAAGGCTGTCCACAAATAACCTGCCGTTTAAAATGGGAGGAAAAAAGAAACCTTCCCTAATATTTGGTCCAAACAACATTAAGAGTGGTGGCGAGTGTTGACTCTGGCACGAAGTACATGGATAATAGTGGGTAATTTATCCTTACTGGTGACCACTGGCCATTGCAATGATCAAACTAGAAAAAAAATGCATCCTTTTTGCCAAGAGAGATGACCCCTACATTTGTTCTATTTTCTATGCCTCCCATGGATCAGATGTCAAAGCCTCCACACCTTCCCTGGGCTCCCTTTCCTTTCTGAACTCTGGTTCTCCTCTTTGCTGATTGTCCTCAGATGTGTCACCACAAATAACAGAGCAGAAAGGGAAAGGACTCCCATCCTGAGACAGCCTGTGGTCAAATAAGGAAGAACGCCTCCACTGCCTGAGTCACTGGGGGAACCGACTCAAGGAATTCTTGGTAAGATGTCAAGCAGATAGAAGCCTGAGATGGGGAGGCGATCTCTAGCTTCACGCTGGGGCAAGGAATGGGGAGTCAACTACACCTTGAACAAAACATTCCCTCAGTGAGAAGCAGCTGGTTTGTGGATGCTGTAATTCCATGGGGAACGGTGGCCGGCATGGGAATCCTGAGCGGTATCAGAAGGGAGAGAAAGGAAAAGAACACACCTTCAAGTATTTCTTTGGCCCCTGGAAAAAGGGCAAAGGTGGGGTTTGGCAGCATCAAGGAAAAGTATTAGGATCAACACAAAAAAACCCGCTGGCCGGCAAACTGTCCAAGAAGACGCAGGATAGCATGATGTGGAGGTAAAACCCACACAGATCATAGAATCCAAGTCAGGAGCTGTATAGAATTCTAGCTCCTACACTTACTACCTGTGTGACTTCAGGCAAGCTACCCAGAGTCCCTAGACTTCCTTTTTTACCACCCAGGGAAAAGACAGAAAATCGATCATGGTACCCATGCTCAGTAGGGTTGTTATTTCCAAATCCAGACCTCCAAGGTAGTCTGAGTGCTGAGTGAGCAAGTAATGCTGTACACATGTGAAATAAGATTCTTATTAAGACGCAATACTCACTCAAAAGCAGCTATCTGCACGCTCATGCTTCCTTCCCTGCTGGTGCTGCCATTGTGAAACTCCAAGATGCCTCTTCTCTAAGAACTCAGCTGCTGACCAACAAATGCTCGCTTGAACACGGACACTGAACAGGTCTAAATGCCGTAGACCATTCTCATATAGCAAAAACCAAAGGCTGTTCCACATAAGTGATAAGTCATAGCAAGCCCAGAACAAATCACAGTAAAATTAATTTGCTATTAACTGAACACCCACAATAGCCAGTCATTTTCTAAGTTGTTCACATTCTAGTTAGCAGCCATGAACTACTAGCCTATCATGGTGGGGCATGCCTTTAATTTAAGCCTCAGGAGAATGAGGCAGAAGAATCATGAATTCAGGGATATCCTGGGCTACATGGTGAGACCCTGTCTCAATAAAAAGCTGACTTTATTTTAAACTCACAGAACATAATAAAAGTATAGGCAGGTATGTCTCCCCTTATAGCTGGCTAAAGTGATACCATAGAAAATTCACAGAGGCTCTCTGCTTTTTCATCTTGAAAGCTCAGAAAGTTGCTTTCCCCACCATATCCATCCATTCATCCAGCAATTATTTGCTGCGTACCTACTTGGAGCCAGACAGCTGTGAAAGAACACACAGAGAAAAGAGACAACAAAATAGTCGATCCCACTCACCTTCCCCAGGCCAAAATCTTCACAGATCATAGTTCTCGGATATTAAACACCATTTGTGCCAGAGCCAAAGTCAAAGATCCACATTGTTAGTCAGTGAACCAATAATGAGATGATCGCCAGGCCAATGACAGCGCTCATTTCACAAGACGAAGCCATGGTTTCCAAATATCCAGATCCACCGCTTCCAGCCAGAGAGCGAACAGCACAAGAGACACTGGGCAGCACTGTGACAAACGCGTGGCTGCTTCGGGCCGTGACTTCCCTCTTGGGGCTTTCTACCACTTTCCCATGCGGAGCCCACCCACCCTCTCACTCCTACTGCTCTTCTCAAAAAGGTTGTTATTCATTTATTGACCTCTGTTTCCTAAATTACAAACATATTTCCATCTTGCTTCAAGTTGTTTTCACGCATCATTCTGACTGGAGTTTTCCTTGTTCTAAAACTTGTTCCATTTCATGGCCAGAGAACTATTATTATTTATTCCAGAGAAAATTAACTGCATTAGATGTCTGTGAAGGTTGACAGTGTGAGCCTCAAAAGACACGACTTCTGCTACACACATTTGAAATTCGTGTGATAGGTGGCAGAAGTGTTGCTTAAGGTGGAGGACAAACCACCCATGAGGTACAATTGTTAATTTTACATGAATCATTAAGTGTAGTGCGTGATGCAGATATGTGGAATCTTATGCAAAGGTCAAGATTAAAGTAAGAACTTGATGGGTTCATAGTCCAAATGCCACAGTCGTTTAGAGCTCCGTGAACTAAACAGTGTCTGAGATTATAAAGGAAAAGACACGCACGCATATCACAGTGTCCATCAACGTTTGACGGCCAGCAAACAAATGTCTGCGTCAATATGGAAGCAAAATGTCTCAGGTTATGCACCTCATCTCATACACAGATAATGTCCATGGCAAACTGAAACGTGTTTTCTTCAGATCAGGTAAAGCTGTCTGGAGGCTCAGAGATGCGCCAAGGTTTTACTGTAATTAAATGAGGAAGAAGCTGTTTTTGAGCTCATTGGGTGGAATTAGATATCTCATGTCCCCAGTGAGGATGCTTCCTGAATATTCAGTTAGACAGCAAATTCAGGGGGGCTGTTGAATCTATGGCCCAAATCTCATTCTCCCAGGTCTACAGGTCACACTCAATAGAGCCATAGAGGATCATCATGACACGCTTGCCCTGACCCAAAAGAATGGGACGAAGGCTCTCTCAGGGATGCTAATTCACTTAAGGGTAATCTGGGTTCCATCTGCTTCTATGGACTAAAATGAGTGAAAACCACAGTTTCAGAGATGTCACATAATCCTTAGTTATTCACCCCACTGTGCTTTCCAGAGAGCAGAGGATTACAGGACCTTTTCACTCAACTTCTGAAGCAAAGATGAAAGAAAGTTTGTTTGTCTGTGTGTTTGCATTGTTGGGGATCTAATCTGGGGCCTTAAACCTGCTAGAAAAAGTCTACCTTTCAACACCAAATGAAACCCTCAGTACCATGAATGGGTTATGTCTAATTGGAGGGTTAGACAAAGGGGCCCCAAGGAAACTCCCAAATAACACTGGATACTGCCAAAGCTATTGATGGCCCTTCAGACACTGGTAGTAAGTCCCTATTGCTGAAGACAACATCTCCAGCACTCACTCAATAGGGAAAAGTAGACCTAGTGATTACCTAGAGTCTTTATTCCCTACTGACTGGAGTGTCTGGTACTAAAAGGACTCAGAGGACACTTCAGAAGAAAAGGTAAATACCAAGTTAGCTACAAACCCTTCAGTTTACAATGATGACCCACCTGCCAGACATGCTGGTGCAACAGTGCCACAAAAGCTGTAGGAAGAACCAACAACTATTTCATTGGATTTCAGGCCCATTCCATGAAATGTAGCCAATGCTAAACAGTGCTCAGGAAGCCAAGAATCCTAGACTAGATAGGCCACAGACCTAGGGGTAAACCAGATACAATTGTTCTACTAAAGGAATGAAACAATAAAATGACTCGTAGTAACATTTTGATATCCTCATGGATCAGTGACCTGCTCAATCATCATGAGAGACGCTTCCTCCTACAGTAAATGGGAACAAATAAAGAGACCCGCAACTGGACAGTGGACAGAGAATGAGACACCTTGGAACCATCTGTCCTAAATGGGATGTCTCCTTCCAATCCTTCCCCTCAGAGCTTAGGGAACTTTGTAGAAGAGAAGGTGGAAAAATGGAAAGAGCCAATGGGGGTAGAAGACATCGAGAAAACAAGACCTTCTGGACACACACACACACACACACACACACACACACACACGAACTCACCAAGACTGGGGCAGCCTGCACAGGACCTGCACAGGCCTAAGTCATATGGGGTCCCAGGGCTAAGAGCGAAAGTGAACACCAGCCCCATCTCTTACCAAGAAACTATCTCCAACTGACAACTGCTCACAAAGGAAAAGTTAAGTTTTCTCCAACAAAGTCTCACTGGGTATCCAAACCACACATGGGCAGGTCCCACACCTAGAAGCAGATGGCCAACACAAAATTAAATCAATAGTAGATAGATAGACAGACAGACGGATAGACGGATAGACAGACAGACAGGCAGGCAGGCAGACAGACAGACAGATAGATAGATAGATAGGTAGGGGGAGAAACATGGGACTGATTGCAGAGAGGAAAGAGGAAAGGGAGGAAGAAATGATATAATTATACTTTAATTTTTTAAATAGACAATACAAAGATTATTTGAGTTTATAGAAGGAACATCATCATTTTTAATTTTGAACTGTGAAGTAATGTCTATTAATATGAAGAGAAAATTAGTTTTGCAAAACTAATTTCCCTAAAGCTTTCTGCCATAGATTTCTATAAAACCTTGAACTATTTGCCTAGAATTTGTTAAGAATTATAGAGAGTTTTCCCAGGTTCTGCTACCGACAGCCCTGGGCTGCTCTCCACCTTGGCCCAAGAAGTTTCTTTCCCTAGACATTGGACAGCAGTCAATGGAGAGGCACAGAACTGGTCACAGAGAAGGAGACCCTGAGTGCTCAGCTCTACACAGAACACCCATCTCCACCACCAAGGCTGAGGGACCATCACAGGAGAGGAGGCACACAGAATGTAAGAGCCAGAGGGGAGAGGTGGGTGCTGAGGAATGCTGCTCCCGTACATAGCAGAGCTATCTAAATCATGACCTCACAGTGCAGTGGTTACCTACACTGGACCATCACATGAACAAGACAGCCAAAAGGTTCCCAAGTTCATCCCAGCATAGACTGGTAGATGATCTTCAGGACCCACTCCATACCAAGGAGCTATTGCTCGTGGGTAGTTGCCGGGGGATGAAGAATCATTGTTTATGGAGGAAGGCAATCAATACTGGTAGGTTTCCCATACCTCACATCCATGCACATGGGACTTAGTGGGTTGTCAAAAAAATTAAAAGAAACAGACAAAATCAAAGACATGAAGTTGGGAGGGGCTTATTGGGGAGATAGAGGGAGAACCAGTGGAGGAAGTGGAGGTACATATGATGATATTTGTATACATGGTTCAAATTCTCAAAAATAAAATAAAAAATAACTACATGCTGTAGTTATTTTTTGAACTAATAGATAACTATGTAGGAAAGCATCTAGGGTGTTCATATCCTATAAAGCACCATCCATTTGGACATCTGTGAAGCAAAGACCTCAGGGCAAGTATCGTATGATGTGGCCTCTAATAAAATCTTTTATTCTGCTGAGGCTTTTGTTTGTTTTGATTTTGGTGGTGTGGGGCCTTGAATGCTATGGTATTCTAGGGAGGAAACATCTTCTATGATATCTCTCATTTCATCATTTACACCACAACACTGAGACCAGTATTTAGCAAAAAGAATGGTAAGCTGATATTGCCGTAGACTTGCAAAATGAATTCCCCTGTTCTCTCATAATGTTGCATATATGCCAGGTAAATATCCACACCCTTGTTTATCATTACCATAAATTAATGTGGCTACATGACAACATTGAGAATCTGTAAAGGAGACAAGAGTTAAGACGGAACTCACCAAGCACAATGACCACGGTCTTCAGAAGGCTCATCATGGTGTCCCGATTCCTCCTGGGTCCAGAACTATGCCGAGACATTCTCATAGTCCTCTGGCGAACATAGCCAAAGATGTGCGCATAGAGAACCACCATGACCACGAAGGTTACCAGGTTGAAAATGGCCCAGAAGACTAAGTAGGAGTCACTGTAGAGGGGTGCCATGTTGGAACAATGATCAATATCACAGATACAGTTCCAGCCCACACTGGGTATGGCGCCCATCACGATGGCCATCGTCCAGATGACCACAATCACCACCACCACACGCCTGTTGCTCATCCGTGTGTGGAGCTGCATGCGGAAAACTGTGATGTGCCTCTCGATGGCAATAGCTAGCAGGTTGGCCACAGAGGCCGTCAGGCTGGTGTCGATGAGGCCCTGCCGGAGGAGCCAGGTGCTAACAGTCAGTCTCCGCGTATTGGGTCCCGTGTTGAACATCAGGTAGAAGTAGGCCAATCCAGCAAAGAAGTCTGCAGCAGCCAGGTTGGCCATCAAGTAATAAATAGGGAAATGGAAGCGACGGTTGACGTAGATTGCCACCATGACCAGTAGGTTGGCCAGCATGATGAACACGCAGACAGTGATCCCCAGTCCCATTACCAGCTTGCTCACTGTGTTCCATTCCGTAGCAAGATATTTCCCACTCCGATTGTAAAAGAAGGCGATAGACTCATTGTAGAAGCACTGCGGTTCGTTCATGGCTGTGAACTGAGAAAGAAGAAGAATGAATGAAGCAATGAATGAATGAATGAATGAATGAAACCACAGATCCAAATATAAAGATTGACAGACAACACAAGACTCTTAAAACATCTGCAAATGAAACAATAAAATCAAAGAATCTGGAAACCTGACTCAGAATAATGTCCAACAGCCACATTGGCCACTTAGTACTCAAGATTAAAGACAGTGAGACATATAAATGACAAGGTCTCTACTTGGTGGTTCTGTGTCATTGAAGTCTTCAAGAAAAGCCACATGGCATGCATAAAAAATTTTAAAAAAAACTTTCTTAAAATACCCCAAACAGTCAAAAATCTTGCAGAACTTTGCAATTGAAGTGTTTATCCTATTGAAATTTACTCTGCCCTGTTATTTAGTAACAGAGGTAGTTTCTGGATATGGTATCTTTGGCCAATTAGTCTGCGTTTCTCACCTCACACAGTGGCTTTGACCTGTGACAGACATTTTGTAACACAAGCTCGCAGAAGGGCCATCGGGCCCAACATTTCAAAGGTCATACTATGCATCAAAGATCCTTTAGTCAAAGCCAGCATGTACTGTTCAACATTCCTGTGGTCAGCACAACCCACCCCCAGAACTCCCCATCCCCAGAATAGCATCCAGCTACCAGTCTGTGACTCTTGAGAACTTTCTTCCCCCTTGGAAGGCTTACTGTAAGCAGCTGATACCTGACACTACTCCCCCAAGAAGTAAAATATAATTAGCTTAGAGGACATGCAGGCCTCCCAGTGTGGAATGATGCTGCTTTGTAATGTGTTTACTTACTTTTTTTTCTTTTAATCAGAAACAGTTGGAATATATTTGCATACTATTTATACTTACACATTAGTACAGAAAGGTTTAAGGCGGTCTAAATAGAATACGGGTAATCAGTGAACAGTAAAGCAAAGTTAGAAAATAAAAGATAATGGAGAACACAAAAGGGGGAAATGCATATCAGCTAGAAAAAGGAAAAAAAAAAACCAACTCTCTTCCTGAGTCCTTCAGTTCACTGGAAACTTCTAGAATTAGAAACTAGTCCCTGAAGAAATTTCACACTCTGTTTTTTCTTCTCTTGCTTTGAGTCCTAAATCACTAAGCAAATGTGCTGCTGTATGGTTACCTCTAGGTTCTTCTCTTCATTAAAGAAGTTATACTCCACAACCTTGTCTTACATCTCTTGGCATCTTCTACACAGTCCAGAGTGTCTTTCTCACTACACATCAGAGAACTCGGCTATTAGTGTTCCATTCCACCTCAGATCTTGCCTTTATTCTAGGTCATTCATCAACCTTCCTTACCTGTCTTTTCCTTGCCTTCACCTCTAGTGACCTATTCCATTACATCCCAGTGACCCACACCCAAGACCACACCTACCCAGAACTGCCTGCTTTCGAAAATACTTACTCGAGACATTCTAATTACTAATCATAATTTCTCATTTTTCAATTTTTCTCATGTGATGTCTAGTACCTGTGTCTTTTTAAGGTATCCATTTTCTCGATCTATTTTTTGCTGGATCACCCTCCCTATTTTGCATTTCCTCTTTCATCCAACTCAGGTTCCACAGCGATTGATTCAGTCCCTTTATTGTGAACACAGGAACATAGTCTCTTCTCGAAGACATCAAGGTGACCTGAATTCGAAATTTTCTGATTATATTAACAACAGCTACTGTGCTAATTGTTTCTTTTATTGCTGTAGCAATATTACTGGCAAAAGTAAGTCAAGGATGGAAGGGCTCGTTTCGGGCTGATGGTGTGAAGATGTGGTCTGCTCTATCAGAAAGTCTTGCCAGTAGAATGGGAAGCAACAACTGAATCCACACTCAGGATGCAGGAGCATAGAATGCTATAGTCAACTGGCTTTTTGCTTTGTATTCACTCCAGGACTCCAGGCTAGGGAATGTCGCCTCCCCCGTCCCCCCCCCCACACACATAGTTAGCGTAGGCCTTCCCACTTTAATCTTCTCAATCATGAAACTTCCTAGCAGACATGTCCAGAGATTTGTGAACAGTTTTCAGGCACAAAAGGGTTGTGAGTAGAACATTTTTAAGAAGCCTGAATCTATAAGATCATCTCTTCATTTCAAATCTCCTATAAAACCACTTCTAAAAAATCCCTTCTGCCAACTAAGGTCATTTATTCAGAAGTTCTGTGGTTTTAG
The DNA here is from genome assembly GCF_982192425.1 of Myodes glareolus. Taxonomy (NCBI): domain Eukaryota; kingdom Metazoa; phylum Chordata; class Mammalia; order Rodentia; family Cricetidae; genus Myodes; species Myodes glareolus. The sequence continues at coordinate 17,770,637 of NC_142041.1, read as the reverse complement.
TAATGGTTATCTTGGGAAGCCATGATTGTACTTGTCAGACAGAACACAATAAAAAATAATTTCTAAATAAAAAAAATGAAGTAGAACTGGGCAGCGTTGGTGTACACTTTTAATCCCAGCACTCGGGAGGCAGAGGCAGATGAATCTCTGTGAGTTCCAGGTCGGCCTCGTCTACAGAGTGAGTTCCAAGACAGCCATGACACAGAAAAACCATGTCTCAAAAAACCAAGAACCAAAACCAAAAATAAATAAATAAATGGAAAAAAGAAAGACAAAATTCCTGGAGAGTAGAAATGCCAAATAAAATAAAAGATGTAATATATCCACCCAGCATTCATAGAGAGGGTCAGAAACAACAAGAAGGAAATGGAGGCGTGGATTAAAACAAACACCTGGAGACCCAAGGACTAGGGTGGAGTTGGAGAGGCAGAGCTTCACACAAGGAAAAGCCACAGCTTAAGAAGATACATTAATTACCGGTTTACATTTAGATAAATTACAGAACAATGTTAAAAGCAGGTCAAAATTTTCCTATAGCTTAATAAGATTTTGGAATCTTAAAGGTAAAGGAAGGTTCTATAAGCATAAAGGAAAAATAAAGAAAAAGCAAGCTCACCAAATGAGGAAGGTGGAGAGAACAGAATAACCCAAGTGTTTCTGATGTGAGAGCTTTAGGACAGAGATTCTCAACCTGTGGATCGCGACCCCTCTGGGGGTCAAATGCCCCTTTCACCAGGGTCGTATATCAGATATCCTGTATATTGGATTTTACATTACAATTTTCTACAAATCAGATTTTTACATCACAATTCATAACAATAGCAAAATTACAGTTATAAAGTAACAACAAAAATAATTTTATGGTTGGGGTCACCACAACATGAGGAACTGTATTAAAGGGGTCAGAGCATCAGGAAGGTTGAGAACCACTGCTTTAGGACAAAACCCAATGTATGAAAAACTTTGCTCTGTAGAGAGAATCTTTAGGTACAGGAAACCCCCGACAGGCTCATGAGGAGCTTGACCACAGTGACAAGGAAAGTGACTAATAAACACAAAACTTCTGCATACACACACACATGTACACACACATGTACACACATGCAGCCAAAATCCCTGGTGTATAAAATTCATAAGACATATAATTGTTTTCAAATGGTCAAAAATGGAAACATAAAAATAACTCCTAAAACCAATTACACAAGACATAATTTAATAATATTGGCATAAATCTATCATTGCACCAAAAGTCCTTGAGCTGGGGGAGTAGGATGTAAATGTCTGTCCATTTTCTCTTACTGTTTCGGAAAGAATCCTATAAGGGAGAGACGAAGAGGAGGAGGAAGAAATCCAAACATACTGAACATACTATTTAAATTGTGACAATCGGCAGAAATTACCGGAATGGGCAGAGGTAAACACAGTGGCTTTGGGTAGTTACTGAAGTAAGGTCACTTTCCACACCTCTGAGGAAAATGAGCATTTGGTCTCCAGCTGCCTGTACTGAAGTAAAGGGCAAAAGGCAAACACGGATGCAAGCAGCAAATGTATCTATGTAAGATCTTAAGTGGTTTTTACTTTGAGAAACCAGCAGTTACTGTTAGAATCAGAGGAACAACACAAACACACACTCAGACAGAATTCAGTAAGTACTTTTCAGTGAAAGCGTTTGCTCTACAGGATAAATCACTCCAGGTCAAGATCCTTGTCCAGTAAGAAGCTGCCAAATGCTGTCCTGGAGAGGGACTAAACATGCAGATCAGATAAAATTACTTTTAAATGAAATGTCTCTCGATGGCAGAAAGTCGGCATTCACACGCATCCATCCTGCACTGGTCACTGCATCACAGAAAGGAATCATGGGGTGGGGTGGAGCCTCAGTGGTCACTGCATCCCAGAAAGGAATCATGGGGTGGGGTGGAGCCTCAGTGGTCACTGCATCCCAGAAAGGAATCATGGGGTGGGGGTGGAGCCTCAGTGGTCACTGTATCCCAGAAAGGAATCATGAGGTGGGGTGGAGCCTCAGTGGTCACTGCATCCCAGAAAGGAATCATGGGGTGGGGTGGAGCCTCAGTGGTCACTGCATCCCAGAAAGGAATCATGGGGTGGGGGTGGAGCCTCGGTGGTCACTGCATCCCAGAAGGGAATCATGGGGTGGGGGTGGAGCCTCAGTGGTCACTGTATCCCAGAAAGGAATCATGGGGTGGGGTGGGGCCTCAGTGGCTATTCTGCGCAGATGTCCCTCTTGGGAATCTCCTCACCCTACCCGTGATCTTCAGTCACGGCAGTCTGTCGATCCTGAACTCTAAAGGGTGTTGTTATGGCGCTGTCTGGGGTCTCTGACCTTCATGCACCCCTCTCTGTCTTCCCAGGAATTAAGGAATGTCAGGCATGAATGCAGCTCAACCCTATGCCTTCAAAGGGCACCAAACAATAGATACACCTGAGTGCCTGCTGAAGCCACTTCCTGTCTATTTGACACGCCTTTTAATCTCCCAGAAGGTAATTACACACTCATTAGCCAAAAGGAAAAACAAACACCTGGCATAAAGCTCACAAGACACTAATTAGACCTCTGCGGTTTAGTAGAGAGTCCGAGAAGAAAGTAAATATGTACTCCCCTGGCATGCTTTAAGGGCATCTTAATCTACTCTGGGTAAAGAACCCGCAGTATGATATAAGTGAAGTCAACTTGCTCCCCACTTCTGTGTATGCATATGTGCACATAGGTCTGTGTGTGTCAGAGCACAGGCACATATGTGTGTGCACATGTGGAAGCCAGAGGTCCACCTTGGGTACTGTTTTTCATCCACTTTGGCTATAGAGACAGGATCTCTCAGTGGCCTGGATTTGGCTGAATAGACTAGGCTGGTTGGCCCATGTGCACTGAGGAGCCACCTGTCTCCATTTCCTCAGGATCACACGGTTCCATTTCTATTAACACAATGGAATGTGTGAGGGCATGTGCGGCTCGGAGTTTTAGACTCTTCCTGTGTCCAATGTTCACCAAGTCATGTGATCAAAAGGTAGGCGATGGCTCCTAGTCCCGTTCTCTCTTTTTGAAATGGAAGCATAAAGGATCTCTAGGTCCTTTTCATTTCCAGCTATTAACTCTAAAATAATCAAACCATTTACACCATTCTCCCGACAAGAGTAGAAAAATAGGTAACATGGAATTTACTCAAATGTTACTAGGTTTACTACCAGGAAAATAATCTCTCATCCTTCTTAGAGTCTCAAATTAAAAATAAGAAAAATGGCATGCTTTCTCATTAGAATGCAACACTGACAAATTACAAGATGGCTTAATTCTAGGTTCCTTAGGATGCTGAAGAAGATGCAATAATTAGTATTTTAGAAATTCACCGAAAATAATACCTCCAGTGGTTTGTCTTATAAAGCAAGTAGCAGGATAATACTATGTTTACATGTGGAGAGCAAACTGATTATATATATATATGGTCAGTAAGATTATATCATGAGAGCCTTCTCCTGAAGATTCTTCTCTACCAAGCTAAAGAAAGGGAAACATCATCAAACTGGCAGATTCCCAGAGAATTTTAAGTTGTTGCTAAGAGGAGGAATGATAAAAGCCATTAATAATACCAAAGATGTGCAGTATTAAATATAGCAAGTCTTTTAGATGCTTCTCTGAGCCAATTAAGAACTACAAAGCAAGGTTAATGGGCTACACCTGTGGCAGATTAAGGTGGTCAATGAGGAAATTTTGAATGAATGAAATTTAGGCAGCCCATGTGTGGCAGTTCTGTTGAACTTGTCCATATTGGGTTTCATGGTCTAAGTTGATGAGGACGACTGACCAGGTCCCTTCCTCAAGAGGGCATCAGACTCATTACACATGGTTATGAGCCACCATGTTGTTGTTGGGAATTGAACTCAGGACCTTAGGAAGAGCAGGCAGTGCTCCTAACTGCTGAACCATCTCTCCAGCTCCCAAATGCTACTGAGAAACAGAAATGGTGATGCCTGAGGCTGTGAGTTTGAACTAAACACCACCAGTAGTGTCAGAAGTCTTAATAGTCTCCACATTAGTAAAATAATGGATAAGGAAAAAGATCAGTTCGCACACAGTGCAGGTAATAAGAAGATCAGCTTCAATGGAGAAAAACGATTAGAGGAATAAGGATTTACCCAACTAGGAATGGTGGTGTGGACCTGTAATTCCAGTACTCAGGAGGCCCAGGTGAAATACGCAAGTCAAGGAAGCACAGACAAACATGAAAACCCTCTGGAACTAGCCTGAGAGGCTGAAACACACACATGGCGGCTTGATAGGGTAGCATGGCTTTCTCCATCTGTTGTGGAGCATTATTTTAAGATGTGTTACACATATTTATGCTGTTGGATATTTGTTTAGTGATGTAAATATGTATTGCATTCTTTTCTGTTGTTTTTATTTAACTCTGAAAAGCTGTGTTACTTTGCTTGCCTAAAACACCTGATTGGTCTAATAAAGAGCTGAACTGTCAATAGTAAGGCAAGAGAAAGGATGGGCAGGGCCAGCAGGCAGAGAGAATAAATAGAGAAGAAATCGGGTGGGGGGCGCGGGGGAGATCAAGGAATGAGAAAAGAAGGAGGGGAGGACTCCAGGGGCCAGCCACCCAGCTACACAGCAAAACCGTGGGGTAAGAAGTAAAGAAAGGTATACAGAGATAGAGAAAGATAAAAGTCTGGAGGCAAAAGACAGACAAGATAATTTAAGCTAAGAGGGCCAGAAACAAGCTAAGTTGAGGCCAAATAGCTATAAGTAATAGTAAGACTCTCCATTTGGGAGCTGTGGCAGGCCCAGCAAAAGAATCAAAGAGTAAAACAACAAACTATACCCATCAACTATGCAATTATTTAAAAATAATAACCTATATCATGGATAGAAACTCACATCAGGCTATATAAGTCACTTTTATATACAGAATGCCATTTGAGGCATTATATATATATGTAAAATACATATTATATTATTATATAATACATATTATTTTCATTCTATTAAGTATTATTGTGCTGTATCTATTATATATTATTTTATATGTTATTATATATAATATATATAATCTGAAAAAATTGAAAGAAAATAAAAAATGTATTTATAACTTTATAACCTGTGAATAGTGGGAAGATTTTTTTTCCAAATGAAACCAAAACATTGACCAAATTTAGCTAATCAAAAAAAATATAAGATTTCAGTGAAAAAAAAAAAAAAAACATGTGCAAAGACATGGACAGACAATCCCCAGGAGAAAGCCATACCAGCCGAGAGCCACATGAAAATTCTCCTCAGAAGGAACCAGATAAGGCTGAGCGGCATCGACAGAAAGGGCCAATTGTTTCCAACACAGCACAATAAACGTGTCTGAAAATGTCACTGCCGGCGAGGGCAGTCGTACAATGCCAGAGAATGGAAACTCAGTACAACGGCTTTGAAAAACGGTCTCACAGAAATGACTCAAATTCACATATTCAGACACTGGACTCTGGAGGGGGTGGGGAGGATCGCAAATGGGCCTAAGGAGAGCCAATATCGTATAATTTAAAATTAAGAAGCAACATAAATACTGAACCACCAGAGGAGGAATGAATTAAAATATAGGCAAGGAACTGCTAAAAAGAAATAAAATAAAGCCAGTTCACATACACTAACCATGAAGGCAGTTTGCACAGGTAAACATGTAGCATATAATTCTTGCATTTAAAAATTGTAGAAATTGATTGTAATTATTCATGTTTTCTCACAGAACTGAATGCCCTCAAATACATGCAGAGAGAATAATAATCGTCAGTTTCTGATCTGGATGAAAAATTCACAGCATTGGGAAAAGAGTAGGAAGGACTTCAATGGCCTTGTTGGGTGGTAAGTATTCATTTCCTTTATTTATTCAAACACAAAAGACTGAGAAATTGCATCAAAAGGTTAAGCTTTTACAAAGCAAAATAATGGACACATTCCTGCATGTTTCACCGTTGTTTAACATATTTCATTGCAAAAATGATTCAGTCTAAGCCATTAAAAGAAGGAGGTGGGGATGGGGACATCATGGCTAAAGATGTAATGTGCTTGCCAGAGAAGCAAGAGGACCTAAGTTCAGACCACCAGCAACCAGGTACAGCTCCATGTGGAGTACACCTGGAACTCCAGTGCTGGGGGCAGCAGACAGGAAGGGCCCTGCTGGGGCTTGCTAGTCAGCTACTCTGGCTGAATCAGGGCCTCCAAAAGCAGTAAGAGACCCTGTCTCAAAAAATAACATAGAACCTCTGACCTCCGCCAGCACATGTGTGCATGAACAGAACAGAGTGTAATTTCTTCGTCTAAAATTGGAGAAGAAAAAGTTACCTTTTTAAGGAAGGGGGAATGGGGACTCACTATGCAATTCTGGCTCACCTGCAAATCCTTATACAGACCAGGTTGGCCCTCTCAGCTCCACAGAATGATCTACCTGCCTCTGCCTCCTGAATCCTGGGATTTAAAGGCATGCGCCACCACACTCAACCTAAACCCACCTTGTTTTCAGACTGAGCATCAGGTACTCATTTCTATTGCATCTGTTCTGCTAACACAAAAATCAAAACCCTCAGGGACTGAGAATTCATGGACCGCAGACAGTGTCTGTAAAGCAGTCGTAACTGAACGGATAGGCCAAAGCTACATATTCAGTGTGCATTAAGTTTTCTGAAACATATCCTACTTACAACTTACTCTGTTCCAGTTTTAGAACATAAGCAGCAAACACTTCTTTCTTTCTTTCTTTCTTTCTTTCTTTCTTTCTTTCTTTCTTTCTTTCTTTCTTTCTTCCTTTCCTTCTTTCGTTCTTTCTTTCTTTCTTTTTTTTAAAGCATCATCTACCACTTTCTCTTGTCATTTCCTTACTGGAAAAACTGCTCTGGGAAACTGCTTTTGCTTTGAGTAGACTAAGAATCAAGTAATACAATATTCAATAAAAAGCCACTTTCCCTATATTACATATCAAGAGAAAAATTTAATAACTTTAAGAAACAACTTGGACCAAAGGTACTTATAAGAATTCTGGGGCTGGTGAGCTAGCTCAGTAGACAGTGGCATCTGCAGTCAAGCCTCACTTCCAGGGTTCAGTCCCTAGGTCCTACCTTGTTGGCAACACTACCTAGTGGATGGAGGTGACAGACTCTATTGCATTGTCCTCTGACCCCCACGTATGTGCCATGGCATGTGTATGCATGAGTGCACACATGTGAGTACACACAAGCATGCACACACGCAAGTGCACACATACACACACACACACACCTACACGGGGAGCGCAAGATAAACAACTAAAGTGACATATATTTTTAGTTGTTTTGAAGACAAGGTCTCACTGTGTAGCCCTAGCTGGCCTGAAACTCTGTATGTAGACAAACTGAGCTGGTCTTGAACACAGAGATCTGCCAGCCTCTACCTCTTGAGTGTTGAGATTAAAGGCGTATGCCACCATCGAGGTCAAAATGTAATTTAAAAAGAAAAGAAAAGGAAAAAAATCCACTTTAACCAGGTAGTATGGCTTAAATCTGTTATCCCAGCACACAAGAGGATGGGGTCAAGCTGGGTGATGGTGGCTCACAACTTTAATCCCAGCACTTGGGAGACAGTGGCAAGCAGATCTCTGTGAGTTCAGGGTCAGCCTGGTCTACAAAGTGAGTTCTAGGACAGCCAGGACTGCTACATAGAGAAACCCTGCCTCAAAATGAAGAAAGAAAAAAAAGAGGAGTGGGTAGGTAAATTACCACAAGTTCAAGGCTATGTTGGGCTGTGGTGGGAAATCCTGTCTGACAAAACAGTTGTTTTTAGTTCTAATTAAACGTATGCTGTCCAGTGTGTCTGCGGACTGTGGTCCTCACATCAGTGGCATGCCCTCTCACTACCCGCTTCCCACACGCAGACTCAGTGGAGCCCTAGGGCTCAGGCTCCTCATGAAAGTGTGATGTTGCAGGTGAGTCCCTCCATGTGGCCATGACTCACAGAGGTGGGATCACCTGACCACGTCATCTCTACACAACCCAACTCATCCCTCCAGTTTAGCCCTGAACTATGACCTGTGCCACTAAGCCATGGAACTGCAATTCTCCTGGTTGGCTTTATTGGCTTACCAACCGTAGTTAAGGCCTTGCTAAGCAGAATTCCGGAGCAAAGTGCTCAGAGCTGGGCCTCATGCATCAATTCAGTGAACATCTCCTACCTGGGCCTGAACCTAGACTCCTAAACCCCCCTTTGCTGACTGGTTCAGGCTGTCCTGACGTTGGTGTGTGGAGATCACCCTCTGGACATCCCGAATGTGAAGTTACACAACCGTTGTTCACCCATAAGCACACACCCCGTCCTTCTAGTAGCCAGGTCTTACAGCTCTGCTGGAAGCTGAATGCATCTCTCAAAGTTGCTCCATGGCCAACCCAGGCTTCAGAAACGAGTCTGAAGCACAGTCCCAGTTCTCACTAAGGAACACAGAGAAGAAACACACCTTTCCCTTCTCCACAGGCCTACAACTGCGAGTTACCCCAGGGCAGTGCTTAAGTGACACTCTGCAACTATGGTATGGCGGGGTCATCACCCAGCAAATTCAGGCTCATTTCTTTAATGACAGGCTCGTTACAGCACAATCCAGAGCTCAAAAGATGGTGTCCCTAGACCCTGTGATTATGGTAAAAATAGGACACCGTGACACTCCGACATCTCTGCTGACTCTGCAACACAAGTCCAAGTGTCGGGAGAACCTAGGCGTAAAAATGACACGCACCAGGGTGGGTGCGAAAAAGAAAGCCACAGGCCCTTCAGGGACAAAGAAGCAGCTTCACTAACCGTCACAGACTGAACCAATTACAAGGACATATTAGAAAGATAAATAAGCAAACTCCATAGGTATCTTTTGTGGTTTACCCTAGGCTCCCCACCACCACCCATGTGATTTTTATCTTAGGAAAGAAAAATTGAAAATGCACTCTCAGATTGCAAAATAAGATACCCTCCCAAACTTGCTGAGTTTATAAACACAGAAGGGGCATAAATGAATTTAAATAGCAATATAAGAAGAAACTTAACTTCTAATCGGAGCAGAGATCAAGATGGAATAAGTCAGAAATCTCGGTGTTTATCTCCACGTGCATTTATTCTTGGCAACACGTGGGAGTTTTCCATAGAGTGTTTATCTAACTTGCTTTCCTCTGATGGGTCTCCTGGCATAGGAAAGATGCACATCACACACACAAACTGTTATGCAGCTACCACTTGCTCCCTATAAGGAACTCTCACAGCCACCATGGGGCACATGGCGAGAGCTAACAGCTACCTAGTATCTATTAAAGACTCCACAAAGCACTAAGCCCCTGTCTTCCCGTCTATACTTTCAAGTAAGGCGCACGTTGTTTTGATTCTACAACATGAAAAATAAAGCTAAAAGAAAAACCTATAGTGAAAGGCCTCTTAGCCACTCTGTATAACAGCTCAAACTTGCAAGGTCTATAGGGATCTAAGTCTATGAACTCTCTATCTTTCTCGGGTCCATGTATGTAACGCCAGATCACGCTATGCCTTCATTGTGTGGCCCAGGGAACATCATACTGCAATGAATAATTCATACTAAAATAATATTTTATACTATTAATTATTCATGTTTTTGCCTAAGAAAAATCATGCCTGACTCCTTGGCAATCAAATTTTAAAGGCACCTATTGCCTTAACTTCCTTACATGGAACACTAGAGTGAGCATCTCATTTTTGTAGTCTTTGTTGGTGAAAGTCTTGTTATAATTCCCATCTCCTTCAGAAAGTAAAGAGAAAAAAAAATGTAACTGCCTTTTTAAACTATGAGAGTTCATGGGATGGATTAGTAACAGAAGAACGAATGACTCTGTCTGCTGACCTTCCAAGACAACATGATGGAGCACAATGTGATGTCAGCAGTTGCTTTCAATTCTTAAGTGTGATAATGGAATTGTGGTTATATAAACAAGTTATATCTGGCCGATGAATAGTGAGATACACAGACAGATAAGAGATGGAGCAAAGCTGTGGATTTAAAGTGTCTCATCTTTCTACAAGTGAAGTGAATGGGCCAAGCTTTGGTAACTGGTGACTCTAGATTGTAGCAGGGGCTTGTGATCATTCTTGAGACTGTTTGAAACCTCCTTGATATGAGCTTCTACAACAACAACAACACACACACACGGCAGATGGAGGGAGGAAAAGAGGGAGGGAGGAAGAAGTGGAGAGAGAGAATCTTCAAACTCAGAGTAACATATCCAGAGTTGGAATGCAGAACTGTTGCTTTCATCCAACTCAAAGTAAAAGCTTCTAAGACTTTTTGAAAACACAAAGGCTTTAAAACAGTTCAAAACATCAGAGCAGAACCGGAAGGCACTGAAAACCATCACAAACATATACCTTTAATGAAAACAAAATCACTTAAGGGGATCAAACTCTCTCTGGGTCACTAGTGTGAACACAAATGCCATCTTACACTGGAGAGGCAGAAGGGAACAGCATCCACAACACTGAAGGCAAAGGTCCCTTCCTTACTGGAATCCCAGGGATGGCAGCCAAGCACCTTGTAAGATCTCAGACACCCATCTGGGGACTCTATCACCAGGGCATATCACCACATGACAGACTCTGGTATTGAGCTACTGACCCTTCCATTAACATTGAAATCCAAATGTTACTATTCGACTCCCCGGAACCTCATCAACCACAACGGAATAAATATTTAGCTGAGTTATAGAAACAGAACACGGCAACTACCCCACCCCCTCAGCATCCACAGGACAGGAGGAACACATCACCAATCTCAGGGATTCCTGTCTACAAACGCATCCTCAGGTTCCCGTGGATATGGAAGCTTCTTACCAACTCTGGACTAAAGTAGCTATAAATCAGTGGAGGCGACTTCCTGTAGCTGTCAGCCTGGGACTCACCTTAGTGACGTCAGGACTGGGTGCTGCTGGCCCAGCACAAGAAAACAAGCCTGCATCTTGGAGACCAGGCAGCAGCCAAGCAGAGAACACAAATTTGTCTCACTGCAAAGCACAAGGCTGATGCCTGGCTGACTAAACAGAGAAGACATCGGGAGTGACAACGAGGGCTTTCTTCCCTATTGTTATTTGAAACAATCGCCGGCTATTTGTTCATATTAATTAGTTTATGTCTGGTGTTAGGCAGCCTTCACTGGAGAAATGTTCTTTGTTCCAAGATGAATAGAAAAGCAAACAAAAAAAAACCCACATTCTTTTCTTGTTCTTCCACTTCTTGCCTTTGCCTTGGAAAGGGATTTCCAGGCCTTTCCCACTTGAATGTGGGTTTATCCTCACCCTGGATAGTCAGTCCCCTTTGCAGGAGCAGTTGGCGGGCTGGATAATGTCAGGGTAGGGTGATGGCTCTGTCTGAGCTGCTCATTAGGTGCCACCTAAAGAGAGGCTGCCTTCATATAATTCAAGCCTTCTCTGCACCAGGAGACAACAGCTGATAGGGGAGCAATCATCAGTATGGGCTGAGATGTACAGGCAAGCCTGTCTTGAAGGAAATCCTGCCTACAAAGTCCAGAGAAAGAATTGGCTTATAATCAGGAGGCTCATCATGACCAGAGCCAGACTCCTAGAGCCTAGGTCCAAAGGTCTGTATCTCTCCTGAAAAATAAACCACCTTGCTCTGTGATATAATCATCCCAGCTCGCAGCTAACTCCTCCCAAATGTCTTGGTTCCCAAATATAAAAGACTATTGCTATATCAAGGATGGCCGGCGTGGGCTGAGAATGGGACTTGCTTACTGTGGTTGGCATTGCTATAGAATTTGTCAAGAACATTGTCAAGACAGGGTTCAAGCAAAGGTCTAAGACTCCAAGCATTCTACCACTACAGGCTTCATTAAGATATTGTTCATTTCCTTAACATGACTTTCAAAATCCTGCAAACCCCCAATAACCCACCCATTCCAACACTAAGACTTTGTCAACTTCTGCAGTGTAAATACTACACCATGGCTGGTTTCAACCAGCTCACCAGATGCTGGGTTTGGTTTGGTTTGGTTTTTAAAAAGATTTATTTTATATTTAGGGGTGTGTGTGTGTGTGTGCGCACGTGCTTATGCACACACATGAGTACAGGTGCCCTCTATACGATGCTGGGAATCAAACTCGGGTCCTCTGAGAGAACAATACACACTCTTAAGTACTAAGTTATGTACCGAGCCCTTCACAGAATTCTTCAAAGTCCAACAGTCAGATCTGTGGTCCAGTAGAGGAGCCTCTGGAGACAGCCCCATGCCTCACCTCACTGTGCTCACTCTGAACTAATCCCAAGGCTGTGGCTCTCCTCACCATAGCCCGCCAGGCATTTGCACACGCTCTTTCTTCTCCCCTGTCAAAGGAGCTCGTAGCCACGCACGGGCTCCTGGTCTGGTGGTCTTCCTGCAAGAAGCCAAAGTGCTAATTCCAAGAACAGCCATACTTCTGCGCCACTGTGATGGTGACCCAGCATTTTAACTTGTGGTTTCCTTATCTGCTCATCTACCACGTTTCTCAACTCTAGGAAGGCAACAACCTTATTTATCTCACTTACTCTTGCACGTAGAAGCCTGTCCAGTGGCTGAGCAGTAACGGCAACACATGCCAATGTGCATGGACAATATGCACCAGCCGTTGTTCTGAGCTGAATGCATAATTGCACATGACACTTTCCGAACAATGCCAGAAGGCCGGCTTCTTTACTGCCCTGTTTCTTCTGCAAGCGGGATGTGGAGGCAATGAGAGGGTAAACACACACCCCCAGGCTCTGGAGGATCTGAGCTCAAGCAGTGTGGCTAGAGGACCCGTGTGCATGCTTCCGAAAAACGGTGTTTCATGCCATTTTTGTTTATTTTTTTAATAATGATCCTCAAGGAGAAAATTTTAATTAAATTTAAATTCTCCCTAATGAAGGAAGTCACACGCTACAAAATGCAGTTCTTTAGGGTAGGCTTAAGCTTTGGAGGGATTTATCATCTCCCCAGATCCAATTTGGGCCCTCTGGGGGGCAATAGAATTCTATTGAAAATGTATGCACTGGCTTTTTCCCTCTGCAGTTCTGTTTATGAGCCATATGTTAGTGCTTAAAAAACACATGGTCTTGTTTTATAGTTTTAATGATCTCTTCCTGTGAGGATTATTCTATGTCTTTCTTTCTTTTCCTTTTATAAGGTGTCTTATGACAACATAGGCATGCTGAAATGCCTGTTTTAACTGCTATGTGCCATTTAAATCATATCCATACACCTAACTTCATTAATAACCACAACTGACTAACAGGAACTTTGAAATTTTTGATGCGATTATCTTTTTACACTCTCCCTTGGTCTTATTATTTAGGCAGCAGAATGACTGCAAAGGTACCTGACTTCAATAAATACTGCCTCATCAGTATTTATTAATACTGACTAATACTGATTAATACCCGCCCACTTAAGTAGCTATGCCAATTTAACCCCCCAGAAAGTTTTCAAGAGTATCTATTTCTCTCAGTGTTTATATTAAATAGGATCCCCTTCTACTTTGGAGAGTACTGGACATTTTGATGGAATGAGTCACTTGAAAGCATTTATATTACTCATCAAACCATAGTAGTTTACATAACAGGGAGCATGGTGGGTAAGTCAGTGTTAGTGGAAAAGCTGACACACAACGGTGAGAGATGCTGAAATGTCTGGTCAGGGAAGCCCATGCTAGGACCTAACTCACTTCCCCAAAAAAGGTCAAGAATTGTCACTCTCAGGAACAGTTGCCTCGGGCTTTGAAATGGTAGCCTAAAGTAAAACAAACTAAATCTCTTGATCCATTCTCTAAGTCCCTGTGGTGCCAAAGATCTACAGGGGTTAAGAGAAGCAAGACACCCAAGTAGTCAAGTGTTGAAACCATGATGGATCAGCTACTTAAAGAGAAATGGCGTGATGGGGATGACACCAAGCATCAAACATCCCCAAAAACACTCCTGGAAAAGTCAAAGAATAGCAAGAACTTTATTCCTGGTGGAAAACCCCCAGTTAATCGATAGCAGTAGTCCTCAACCTTCCTGTTGTAGAGGATCTGTCTACACTGTGAAGAGTGTCTTTGCCAAGGAGCCTTCTGATTGGTTTAATAAAGAGCTGCATGGCCAATAACTAGGCAGGAAGAAGTAGGCAGGACTTCCAGGGACAGAGAGGACTCTGGCAAGAAAGGTGGAGATACCAACAAGACACAGAGGGAGTCGGACATACAAAACGAAAGATAAAAAGCCACATGGTAAAATGTAGATTAAAAGAAGCAGCCTAATTTAAGTTATAAGAGCTAGTGGGACAAGCCTAAGCTAAGACTGAACTTTCATAATTAAAAATAAGTCTCTGGGTTGCTATTTGGGGGTTGGTAATCCAAAGATATTCCTCTAAGAAAAACTTGTTACACCTTCCGAATGCTGTTACTCTTTAATACATTTTCTCATGTTGTGGTAACCCCCAACCATAAAATTATTTTCATTGCTACTTCACAACTATAATTGTGCTACTGTTATGATTCATAATGTAAATATCTGTGTTTTCTGATAGTCTTAGGTGATCCCTGTGAAAAGGTCATTTAACTCCCCCTAAGGGGTCATGACCCACAGGTCGAGAACTGCTGATCTACAGGCAATGAAGAATGACCCGTCCTTCTTTCCCCCTCTTTCTTGACTTTCTCTTGAAAAAAAATAACAAAACCAGATGCCCTTATTTTAAATATGGACAAAATATAATAGGTTTCTAAATGAGACAGAAAACAAAAGGGTAAAACAATGTCCTGCACCATCAAGACTGGGTGATTGGGGAAGACAAAAGACTTCCGGTTCCCTCATATACAGAACCTAGATTTAAAAACTATGCCCACGTGGTGGTTTGAGTTAGAATGTCCACCATAGGCTCATGCATTTGAACACTTGGTCCCGATCTGGTAACACTGTTTGGGAGACTCAGGAGGTGTGGCTTTGCAGGAGGAAGTATGTCCCTGGAAGTGGGCCTAAAGAGTTAACATTCTCAAGCCACTTCCAGGACATTCTCTGCTTCTGCTTATGTTTCAAGCTGTGAGCTCTGAGCTTGCTGCTCCAGAGGCCATGCCTGCTGCATTTCCATGACAATGATGGACTCTTACACCTTTGGAACCAGAAGCCCAAATAAACACTCTCTTCTCTTAGTTGCATTGTTCATGGTGTTTTAGAACAGCAGCAAAAAGTAACGAATACAGTCCATATGCATGGCATGGAGAGAGGGGGGTGTGGATGGAGGGGGGGAGACCAGAAAGAGGGAGGACAGAGGCAGGGCAAAAGAGGGATCAGGGAAAATGAGCATACAAAGATACATGAAAATGTTACAATGGAACCCAGTATTTTGTGTACTAACTATAAGCATTTAAAATGTCTCTTGCTCAAAGGTACCCATTTTTTCTTAAACCTTTGCCTAACATTGAGCATCATAAATGAGAAGCCACACAGGATAAAGAAGAGTCAAGAGAAAGGGAGAGAAGATTGGGAAACTGTACGCTTTTGAGTGTTTTGCATACCAGCTACTGTTTCCTCCACTGGAATACTGTGTGAAGGATAATAACATGGGTGGAGTTTGAAGCTGGGGAGGGACAAGGAGGCGTCAGTCCAAGGAACAGGGAGATGAACCAAGGCCTAATGAGTTCAAGTCTGTTTCCCTCCCATTGCACATACTGCCTGCTGAGACTAATATACTAGCACACTCAGAGCAGCGGGTAACACCATAATCTAAACAAAGAAGGCATCTTGGAAGAATCTCTGCTCCCCGTGTACAGCCAAAGAACTTCCTGGGACAAGTGCTCAGAAGTTTCTAGAACTCCATTTTGTTTTCAAGTTTTCCAGAATGGGTCAAGGCGAAATAACAATTACAGAAAAAGGCTAATGAAGAAGTCTTGGAGAAATTTGTACTACCACCCTCCCCCCAAAGAAGGCAGAAACAAGAGAAGCAGAATTCACTTCTGGCGTGTCTTGTTTCAGAGTTTGATGGCAAGAGCGCCAATTGGGCATTCTCATCCTGCGTGTGGTAAACATGTCCCCTGTGAACAGAGGTCAGTTCTAGCTGCTTCCTGAACTACACAGCATCTCTCTCTCCAAGGCACCCCGTCAAAGTACCAGTAAGTGACAATGAGAGGTGTGCTTGATTCATTAAAGTATGCTTCCTTAAAACTCACAAAGCCATGGTTAACAACAACAACAACAACAAAACATCTCCCAGGTCAAATCACTTACCTGGGGCTGTGAAATTACAGGGATGGAAGTAGAGGCAGCCGCCATGACAGTGCCGTAGTTTGGGGCAATGAGGAGGCCCCAGCACTGCAGAGTCAGGCACAGGAAACAATGCTTGCCTTGGCTGATCAGATCTCGGTCATGCTAGGAGGAACTGTAAACCTGCAAAAACATAAGGAAGCCCAGAGTGAGGAGGAGAGGACTCACATGGGCTAGGGAAGAGTCGCCGGCAAGGTGAGGCAAAAGTCACTCACAAAAAAAACAAAAAACAAATAACAGTTGAATGAGCACAGGGGCCTGCTGAGGTAGATCTACCAATCAAAGTCATGGCTCCCGTACCATCCACCAATGAAAGGCATGGCTCCCGTGCCATCTGCCAGCAAAAGGCATGGCTCCCATGCCATCTGCCAAGGAAAGGCATGACTCCCAAACCATCTACCAATGAAGGCATGACTCCCGTGCCATCAACCAATGAAAGGCATGACTCCCAAACCATCTACTCACACTTGATGTCCTGGAGAGACAGCATCAAGTTGGGGACACATGAAGACTGTCCCAAGAGGAGAAGCTACCTTGTCATTAAATAATGCTTTCTTAAAATCTACATTTGAGATCTGATAATCTATATACAAAGGGTGAGGAGACGATCCACCAAGCAGTTAGGAAAGACTACAGTTCAGCTTTAGCCCTCCATACCCTTTTGTGGAAACAAAACCAAAAACAACCCTGAGGCTTGGAGAAAGGAGTCTAGAGACTTGTACACTTTTGTTAAGACATAAGAAAGGGATGAAATTCCACAGTTACATTTCTTAAAAAAGCATGGTGAACATTTTAGAGATTTAAGACCAAGTACCCAACCATCATGCTCTGAAGATTTAAGGCCAGCTATCACAGGAACTCAGGGAGGTGGGGGGGTTCCACAAATCAGACTTCCTGCCTACAGGTAAGAGAGAAGGAATTCCTAAAATTCTTTGACTTTCTCAAGGAGAGGGTGCTAAACAACCAAGTAAAACCCACACTTTTCTCATTTGTATGTTCACTAAGGAAACTCAAAAAATGCTGAAGTTCCAGCAGTGAGCTAGGACCTTGGTTCTGTCCAAAGACTGGCCAGAGGTAGTGCCCCACACCTTTAATCCCAGTACTGAAGATGCAGAGGCAAGCAGATATTTGTGAGTTCAAGGCTATTCTGGTCTACAAAGTGAGTCCCAGGCCACCTAAAGTTACACAATGAGGCCCTGTCTTAAAAATATGGGGGTGTGGGGAGTATCTTCCATAATCATGTTGTGTGAGCATTGCAATTTAGTTCATAAAGGGAAAATTTTCACCTGAAGAAACTATGAGCGTCCCTTTCTTCTAAGTAAACCTTGCACTTCCAACAGCTTCCATCTCACCTAGCAATCCCTTAGAAGAGATTGGTCAAGGATGGCATGTGGTGGTTCACACCTCTAATCTCAATATTCAAGGCAGAAGCAGGAGGATCAAGAGTTCTATGCTAGCCTGTGCTATACAGTAAGGCCCCGGTGTTAAAAATATGAAGAAAAGAAGAGAAGAGAGATGAGAGAAAGGGGGAAAAGGAGGAGGGAGGCTGGGAGAAGGAGAGAAGGGCTCTAGAGATGGGAGAAAAGGAAAAACTGATAGAAGGAAAAGGGTGGGAGAGAAGAGAGGGAAAGGGGAAAAGAGAAGGCAGATGTATTGACTGAGCACCTCAAGGAAACCAGGAGAACATAGGTCTGAGCCAGCCCCTGCTGCAAACACACTTTCTAATTTCACCAAGATACAAGGAGATGCCTGAATATTGTTCAGCTCTTGGAGAATGACAGCTTCCTTAATAGTAAGAGTCACAAACCAAGGGTCAAACGATTCGAGCCTTGTGCAGGGGGAACAGCGAAGCTGGACAGTTAATCCCAGTCCTTTGATCCCACAGTGTGCTGTGCTACCGGCTCCAGGCTGCTGAGCCTCTGTAGAAATGCCGCAGTCACACAGCAACTCCCACGGCCTGCAAGTTTTCATTTTTATTCTTGCATAAGAATAAAATAAGCCATCACACCACAGTTTGGCTCATATCAGCTTTTACTGATTCTAAATGAAGGGTAACCACTTTATGAACAAAAGCACAGCAAGCAAGCTTCGAAAGCTGTCCTGGCCCAGTGTCTACATGGGATGCCACAGCTCTTCTGAGCCAATGCTGATATCTTCCTCAGCTCTACTCTTAGGAGGAAGAGAAGGACATTGACAATTGAAATGAAAGGCCCGGGGGAAGGGGCGATGTCTTTCTTTACAACAGCTTCTAGACTGTGGGTTCTACCCTAGGAAAATTGTCGGACCCACGGCACACTGTTTCATAGCAACACATGACCTTGTGTTCACCCCTACTTTCATTTCTCTATTTTCCTTGTGCATTTATAATTCATATCATCTTTCCATATTCATAAATGAAGACAAAAAGAGCAGGATAACAACGAAAAGCCGGTAAATAGGATTCTATTCTAGAAGACTCCTACTGTATAATCTGGTTCATTTCTTTTAGCGCAAGATAACTTCAGTTGCCTCAGTACAAAGACTGCCCAGAGGGGAACACAAGCACCTCGTCTATAACAATAAAAGGATATGCTCCCCCACCCCCGAAACCAAGCTGTCATATGTCATCATTACTAACAACAAGAGAAAAGAGAGAGGGGCCAGGAGTTAAGGAAAGCCCTCGGCACACCAAGCTCAGTAGCAGTCATTCCACATGGTCTCAGTTAGACGCCCTTAGCTCATGTTGCAAGGGAGATTTCTTAGACTTCAAAAGGTTACATGACCCAGTCACAGTCACAAAGTCAGGAGAGCTCTAAGACCTGGAGCGGGACTGACTTGATGCCAGGACCCAGGTTCTTTCTACAGGCCAACCCTCCAACTGAAAGAGTCTGCTAGACTGGGCAGGTAGCTCATTTAGTAAGAGCAGGCATGAGGACATGAGTTTGAGCCCCAGCATCCACACAAAACTCTAGGTGTGGTAGCATGTGTCCATGGGCTCAGGACTGGGGAGGTACAGATGGGAGGGTCTCTGGGGTTCACAGACTGTCCAGCCTAATCAGTGACTGATGGATCAATGAGAGACCCTGCCTCGGCTCTGTCTCAAAGGAGGTAGACATTATTCCTAAGGATGAGGATGACACCTAAGATTATCATCCGGTTCAACATGCATAGGCACATGTACACATACGTATACAAATATATGGGGGCGGGGAGAATCCTATGATCCCAGTTCTGAGGAGGAAGAGATAGGAGATTCTCTGGGTTTACTGTTCAAACAGTCTAGCTAAATGATTGAGCTCCTCATCTGAAGAAATGAGGAATATTCCTTTATACTGTGTGAATAGATGTCACTGTGATTGGTTTAACAAAGAAGATGAATGGCCAATAGCTGAACAGGATAAAGTTAGGCAGGCGAACCAAACTGAGAATGCTTGGGAGAAGAAGGGCAGAGTCTAGAGCTGCCAGGAGATGCAGAGGGAACAAAACATGCTGGAGAACAGGTAAAACCATGAGCCACATGGCAATACATAGATTAATTAAAAATGGATTGATTTAAGTTTTAAGAGCTACTTAGTAATAAGCCTGAACTATCAGCTGAGCATTTACAATTAATATTAAGTTTCTGAATGATTATTTGGTAGTGGCCACTCTCTCATTAAAACTCTACCTACAAAGAAATGAGGTGTTAAGCCATTGAGAAAGACATCTGGCCTCCAGAAGCCAACACAGCAAGTTACCCTCTGGCTATCACATGCATACAAATATGAGTCACACACACACACACATGAACACATATTCACCTATGCATCACAAACACAAAATAATTTTTTTAATTTACAAAGGGATTATGAATACAAACAGTAAGGAATGAAATGGAAGCTACTTATGGTATAGGAAAGCAACGTGGAAAGCTGTATCTAGACTCTCATCCAAGGAATAGAAACATTATACAAATCGAAATGGAGTGCCAAGGATCGCAAGCAATTAAGTATCATTTTAGGGGGAAACTAAAATTTTCTAATAAATATTACACACAGGTCCATCCCTTGTGATAGATTACCAGATCGACTGATGATGGTAGAAACCTTAGGAATCAGTCCTAGAAACTGCAGAAACCATTGCCTACACCTCCATAAACACATGCTGAAGAAAACAGACATGGATGGGCCACGATGAGCCAAGGCACCACACCCTCTTCATGAGAAACTGTGAGTTCCAAGTGCACATACAGAAAATAAGCAAACGAGAATCCAGCAGACCTGGAAGTATGTTCAGCAGTGGGAGGGCGCCAGGCCTGGGAGAGATGGGACTCTGTTGAAACACACTAACTCTTTCAAGAGAGCCTCTGCCTCCAGAAGCTAACTAAGCAAGTCAGCTCTGGCTGCCTTACTCCTGTTTTGCATAGGCTATGAAGATTTCACCAGAAAACTGTGAGAGAAGAATGCCACAAGCTGGCTGCTGAGGGGGCCAGCCATGCCAGATGACAATGGCTATGCTAATTAGCGAATGCCACACCAAAGACCTAAAAGAAAAACTCTGGTTGGAAGCAAATTTCCTTCTGACTGCTTCAACTGGAGCTGGCTCCCTCCCCAGGCCTCACAAGACGATAAACCTCTAATTGGCAAATTAATCTACTCCAAGCCTAACCTTTTTCCTTGTACTGGATTTTGGTCAAGGAGTGACTCATACAAGTCTCTTGAAAAAAATCGCAGGGTAGATCTGCAGCAAAGAAAGGGTGAGGGGGAGAAAAGAAGAAAGACTGAGTAGACACCGGCTTTCTCCAAAGACTAGCAACAGAGAGACCTTCAAATGCACTAAGCCCATAAGACAGAGTTTAAGTAAAGAGATTCCAGAATCAGAGCCGATATTTACTTAAGCAGTAAGTATACGTCTTAGAGGAGAAACTCCTAGTTCATGTTCGTAAGATGGCTGAGGACACTGCAGTATATTTCTGAACACAGAGCATGTCACCACAGTAGGACACAAGGTCAGAAAAGAGTTAGCATTAACCAAAGGGATGAAGAAAGGTACGTCTGGACTGTGACCTGAAGCGAAGGCAGTGAAGGAAACAGAAAACAGAAAATAATCAGTGAAGAGAAGGCAAACCAGATCCTCGAGGTGGGAAAACCTGCATTTAAAGACCAACGCCAACGCAGGACAGGTGAACAAAATCCTAGCAGGAAGAAAGATGGAAATGACAGCACATGCCTATAATCCTGGGCTCAGGAGGCAGAGACAGGAGGATCAGAAGCTCAAGGTCGTTCTCAGCTACGTGGCAAGTTTGGTGTTAGCCTGGGTTACAAGAGATTCTGTATAAAAATTTTTTACATGAAAAAAATTATCATCATCATTGCTGAAATCAAGAAATATAAAATTATGCCCCAATTTTCAGATAACTGTTATACAGATACACACTTGAGATGAAATAGGGGAAAATTCAGACTTTATCTGTGTATTGTTCTGCAACAAGCTTGACAGTCTGGCAGAAGACTCAGTAGAAAATTTCTGGACCCAAGACCTAGAGTATCAAGAAGATGGGACACAGGCAAGCCAGCTTGTCTTTCTTAATGTCTGTCCCCATCTGTCCCTCCACCAGAACAAGACAGCATCTGCCACCAGACTTCCCTCCCCAGAAGCATAAGACAGAAAGGCTTGTCCTCCAGGATCTCTGGTCAGAAGGAAAAGACTTAACAACAGTAAGTTCCAGACAGAGATGCTGCGGTCACCGGAACCAAAACAGGATGCTTTAAAAGCGATAATTCCAAATTTAAAAGGATTAGAATGTGAACTTAAGAAAGCTGGCCAGAATTTTCAGAAAAAAAAAAAAAACAACAAAAAACGGGAGAACAGAGCAAAGGAATAGAGAACTAGAGTAGAAGCCCTAAGAGATGAATCAGAAGAATAAAGGAGTAAAGGAATGCAAGCTGGGGCAGGAGGGCTACAAGTTAAAGGGTAGCCAGGGCAACTTAAGGAGACCCTGTCTCAAGATCAAAAGTGATAAGTAGAGGATCTGTACTTCCTGGAGTATGGATCAGTGTCAGAATACTTGACTAACACATCCGTGGCCCTGGGTTTAAGAAAGAAAGAAGGTGGGAGAGAGGGAAGACCACAAAACAGCCCCTAAAATGGAAAGTCCTTTCTGTAGAGTGAAAAGGTCCACAAGAGCCTACCCACATCAATGAGCTTTGATAGGATCCCATTAACATAGAGATTTCAAAGTCCTAGAGGAGCTAAACAGGCTGCAGCTTAGCAGGAGAGCACAAGTGCACGTTGAACACGTGTGCAGCAGTGGGACTGGAGCCTAGCGCTGCAAAAACCAACGCTGGAAAAGCCACAACAGCAACCTAAATTTAATTAAAAATCTTGACAGACCTCAGGAAAGGGGGAGGGAGAGAAACTCGTAAACCAATAGGTGGGAATCCAAGTGCCTTCAGACTATTGAATAAGATCCCTAGATGCAAGAAGACAAAGGAACAATGATGAGGGAAGTAATTAGCAGATGTGACAGGAAGGAAAGGGAAGAAAAGGAAGGTGACAACTAGGACAGTAAGTGCTAACACAGAGAAACTCAAAGGAAATTAACTGTGAAGAGCAATCCCTGGGTGACACACACAGGAATCGGAGATGGTATCCTTGGTAGACCAGTTGTTCATCCGGATAGACTGAGAATGAGTCTATAACACTAAGAGAGCCTGGTATTGCATGAAGAGTTAATACAAAGAAAACTAAGCCAGCATGAAAGAGATGATGGACTTAAAACAGACTCAAACATTTTTCAGAGGAAAGGGATCCACACACTTTTCACATGGTCTGGGACTGAATGATACCAAGAAGGACCCAATCACGAAGGACTGGAGATACAGCTGAGCCATACAGTGCATACCTCATGTGTGCCAGTCCACAGGTTTAAAGCCTCAAATGCAATCCCCAGCACGACAATAGACAGGTATAAACACTGACCCGACTGAAACAAAGACCTAACACACATTGGGACAACAGGGAAATCAGAAGAAAAAGACTCAGTTTTCTTAGCAAGCTCCATGGGGCTAACACTTTACAAATATCTATAACTGATCAATTTTTTAAAAAAAAAATGAAGTGCAAAGAACAACACCCAAAATCAAACAGTTTAGAACCACACAAAAGGTAAAGTGTCAGTGGAGAAATCCAAAATGGTATCATGGAAAGCCCTTGTGGGTGAGGGAGCACCAGGTATTCATGGTGACAGAATGCCGTGTTTGTTAGAAATCATGGCTCACAGCATAGAAACCATTCAAAAAGGGATAACCAGCCCACTTGAGGAAAACAAATGGAACAGAGATGATCTATCAGGGAAAGTTATTTTCTTAGCTCCAGAACAAACGCTGTGACAAAGGATGGGCGGAGGAATAGAGCAACTACTTCCTTAAAGGACGTGTGTAGGCGAACAGAAAACAGCCAAAGGAAAACTCCACAGCACTGACTACTAAGAAGTTTCAAAGAAAAACTATAACAAGGGGTCATGAAAAGGAGGAAGTAAAAGATTAGAGCCCTTGAATAAAGGTCATAGGACTGTAAAATGCTGCAGTCAACACAGAAGCAGTATGGAAGAGCCTCAGATAACTCAAACTATGAGCAGCAACCCCACGTTGGAACACATTTCCAAAGTAATTAACATGGGACCTTTAGGAGCTAATCACATACCTGTGTTCAC
The DNA here is from genome assembly GCF_982192425.1 of Myodes glareolus. Taxonomy (NCBI): domain Eukaryota; kingdom Metazoa; phylum Chordata; class Mammalia; order Rodentia; family Cricetidae; genus Myodes; species Myodes glareolus. The sequence goes on along the minus strand of NC_142041.1, from coordinate 17,746,668 downwards.
ATAGCATAGATAGAATGGCCCAGGGGTAGAAAAACCCAAGTGTCCAGTAATGGATACACACATATAAATGGATAAATAAACTGGTTGGTATGTAAAATGGAATATTATTATGGCTTAAAAAGGAAATAAGCCCTGACGTAGGCAACAATAAAGGTGGACCTTAATGACATTTTGCTAAGGGAAAGAAGCTGGTCGCATACCGGTGTTACCAGACAATGAAAAAAAAAAATGGGCCAGAGGGTAATGTTTAATGAGCATAGAATTACAATCTTGTAATACAGAGACTGGCTACATGCTATGGTTTGATGTGACCTTAAAAGCTTGTGTGTTGGGGCTGAAGAGGTTGCTCAGTGGTTAATAGCATATGTTGCTCTTGCAAAGGTCCCAAGTTCGGTTCCCTGCACCTATACCCACAAAGAAGCTCAGAGCCATCCATAGCTACAGTCCCAGGGGGTCCAAATACCTCCTTCTAATCTTCTTGGGCACCAGGAACACATATGGTGGATGGAAATACATGAAAGTAAAACACTCACACAAATTAAACAAACGAAATCTAAAAAGAAATCTTTTAAGTTTATACATTGGCGATTCCATCCCCATATTCACTGTTTACACCAATGGTTCTTGGAAGCGGAGGCAGATGATGAGTGAGTGGGCGTGGGGCTCCAACGATGGTACTAGAACCTTTAAAGAGGAAGAAAAACTCTTGCGCTTGAGAGGCTGAAGCTTCCTCCTAAGAACACACATGTACTTCTAACATCAGAAGTAGGTCTCAAATGGTCTCAATTAAGGAAACGAGTATATAAGCAGATTGGAGGAAGAGGGGCATGAACGAAAGGAAGAAGTAAGGGCAAGTTGGGGAGAGGACAAACAGTCATAATATAGAGGTCTGTGGTTGTGTCAGTAAGAGTGATCCAGCCCTACAACAGTTTCTTAAAGGTGGGGATTCTGTTGCCAGGGGTATTACCCAACATCTAAGATTCAAAGGAGCTGACATTCATCCTTCTTTGGAAGAATACACCAAAATCAATTTTGAGTGTTTAGAACAACAATAACAAAAGATACAAAAGTGTTTTAAAAACAAGTATAGCTAAGCATAAAAACGTTATTTGATTGAAAGTGGGACCCCAGCCCTTGGACACCCCTATATCCAAGAAGTCTGGAACAATTGGAAGCGTCACCCCAGGCCCTGGCCTGGGAGTTGCCTTGGTCTGGACTCTAACTCCCAGCCTGCTAAGCGCTGACCCCTCCCCATGAAGGGTCAGGACCACTCCCACAGGCTATTTAGGCTCCCGCTGGCAAAAGGAACACATGGTCTCCGGGGTTTGCATGGACTCCTCTCCCTGCCATGGTATCCCGGTCCACCCAGGAGCACTGTATTCATTAAATGTGGGCATTTTTGATTTGGCCTAATCTGTTTTAATTGAAGTTATTTTGTGTCAGTAGAGAGGTTTTTCCTAAGATTTTACCTAACAAAAGTCATGCTTAAAAGATACTTGTCTGGTGGATTTGTAAAGAATAAGGAACAGCCACTTAAAAATATACCTAGCATGGATGCAATTGCTAACCCCTTTCTGGAATCTATTATAGACAGGCATGTGTATACATGGTATATATCAGAATCCTTAAACACTATTTTGAGTCTGAAGCTGTGTGACTCTACAGTATGCTGGAATGAGTATTACATGCAAATATTTAGCTCCAAGAATTTTTAATGCAAAATCATATGACAGAAAAAAATGAAATCATCTGAACACCCAGTAATATAGTATTATTAACTAAGTTATTAAAGATATGTTTACATTCAATCCAGGTGTATCTAACCAATAAGACTAGATGGTGTTCAAATATCTTTCTCTTATGTGGGGAAACACACAGAAAACTATGTAATACTTAAACAGGTTTTGTTCTCTGAGGTGGTATGTGTATTTAATTTTTCTATTAAAAAAGAATGTACTCAAGGGAAGTAACATGGACCAGATGAAAAAGTTTATCTAATAACCAATGATGATGATGATAATAATAATAGGAATAATTAGGATGATGATGATAAATAAGATGAAGATGATGATTAAATAATACAAAGATTAGACACTAGACACAAAGGACAATGATCCTAGAGAAGTGGAAAAACGACAGAGTATGCTGTATAATTGCCCCAACTACTTCCTGACTCAAGTCCATGTGAGCTGAGAGTGTGGCTTGGGGGCAGCATGCACAAAGTCCTGGGTTCAGTTCCTACACCTTTAAAAGAATTTTCAAAGTGTCAAACATACCATACAAAGAAATTCCAGGTGGAGCACAGGTCACTTACTGAGTTGAGGAGATAGATCGGGCACTCCAAGAAGCTTCAAAAAAACTACAGCTCCAAGAATTGACTATGAGAAAACAGAAAGAAAGCTCAAGAGATTCAAAGTACTTTTCCTTTAGGTTTCAAAGAAAACTTATCAGAGAATGCAGGTGAGAAAACTGTGAGAAGCAGAGACAGCCACCTGAGTAAAGGAAATGGTACCCGATCTTCACCGGCTCAGACCTGAGAATCAGTCTCTATACCACCAGGAAAGCTGGAAGACCATCTAATTCATGGGCCGCTGGGTATAACACACAGAAGCATCAAAATATCAGATATTCCAGTGAGGGAGAATTCAGTCTGGTATCCAATCAGAAAAGAGGTTAAAAAAAAAAAAAGGATAAGTATAAATGTGTCCTCACAATGACAACGCTGGGAGAAATCGTATGTCAACAAACACACGCAGCATGCTGATCTTGAAACACTTTTCTGTACTAAAAGGAGAACTGTCTTGCTCCAGGGGAGTAAGTACAAGACATTTAGGCACCACCCATCAAAGAAGCTCCTTATTTTTGATCCACCAAGCTGACTATTGCTCAACCAGGCAGATTTGGGTATCATAGAGGTGATCCTGGTTTTGCAGTCAAGTAGAATGTAAGAGTTAGCGGTTGTTAAGGCTTCCATCAAGATTTCAGAGGAAGGCCTGGGAGGACAGGGAGGTGAAGCAAGGTTGAAGTTACTGTGTGCAGCCCCTGAGTATTCCATATGAAAGAGACTAGGCAGAGCTGGGACAGGTATAGACAGTGTGAAGTCATGAACTGAACCATTAGCTGCCAAGGATGTAACTATGGTGATCTGAGAAAACATGAATGGGATGTGAAAACCAGAAGACAGTACAATCTTGATTGATTTGGAAAGCTGTTTTTGGCTATGTGGGACAATGTCCTCATTTGGGAGGATTACATTATAAAGTACTTGAAGCTCACGGTTGAATATAAATGTAAGCAAATCACCCTCAACTGACTGCTGAGATAAAGGTTCTTCATACTCTGTGCCGCAATTGCAACTTTCCTATAGGCTCGAGAGAGAAATGGAATCAAAAGAGGGGAAGAAAGACCAGGTGAGGTCCTTTTACTCCAGAAACATCTGTGATTAAAAAAAAAATTACAGATGAAAGTATTCATATTTTGCTATACTACCCATACAAGGCCAGGAATAAACTCAATTTTGTAATTTTCAAACTGGGCAGAAGTTATTGTTAAAAATTAGATTACCATCCCAGACACACATGTGCCCGCCTGGTCTTAGAGAAGACAAGAAAAGACATCTCAGACAAATCAAAACTTAGAGTATGTTGCCAAAACTCAAATAGGATTCCCAGAAAAGAAGTCTAGACTCAGAGGAAAGTCGGCAACCCCAGACCACCACATTTGGCTCTGTTTTCAAAAGCCACAGAAGCCTTTAGTGTTCGACGCACTTATGTCTGCTACACAACAGAGAGGAGATGACCCAGCAGCATGACCCTCTGGCTTCTGTTTCAAGGATCTAGAAGCAATGTGACAAGGTGCTGTGTTCTTTGAAGACAGAAGATTGTGAGATTTCTTCCGCCTACCAGGAGAATAACCTCTTCCAGATGTCGTTCAGCCCACAAAGTGCTGTTCGAAAACGTGAAAGTTCTGTTTATTTTCGAAGTTCTAGAGCCCAACAAGAAACCTAGCTTCCCCGTAATACGCCAATCAAACCGAAGACAAAGGGCAGCTTTAAAGAAAATCGGTATGAAGCCTGCATCGAACATACACACACGCCAACAGTTTAGCAACAGCAACAAAGAGATGTAGACTACTTTAGCACTGGAAAAATAACGAGGCGCCAAATTTCCTTTCCTTTCCTGCTCCCAGGATGCACCACTCCACCTCAGTGAACTCTCTCTACAAGTACACAGGAGAAACTAATAAAACTGAGCCTTGTGTTGGAGGGCAATGACTCCTAGCTGGGTGTAACATATATGAATATTCCCATTTCCTGACAATTCACATACATGATTTTTACCAACTTGAAGGATCAGTAAGAACAGCCTGCCCTGGCCTCATTTTCTATTTATGTGTGTGTGTGTGTGTGTGTGTGTGTGTGTGTGTGTGTGTGTGTAGGACAACTTTAGCCATTGTTCCTCTGGCACTGGCCACATTCTTTGTTGAGACAGGTTCTCCCCTTGGCCTGGAATATGTCACTAGACTAGGCTGACTGGCCAGCACACCTCAGGGACCTGACAGGGTCCACCTCCACAGGGCTGGGTTACAAGTACTTGCCACAGCTGACTTCTTTGTGTGAGTTCTAGGGGGTTGAACTCAAGTCTCCATTCTTACAAGGCAAGTGCTTTACAGCTGAGTTCTATTTTTTCATATAGCAATCCTAAGAACTGCATTTCAACCTTGCGGCTCTACTGAAGAAACAAGGAAACGGATACAAAGAAAATCAAGCGGTTCTTATCTATTCACAGTGATTTTAGAAAGTATGAGGACTAATGGGAAAAAAAGTGGGGCCTAACTCACAGGGATAGCATCCTGGCTCTCACCGCCCCCCCTCCCCCGAACTGTAGTCCAATCACTATCTAATGGTAATACCTTTTAAGATAACTGTTAAAGCTCTCTATCATGAAAACCTCGGAAAATGCAAAGGAAGAACCTCCCTTCCTTTATCTAAAGAAACTGTGAAGAAATTAGTAAAACTCCTAAGATATCACCCAGCAAGCCTCCCCTCACAGAATCACCTGGAAAACCAAATGGAGACCTAACGTCTAGGAGGCTTCAAACCATCTCATCATTAGCCGGAACGACACCATCCTGCATGGCCAGAAAGCCCCAAGAGGCTATGGCACGCAAACAGTAAATGTCACACACAGCCTTCTAACTGGCATGCAGAGGGAGCCGGTGGCCAAGCTGAAGAACAACACAGGTGTAGCTAGGGTTACATACAACTCAGTGAGTGATAGAGAGCTTGCCTAACTGTGTAAGGTCCTGGGCTCCATCCCTAGTCCTGTGGTGGGGAGAGGTGTTCCCAACCTGATAAGCTGTTGTCTTGGGAGGAGAAACCACCCCAAAGGCCCTCTCCTCTGACCAACACTTTCCGGACTCTACAGAAGGAAGCGCTGTGCCCCAGGGCCAGGGTGAGTGTGCCTGCTGCTGAAGCCAATCGAGTGGGGATTTAAAAAGAGCAGGCAGCAAAGAGGAAAATGCCTTGCACCCCAGAGTTCCCTGTTTTGTAGGTACAGGTGTAGTGTGTTCAGTGTTCTGGGGCCGAGGAAGGAGTATTTTGGTGGGTTTTTGTTTTTGTTTTTTTGTACATGTGTAATTTTTTTTAAATGAAGAAAAAAGAAAGAAAAAAGGCCACCTCAGTTTTCCTTGGGTTGGTAACTGGGGAGGCGACCAGCCCAGCGTGACAAGCAAGGACTGTGACCTGCTGGGACCTAATGATTTCGAGATGGAGCCTGCCCTCAAATCCATGATACATGAACTCCTCTCGGCTGGAGTTCCTAGCACCACACTGGTTTCTTTTGGCGCCCAGCCCGCATTGCAGCTGTTTGTACTTACTTGAGGTATGGTTTATTTTGAAACAAAATGAACCAGATTTTCCCCATCGCCTATGACTTCGCTTGGTATTGGAAAGCGTTAACCCTTTCATAGCCAGGCTAGCAGTACTCACAGTGCAGCCAATCAGGTGGAAGGAGACCAATGAAAGACATTAGCTTAGACAAAAGCACTAAATAGGGAACTCATTTCAAAGGAAAAAGCAGATATTTCACCAAGCACTTAGTTTTGAGACTCCAACAATGCCCAGCCACGATACAGAAATACAGATAAATTAGATAGATAGATAGATAGATAGATAGATAGATAGATAGATAGATAGATAGATAGACAGACAGACGGATAGATAGGTAGGTAGATAGATAGATAGACAGATAGATAGATGATAGGTAGATACATAGATAGATAGATAGATAGATAGACGTACAGATAGATAGATAGATTTTTTTAATCACACATTAGAGCCTGGAGAAATGGCTCAGTAGTTAAGAGCGCTTATTGCTCTTGCAGAGGACCAGGACTTAGTTCCCAGAACTCACATCAGGCAGCTCCCAACCATCTGTAACTCCAGCTACAGGGCATCCAAAGGCCTCTTCTGGCTTCCAGGTCACCTGATGCATGTGATATACACACACCCACACAGGCATACAAATATACATAAAAGTAAATAAATATTATTTTAAAGTAAGATTTTACTCTGAGAACTCTGGGGACGAACAAGTTGTATATTACTGAGATTTTCTTTTCCTGAATATTGGTAAGAGTCATCCCATGATACAAAATACAAGATACTACTATGGTAATACCTTCTAGCAACCGTCAATCAATGCTAAAGAGAAAAAACCATGTTTCTCAGATGGCATAATATATTAACAAAACTTAAACACTAAACAAACCAGATTTAACCATAACTTAGTGAGGGGCTTTGAATTAGTAGAACCTAGATATTCTTAGATGCCTGTATTTCTGAAATCTCCTTAAGTAACTCTGAAGTAAACCTTAGATTATTTGTAACCTGGATTCTTTAAAGATACCGAATAGGACCAAGCTGTTATAGTCGACCCAGATAGCTACAGGGTGATCACGTGGGATAGGGAGGGGAACGGAGTAAGCTTTTCCACCAAAAACAAAACAACCGATTCCTGGACCCTGCTAAATCCCCCTGACGCCCCCTCTGTGGGCAGGACCAAAAGTCCATATTTTAACAAGCTTCAAAAAGGGAGCTCATGACCCAGAAAACCTGACTGTGCATTCAACCAGTCCGCAAGCCACATGGCGTTCTGAGTGTTCGCTGGAGGGAGAGCTCCTCAGAAAGAGGGAGCAGGCCTCAAGCCACTGAGTTTCTGACTCAGGACGCACAGCCTGGGCCAGTGAACCTGGATTTACCAACAAGTTCCCAGGCCGTGCCAGTGTTAGCGGTTCTGAGGGACTCCTCACCAGACTGGCCATTGCAAAGAGCAAGGCCACCACATGTCCCTGCGCAGAGCTGAAAGCAGATAACTCAAGACTATAGGCTAAACACAACTGAATGTGTTTTTAACACCCAACCTAAGAGACAAATTGGGTATTTTCTCTTAAAAACTAAAACAACATGAGTCATTTCACATGTTCAGTTACAAAGACTGGCAGAATGTATCTTCTGACTCATTCATTAAACACATTAGTTGAAAGCCTATGGGCCAGGGAGGCACTGTTCTGGGAGTAGGTGTTGCCGTTTCTTACTCCTGGATACAAAACCACTCCGCCAAGAGCCTAGGAACACATCGCTTTTTAAACAGAGCTTTACCCTCATTGTCATGGGGTTGGCCTACAGGACGTAACCGCTGGCTGCCGAGCATCTTCCTGGGGGAGTCTGCTGCCAAAAGCAGCAGACTTTAGTTTAGACAAAGTCAGCAGCAAGCTCTCCTCCGCTAAAGGAGCCGGCCAAAGGGTCTGAGATTGCCTACATTCATATCCTGTTCACAGACCTGCGCTCATATCACAGCTCAACTGGAAAGGCAATTCTAATTTACACAAAGGCCTTTTAAAAAAAGTTATTAGATTGTAATATTAAAAGAAGGCAGAAGAATGTGGATGTGGGCAGGTTTTTCTGTTATTTGCCGAAGAAATGTGATCCATCGACAGATCGTTCCCGCACAGCGCATTCTTCCTGGGGTGGCTGTGCCAGTCCTTAAGGAACATGAGAGCCTCACATCTTCCACACCAGCTCAACCCAGGGAAAGTTCATTAGCATTGACAGCTGTAGTTAATCAATAAGGCGGTAACTTCTGAGTGAAGAGGACATCATCCCCAATTGGTCACAGGGCACACCCAATTTCCAGTTAAAATACAGACAAACAGAAACAAAAGGGGCAAACACCTCCAAACGGCTCAGAAGTCAAGAACAGTGGTTGAGAGGAACCTGGGAGGACCACCACCTGTGATGCAGAAGGAGCTGAGTTAGCAGCAGTGACGGAAGCCAAGCTTGCTGAAAAGGAAGGAGAGCTGGAATTAGAGGGTCACACGTCCTCCTGACCGTCTAGCTCTCCAGAAGACGAGTCCCAAAGAAAGCCAGCACCCTGTGCTGCTCCGCTTCCTGCACGGGTGGGCAACCAGCTTCTGTTTGGTGCATTTGAACGGCCCTGGCCCTTACTGTTGCCTGAGTGGCTTCCAAAATACACACATGTATTTCTCATTGTTCTGAAGATCTGAAGTCTAAGATCCATGCTCCCAGCAGATCTGGGTACTAATGAGGGACTTTTGTCAGGTGGAAGATTCCATCTTCCCACTGCATCCTCACAAGCCAACAAAGGGGACTCTCAGGGCCTCTCCTGCAAAGTCACCACCACTCTCCTGACGTAATCACTTCCAAAGATCTCTACCACCATCTCCTCATGTCACTAGCCCTGGGCATTAGGATTTTAGCATATGAAACCAGGAGATGGGGGGGTAGAAACATTAGGCCATGGTACCACCATTCCCCCTTCGCTGATCTGCTGTGGAACAACCCTTTTCTACACTGTGAATATGTAATACTCTCATTGGTTAATAAAAAGCTGACAGACAGGCAGGAAGTTAGGTGGGAAAGCCAAACTGAGACTGATGTAAAGAAGGGAGTCAGGGAGATGCCAGTCAGTCACCGAGAAAGTAGGATGCATAAAAAATGAGATAACAAGCCATGAGGCACATGGCAAAGCATAAATAGAAATACAGGTTAATTAAATTGTGAGAGTTAACTAGTAACAAGCCTGAGCTATCGAGGAAGCATTTATAAGTAATATTAAGCCTCTGAGTGATTATTTGGGACCAGGCAGTCAGGACTAGAAATGTTCATTTACACTGACCACTTTCAAATGTTCGTTCATAAATCAGTAAGCATAATAAATAATTTGCCAGTTGGTCCACAGCCTCCTAAACATGATGGGCTTTATACAGGAAGAAGCAAAGACCTGAGACCACAGCTTCTTCAGCCTTCCACATGCAAATGACTTTCCAGGGAGTTTCCAAATCTTCAGCATTAGACTGGGACTTCAGAATTTATATACATACACATATAGGATTTACACACATGTACATATATGTTCTATTCCTCTAGAGATACTGACTGAGGAGTAAGCAGACCCCCAAGTCACATCACACACAGAACTAACACCCTAGTGGTTTACAGCCCTTAGCAGGACTGTCTGACCCAGGAAAACACCAAGGCCCTGTTTGACATGCTCACATTTTCCTCCCATTTAGCTTCGATTCCTCTTTATTCTATTCTCTCACTTGGAGCAATAGGGATTGAACCTAGTGCCTTGGGCGTGTTAGGCAAGCACTCTGTTACTGAGCTACCCTGGCTCTGGCTTTGTTCCTGAACCCTTGTACTGCCATCTATGCTAAGACTCATGAAGGAAAAGCTGTGGCTTTCAAGAAACAGGACAGAGATGGGAATTTTAAGAATGTGATGGCACTTGAAGGTGTTTTGAGCCCTAAGAACTAACCACTGTCTCCCTTCCACACCAAGCAAAGCCATGGTAGGCTCCTGGTTCAGGCAGCACATCTTTAAAAGCCCATTTAGAATCCAGTTTTGAAAACAAACGTTATACCTTCTCAAATGCTGCATGAATAATTAAAATCCACTGGATAGAAATATCCAAATGAAAACTCACATGAAGGACGCCATTAGCAGTAGGGTAAGATTTAATCTTGATATATGTCCGTCTTGTCTCAAAATCAAATATCGTGCATGAAAATAACAGTGTTTTATTTTTTAATCTCTAACTTAGGTTAACAGCTGTCTCTACCGATATAATATTGTTATCTCAGCGGATTAAAAACAGCACCAAACCACTGTCAGGGCATTCACTTCCAGAGCCAGATTTAGCGAGGTTGCTAATCAAATGACAACTGTTCTAATAAAGCTGTTCACTTCCTTATTTTAAAAGGAACAAGGTTTTAAGTTGAGACTCATCTCCCCCTTTGCAAAACCATCCCATATGAGAAACCAATTTGATGTGTGCCTTATTCTGTCTGCTAACTGAATCACAGCCATACATCTGTGTAGTCTAGCTATCTGGGGGACAAAAAAAAATCATTTTATTTTACCAAACCATTTTATTTTGCCAAGAGCATCACACGAACCCAGAAGTATAACCTGATAGGGGGGAAATATGAAAGAACTTTTCAAAAATGGGGAAACTGCCCCCCAACGTAACAAACGAAGGGAACCAGGGAGGAAGATCATCTGACAGGGTCCATTGCTTTCTGAGAGCAATGAGGTACAAATCTTGTTTGAAGTGAGGATAAGCCTGGGACTTTACTATCGTAAACAGAGTCGAGACAAATCTAACCTGGTATTTCCTTGTGCCAACTACGTCATTAGATCTGGCCATCTCTTCTTAGGAGATGTAAATCCATTCTCTCCCCTGCTCCACTCACTGACACGTAGCTCCAGTCACCTCCCTGATCAATGGCAAGGATATTTAATCTTATTTCTTATTTCACTTCTCTGTCTCTCTCTCTAACTTAACCTCCCACAATCTAACATAAAACCATGAACATGTTTGCTATTGTCAAGGATCTGAAGGGAGGGGACCAAGAAGACACTCCCCGATTTGGGCTCTGCCTCATCCACTCGCAAGGCTTCCACGGTGACCCAAGAAAACTACTCAGAGTTGCTAGAAAACACCAGGCTATTTCATGTCCCTTTATGTCCTGTTTTCACTGATCAGAATGGCCCTTTCCAGTCCCTTGCCAGTCCCTTGCCAGTCCCTTGCCACAACGTGAACTCTTTTATCTGTCAATCTTCCAGGGCTGGCCAAAGTCTCAGAAGTCTCCTCCTTCCTCATTCCCACACACACCCATCACCGTTGGCAGGGAGTTGGTTGTACCCTGTCTGCCGTCACCTCTGCACCTTGCACATAGTGACATTAACCACACTGACCTCTATCATCCAGGCATCAGCACTTGGACCTTGAACATCTTAAAGACGGAGAGCTCACCATAATTAACCTTTTCACTCAGACACTCAGTTGGACAGGCATACTAACAGTGCTCAAGTGAGATTGCTAACTAAGAAGAGAGACCACTTAACTGGTACCTAGGCAAGCAACTTAAAACTTGCAATGTCAGGTAAACTTTGAACAGTACATAAGCAAATGTTGTATACCCTACAACTAGAAATGATTTTTAAAAAAGTCTTACATGAGCTAAACAAAAATTAAGTGTTTATAACATCTTAGAATGGGAGGAGTATGTTTCATCATAATGCAAAACCTTAAAAAAGAAAAGGCTAATAAAAGAAACCACACAAACAGATAAAGCCACTTTCTATTTAAATGGAAGAATGGGAAGAAAGGAACACACAACTGGAAGCACATTTTGTATCTTGGATAGACTATTAATAACTTGAAAAGACAAGAGCTATATTATTAATATACAAGCTAAACAACAATAAGCTGTAAAATGATATTCCTAATATAAAAACTGAGAAGCACAAACAAGAAATATAAACATGAGATACAAGTGGTCAATAAGCCAGAAAAATGTGCTTTTCGATTGATCAACAGAATTTAAACCTAAATTTAAATCTAAAGTGCAATTTCTCCCAACCTACTGATTTTTTTTTTTTATCAGTTTACCCACTAATGTGAGGAAGGTTTCTATGAGACAAAGTGCTTTTACTCCTTCAGGCTAATTCTGGCAGTGTCCATCAAGAATCAGACACACCCTTTGACCTACGAATTCTGCCTCAAGATAGCACTGTGGGAGATAACCAGCAATCTACACTGCTGCTATACAAAGGCAGCAGCACAAAACTGACAGTGAACCCGAAAACAACGTGACAGTCTGAAGAGTGGGATTATTTGGTAAATAAAATATAGTCCAGGCATTGGAGAGATAGTTCAGTGATTACACATATTCACTGCTCTTATAGCCGACCCAGATAGGTTCCCAATACCACATGGTGATTCAAAACTCCAGTCCCAGGGGATCCGATGCCCTCTTCTGACCTACATGGGCTTCCATACACACAGAGTGTGTATAAACTCATGCAGCCATATACATACATGCATAAAGATAAATAGATCTTTTTACAAAATGCATTCAGAGGATGAAATACATCCTTTATTTTTTTAAAAAAATAAGTTATACTGTAGGTGTCTTTCCAGGAATATTAAGGACCAAATACCCTGAAATCCTTCCAGCGTTAAAGCAACTGAACTCATTGAGGGCATAAATGCCTCCAAAAACCCACAAGTAGCTAGCTACCTGTGTGCTTTCCAGTCAAGTTGGAAAAAGCAACATGTATACGAGGAAACAAACTACATTAACAATCAGCTGACGTGAAAGAAGGCTGAATATGGCCCATGTTGAGATCCCAATCCCAGTTAACACTTAGCTCTGGGGTTTACAGGCAGAAATCAGGACAGCAGACTCACATCAAAGATCTCTGCAACAAGCCGGATGTCAGCAGGTGAAGCAGAGACGTAAACACAGATGTGTGTCACAAGGGATGGGGCACAGAAGTGTGACTGCCTCGGGACTTAGATGAAAGTTGCAAAGAATTCTCGGAGAACGTACAGCCAGACATCCGCTATTAATTAACTAGAGACTGAAAATTAATTCTATTCGTCTGGCCAACAACAACAAAAAAAAAAACTCAAAGTGAAAATTGAAACTGTAGTGGCCGTGGGTTGAAGCAAAAGCAAGGGCATATTTTTTTTCCAAACTGATTTACCTTATGTTCTCAATTCCCAGAGGGAAAAAAAACCACATAAGATTATACAGGAATAGGATAGGGTCAGAGGCAGGAAGAAGAGGTTGGGACTGGAGGGGCACAAAACATTTGGAAACAAGCCAGCACATACTGAAGTCATCAAAGCCAATAAATGCAAAGTCTATACATACTGGAGTTGTCAGAAACAGTTTATAAAATGATAATGGAAAATTATATTTAAACTTAAAAATTTAAAAACTTAAAAAATTTAAACTTAAAAAATATTAATTATTAATAGGACAATAGATTTAAAATTATTCCATTTGAAAACGGGGCCATCAAGATGGCTCAACAACATAAAGGTACTTGCCAAATCTGATGGTATGAGTTTGATCACCTGAGCCCACAGGGTAGAAGGAGCGAACCAACTGCAGACTCCAGCAGCTTGTCCTCTGACCCCCAAAAGCATGCATGGCCACCCCTCACCCACCAATAAGTCAATAAATGGTAAAAAAAAAAAAATTGAAAATGATTCAGTGTTTCCAGAAACAGAAAGTACCATATTTATGTTGGGAAACTCAATAGAGACTAATAATACAGCAAAGAACAGCTGAAGAGAGAATTAATACTTGAGAGTTTTACTGAGAAGAAATTATACAGAGCAGTCAACAGCGGCAGAAAAAAAAAGATCAGAAAGTGAAGAGTAGAGGCAGGCAGGGTTGCAACCTCAGAAACTTCTGAGCAGATAGCCAACCTACAGAGGCAGCATGAGTAAAGAAATAGGCTTAAAAGAGACAATCCCACAGACCACGTGCGGCTCGGGCCTGTAATCCCAGCACTAGGGAGGCTGAAGTAGAAAGATTTCTCTGAGTTTGAGGCCAGTCTGGGCTATGCCTTAACAAAATAAATAAACAAATAAATAAATAAATAAGTCCCAGAATTAGAAGCAGACCTGTGTCCTCAGAATCAGAAAATAGAAACATAAAAATAACGCAGGCAAAAAAAAAAAGCCCAGAATTTTCTAGACCAGTGGCTAACACAATACATCAAATATGCTCGTCTATGAGTGTGAACATTCTCAAGCTCAGAACAACTTGCCTGCAGGTCTCACAGATGGCCTGCTGCAGGTCGTGTTAACAGTGGCTGCCCCTGGGGTCTGAGTGTCCTTCTTGCATTGGTATCTGGGGAGCAGGGAGAGGATTGGGGGAACAAGAAAGTCCGTGGGGGAGTCTTGATGTTGACACACATCTGGCACCAATTTTGCCTCTTGGGAACCCGAGCGGTGGAAGCACAAAGACCGGAAAGTAAGGTAGGAGCTGAGACCACCTGTCCCAAAGCACATTCAAATTTACAATCCCCGGCAATCATAGAGGCAAAGTCAACATTTACCGAGGCCTTTCAAGACAGGGCCTAGCTGAGAGCATCTGCCTGCTGGTTCCCTTTTTAATGGCATCAAAACTGCATCAGAAATAAAACTGTTTGCTGTGGTATCCTTGAACTTTCTGGAAGCCACAGATCTTAATCACCCATTTCGTCGGGAGTAAAAACACAGACCACAGGCAGTGCCCCTTAATGTGACCTTGGATACATATGATTATCTAATGACAGAGAAACCTCTCTGCCTGCTTGAGCTCACACAAAATATCATGACTTCCTCCCCTCTTCTTCCAGAAGCAGACCTCTGCAGGCTGATCCCCAGCCAGAGAACAAGAGCACCAAAATTCAGTGGAAAACGTAAATGTTATCTGTCCAGTATTTGCCTGGGCTGTAAAGGAGCGACTCTGCGGTTCTTCCCAGATTCACAGAGGACACAGGAAGAGATCAGGTCGTCAAAGACGGTTGGAAATCTCTTCACTCCTAGAAACACTGCGACCTGCAAATCGTGAGCTTCAAAGGCAATGCAGCGCTCTCCTGCCCTTATCATGTGTGCATAAGTGGACGATGGGTGTGTCCGTGTTTGCTTTTAATGATCAATCGACAGACTGGAGTTTAACTCGGCTTACTTCAGATCTAGCTTCTTGTAGAGTGTTCTCAAGGTAGTTTGTGCGTGGTGTTTATTATAAAATTGAACACATCTCTCGCAACTGGAAAGAAACTTTTAGAATTATCTAGCTCCCCTTATCCAGCGTTTTCACTCAACAGGATATCTGTTGTGGAATCTCTGCCGGGGAATCCTTTCATTACAGGAAGCTCACTACCTTCCAAAGCCAGCGGTGAAGTCCTTGGGCAAGTCACTCGTTCAAATCCTCTCTTAAGTATAGTTCAAACCATGGTGCCTAAAAAGCCAATCAAGATGGAGAGGGGATGTAGCTCAGTGGTATGATACTTTCCTGTGATGTACAATGCCCTGGGTTCAATCCTTTCTACCACAAAATAAATACATACATACATACATACATACACACATACATACATACACACATAAATACATTAAGAGCCCACCAAAGGCAGCTAGCTCCTCCTGCAACCAAATGTTTTTTGCTTTTTTTTTTTGTTTTTTTTTTTAATTTTGATCCATCAAACACTCCAGGCTTATCACATGATGAAGTCAAAGATGATATCCTCGCTTCTTACTCACAATCCCTACTTCTGACGTTTTCAACTCCTTTCCGTGGTCACAGTCCAATACTCTATCTTCGACAGGTATGCACATCTATGTACTCAAACACACGCCCCCCCATAAATCTACCAAAGCAGACACGAAGTGAGCAGGCGTGCCCTGTGGTTGTAGCTGACTGGAAGGCTGAGAGCAGAGCGGAGTCCTCGGAAATCTTCCTGCCAATCCAAAGCTGTCATCTAAAACAGGGCTTCGGAGCTTTTCCACTGTGACCCCAGGTAAACAGGTATTTAAAGCAGGAAGACGGGTCAAGGGTTCCACAGATAATAAATCATAAAGAATATATTTGACAATACTGGGAATGCCTTTTTAAACAAGTACACCATACAAAATACAAATGTAACTTTCAGGTCATTTCAGAAATTGCAAGAGAGTCTGTCGAATCTCAAGCCCGAATTCACTGGACCATTTAGGAAGGAATTCAAGTTAGCGATTCAAACAGTAATTTTAAAAATCCAACTTTCTGAAACAACAGAATCCAAAGACATATTAATTTGATAGTTACAGGCTGAGGATTGACACATGGAAAACACTACAAGTTTGTTCTCCATGACTAAGCCACTAAGATTCTATAAGAAAACCTGACATGTACAGAAGAGAGAAAAAACAAAAACCAAAAGCCTACTGCCACCCATAACATACCATACTCTCAAATCTGAGTTGAAGTGTTTAGGGCAGCTTTGGTGGCCCATGCAATGCAAGTCGTGGGTTTATAGAACCATGACTGCAGTGGAACCTGTAATGCACTCAATTATCTGATCCCACGGAGAGTCATGATCCGCTGTTTAAGAAGCTGAGTAAAGAAGACAGCATCTCCGATGTGGAAGGCTGGGGCAGGGTGGTCCCGATGGGGTTGAATTGGTAGGGATAAAGCCACCTAATGTGACTGTTCTCTCACCTTGATGACTTTGTTCTGGGACTAAAAACACAAGTGTGGAGAAATCTTTCAAGAGAGAAAAAGAGAGAGTAAAGTGAGGGAGGGGAAACACAGGAAAGAAGCTCTAACCCCAGAACAAGGAATTCCTCCCACTGCACCAGACAGCCTGCAGCCTTTCTGAAGGCTAGAATGTCATCCCTCCAAGTTCAAGTTCCAAATGTCTCTCGTATCAGTTTCATGTGGTGATACAACGATCTTCCCAAATAAGCAAGCTCAAACTCAAGCTAGTTGATGGTTGCAACAACAATAATAATAATAATATATCCTAAAGGGTCATTCTTCTATGTTCCAGGATGAGGACTGGATTCCCTTCTTCACATATCAAGACAGTATTCAAATATCAATTATAGAATGTACTCACAGAATCTTTTCTGTCACTTGGGGTCCTAGTTTTCCAACCTGCACTCTACTTGAGTTCCAAATACTGATGCAAACTTCAGATAAAACCCACAGAACTTATTCTGAAAATGCCCGGAACCATCCATTCCACAAGCAAGAGGTGAAACGCCAAACCTCCAAACGGTAAATGGACTAACCATGACCCGGACCATGTGGTACAAGATGAAGCCAATTAATGTTCCCTTAAAAACAGCTCAAGCAACTCCTTGCTTTCCGGTCCTAATTGGCCATCACAGGACTTCAGAAGCCAGCATGTGGTGGGATACAGAGAAAAAAGGAACACTTTCCGACCATTGTACTCCTTGACCCGGAGTGAACCCAGTGCAGCCTGCGTTAAAGGATCCTAAGGCCTTTACAGAGGCCATAATCTGTCAAACATTTACAATTACAAGGAGATCAATAAAAATGAGATTGCTAAATAGTTCTTTAACAGTTTGTTCTGGTCTTTTGACTGAAAATAATATGTATTGAAAGGAAAGGAAAGCAGTGCCCCCTCCCCAATAAATGAATTTTTGTGGAAAAAAATTCTAAGACTGGAAGGGACTTTCGGTGCCGTCTTTCTCCAGATTTACCAGCCATCAGGCATACCACTGTCGAGGGCAATTTCAACAAAGACAACAACTTCTCAATATTTCCTTGAGTGACTGACTATGTAGCTTAGTCCCTTGTCACCAAGACTGTCCTCGACATCCCCCTTTCTAATTGGAACTGAACACAGCTCTCCCAAGTTTACCAGCATGCTCGGTCCTTGAGCTCCTCTGGACCAGCCTGCTCCCTCCCACAGTCCTTTCTGCCAGTCCGCCCTTTGACACTACCATCCCCAGGAAACCCCACACTGCTGTTCTGTTCTCATTCACAGTCACCAGGGGCCCTGTGGAGATGACCAGAGAGCAGATAAGGCTGTCACTATGAATCAAGGTATTCTAATCCCAGTTGAGCCCTAAATCTGCCACTTCCCTTTGCTCTCTCCATCCCTCATACGGCCTCTTCCCTCCAAGACAGCCCACAGTATGCAGGTCCCTCATGGAGAAGGCAGTGGGCGTTACTCAGGAAGCTCCAGGGCCCTCTCCTCTCACCCTTTCCTCTCCCTGCTACCTTCCACCCCATGAGCGATCCGGGCTGTTCTTCTACCTCTGTTCTCCAGTCTGTGGACCACACTCATCTTCCCCTCCTTAGACACATAGACCTGCCAGGGGCTGCCTCAGCCACTAGACCATCAAATGGTCTGAAATGAGGATCTCACACATGTTACTATGCCAAACCTTGCCACCGTGGAATTTAGAAAGTAATCCATAGTGGGCTACTACTGGCCAGGATAGTGTTGCCATTCCTATAATGTGATCCTCCTGCCTCTGACTCTTCAGCATACCCTACTGTGGTCACGGGCTGATCATCATTGATGCTGTCCTCCGTGGAGCCAAGGCTGGAAGCACAGAGATCCACACATAGCTTGACAACAAGGAAAGGGTGCAGCGTTAGATTGTGTAAGCGTGAGCTTGATCCCATTCAGCAACTCTCAAGCCTATGATTATGTGCAACGTAGTATTTATAGGCGATATCCGGAAAGCTGCCAGCCCATCGTTCCGCAAGGAATGTGGAACATGCAGCATCTCCCTCCGACTGAGGCAGCAGGGCTACTTGTCTGAACTGTCTCCCTTTGGCTCACAGTTGCTTTCCTAAGATAAGCTTTGGCGCTACGCCACAGACCTGTACTAAATGTGGCTTTGTTCAAACTTCGCTTACTGTAAAGATAGTGTTTGGAATAAGGCATGGTGGTTCACGCATGTAATCTCACCCCATGGGGAGCTGAGACAGGAGGATGGCTGTCATTCAAGGCTTTCTTGGGCTACTGTGTTAGACCTTGTCTTTGATAATAATAATAATAATAATAACAACAACAAATTGTGTTTAGAGGCACTGCCCACTATTTTAACTGTCTATAGTTTGACAAACTACAGAGAACATCTTGTCTCCTCCCCACTATGAAAAGTCATGCCCCTTGGTGACACTAATTTCTGTTTTCACTCTGATTGTGCGGCATGAAGTATGAAATGTGAGCATCGCTTGGACATCAGTTTCACCATCACTATCACTGACTAGTAAAAAATGTCTTTGCAGTTTGTCTGTCACTGGGGAATGCACTCAAAAGTAATCGCTTGAGAGATTATGAAGATGGCTCACCAAGAAAATGCTCCCCTTGCCACCACAAGAAAATGAGTTTGATGCCCAGAAGCAGCATCTTAAAAGAGCAAGCCTTTGTGGCAAGCGCCTGGAAGGTCAGTGCTAGGGAGGCAGAAGCGAGCAGATCCCCAGGGCTCACTGTCTAGCCTAACCTGATGGGTGAGTTCTAGGCCAGCAAGAGACCCCGTCTCAAAATAGAGATGGCACCTGAGAAACAAAACCCAAGGTTCTTGCACTGATCTCCACATGCATTCACACACACACACACACACACACACACACACAGAGAGAGAGAGAGAGAGAGAGAGAGAGAGAGAGAGAGAGCAAGGAAACCACCTACTTATGTCACTGTGCTAAGGGGACAGAAGGACATGCCTAGAAAAGATCCGAACCAGAGAAACATTAGAGGAAAACATCCCACAAATTTGACAGTGGCTGTCTCTCAATCAGAATAATTATGGCTTCCTTTTTCTCATTATACTTTTTATTTTCTACAGAGAGTTAAAAAGTTCAAGGATATTTTTGTCTTCTTGAAAACCAAGTACTATTTTTCTCAAACCAGTGACTCCGGTTGTACAGTGTAAGGAAATGCATGACAAGTTGTGAGTGAGACTTTTTTAAGACAGTAAAGAGACAGAAAATACAACTCCAAAACTATAACGGCTGTCTTATTAGAGCTGGGATTGCTGGGGTGGGACACCACGACTAAAGCAACTCGGGGAGGAGAGGGTTTATCTGACTATGCGTCCACATCACTGTTCATCATCAAAGAAAGAAGCCTGGACAGGAACACAAAAGAGGCAGGAGCTACATTAGGACAGGCGCTGATGTAGAGGCCATGCTATTTACTGGCTTGCTCCCCATGGCTTTCTCAGCCTGCTTTCTTATAGATACCAGGACTCCCATCCCAGGGACGACTGGCACCAACAGTAAGCCAGCCCTCCCACATCAATCACTAATGAAGAAAATACCCTAGAGGCTTGCCTACAGCCTGATCTTATGGACCATGTTCTCTGTTAAGGCTCCCTCTCTGATGACTCTAACTTGTGCTAAGCTGGCATAAAACTAGAGAGCACAGTGGTTAAATGGAATACTGAACAACTTAATGGTTCATTATCAAGCTATTAAAATTTGACTCCAAACATGTTACCATGTGCAACAGTGGCTTTAGAACATGGCCTATAGAAACAAAACACACATTCACTACCTCTACAAAGAAGCAGACCATAAAACAGGCAATAATGGAAAAAGACCATAAAAGAAAAAAAAGATTAAATAATAATTCTACTTATTATAGAAATGTAGACATGATGATTGGGTTTGTTCTTTATATACTGTTTGTAGTTTCAAAACATTTTAATATTTTGAGCACAACTTCATGTAAAAACAATTTTGAAGGAGAGATGAAGTTTTAACATATTTGAAGTGTGTTTAATGAAAAATTTTACACCTGGGGTTATTTTGTCATTAAAATGGGGTGGAAAGATGGAAGAAGGAGAGGCAAAGAAGTGATGTGCATTCTTCGTGTGTGATAACAATCTCAAAGTCAGCCACCAGCATCTACCAGGACAACTGCTGGCCAGAATTAATACTTTCTTCCCAGTCAAAATCAACGAAGAATGTTATCGGTCAGCTTAGCCTACTGCTGCAGAATATTTGTGGACCCTGTAAAGATGTGTCTCTCCTAAGGCACCTTCTGATTGGTTTAATAAAGAACTGAGTGCCCAGTAACTAGGCAGGAAAGGATAGGCGGGATTTCCGGGGAGAGGAAGAGAGGAGGCAGACTCTAGGCACGCCATTTCGCCAGCAGACCCGGAGCAAGTCAGATGTTTCGTAATAAGAAGAGGTAACCAAGCCACATCGCAGAACACTGATTAAAAATTAATATGGATTAATTAAGCTATAAGAGCTAGTTGAGAAAAAGCCTAAGATACAGCCAAGCTTTCATAATTAATAATAAGTCTCCGGGTCATTGCTTGCAGGCTGGCTGTCCAAAGATAGTCCAACAAGAGAGCTTGCTACAGTCTGTCATAGCATACTACCAGTGATTGCGGAGTTTGAGTAACAGTGCCTGGACATGGGAGCTCAGGGTAGAGCATGGCTGACTGAGCTGCTGGCTCTCGTGAGGGCGTTCCTTCCTGTACACACAGACTTTCCTCAGTGCGCGCACATCTGGAGAGCTAACTCTTCTGGAAGGATCCTATTGGATCGACGCGCCACTCATACTCCTACGACTTCTCTTAATGACAGCTCTCCCCAAAAGGCCTCTCCCCAAACACAGGTATGTCTGGGGTTCAAGCTTCAATCCTACTGGTCGGGGAGGGGCACTCTGTCCATACTGAATACAGTTTACTACTCATCTTTCCTGCGGTAGAAATGTGTTGACACATGAAAGCTCTGATTCCTACGCCTAGAAAGATAGTACTCATTCAGGTGAGGATTTGTGGTCCCGTGGCCCTCTCCTTGGGAACAGCCAGATGCTTAATTAGCTGGGACTTTTCTTGAATATTCATTGCCTAACAAGTGGCTCAGGGTTGAGATCACTTGAAACCAAGACATTCACCTGCTGCTTCCAATTCTAAAAATGACATTTTTCATGGAAGCTTTAGTCTTTCATCTATACTGCTTTTTCCCTCAGACCCACACAGAAGGACTCTTTCAGAACCTTCACAGCACATAGGGGTGCTTTGAATTCTTCCTGGCTCTGCCTTAAGGCTTAAGGCTGAACTAACCACATGTCTCTGCCCCCTCCTGGACCAACCTATCTCTGGTATTAGCCTGAAGCAACACCCATGCCTATTACCTGCCTGAACCCACACCTCATCTAATCCCAAACACTGCCTATACCTGTGTTTCAGATTGAGAGCCTGGAGACCTGTCTGGTTTCCATGTATCAGTCAGACTAAGGAGAAAGAACTCAACAGGGAAACAAGCAGATGAATCAGCCCCAAGCACATACTAAATCCTCAGTTGCCTGGACTTCCAGGATAAGTACTGATTATAAAAGAGAAATTAGGTAGAGTTAAATAAAAGGTCTATGTCTTATTTTCCCCCTTAATTTCTAAATAACAAAAAAGAAATATAATAAAATCTTCATATTGAAATATGTGATCTAGAAGACTGAATGATTTGAATGACACAAATGAGGCTTAGGCATCTTTAAATCAGTTGATTTTAGCACGCTGGTAAGAAAACCTGCACTGGAGGGGGAAAATGGGAAAATGGTGGCCAGGGCCTACCAAGTATTGGTTGTGAGATGGCTAAGTTCCACAGACCTGATGGGAAACAGTGACCATAGTTAATACTATTTATGAGTGGTTACGGTACGGTGAGTTCAAGACTAGCCTGGGCTATATGAGACCCTGTCTCAAAATAATAATAATGAGATAGTCTCATATACTTCAAATTTGTTCAAAAGTGAGCCGTAGGTGTAGACTTCCCATGGCTAGTTCTGTTGATTCTCGTGAGTGTGGATTTTGTAGTTTTTACTTCTTGGGGATTCGGGTTTCTGAGCCTGTTTTCCTCTGGGTGATAAGTACAATATGTGCTTATTAGTTGACCTACAGTACTAATATTCATAAACTCTAGATTCTGTTAGCCTATTTGAGCTGTTATAGACCAATAATGCCCCCTTAGCATGATGTTTCTACAAGTGGTTTTCTCTCTCTCTCTCTCTCTCTCTCTCTCTTTCTCTCTCTCTGTCTGTCTCTCCAATGTCAACTACTTTCTGACAATTTCTGTGTTAAATACACAATGTGAGTTACTGTGTAAATAAACCTCTGCATTAGGAACTTTTTTTTTCACTCAAGTAAATGTTGCTAATTTTTTTTTTTTTTGAGTGTGTGTGTGTGGTGCTTGTATCTGAAATGCCTTCATTTGCAGGTCTGATTTTAAACTTTGCATGTTATTTTTATCATGTATTTGCCTGTAAGCAAGACTGAACTGGATTTTGTTCTGCGATATCTCTCGATGAGGAAACATTTCTTTTAAATTTATTGTTATAATGGATGAAGGGGCCTCGGAGTCAGCACAGAACACACCCAGACATCAAATTCTCAGCACAAAGGAGATTTAATACCCTGGAGGGCTTAATTTGGGGGGGGTTGCTACCTCTGGATCAGACAAAGACAACAGTAGGTGTCTCTGCTGGAGTGGTTTTTAGGGAGAAAATGGGGAAGCCTGGGCTAGGATGAGTTATTAAGTCCTGGTTGGACATGTTAGCCAGTTTAGACAAATAAAGAAATCGGATTGTTAGACCTTGGTGATCAGTCTCAGGAATGAGCTAGACATAAGGAAGTGCCCAAATGAAGAATCTGACCTTATTAGTGTAAGAGCCGCCATTACAGTTACCATCATTGATGGGTTAAATCACATAGGATGTCTTGTACTTGATCTTATACTGCAAAAAAAAAAGGCAATTTTACATTGTTCTGCCTACTGTTGTATTTCTTGGCCTTTTCTTTTTGTCTTGTTTCCATGTCTTGTTTGCTCTGTACATCTGCAGCATGGTGAGCTGGGCACATCTGGTCTTCAGGTTTGCTGGTTGCTGCTTGTTTAACAGTATGTCCGTAAGTTTCTCTGTTTGCAATGTCAATGTTCAAATAATAAGTTTCAATCTAACTCTGACACCCATCAAAGAATTTTGTGGTTTTCCTTTTCAATTTATTTATACATTTCACTTTATAACTCCTATTTTTTGTTTATTTTGTTTTTTCAAAGAAGCTTTTTATTGGAACTCTTGTTGCAGTGAGCTTCAAGTCTGACCTTGCTTTAGTATCTGTTCCAGGAACCTCTCTTCCCTGTAGGAACATTTGTTCTCCTGTACTGTTTCAAATTTTGCAGGAAATAACATTAGCATAAAACAAAGAATTTAGGCATACAGTCCACAGAGCCATCATCTGCCGGACACAGAACTGAAGCTACTTCCATGGGCTTAAATTCCCACTTTCAAGTGGAAAATCCCTACTCCCTCACAAATGAGCAAAGTTTAAAATAAAAATACTGCTGATGATTTTAAAAAGCATTCAAAATGAAGCTCTGCCCATCAAAAATACCAATAAGTATGACAAATGCCTACCCTTACATAATCTCATCATTTAAAACCAATGACTTCATTTCAACTCAAGACATGAAAAGCTGGGTCCCATTTTCTTTCCCAGGAACCAACTTTTCTTTGTCTTCATCACCCGCCCCCCATTCCTGTTCCAACCCCACATCGCATTTTCAGTTCATTTAGCTCCCCCTTCAAATCGCAGGCCCATTTTCCTCCATCTCAGAAACAATGGCAGCCTTGCCTCTTCCACTGTGTTTTCCTAAAGCTACGGGGTGAGCCCCCCAAAAGCCATCTCCGCCTTCACTGAACTGTAAACATCATGAAGTCAAGGCTATATCTGAGTTATTCTAGCATGCTCAACAACCACAAATACATTTCTTTATGTAGTTATTTATTTATTTATCATAATTAAATGTAATTAACTATGACAATTAAATTCATTCATTCAAGTTTTTTATTCAAAAAACTTTCTGCCGTGTATAGTGTATTGTGCTGAACACTTGGAAAACATCAGAAAACAAAATGAAAATTTTTTTAAAAAAAGTATTTTTTCCTCAACTAAGAAGTCAAAAATACAGTGAAGAAGGGACTAGGGAGCAAGCTGGACACACAGGAAAGATCATTCTATTTTACAGGCAGGAGCTAGAGATGGCTTCGGCCTCGCTGAGAAGGTAGTGAGCTTTGAGTAAAGACCTGGTGACAATATGCGTTTAGATCATTGGAGAGAAAAACTTCTCAACAGAGACAACAGTCAACAGAAAGCCCTGGAGGCCACGGTCCTTGTGTGGGTAGGCTCAGGTGTAGAGACTGTTTGGAGTAGGGATAAAGAAGTCAATAGCCGGTAACAATGGGCCAAGAAACACAAGCCCTGGAGAGACTGATGAGAGATAAACAGAGATAGAAGGTGATAATTAAATATGGAGCTTATCACATGTCGTGATTATTCTCCCTATCATTGGACATTTAATATAAAATACTTTCATAGATTGCATCGACAGTTTAGCTACAAAGCAAAACGTTATTAAATATTCAGTAGGTCCTAGTAGTTTAAGAACTGCAAGGAATTATTCCAAAATGCAATAAAGAAGTTTGGTTTTGATTTGGGTTTTGAAGACATGGTCTCATTCCACCCAGGTTGGGCTGAAATTTGCTATATAGCCGCAGATGACCTTGGGTCCCTGGTCCTCTTGCCTCCACCTCCCAAGTGCCAGGACAATAGGTGTGAGCCACCACAGCCAGCATCAGGAAGACTTTACTGAGCAGAGAGACTACAGATGAATCTCCTATCCAGTCCAAGTATTCCCAAATGTGGGCCCTGCTTTCACTACCAAATGAAATATGCACACACTTAAAGAATCATAACAGCTTAAAAAAAATTTATCTTAGTGTCATGTAAGAGACATGACACTATAATTATCTAAAGTAGAAATAAAATCTTATTCAGAAAAAGTTTATTTTGTTGTTGTTTAAATCCAGGTTTAAAAAAAAAAGAGTTGGACCAAGTTCTACTGTTTACCTCAATGAAGCAGTTCACTAGATTTTTCTAGAACCTCCATGGGAGCCTGCTAGGGTTTCTCAGAATGCTCTTTTAGGCTCCTGGGATTTCCAAGTTCCTCCGAGGATTCAGTTTTCCCTTTATTAGTCATGGCGGCAACAGGAGTCCCACAGCAAGTTCTAGCGCTAATTAAAACTGCTTTGTTCCTTCCGCTAGCCCCCAAATCACCATTAATCTCCCAACAATTTTAAGACTATTTCTCAGACAATCCTAACTGGAAAGGACTGCTGGGGGTGAGGTGAGAGTTGTGCTCACCAAAGAATATCATGCCAAAATCCACACCGTTTCCTGTTTGGGGTTTGGGTGGTTTGGGTGGTGCCTGGGACTGACATTATAGCCTTGGACGGGGCTAGGCAATTGCTCCACCACCGAGCTATCCCGGATCCTCTTTTAACTTCATTGGGAGAGACTCTGTTGAAGTTGCCTAGGCCAGCTTTGAACTTACCCCATCATTTGAATTTTATCCCATCACATATAAAATATTTTATTTCCAGGGCCTAGGCAGGCCCTGAACTTGAGACCCTCCTGCTTCAGCCTCCCAAGTAGCAGGAATTACATGTCTAAGCCACCCACCCAGAACCATGCCATCAAGAGAAGCCATAATGTATGCTCAAGGAGTGACTGGTTGCGTTCAGTTCTCTACTAGAGAAAAACACTCAAAGATCAAAATTACATCTTGTCCTTGTTAAACCATTATTGTAGATTTTCTCTTCCCAGACAGAGTCTCCTGCAGGCAAGGCTGACCTTGAACTCTCAGGAATTCTCCTACATCTATATTGCTTGCACCAACACACTTAAGTTTGTGCCATGGCAGAGATCATACCCAGGGTTTCACGTGGGCTAAGCAAGCACTTTACCGAAACATATCCCAGGTCTGAATACATCCTCTAACTTTGAAAGTTCCAACTAGCTTTCCACATACATTTCAATGGTGTTTAATAAATCATATCCTATGTATTGTGAGTCTTCCTGAACATGGCAAACTCTGTCTTCGAAACTAAGCTTTGCACCCAGATTTCCCACTCCCAGGAGAACACACCTGCCTCTGTAGTTGTAGATATATCTAGAACGAGCAAACCTCATGGCAACCCTCTCATACTCTGGTGTCTTATTTGGTAATGGCATTCATTTTAGTTCATAGTTCGGTGCCTTCTTCAGCCTATAAGACAGGCCCCTGCACACCCGCACCGTTTGTCAAACCATATATTCCAGGCATCTTCCCAAGCCTGTTGCTCACACGCATTCCTTCTGAGTCTCTCTTCTTATTCTTAGGCATGGAATAAACTTAGCCAGGGCCCTGACACCAGCACCCAGCTGTCATGCCAATCACTCATCTTCTCCAAGGCAGAGGGAGCTCTCCCTCCACCCTCAGAAGTGTGCGGAGAATTCTGTTTAAACTTTGGTTTGGAGTATTTATCACTAGCTGCCTGATTTGAGTCATCCTTGGCTTGAATCTTTCCATGTTTATAATCTAATTGAGAGCAAGACCTGGGCTTTTTTGGTCCGCTGTTGAATTTCTCTTCCTAAGTGTTCTCAGCCGTGCATGAAGACCCAGAATCCTCTAAGAGATTAGATGCATGAGCGTTCACTGACAGGATCTCAGATAAAAACGACTAGAAAGCAGATGTTGCTGAATCTGGAAACATCAGTCTGACTGCCCTGGCCTTTGAACTGTTCTGTCTGGGTCTCCTCAGCAAGGAGGTCAGGGGCTTCTCCGTGGAACTGCAGTGAACAGAGTGGCAGAAGGAAAGCTTCATTTTCCTGATGTGACGGCAATCCTTCCCCAACAAACAAGAGTCCGGGGAGGCAGGTGACCCCTTAACAAAAGGCAGTCCCGCTTTAGCGGTGCTGTGCTCCTCCAACCTGAGACAGGCCATCCTTATCATGGCCTGATTAGACTTCTAAGGAGCTGGGGGAGGGAGGCTTTGTTTAAGGCTCCCACAGTGAAACCTGCCCTACAATGAATAACTCCACCTGTCTCCGTTCCACAAGTAGATCCAGGTCTTCCCCTGGTACTTCATTTTCCACCTCACAAAAGGCCCCCAGATGTCCCTCCTCCCCCCCCCCCCCGGCTTGCTGGAGACCCAGGGGCAGCAGAGCCCTTGTGGAAAGAACACACCCTGCAATGACATTATTCATCTTGAGTGTCACGCAGCTGGAAACAGTTTTCTGTTGTGCCTCCCCACCCCCCACCCCCTCCCTCCCCGCTTCATAAGTCTCCCTTAAATCATTGACAAGAACTCTACTGAACAAAGTCAGGCTGTAGGCAAGACGAGGCCATGTTATTCGGGCTTCCGCTAGTCACCTTTGATGGCAACCTTGGGTACAGCCTGGCTAAGACCAGGGGGAGGAGAGACAAATGGAACCACATTGGCGTGATTACACACAAATGTATGAAAATACATCCGTGCGTGCAAACAAAGTATACACAGCGATCTAGGCGTGAGCAATCAAGTCAAGAACGGAAGGCTGGGTGGAGGAGGGGGCAAATAGATGACGGAGCAGCTGCCTTAGATAGGCAGCAGAAGTGGCAGAGATCACATCTGTTACTTTGACATACGTGTACGGTTTGGATCACTAAAAACCGTCTGCACTCGCAAAGGCACACAGTGCCTCTCTTCTGGTTGGACGCTTTCTACAATGTTTGGATCTTAGGTGATCCCACCAAAACCATCAAAGTCAAACACCAGACTCGAAATTTTCTAGGAAGACAGCCATAAACTGAGTGCAGAAACTCAAACACAAGTTGGGTCAGAAGGAGGGGTATCCAGAAGGGAAAGAAAGCAAGCTACAGACAAGGCACGGCTGTGTCTGGCTCCACATTTACAGGGACATCTCGGTCAACTGTTTTAAGCTTATAAATCGAAGGCCTGGATACCAGGCTCTGCCTCCTTCACCCAGGAGAAACACTGGGAGGACTTTGAAGAAGCTGCTGAAACAGAAGAATCCACTCAAAAGCCGTTTTGAGTGAAGGCGTTTCAGAAAACCTTCAGCTGGTCACATAATACGACAGAAAAACAATGAGGCATGGCGGTGTATAACTGTGATTCCAGCGCTTAGGAACCAGAGAAAGACAAACTGCAGGTTGAAGGCCAGCTTGAGCTACATGGTGTGATCCTGGTGTGAAGGAGTGAAGCGAGAGAGAGAGAGAGAGAGAGAGAGAGAGAGAGAGAGAGAGAACATGATGGACCTGGTGTGAAGGAGTGGAGAGAGAGAGAGAGAGAGAGAGAGAGAGAGAGAGAGAGAGAGAAACATGATGGAACGCCATCTCCATGATAGAAGAGAGAAGAGGCCTTACACAGCTTGTTTCCGACTGTCCCCCAGACGTAGATGCACAACTAACTAATACCCACTGAACTTGGGATGCCTGAATGAGCCATAGATGGGGTTACATGAAGAATGGAAACTAGACTTGGGAAACAAATAGTAGAAACAAATAGTGTTCCTAGTTCACAAATGTAAAAAGAAAAGCCCTTTGACTTACCAGACACAGCAGAGCTCAGTCTCCAGGCCTCCTAACGCCCTCCAGCTTGATCTCTTTTGTTCTCCCCAGGTTTAGTTAATCTTCCAGATTCTAATCTATGGGTCCTCCCCCATCTTCAGCATTTCCACTTCCACTGCCTTGACCCTTGACTCCTAAGGCCAGGTGTCCCTGCCCCTTTGCCTTTGATGTTCCCAGAGTACCAGGAACCCATCATTGGGAACCCTCACTGGATTCTTGGTTGGGGAGCAGGGCGGGGGGGGGGGGGGGGTCTTGCATTGTTCATGTCTGTCCATTCCTGGTACTTAGCAAGACTTATCTGCACCAACAGTCAGTTACATACATACCTCTGGGCGTGAGAGGATCTTACCTCCTCTGCCCCGTATCTACCTCCCTCCAAAGAGCAAGGACTATCTTCACTGGGGCGGAAATTCAGCGAAGAGTTGGGAGAATCACCGGGATACAGGGAAAGAGACCTGAATGGAGTACACTGACAGGAAGACTAATCTAGCCGATTTTCAAATTTAGATAATGGGGGATAAAAAAGGAAATCCGGGTGTGGTGGTGGCTCATCCAAACCCTTGGGGTGTTGTTGAGGCAGGAAGGGTTGCTATGAGTCAGAGGCCAGGCAGTGTCTCATGGCTCAGGCTAACCTGAGCTACCTTATAAGACCCTATCACAAGAGCAAGGGAAAGGGGAGGGCTGGAGTAAATGAAGGGGGAGGTGGTGAACCTGCTGTGGGGAACAGTTTGCACAGCCCCCCCAGGATAACTTGCATCCTGGAAGCACAGGCACACAGAATGTCCACAACTGATAAAATATCCTCTAAGTGACAGCTTCAACTTCAGCGGAGATCCAAAGTTTCATGCCAATAGTGAAGCTTTCTCTCTCCCCTTTAGAGGAAGAGACTGGTTTTGAAAGCGCTTTCCTTTCTTCCTATTCTACCATAAGCACACCCCGGCTCACTCAGGCTCGTACATGTTTGTTTTAGCGCTGGACTAAAGTGAAGAGTCTGCCCTGTTATTATATCGCTTTTTTAAAAACGGCACCACAAAAAGAAAATAAATTATAACCTAAATCCGTGGATGCATTAAAATAGTTCCCTTTCATTTCCAGAAGCGGGGAGGGAAGCCCTGGCTTTCATGTGAGCTCCAGGGTTAAAGCCTCCCGGAACAGCGTTGGGGTGGTGGAAGAGACTGTCCAGGTAGTGATACAATTCCCTTGGCCCTGTGCCAGCAACCAGGTAGTATAAGGATGAACGCATGAACTTACTAAATAAATAAATACATGAACTTACTAAAACAAAGAGCCAAGAAATGTCAACACCATCCCCCACTCACTAACAAAAAGAAATATGACCCCTTGAGAATCCTAAAGTAAAGTGCATTATGCATGAACTTACTAAAACAAAGGGCCAAGAAATTGCAATATAATCCCCCACTCACTTAAAAAAAAAAAAGTAACCCATTGAGAACCCTAAAATAAAGTACATTAGCCTGGGACTTACCAAAATTAGTCAACTAGCTGATTTTTTTTAGCCATTGCAAGCCTAAGTCCTCACACCTTGCTGAAGATTTTTAAAAAAATAAGTAAATGAACAAATTAAAAGTTACTAAAAGGTTCATGCCTTCAAATTGCATCCAGAAGATCACAAACGCTAACCAAATCTCTTTTAGTGATCAGTCTCCGAGGCAGCCTTGCATTCTAGACTCAAGGGTAACTCAGAATCTTCACCCCAGTCAGGTTGACTTGCAGCTGAAAAGCTCGGCCTTTCCCAGGAGTGATCCAAAAGGCAGGAGAGGGGTCCTTGCTCCCCTGAAGGAATTCCACTGAGATTCCCCTGAGATATAACGAGCTAACTGCCTCAGAGATGAGAAAATAAAATCCGTGCACATCACCCCGCAGGGCACTTCTAAGGGAGTACTGGAAATCAAACACCATAGAGGGTTTGTAGGGCTCTATACCTCCCGGATCTTTAAAAGAGCCTTTAGCCCGATTTTTGCGCGAATAACAAGCCTCTCTCGTCTGTACTACACATATTCCACACTGTGGTTAAGATGCTATGTATAATATAAACAGGGTCAAGAATTCCAGTGTGGAGAAGAGTTGTGTTTAAATTAGCATTAACCCACAAGCTGTTCCCCAAACAGGAAAAGCACCCACCGATGCACAGCTTTGTGTCTGCGGAGGGGCTTGAACACACACGCTCAAAAGGCCCCACGAGGCCCTGTGCAACCCACGGGCCTCATCCGTTTTCACCAAACTAAGTTTCCCAAAAGGAAGCTGTCGTCTGGAGGGAGTAAAGGGGGAAAGAAATGACACGCAGATTGTTCCAGACGCTTTATATGATAACATGAAATAAACTGGCGATGGTGCCACACACCTTCCTAGCTACGAGCTTACAATGGAACGCAGAGAACACTTGTTCAATCAGCTCTCAAGCATTTCACCTCCACCCTGCTGCTAGGCTGTCCAAGTCGGGGGCTTCACGCATCTTAGGATTAAATAATGTCGCAGCACAGCATCTTAAAATAACACCCAGGCCTCCTTCATCGCCAGGGACCCTGATTACAGCCACCTCTGAGAGGTCCTCACTCTCCCCACTGATCTTGGAGACACAGGCCATTCTTCCGGCTGTTTGGCTCCCTGGCCTGTCCAGGTTCTTCAGGTTTCTCCGTGACCCCACAGTGAAGCAATAAGACCCAGCTACCCTCTTCACTATCTACACCACGGTTATCTGTATTTCCCACCGTCTGCACTTCAGTTCCCTCTAGAACTTTCTCCTCACCCTCTTTGTACCTGTTACAACAAGAATTCAATGGCTGCTTGTTGGATTAGAGTTTTCTCCTTCGCTCCCAACAGTCTAACACACCCACAACAGCTACTTAACTGCTAACACGATAGAGACTTGGAATTATCCTGCTTTGCAAAAGGTAAGAAACCAGACAGGAGCAAGATGCTGACCTCGTGGACAGAGTCAGAGCTGGCTATGGGTCAGTTTGTAGGACATCCTTCTTCACCTTCAAAGGAAAGCATGTTCCTCATGTGTAGGCGTGATGGTACCAAAGAGGGGAGGCAGGAAAGAAAGGAGGAAGAAATGGGAGCAAAGGGGGAAGGAAAGAACGAAGGGCAGAAAGTCGGGACGAAGGCAGGAAGAGAGAAAGGAGGGGAAGAAGGGAGACAGGGGGAGGGCAGGTGGGGATGCAAGGAGGGAGGGAGGGAGAAAGGGGTGGAGAGAGGAGGAGAGCAGCGAGGGATGCAAGGAGGAAGGGAGGAAATGAGGGAGGGATGGAGGGAGGGAGGAAGGAGAAGGGATGGTGGGAGGGGAGAAGGAGAAAGGATGAGAGGGAAGGAGGGAAGGAAGGATATACTGAGGGTAAGGCGACCACATATTAAGCACAGCATTAAAAATTTGCCCTTAAACTAAACTTCTAAAGATATTAAGAGCCGCACACTCGTAGCTTCCCAGCGAAGTCAGCACGGAGTACAGACTTTTCTACCAAGCATCTGGAGCAATCCTTTTCCCTAGAAATCACAGATTTCAGACTGTTCTTGTGAGCCCAAAGACTCAGCAACTAGAATTTACTCTTCCCTTGAGTGTCCCACTAGGGCAAACAGAGCCGATTCTGTACAACCCGACATCTGTGATACAATCTGAAAAACAAAATCAAATTACATTCTGGAAAGTACTAGCTTTGAATGAAAACAGAAGTTTCCAAAACGCTGCCACTTAAATTCTCACTTCTGTGACTTCTTACCCATCACCCACAGGGATGCTGAGCTCTGGAGAGCCACAGCCCCTCTCCTGACCTGAGGATGCAAGGAGCACAGAGGGCAGGTGATTCTGCCCTGCAGGTTTGACCCTGCAGACAGTCAGACATCAAGGATCACTTAGTCCTGATGTCAGCTTTAAGCAGCCTCACCGGGTTGTAATAATAAGTAGACCGTATTGCCGGTTCCCTCGTGGGCAAAGAAAGGAAAAACTGGAAGTTCCTTACCTCCAAGCACCCCTGTATAATGGGTTTCTTTCTTTATTTTTTTCCCCGTTTTCTTTCTGTTGCACTACCATTTCCCCGCTCGACTTATTCTATCATTGAGAAGTCCCCCGCAATAACCACCAGCTCCCAGTTATTGGAAAGATAGATGGAACAGCAAAGATCATACCACCCATTCCTTTTCCTGACACCAAGACCAGGAGCTCAGAGCAGGCCCGGGTTGCGCCGCTAGGGGACGCTGTGTACCGGGGGCTCTGAGGACAAGGCCCAGCTCTGCAGCCACGCTCCTCAACCTTCCTGCCTCCGGCGACTTTCCTCTCTTTCTGCATTTCTTTTCCCTCAAATTAACACTCAAGACCAAAGAAAGGGGAAATAAAAGTTTTTTTTTTAAAAAAAAAATTCGACTTTCATATACCAGAGCCCTGGTGATTATTATTCATAATGTTGCATTTGGAGAACCAAGGGCAGAAACAGTATTCACTGCGATGCACATGGCCTTACGCCTAATTGACTTCTCTTCCTTGGTATCCATTCTATCTGACCAAAGAATATGTTCTTCCGTTTTCCTAAGACTTTGAAACTCAGACCTCCGACTTCACAGTCTTGTTCGGCGAGCAAAGGACACTTACACAAAAGCACAAGCACACAGCACTGCTGGAAAGAATAGAGGATTCTGCGTTAATAACCAGCTACCTTCTGTTTGCAGAGAGCAATAGGCATCGATGACGATGGGTACAGCTTAAGAGTGAAACGTTCACAAGCCAGTACTCGCTGGAAACCCACATGGAAGAAATCCCCGTAGCTGTGAACTAAAAAGAAAAAAGAAAACCGTCGAGCGAAAGGGAGAAAGAAAGAAAAGGGGAGGAGAGGAAGAAAAGAGACTGTCCAGGACCCTAGCCTGGAAGCAGCAACAAGCCCTAGATGCCTCACATCAAAGGCCAAATGGCAGCAAAGAAAAAACAGCCTAAAGTTTAAAAGCATTCGCAGTAAACTCTTCCTACAGGAGCCAGCACAACGGATCAACCCATTCAGGCAAAGCCAGGTCCCTCCCCTGCCTTGCTTTTCCCAGGTACTGACTAAGCCTCAGGCGACTTCATGTTAACTTTAAATTCCTTAGAGTCAAGGGACGACTAAGTCACCAGCAAGCGGAGCGCAGGGACGCTGGGACAACCCGGGCCATCTAAGTCCTCGGGGACGCGGCATCAAGGAACTCGGAGTGCCCCACGCCAGCCCTCTCGCGCCCCCAATCCGACCCCAGGTAACCAACCGGAGGCCACCTCCGCGTCACTCGGACGGACCCTGGGGCGCACTGACCTGGCCAAAGGGCAGGAGGGCCGCCGGGCGGCTGAGGCGACTTCCCTCCCCGGCTGGCTTCCACCGGCTGGTGCGGGAGGCCAGGGCAGCCTCGCCTCCTGCAGGCGGCCTCACACACGCGCGCACACCCACCCACTCCGGGCCCGCGGGCGCGCGCACACCCAGGCGCTCACGCGCAGGGCCACAAAGCCGCGGGTGGTGGGACCGCGCGAGCCGAGCGCGCCGATGGGAGGCGGGGCCGTCGCCACCCGCGCCGGGGGACACCCGGCCGCCCGCGCCTTTACCTGCTACGTCCAGCTCCGCAGTCCCCGCAGCCTCGGGGCCAGCCTAGCCCAAGCCTCACCCGGGCACGGCCAGGAGGCTATGAGTGTAGCGCTGCGCTCGCTCGGAGGGGGAAAAAAGAGTCCTGGGGCGTCACTGCCGCCCAGTCCCGACTTCCCGGACTCTGCGAGCAGGCGGGCGGCAGGGAAAGAAGCCTTGGTGCCAGCCTCCTTTCCTCTCCCTCCGCCTTCTGGCTCTTTCTGCCCCATCCACGTTGCACAAATCAGCAACTCCCCGCACCCCGCCCCCGGCGCCTTTCCCCAGCAGCTCCCCTTACCTGCGTGACTCCCCCAGTGCCCCTAACTCCTGAGGTCCCCTCCCCCAGTTATTCACTGAACTTCCCGAGCTGCTATGGCGGGGGGGGGGGGGGTGGCGGATGAGGGTAGCCTAAGCCTCCCATTCAGTACCTTCCTGGTGCTCTCCCCCAACCCTCCACATCGGACACACCCACCCCGTTACCCCTGCCCCCTCCTGCGCTCACCCCAGCGCCTAGCCGCTTGCACAGCTTTGGTTGACTCCCTGCATGGTACATTTTTGTCTTGTTGTTTTTCCCTCGTTTGAAAAGCCCGAACAGTAGAGCCGAAAAGGGAAAAGAAAAGGAAAAAGACTTGGTGACTTGATGTGGGCCTCCTCCTAGTTGAGTTTCTAAACTTTGCAGTAAGAGCAAACTTTCTACCGGCGAGGCCCTAAAGCGGCAGGCCAAAGGGTTGGCTTTGCCGCTAGAAAAAAAGAAGAAGAAAAAGGTGCATAAGTCTCCGTGTCTTTGCAACTGCAAATCAAAGTGACTGCGGCTTTGTGCCCCTGGCTCTATGATTATAAATTTCTCTTCCGCTCTCCTAGTGTAACTTTGCAAGGGCAAGCTATGATTTTCAGGGAGTAATTAAATGCAGGGCGGGGAGGGGGAGCACACCTGGAGGTGTGGGCGGGAGCAGGGCATAAGAATCACTTTCTGGAGAGTACCAGCCCAGAAGCCTAACGTGACTCAGTAGACAGAGCAGCAGAGAGAGAGAGGTCTCTCGGTGCCAGCCCATCCACCTGCTTCCAGCCCCACCCCAGGCTTTCCCGGGTCATCGGAATTCTTCACCTCTATCCATAGCTGTGTCCTCCATGCGTCAAAAGCAGACCCCTAGGAGTAAAAGGCCTAACCATCTCTAGCCTGGGGGACATGGAGGATTGTCGGACCACAGTAAAGTAGCACCAGCTGAGGTAACCATAGCTGATGGGGAATGAAAGGCAGTGAGAGAATGGATCTGACCGCCAAGCCCTTGCCTGGTAGAAAGAGGTCCCTGCCAACAGCAATGGGCTCCATTGATAAGACCCTGGTGGGGGTGGAAAGTTCTCAAGCCTTCAGCAGGTTGTGACTTGAAAGGACCATGGCCATTTCCTGTCCGTGGTGTTTCGTAGTGTTCAAGGCTGAACTGAAAAGCTGGTCATTTATTATCCAAACCTGTTTACTTCTAAAAAGTATGGTTCGAGCTCCACAGGCTTGGTGACACCCTCTTGTAATCTCAGCCCAGGGGAGCTTGAGACAGTCTGTACTACATGGCCAAGACCCCCTCTCTAAAAACTCTTTAAATCTCTTTTTAAAAGACTCTGCTTTCCAAACTCCTTTTCTACCAAGTTATGACTTATTTTATAATTATCTACTTAAAATATAAAAAGTACTCCTTAATATTGCTAATATTGTCATACCCAGTAGCAACTCTGTTCTTGACAACAAGCAGAAACGCATCCCATGGCAGGTGTTAGTCGGAGGTACAGTGCCTGCCAAGTACAAAGCCCTGAGCTTGAGCCCCAGCACCACAAAAATAAGTGATAAATAAACCTATAAATATAAACTACTTCCTATCACAAATAATGATGGCTGATCTTAAACTATTAGGAAGTTGGGATGAATAGAAAACCATCAGGTAGTATACATATGTATTTTAAAAAATCTAAGAATACATTGAAAGGGGCTTTCACTATAGCACCACTAAATTCATAATAATCTTATTTATCGCTTAATTTTCTTTCTCTTTCTACTCACCCCACCTGTTCTGTTTCTCAACATCCATACTTAAAGAGAAGAATATTTTAAAGGGATTGCCATGGCTAGCCATTCCTCACTGGTTAAAGGCACACGATAAGTGGGCTTCTCTTAGCTTGCACTCACATTGATTAATTTTAATATGTTGGCTTCATCCCTTGCCTTCTTGAGGAATGTAGTTGCTTCTATCCCAACTATTGCAGTATTAACTACTTTAGCTACTCTGTGGTCCTTCCCAACCTCAAACAGGGATGTCTCTCTTCATTCAACACATGTATTCACCAGGACAGTAGGGGTGAAAAGATGTTCCTCAGGAGTAGATTGCTAACCTAGCATGTGCTGGTTTTGATGCCCACCACACACACACACACAC
The DNA here is from genome assembly GCF_982192425.1 of Myodes glareolus. Taxonomy (NCBI): domain Eukaryota; kingdom Metazoa; phylum Chordata; class Mammalia; order Rodentia; family Cricetidae; genus Myodes; species Myodes glareolus. The sequence goes on along the minus strand of NC_142041.1, from coordinate 17,709,356 downwards.
ACACACACACACACACACACACACACACATACACACATATACACATGTATGCACATATACACATAAACACACATACCAAGTTACTTGCTTTATCTCTTCCTTATTCCATCTACCACAGCCAAAGATGAAATAAACAAGAGGTCTGGCTGGACAGACCTGTCTGGCTGACAAGCAAAGGCCTGTCTGAATGAGACAGCTCCGCAACCAGCTTTAGGTCAACAACCAGAAGTAGGTTAGGTGTCCAGCACAAAAGAGAGACAGTAAGCTACAATCCAACAGTAGGGCCAAACCTAGACTAAACCATCAAAGCCAGTTCCAAATGAGGTCCAAGTCTGTAAAACAGGATGCAACCGTGCACTGTATTTCACAGAATTCCAAGCTGTCTTGTTTTGATTTTACATGTTGTTATGATACAAGGTCTCACAATGTAGCCCATCCTGGCCTGGAAGGCACCATGTATCCAAGGCTGGCTGGTCTCAAACTCTCAGCAATCCTTTAGCCTCCATAAGGCTGGCGTCACAGGCATGAGCCATGTTCCAAGTTGTCTTTATCCAGGAAAATGTATTTGAATAAGTTCCTTAAAATCCTAACATCTATGATGTTGTCTGGATGTGAAGAGAAGAGGATGTCTAGACACACTTTATTTAATGTCTGTCTGGAGCCCTCCTGTCCCCCAACTCTCTTTGGATGGTCACCCTAGTGCTAATGTGTCTCTCCTGGGTATTGCTAAGTCGAATGTGCTTCTTCAGCAGTGGCAAAAAAAAAAAAAGGCAAGCAAGCTGCTCCTGCTGTCAAGCAAGAGGCAAAACACTCGCAGCAGCATGGAAGGATTGCTAGGAATTGGCTCGGTGAAAGACTTGGATTTGAAGGCAGTGACAGAGTAGGGCACCTGATGTCATGTGGCCTCCACATACATGGGTGCCTGTGCATACACCACACACACACACACACACACACACACACACACACACACACACACACGAAACATCTCAAAGCACACGGATTATCTAGTGACCCAAAACTTGTAAACAGAAAAGCATTACTGGGTTTTGAAGAGCCATCTGCTGCTCCTTTGATACTGTCGTTGGTTCAGAGGGTTTGCTGCCTGTTCTCCCTACTTCCCTCTTCCTCCCTGAGTTCCCTTCCCTCTGGAAATAAAGCAAACAAAAAATTACTAGCGTGCAACCAAAACTCTCAGCTCAGAGATTTGCTGGAATGTTCCCTCCCCTCTTTGGTGGAGAAATTGATTCAAGAATAAATTTGGGGAAATGGCATCTTTTAGGGTTTCAGCTTGCTTGACAAAGGGTCTCTTCCATCTCCCCGCATTCAGCTTCTCTAGTGTTTTTCCCTGGGATGGGCCTAAGGACATTCCAGGAAAGGGCACTAGAAGCTGGGGCTGCACATGGAGCTTCCCAGTGTACATAAGGCCGGCAAGAAAACTAGAACCTGAAGCCGAGTGATCACGCATTTGCCTGTGCCTAATCACACATCTCCGTGTGAATAACTGGGAGGATGCTGGAAGCAGACCCGGGGCTGGTAATTCCTTCGCCCTACCTAGTTGAGTAAACAGCAGAGACCCACAAGTAAGGGAGGGCAAAGAGGGTGAGAGCACAGGTGCATGTGTTGTGCTGACAGTTTTCGGGCTCACGATAAACATAACTACAAAGCAAGGGTCGGAAAGGTGGACAAATCAAAATATTACTGCATCAGACAGAGGGTAGGAACGCTTCTCGCAAAACAGACAAGAAAGAAGAATTAACTATGAATGTGAAGATTTCAATTACAGTTTTGGAAGAATTTCTCAGGCAAAATCAGGCATTGCTACCAACAAACTGGTCTGGAGGTACTTCTGTTAGTGATCCTTCTGTTGAGGTCTTATTCAGGTTAGTGACAAAGACAGCTTGCATCATGTACATTCAACAGTGAACTCTGGCCCCTTGCCAACAAAGGAAGGCAAGAGAAAGAAATTAGATGATATAAAGGTTAAAAACAAGGGGGCCATCATTTATAGATAACATAGTGTCATCTTAAGATAGCTAAACACATTTTATAAAGTAGTGCATAGAACTCTATTAAGATAATTTTTGCAGACCTTGACAAAATGATTATGGTGGTTTGAAAGAAAATGCCCCCCCCCGGGAGTGGCACTATTGGGAGGTGTGGCTTTGTTGGAATAGGTGTAACTTTGTTAGAGGAAGTGTCGTCGCTGTGGGGGTGGAGCGGGGGGGGGGGTGCAGAGAGGCTTTGAGGTCTCCTATGCTAAGCTATGCTCTGTGTGACACACAGTTGCTCCTGTTGCCTGTGGATCAAGTTGTAGAACTCTCAGCTCCTTCTCCAGCACCGTGTCTGCCTGCAGGCCTCGTGCCCTGCCATGATGATAAAGGACTAAAACTCTGAAACTGCAAACCACCCTCGGTTAAATGTTTTCCTTTATAAGAACTGCAGTGGTGCAAGACAATCCACAGAACCAACTAACTGAGCTCGCAGGGACTCACAGAGGCTGAACCAACAATCAGGGAGCCTGCATGGCACTGACCTAGGCCATGTACAGAGGTACATGCGGTATGGTTGGGTAACTTAATCTTGTGGGCTCCTAAGGGTGGGAATAGGAGCTGTCACTGACCCTTTTGCTGGTTTTGGAGGCCCTATTCCTCATACTGGGTTGCCTTGACCAGCCTTAATATGAGTGAAGGTGCCTAATCTTACTCCAACTTGATATGCCATGTTTTCTTGTTATCCACGGGAGGCCTGACCTTTCCTGAGTAGAAATGAAGGAGGAGTTGGGGGGAGGCAGAATGGAGGTGAGGGAGGGGCTCGGAAGAAAGGAGGGGGAAACTGAGGCCAGAATGTAAAAAGGGAAGAGAGAGAGAGAAAGAGAAAGAGAGAGAGATTTAAGAGTTGCCATGGTCCTGATGTCTCTTCACAGCAATAGAAACCCTAACACAGATGTTGGTACCAGGGACAGTAATATTGCTGTGATAGGTTGGACAATGTTTTTGTTTCAAGGGATCTGGAACTTGGGACTGTGGATTAGGAAAGCAGTTGAATGTTTTAAGTTGGGCTTAATGGGCATTTAGTAGGGGCATGGAAGACAGTGGTGATGAGGATGATCTGAACTCTAGGGGCCTGGCCCAAGAGCCTGCAGAGGCGAAGAATGTTAGGACGTGACCTAGAAGGCTGGTTTGGGGATAGTTTTGTGAAGTGCATGGCTGCCTTTTGCCCTTGTCAGAAGAGTCTGCCTGAGGCAAAAGTGGAAAGTTTTGGATTAATTCCCTTGGTAGAGGAAACCTCAAAACAGTGTAATTTAGACACTGTCGGGTGGTTATTAGTGTTAACTCTGATGAAGATTTATAATGAAAAGGAGCAAGCTAGCAAGTAAAAAGACAAAATGTAGAGATTGAGAAAAGGAGCACCAGAAAGTAGAATGGAGCTAAGTCCTTTGTTCAAGGAGATAGACAGATTAAGAAATGGAATAAAGGGAGAGTGGTAACCTCAGGGTAAGATTCCACCCAGCTAATTTTCCAACTTGTGGAAAGGAATTAAAGAAAAACTTAGAGCCCAATGTGGTGATGAACACCTTTTATACCAGTACGTCAGAAGCAGAGACTGGCAGACCTCTGTGAGTTCGAGGCCAGTCTGGTCTATAGAGTGAGTTCAAGGACAGCTAAACTTAACCAGCGAAGGTAACCATCACAACCAGAAAACTAGTGAAGATTTCGTTGAATGAGGAGGCCGTGTTCCAGTCCTAGCAAGCAGCAGAACTGGACAGCTGCAGCCACATGGTTCTAGCTTGGAAGTCAAGGACAGATGAAAGGGGTTATGGAATCTTTCTCCATAACTAAGGAGAGCCACTGGGGCCAGGTGTGTGTCAGCGTGTCCCTGAATAGAGGCCTAGAGAGATCAGTGTGGGAAGCTGTGAAGGTGAAGCCTGGATTGCCTTAGAGACCCCACTGGAGATGCCAAAGCCATGGGATACCTGCCAAGGGTTGCTGCTAACAAGGAGTGGAACCAGCCCAAGAGAAAGAAGTGTGTTGTAGTCAACAAAGCTGAGAGGAGCTGGAGATCTGAAGAGCATTTTGGCAACAGACATGGAGATGGAGGGCTTGGAGTGTGCCCAGCTGGTTTTCAGTCTTGCTTTGGTTCAGCATCTCCTCACTCTTCGCACCTATGTTTTGGAATGGTAATGTATACCTGTGCTGTTGTATGTTGGAAGTATGTGATCTGCTTTTTCATTTTGAATTTACAGGTGTTACAGTTAAGAGATTGCCATGAGTCTCTGAAGAGACGTTGCACATTTTAAACAGGGTTGAGACTGTTAGAGACTATGAGGACTTTTGAAGTTGGACTAAATGCGTTTTGCGCTATGATATGGCTACAGGCATATGGGGGCCAGGGAGTAGAATGTGTCGATTTGAATAAAAATGACCCCATATAGAGAGTGGCATATTGGAGGTATGTCCTCGTTGGAGTAGGCGTGGCTTTGTTGGAGGAAGCATGTCAGTAGGACATGGTCTTAGAGGTTTCAGAAGCTCAAGTCAGAACCAGTGGTTCACTCTCTCTTTCTACTGCCTGTGGATCCAGATGTAGAACTCTCAGCTACCTCCAGCACCATGTCTGCCTGCACACCTCCATGTCCCACCATGATGATAATGGACTGGACCTCTGAAACTGCAAACCATCACCAATTAAATATTTTCCTTTTTAAGAATTGCCGTAGGCATGGTGTCTCTTCACAGCAATAGAAACCCAAACAAAGACAATGACTCTAAACATCATGGGACTAATTGAAGAATATAAGGAGATTAACATAATCAAGAAAATTCTTAAGAAAAGGAACCATGACTGATAGACACCAAAAAAACTAAAAGTCCAGAAATAGTATTCCATATAATTAACTGATGAATCAATCAAATTAGTTCTAAGATGACTGGCACTCTATATAAAGAAAACAATAACTCCTTTCTTTGTACCAACGTTACAAGCATTTTGAGATGCTGCTTTTTTATTTTCTTCTATGTGTTTGAGTGTTTTGTTTACTCGTATGTATGTGTATCACATATGTGCCTGGTACTAGCAGAGGTCAGAAGAGACTGTGGGTTCCCCTGGAACTGAAGTTACAGATGGCTGTGGGATGACAATAGAGAGCCCCCATGTGGGTGCTGGGAATTGAACCTTGCCTTCTCTTGCCCACTGAGCCACCTCTCCAGCCTTGCTTTTACATGTTTTTAATAAGTTAAAAACCTAACTTTTCAAAGCAAAACTTAAAAGGTTTAGACTCTTTGTCACTGAATAGCAGGAAATGTTTCACATGATGTAAAAAAGTACAAGCCCCATAAAATAATATGGCCCTTTCTTTCAGATAAAATATGAGTGGCATAATAGGCTGGGTTTTCTTGAGCTCAAGGAATTGTTTGTCCATCTGTGCCAAGTCACACAATGAGAACATTCCAAGAACTGTGAGGGGCATTGGGCCACCCTGGGCAACAGTGAGAAAGAAGGATTTTTCTGTACGGCATGTATTTTGTATATTTTGTGTCATTTCTATTGTTCTATCTTGTCGGCCCCCTTATACCTTCTAGAGCAAGGTGAAGGCAATACAGCTAATGTCCCCTCAACCGGAAGTGCTGAAGGTGTTTTGGATATTGAGTCAACCTTTGAGAACCCAATTTGTTGGAATAGGGCCACTAGTTAGTTCGCGGTCACTTAGCCCCGAAAGAATCACACAGGAACTGTATTATTTAAATCACTGCTTGGCCCATTAGCTCTAGCTTCTTATGGGCTAACTCTTATATCTTAATTTAACCCATCCCCATTAATATGTGTCTGCCAGACATTCTGTAGAACACAGAAGAACATGACTGACAAACTGCCAATATGGGTGAAACTATCTTTGAAATGTCCTGCTTTGTGGAAAAGTCTTCTAGATACCATGAACCTATAGGCTGAAGATGGATGCCTCAAAGGTACAGAAGAACTTTAGGTGACTGTCCAGGCAGTAAGATGTCTCTGTCGATTCTAGAGTTTTGGAAGTTGCTTACAGTGCACTTCTTGTTTTCTTAGGTAATATTATATCTTTCTGGAATCTTTGATGGAGTTGAAGAATTTATAGTTATAGTTTTCCTTAGTTATAATAAAAGATAAAGTAGATATAAATATTATAACTGTAATTCTTGCTTGATACTTGTTTTTTGTATGTAATTTTACTATGTTAAAGTTAAAGTCTTCCATTTTTGTTTAAACAGAAAATAGGAAATGGTGTAGGAGGTCTTTCTGTGTGTGTGCTACTTTTATTGGTTAATGAATAAAGAAACTGGCTTAGCCTGATAGGGTAGAACATAGCTAGGCTTGGAAGACTAAACTGAATGCTGGGAGAAAGAAGGCAGAGTCAGAGAGAAGCTAACTAGCCCGACCAGAGATGGATGCTGAAACTTTAGCCAGTAATCCACAGCCATGTGGTGATACACAGATTAATAGAAATGGGTTAAATTAATATGTAAGAATCAGCCAATAAGAAGTTAGAGCTAATGGGCCAAGCAGTGTTTTTATTAATATAGTTTCTGTATGATTATTTCAGTTCTGGGCAGCTGGGACGAACAAGCAGCCCCCCTCTAACACCAATCAACGCTATAAAACTTCTGCACCCTTAAGTATACTCATTTTGTTTTGTGATCACCATCTTATCTATAGTATATATTCTTCAGCACCCAGCTAGTTTAGACTTCTCAGACTCTTCTAGCACTTAGTTAAGGATATTGCTTTAGTAAGTTTATATCTCTGTGGCTAAACTAATGAAAAGAAGCAACCTAGAAAGGAAGGGGCTGTTTCGGCTCACATGTCAAAGGATGTCAGTCCTTTAGGCAAGGCATAGTGGAGTGACCTGGTAAACAGCAGCAGGGCATGTGGTAGAGGCAGTTCACAGCTTAGTGGACCAGGTAGCAGAAGACCAAGCCCTAGTCACGGTCTGGGCTATGATATTCAAAGGCCCAGTCCTAGTAACCTGCGACCACCAGCCAGGCCCCATGCCCAAAGAAGCATGGCAGCCTCCCGATATACCTCCACTAAAACATGGAAAAGCCCTTAAACACAAGCTAGTGGGAACATTAAAGAGTCAAACTCAAAGCTGTCTCCAGCAAAATACAATACAGATGGCTTCTTTTAACTGTAGGATCATCTGAGAAAATCCTCCAACACGCATTTCTTCAAGCCTTTTGTCCACTGTGGCTCTCTGAGGTGGCAATTCCAACACCAGTCCTGGAGGGTATGTATTAAAGATGATAGGCAGTCATAATCTTGATACCTAAGTGATCAAATGGGAAAAGTACCCTTTTCTTTTTTCTTACTTTATATTTTATTTTTTTTATTTTGAGACAGCATCTCACTATGTAGTCCTGACTTACCCATAACTCACTAGTTAGGCCAGGCTGGCCTCCAACTGACAGATGCCTCCCTCTCCCCCCACAATTGTCCAGTGTGTGGCACTTCACTAAGACTCCTGTAGCCCATTTCTGCTGACATAAACTTGCTATTTGAATTTTCATTTTACAAAACAATAAATCTTATTCTCTGTGATACTAACTTTGGGGAATCTGCCTGCTGCCTTAGCTTAACTTGGGCATACATTTACAGACATTCTAAGTGTTGGTCAGAGCCTCCACTGAACTTATCATCCAAGACTCTGTGGATGAGTCAGAGAACAAGAGAGAATCTCTTAGACTGAATCTCTCTAAAAGAGGGCAAGATAGAGAGATTTTACACCTTTGTGCAAACGCTACCTGATTAAGCATTGTGTCTAGATGACTGGCTCTGCCAATCCCCTGCATTTCTCAGAGACTGGCCAGAGAACATTCCATTCCAGAATTCACACACACACACACACACACACACACACACACACACACACGCACACACACGCGCGCGCACGCACGCAGACATGACAATTGGCAACACTGGGAACAAGCTCTTGATATATCCCAAATGAATAAAACTCATGTTGAAGACAGCAAAATGGCTCAGTGGGTATGAACTTGTCACCATGCCTGACGAGTTCCATCCCCAGCATCTACACAGAAGAAAAGGAAACTTTCTGACCTTCACCTGCTCACCGTGGCAGATGCACCCCATCGAATACACAACACACCACATACAAATAAATACATAATTGTAAAACAAGATTGAATAAAAGATGACAGGCACAAAATACTGCATGTTATATAATTATATAAGGTTTTAAAATTGGTGAAGCTAATCGATCATAATAGAAACAAAAACAGTGGTTGCCTAAAGAATGGAGACAGACTCAAAGGCATACAAGGAAAGTTTCTATGGCTAGGAAAATGTCTTACTTATATCTTTTTTAGTGACGCATACTTAACAAATGATGCTGGCATAACTGGATATCAACATGTAGAAGAATGAAAATAGATCCATATCTATCACTATACACAAAACTCAAGTCCAAATGGATCAAAGACCTCAACATAAAGCCAGCCACACTGAACCTCGTAGAAGAGAAAGTGGGAAGTATACTTGAACTCGTTGGCACAGGAGACCACTTCCTAAATATAACCCCAGCAGCACAGACACTGAGAGAAACAATTGATAAATGGGACCTCCTGAAACTGAAAAGCTTCTGTAAAGCAAAGGACATGGTCAACAAGACAAAACGACAGTCCAGAGAATGGAAAAAGATCTTCACCAACCCCACATCAGAGAGAGGTCTGATCTCCAAAATATACAAAGAACTCAAGAAATTGATCATTAAAAGAATAAATAATCCAATAAAAAACAGAGTACAGACCTAAACAGAGAACTTTCAATAGAGGAATCTAAAATGGCCGAAAGACACTTAAGGAAATGTTCAACATCTTTAGTCATCAGAGAAATGCAAATCAAAACAACTTTGAGATTCCATCTTACACCTGTAAGAATGGCCAAGATCAAAAACACTGATGACAGCCTATGCTGGAGAGGATGTGGGGTAAAGAGAACACTCCTGCATTGCTGGTGGCAGTGTAAGCTGGTACATCTGCTTTGGATATCAGTATGATGATTTTTCAGAAAATTAGGAAACAACCTTCCTCAAGACACAGAAATACCACTTTTGGGTATATATCCAAAGGATGCTCAATTGTGCCAGAAGACATGTGCTCAACTATGTTCATAGCAGCATTGTTCGTCATAGCCAGAACCTGGAAACAACCTAAATGCCCCTCGACTGAAGAATGGATAAGAAAAATGTGGTACATTTACACAATGTATTACTATGCAGCAGAAAAAAATAATGACATCTGGAAATTTGCAGGCAAGTGGATGGATCTAGACAACATCATATTGAGTGAAGTAACCCAGACACAAAAGACAATTATAACATGAACTCACTCTTAAGTAGTTTTTAAACATAAAGCAAAGAAAACCAGCCTACAAATCAGAATCCTAGAGAACCTAGACAACAATGAGGATTCTAAGACAGACATACATGGATCTAATATACATGAGAAATAGAAAAAGAAAGATCTCCCGAGTAAATTGGGAGCATGTGGATCATGGGAGAGGGTTGGAGGGGAGAGGCAGGGAAGGGAGCAGAGAAAAATGTAGAGTTCAATAAATATCAATAAAAAAAAATCATAGCTTGGTGGTGGTGGCACACACCTTTAATCCCAGAATTCAGCAGGCAGAAGAAGGTGGATATCTGTGAGTTCGAGGGCAGCCTGGTCTACAGAGTGAGATTCCAGGTCAGCAAAAAAAAAAAAAAAAAAAAAAAAAAAAAAAAAAAAAAAAAAAAAAAAAAAAGGTCCTGTTTTAAAAAAAATAAAACAGTTCTGCGGCAGACAGGGGTATACTGAATGTTCTCTGAATGTTCTGGGTTTAATAGGATATAATAATTCAAGACAGACCTCTATTTTGAGAGTTTTATTCCATATTGTCTTCTCCCTTTTGCCCTGAATTTGTTACTCAGGCACGTATATAACAAGACAGAAAACAGAAGAGCCAAAAATATTTCCAGAAAGATTAAGAGGTCATTCACAGAGTGGTGTGACTAGGCCTGACAGCGAAACAAGTTCAGGAGTGGTACAGTAGCTGAGTGAGGTCTGCGTATTCAGCATCAGAGGGCCCCTGCTTCATGGAAGTGGAGTTAGAGGACAGGAAGACCTCAGAGGGGGAAACACTGCAAAGAATGTTAAGGTAGAGGGTCCAAGTGGCAAAGCTACCCTCTAGGGACCAGGGCTCCAACTCACCCTATAGAAAAGGACGAGGAAGGAATTAGGAGTGTACCTGTAGAAAGATTAAAAGGTCAAGATTGTCCTTGGATACATGCTGAGTTCAAAGCCAGCATGAAGCACAAGAGACCCTGCCTCAAGACAACGACAAAGTAAAAATAAAATGTATAATTAAAGAAGAGAAGTTATAACAACTGAGCCTTGACAGATTTCACTGATGATGAAATTGAGCTCCCATGTCCATAAAAACATCCAGAAAAGGAATATGGTCACACTGACAGTCCTTTCTGGGACTTCAAGTTTCTGAAAGATTAATAATAAAAGCAGATAAACTTTTTCTCCAGAAGAGATCTGCACTGGTGTGTAGAAACTTGATTAAGAGAAGATAGACTTGACCCTGTAGTGACGAGTCTTGGCAGGTGCAAACGAGATGATTATAACTCCCAAGTGAACTAGAGTAGACATAGTCCTCCTATAAATCTTACTGTAAAGAAGAGGTCAAAAGCACAATGCCTGTTCATTTACACAGCCAGGGAGGCTGAGCCAGTCTGGGTCAGTCTGACCTCATAAAACAGAGGAATGAATTGGCCAGCAAAGGAGAGAGGAAGAACACATGTATGTTTGGCGTTGTAGGCTCTGTCTTAGCTACTTTTCTCACTGCTACAGTAAAACACCCACCCAACAAAAGCAGCTTAAGAAAGGAAGTATGTCAGAACACAGTTTGAGAGAACACTCTATCATGACAAGGAAGGAGTAGTAGAGAAAACTGCTCTAGCTACGGTGGGAGTATGGGGAAATTGGCCACGCTGTGCCCCAGTCAGGAGACAGAGAAGTAAATGTTAGTGTTCAGCTTGTTTTTTTTTTCCTTTTTTATTCGGTCTAGAACCCCAGTCTATGGACTAACCATCTAGTCTTCCCTCCACACTTATGCCTCTTTGGAAATTCTAATGGCAACAAAACATACACACATCACTCACAAACACAAACACACACCATCACTCACAAACACAAACACACACAATCAGCAACAGATGTCCCAGAGGTGTATCTCCTAGGTGACTCCAAAATCTAATGAAGAAATGAAGATTACTCAGCATAGTCTCTGTCTACCAAATCCAGTCTACCAAATGTTGTTTTTTAATACGCAAACTGCCAGATACAGAAGCCAACACTGAATTCCTAGAATATGTTATTACTGAAGGAGACTAGCTGGCAACTTGTAGTCAGTTGACTAGATTAGGCTTCTTCCATCTTGGAAAGAGTAGTGGTTTTTATTCTGGATATATCATTATATCTCCTATCCTTGTAGCCTGAGCCAGATCTCTTTCAAAGGATGTGGCTAGCAGGTAGTTGGTATCTGGACAGTCCTCTGTGTCTTTTGAGATAGAACTTAATTTTCCTCAGCACATTCTTCCAACCAGTGGTGAGCAAAGTGGTGATAGCCAAGATGATTCTCTTCTCACGGTGGACCATGGCCAATGATTAAGAAAGGTTAGGCCTGGCAGTTTCTGTATAAAGGGAAACATCTCTGATGGGCCACCTTTGCTCCCAAGGCCCAAATTGGGCTAGCAAAGGTTTTGCAGGGGTGGGGAAGACTGCATCATGGTTTGGTGGCATTCCCCCGCCTTCACTGCTTAGTCACCTCTTCCTTCCTTAGATGTTGCTGTCTAATAGATGCATTTCTTGTTTGTTTGTTGTAGAATATTATTTTAAGGTGTGTTACTTTTGTTTATTATGTGGAACATTTGTTTAATGCTGTAAAGATATGTTGCTTTTGTTTATGCTGCATTTGTTTACTCTGTGAAGTTATGATTCTTTACCTGCCTCAAACACCTGATGATCTAATAAAGAGCCGAATGGTCAATAGCAAGGCAGGAGAGGGACAGGCAGGACTGGCAGGCAGAGAGAATAAATAGGAGAAGGGAGGAGCAAGAAAAGGAGGAGAATAGGTCACTAGGACCCACAAAGAACAAAAAGTTTTAAAAAATAAAACACCAACTACATTTTGGTGTACCAACATGAGGCTTGAATATCCACCTAGAGCCCAAGAAAGTTTAAAATATAAATAATGGACACAGTTTCTTTAAGAGTTTCTCTCTTATAGCAAGCCCTTGAGCAGCCAGTACATTAAGTTGAAAAGAAAAGTAAAGAAAAGAAAAGAAAAGAAAAGAAAAGAAAAGAAAAGAGCTAAGTGAAAAAAGAATGCCTGCTATATCACAAGCATCGGCATTCTAGAGCTCTGGAGGACCCGAATGCAGTTTCTGATCAAATGCACCTTCACAGAGCCACAAGCTTTAGGCTTGTCACTCACAACTTGAGAAGCAAGTGGAGCCAGTCATGGTGGAGGCCCTAACTGCACCACTTAGCAGTTTAAAGGCTCATGCAGACAAAAAGACTAGAGATACACAGTAAAGACAGTTCCAGACATAGAAAGAACTCTAAACAAGTTACAGTATGTCTGACAATGTGCATAGGCTTAAGAAAAGAGAAAGTTTGTAATGGTCATAGAAAAAATCAAGTACTTTAAGAATAATAAAGTCTTTAAAGAGAGAAATGAAGTAATATAATAAAAAAATAGGATAAGCCACATAGAGATGTATAAAGATGGAAAATGCACAGGGAGTCTGGATCCTGTGCTGTGGATAATGCTTAAGTAGGTAGATCATGGGACTCAATCCCAGGGTCACGGGTTCCAATTCCATATTGGACACCATTTGTAGATGGAAGTCTCTGTCACACCTAGTCCCACAGCCATTCAGTCCCAAATAAACACACAGAGGATTATATTAATCATAAACTACTTGGCCTATTGTTTAGGCCTATTACTAACTACCTCTTACAACTTAAATTAACTCATAAGTATTATCTATATTCAGCCATGTGGCTTGGTACCTTTCCTAGGTAAGACATTCTCATCTTGTTTCCTCCACTTCTGGATGATGACTGCATCTCTGCCTTTCCTCTACCTGGAATTCTCCTAGCCTGACTCTTCCACCTATACTTCCTGCTAGGCTGCTGGCCAATCAGCATTTTATTAAACCAATACAAATGAAGAATCTTTATTATGTATAAGAGCACTATTCTACAACAATCCTGTATGTTGCTGTATGGCCCTTAAAATATTTGATTGCTGATAAGCAAACAACAGCTTCTAAGAGACATGGGATTGAAAGAAGGACTGATGAAATAAACCAGCCGGGATACTTTAGGAATGCCTTAACTTCTTTAAAATGAGACTCAAAACATGCATTGCTTTGGAAAAAAAGGCTTTGCTTTTATTTCCCTAGGAAATAAAAGTCTGTGCCTTCTTTCAGAGTTGATATGGATCAGGTTTGATTGGAGGAGAACTCCTGAATCTTGATGGGTGATATAGACCAAGAACGGTTACAGCTGATCTTCTCAGGACTTGGCCATTATCTCAATTTTCTCAGGAACCCCTAAAGATGCGTTTGCCCACGATAACAGGAAACAGTCTGGAGACTGAATACCCACTTTCCCAAGAGATGGGGTGGGTGGTCATTCATTATTTGGTGGGTTATGAATGTTATTATTTAGGGGAATGTAGGAATATAGGGTAAGAAGACAACTATTAATCTCTGGATATATTGCATTGTTAGGGATTTTGGTATACTGATCCAAATTTAAAGTTATTTTTGTTATACTATATATGTTTCTACTCTTATTTAGCACATCATGCTTAAGCAGCTCTTTCAAAAATGCAATGTACAATTAAGAAATGAGGTTAGCAGTTAATCTATAAAAATCAAACTTATTGTCACATTAAGTAGGCTTTCAAGATCATGTAGAAATATATTTTAGATAGATGTTAAAAAAAACATAGGTTTTTCATGACAATGAGACATATCTGTTCCTGGCAATACCAATTTACTTCAGAGAAGATGATGGGCATCAAAGAAACTCCTTATAGAGTTTGCTTTCATTGTGGCAAGGTTAGTCACTGGGCAAAGAAACCGCTCTTGCCTTGACTGCTGGCAATATGCTATACAGACTGGATATGCAGGGCACACAGGAAAGGTACTGTCAGACTTTGCCAAAATAAGCTGGGACAGTACTTCAAAATTCTTGTTTGATAAAAAAGTCTATCAGATATTCTGCATGACACAGAAGAAAGCTACTGAAAAACTTTGGCAATACAAGGTGGAATAATCCTTCAAATTTTCTGCTTCACTTAGAAGTCTGCCAGATATTCTAGGCCTATAGGCCAAATTTGCCCCAATATTGTAGAGGAACTTTGAGTGACTAACCAAGCAGCCAGATATCACTGTTGTTAGGTAATGTTACATTTTTCTGGGAGTCTCTGGTGGGGTTAAATAGGAATAATTCGAGCTATAGTTTTTCTTAGTTTATGATAGAAAATAAATTAGATATAAAACTTTGGAATCACTAAGATAAGAAATAATAAAGTATTTTCTCTGAAGTTGCTAAATAAAAATGGACTGAATATTGTAAATATAATTCTTACTTGATAAAACTGTTTTGTTGTATGTAGTTTTATTATGTTAAAATTAAAACCTTACATTTTTACTTAGACACAAAGGGGGAAATATGAAATATTAGTTTAAGATGTATTACATTCATTTATGCTATAGAATATTTGTTTAATGATGCAAAGATGTGTTACATTCTTTTCTGTTGTATTTGTTTAACTCTGTAAAGCTGTGTTATTTTGTCAAGTTTACGGACTGATCTAATAAAGAGCTGAATGGTCAATAGTTAAGCAGGAGAAAAACAGGCAGGGCTGGCAGGCAAAGAGAATAGAGAGAGAAAGGAGGAGGAGGAATGAGAAAAAAGAAAAAGAGAAAGGACAGCAGGGTCTGCCACCCAACCATACAACCAGCCATAGAGTAAGAAGGGAAGAAAGGAATAGAGAATAGAGAAAGGTAAAAGGACAAAGGCAAACGGTAGATGAGATAATCTAGGTTTAACAAGCTAGCTAGAAATAAGCCAAGGTAAAGCCAAACATTCATAAGTAAGACTAAGTCTCTGTGTATTTGGGAGCTGAGTGGTAGGCCCCCAAAGAGAAAAAGAAAAAACTAACAACACTACTCAGTTTATTTTATTTTTTTGTTGTGGAATAATATTTTTTGTAAATTGTGCAGATATGTCTTTGCCAAGGTGCCTTTTCATTGGTTTAATAAAGAGCTGAATGGCCAATAGCTAGGCAGGAGGCATAGTTGAGACATTTGGAAAGAGAAAGCTCTGGGAAAAAGAAAGGTAAAGTTGCCAGCTGGACTCAGAGGGAGCAAGACATTCAGGAGGATATGTAAGTTAGTAGAAACGGGTTAATTTAACTTATAAGAGCTAGTGGAACAGGCTTAGGCTAAAGTCGAGTTTTTATAATTAATAATAAGTATCCATGTTGGTTTGTTGTGTAAGGGAGGGTGGGGAGAGAGCTGGCAGAAAAGAAAAGAAAAATCCATCTGCAAGACTTTCCTTTTAAAGACTTTTTAAATTTTTTTTTTAATTTAAAAATTGGCATACAACTTTATACTTTTGAACAAGACATTGTGACTGATTTCCAGGCTCTAAATATCTGTGTCCCACCCAAATTCATATGTTGAATCCCAACAATAAGGGTGACAGTATAAGAAGGAGGGGGCATAAGAGGTGATTAGATGGTGAGGATTCTCTGGTCATGAGTAAGATGGATGAACTTACGGATAACAGGCCCTAGAAAACTTCCTTACCCATGCTGCCATTTTCAAGGACAACATGAGAAGACATCAACTACATAAGAAATAAGCCCCTCACCAGACACAAGTCTGCCAGTGTCTTGACATTGGACATCCTAGCTTTAGAGCTATGATCCACGAATTTCTTCTGTTTAAAATTTGCCCATACCCTATGATGCACACAATTATTATTTGTCCATTGAAGTCTCTTTTGCAAGTGCTGGGGATTGTGCCTAGGTCCTTACACATATTAAGCAACATCTCAAAACAAAATAAGATTAACTAGCCAGTTTAATGTGTTTCATCTCAGTAATATAAATGGTCCACATCACTGGTATGTATTTCAATCCCTGTACATATTAGACTTTCTTTGTCGTTTTCAAAAGGAAGAAGAGAAAAGAGGGAGGGAGGAGACAGAGGGAGACAGGGGTGCTGATAAAACCTAGACATTCATCAAGGTGTTCAAAACTAGGTACCACCGCTCCTGTCCCACTCTCATACTGTGTACCGAACCCAGGACCGCTTGCCTGCTAGGCAAACACTGTACCACTGAGCTATATTCCAAGTTAAAAATGGACTTCTGTGTGGGTTTATAATCCTTAACAAAACAGGCTGGAGAACATTTATCCCTGTAGTTGGTGCTATTGCTTCATTAGCTCTGCCTCCTTTGGGGTCAGCTCTACCTCTGCACTGACTCCATGTCCTCTGTCTTTTAGCATTTAGGTACTCTGTTGTCATTTTTTATTCCTTTGTCTTTCCCAGTTGTTTTAGTTACTGTTCTATTGCTGTGAAGAGATGCCAGGACTAAGGAAACTCTTCTAAAAAAAAAAAAAGTATTTAACTGGGAGCTTGCTTACAGTTTTAAAGGGTTAGTCCATGATCCTCATGGTAGAAACCAACCAGGCATGGCACTGGAGCAGTAGGATCACATCATACATGTGGATCACACCCAATTTCCAGTCCTTCCACGCCCACTCCTCCACCCAACAAAATAAAAATAGGAAAAAAAATAAGTCCAATTTGTGTTATCTATATACTCACTAGAGTATGGTTAAATTCTTGAGATGGGCTTTGGATACCTCAAAGCTCACTCTCAGAAGCACACATCCTCAATCCTTCTCAAATAGTTCCACTGAAGATCAAGCATTCAAATAAATGAGCCTATGGAAGCCATTCTAATTCGAATCACCATACCACCCAAATACCAGAATAGTGCAAGGATTGTGAATTCACATGACCAGTCCCATTATCCACTGAGGTTTCCCTTCAATCTCCCCAATGTATATCTTATTCAGTTTGTTTACATTGTCTCAGAAGACTCTCTTCCGTTTTCTAGCTTCATTTTTATCTCTTCCTGGATTTAAAAGAAAATCCTATCATACTTTCAGCATTTTATAGCAATATTCCCTTTTCACAACACACCTGTCCCAGTATTTCTAAACCACACCTTATAGACCACTAAATAAGTGACCCTAACTTAGCACCCAGCCCTTAGTAGCTCAGCAAACACTCGTTAGATTAATTATTTTAAATGAAAAAAAAAAAGAATGTAGCTTTCACTGTATGTCAAGTTCCTCACTCTAGGGAAAAGATAAAATGCTAACAAAATTGACAGTTTAGAACAAAGAAAGATGTATCAAGTGTCTGTGTTCCAAGTTTTATCCGAAATCAGCTTTAACATGATCTAAGATTATCAATATTTGATTTAGATTCATTTAGAAGAGACAACTATCATTAAAACTGTATTCAGCCTGCATAACAGGGTGGGCCCTTTGTTTCTGAAAAATCACTTTAAAGAACATGTTTATTTATGAAATATTGAACCCTCGCTGCCTTGAAACCCACAGATGCACTCACAGTCTCTTTTTGTGTGCTTTTGTAGAAAGATCTGTCTGAATTTAAAACATTAACAAGGGAAGTGGGGGGAGAAGGCTTCTGGTAATCCTAACCAGCCACAAGTGACCAGAGAAAGCTTCCTGCATGAAAGTCACTTGCCTAGAGGTGGGGTTGGGTCATTGCTCGCCTGTACGGTCACCACCCCCCAGACAACATATGAATGCCAGATGGTTGGAACGGCTCCACTGAGAAACTGATGTTTTCATTGTTTGGAACTTGGTTTTGTAGCTTTCTCCATGCAGGGATTTGATTGCAGCATTTAGAAAGTTTGGAGAGTGTTCCCATAAATGATTCCACCCTTCGAATGTGAAGCCGGAGCGGGCTTATTAGTCGGTTTTTCCATTAGTATGTCATTCCCACTTTCTTACTCAGAGGTGGATAATGCAGACAAGGTTCATAAACAGAAAACTGCGTTTTGTGCTTCGGGATTTTTTTCCCCCATTTTGGGGAACTTGCTACTGAACAATGCTTCCCTCACTTTGTTCATGGAACGTTGACACACGAATTTTCATGGAAAAATTATAACACTAACAAAGTTAGGATTACATAGTTATGTGACTCTTTTGTGGGACTTTCTTGGATCCTAAATCGTTTTACACATTTTATATATATTAATATTGATACATCTCAGCATCACATCAGTGCTATGAGGTGAACATTATTATTTCTATTCTGACAAGCTAAGGTATAATGAGGTCAGGTTATATATATATACCTAAACCTAGGTAGGCAGTAAATGGTGAAACTGATTTTAGGCCAGATTCTGTGTTATTAAGCACCTTACCACACACTTAACTGTTCTAAGTGCCAACCAACCCATCTCACTGCAAGGGTACAATAGCAACAGTCTGTTCTCTGATACCTATCCAATTCCCCCCGCCCCCTCATTCTTTGAGACAGGGTCTCATGTAGCTCAGGTTGGCCTCATATTAACTATGTGACTGAGCATGACCTTGGACTTTTAATCCTCTTGCCAATGCCTCCCAGATCCTAGAATTACAAGCAGATGCTAGCATGCTCGGCTCCCTGGTCCTCATTGATGTGAATGATCTTGCTATCGTTGAGGACATATCTTGTCTACTGCAAGCCTGAGATACTAGCCCAGGGTGTCTAACCACCTGCCATTAAAACTAATATACTACTGAATAGTGGAAAACTATATTTGTGCATTCAAGCAACAAAGGTTTGATTTCCTATAATCTGACCCTTGGTAGCCTCCATTATGTCAGAGCACATGAGGGTCAGGAAGCACATTAAAAAAAAAAAGAAGAAGAAGTGGAATAGAAAGTCAGAGTTATGAAAAGCTGTAGTTAGGATGTGGTGAATACCATGATGTAACACACTACAGTGCACTAGGTCTTGACGGGTCAATGTACGCCTGTCCTCAAGTGACAGGACGTCGAGACATGCTACGTGCAGACAAGCATTTGAACTGTGACACTGCCAGACACTCCATAAGCAAGGGAGCAGTTAGAGGCTGTAGGGAATTGCCTAGTCAAAGGCTGGGGAGCTAGCTCAATGAAGGAAAGTGTTTCTCACCAAGCCCAACAACCTGAGTTCTAGCCCAGAGACCAGAGTTCAATCCCCAGAACCCACGTGATGAGAAAAGAGAACTGGCCTACACAAGCCATCTTCTGATTCCCATATGTATCCTGGGGGACCTGGGCCCATATGTCCAGTCCACATCTACACATTTAAGACGTAATTTTTAAAATTTAAGAAATTAATTATTTAAGTCACTATAAAATGACTGCACACCCTTCAACTTTGCAAGCAAATGAACTAGGTAGGAGCTTTCTTTCCCTCACCTGGCTCCCTTGCTCACAAGACCTCACAGCAGTGTGCCTTTACATCCTATTATTTCCTGTTTTCCAACTTTTGCCCCTGATGTAGGATGCGATCCTAACCATCCAGCACACAGGGTTCCTCATCACTTTGATTAATTAAATGAGCCAGGAATCTGCCTGGAGTCAAGCTCTAGAGAGGTGATCTTGGGACTTTTGCAGGCACTACTGAAAAGGGAAATAATTAGATTTCCTCTGGAACTGACACTGTGAGTCTGGAAGCTTACAATGCTAGAGACCCCCAAGAACAAGGACTTGGAAGGGGGAGTAAGTCAGCACTCTTGATATATTTAGACACCTGTATCAAGTTGCACCCACACTCCACCCCTGAACTTTCACAATTAAAAAGTCAACAAATGCCAACAAATTTCAGCTTTTTACATTCTTCCTTTCTATCAAAGAGTTATAAGAGGAAGGAACCATTTAAGAAGAGTTTGTGAGAGAAAAAGAGTGAAGCATTTGAAGAAGGTCCTAGAGAGAACAAGACAGGACTTTAGAATAGCCCTGGGCTGAGCTAATCTTTCAGGTCTTCAGACTAGAGGATCCACACTGCTCCTTTAGGAAAAATAACACCGAATTCACTTTAACAGCAAATCCTCGGGGTGGGTAGGAAATGACTCCAACAAATGATTCCAGCAATTAAAAGGCAAGTGAAGTTTTATGGTGGTTGCTAAGAGGGTCCACTTGTGTTGCTGTGTGACTTCAGAGGCTGACCTTTTGGCCCATGAGCCACAGATGGCTTCCAGTGCTTTGGAAAATGAGGCTGACCTGGATTTCCAGACCCAAGAGAGCAGAATCCAAGTAGTCACCAGAAACACTTTTTTCTCTTCTTCCCAAGTAGCCGAATTTTAGCTAGGCACATGGACACTCACCTGAAGCTTCCATTCTGCCAGACTATTTTGTAGCAGGTAGGGTCACGTGACTCATACTCATCGGCGGAAGCAAGAGGCATGGCCATCTCTGTGCTTTCTCTTTCTAGCTTCATCTAATTTCAACCAGCTAAATCAACACCCTGGGAATTGAAGAAGTAAGATCAAACAGTGTCCCCAAATGGCTATCTGAAGGCAGGAGAGCTATTCCCTGAATCTGGACTACTTAACAGTAGATTGTTACTTGGCCCAGGAAAGAAAAAAAAATATACACACACCTGAATTTGGGGGCTCTTTTTTCTCGCTGCCCGACACATACTCTAATACCTTTATTTTTAGCATCATGAAGCACAGCCTTGTCCATCTTCCCCTAATAAGTCATTTCCATCCCATAATTCCCTTAAACCACACCGTCTTAGATAGGGTTTCTGTTGCTATGAACAGACACCATTGGCCACAGCAACTCTTGTAAAGGAAAACACTGAATTGTGGCTTACAGTTCAAAGTGACAGTGGGGTATTATCATAACATATTATCATAACAGTGAGACGTGGCATGCAAGCAGATGTGGTGCTGGAGAAGGAGCTGAGAGTCCTACATCTTGACACAAAGGCAACAAAAAGTGGCCTGTCTTGCTGAGCGTGGCTTGAGCATATAGGAGACCTTAAAGCCTGCCTTTCAGTGAGATACTCCAACAACTCCAACAAGACCACACCTCCTCCAACAAGGTCACAGCTACTAATAGCGCTACTCCCTTTGTCCTTTGGATGCCATTTTAAAAAAGAAAGAAAGAAAGAAAGCAATCTACAGAGCCATTTTCTTTCAAACCATCACACATGCCGTGTCTCACTATGGTCTTTCAGACAACTTCTATCAGTGGCTGCAACAATCACTCAGTTACTTTCTCTCTGACAACCAAATTTGTTGGAGGGAGAAAGCTGTTTTTGGTTCCTGGCTGACCAGCTAGCTTAGACCCGAAATAATCACATAGAAACTGTATTATTTAAATCACTGCTTGGCCCATTAGCTCTAGCTTCTTATTGGATAACTCTTACATATTAATTTAACCTATCTCCATTAATCTGTGCATCACCACAAGACTGTGGCCTACCAGCAAAGTTTCAGCACATCTGTCTCTGGTAGCAGCTCCATGGCTTCTCTCTGACCCCACCTTCTTTCTCCTAGCATTCACTTTAGTTTTCCCTGCCTAGCTCTGTTCTTTCGCCCTATCACAGGCCAAGACAGTTTTTTTTATTCATTAACCAATAAAAGCAACACATATACAGAAGGACCTCCCACACCACAAACTGAAACTTTTATCAAACAATACTGAGAAAACATCTCTGCTCAGCGACTTTTTTAAGCAGGAGCCCCTGTGCTGTCAGATTGGATTTTATTCATTTCCAAAAAGCCTCCCTAGTTTGGATCTCATGAGGGCAATGTGGTGTCGTTCTCCGTCATCTGGAAGTCTTTCTCTGCTCCCCTAATCATTCTCATGGGATATTTCCAAACAAAATACTGCATTTTGTGCTGTAACTTTAGGTGCAACAAGTAGGAGGAAAGAAAATTGAAAAGCTGTTTCTCCATGAAGTAGATGAAATGTTTCTATTTTTCTTACCTTCAATATTGTGCACTGCTTCATGAACAAGAACGCCATTGTCTCCCCCAGCCAAAGTTAGAGAGTATCACTGTCCACTGTTCTCAGACTAGCTGCACCCTGCTGCTCTGCTCTCAACCCATGGAGAATCCTGGCTCTCTGAGAGCAGCAGGTAAGCCCACACACCTGTGATTCAATTCATATCCCAGTTTCTACTCACCCTGGTTACTGTTGTCAGTGGAATTCATCTATTTAAGTATGTCTTTAATTCAAATGACATGTTTTCTTCTCCATAACTTGAGCTTGCTTGGGACCCTTGAGGAACCTCAGGGCTCCTCTCTCTGTGTTCTTTATTCTTCCCTGTTTTTCTTGCATCTCCCCCCCTCTCTCTTCCTTTCTCTCTGTCTCTCTGTCTTTCTTTCCTTCTCCCTCCCCATCTCTCTTCTCTATCTCTCTCTGTCTCTGTCTGTTTCTGTCTGTGTCTCTCTTGGTCTCTCTATGTGTCTCTTTCTCTGTGTCTATGTTTCTTTCCCATTTCCCTCTGTCTCTCTCTGTCTCGATGTGTGTTTCTTTCTCTCTCTCTCTCTCTCTCTCTCTCTCTCTCTCTCTCTCTGTCATTATCTTAGTTCTTAAGAACGAGGATCTGGTTAGCCAAGTTTAGTCAGCTGGATAAAACCTTTTTGTTCCACATTTCCTCATGAGAAAGAATCCCCTCTGGTCACAGACTCCTCTCATCTCCACTGCCTCCAGTGTGGTGGCGTGACAGAAGGCTCTGCTGCAGAACTCTGGGATAGATGGAGAAGAATGTTTCTTAACCATGACATTGAGCAAAGCAAGTCTGATGGCTAACTTTTACACTCTCGTTCTCCCTTATCCATGCTTCTTATTGTCATTTTGTTGGGGAACATTGTTTGTTGCTGTAGTTATGATTTCTGCAATGCTAGGGATTGAACCCAGGGCCTCATGAATGCTAGGCAAATGCTCTACCACTGAACTGCATTCCCAACCTTTGATGACTTTACCTTCCATAGTTTAGGTTACCTCTAGACTATTCTCAATTATTTGGATAATATTATGCTATTTATATATCAATTATTAAAAATAATAATTCATAATTGCTTATAATATATCATAATGATTATTTAATTTATTGTTATTATTCTTAACCCCCTACTATATCTACCTTATCAATTAAACCTTGCCACAGTTGTGTATATAAAGGAGAAAACCCTACATAGGGTTTGGCGCTATCAGAGCACTGGAGATCTTGGGACACATCCCTGTAGATAAGGAGGACCATCATATTAATATGATGAATATACAATCCATGAAACTCATACTGTAAATATTTTTGCGTTTACTTTCAAGGTTCATTCGGCAAGCACAGCTCAGATAAACACAGTGGATGACTTCTAAAGTTAATGTTGAATTTCAAAATTCTACTACATGGAATTTTCCACCATAAACCACATACAGAAAACTGTCCAAGTTAAGGATAGAAGCCCACTCATGCTTAGTCACCATGGTAATTCCTTCCTGCTTCTCAGTGGCAACTGCATTTCCAATCAGGTGCCGGAATTCCAAGATTTGCCACGAGCAAAGGCTGTGTGTGTGAGTGGGTAGACTAAAGTCATTTAGTCACCTGAAGAACGGACATAAAAGCCATTTACAGACAATGCACTGAGTGGCTGGCATGTCCCTCAGCCTGATCTTCGCTTTAACTAAATGAGGCTCAGTTCACAATGACTGGAAAAAGTGCTACAAGGAAACTATTATTCGGATCTGGTTGTAGTCTGTACATCTTTTTCTTTTATTTTTTTAATTATCTAATTTTATCTTTTTATCTATCCATCTAGTTATTTATGTTGGGGAGTATTACTTGCCATTCTGTGTGTGTGTTTCTGGGTATCTGCTCTCTCTGTCCTTCTCTCTCTCTCTCTCATATCTATCTATCTATCTATCTATCTATCTATCTATCTATCATCTGTCTGTCTGTCTGTCTGTCTATCTATCTATGTATCTATCATCTATCTATGTATTCATCTATCTATCTATCATCTATCTGTCTGTCTATCTATCATCTCTCTCTCTCTCTCTCTCTCTCTCTCTCTCTCTCTCTCTGTCTGTATATCTATCTCTATCTGTCTGTCTATCTATTATCTATCTATCTATCTATCTATCTATCTATCTATCTATCTCTCTAATCAGTTCTCTCCTTCCACTCCATGGATCCATGGGATTGAATTCAGGTAGGCAGTTTTGGTGGCAGAGTGCTGAACTATCCGGCATCAGTCTGTATTTTTTATTGTTTATGACTTTCTCTTCCCCACCACCCTCTCCTGTCCCCTTTCTTTGGGGCTCTCTTCTACCCAACTCAAAGTCCTCCTTCCACTTTCACATTCTTCTCCATCTCTCCAGACTCCACCTGTTTGTCTCACTCTCCTGAAAAGAACATCCTTTCCTTCCTCTTTCCAGCTTAGGGAACTCCGCTGTGTACACACACATTTTCATCCATGCATCTGTTGGTGTATGTCTAGGCTGTTCCATGCTATGAATTAATAAACGTGGATGTAGCCTTTACATCTTTCAAAGAAGCAAGGTTCCTGGCCTAGCCGAAATGATTTTGTTTTATCTGGGACAGGAAGATGCTTTCATCTACCTTCTCTACACAAAGACGGGGAGTGGGTGTGTCCCACTGGATTTTTCTGTCACTTTAACAGAATTCCATAGCATGTTCCAAAGGCTGGGAAGTCTAAGTGCACAGCACCAACTTTTGCTGCCTCACAATGAGGCAAAGAAGTGACACACGGGATAGAAAGATTGGAGCTTACTTAGCCTTTTATCAGGCCCACTGACATCACAACCAAACCCATTTGGCTAAAATCACACAGATCTGCTAGTGAGGGTGGAGCTCTCATAACCTAGTTTCTTCATAAGTGTCCCACCTCTTAATACTGTTTTAACAGCAACCAAATGTCAGCACGAGGAAAGGACAAGGCAGATAAGAAGCCTGCCAAAGGACACTTAATGTGACTCAACAAGACTGTGAAGAAAGCCCAAGTCAACTACTTATGCTGGTCATTCTAACCCTTCCTAAACAAGTGCACAGACAGGGAGACCTCACTAGAAGAGCCCCGGCCACCAGGAAGAGGGACACTGAGTGTAAAACAAGAGAAAATGGTCCCAGAAGGATAATGTAATGGAGAAAACCAAGTAGGACTTGGAAAACATTCCAACTAGTGTTTCCCAGGAGATTTAAAAGATAATTAGAAGTTCCAATAAAAATGAGCTTCCATTAGGATGTAGTAGCAAGTAGGAAATGGATAGTAATGATGGATTCTCATAGATTTGAAATATTATTGCTAAAATATGAAAACAAAACTGATTGCAAAATGGACCCTGCAGAAAACCAAACTAATAGGCTATGTGTATTACTTCATGTCTCGGACACAGTGTAACCTGTGCTGTCATGGGGTTGCAGCCAGTACATTAGACAACCTGGGTTGAAATCATAGCCCGTTTCCCTTTGGCTGTTGAGTTTGTGCTGTCTCAGGCAGTCTTTCTAAAGGGCCATGCTAGGAGGCCAAGATGTCCTCACTGATTATTTGAGTTTGCATTGCCTCTTTTATTAAATTGCAATGAGTATTAAACGGTGCCTTAAACATTTGCAAAATTCTGAGTGTCTGATTTATAATCCTCACGTTTGTAGTTGTAGGGCAAAGGGCAATGAAAAAATCTAGAAAAGGGGTTGGGGAAACAGGACCCTGGAGCTCCGGTGCAGCTCTTCTAGACCTACGAGAAGCCAGGGTTAGACATGCTCAAAGTGTGAGCCCAGCAAAGCCACAGAGGTATGACACAGCACTTCCACAGAGGAGTGGCTAGGTAGATGGAAGGCTCTTCACCCCTTGGGTGAGCCACACAGAGAATCAGTTGTTCCCGTGTACCTTCGCAGGGGTACTGAGTAGATTAGCAGTAAATACCACTGTTAAAACAAAGTGTCTCTGAAGGCAAAGACATCTCCCCTTGTTCCATTCAGGTGGTAGGATGTGCACACCAAGTTCTACTAGTCAATTCATCCATTCCGGAAGTTAAAGGCCATTTTTCAGTCTCTCTTAAGACTCAGTTTTTGGTTTGTCCTGCTGTGGTTTTGTAGATGCTTTAGGGAGGCATTGTGTGAGTCTGCTTTGTGCAGACTTTTAGAAGCGAGTAGCCTGGTTATCAGCATCTAACAACAACAACAACAACAAAAAATGGTGTTGGGATTACCCCAACACCATCCACAATCCCCCTCCCTCTATTTCTCCACAATTCATTTCTCCATTACCATGCACTAAGTTTTATTCCTTGACTCATTCAGCTCACCATGTGAAGCCAGGACCGAGTCCAGGGCACTGCACATATGAGTGATGGGGAACCTTGTTAGCCAATAGCTAGCCTGGTTATTTCAACAAATGACGCATGCTATGACTGATCTGCATCTCCAGACCCCATGTCTACATTGGGAAACAGGACTGATCAAGAGACTTGAGCACCTAGATACAACTTTCAACCACTTTAATCAAGGCCTTAGCTAGAAGCCAGTGTGTTCTTATTTCTTCTTTTGCCCCAGTCTTCTGCTTGACTTCTTTGGGCAAACCTGCACACTGAACCACTTAAGGGACCTGTCCGTCCTCACCTCCCTTCCTCCCACTATTTAGTGTCACTTCTACCTGTCACCTCCCTGTCCCCATTCCCTCTGAAGCCCAGATCCCCTCTGCTCTCAAGATGCCATGCTATGCTATGTAACCCATCTACAGCCAGCCTCTCCCAGCCCACAAACCTGCTTTATTTTCAACTCTAGCATGTCTCGGTAAGTTCTCTCTTGTTAAAATGCAGACTCCCAGGCCTCACTGTAGCCCCAACAAATCAGCAGTTTTGGTAGATCCTGAACTCCGTATTTGGCAAGCCTTCTGAAGGAAGACTCGGAAGCACGTTTACTTTTAAGAACCACTGACCTATTAGGTAAGGCTCCTTCTTCCTGTCAATTCTTCACTTTAGCTGCTTCCATTTTTATTTTCCATCCTTCCCTTCTTCCTTTCTTGAAATTTAATGGACCACCCTGGACTCACTTTCAAGTTTCTGGTCCTTTCTTTTTCCTTGTGTCTCTTCCTTCTCCTCCTCTTCTCCCTCCTCCTTAGCCTCCTCCTCTCCCTCCTTCCTTTCCTCCACACTCCCTTCCATTCTCATTATCCTCCCCCCCCCCTTGGTATCTCAGGTCATCCAGGAGTATTACACATAACTGATCTTCTTCATTTCTGAAACAGGAGGGAAGGAGAGGCAGGGGACTGGCTTGCGCTGGACAGAGCGTCCCCCGAGGTTTGGACACGTCGACTGAGGAGCACAGAGCCAGGAAACCCCAGAGTAAGCACAGCTGGCTGGCGTCTGCCAAGCTCCCCCTTCTTTGACTCAGAGAGAAACAAGCTGCACCCCTGCTCCTGCTGTCCATTTCCGTTGTCTGGAATGTATAACAAAGGGGGCTCTACGCGCTGACAGAGCATCGCCTACTTTCTCCTTCACTGAATTTTACTGACTTGGTGTCTTCCAGGAAACCTTCCCCCTACAGAACTTCCATGGAAAGGGCTTAATTGTTCCATGTGACATTCAAGTCGTGCGAGCAGACGAAGAAATTTCTTCCAAACTCTCTAGGTGCAGAAGTCGGGAGACAGGCAGAGACCGTGGGGGTCATTTTATTAAAACAGAAAGTTCAAAGAAGACTGTTTAGAAGTTTATTGCTTTTTATTACAATCTACAGCTACTAAAAAGTTGCATATTAATTGGATTATAGGAAATGAAACTACACCCAAACTGTATCCCCAGAGTCTATTGTTTGGAGAAAACTTAGTAAAATTTTGGGCCACTAATGGATTCTGTTTGCTATACAACTAACTGCTGATCTTACTTTGCCACATTTTGTAAGTTAAGGTTGGCCAAAAATTTTGGGGCACTTGCCTGTGATTCCAGAATCTGGAGGTAGAAGCAGGAGGATCAGGAGTTCAGAATCAAACTTGGCTATATTGCAAGTTCAAGGACAGCCTGGGCTATATGATACCCTGTTTAAAATAAGAATAATAAAACAGGAAAGAAGAAATCAATTTCCCTTAAAGTTGAAGCATTTTAACTTGATGAATGTTTTGTTTAAAAGATTGGAAAATATAAATTTCATAAGCATGCTTCCATTGAATGAGAAAACACACACACAACACATAAGCTAACTAATAAGCACCACAGCTTATTTTAAGAAAAATTGTGGCAAGTGAATTTTAAAAATGCTAATTTGATCTGGAGAGTGGTGCATGCCTTTGATCCCAGGATTCAGGAAGCTGAAGCAGGTGGACCTCTGTGAGAGCGAGGCCAGCCAGGTCTACAGAGTGAGTTCCAAGACAGCCAGGACTGTTACACAGAGAAATCATGCTTGAAAAACAAAAACAAAATGCTAGTTTGTTCTAGAGTCTTCTCTGATCCCTAGGCTTCGTGGCCCAAGAAGGGGTACTCTTTTCATTTGAGAGGGAACATATCTTCACCAGTATAGTCACCAGCTGTTTTGGAAAACAAACTGTTTTATTTTAAAAAGAGTTCAGCGAGACATGTTTGGTCTGCTGAACTTAAATAATTCATGGACAGATAGCTTCCCAAGATATGGGGGAAAGAAAATGCAAGGGGACCCCCACTGAGAATCATCTTCCAGGGACTGCCTTGAAGCCTGCTCTTCTCATCAAGGTCTGCCAAACCGGAGGTGCTGAAACCGTCAGCCCAGGAACCTTCGCGGCCCCACTGTCGGGGAGAGGCTTCCCAGAAGGCCTGTCTGGTTCCTTCTCATTATGATTCTCCCTCACTCTCAGAACAACGCTTTGCCTGTACAAAACGCTGTTAGGAGACACGGTGAGTTGAGGATAGCAATGGGGAAGATTGTGACTATGAGAAAAAAGAAGAGCACAGGAGAGAAAGGGCCAACCGCGGGCTAGCTTCGATATGCCTATCCCAAGTACGATAAACATCTCCTTCCCATTAGCCGCTGGCTGGCAGTACTTCTACGTAAGGGAAATAGAAGACCTTCCCAGGCTTCAGAAAGGTGAGCCCAAGATCAAAGAGGCCAGGATGGACGTTCCTTGACTGGATTTCTATCAACACAGATGGAAAACTCACTTAAAAAAATACAAATAAATATACTCACAAATAAAAATAAGCCTCTAGGTTTTAAGACTTCTGGCCTGTGTTAGACAGAACATAAGGAGCCAATTAAATTGCTCTTCCCTTCTTGTTTATTCTAAATGATACGTCTTTCCCCTCTCTGATTAGACCAGCATTGTGTGCCCTGTGCCAGGGGTCTGTCCCTTCACTTGGTTAAAATCCTTTCTCCAGAGCACAGAAATTGGAAAAACACAGAAAATCTGCACTGTATCACATTTAGAAAAAACAGCTAAATATCCATCTCCGGTAGATAATATTTTCTTTTGCCCCCAAAAGACTTTGGCAGTCGGTCGTCAGGGCCCACGTGTCTGTGAGCCGAGGTACTCAGTCATCTACAATGATTCCCGTTTGCATTCGCTTTGCCCCCGCCTCCTGCGCATAGAATAGGTTACGTTCTTCATAGTATGCTTTTAGTTTACTTTTTGCAGGCTTACGCCCTTGGGTCAGCTCGGAAAGGATGAAAACTAGGCGTAAAGCCTTGTTGTGAAATAGTGACTCAACAGTGACATCAGCCTTTCCTGTTGCTAATTGAGAGCACAGCTCAGCCTGCCTGTTTCCCATCTGCCCTTTGGGGATCATCCACCCCAGGAAGGGCTCTCTGAATCATGTCTGCACATCAGAAAATCTACATTTTCTGTTTCTGGGGTGTAGTCTCAGAAGCAGGGTGAACCTTCCACGCTGGAAAGAGCTACCAGTAAGTTCGTAAAACCACAAGTCGTGTGGCGATTGGCTTGTAATCATCCTTGCACGTGTTATAGGAGGAGGGAAAAGAAAACGAGGAAGAAAGGCGTTTGATCCAGTGTCTTCTTACATCTGTCCAGCATGACTAAGACAGCCCGCGAGTGTCAGAGTGTTTAGGTAAGCATATAATCCCCCCAAACAACAGACTCTGAAGCTTCAGTTCCCCCAAGAATTCCCAAATGTGAGCTCTGGGATCCATCACTGCCTTGTGAACACCCAGCTGGTCATCTCAGGAAATGAATGACATGAATATTATCTCAAAAAAAAATAAAATAAAAAATAAAAACCATTTTTCATCCCGTATCCACAATAAGCCAAAGCCTTGGTTGGCTCTGATGTGCTCCGTGCCCACTACCTTACTAGAGCGTGCTACTGCACAGAGTTTGTGTGTGTAGCTCATCATCAGATTGGATCACAAGCCCACAGTTGTAGCTGGTGGGGTCATTCGCCTTTCTAGCTCCACACCGTGGATGATTTCTACTAGTTTCCAGGAGGCAGAAAGGAATTCTCACCTCCATGGGAACAGCATAGTTGCCTAGAATTGCTGGGTGTATTCAGGTTTGCCTACTAGGGGCCATTCATATTTGAGTAGCTTATAAAGGGTGAAAGACTAAATCTAGCCAAACTTCTAGTTCAAAGTCATCCTCGGCTATGGAGCAGTTTTGAGGCCAGCCTGAGCTACATGAGTAATCTCTAAACCATAACGCACTATTAAAGGAATAGCATATAGTTCTTTTCTTTTATTGAAAATGGAATTTTTTCATACACTATATTCCGACTGTGGTTCCCTCCCTTAGCTCTTCCCAGATCCTTCCCGCCTCACCTCTCATCCAAATCCACACCCTTTCTTTCTCTCTCCTTAGAAAACAAACAGGCATCTAAAAATTAATAATAAGATAAAACAAAATCAAACCAGAATAGGACAAAACAAACAGAAGAAAGAGCCAAAGAAAAAGCACAAGAAACACATATAGATGTAGAAGCACACATTTGTACACACAGAAATTCTATAAAAAATGGAAGCCATAATAAATATGCAAAAGACCTGTAAGGTGGGGGCCGGGGGAGGCTGGACAAAGCATTTTGAGACCACAGTTAAGAGCCAGGGTGGTTACGTGTCTAGTTCATTACAGGCACGGTTTCAGTTTCATTCACAGTGAGCCCTTGGAAAGGAGGGCTTTCTCTCTGTGTGTCTCAAACACAGGGAAAGAGGAACTCAAAAGGCTCATTGGCCAGAGTCACACAGAACAAGGCAGTGACAAAACCAGGATTTGAATTTCTGTCTAACAGGTTTCAAAGCTAGTGCCTCCCGTGACCAGAAACATGTAAAAGGATCATGCTTGGTATTGAGTTCTCAGCGTGTTTTTCCCACCTCCAAAGTCCCTTCTAGGCTTAAAAATGAAGATTCTATGGTAAACAAGCCTCCTCTTTATTGCTCAAATCACAGCTGGCAAAATCTGAATCACCCACCTTTAGTTTTCACCAAGCTTCTCCAGTGTACAGCATCTTTCCATCTTTCTTCATAGACCCCTTGCTGCCCTCTTATTCCAGTCACCCTACATTCGTTCCCGGCTTTGACTTTGACGAGGGTATGTCCTCCTTATCCCAGTTCCCGTTCTAACCCTAGTCTTGTATGTAAGTGCTCTTGCAATTTTAGCTTTCCTTAGAGGCCTTTTCAGAGAAAGTTAGATAAGGATAGTTATTCCTTGACTGTTCACCCACATATTATTCTCTATAATTATCCTCTATAATTATTATGCTACGTAGGTTTGCATTTTCATTGAACATAGTTTATATAATATATAATTTGCGCAAAATACATATATACCATAAGAGCCATCTTCTGTTTGCACTGTGTCTATGGCATTGCTATCTTCTGGAGCTGATGGTTCAAGAATGTTTATAATTTTAAATTGTGGTAATTTGAATGGTAATGTCATGTCTCCCATAGACGCATCTATTTAAATACTGAGTTCCATGTTGGTGGAACTGTTTGGGAAGGATTCGGAGTCAAGCCCACAACATTCCTAGTTAGCATTCTGCTTCTTGTTTGTGGATGAGAATGGAAGCTCTCAGCAATTGCTCCAGCACCACACAATGTTTGTCTGCCCACCACTATGTACCTGCCATGATGATCATGGAGTCTAATCCTTTGGAAGAATGAACCCCAAATTAAACTCTTTCTTTTATGAGTTGCCTCAGTCATGGTGTTTGGTCAGGGCAAGAGAAAAGTAGCTAAGACAATTGCTATTTCTCAGACTTAAGCAGACTTCTACCTGTTCGTATTTCCTTAACACATAATACTATATTCTTTTTCATGCAATAATATAAAGTTTATCATTTTTGTATGACAGAAGTTTACTTTTAGTAACATGTCAAAGAATACTTTGAAAAGCTCCTTTAGCAGTGGACTAAAGTTGGGGAATTAAAATAAACAAACAAAAATGATGTTTAGACCATTTCATACACAAAATAAGCACAGAGCCTGGCCTAGCAGTGCAAGTCTGTAGTCACAAATACTCAGAAAGAATGAGGCAGGAGAATCACAGATTCAGTCCAACCTGGATTACAGAGTGAATTCAAGGCCAACCTGGGCAATTAGTGAGACCGTGTCTCAAATGAATGGTTGTAACGGGGTGGTTGAGTGCTTGTCTAGTGCAAGCCAGGCCCTGGATTCAGATCACCAGCAGCTGCTCAGAACCAATGATTCTCAAACTAGCTGCACATTAAAATTCCTTGACACACCTTAAAACAATATCAGTTCTTAGATCCTAACCAGAGAAATGCTGACTAGAGTTTTTTTCTAGGTAGGACTTGAACTTTTTTTTTTCAAGTGATCCCAGGGTCTTCTGACAGAGGATCCCTGCCCTAAGGGTTCCTGAGGCCACAAACAAAGACACAGAGTCATTGCCAGTCCCGCATACTCACATTTTAACTAGGCAAAGTGCACAGATATTTCCAATTCTGCATACTCACACCTTAACCTGATATGGGACAATGGTTTTACCCTGCAAAAATTTATTTCTTGTACTTGTTTAATAAAATGTGGATTGGCCAGTAGCCAGGCAGGAAGTAGAGGGGGGCCAATAATAGCAGGGAAGAGGAATTCTGGGAAGAGGAAAGACTCAGTCTGCAGTTGTTACCCAGACACAGAGGACACAGGATGTGACCGTCTCACTGAAAAAGGTACCAAGTCATGTGGCTAACACAGACAAGAATTATGGGCTAATATAGGTTATAAGAGTTAATAAGAAACTTGAGATAATAGGCCAAACAGTTTATAGTTAATGTAGGTCTCTGTGTGTTTCTTTGGGACTGAACTATTGTGGTACCTGGCAGGACAGAAACCTCAGTCAACACTAACCAACCAAGAAAGTGTGTCTTCAAAAGCTTATTTGGTCCCAGCAAAAAGTCTAGAGAAGGGATTTTCATCTTAAAAAAAAAAAAAAGAGAAGGAACTGTCTCTCCCAGCTAGGAAGCATTCTCCATCAGAGAGGTAATTGGCTTCCATTATTGGCCTCCTGACAATATCAAACTGAAATCTCAGACCCAAATACAGGGCCATTTCCATAAAATTCCATTGAAGGCTAAATTTCATTTGTTATCAAATTTCAACATTTTGTATATGAGCTCCATTTTACTTGTTTCTACAGTCTAAATATCTTTCGGAAGTAAGGACCCACAGTATCTCTCTGCAAAAAGTCTTCATTAGTTCCCAGATGTCAGCCATCTTGGCTGTTCAACTACTCTTAAGTAGTTCACAACCAGATCATACGTAATAGCTCCTCTGCCACTGCTGTTTTGAACACACCACGCTGCAGCTCGCACCCTGATCACTACTACCTCTGGACCCCAAAACAGCACAGTCACACATGTTCATGGGTACTGAGGATTTCTGTCTTTCTCTTCTGGTCTCGACTGCTTGAGTTACTACCTCAAAATTCAAGGAACAAGGGAGGTATTCCTGTTTGATTGGCTGACCCTAAGTTGTGTATCCATTTCTTAGCTTTAAGGGAATCTGGAAAAAGAAAGAAAGAACCACAAGTTTGACCTTATGAAGCAGGAATCAGTCTAGTCCTCTGCCAAAACTCAGACACGATGCTATTTCCAAAATAAAGGTTAGCTTTAAATTGGACAGCCCCAGCATAGTAAATATTTCCTATAAATCTGGTTAAAATTATTATTGAAAAAAGAAAAAAAAAGAAGGATATTAAGAGAATCATTGTCCTATCTAGTAAAAAGAGAAGTCATTTCTAGAATTCAGAATCACTTTCAGGAAGGTTTACAATTTATAATAAGACACTGATCATGTGACTTCGTTTAATATTTTAATTCTAAATATCAAAGAACTAGTGAGTTGTTAAGATATTTGAAATTAAAAAATTAAATTTCTTTCTCATACTAAAAGCTGTCTGGTATGGAAGATGGAAAAGATGAAGATGTCTGATATGGGAGTATCTCCAAAGTCTAGGTTATTCAGGTTGGAATAGCACCATGAATTTCTAGGAATGTTCTTTATAAGAGAATTATTACTTCACTGTTTGGGAAATACTGTACTTTCTGAAATCATGCCCTTTCTCCCGTGTCCAGTGGACAATTGTGAAAACACATACACACTCATACACACACGCACACCTAACTTAGTAAGAAGAACGGATAATTTGCAGTGATAGTTTGTCATTTAGATTTCAGAATCTAGAAAGGCAACATTTTTTTGAGAATGCAAAATCTATAACTCTATAATGAGGGCGACTTTTTGCAAGAATCGGAAGGACTTTATGCTATAGAAAGCTCAACCTTATCTCTCGTCTCCAGCCCAATATTGGATTATTTGTAATGGACTTTCCCCAACAGAAATGTTTGCTACCAACACATACACACACACACACACACACACACACACACACACACACACAGAGAGAGAGAGAGAGAGAGAGAGAGACAGAGACAGAGAGAGAGAGAGAGACAGAGACAGAGAGACAGAGAGGCACACAGAGAGATGCACAGACACACATATGCATTCACACAACTGCTAGAAGCTTTGAACTGACAATGCTTTAATCAGGAATCAAAGCTGCCCCTACTGATAGCATCCTTTCGTGAGAACTTTCGTCAGAACATTTGCTGAGCACTTAGCCTAGAAAGGGAAGCCAAAGCCCTAGATGACGTCACAGACGACTCCTCTTTCTTAGGTAACAACCTTGTGACCTTTCCTCCCTGTTAATGCTATCCTTGTAACACAACATCCCTTCCTCCACTGGTTCATGCTTCTCTCCCAGATCCAACCAATGCATAGGACAGGCAAGGTTCTCAAATTTGCCCTTAGCTGTGTTGTGCTCTTTTCGTGTTTCTGTTCACACGAGCTTATTAATCTCTAGAATTTGGTTTGAAAGAATTGACAGGTACCAAAACAAACAAACAACAACAATACACCAGGGGAAAATATTTTTTCATGTTCCAGTAGGATGGAAAAGAGACCTTAAGACTATGTCTAGAAATGTCACAATTTGAAAGTCTCCCAACAGTGTTAACGTGAGGTTGTTTCTAGTTTTTGCTATTCCTTCGGGATTCCATCTCTATTGCCCTAAATAAACAGAATTTAGAGACTTTTGAAAACTAATATTATTTTCTCCTACCCTTAGATGAAGAAGGAGAAGGGAAAAAGGAAAAGATCTGAACCTGTCTCTCTCAGTCTTTGTCAATTTTTTTTTCTTTTTCTTTTTTTTTCCTTTTAAACTCACTTCCTCCTTTTGCCCAAAGCTCCAAGGGACTTCATTACCAAAAGCAAAAGCTACTCAAAAGGGGGAGAACAACAGACTATGGCTCGCCCAATCCCAACAGATATGTCTGCAATACAATTGCTGCACCTAATAGTCAAGGAGCATCACAGAAGAGTGGGTGGTAGGATTTTAAGAGCCAGAGGACTAGCAAGCCCGCTGTGAGGTTGTGCCTTCTAGCCGTGATATGGAAGTTACATGCGTGCAATCTCAAAACGGCTGCCTAAACAAAACCTGAATGATCCCCACACTGGTTAACAGACACCTAACATAGAGGGGAGAAATCTCATGGGACCCCACCCATAGATGAAGAGATCCAAGAAATTAACAGCTTCTGAGAGAGAGAAAATTCGTCTTCCTCAGGGATGTGCCCCCTGGTTAGTTGTTGAACACTGAGTTGCCAACCCAAGTGGTTAGCAAGCCATACTGGATGAATCCAGCAGGCTATATTTATATATTTATTTGTTTATATATATATATATATATATATATATATATATATATATATACATAACAACAATGATTAAAGAAGAGGAGGCTGTAAATTTGGGAGAGAGCATGGGTAGACATGGAAGAGGTAGGAGGGAGGAGGAGAGGGAAATGATCTAATTATATTCATTCATTTTTTTCAAATAAAAAAAGTAACTTTAATGATATCTCAACTGGAAGGGACTATCCATCCATCTATACACTCCACTCTGGCCTAGGGTGGGAAACTATAATAATTGATAGTGCCGTCTAAGAAAAAAAAAATGGGAAGCGCCTCAGAGAATGCCTTGAGCTGTCCATACTAGGAAAACTGTGTGGGACTAGCGGGCAGAAAGAGGCAACTGAGAAAGAGGTTTGCCCATCCTGAAATCAACAGCAGAGCTGTGGAAACTTGTCTCCAGGGGAAACTTTGAGAGCTGTGAGTTACGTTTTGGCTGCACCATTTTGGGGAATACTTGGGCAAAATACAGAAACAATTCATTGAATTAAAGTAGTATTGGGACAACTGAGTCAAGCAAAGGCAATTTCTAGAGGCATGGCTCTCATGACCTCAGTCGTAGGGGCAGAAACTCAGATTACACATGGCCGACAGAATCTCTAAAAGAGCCAGAGTTGAGTGGATCCTGAACCACGATGAGATCAGATGGAAAACGGCCATCCTGTGGGTCTCCAGAGTCCTCAGCCGGTTCTCTGTGACCTCTTTAGAGAAGGTGATGGCCGAGCAATGACTCAGATGACTGAATGCTACTATTGGGTAGATACTCTGCTGGACTCCAGCGAAGTCTGATGTCACTTGTCATACCAACCATCATTTCTAGAAGGATCCAGTTCAAAAGAAGTCTACAGGGATAGTGTAATCTCCCCATCCCAGTGTCCTAGAGTGTGTGGAGGCAGTGAATCGGAACGCCTTAGGATAACTCTCACCTAGCAGTAGTTAATGAGGTAAGGGTCAATGCCAAAACAGACCAAACATCTGGACAAATATTTTAAATTGATAAATACCCTGTGGCCTGCTTCGACTCCAGTGGAGACCTGTGAAGGCTAAGCTGCCATATGTGATCAGTAGGAACTCTTTGGGTTTTGTGAAAGAATTTTGGCAAGAGCTCTTTGAACCATGTGCTCCCTGAAAAGATCTAGGGAAACTCCTTTGGCCCAGATTTCTAAGAATCTAGATAAGATTGTGTGCTGGCTGGTTTTTATGTCAACTTGACATGAACTAGAACCATCTGGGAAGAAGGAATCGTAATTGAGAAAATGCCTCCAGAGGACTGGCCCATAGACAAGTCTGTGAAGCATTTTCTTGATTGGTGATTGATGTGGCAGTGCCATTCCTGGTCCTGGACAGTATAAGGAGGTGGTCCTGGATGATATAGGGAAGCAGGCTGAGCAAACTGTGCGGAGAAAGTTGGTAAGTAGCACTCCTCCATGACTTCTGCTTCAGCTGCTGTTGCTAGGTTACTGCCCTGAGGCCCTGCCCTGGGTTCCTTCGATGACAGAGTCTGGTGTAGAGTGTCAATGAAATAAGCCCCTTCCTTCCCAAGTTGCTTTAGGTCATGGTGTTTTATCATGGCAATAGAAACCCTAAGTATGACAAGTTGTGAATATTGTCATTGTAGCAAAGGGGTAAATTTTATAGAAAAAAAAGATTATTTTATGCATGCAGTTTTCATTTGAACAATTATTAACAACTTAGTTTGTATCAAGATTGGCATTTGCGGTACATATAGCTTCCCAATAGTTTTATGTTCAAGCTAAATTCACCTCCAAGCCTTCTTTGTCTAGTGTATTTATTTACTTAGCTACACCGATTTCTAGCAAAGATACCGCCACATAATTTTCCTATTGAATTTGTTATCATCAGTGGATTTATTGCACAGCTTCATTCCTAAGGCAAATTACCTATGACACAATGGGTGAAATAAGATGAGGTCTTCTAACATTGACTTTTATACGAGTTTGGAAAAGTGAGCTTTCAAAACGCCTTTCTATTGATTCAAAATGAAGTCTGCTTTATTATTATCAAATTATTACAAAATTTTCAGTGTGTTGTTTAATGCATTTTGATTACTATAAGGGTGATTTGATAATAGTGCTTCCCAATGGGGTTGCTCCCAGGATTAGTGAGATGGCGGGTAAATGACACTAACAAAAACAGAAGAACTGCCCAGTGCAGTTGACTTCTGAGACCTCTGGCTGGTAAACCCTTTGTGGCTTTTCTGTTTCCTCTTTGTCCTCTTGTTAGACTGTCACTAGCAAAATTTATTATTTGGCTCCCTAAAGACCCTACACATAGTGTTGTTCCCTAAACCCCTTGTTACCCTCACAATTTCTCCCAATACTTGCTATCTACCATAATGAACATCATTTCCACAAGCTCCTTCTGGACTCCATCCTGCATCCTTCTCTGCTGGTTGCATATCCTTCTCAGTAACCTTTCTGTCCCTCTTATGGGTGAATCTTTGGCCAGTGCCCAGCGTCAGCCTACCTTAAATAGCATCTCTTGTTCTGACCTACCACACCTTCAATGCTTTCTCTGTAGTTCAATTTTCAGAGTACAAAGGGGGAATGGAAGGAGGAAGTGAGGGGTTGTTAGGAGGGAAATAAGGTTAAAAAAAAGGGAAAGAGAGAATGTGTGTATATGTCAGAAACTGAGAGACACACAGAGAGAAACAGTGATGAAGAAACAGAGAGAGAGACAGAGAGAGGGAGAAAGACACAAAGAAAAGGAAAGATGGAGAAGGAGGAAGCCTTTTAGTACTTAAGAGTCTTGAAGAAAAATTAAAGAACTAGGGGCTGGGGAATTGGTTCCATGAGTTAGAGCACTGTGAGGCCTTAACTTCTAGTCACACAGCACCCATAAAACACACAAAAAACTGAGCATGGAGATCAGACCACAATAAAGACCAGAAGCCATGGGTCACAACAGAAAATATTCCACTCACAGAACTCTCAGACTTGGGCCCATCAGGAGTGCTCCTCTCCTGAACGGGTTTTCTTGTGTGAAAATGAACTTCTGCCCAGTCACTCCCCCCAAATTATCAGTGAAAAAGAATTCTAGCTCAACCAAGACAAAATTGACCTTTCCACACTGAGGAATGTCTGTTTGGGAATATTATTTTAACGAGGCAAAGATGAGTTACATTTGTTTGTAATGCAGGATGTTACTCTAACTGTGTAACAGTGTTATATTTGTGTATGCTGCCTTTGTTTTAATGATGTAAGGATGTGTGTTTAATTCTGTAAAGATGTGTTGCACTTCTTTTACCTTGCCTGCCAAAGGTCTAATAAAAAACGGAACGGCCAAGAGTTAGGCTGGAGAGGGATAGATGGGGCTGGTACGCAGAGAGAATGAACAGGAGAGAAAATGAGAAGAGAAAAAGCAAACAAAAGAGAAAGAAAGGGACATGCCTGGGGCCAGAATCCTGGTAGCCGCCAGCCGGCCAGACACTGGAGACAGCAGGAAAGTAAGACATACAGAAAGAATGAAAGGTAAAAAACCCTGAGGCCAAATGTAGATAAAGAGAAATAGATTAAAGTAAGAACTAAGCTAAGGCTGAGCATTCAAAACTAATAATAAGTCTCTGTGTCATGATTTGGGAGCTGGTTGGTGGGCTAAAAGAAAAAGACCTGTTTAAATACCCTAGGGCCAGTTTGTTCTACTGAAGTGGAGCTCAAGGTAGTGCCCCAGGTTCAGTGTTTCCATTTCTTCCAGGTGCAAACCTCTCCCTGGATGTTTTTGGGAGGGGGCAATGGCGAGACCTTGAGTTTCAAGGATATTCTTATGACTCCATTACAAAATGGCCAGCAGGACTTGATGGCTGGGCTCGCAGCAATACAGGGTACTGTGCAGGAGGTACGTACAGGAGTGCATTTTGTAGTAGTCTCTGCTACAGTCTGAAATAAAGAGCACTGAAGTCTCTCTCTCTCTCTCTCTTTTGCATACACACACACACACACTCACACACACTCACACACACA
This sequence comes from Myodes glareolus, assembly GCF_982192425.1. Taxonomy (NCBI): domain Eukaryota; kingdom Metazoa; phylum Chordata; class Mammalia; order Rodentia; family Cricetidae; genus Myodes; species Myodes glareolus. The sequence continues at coordinate 17,669,028 of NC_142041.1, read as the reverse complement.
CGCTGAGTGTGGTCCCACAAACTTGTCAGTCCTGTGCAGTGAATGAGGCAGAGAGAGAAAGAGCAGGGCACCAGATGTCCTCCCCAACCACTGCACAACCATGGATATGCAAACCTGCACCTCCATGCATGTACCATGGCCTATACCACACAACACAAAATAAGTAAAACTAAGAAATGGAGGGGTACTGGAGAGATGGCTCAGCGGTTAAGAGCACCAACTGCTCTTGTAGAGGTCCTGAGTTCAATTCCCAGCAACCACATGGTGGCTCACGACCATTCATGATGGGATCCTGATCTGGCATGCAGGTGTACATGCAGATAGAGCACTCATACACATAAAATAAAATAAACAATTTTTTAAAACAATTAAGAAATATAGAACTGGGTCTGCACTCCTATCACTAGGCAAGGACAAGGAGAATCAAGTCCAAGGCCTGCTTGGTTCCACGTCTCAAATAAAACAAGAGAGAGAGGAAGGGTAGGGGGAGAAGGGGAAGAGAATAAAAATATAATTAAAATGGGAGAGGATCTAACAAATACCTCGTTATGGTTAGGAGTTAAAGCAGAGGCCAAGGAGACTCTGGGAAGTCTGTCCACCCTCCGCTCACTCCAGGCCTTTCCCCATCTGGCCAATATGAAGCAGCGTGTTTTGACTTCTATGTGGTGACTCATATTTCATTTTAACTTAATCTTTAATGAATGAAATTGTCATCATTTCCTTCTAATAGACTTTGAAAATGAAACTTACATGCTCAGAGCTAAAGTGTCTCAGATGGCCTGACCACAGGACCAAGTCTTTTGACCACTGAGCTCCCTCAGAGACCAGTCCAAAGGAAGGAAACATCTAGTCTACCAGTTCTTTCTGAGACTTGCACAGCAATTCTCTTGCTGATACATTTTAAGGACCGAGGGGTGAGGAGGGGCAAGGATCTGACTAAAGTCGTATTTGTGTGTTTTTTTCCACACACCAGCATCCTCCATAATCCTGATAAGGAACACATAATAGCAACTGCTGCTTTCAAGAAACTTCCCTTACATCGCTACATTTAGCACAATCCTTTCAAGGCACAAAATGATCTCCATCTTATAATGGAGATGACAATGGTCCAGTGACTGAGTCACGTGGGTGGGCTTCAACCGGTATCTCAGAGGTTGCCCAAAGCCCTCATTGTACCCACACTACTGTCTTCTAATTGGTTTGTTTTGTTATTGTTGCTGTTCTGACTTAGTTTTGTTGTGGTGTTTGTTTGTTTGGTTTTTTGTTTATTTGTTTTGGTCTGTTTTGTTTTTGTTTTTCCTTAGAAAAAGAAACATGTATTACAACTCTCATGCCTGTGGCCCTCTAATTCTGCATGCAAAGATTAAAATGATAAAGAGATTAAAACCATTCAGATCATTAATTCCTGATTATCTCAAATCGCCAAGTAAAGCTAACTTATCCCACAAGCCAAGACCTTTCACCAAGAAAAGGAATAAAACAAACACATTATTTTATCTTTCATTATGTGGTTTTCTTATCCCAGAGAAAGGCAGTCAGCTGTAAAATTAAAAAATAAAAACCAAATGGTTTTTAAAGAAGTTCTAACATCTATATTTAACAGGTAAGAGAAAGTCAAAAAGATGATACTGGACTGAGAACAAGAAAATAGGAATAATCAAATTCTACAGAGAGAACACCGGGTCTTGAGTTCTAGTCTTGGATCTATTAAGCAAGTGTCCTTCATTGCGAAGCTGTGATAAAAGAGGAAAGGGAGAGAGAGGAGAGAGAGTGAGAGGAAAGAGGAGAAAGTGCTGTGGGATAATGTTCTTGTACCCTGTAAAGATTTATCTCTTGTATTGGTTAAATAAAACGCTAATTGGACAGTAGTCAGGCAGGAAGTATAGACAGGGCTACCAGACTAGCAGTATTCTGGGAAGAGGAAAGGCTCAGTCTATGGTCACCACCCAAATACTGGGGAAGCAAGATAAAAATTCTGCACTGAGAAAATGTACCAAGCTATATGGCTAAACATAGATAAGAATTATGAGTTAATTTAAGTTGTAAAAGTTAGTTAATAATAAGCCTGAGCTAATGGACCAAACAGTTTATAATTAATATAAGCCTCTGTGTGTTTCTTTGAGATTGAACAGCTGCTGGACCAGGCAAGATGGAAACTTCTGTCTACAAAGAGGGTTCCCAGAGGGTGACAGGAGAGAATTGACTTCCACAAGGAGTCTGACCTCCAAACATACACCATGATAGGCAGACATGCTCAAACACATACATACATACACACACACACACAAATTAATTAATTAATTAAAAAAATACTAAAATCCTTTAAAGAACTGTTATCTTAAGAACACATCTCAGCCTTTTGGCTCGTCGACCGTCAGTGAGGCAACATGGGTCACCAGCAGCTCTACTGGAGTCACCCGCGGAAGTTCGGCCAGGGATCCCCCTCCTGCCGCGTCTGCTCAAACCGCCATGGTCTGATCCGGAAATACAGGCTGAACATGTGCTGCCAGTGTTTCCAGCAGTACGCGAAAGACATCGGCTTCATTAAGTTGGACTAAGCGACCTTGATTGGATTCTTCAAGACTCTACCCAGTGAAACAGATCGATGCCAGTCTTTGTACATAAGAATTAAAAAAAAGTGAAGACCGTCAAAAAAAAAAAAAAAAGAACACATCTCAAAAAAAACCCACAAACCGTTAATATCAGAAGAAGCAAGGAGGCAGCATAAATCCTAACGATGTTAAAAATAAGAAGCTATTAGTTGTTTGTAACTTTGACAACTTAAGTGAAATAAGTAAATTCCTGATCAAGTCCTGAAACTGACACAACAAAAAAAAAAACACCGAAATTCTGAATTGCTCTTATACCTATGAATTAAATTCTTAAATAAACCCTAATAGTGGCTGTTGTTTAGTCCTGCTGGAGCCCTAGATCTACAAGTTACATGTATATTTACATGTGCACACATGCACACACCCCTCTAACATACTGTGACACCCAATCCCCAAGGTTTCTCTCTCTGAAGCTATTTCTGACACACCTCCTAACTCTTCCCAGACAATATTACTAACTTGGAACCAAGCATTCAAATATATGAGCCCATGGAGGTCTGATGGAGGAGGGTCATCTGTCTATTGTTACTTTCATTGGTTAATAAAGAGACTGCCTTGGCCTTTTTGAAAGGCCAGCCCTTAGATAGGTGGAGTAGAATGGGAGGATCTTATGGAGCAAACTGGTTAGTTGGAGGCATGCCCTTCCCGGGTCTACTGAGACCCTGGCTGTTCCTTTGCTTCCTTTGTACCATAATATGAACACCCTATAGCATGAGTCCCTGTCATGCTCCATGGGAACACAGGCCCAAAGCCATCAAGGCTAAATGCCCATGGACTGAAATCTGAAATCAAAACCAAAACCTTTCTTCCTGAGGAGTTGATGACCTCAGTGATTTTATCACAGTGACGGAAAGCTGACTAACACAGGTTCCAAGTGTGGAATATCTCCAGAACGCCTCTCTGATTCGTCAAAGTGGAGAGACGTTCTGAGTTCTAGAAAATAAGAAACCAAGAAAAGTCTTCAAAGAACGAGGGGTAGAGAAAAGGAGGCTGAGGTACCAGAAGGATCCAGGAGAGGCTGTGCAGATGGGATCCTGCCTGTGCAAATTCAGCATGACCGCGAAAACTGGGCTATTGAAAGTAGAACAGAACATTTAATAATGGGACTACAGCCAAGCACCCATTGCTCTTGGTGTCTTAGAAGGTAGAGTAAGATTGTCTAAGGTTATCCAAATCAAACTATTCGAATTTATAGATGCTTCCTCTACATATAGGTTTCCAGAACAACACCACTATGTCCTTGGTGAGCTGTTCATGTGCCGCCTATGTTCATCTTCCTCCAGAGGACTCTTCTGAGCAGACTGCCTTCATCAGCTTTCTGCTGCAAAGAAGAGATCATGGCTACAGTGCTAAGACCTCTCTCAAGATAGGACCAGAAGATGCAGGCAAGGAAGCGAGGGAATGTGTGTGCCGTATCCTCTAGGATCCCCACCACCACCAAAAAAAACCCCACCAGGTAGGAACTGTGTGATTACTGAGCATTCTGGAACAACATTAGAAGAAAAGCAATAGGTTCAGGTAAAGAACTAAGGTGACATTCTAGTGTCTGGCATGTCTCCAGAGGTTCAAGTATGGAACTTTGCCCTTCAGTGCAGCGAGACTCAAGAGATGGGACTCTGCAGAAGCCAATGGACTATGGAAGCTGTGATTTTATAATTTGGTAGTCTATGGTGGGGGGTTGATAGAGACTTAGGAAGTGGAATCCAACTGGTGGTGTGCCCTTCTTATTCTGGGCCCTTCTATCTGCTTCCTGGACCTCACAAGATGAGCAGCCTCCTGCAACATGCTCCTGCCTTGATTCTTTGCCTTATCGACAGAGCCAGCTGGCAACGGACTGAAATCTTTAAAACTAAGAGTCAAAATAAAATGTCCTTCCTTGGAGCTGACATTCTCAAATCTGTTGTCACAGCAAAGTAAAGCTGGCTAACATGTTAAGCAGCACCCCTCACACACTGGGAAAATGTGGAGGCCAGATGACATAGTGCTGATATGAACTTATTTTTAGACCTTCCTATTGAAAAGCAGTATCCTCTGTTAGATCACAGTGGGGAGATAAGCTAGCTGTTCCTGTGGAGTTGAGCACAAAGCAGGATACTGAAATCCCTGTCTAATAGCCCTGACATGTCACCCCAATGTGCACCCAGTCAGTTTAGATGCTCCCAGAAGCTGATAACTTAGACCAGTTTGAATGCAGAGAGGACCCTTCCAGAAAGTTTTCTTGGACAATATTACTAAATGTTTTCTATGGGCACCAAGTTGTCTGGTTTTTTTATTAAACAGATTTCATGTGTTCTTAAATTCTCTAGGCTTCACATCTTAGTTAGAAAATCAACATAGACCATGTCTGGGCAAAATAATGGAATATGACAAGGTAACCAACCACAAACTCACCTCAGGCATGATGGGAAACAGGAAACACAATCACCCTAGGGGTGTAACAGTGTGTGTCTGTGTGTATGGAGTGTGTGTGTATGATGGTGGTGGCTGTTGTTGTTACCGTTGTTAGGCGGATGTGGAGGCTTAAGAACAACATATAATTCCCTACTAGTCAATTTTGAGAATCTGTTGATGATGTTAGCTTGTCGTCAGTTAAGGAATCAAGCTCTCTGCTCTCTGAGGTTTCAGTGTGTTTGAAGCCCCAGTCTTCTTTAAGATTTGTTATGAATTCTTTGTTCCTGTTCTGTACTGTTTCACAGTCCATGCTGTGTGTCACATTTACCTGGAAAGTTTAAAAACAAATAAAAATCCTACTGATGTCTAATTCTACTCAAAGAGATTTTAAAAAAAAAAAACCTAAGGTACTGTAAACTCCTTTAGTTGGTTCTGGTAGGTAGCAACATTTGGGAATGAGGGATTTTGTGCCTTAGTACTCAGGGTATAGTCCAGGGACATGGCTGCTTATTTACAAATACAAATTCCCAGAGAACAAGATGGTACATGCCTGTGCTCTCAGCAGTAGAAAGCAGAGGCAAGAGGAACTCAAATTCAAGATCAGCCTGGGTTACATAGTGAGACCCTGCCTTAAATCAAAACAAAACCAACCAAGCAAGCAAACAAATGAACAAACATACCAGAAACACAGAAACAAATTCCTGTGCACCATTCAGATCACAGAGTCACCCACTTGAGTTTTAATATAAGATCAGGTGATCTGTGTGGCTCTTGTGTTCTGTACCTGCTCTCCATTCCGTGGAACTGGAGTTCATAAGTATAGATTGGAATCACCAGAAAGGGCCATTTTAAAATCATGGTGCATGACTCCCCCTGGAAATTGATTTAGTCGTATGTGAGTGTAGTTCATGCAGTGGTTTGAATTTAAAGGCTCTTGCTATGGGATAATGGTCTTGTACACTGTAAAGATTTAACACTCATATTGGTTTACTAAAATACTGATTGGACAGTAGCCAGGCAGGAAGTATAGGCAGGGCAATCAGACTAAAAGAATCCTGGGAAGAGGAAAGACAGAGAGTCAGACACCAGTCAGATACAGAGGAAGCAAAAATGAGAATTTCTTACTGAGAAAAGGTACCAAGCCATGTGGCTAAATAGACAATAATTATGGGTGAATTTAGGTAGTAAGAGCTAGTTAGTAATAAGCCCGAGCTAATAGGCTGAACAAATTTACAATTAAGATAAACCTCTGTGTGTTTGTTTGGGACTTAATGGCTGTGGGACAAGGTGGGACAGAAACTTCCTTCTACAGACCCCCACCTCCAAGGTTTTTATATAAACTCTGGGCTGGGAGTCACTGCCATAGGAAGATGCTTTCTGTCCTTTTAATCTAACAGCTTCATAGAAAGTGACGATTTCCATGAAATATTTAGGTTCCCTGGGAGACATAAGACTAATTTTTCTGTATTGATTATCAAACCTGACTATAAGAAATCAGTGACTGAGCTGAGGACTAAGATGTAGATTGTCACTGCCTCATCTATAGATAGTTTCCTTTGTTAAGTCTGGAATGGAGAATGAAGTTCTGTATTTTCAGAAGCCCCAGTCAGAATCCAAAGACTGCATCACATTTGAAATTCACTACTCTCAACACAACAAAATAGAAGAACCTGGGAAAGAGAGCCCATGAGGGCTCAGAGTATAGGACTGGGGAGCCGTAAGGAATGATCTAGGTGAGGCAAGATAGCTGCTCACAAGGAGAAAGAAAGAACTGTGGAGTACACTTCTTGGGAATGCACAGACGGTAGAGATGGTGTCTGTCCTGATGGAATGCTTCCTGTCTGATCAGCTCCTAAGAACAGCAGCGTTCTTTACTATTTCAACCATCTCAGAAAACTGTTAAGTTTTGAATTGCTGCTCCCCAAAGCCCATCTTAGTCTGTTGGATGAAGACTAAAAAGACACAGATGAGCTCAACATAAAAGAGCACTGCCCAAAGCCCCAATTCTATAAAAGCACCATGCCTCTCTAAAAAGATGCAAGCAAAAAACTTGCTCACAAAACTTCAGCAAGTCATGTGTCAGTTGTGCTGGGAATGAAAAAGGAACCCTCAAATTTTTGTTTAATTGCCCAATACTTCTTTAGAAAGCCTGAACTTAAAGTTAATATTGGTTGTCCATGGGAATCATTATTGGATTAGAAGAGAAAAGAAATTTAAGGCATTAAAGATAGTTCCTGGTGTGTAGTGAAATTTTAAAGAGAATGTACCTTTTCTTCAGTGTTTCTTGTTTCAGGTTTAGGTCTTTGATTCGTTTGGATCTAGTTTTGTGCAGTGTGATAGCTCTGGGTCTAATTTCATTCCTCTACATGTGGATATCTGATTTTCCTAGCACCATTTGTTGAAGATGCTTTTTTCCCTCCATCTTGTGTTGTTGGCATTTGGGTCAAATATTAAATGGCTGGTTACATGTGTCCATGTTTAGGTCTTCAATTTTGTTCCATTGACCTACGTGTCTTTTTTTGTGGCAGCACCATATGGCTTGTGTTGCTATAATATCTTTTAAGACCTGGAATGGAAATCTTTCCAACATCCTCTCTTTTCTCAGGATTGTGTTAGCTATCCAGGGTCTTTTATGATTCCATATGAATTTTAGTATAGGCTATTCTATTTCTGTGAAGAATGGCATGGGGCTTTCTTAGGATTTTGTTGAATCTATAAATAGAATTTGTTAAATGATCATTTTTACAACATTGATTCTATCAACCAATGAGCATGAGATGTCTTTCCATTCTCAGGGTCTTCATCTCATTGCAGGGGTTCTTCCCTTCCTTGGACAGGTCTGTTTCTAGAAACTTTATCTTTTTGAGGCTGTTGTGAATGGGAGTGTGTCCAAGATCTCTTTGTCTATACTTTTGCTGGTGTTGTATAGTTGTATTAAAAATATTTTTTTATTTTTGGGAGTTGATTCTGTATCCTGCCACTTTGTTGTGTGTTTATCATTTCTATAAGTTTTCTCGTATTATTTTTGAAATCTCTAATGTATAGTGAATGTCACCTACAAACAAGAGTAGCTTGCCTTCTTCTTTCCCTGTTTATCTTCCTTCAATTTCTTCTCTTGTCTTATTGCTCCAGCTAGCATTTTGGGCACAATATTGAAAAGATTGGGAATAGTGGACACCCCTATCTTGTTCCTGACTTCAATGGAATTGCTTCAAGTCTTTTTCCATTTTTGCCTTAAGCAGCACCCATAAAAACTCAACAAATCTGCCTAAGCATGAGCTAAACAAAGATAAAAATAGATATGCCAAAGTGGCCAGGGAAAGCCCATGAGGCCTCAACCCTATGTAGTAAACTGCAGGCAACTAAGAAATGATGAGAACAGGAGAAATAGTCTTACCCAAGAGAAGAAATACCAACTTGGTTATCCAGTACCAAATGGTCAGCCCTGAAAACATACACACTGTGGCATTCTGTATATGAATAGGTTATATTCAGGAATATATATATATATATATATATATATATATATATATATATATATATGCATGTAATAGGCCAGGCAGTGGTGGCACATGCCTTAATCCCAGCACTCGGGAGGCAGAGGCAGGCAGATCTCTGTGAGTTCGAGGCCAGCCTGGTCTACAAGAGCTAGTTCCAGGACAGGCTTCAAAGCTACAGAGAAATCCTATCTCAAAAAACAAAACAAACAAAAAAAAAAACAAAAAACAAAACAACAACAAAAAACAGGGCATGTAACAATGATTAATGAAAACCAAGGCCATGAATTGGAAAGAGATCAAGGACTAAGGGAGGGTTTGGAGGGAGGAAAGGGAAGAGAGAATTATGTAATTATATCATAATCTCAAAAATAAAAAAATGATTAAAAATACTTTTTCAGAGAACAGTTTTAGACTCAGCAATAGTGTGAGAGAGGCACAGATATTTCTCATTTTCTCCCAGTCCCATCAAAACCCTAACTGAGTGGTTTATTACAAGTGATGAACCTACAGTGGCCCACCGAAAGGACTCAGAGCCCCTTCTTTAGACAAGAAGATAATGCCTTACATCTACCTTTGCAGCATAGTTGAGTGAGAATGACAAAAGGCTACTGCTTTAGACAAAGTTCCCACACTAGATTTGTGGCACAGAGTTGAACACCAAGCTACCTACCTGACTTGAGAAATCAGTGTTCGGGATAACAGCCCAGCTCCTCTACCAGGTCGGTTCCAATTGGAGCGATAAGGAAGTTTCCGGGGCATAGAACCCTTACAGCAAAAGATGTAATCTGAGGTGGACTGGCCGGGATTGTTCTCCTCTGTCTCACTGTCTCTATAGCTCAGGGGAAGTAACTTTGGAATGACTAGTCCCCTTCTGTTTTGTGTTTGTTTACCTGCTTGCTTTCTTTGTAACTACTACTTTTATTTTCTGTTTTCTTCCAGTCCTTTTCCATCTATAAAAAAAAAACAATTTTTTTCTTCTGAGTTCATTGAAATAATAATTCTGTTTTATTTTTTTAAAAAGTCTTAATTCTAGAACTTCTAAAAAGAAGTTATTTAAGGTCATTAAACTAAATTGCTATAAATCTGCCCTCTTGGTGACATTTTTTTAATATCGAGTTATTTTAGTTTATAGATACATGGTGTGTTCACTGTCCTGTAATTCCTCTGTGATTTGATATTAGTTTTATTGTGACAATGAATCTTGTGCAGCCTAGACTGAAATAGATTGGGGAGTTGTCTGTCTCTATCCTGCTCTCCTCAGGGACCATCCTTAGGGTCTTAATGAGATTTACATCTTTATGAAAAGAAGTCCCAGGTAGGGACTTGTCAAGAAAATCTACAGCTTGTTAATGATTTACCAACAGGCAACTTCTGAGAGCTTAGAGTGAATGAGTTGAGAGATCCAGACCCCTGGCTCAAGTGTTTGAAGGAGCTACAAGGTGCCTCTTCCTGCCCCCAACAGGTCTCTCCAACAATCATTTCGCCTTTACAATGAGGGTTTAACTCTAAAGTCTCACACCTAATCGCCAATTACTTCACTTACTGCTGAGAAAGCTCTAAGAAGGGGCAAAGAGCTTGAATCAGTCTTTACACAAAGTCTTTACACAAAGAGGAATCACAACCATTCTGTTAATCCCCTCTCCTTACTAACCATCTGCCCGACTCTACTCATGGTCAAAATAGGCAAAGGCAGGTTGTGCTAAGGTGGCATTGAGCCATGCTAAACAAGACGTCAGCGCAGGAAAACAACTCAGCTCGCGGGAGGGAAGAATGTGCCTTTGCTTAGTCAGGCTCCACCAGGTCAACTGTACCTGCAGTTCATTCATGAACTTAAGGCCTCTAAACACTCAAGAGCCCCACTCGCCTCTTCCTTCAGGAAGCAATTGTTCTTAATGAAAGCATAACGCGTAGAGGTAGGTCACAGAAACTTTTGAACTGGAGTCCTCCGTTAAGAGTCTGTGCCCCCATTTTACCCCCTTGAACTCATATAAGCCTCATCCTTCTCCACATCCTTGCATAGTGTGCTTCTCTGCAATGCCAGTCCCTAGACTCTGGCTGCTGCTGTCAAGGGCATACAGGGCAGTGTTCTGTTCTCCACCTTAACTCTGATGATCTCAATGGCCCCACGGGTGTCTCCTCTTCCCCACATGCCTTCCGTCCCTGTGAGACTCTCAGAAGCCAAAGCCATGGCTTCTATGACACCCAGACACTCTTGTGTAGTATTTCTAGGCTCGACACTTTCCTGCATGTTTTCTGACACCTTGAAACACTGTCCTGGGTTCTGTGCTATGTTCGCATCTCTCTAGCTGGTCTCTCATCCAACTGCCAATCATGAAATAGAGCATTTTCTCCACACTGTCAGCCTATTTTACCCTGTCTGTATTTCCCATGGTCAGCTCCCAGACTTCAGATGAGAGGCTGTACTCCACTGGCTGTCCAAGCAGGTGTTCCCACAGGCAGCAGGCTGACATTTGCAGTGAAGGCAGGACCACAACATGACACGGCAGAGTCCAGAAAACCAGTCTATAATTGTTGGCGCTCTTAAGGAAATGAAATCCCAGCAGGCTTCTGGTTCCCCCTTAATTAGCTTTCTCCACTCCCTTAGGCGTTTCCTCCTTTAGAGCTCCTTCCCATGAACTTCCCTTTGTCTGGGTTTACAGGTGTTAAGTAAATACCTGCGATTTGGGGAGCTTTTGCAACCCTTAGAGACAGGGGGCCTGGCCACTCCTGCTAAATGCTAATGTTAATGGTTGTGCCACACTTTGTAGATTTGACAGGACTTCATCAGCAGGCCTCCGCCTGCTGTCACGGAGCACAGAAAACTTCTATTAATGTGCATTCATTCTAAAGTATAGGAGGGGCAAGCGTTTGTTTATTTTTCATGTCTTACATTTTGTCTCATGATCTCAAGATGTTCTGAAATGAAGGCCAAAGGACAAACCTAACAAGCTAATGAATAAATATTAACCCTGGTTTGGACAACTCAAATTCCCCATCAAGTGGCACCAATGTTAAAACCATAGTAAGTATTCACTCACCACTGGGTTAAAGTTGAACTCCATATGATTAGAAAATTGTCGCCAAGTCTGCTGATCCACAAGGATGTCTCTGTTTCTGTCCCCACAGCGCTTCCCTCCCCAGACCCTCATTGACTCCAAGGTTCTATCAGACCTGATCTCTGTATTCGTTTTCCAAAGAAGAAAATGGAGGAGTTAATAGTTCAGAGACCTGGGCTAGAAGGGGAGTCACTTTACTTCTATATTAGGAAGGCAGAGTCTTGCCTTCTGCCGCTGAGTTATGCCCTGCTCACCAGATTTCTGCAGGAGAGTGTAATACAGAAAGCTACAGCACAGACGTTTATCTTCGGGTCCCTCAAGGGGGGAGGAGACTAGGAAATCCCTCAGCCACTGATTTGTTGATTCATTTGTGATGTGTGAGGGTTTAGATGGACATACACTTCATTGCCTAAGCAGGGGCGATTTATAAACCGAAAGGGGGCTTTGTTAATTACACCAAGACAATAAGCTCATTCCCTTCCTGCTCTGGACAGAGTCAAAGGTATGGCTGTATTCATCAGAGTATGCCTCGTCTCTACTAGGAACTATGCTGCCTTGTGTAAATATAAACTTGGTATGTCTGGGGATGGGGAGGGGCGGGCTTCTTCTTTCTAGGCACAAAACCAGTGCTCTCCTCCCTGCTCTGTCTTCCCCCCCCCCAAAATACTGAAAGGATCTGTTAGCCTACAGATCATTCGGGTGAACAAAAATATATGTTGACTCATTTGGCTACTCGTTTCTAGGCTGATACAATTTTCTCTATGTATGTTTGACCCCGTTTCTTATCTTTATTTGAGAATAGGTTGGATTTTTTTTGAGAAATAATTCTATCTTCAGTGTCACTACTTAATGAGGGATAGGTCCCCGAGACTGAATCACTTCCAACAGTGCTCGCTTTGAAAATAGTTCCTCTGCTCTGGATTCGTTTCTGTTCCCGTGATAAACTATCCTGATAAAAAGGAAGAATGGGATTCTTTTTGCTCATCGGTCCAAGTTGCTGTCCGTAGGAATTCAAGGGAGCCGGAACTGAAAACAGCTAGTCACGTCACAGCCGTAATGGAGAGCAGAGAACAGTGAACGCACACATGACTATTTGTTTGCTGAACTATGTGCAGCTTTATTTCTCCACATTTTTACAGTTCAGGACCTGCCTAGGGAATGGTGTTGCCCACAGTAGACTATGTCTTTACCTGTCAATCAACTAAGTTATGACAGTCCTCCACAGACATCCCCATTGAATCTGTCTTCCCAGGTGATTCTAGGTTGGGTCAATTTCACAAGTAAAGCTAACCATCCTGGGAGTCTTGATCATCTCAGGCAGCAGTCTTGAATCTGTTCTGGATGTAGAACTCAGACATCTGGGCCATCTCCCAGGATACTTCAGTCAGGACTTGATTATAACTCTAAATTTTCTTTAGGTCCCCAGAAGATCATCAGCGCCCCCAACCAGCAGGAAGTAGCCTAAAATACTACGCCCACATTCCCAACAAATGGACTATGGGTATTTTCCTTTGTTTAAAAAAAAAAAAAGAAAAGAAAAGAAAAGCTAACCATCATATATATACTTTTTCACTCACTCACTGGGGTATTTTTAGAAGTTGATAGAGATAAACTAGGTGAAGTATAAAAAGCGTGTGTGTTTAATAACATATGTATGTATGTTATATATATAATGTCACAAAAAGGGACTGTAGAAATGGCTCAATGGGTAAAGCACGTGCTATACAAGCTGAGTGCCTGAGGTCAGATCCCCAGAATCCATGTAAAAGTGTTGAAAGCCAGCTGGTCATGTCAGCCTGCCAATCATCTCAGGATGCTGGAGACAGAGACCAGAGATCCTTGAAGTAAGCAGGCTAGCTGAACTAACTGTGAGCTCTGGATGCATGTGAGATACATGTCTCAATATCCTGAAAGGTGGTGCATGATCAAGGAAGCCACTCAATGTCAACCTCCATCCATATATGAACCCCCACACATGTGAATGCCCACACATGCATACACACATACACACATCATGTACATACATGCAAACATGATAAAATAAAATGTAGCAAAAATAATATTCCTCTCATTTTGCTTTTTAGGGAATATATACACGTTCCCAAGGAATTTTCCCCTTTAGCCAATCGGACAGACCTCCAACTTTTCCTTCAAGCTCCAGCCCGCCCCCTGAGAACAGCCCACTTCATTCAGCCTCTCCCTGTTCCTGAGCCTAAACCAGCAATAGTTTCAGCGTCCACTCACCCATGTTCCCATCACTTTCAGTATCAGACATGGATGTCCCCATGGCCATCAACAGAGCCAAGGGCTGACTGAAACCTCGTCTGTTTAGAAGAAGGAGGGAGGGAACTCCCCTAAGTGTCCCACATGAAGTCACTGTTGGCTCTGTTCTGAATATGTGAATGGCCTGCGTTCTGGAACTCCTCCCCTCCACAAACAGCTTGGAACAGTCTGAATTCGGTTCTGAACTCCGTGACCTTGAACAAGCCTGTGAGCTGATCTCGATGACTTAACCTCCCAGTAAACATCTTGGGATCCAAGTCTCGTAACGGACAAGTTGGCTGAAATTAGGTCCTGAGGGTGGACTGTAAGCGACTTGAAGAGATGCTATGGATGAAGACGAGAGCGGCTGCAGAAGGAAGGCCAGGTGGGAACACACGGGAGGACAACAGTCTCCAAGCCGAGAAGAAAGATGCTGGCGACACTTTGACATCAGACTGTAGACCTTCAGGATGATAGAAAAAAAAAACCTCTCTGGTTTAGCAGCTAGGCTAGATGATTCCTTGTTATGGCAAGCTTGGCAAAGCAACTCAGGGAATGTTTTATTTAACGTGACATAAGGTATGCCCCACAGTGCTCCCAGAAGAACTTAGATGGAGAGAAAAATATGACTTGCTTTGCAGGTAGGGCGCTGATATGCAGACTTGTGTTCTATAGAACGCACGTCTCTATTTACAAGGTATCTAGCAGTCAAACCACCCAGAAGAGACACAAGTGTGTGGCTACTTGAGTATCCTCTCTCCTTAGAGAGATCTTAGAGAGAGCCATGAAATGATAATTACTTAGTAGGGCAGGTGAATAAGCCTTTCCGTTGTAGCTAAAGGCTTAGATCTGCCTTGGCCAGATCACAATGAGTTAAACATACAAAACTCTTAATGTTAGAAGCCCAAATTTCTAAGCATCACGTGACACTTCAGAAGCAGAAAGAAAAACACATGGGTAACGTAGAGGCCCATGTCCTCCTTAACTTCCCTTTCTCTAGATCCATTTGTTGCCTGTCTGATGGATGGAACTTTTGAGTTGTCCTTTATATCACTTTCCCCCATCAGTGCTGCCTGACACTGCTGTTATTCAACCCCACTTAACTTTTGGATCGCTCTATCATCCACCTAACGAGGCCTTGAGGTGGGTGGGTATACAGTGTAGGGTAACTGTCAAAGAGAACAGCTGCTTGGGTCAGAGTCCCAGCTCCGTCTCTTAATAATTGGAAAGCCTCGCCTAAAGAGAAGCCTCCAAACCTTCACATACGTGAAATGAGTTCACAGCAATGCCTCATAATACTCTTAGAGAGGAAGTAAAATTAAAAAAAAAACACCCCAGCATTCAGGATAGTACATGCTGAAACAATCAGAAACACTAATCGTTCTATCAAACTCTAAAATTCATGACTGTACAATGTTTACCATGCTTTTTGTGCACAATTGTGCCAGCCACATTCAATCCATGTTCCTTATAATTTATGCTATAAAAGCAAGAGACATATTGTCTTTTCTTCCTCAAATCTCATGCCTAAGACTTTGAGACAGTCAATAAGGAAACCAAATGTTCTTCACATGGAAACTCACAATGCCAGTCTTGCTAACTTTCTGTTGCTATAGTAAAGTACCCGACACAAGCAACCTCCGAAGAGGAAAGATTTCCTTCAGCTCACAGTTTTGGTTGCAGCCATCAGTAATCAGTTGGCTCTGCTGCTTTTGGATCTGTGGTGAGACTGCACATCGTGGAATACATGACTGAGAGAAACTGCTTCTCTCAAGAGTCAGGGAGGACAGAGAAAGGCAGAGCGGGGGGTACCTCAAATCCCTAGAGAGGACACCCCACTGGACATTTGTCATATCTAAGGGCCTACCACTGGACTCCATTCTCAAAGGTTGCTCCACCACCTGCTAGTCCCACAGGCTGAGACTCAAGACCTGAACACATGAGCGAGCCTTGGGGGCACATTCAAAACCCAAGCGACAGCTGTTTGACATTTCACCAGCTTTCCTCAGGACGGTCTAATCCTCCTACTGCCCCATACCCTGAGATTTTTCTCTGAAGCATGGAACTCAGATTTACAATCCTTCAACGTCTACGAGCGATTTCTGAGACAGGCCTTTTAGGTGGCCTTTGTCAAGCGACCTACTCAGGCCCGAGGCCCTGCAAGGGCTGAGCAAAGAGCAGGTGCTCAGTAAGCATCATCTGTAGAAAAGGAAGCCTGATAAAGGTGTGCTGCCCAAGTGTCCTGCATCAGCACCAGCATGGGCTACAGGTGGCCACAATGGTTGATGATCTAAACAACAGAAACTCATTCTCACAGAATGGAAGCCCAGAAACCCAAACCAAAGCTTTGCAGAGCCAAACATGCTTCAAAAGTCCTAGACCAGCCCCTTCACTGCCTCTTCCAGCCTCTGGTCATCTCCAGCTCTGCGTCCACCTGCAGCTAGCCTCCTTCCTGTGTCTCCTGTGCCTGCCATTCACGCTTCCTCTTCTCCTATGAAAGGACACCGCCTGACTTAAAAGCCACCCCAAGGCTAAGATGTTTTCACTGAAGATCCTTAGCCTTCCTATATCTGCAGTCTCTGATTCCAATATAACTACAGAGGAAACCCAGGCTTCAAGTTTGGACATATCTTTTGAGGAGCCAAGAGTCCGCTTACCTGTCCAGAGGCAGGGAAGCCAGAGTGAGAGATTGGAACACAGAAACCCCCCACCATGACTGGGAAGGAAACAAGCATGTGTGTGTTTGCTCATTTGTTTGGTTTTGCAGCAGCTAGATGGGACTCTGCTAGTCTGGAATATTTTTGTACAGCACAGGCTGGCCTTGAACCCCTGCCTTAGCCTTCCAAGTGCTAGGGTTTATTGTTGACTGTCAATGGGGGAGTTTACACTTGATTTCTGCTTCTTACAATATAAAATCAATTGCATTAAGGTCCTCTTTTCCAAATACCTGATTACAATGTTAAACTTAGTTTTTATATTTTACAAAGGAATACCTGCACATAGCTTAAAAATGTATAAGGCTTATTATAAAAAGGACAATTAGCCACAAAACAAAAAGCAAAGCCCACAGTCCATCACATCATAGTTCCTTCTTGTTCCCCGCTTTGGGGTGACAAAGCCCTTTAATCTGCAGTCACCTCTCTTTTCATCTCCTCCCATATATCACATAATGACTGCATATCCATATTTCTTGATTTATCAGTTTGGCATTGCCTATTGTCTCCTATGCCTACACTACTTCTCTGTCTCTCCTGCAGGTCCACCATCTCTGCACACACACACACACACACACACACACACACACACACACACACACGTCTAGTCACTTCACATGCATGCAAACATTCCTATACCACATACACATATGCACTCGTGTACTTACACACATTCTGTTCATCCACACATGCACATACACACACCATATATTCACACACATGTCTAGTTACTTCACATGCATGCAAACATACCTATACCACATACACATATGCACTCGTGTACTTACACACATCCCGTTCATCCACACATGCACATACACACACTCATAGACACATATATACACCAATCCTATTCCCTTTCACCCCCAAGATGATCAAAATACCCTAGATGCACACTTGAAATGATCAAACAATTAATACCAACACTATATCACTTTTTAAAATACTAATTTAGTTTCTTGGTTTCTTAAAATCAGTAGGAATGACATTAAACTGGCTGAACCAGAAGTCTTTCTGTAATCATTTTTTTTAATTTTCATACAAATTTGGCTCTCAGTGATATTAGGAATTTCAATATTTGTTTGTTTGTTTGTTTTTGTTTATCAATAACCCTTCAATCCTTCCTGTTCTGGGGATCTCTTGGTGGCACTATTCCATTCAGTTACTCTCTTTGCAGCTGCTTTCTGCAGCTTGCTCTTGTTCTGGGGGCTCCCTATGCCTGCTAAACAGCTGTCAACCTCCGGCCCCTCACTCTGAGGATTCCTTCTCGGTCTTGCACGTGGCTCTCCAATCTCCAGGGTAATAGCTTCGTTTTCATTTGTGTATCCTCTTGTGCTGTGTTGCCCTGCCTCCTGCTTTCTGGGAATGGATGTCTGAATGGCACAGTCACAGAGAACCCCAGTCTCTGATAATGTCTTCGGTCTATTTCATGCATAATTGATGTCCTAACTGGGAATCGGATTCTAGACTGAAAATATCTTTTTATTCAAGATTTGCAAGAAACTGACTCATTGGTTTCAGGCTTCCTCTAATGCTGTCGAGAAATCTAAAATCAATCTTTGTCGACACCCCTCCCAAGCTGCCAACTCCACTTCCACACTTACAGAATTTAATCTTTGTCCCCAAGGTTTCAGAATCCACAAAATTTTATCAGTTGGAGACATTACTGGAAGCCATTCACACTCTTAGATAAGAGGGTTTTTTTTTTTTTTGAGACAAAATCTCACATATCCCAGGCTGTCCTAGAACTCACAATCCTGTTTCCTCTATTTCCCAAATACTAGGATGATAGGCATACATGTTCATTGTTGCCTCTATCTCTCAAATACTAGGATTATAGGCATACATGTTCATGCCTGGCTATCTGACAGGGTTCTTTTCAAAATAATTTTTGAAATTTATTTTCAAAATGATTTTTCTTTATTCTTGAGAATTTTAAATATATGTACAATGAAATAAACGATGTCCATTCCTCCTCAGCTCCCTCTTTCCAAGTTCATGTCTCTACCTCCTCCTGCTGCTCTGGCTCCTCCTTCTCCTTCTTCCTTCTCTTCCTTCCCCTTTTTATCTGCCACTAAGTCCACTTACTGCTGTCCATATGTACATGGGTTTAGATCCATTCACTGAGGTATAGGAAACTGACTAATGGTCACACCCTAGAAAAGAAAAGGATAATTCATTCATTCATATTCTCTCTTTCTCTTTCTCTCTCTCTCTCTCTCTCTCTCTCTCTCTCTCTCTCTCTCTCTCTCTCTCTGCCAGATTGAATTCTTGAAGACATTTTAATGGAGGATCTATTTACAAAGATCTTGATGGAAAAAACCCAGGAATATGGATGCACTATGAATCTAGTAAGTAAAGGAAACCAGTGTCTCCTTTGACCTGAAAGGACAGAGGGAAGAAAGACCTGTATCAGATGGGGTAGGGGTGGGCGATGTACTAGGACCGGTAGCAGAAGCATTAGTCACTGCCAGGACTGTATGGTCTTATCATCGCCTTTGCTATCTGGTTGTGGTGAGCCTAAAACCTTATTTATGACCTCATTCACTCACGGGGTCTTCCCCTATGGATGCTTGGTACTTTTTGGCTGTTTTTTGGTCCCTGGTTTATCATACTCTTCTGCCTATAGTCTCATAGTGAATGTGTTCCTTTGTTCTGAGGCAAGATATTGATGCAGGAAGGAGATTGGCTGTCAGAAGAACTTTGTGGCTGGAACTTAGCTGTGTGCAGAAAATGACCCAGCATCCTAGCCAGAAAAAGCTATGGCTTCTGGCCCACTCCTCCAGGGCACTGTGCAGGTTTCAGGTTGACAGGAAATAAAGAGAAGTAGATTTGTATCTGGATGACTTGTAGGGCTAACCCTTCCAAAGAGTCACAAATGAGTAGTCTGTGAAAGGAACAGGACCCACAGGACACAGGGGACAAGATGGGTCCTGACTTGGCTCCCACTGGCCTCAGTAGTAACAACTTCACATGAGCAAAGGAAGCTGTGTCTTGACAAGAAAGCAGAAGATGGTCACTGCAGGCAGACCCCGACCTGAGGGAACATTGTCTCACCAGCAGGGAAGGAGTGAGTGGAACCTTCTCCTCTTATTCCCTGGGCAGACATTTTTGTCAAATAGATAAACTTCAAAGTCACATAAAGCACCCCAGGTCCTCATTTAAAATTCAAATACAACAAATTTCCAGGTAACCCATGCCTCACAAGGCATCATGTCCCTCAGAAAGTGGGATCTGTAGTAATGATCCTCTAGTTGAACCAGAATAACTTAGCAACTATGAGTTTTTGAAGCTAAGAACAGGAAAAAAAAAAAAAAGGTAGCCGACTTAGCAAACACAAGGATTGTAAACAATGAGTCAGCAGCAGGAAAAACTAAGACATCAGAATTTTGATGTCAACATCTCCGTCCAGCTAAGTCAACCACTGTACCTCCCTAGTGTGCCCTTTGTTCTGAATCAAGATTTATTTACCATCAAAGGATTCTACATCTGAGGCCAACAGAATCCTGGTAGCAACTTTGATGGCACTTCTCTGCCCTGATTAGAAATGGCTAACCGGAAGTCCTCACTGAATTTAATCTCTCTGATACACTGAGCAGAAAGTAGAATGAAAGATTGTTTTGACAAGCTGGCAGTTAGAAATACAGGCTTCCTGGATTCCAAAGGGGGCTGCAAAGCACAAAGTTTGAAACAGAAGACTCGCAGAGCAAAGGAGCCTCGAGCACCCCACCAGATCCAATTCTCAGAGCTGAAATACACGTGCTTGTTTTTCAGAAACGTTTTCAAGTTTTTGTGTTTGGTTTCAAAGCTTGGGTTCTGTTCATATTGCTGAGCATCCTACCAATGCAGGAGCGACGGCTCTAAAGTTCAGAGCACTGGCTACTCTTTCAGAGGACCCAGGTTCACATTCCCAGCACCCACAGGGTGGCTCACAACTGTCTCTAACTTCAGGTCCAGGGGATCTGGTGCTTATTTCTGGCCTCTACAGGAATATCATGCAAATAGTGCATGGATATACACACAGGCAAAACACCCATACACGTAAAATAACATTTTTATAAAAATCTTACCAATAATACAGAGAAAAAAAATGTTTTACAACTATCCTTTAGTGGTTCAGTGCAAATTTTAAAAGAAAGAATGATTTTTAAAATAACTCCTGAAATATTTTATCAGTGGTGACTTTAAAGACCTGTTGTATACATCGTAGTTTGACTGATAGTTTCCATTTTGTCTAAATACTAGGAAACTATTGTGAGATTGCTCTGAATGATTTCAATCCCAACGAAAAAGTAGTGCTTTATGGCTTCTGTAGCATCGATATATCCAGTCTAAATTCTACAGATATTTTAAATGAAGAATCAAGATGTTTAGAATCCTACACATTTTAAGGCCCTTCGCAGCCTACAGTTGCAATGTCAGCAGCTCCCATCTTGCTTTAGAAGAAAGACAAAACAAGCAGAAAAGAACGGAAGTCAGGACCAGGGCCCAGTTTGGAGTCAGCCATGGGTGTTTGGGGGAGCCCTCACACATCTCCAGTCTTCGCTCGGTCTAGAAATGCCTGCGCTGAGATCAGACCTGTTGGGATCCCTTCGTTACTTCTCCTGCCTTTGAGAGGCTGTAACTTGGAACGGAAGAATCCTGAAGTGACTGGAGGGAAATGATCTGAGATGCTGTACGTGTGATGCAGAGGTGAAGTCATGAAAACACACAGGAAATGCAGGCATGCTTAAACTATGTTGCCTCTCCTTGATTTTTTTTTTTTGCCCAATCTGTAGTACAATCGTAGTGATGAATTAAAGTTCAACAAAATATGCAGAGTAAGTGGGGCATTTACCAACGAGACTAGAAATAGTTAGAACAAAAACATGGATGTTTCCCAGATGCCGTGGACCGGGAGTTAATGTCAGGAACCTTCAACTGCCTAGGAAGCACTTGGACAGGGCATCTTCAGGTGCAATTTAAATGCCATGACTCAGGAAGCTTAGCTATACAAAGGAGACATGCTTAATGATAATTAGTCTCACCAGCAATTTCTCCAATTACCGAGTCATAAATTAATTAAACAGGAAATCTCACAGAACACAAGACAGAAAGTGTAAAGAGACTTCTTGCTTTTTTTTTTATTCCATTTCTTCCTTTGGTATCTGTTTTTCCATGCATGAATAATTTTAACAAAAAATATTTCAACATATCGCCCTCCGAAAATAGGAAGCAACACAAATGTGTTGTCAAAGCAATCTTTTGGGGTTTTTTTCTTTTTTAATTGTATGATTTGAATTTTTCTTTGATTGAATTTTTCTTTCTCTTTCTTTCTTTCTTTCTTTCTTTCTTTCTTTCTTTCTTTCTTTCTTTTGTTTCTCAAGACAGGGTTTCTCTTTGGCGCCTCTCTTGAAACTAGCTCTTGTAGATCAGGCTGGCCTCAAACTGCCTGCCTCTGCCTCCTGAGTACTGGGATTAAAGGCATGCACCACCACCAACTGGCACTGGTTGAATTTTTCAATTCTAGAACATCAGCTTTAAATTCCACATTCTTGGTATATTTCCCCATATTTTGTTAAATAATACATGTCCATTCGTTCCTCTTGAATTCCAGATGAGGCCTGTGAGTCCTTTAAATACATATATGAAGAAATCACAAAATTATATCTATTGAGAACGCTGTGTTTGGGGGAAGAGTTTTGTCATCAGAGACTTAAGACATATAAGAACTTCAAGACCCTGACTAGTTCCTCCAGATGAAAGAAAACAGAGTTGTAGTTGTTTGAGTAATATAGTATGTCATATCCAAAAGAAATATCTGAGGAAAATTAAACCTGGTGGGTCACATAGACCATTTGTACCCACCAAGAGAAGATCTACAAAGCCTTAGAAAGAAAGCTAAAGCTAAATCTGTAGGAAATGCAAAGGTATAAAACACAGAAGAATAACTCTCATAAGACAGAGGCATCATGAAGCAATAACTTTGGGGCTGAGACTGTAGTTCATTGGTAGAGCACTTGTCGAGTCAACACAAAGCCCTGATTCCGAGCACCTCATAAGCCAGGCATTATGACACATATCTGTAAGCCCAGCACTCGGGATGTGGAGACAGGAAGGTTTAGGCTAGCCTGTGCTACATGAGAACCTGACTCAAAAAGGAGGGCAGGGTGTGGAGCTAATTTCAAATCTCTACCATGTCACTATCTAGACTCAATCTAGAACAAGCTATTGAATCCTCTAAGACTCATCTTCTCAATTGATAAAAGGATTTCACTAATACTTCACAGGATGTAAGGAGTATTATCGAACTACATGAATAGAGTAAACACTATGATCTGGCCCTTGTATAACCATTTAGAGTACATAAAGAAAGACTTAGATTTTACTTCTAAGTTGATTTCTAATCTATTAAAGTAAGTAAGATGTGTTCAAGGCCAATCATTGCTTCACATGTAACTCGGAGGTAGAGCATATGCTTAGACTACGTTTGACTCTGGGTTCAATCCCCAGAACTAAATACATACAAAGCAGTAATATGAAAACTGAGCTGTACAAATAAAGACCCTGTGGAAGGACATGAAACAGTCGCACACTGAAAGGAGGTACCTGGGAAGGCCCTTCGTTAAAATATCTGATAATTTGTGGGGGGGAAATAAGTTAAATTCTACGTGCATAGTTAGAAAGCAGGCTTCATATCCTGCAAAGCAAGCATTATTTAAGTCATTTTGTCAATGGAGAAGAATAGAAAACCTTCCTTAAAAATGTCTAATTTATGAAAAAGTAAGTTGTTGGAGGGAGGGGACCACTTGTTCTTCCCGGCCATCTGGCGAGCTTACACCAAAAATAATCACACAGAAACTATATTAATTAAAACACTGCTTGCCCCATTAGCTCTAGTTTCTTAATGGCTAACTCTTATATTAATTTAACCCATTTCTATTAATCTGTATATTGCCACGTGGCAGAGGCTTACCGGCAAAGATTCGGCATGTCTGTCTCCAGTGGTGGCGGCTTCATGGAGTCCCCCAGTCTCTGCCTTCTTCCTCCCAGAATGTTGTTCTGTCTTTCCCGCCTGCCTAAGTTCTGCCGTATCAACAAGCCAAGGCAGTTTCTTTATTCATTAATGGTGATCACAGCACACAGAGGGGCCTTCCACATCAGTAAGTTAGAATAATTCTAGGCACTTCTTGTGCTGTCAAAGGAGAGGAAAAGTCTGCCACAGGTCCTCACTGTGCCCTTATGTTAAGGTGTCTCACCCGTGGTTAGGAGAACTAAACCCCCAAGCTGGGCTCCACATCCACCCTCGTCCTTGCTTCTCCATTATTTGTGGTAAGTATGCCTTCCCTAGACCTGACGCTGGTGTGGGAGAATTGTTTGTATTCTGTCAATCATATTTTCATAAAACGCTGATTGACCAGGCAGGCAGTATAGGCGGGAAAGCCAGACAGGAAGTAGGGGTGGAGCAAAGAGACTGGGAGTATTCTGGGAAGCAGGAAGCTTCCAGTTCTGCCCAGACCACTGGAGAGGAAAGATGTAAGCTGCCCCGCTGGAAAAGGTACTGAGTCATGTGGTAACGTAGAAAAGGATAATGGGGTAACATAAGTTATAAGAGCTAATAAGTAGCCTGACCTAATGGGCCAAACAGTTTATAATCTTATGGAGTCCTGTGTGTGATTTTCTCTTTGGAGCATGCCAGCTGTGGGGTACCGGGCGGGATAGAAACCCCAACAAGCCGGCCCTTCATGTTACATGATGCTACTTCTTTTCCATGAAGGTTACTGTACCACCAATCATCACTATAGGTCTTTTTTCTTCCATTTTCCCAACACTCAGTGTGGGACCAAAAGCCACGTTCTTTTCCATAAGACAAACAAGCGATAAAAGTTCAGATCCACAGATTGCAATTTCCCTGGTGCTCCCATAACCCGCTGAGGAACACCCTGCATGTTTATCTCAATGAAACCAAGGAGCTACCTTTACCGAACACCAAGGACTGTACGCGTGCTGCCCCCATGCTAATCCTGCTCACAGCTGGTGTCAGCAGGTGTGTTTCAGAGGACAGGAAACAGGTTGATCGAGGAAGGAGCCATGCACCCAGGTGCTGCCATAACAGGACTCTGAATGTTCTCTAACTGGATGCCTGGGAGCCCGGGAGCCCTTCATAGGCAGGACCCCAGCAGGGTTCCCAAGGGATCCATGCCTCCCTCGGGTTAGATCAGAGGCTTTCAAACTTCAGAACATTCTCTTGTTAAAATGTTATGGTAATACACAAAAGCGAGGCACAAATTCTCCACCCACCAGGATCACCTTCTCCAGGCTCTCACAGAGATGAGGCGGGCCACAGGGCTGGGGTGGACTTCTGCCTGCTTGTCTGCTTTGTAGGAAGAGGGTTTGAGTCCTCTATTTTATACTATTACAATGGAACGCCACGGACTGGGTACTTTTAAAAACTTCATTTATTTATTTTATTTTTTGAGATGGGGCACGTCACTACAGTGCTCAGTCTGACCTCAAACTCACTGTAGATCCAGAGCTGACTTTGGACTCCTGATTGTGCTGCCTCATCCTCCCCGGAGATGGGATTCCAGTTGTGAAGCACCACGCCCAGCTTCAGGCTGAGAGATTTATAATAAACAAGAACACACGTGGCTCGGAGAACTAGAAGCCAAGAGGTCCAGGGTCATGGGGTCAGTCTCCAGCAGTCTTCTTAGTGGATCAGAGAAGGAGTGGGAAGTGGGAGAGGAGGAGAGAGGGAAAGAAGAGAGGGAGGGCAGGAGAAACAGTGAGGGCAAACAGCTTGACTTTTGGAGGCTAATGCAATAGGGCCTCGTGTCACCTAGACTAGCCTCAAACTTGTTAAGAAGCCAAGCTTGCCCTTGAGCTGTTTCTCTTCTTGCCTCTATTTGCCCACAGGTATGGAGATGGGAGGTTGACTTCAAGCATCTCCCTTGATTGCTCTGCCATGTTACTTTTCAGGCAGGGTCTTTCATTAGCCTGGGGCTCGTCATAGCTTGGGCTAAACTAGCTGACCAGGAAGCCCCAGGATCCTCCCATCTCTGCCTCCCCAACACTGGGATGGCAGGCACATACCACCATCCCTGACTCTTTACATCATTGCTGAGGATCCACCATGCATGATCAGGCCCTCATGCGTGTGCAGCGAGCGCTTTACCAACTGAGAGCTTTCCCAGACCCCACATGTATCCGTTTTACAAGTATCTGTCCCTGTAATAATCTTTCCTGACTGCCCCCCCATGACTTAAGAACTTCCTAGTAGGCTTTTAAATGTATCATCCACAGATATTTTTCTGGAAAAAAAATATTAGATGTGTATTTCTATATAGTTTTTTTTTAATACCAAAGGTAACATGAGACAGAAAAGAAGCAAAATAATGGGTGAGGGTACTCACTGTTACAACCCACTCCACTCTCTGATAATCAGAGAAATTGAAGCTGAAGGGTGATTTTTAAAACTGCCTCAGCAATTGTATAAAATTCAAATCACTGTGGAGTGGGGGAAAAAAGAATATATGACCCATAGAGAAAAGACAGAAAATATAGAGAAAGGAAAAAGACAGTGCAGAAAATCCCAGAAAGACTTAAATGAATTCAGTCACCACCATCTCTAGTGAATAAAACTCTCCCTGGTATGTCAGGAAACATAGTTCAGCTATATTCCATTTCTACAAAATTCATAATAAAAAACAGCAAAACATTCTGAAAAGATAAGTCAAACTGATCCCAGCACTGGGCTACAGAGCAAGAGTATGCCACAAAATAGATTTCTGAAAATCGGGAGGGAGCTTGAGTAAAGGGGCTCACCACACGAGCTTGACAACCTGATTTCAGAGCCTCAGAACTCTCCCAAAGATCTATACTCATGGGCTAGCCTGGCCTACACAGAACCAAAGAGACCTTGACTCCAAAGAAAAGCCAGGATCCACAGTCACTTGCACTCACATATAAAAACAGGCACAGATTCTCATATGCTCACATGTCACATACATATACAAACATACATGCACATATACACACATACACACACATTTCACCCCCCCCATTTTTAAAAAGATATAGTCAAAAATATCAGAGCAATACTAGCAAAATGAAAATATTGTCACATTATATGGTCACATGAATATGAAGTAAAAGCAAAACCCTAAATTGAGCCTAATAAGACAATTCATATTCACGAAAGATATTTCAAAACTAATGAATAATATTCATGAATGTATATCCATTTTAATGAAATAAAGGAGGAAAGCAGACACCGCCATTAGCAAGGCATTGAAAAGTGCTTGCTTTGCTTTGACCAAACAACTGAAATCCTCCAGCAAGACGTGGCTGTTCATTGCGACACCTCTGCAGTAATGGAAGTACTTCAGACACTGCACGGATGGGAGTTGCTGAACAACGCTCATGCCAGCTAAAGGGGTGGCCTAGAACAAGCCAGATCTGAGAGTTCGGAGAGAAATCGAGACCAGATGTTGGAAAGCCCGAAAGCATCACGTGATGTAATAAATATCTGTGTTGATCTGAAGCATATGTTGCACCCTGCAGAGTAACATCCAAGGGCATGGCTATCACGCCCAGCTCCTTCAACAGGCCTCGCCCTGCTTGGAGAGATGAAGTGTAGGGTTACATCAGTGGATCTAGAGCATAATAGGACTTACGCTCTCTAGTGTATTCTTCCACGTGTCTTGTGTAGGAGAAATGTGTAATGATTTCCCATTATCACATAGGGAAGTATCTAAAATCAGCGGTCAGCGCTGTTATGGCAGGGCACAGCTCTGTGAGGAATGTGCATGTATTTTCCTGAGGACAAACCATTGCCTCCTACCTGCTGGTGATGGCAGGTCACCTTGGAGAAGGCTGCTGTAGTAAGCCCTTCAAGTTGGTATTGCTTATCAGCAGGGTAGGCAATCAGCTTAACAGACAAATCAGTCTGAGAAAATCTGTGCTGCTGGGACCACACATAACCTTCCTTCATTAAATCAGAGGGAAATTTTGTCCAAGAATTCTCATCTTCAGAGTACTATTTGCAAGCTGCTCTTGTAGGAGGCTGCTTGTTGGTTCCCAACTGCTCAGCCCCGAAATAACCACACAGAAACTGTATTAATTAAATCACTGCTTGCCCCATTAGCTCTAGCTTCTAAATGCTAACTCCTAGGTATTAATTTAACCCATTTCTATTAATCCGTGTATTGCCACATGGCTGGGGTTTACCAGGTAAAGTTCTGGCATCTATCTCCAACGGGGCTACACGGCTTCTAACTCTGACTCCACCTCCTTTCTCCCAGCATTCAGTTTACTTTTCCCCACCTACCTCTATTCCTTTGCCCTATCACAGGCCAAGACAGTTTCTTTATTAACCAATGGTACTCACAGCATACCGAGCGGATCCACATCACCAGACTCAATCCTGGCAGATGCTGAACTTGAGGAAACCTTTGCTCACAGGAGTGTGAGTAGTCGTTTTGGGGACCTGGGGAGCATCACTGATGGGATCTCTTACGGGTCTGTGAGCATGAGGGATATGGAGGGAAAATAGTTACTGTGCTGCCTGCTCTTATGTGAACTTGATCCAAGCAAAAGTCAGCAGAGAGGAAGGAACCTCAGCTGAGAAAACGCCTCCATAACATCAGGCTGTAGGCAAACCTGTAGAACATTTTCTTAATTAGTGACTAATGGGGGAGAGCCCACTGAGGGTAAGGACAACTCCAGGCTGCTGGGACTGCATTCTGTAAGAAAGCAGGCTGAGCAAGTCATGGGAGGCAAGTCAGTAAGCAGTATCCTCCATGGCCTCTGCATCAGCTCCTGCCTCCAGGCTCCTGCCCTGCTTGAGTTCCTGTCCTTGACTTCCTTCATTGATAAACAGCAATGTGGATGTATAAAACAAATAAACCTTGTCCTCCACAACTTGATTTTTAGCCATGGTGTTTTATCTTAGCAGTAGAAACCCTAACTAGGACAGTCACTGTGGTGCCCTGGGTCACTAATATGGAACGACATTTGTAGAAAAGTTGCTGAATCCGGTAAGGAATAAATATTTTGTGTGTGCTCTCTCTCTCTCTCTCTCTCTCTCACACACACACACACACACACACACACACACACAAACATACCACCACCACCACCACCACCACCATCACCACCACCCTCACCACCATCACCACATCTCATTACCAATAATTAGACCCCCTGGAATCTAGGTAGCAAGGAAACCTCAGTGAGCTGTGGGAAGAGCCTAGATTCCTAGGCTAATAACAACAAAGAGGACAAGATAACACACTGGACAGCAAGGAGGGGATAGAAATCAACAGCATAGAGATG
The DNA here is from genome assembly GCF_982192425.1 of Myodes glareolus. Taxonomy (NCBI): domain Eukaryota; kingdom Metazoa; phylum Chordata; class Mammalia; order Rodentia; family Cricetidae; genus Myodes; species Myodes glareolus. The sequence goes on along the minus strand of NC_142041.1, from coordinate 17,640,178 downwards.
CGTGAAGAATGAAAGTATATCATTTTATTATGATAACAGGATTACACCAGATGGACTACTTAAACGATGTAGCACTGAGGTTGGCAAGATGGCTCAGTGACTAAAGGAGCCTACCTCCAATCCTAAGGATTGGAGTTTAATCCCCAGAGCCCACGGGGTGAAAAGAGAGAATCGACTCCCAAAAGTTGTTCTTTTCACCTCCACAGGTGCAGTGTGACATGAGAACATGTACGTGTAGCATGCGCACACACGTTACACAAATGTAGTAAAATATGTAGCTTTGATGGAAGATATTTCTACAAATGATTTCCCAATGATCTGTAGGGATGACTGATGTTTGTTCAACTCAACTTAAAGCTTTTTTTGTAGGGTGGTGTTGAAAGGACCCTACTCTCTTCCTCAGTCTCTCTGTATGGACAAACACATTGGATAAGCCAGTAACCAGCGTGGGTGTGGGGAAAAGGGGATCCTCACTTACTGATAGTGGGAGTATAGGCTAGATTCTCACTTTGGAAACCAGGTTCCTAAAGAAAACTAGAAATAAATGAGCTGTATGAGCTGTACATACATCCTGGCATATCCTGGGCATACATATATCCTGTGTATCCTGGGCATACATATACATATACATATATCCTGGGCATACATCCCACAGGTTCCAAATTCTATAGCAAAGACACACATCCATTTTCTTTGAATTTCTATTCACAAAACCTAGGAAATAAAGTCAACCCAGATCCCCATCAAATGAGGCACACATATACAATGGAATATTACTCAGCTGTAAAGAAAACTGCAATTTGCAAAAAATGACTGAAGCTAGAAAATAGTATAGTGAGCGAGGTAACCCAGACTTAGAAGGACAAATACTGTATGCTTTTTCTGGTACATGCATCTATGCCCTGACTCTTCAGTTTTGTGTGCTAACCTTAAAAACCCAAGAAACTAAAAGGGGAATAATGGGGGTGACTTAAAGCAGGGGAGACAGTACCACATATATATGTCTACCAATGGACAGTCCAAGAATCCAGTAGTTGTTGAGCCCATGGGGCTGGTATCTCAGCTGGTCTTCAGTACGTACCCAAATCTAAAAGAAGTAGGTTCTAATGTCAGTGAAGAAATGAAGATGCTAACAAGAGCAAGAAGGCAGAGGAGAGAGAGAGAGAGAGAGAGAGAGAGAGAGAGAGAGAGAGAGAGAGAGAGAGAACAAGTTTCTTTCTTCCATGTCCTTTATGTAGGCTGCCAGCAAAAGGTATGGTCCAGATTAAAAGGGGATCTTCCCATTTCTCAGATCTAAATAATTTAATTAAAGAAAAAAATCTCTCACAGATATGCCCAGCCATTTGAGTTGAAAACTGAAATAAAGACAATAAAGAAAATGCAAAAAGAGGGAATTCTGGAAATGGAAAAGTTGGGTAAATGAACCGGAACTACAGATGCAAGCATGACCATCAGAATACAAGAGATGGAAGAGAGAAACTCATGAGTTGAAGATACAATAGAGAAAATAGACTCGATGGTCGAAAAAATACATTAAATCCAACAAATTCTTAACAGAAAACATCCAGGAAACCTGGGGTGCCATGAAAAGACCAAACCTAAGCATAATAGTGGTAGAAGAAGGAGAAAAATTCCAGCTCAAAGGCACAGAAAATATATTCAACAAAATCATAGAAGAAATCTTTCCCAACCTAAAGAAGGATATCCCTATGAAGGTACAAGAAGCTTGCAGAACACCAAATAGACTGAACCAAAAAAGTCCCCTCACCATATAATAATCAGAACACAAAACATACAGAATAAAAAAAGAATATTAAGAGCTGCAAAAGAAAAAGGTCAAGTAATATTTAAAAGCAAACCTGTCAGAATTACACTCAACTACTCAATGGAAACCATGAAAGCCAGAAGATCCTGGGCAGATGTGCTGCTGACACTAAGAGACCAGGGAAGCAAGTGGAGACTACTATATCCAGTAAAGCCTTTAATCACCATCAATGGAGAAAACAAGATAGCCCATTACAAAACAAGATTTAAACAATGCCTATCCACAAATCCAGCCCTACAGAAAGTACTAGAAGGAAAACTCCAACCCAAGGAAGCTAACTTCACCCACAGAAATATAGGCAACAGATAACCTCCCATCAGCAAACCCCAAAGAAGGGGAACGCACAAACACTACCACTGAAAAATAACAGAAATTAACAATCATTGATCATTAATATCTCTTATTATCAATGGACTTAATTCACCTATAAAAAGACACAGACTAAGAGAATGGATACCAAAGCAAGATCCATTATTCTACTGTATACCAGAAACACACCTCAACCTCAAAAACAGACATTACCTCAGAGTAATGGATTGGGAAAAGATTTTCCAGTCAAATGGACCTAAGAAACAAGTGGGTGTAGCTATTCTAATAGCTAACAAAATTGATTTCCAACTAAAATTAGTCAGAAGAGATGGAGAAGGACATACCATACTCATCACAGGAAAAATTCCATCAAGATGAAGTCTCAATTCTGAACATCTATGCCCCAAATAAAAGAACACCCACATATGTAAAAGAAACATTACTAAAACTTAAATTGCACATCAAACCCTACACACTAATCATTGGAGATTTCAACACCCCATTCTCCCCAATGTACAGGTCAACCAGACAGAAATTTAACAGAGAAATAAGAGAACTAACAGATATCATGACTCAAAAGGACTTAACAGACATCTATAAAACATTTCACTCAAACACAAAAGAATATAACTTTTTAGAACTTCATGGAACCTTCTCTAAAACTGACCACATACTCAGAAACAAAGCAAACCTCAATGGAATAAAAAATTTGGAATAACCCCCTGTAGCTTATCGGATCACCATGGTTTAAAGTTAGAATTCAACAACAACACTAACTGCAGAAAATCTACAAACACATGGAAATTGAACAGTGCTCAGTTGAATCACCCCTAGGTCAAAGAAGAAATAAAGAAAAAAAATTAAAGATTTCCTAGACTTCAACAAAAGTGAAGGCACAATGTACCCAAACCTATGGGACACTCTGAAAGCAGTTTTAAGAGGAAAGTTCATAGCACTAAGTGCCCACACAAAGAAAGTGGAGAAATCTCACACTAGCAACTTAACAGCACACCTGAAAGCTCTAGAACAAAAAGAAGCAGACTCATCCAGGAGGAGCAGATAACAGGAAATAATCAAATTGAGGGCTGAAATCAATAAAATAAAAACAAAGAAAATAATACAAAGAATCAAGGAAATGAAAAGCTGATTCTTTGAGAAAATCAACAAGATAGGCAAACCCTTATCTAAACTAATCAAAAGGCAGAGAGAGAGAACACCCAAATTAACAAAATCAGAAATTAAAAGGCGGATATAACAACAGACAAGGAAGAAATACAGAGAATCATTAGGTCATACTACAAAAACCTGTACTCCATAAAACTGGAAAATGTAAAAGAAATGGACAATATTCTAAATAGGTACCACACACCAAAATTAATCAAGACCAAATAAACAACTTAAATAGACATATAACCCCCAAGGAAATAGAAGCAGTCATCAAAAGTCTACCGTCCAAAAGAAAAAAAGCCCAGGGCCAGGTTGCTTCAGTTCAGAATTGTAGCACGAATAATAAAAACCCAGAAAGTGATATTGGCGTTCAAGCTAAAGATCAGAAAAGCAAGGCAGTCAACCCCTAGAGAGACATTTTACCTCTACCAAATCTTCAGACCAAAGGGGCAAAATCCTATCTCCATGAATCTTCAGACTCCACACTCCAGTGAGTTCCTGTCTCTTCCCCTTTATATTCCTCTCTCTGCCCAGCCATCATATCACTCTGGTCTCCACCTCTACCTGCTTGGGTTAAAAGTGTGTGACTCTAAAACATTGGGGTTAAACGTGTGAATCACCACCACCAAAATCTGTTTCTGAATCGATATTGTGTACCCCGGGGTAACCTTGAACTCACAAAGATCCGTCTGCCTCTGTCTCCCGAGTCCTGGGATTAAAGGTGTGTGCCACCACTCCCTGGCCTGTATGACCAGGCAGTGGATACTTTCCCCTCTGATCTTCAGACAAGTCTTATTTATTAAAGCTCAAACAATATACCACTATATTTCCCCTTTTGCCTAAAATTAAAAAGAAGGCTATAACTAATATAAGAAAAACTATATACAATAAGCTCTATAACTATGTACAATATATACAGGCAATAAATACATCAACAATGCCTAGTCCATTTGCATGTGACAAGTTCAGAGAAAATACTCCATTATCTATCCTTTCTTGGTGAGTCCAAAATCTTGTACCTAATTTATTTTCTATCATAACAAGCTTTCTATGTCTGATAATCAAGGAAAAATAAACTATAACTATCTAGTCTTCAGCTCCCTCACGGACCCAAGAAGGAAATAATATTAACTGAGTAAGCAGAAAGTGCAAGCAAGCAACTTCCAAAAAAGTGTGAGAAATGACAGAAACAGTTGGCTGTCTGGACAGTTACCCAAAGTTCCTCTGCAATGTTAGGGCATCCATCCTTGGCCTACAGACTTAGAATATCCAACAGACTTTTCTGAGAAGCAGGATATTCTCAAACTTTTCTTGACAGTGTTTGACAATCACTCCCTTTTGTGTCCTCCTTGTCCATTTAGGACAACATACTGTCAGCAGTTGAGGCAAGGGCACTTCCTTGCACAGTGGCTTACTTTTGTCACAAAGAAAATAAACTCCATGTGGAGTTTCTTCAGTGCCCATTCTCTTCTCTGAAGTAGATTGGTGCTGCCAGAAGCAGATGCGTCTCAATGTCATAAAAAAGAGTATATGTTATTAAAATTTTAAAATGTCATATTCTGTAGATCTCTAAAGTTTTCGAAGATGGCCTGTCTATATAAAATATATCTTTATTTGACCTTGAAAACATACCTAATGTGACTATAAGTTCAATTGTAATAGGCGATTAACTACTAACATGCAATACTTTATTATCCTGTACAGCTGGTAATAATAGTTTTCAAGGGCTATAAATTTGCATTACATTGTTAAATTAGGTGTATAGGTACAATATCATAAACAAGAGTAGAAATTATGTACAGTATGTTCTAACAAAATTAATCTCAAATTTGTATCAATATACAAAATTTGTATACAATATACAACAGTCCAATGCAAAGTACTTAAAACTAATAGTTGTTTTTTAAAAGTATGTTCAATAAGCTATCTTTTTATCATATCATATCTATATCCTACCTTTTTCCTTTTCAGAATAGATTCAATAATCTACCTTTTAATCCTATCATGTCTGTATCCTCATTTTTTCTTTTCAAAACAAGAACTCTGAATCTAATCTTTGTTAAACTTTTCTTCTGGCTGTAACTAGTAACAACTGACAGCCAAGCCCCTAAACAATGTCAAATATCTGTAACCCAATGAATGACCAAAAATCACCCACCCCACCTCTTGGGAATGTGGGTGTGGTCGTCTTAAATTTACTTCCTGCTGTCTAGGGGGGGTGTGACAATATTATTATGGGATCCAGAAAAGAAAAATGTAAATTAATTGTCAAGTCCTGGGAAAGGTAGCTGTATCATTTGCTGTCCAGTCTCTGTGTAATGGGAAAGTGCAGGGCTTGTCTCAAGTACTGGCTAGAGTTGTCTATTAGGCTGAATCATCTCAGCCAGGCATTTAGAAATTATTCTGAGCAGTTTGTAGTCCATAGCTGATCCTTAACTGGTGTATTTCAGTTTAGTGTTGTTACCATAGTCCTGGAGGGGTTGTCATTGTGGGACCCCATCTTCCTTTTGGAGACTTCAAGCATCGCTATTAGGTGTTCACTGTAGAAAACTGATAGAGAAGAGACTCAAACCCGAAATCATGTACAAGAAGGTAGATGAAACCTTTTTCTAGAATTAGGTAAGCACTCTTTATGACCTTTAATACCATGACAAAAAAAGTTTAATATGTGTGTGTGTGTGTGTGTGTGTGTATGTATAAGTCTTATACCTTAAGAAAAGCTGTCAAATGGTCAATATAAAGCCAAAGGATTATGATATTAGTAGCAATAAAACAGTCCTTAAACTTTTGCTCTTCTGTCCCATATCAGGTGGCCCTTCAACATGGGACAGAGATTTTGGATTTTATATTAACAAGAATGTTTGAGTTAAGAGAATAGAGTCACACTCCAACTCCAATGTGAGCTTTAATCTTTAGCTGGACTGGTACTTAAAGAAGACTGTATTTATATTATATATCTGTAGAGAAAAGCAGAAACAAACATTTAGGAAGATTTATAAAATTTTATCCTGTTGGAAATGTGATATACAAATAGGCCAATTTACTCTTTTTCTTGACACATTTTTTTTTTTCTGGATGATTTGTCCTTTCTCATTGTCCAGTGGTCTTCAGATTCCTTAGCGGGATACCTTTATTCTCCTGAAAAGACAGAAACAAAACCCTTACCCAACCCTAAATTTGGATTCTCTTTTGGCAACTTATATCTGGTAAAATGAAGAGCATTTTTTAGTTGTACAGGTTAGTTTAGATTAAACGACTATTCTGTTTGGTGAATTATCATCTATTCTAGTTAGGAGATGTCTCTTGTTCAAATTGAATATTTATCAATTTTGATGGTAGTCATAGCTTTTCTTCTCCTGTGGAAACAAGAGTAAAACCCCTTCCCCAACATAGCACATGTCCTGGTTTCTATTCTTTAAAGTATACTGGCTGATTTAATTCCGTAAGTTTTTCTACTATCCAATGTCTCTCTGCAGCTGTTGTTCCTTTCTCATTAGCATTTAGAAAATTCAAAGTTACAAAAAGTACTATGCAGTCTATTTATGTGGGTCTTTATCATCCCTTTCTGTTTATTTAACATATTCTTTAGAGTTCAGTTTGATCTTTCTGTAATTACCTGTCCTGTAGGATTGTGTGGTATACCTGTAATATGTTTTATATTACAATAAGCAAAAAATACTGTTTCATTTTCTTAGAGACATATGTTAAAGCAGTGCCTGCTTTTTTTTCTACAGGTATACTCATGATGGCCAGAACTTCTAGCAAATATGTGATTACAGAATCAGCTTTTTTTTTTAATTTCAAAGCAGCTTCCCATTGAAAACCTGGATCGGTATCAATGGTCTGTTGTACATATTTTAGTTTTCCAAATTCTGCAAAATGGAACACATCCATTCTATCCTAAAGGGTTAAATGGAGCATGCTCTGCTAAACTCAGTCTCACTAGGCAAGGGTTGGTTCAAGATTGGACCCATGGGATGGGTGTTGTCAGAAAAAGTCTCCCGAGAGGCTGCTGGGAAATGTTTCACTATGACAACCGATGGCAAAATCAGTCCCTCTTCCTCCTCCTTCAGAACTTGAGTTTTTGGGAAACCACTCTGGCCACCTTGTTCCCAATTTAAGGACAAATTCAGTCCAGAGGGGAAGACAAGCCCAGGGGACTGTCGCATGCAGGCAGGCACCACCAGAGCCATCATGGGTGTGTGCAAGGTTGCTTTCTCTCTGAATTTCAAGTCAGTTGCACGCATCGTTACTTTTTTAACAACAAATTAAAGTTTTCTGTTATTTTCTATCAAAATCATCCAAAAAGGATTCAAAGATGGCTCAGAGGTGACAGCTTATATTCTCAGTTCCAAATATCGAACACAGAGAGAACTCTGAATGAAAACAGAACATGGAACTAGACCGATGTCAACAGCATGGATCTTAGAGAAAGCAGAGACACGAGAGAAATGGCCTAAGAACAAATGTCATTGTGACTCATATCATAATAAAATAATGCATTTGTGTAATTCAAAACTGCTGACACTCTGAGTCATGACCCCACACAGGGCCCCATAACTGGATGTGGGGGCATCCACAACATGTGAGCATGAGTGGGAGCTTTCTGGGTGCATGAGGATTGAAATTTAACACAGAATCAGATGCACCATGAATGTGAAGCAGTTGCATTGTGCAGCTTCACAGCTGCCCTGGGTCTGAACATACAGAGGCCTCTGCGCCGAGCATACAGTCATGTCACTAAACATCAACAAACACCGCCTTAAACGCCCTGACTTCCATCCAAGACTATTGTGTGTTATAAACCTCAGGGTTTTCACTTACATATCAAGTTTTCTGTTCTTAGAGAAACATTACGGTTAATTGTAGAAAAGAAATCCTTTTTCTATCATCGTTCTACACAATGTATCAAATTAGTATGTATTTGGAGTAGATTGTGTTTACACCAACAAATATTATGCATATCATTAGCATGCAAATTTGCTTTGGTCTTTAATAAATGATAGAATTATAGGTATTCCAAATAATTGTTTACAAATGTATTTCCTTTTGATTTTTAATAAATGTGTTTGATTTGCATAGCTATTTCATATACCTGAACTAATGGCCCCGTAAGAACTTCTTCAGCAAAAGCAGCCTGTGTGGGGAAAAAAAATTGAAAAGTTCTTTAGCTGGTGGGTGGCAGTGGCTATACGCCTTTCATCCCAGAACTCAGAGGCAGAGGCAGTCAGATTTCTATGAGTTCAAGGCCAGCCTGGTCTACAGTGTGAGTTTCAGGACAGCCAGGGCTGTTACACAAAGAAACCCTGTCTCAAAAAAGAAAAAAAAAAAAGTCCTTCACCCAGGTGTTAAATGCCTATAACATGCAACAATCGTGCCTTATGAGCAAAACCAGACACGGTCAGTGCCCCAGTGAACCTGTTGGTTCAGCGAATAGCATAAATTTTAATTGAATAAGCATATAGCTGGGGGAGGATTCCAGTTCAAGGTAGAAATGAGCAATGCCCACCCTACAAATCACTTACCCTCATTTCAGACACTTGGGGCTGGGATTTTGGTGCCTTGCAATGAAGAGGGCTGAAACCGGAAGAGCTGGCTTACTATGTCAGCAGTCTCCCATGAAAAACTAGCCGTGTGCTGTTCACATCCAAACCGGCAGGTCTGTGAGCAGATACCAGACTCTGGTAGCTAGCCTCCGAAACCTCTGTCTGTCCTTCACTAATGTAGGACCCAGATGTGTCAGTCTAGCTTCTGCCGAACTAAGGAAGGAGTGCCGAAGTTAAGGTTCCCTGTAAATGGTGGCGGGGAAATTCCAGCTTGCGGCTTTGCTTCCTCTAACGCTGCTTAGTACAGGCAGATATGGGGGGGACCGTAAGTGAATTCATCTAGGGTCAGGGATTTGTAAGACCAAGCTGATGAGCGAAACAGAGGAGCTGGGGTTTTTGACACAGGAAGGAACGTTTTTGAAATCCCGAGTGCTGAACTGGAAACGGGAGACAAAGGAAATGAAGAAAAAAGGCGCTCCGAGCATTACTAGATTAAGTGTTAGGAAGAAGCCGAAGAAACCCCTGGTCAGAGTGCTGAAGCAGCACCTGTGAGGGCGGGGGATGGTGCTCACAAGCTGTGTTGTGGGACTTCGTGATTTTTGTCTGTGGGTCAATCAGAGGGGCCAATAACTAGGATGGGGGTGTATGAGAAAGAGGAGATTGATGGCTGATTGATCAGAAGGATTTTTTTATATATAAGATATAAAGGTAAAGGAACAGAGGTGGCAATGAAGGTATTCAAGAGGATATGACCAAAGATGACAGTGAAAAGCGTTCTAAGGTGGACTGGGAGAATCCCGGAAGACCCCGACCCTACACAAAGAGCTGCAGGCAGCCAAGGAATGTTGAGGGTAGGAGAAACATTCGTCCCCAGTGAAAAGCACTCCAACTAACTATCCATTACCAAATAGCACTGGAAACATACACATATGAGTAACATACAGACTAAGTGGGTTATATTTTTGTATTTAGGAAGATATATGTATATACATATATGTATATGTATGTAACATCAACTAACGAAAAAAAGAGGTCATGAATTTGGAAGAGAGCAAGAAGGATGTCTTAGAGTTTCTATTGCTGCAAAGAGACACCATGACCATGGCAACTCTTATAAAGGAAACATTTACTCAGGGCTGGCTTACAGTTTTAGAGGTTTAGTCCATGGTCATCATGGCAGAAGGCGTGGGGGAGCGCAGGTAGACATGGTGCTGGAGGAGGAACTGAGTGTTCTACATTTTGGATGAGCAGGCAACAGGAAGTGGATGCCCTACTAGGCCTAGCCTGAGCATCTGAGACCTCAAAACCTGCCCCCACAGTGACACTTCCTCCAACAAGGTCACACCTACAGCAATAAGGCCACACCTCCTAATAGTGCCACTCCCTATGAGCCAAGCATTCAAACACATGAGTTTATGGGGCCCCATTCCTATTCAAACCACCGCAGAGGGGTTTATGGGAGGGTTTGGAGAGAGGAAAGAGAAGGGGGGAGATGATGTAATTACATCATAATCTCAAAAACAGTCATGGACCCCACCCTCAGGCAAGGAAGAAGATGGGAGATTCTAAAGGTCAAAGACCAGAGCTATTTATGATGGCTTCAGATGTTGTCAGGGGAAAGGAAGATATTGTTTACGATGAGGAACCAGAGGGAACACTTACGACACAATAGGTTAGCAAGATGGGCTGTGGCCCTCTGACTGGAGAGATTGAGCTCCAGAGAGAACAGTAAAGGGCGTCAGCTGAGGGAAAGCATGGAGGCTAGGTCACCTGTAAGGAACCAGAAGCCATGATGGGCTTCACTTACACACTGGGAACGAATCAGATGTTGGATTCGGAGCCTCTGTCGTTTTAAAGAAGGTTGTCTATTGGTCCCAGTTGAAAAAGACTTAATCTGCATCCCCATGTGATAGTAGCTACAAGCACTATAAACAAAATTGTTGTTGGACAAGCTACCATTTGCTAAGTATTATGTGATAAACCTTATTTGAATTTGTGTCGTTAAATCCCATTGTAACCTTGTTGGTTCAGAAGTGTCGTTCCACTCTCCAGACGGGGAGCCTGAAACTAAGGCTGCAAATCAGAAACTAAAATTTAACAGGCGAAGCCGTGATCAGCGGTAGAATGTCCGCCTGATGTGCCTAGGCCCAATCCCCAGTGAAGGAAAATAAATCTCAAATCTAATATAATCGCCACCGGTAAATAAACAATAATGTTCATGAATGTTTCATCTGGTCTGTATGTTTCCAAAAGAAATACATATCACTTGATGCTTAGATTCTCAGACCCTATGGCTGGTTATAGTGTTATTGAATGATTTCTGTGAGTATCTCAATTTGCTAATATCAAGCAAACTAGAGATATCTTGGCCCATATTAGGCAAGCTCTAAAGAAATATTTCACAAGGAAGGCCAGGTTCCGCTTTTGCTCATCACAGTGGTACACCTTGACAGCTCTAAAACTGGATCAACCACAGTAAACAACTCATTGCAAGTACTGGACCGCAAGCAATGAAAGACGCTGAGCACAACGCATAGAGAAAGCTCAGATGGCCAGGCAGTGGTAACACGCACCTTCCATCCCAGCTCTACGGGGGCAGAGGTAAGCAGATCTCTGTGCGTTCGAGGCCAGCCTGGCCTACCAAGCTAGTTCCAGGATAGCTAGGGCTGTTACACAGAGAAACCCTGTCTAAAAACTAAAAATAAAAAGGAAATGCTAAAATAGGATTCAGATTTAGTGAATTTAGTAATTCACAAGATGACTACCTGGGACAGTTTCCACATGGTTGGGTGGAGGAGTACCGTCCAACCAATGAGCGTGGAGCAGTGGTACTGAACTAACGAGATGGAGGAAGCCTGTGGAAGATCCTGCAGCAACTGGAACTGACACCGAGTAGTTTAAAGAAACAGAGAGCTCCAGAGGCTTCATAGGGACATCAAGAGGTTCCTGGATAAAGGGTTAATTAATTAATGGGTTAATTAATTAATACAAGTTTCCAAAATGTCTAATAAAAAGTAGCTTCCTGGAGATGAGAGAGCTAGAACAGAGTGGAGAGAGGGATTTTCAGTCCAACAAGTGTGGAGTATCCTGGGTAGTGAGAATCCAGAAATGCCATGTTCTTAAAACAAGGTAAAGACGGCAGGTAGAGACTGAATCCTAAGAATAAAGTCTGAAACAACGACAGCATGTGCGTGTGAGAGTGTGCATGTTTATATGCATATATAAAACTCTATATGGGCAGAAATTCCTAAAATTAGTGTTAAATAAAAATTAGTAGATCCAAGAAGACAAATGACAATCAAGTAAAATAGAATTAAAAAAAAAAAAAACAGAGTCAAGCCTAGGACTATCAAATTGTCCACGAAAAATTTGTAGTAGTAATAGGGGAGAAAAGATATTAAATCTGAGGGAACAAGGATACAAATGATGACAGATTTTATTTCACAAACTTTGAAAGAAGATGAGAGAACAAACATAATTTTTAAAATGCTACAAGAATTCATGGTTTATTTACAGTCCTTTAACAGGTATGAGTATACTCTCTAAAACTGAAAATTGTATAAAATGTTTTCAGATTTTAAGATCTTAAAATGATTTTGATGTGTGGTATGGATGTGTCCTTGTCTGTGTATGTGTGCACATGCATGAGTACACACAGGTGTGCACGTTTACATGTGGAGACCAGAAGTCAATGTTGGGCCTCTTTCTCCCTCTCTTATTCATTCTCTATATGATTTTGAGACAAGGTCTCTTTCTGAACCTGGAGCTCACTAACTCAAGAAGATGAATTCAGGCCAGCAAACTTCAGCAATCCTCCTGCCTCTGCTTCTCCGGTGATGGGATTACAGGTGTGTGTCACCGTGCCCAGCTTTTTACATGGCTACTGGGAATTGAATTCAGTTTTGTGCACTTACGAGCACTACACTAAGTAAACCCCATCTCAAAAAACCAAAACAGAAAAGAAAAGAAGAAGGGAAGGAAGGAAAGAAGGAAGGAAGGAAGGAAGGAAGGAAGGAAGGAAGGAAGGAAGGAAGGAAGGAAGGAAGGGAGGGAGGTAGGGAGAGAGGGAGGGAGAGGAGGGGAGGGGAGGGGAGGGGAGGGAGGGAGGGAGGAAGGAAGGAAGGAAGGAAGGAAGGAAGGAAGGAAGGAAGGAAGGAAGGAAGGAAAGTCTCATGATTAATAAAAACCCAGAGACAGAAATTGGGGTTCAACCTGAAAGTCAGAAAAGCAAAACAGTCACCATCTCTTACCTCACCCTAGTCAAAAATGGCGATCCTGCCTCCAGGAATCTCATAATGAGACTATGTGTGAGAGCTGTGTCCTCCCATTTTATATTCCTCTTTTGTGCTGGGATTAAAGGCGTGCACCACTACCACCTGGTTTCTCTGGCAAACTAGTGTGGTTACTGGGATTAAAGGTGCGTGTTACCACTGCCTGGTCCGTAAGGCTGATCAGTGTGGCTGTTTCACTCTCTGAACTTGAGGCAAACTTTATTTATTAAAATACAAATGAAATATCCCTACAAAAGAATATATCTTTGGTCCTGAGGTATTGGCTCACTGGGTAAGAGTACTGACTTTGCAAACGGAGGGATCTGAGTTTAAATCCCATTAGCTACACAAAAAAGCTGAGCATGGCTGAACATGCTACTAACCCCAGCACTCTGGGTCAGCAACAGGAAGATCTCAGGAGCTCTGACCTCCACATAAAAAGGCATGCTCGTACACCACACACACGTAAAAGCCAACCACATTTTAACCAAAGATGAGAGACACAGGCCTGAGAGAGACCGCCAGTCCAGTCACACAGCAAACACAAACCCTGCAAGCCCTGGTCTGGGGAACCTAAGAGTCTTCTAGAGGGAGTCCCTGAGACCTCCGTGGGGTGCAGGGAGAAGGACCCAGTAAAAGGCTCATCAGCCAAAAGTCAGACATAGTAACAGCTCAGACCCTCTCCAGACTCAAAGGGAACCGCTGCACGTGACAACAGTCAAGGTCAGCCACCTCATCAGGGTCACAAACCAATAAATCCACTTACCAGCAGCTAGTGAGACAGGGACTGCTTTACCAGATGTCACGACTTCCTGCCACAAGGTCATGTGACCACCACTCTTGTGCTCTATTGCAAAATATGTGACATCGATAACTTTGCTTTAAAACTCACTGAACATAGGTGCAATGAATGTGGCATCTTAATTACCTGACAATATGTATAAAGAACTACGACATATTTGTGCAATTAAACCTTGGAATTGGACATAATAAGACCCTTTGTAAATGATCAGACAAGTTCAGCGTGTGAAGGAATCTGCCACTAGCCTGGTGACTAGAGCTTATTTCCGAGGTCCCTATAACAGACCCGGAGAAGTGAGTGCTAAAAATTGTCCTCCCTCAGCCACACATGCGCCATAACACACATGTGAGGCTGTGTCATGACACATATGATGCCAACACAAACGCAAATAAACACATGTCTTTAAAAATTCAGAACTCTGCAAGAAAGTATGTAAAAAGTATTTGTGTTGTTTGATGTTTGTTTGTTTTTCCTGAGACAGTGTTTCTCTGGGTAGCCCAGGCTGTCCTGGAACTTGCTCTGTAGACCAGGCTGGCCTCGAACTCACAGAGATATACCTGCTTCTGCCTCCTGAGTGCTGGGATTAAAGGCATGTGCCGCCACCGCCCAGCTGAAAGAGATTTTTAAAGCTTTAAAACTTTGCATCAATAAAATGCTATCAACATCTAGACTGAAAGCCAAAAAGTGTTCATTAACCCAAAGCCAGGAAACACTAATTTTCAGTGCCAAGGAGGAAAAGGTGCATTGGAAGAAAGAAAGGTGGAGTCAGAGAGACTCCATGGAGCCGCCAGAGACAGATGCAGAATCTTGCTGGTAAGCCACAACCACGTGGCAATACACAGATTAGTAGAAATGGGTTAAACTAAGATGTAAGAGTTAGTCAATAAGAAGCTAATGGGCCAAGCAGTGATTTAATGGATACAGTTTCTGTGTGATTATTTCGGGGCTGAGTGGCTGGGACAAACAAGTGGCCTCCTCCAGCAATGAAGGGGTGTTGAATTTTGTCAAACGTTTTTTTTTTTCAGCATCTAATGAGCTGATTATGTGTTTTATTTTTCTTTCAGTTTGTTTATATGGTAGATTACATTGACAGATTTTCATATGTTGAACCAGACAGGAGGACCGATTGAATCAAATAAAAAACCTGGATATCAATCCATACACCTACAAACACCTGATTTTTACAAAGAAGTTAAAAATACAAAATGGAAAAAAGAAAACATATTCAACAAATGTTGCTGGCATAACTGGATATCAACATGTAGAAGAATGAAAATAGATCCATATCTATTGCCATGCACAAAACTCAAGTCTAAATGGACCAAAGATATCAGCATACTGAACCAACCACACTGAACCTCATAGAAGAGAAAGTGAGAAATATACTTGAATGCATTGGCACAAGAGACCACTTCCTACATATAACCCCAGTAGTACAAACCAAACCCTGAGAGCAACAATTAATAAATAGGACCTTCTGAAACTGAAAAGCTTCTGCAAAGCAAAGGACACTGTCAACAAGACAAAACAGCATCCTACAGATTGGGAAAATACCTTCACCAACCCTACATCAGACAGAGAACTGATCTAAAAATTATACAAAGAACTCAAGAAATTTGACATCAAAAGAACAAATAACCCAATTTAAAAAAATGGGGCACCTAAACAGAAAACTCTTAACAGATGAATCTCAAATGGTTGAAGGACATGTTCAACATCCTTAACCATCAGAGAAATGCAAATCAAAACAACTCTGAGATTCCATCTCACACCCGTAAGGATGGTCAAGATCAAAAACACTGATGACAGCTGGAGAGGATGTGGAGAAAAGAGAACACTCCTACATTGCTGGTGAGAGTGAAAACTTATACTTATGCTTTGGAAATCAGTATGGTGATTTCTCAGAAAATTGGAAAACAATCTACCTCAAGACTCAGCAATACTACTTTTAGGTACATACCCAAAAGAACTTCAATCATACCATAAGGACATGTGCTTAACTATGTTCTTGGAAGCATTATTTGTAATAGCCAGAACCTGGAAACAACCTAAATGCCCCTCAGCTAAAGAATGGATAAAGAAAATGTGGTACATTTATACAATGGAGTACTACACAGAGGTTAAAAAAAAAAATGACATCCTGAAATTTGCAGGCAAATGGATGGATCTATAAAAAACCATATGAGTGAGGTAACCCAGACCCAGAAAGACAAATATATATTCACTCATAAGTGGCTTTTAGACACAAAGCAAAGAAAAATCAGCCTACAGGCCACAACCTCAGTGAAACTAGACAACAAAGAGGCCCCTAAGAGAGGCATACATGGATCTACATAGGAACGTGAAAAAGACAAGATCCAGAGTAAACTGGAAGTGTGGGGGTCACGGGAAAAAAGTGGAAGGGGAAAGAGAAGGAAGGGTTGTTGTTTTTATTATGTTATATGTCTCTTGTATTCCTAACTTCTCCAGGACTTTTATCATGAAGCGGTGTTGTATTTTGTCAAAGGAATTTTCAGCATCTAATGAGATGATCATGTTTTTTTTTTCTTTCTGTTTGTTTATATGGTGGGTTATATTGACAGATTTTTATACATTGAACCATCCCAGCTTTAGTCTCTTCAAAACAGGCTTCTCCATCTGCCTGATGGTGTGGCCATCTCAAAGTTCGGCTCCAAGAACTTTTTCTGATCTCCGTTGTGAGAGCACCCGTTGAGTTTCTTCGTCTGGGACCCAGAAATGGACTCAAACTTAAGCAAATTGGGAGCTAGCAGAAAAGACTCAGGGGAGCCATCAGCATTAGTGAAATCTTGAAAGAACATGCAGAGAGCTCAGCCAGGATGTGGTTCATATTCCACCCCACATACTGATGCCAACATGGAAAACACTGATATTTAGTCATTTTCAGAATCTTGCTCCTATTCTAAATTTCAGGAATAGAATTTCTGTCCAGGCTCCCGTGAACGTTAGACCAAGGCCAGGGGAGACAGATCCCTCCAAATAGAGGTTCAGTTGTTAACACCAAAGGAGAGCAGCATGGATTCTGAAAACCCTAAACAAAGATCACAGAGCCCTTAGAATTTTCTCCCAGCCGTCACAAGATCCTAAATATTTTATTATTTACTTCTTAACCACAACTGCTGCCCACCACCACCCACCTCTCCTGTCTCCTCAGTCCAACTCTGTCTTGTATTTATCTTCAAATTTCCACCTGACATTTCCATGGTTGTGTCTGGTTCCCTTATCCTTAGCCAGAATCTCCAAAGACAGCCTTCAAACACTACTGTCCCAACTAGGGATTTTGCCAGTTCTGCTCAGGGAACCTCACTGGTGTCTCTAACCCTAGCACACTCTGTGCATTTGTATCTATCTCCCAGTTGGAAAGTTCCCTGGATATTGGTCAAGATGATACCCAGGTAACTGGCTGATCAGCACCGTACATCTAAATCTAGGCAAGTCCTAGGAATGTAACTGACTGCCTGAGCACTTCCCTCTTTGGGGAAAGAGTACATACCGGCTGGCTATAGTAAAGCAGCTGCTTTTACACAGGGGAGAGATGGTTGTTGGTGAGGCTGGATAAGTCATTTCAAGCAGCTGGACTGGAAGAGCTAACGGGAAGCGTTGAGGGGGGAATGGAGGCTTGGCTGTGGAGCCACGCATGTGGGCCCTGTTAGTGTGAGTCAGAACGGTCTGGCTCTAAGGCTGACACACTAGCCCAGTTGGTGCTGTTGCCTTTCCGATAATTTGGAGTATGCCCAACAAGAACTGGCATGGCGACTGTGGAACAGTTCCAGCTGCATGGGCACCAGACCCCTGCCCTTTCGGGGTGTCCTCGCAGCGCCAGCTCTGTTGCCCATTGGGACATCAGCAGATAGCAGCCCAGGGGCTCCTATCATCCCTTGGCTTTCCAAGTTCTGACTTCATTCTCTCCACGGCATTTTCTCATCGTTTTCCGGGTACCTGGGACTGCAGCTGCTTCCTTTGGCTATGTTTAAGTTTAAATATGAATGGGGCTAAAAGTCCACAGCTGTCTGTTCATATTCAGAATGCTTCTAGTCTAGTTCTGGCTTCATACTTTATGAGCTATTTGAATTTGGGGGATCGTTTGGGTGTCCCTAAATCGTCATGTCTTCGTTTGTTTTAAAAAGCTGTCCTATATACTTCAGATTATGAAAGGCTCAAATGTCATAACTTTCGATTACTCAATTATGA
This sequence comes from Myodes glareolus, assembly GCF_982192425.1. NCBI lineage: Eukaryota > Metazoa > Chordata > Mammalia > Rodentia > Cricetidae > Myodes > Myodes glareolus. Next base: position 17,622,049 of record NC_142041.1, on the reverse strand, counting down.
GAATCTAATATGTTTGGGTAAAACCACATAGGTCTTACATATATTGAAAAATGATGATTTTTTTAAATGTGGGATTTATATTTGACCTTTAATCCTCTTTGGGTTGCTTAAAAAATAAAAAATTAGGTTTATGATTATTAAAAAGATCATAGGGCTAGAGTTGTAGCTCAGAGGTAAAATGCTTTTCTAGCATACGCACAAGGTTCTGGGTTCAATTCCCAGGATACATGCACAAAATATAATATATAGATAGTATTGTTTTAAAATAGAAATGAAACCTTTCTGCAGTAAAGACGGCCTCCTATCTCACCTGGAACTGAATTTTGGAGAGCTAACCCTTTGACTGCACATATGTTTGTGAAGATATGTATATTTTATAATAAAAGACAGATTAGAGAAAAATCATCTTATAAACTTCATTTTGAATTTCACAGCAAGTTACAAATGTGTATGTGAATTAAGCAGTTTACAAAAGTACGCTCTTGCTAATGCTTCCTGTTACTGCCATTATAATAGCTACGGTTACTACTGAGCCAAAACTTCATTTTCCTAGACAATGATTAACTGCAAAACTGTATTTCAGTATTTTAAAAACAATATTATGATTAAAAGAAAACAAACTGAAGGGAAAGTGTCCAGCCTGCTCGGAGCTAAACCAAGAACGCGAATGTGGGAAGGCCTTATAGACGTGTGTGAGGGGGTTGGGACCTGGGTTTTAAAGTCGTTTAAATATTGCTACTCTTGTCATTAAATCATAGAGTTAAGAAAATGTCCTTGAAGCTTCTCTTTGGCTCCCCCTCCTAAAGGTGACCATTTCCCAGAAGTGCTGCCATAGAGACCAATCCCACAACACGGGAACCTTTAGGGGAGGCTTATCTAAACCACAGTAGCGTGGAAAATGCAAATTCAAGGACATTTCCCAGCCATCCTGTTGCTTGTTTGTTTGTTTGTCTCTTATACTTAGAGATATCCAGGCAGACCAGCATCTTATCTACCATCACAACCGACTGTGAATTTTCTCTTCTCGAGTTCGTTTACACCCAACTACATCATCATCTCAGACACGCGGGTGGGCACAGTCTCTTAGTGCACCTCAGTGGGTGCAGTCCGAGGTTTTGCTCTGTTTCTATATACTTCCTTGCATGGCTTCCCTGCACCCGGCATGCTCTTTTCAGGTCAGCCCTGCCGTTCGGTCCCTTACTGGAAGCAGAGGCACGTCCTGGGTCCTGGGAAATACCACATCTCCATATTCCTCTCCTTTAATCTGCGCAACTGCCAGGCTGCTGTCCCTGAGAGAAGGGGGATGCCTGATGGTGAATGGAAGCTCTAGTGGGAGCTTTGATGCCTTTATAAAAGGACTTACAAAGGCAGGGAGGGGCCTTGACTTCTTCTGGCCAGTGTGCCTGTGCCTCTCTTCCAGAGAGCGGAAGGAAGTCAAATTGTTCCTGTTTGTTCCTCAGCCTGGCCCTGCTCTATGGCCTGCAAAAGAACATTTTGTGGATGTTCTGATCTTTACGTTTTAACTCAGATCCTGGCATCATAACTGACCCGTCTTCTAGTCTGTGAGGTGCAACCCCTCCATTGCAGTTAAACTCTTTGGTTTGGTAGATTTGGTTTAAGGGCCTTTATTATTAGTTAGTTATTGTATATACTATTCATACCTTAGAGAAATACTGAGGAAGGAAGTTTGCGTGCAGGGAATTCTAAAATGCTAAGTTTGTTAGCATGCCTGAGGCCCTTAGGTACAATGCCAAAAAAAAAAAAGATAAATTTAATAATTAAAAATAAAAATAAATTTGAAATTAGAAACTCTAATTGTTAAAGTAAATATTTGCATCAGCCAGCAGCACGAACAGTACTTTGGTCAGTTTGCTATTTTAAATTAATTGCTGAGAATATCTGTTCATAAAGAAGTTTTACTTTTTTTAAGATCTAATGCCTATCATTTTGTTTTGTTGCATACATTCCTTTTATAAAAATAAATTTCAAGGTTTGCTGGTCTCGTATCCATTTCTAAATCTGTTTTCCATTCTCCAAGCAAAGAGCCCTAAGGAGAACTTCGTTGAGATTGATTAGAGAAACAGGTGGCAGAAAAAGAGGAAAAATAACTTTGTTTTTTGCTCATGGACTCTAAAAGATAATAATACCAGATGCATCTGCTTAAGTTCTTGCAAGGTCATAAGGATCTAGGGCTGGCAATATGGCTCAGCAGGCGAAGATGGTAAAGCCTTCTCCCAGGCTACAACGAGGCCCCTGCTCTGTCCTGGTTGGGTCTTGCCCTGGCTTACCTGTGAACAGCTACATACTGAGGGTCTCGTAGTCACTCTTTACATCAAAGCTAAAAGCCAAACTTCTCCAGTGACTTTAAAGCAAGTTAAATAAACACCCACTAGGGAGAAGAGGAAAGGCTGTGGCCCACAAAAATCCAGAGTGTTTGGAACAATGTGAGACAGCAGACACTGGAGAGCGCAATTCCCCCCACCCTCCCGAGCAGGGCCTGGGGAATGACTTCCCCAAGTTGCTGGGAACCCAGCTGTGATGGATGAAGCAATGCAGGGAAGAACTTGCTGCCCAGTTCTGAGGAAGGTAGGTGGTCATCAGGAAAGCTCCAGCTGTACATAGCTGCCTGGTCCAAAGGCCAGCCCTCTAGTCCTTCACAGAGCAACCCAAGAACTGGCCTTCCAGTCACCAAACAAGATGGGGTCATAAGAACTCTGCCATGGGCCTGCAAGATGGTTCAGTGGGTGAAAGGTTTCTTGCCTTGAAGTCAACCTGAGTTCAATCCCTGGGACCCACAGGATAAATGGAAAAAACTGACGCCTGCAAGTTGTCCTCTGATGTGCACATGCACACACACACACATGCACACTAAATAAATAAATGTATTCTTTCCAATGAAAAGATAGAACACCAGCCACTTATGTGTTCAGTAAAGTTACAAGCATCTCAGTAAAACACAAATTCAGAAACTGGGAAAAGGATGACATAGAAGTAGAAAGAAAAATAACAGCAGGTGACAGGGTTCAAATACAAAACATCCTGTAAGGCCCTGCGCCCTTGGGCTGGCTGGTGAAACAGATCAGTGGGTAAAGACACCGACCACCAAGCCTGACAACTTGAGTTTTGTCAGGTCCCACATAGTAGAAGAAGAAAACAGACCCCTGGAATTTGTCCTCTGATCTCCACGTGCAGGCTGTGGGATGCACATGTGCGCACACACACACAATAAATAAATAAATGTAAATTTTTAAAAGTCTTGTCTACTTGCTAATAATAAGTGGCAAATCTCAGTGTAACAAGAAATGCCCTCCGAATTAATAATGAATGAGTAAATGAATGATTGTCTAAAACATGTAAGGAGTATCAGTTGGTAATAAATGGTGCTGGAAAATACAATCAGGCCAATGATAGCCTGATATGGTGGCTTATCCCTGCAGTCCTAATCTTAAAGGGGTTGAGGCAGAAGGACTACTTAGAGTGCAAATTCAAGGCAAGTTGGGTCACATAACAAGTTCCAGGTCAGACTCAGCAACAGTGTAACACTGTCTCAAAAAGACAATAACAAAATTAAGGTCAATCATGGCTTATGTTATAAAGATAATCTTGCAAATATTCTTCCCAAAAGAATTCAGAAGTTTAATTTAATTCTAATTTACCTTCTCAAAGGTTTAGGAAGTTGATAAAAATTATACACATACGTGTGTGTGTGTGTGTGTGTGTGTGTGTGTGTGTGTGTGAACGTACATATACAGACACAGAGAAAGCGGGAAGGGAGAGAGAAAGCAGACGGTAGGAGCAACATTTTGTCATTTTCAATGACAAAAATAAGGAGGAGGAATTTCATGCAGACTCAATGAAATAATGTCAAAAATTATGTCAATATGGGTGGGAAAGATAAATAATGCCAAAGACCAGAATGGATGGAAGATATAAAAACTCAGTATAGAATCGCTTATTACGTCTCATGATTCTGAAATTCACATAATTCATAATGAGCTATTTCTACCTCAGGTATTGCTAACAAAGTTTCCAGGTGGTGCTGGAGGCTCCAAGATGGTTTGATAACATACCTGACATTTCGCAGGAGGAAACTGGACTGTGTGTGGACAGGTAGAGCCTCTCAGTGACTCTTTTTCTCTCTGATTTGTCTTTTCACCTCCTGCACCTATTTGGTCATCTACCATGAGGTTCTTTAGGTGACAGCTGATCACAAGAGAATGGAACAGAAAACGGCCCCTCTGTCTTTTAGGGCTCACAACAAGAACAAAATAATTACAGCTACATTCATTTGGCCAAAGCAAGTCACAGGAGACCAGAGGCAAGAAAAACTGTGGCCCCAACTCTTGGGCGAAGTAGTTTCATGGGCTTAGAGAGACAGGAGGAAATGTCCGTGTCTACTTCTGCAGACAACTTGTGAATACTTAGTTATTATGATACATACATGCAAATACATACAGACCCAGAGCCAGCTGGGTTTGCAGACTAAACAGATCAAATATTACTTTTCAAAGAACGGTAAAACAAAGAATGTTCACCAACTCATTTATGGTGCTTATTTAACCTTGATCCTAAATGCACACTAAACTATTCCAAGAAGGAGAATAAATCCGTCCTATTTTAATGCATAAATTACTTGAATAAAATGGTACAGAAATTAAATCTATCAATATGTCAGATAAATTATATATTGAATCCAGATAAGGTTTTTCTATTATTCAAAAAAGGATTCAAGATTTCAAAGCAAATAAAAATAAGGATGAACTTCCTTAACGTGCCTAAATCTACTGAAAACTTAGAAAAATTGCTCTGAAAACTATAAAAAATATTGAGATGTTTTCTGTAAAGACTGAAACATGGTAAGAATCACATAGTCAAGGAGTCTGCGCAACACTGCCCAGGAGCTCTAGTCTGGGTGGGAAGAGGAAGGAAAGGAGGAAAGAAAAAACAAAATGGATGATTTCTTGATAATATTACTTAGAAATAATATTACTTACTTAGAAACCCAGAGAAACTCTTCAAATAAATTGGGCAACAATACAATTTATACACCTGCATGTTTGCAACATAAAACTGTAATGTATAGAGACTGTTGGCTCACAATATAAATGTATTTATTTCCTTAACTCAATAAGAAACCAAATGGAGCTGAAAATCCATGACTGAAAAAGAGTTCACGTGCACATAGCTAATGTAAGTTAAAAAAAAGTCTTAATTGCAAATTAATTCTTGTGAATTAATGCCAAATGGCTTTCAGGAACTTCTTGACCGGATAGGTGAAACTTTAGGAAAATGGACAAAAAGGTTCTTTTATAAAAATTTTAAACACTGTAGATCATAAAACAAAAAACTGATAAATTAGACTCCATAAAATATGTTACATGTATTAGAAGTCATAACATTTTACTTAAAGCTGTAATGATATCCACAAACGAAGCCAAAGGCACTTCTCTCCACATACAAAGCACATCTGTGTATCTGAAAGTCCACCTGACAAACTCTCCAACAGAAGTATCAATAAAGAAGCAGGAAGTAGACATGGGGAAGTAGACTCAAGGAAGCAGACACAAGGAAGTAGACACGGGGAAGTAGAGAGCCTGTATAAGAAAACAGCCCTAGTAAGCCTGCGGACACGATCTAGCCTCCCACAGTGGAAGAACTGCTACTACTAAACCAGCTGTGGGGTGATAGATCTCAACCCCTGAACAGAAAACAGCAGCAAGGGAAGCCTCTGTGCTCTGCAGGCAGGCCCCTTTGCACCCTGCTGCTAGCAACTGGCTCTGCTGAACTAACCTTCCATCCATATTTCTGTAGCATGATCTGATAGTACCAATGGCTTGTCCCAATAATTCTATAGCTATGTACATCCTCCAGTATAGCATAATTACACAGAGAGAAATACGTGTACTCGCGCACAAATATTCCTCATCACGATATCGTTCTGATCTGATAAGCTCACTATACCTTGAAAATATTGGAAGTCAAAAATGCATCGATCATACAAATAGGTATATCATGCAGGTGGTCATTCTTAAACATGAAAATAAAACCATAAAATACAACATCCAAGTATAAAATCAGACTGGGGAGAAGGCTCAGAGAGTAAAGTATTTACCGTGAAAGCATAAGGTCTTGAATGCAGATCCTCAACACTCACACAAAAGCCAGGCGTGTGTGTTAGCACACATCTATACCCACAGCCCTGGGCTGGGGCAGGAAGCAGAGACAAAGGGTCTCTGGAGATTGGTAAGCCAAAATGGTGAGCTCTAGGTTCAATGAGAGACTCTGTCTCAAAAATACAAGATGAAGAGGAATGGAAGAAGACATAGGTGTCAATCTCTGGCCTCTACACACACACACACACACACACACACACACACACACATTGACAACACACTACTGGCAGCTACCCTCATGAACATGGTTTTCAACTAGGAGCTAAGACTCACTATGCCTGTCCAGCAGTGGGAGAAATTATGTATCATACAACACCAGCCCATGCGAGAAGCAAAACCGAGCATGGAAGGATGGCTCCCGATACATGCATGCTTCTTTCACACCATTGTTAATTGAAAATCCCTAAATCAAAGCATTATAAATCAGGATCCATATGTGCAAAGCTTCCCATAACTTTATCTCAACTCTAGAAATGAAAAGTAAGAAAGAAATATAATATGGTTAAATAACCCTTGGTGGTGATTTCAGATTCGCATATGCATGAGCACACTTCCCCAAGACCTTTAACAAGGAGAACCACAACTTCAAGGCCAACGTGGACCTCGTAGTTTACAATGAGTTTCATGTGGAGCTGTTGTTCCAAAGAGACAAGTGGAGTGTGATGCCAGCCGGCTCTATGACAAGTGGAGTGTGATGCCAGCCGGCTCTATGACAAGTGGAGTGTGATGCCAACCGGCTCTATGACAAGTGGAGTGTGATGCCAGCCGGCTCTATGACAAGTGGAGTGTGATGCCAGCCGGCTCTATGACAAGTGGAGTGTGATGCCAGCCGGCTCTATGACAAGTGGAGTGTGATGCCAGCCGGCTCTATGACCTGCCTCCCAATTCCTGACCGCCCAAGTCCACTTGTCCACCATGACGATGGCAACTCTTACCAAGGAAAACATTTCATTAGGGTTGGCTTACAGTTCAGAGGTTTGGTCCAGGAATCCCTACGATAGTATGGAAAACCAGGGGTGGGGAGGACTACACAATGTTAAAAGACTATTGAATATATACTTTGAAAACTTTGCAAACATGAATAAAAAAATTTTTTAAAAAAACCCTCATGGAACCTGTGGTGGTTTGAATGAAAATGGATCCCATAGGCTCATAGTGAGTGGCACTATTAGGAGGTGTGACCTTGTTGGAGGAAGTGTGCCACTGGGGACAGGCTTTGAGATTTCAGATGCATAAGCCAGACCCAGTGTCTCTCTCTTCCTGATGCCTGCCAATCTGAATGCAGAGCTCTCAGCTCCTCTCCAGCACCCTGTCTGCCCGCATGCCAGCATGCTTTCTGCCACGACAATAATGGACTCAAGCTCTGAACCGTAAGCCAGCCCCAATTCAATGTTTTCCTTTATAAGAGTTGCCGTGGTCATGGTGTCTCTGCACAGCAGAAGAAACCCTAACTAGGACAGAACCACATAAAAGTGAATGTAGAGACCTCTATGATCTCAGGTAGATAAATAAATGTATATGACTATCCGGTGATTGACTGGCTCTTTGTTATGTCTGTGCTTCTCAAACTTCTTTTAGTGAGGCTATACGTTTCTTTCTTAACTAAGGAGAAGTAGAAATTCATTAGCACACATCAATACATCTCATTCAAATCCTTTAATTATGAGTGTCTATAGGAGGAATTTTAAGAAAACTTTTTATTAGAAACAGCTAAGGCGCTCTCCAACAATCTACCTCTGGGGCATTTATCTTCAGTGCTATTCAGAGCACATATGAAATTCATTACAGCCCCCAACTGGCTTAGGGAGCCTCTGTGTGCCTGCGGCCGTCTCTGCAGCAAATTGCCTCAGCCGTGGTCAAAAATCAAAATTTCTCAGTTGCCTTGGTTGACCTAGAAATGTTTTATGTAATTTGCTATTATCTGGAAGGAAAACAGTTGTTAGAAAATAAATCTCCTTTTTAAATTTGTAAGTGTTGCCAAGAAATAGTCTTCATCATTTAGACATGCCAGAAAAAAATTCAGTAAATAAATGGAATCTCCAAGATGAATTTTAAGCACCACTATTCATTAATTTATAGACACACAAAGTGAAGAAGAGGGAAAAAAAGCAGAACTTTAAAGATTTAATGAATAATGGTATTTGATAATTAAAAAATTAAGAGTAAATAAGTGAATGGCTAATGACAGTGTTAAAATCATTCTAAAGATGGGTAGAAAAATAAGAAAGACATTTTCCACAATAAAAGCAAAACCAAAAAAACTGGCCCAGCTTAACAGTTACAATCACTCTTCTCTTTGTATTTTATTAATTTACTTACTTATTTTTGAGACAGGCCGGCCTTGAACTCCTGAACCTCCTGCATCCTCCTGCCAAGGGAGCGCTAGGCTCACAGTCGTATGAGCACAGCACATCCTGGACTCGGCACATGCTAAGCAAGCACTGACCGACAGCTCTGCCTGTAGGGAGGCCACGGTCACTAGTCTTAAAAGGGCCCGTCAGCCTTAGGCAGTTTGCCCGTCCATCTGTCTGTAGCTTCTAGACTCTCCATCTCTCTAAAATGGCTGGCTTGAACTTTTTCTCTTTCTTCAAACATCTGTCATTCTCACGTCTCAGGAGATGAACTTTCTTCTTTTTCCACTGAGAAAACAGAAGCAACCAAAAGCAGTGTTTGCTTGTACCTTAGCCATCAAAGTTCCCACCTTCCTAGTTTGTGTGCCCTGCTCCTCTCCCATCCCTCCCCTGTCTTAGCAGTAGATGTCATCCTTACCATCTCAGGGAACAACACTGCTTCAATTCTTCCTTCTTTCTCCTGTACCCTCAGTTTCTGTAGAGACAGCACCAGAGGCTCTTTAAAAACAAGCCTCACTCAATCTCCTCATGCCCCATTCACCCTAAGCTGCTACATTACATCTCTACCTTCCTATAGTGCGACACTATAGAAGGCTGCCTGTCTGGGCATCTCGAGTTCCACTCTTTCCACGTTGCCTGTGCACAGTCCTTGTAGCCTTTCCTCCCAACCACACTAGAGGCAATATTCATAACACTCCCATCCACCTCTGTCACACTGCGACCAGCACACTGCTTGCACTACCACCATTGAGCATGATATGACTTTACTCCGTCTCTTTATCCATCTCTTCACCCAGCTAGGTTGGGCACTCCAAGCACTGGATCATAAGGGCCCAGAAAAGGGCCTGGCAAATAACAGGTACCTAGCAAATGTTTGTTTAATGGATGGCTGAGGAAAAATAAATTGCTATATCTGTGGCTGAGTAATTGTTAAATTGGACCTCAGAGCTTCAAACCCAGATGTCCTTTATTTTTTAAATCAGGGGCCCCATCAGCTCATACTACGGCCTGGATCTCCGGTAGGGGTCACTGAAATAGATGTCAGTCTCGTGAGTTCGGCAGGGTTTACAGCACAAACCAATCGGGAGCTGCAAAGCTATGACATCCTTTAACGTTTTGCAAAATCAGCAGTGCCTTCGGAAATTGCTTCAACACACTCCAAAGTGAGTAGCGAGGCAGTCTTGGGTATCTACTCCACAACCCAGAACAACAGATGGAACAGCCACACCCCGGAGATGGCCAGCACAGACAGGAGAGCTCCAACTTCCATGTAAGGAGTTTAGCAGACTCTCTTGGAGCTACAGATGAGGGCTAGGGACACTTAAAAGCAATCAGTCCCTGCGGCTGGTACTAGTAGGGCCCCCACCTCACACATACGGTTTCAGCTCAAATGGCCTGATCAGCAGCGTTCATCTTTATGAAGCGCTACCCTTCCCATCTCCACAGCCTCTGGGTCTCAGAAGCAATTCTTCAACACCCCAGAAGGCGCAGTAGCCTAAGAGGATAATTATTTGGAGCAACAATCTGATGTCACAAGATAAGACTAAGTTACATTCAGCCGCACGTTTGTAAGAAGACAGGTCATCAATTCACGTGTTTTAGAAAGGTATCCCTATCTTTCTAGCTGCAAATATTAAAGACTGTCCTTTGAAGAGACAAAACTGCAGCAGTGATTTATTTTATGGAAAAGTTTGATCTCCAATCATGTCAGATAAATGGGATGCTCATGTACTTCTCCGGAGGATTAAAAAAAAAAAAAGAGCAACGATAACTGGTCGTGGTGTTTATTTGTGTATTCACCTCATGTGGAAGGCATTTCAGAGTCAATATGTATCTCATCTCTGTTACCTTGGAAACAATATCTGGTGTTAGTACAATTCACTGGCCCAAAGAATGAAAGGTGGCTTAATTTACTAGTTCTGTGATCTCCTAAAGAAATAAATCAGGAGGCTGTGGAGACACCCATGAGTGAGAATATGAATTCAGATCCTCAGTACCCACATACAAAGCTGAGCACAATGGCAGGCACCACCCTGGATTCTCAGACATGGGGTTGAAAATAGGAGGATCCTTGAGGCTCAGTGACCAGCTGGTATAGTCAAATTGATAAACTTTGTCAGTGAGAGACCCTATCTCAAAAAGAAAGAAAGAGAAATGTGTTTGAGAGAGGGGGAGAGAGAGGCAGAGAGACAGGAGGAAAGAGGAGGGGGAAGGAGAAGAAGCAGAGAATCTCTCTCACAAACACACACATACACATGCCTACACATATACACATACCACACCCTACACACAAGCAACATACATACACACACATGTACACATGCATGCACACATACCACAGTCAACACACAAGCAACATGCATACACACAAACACAAACACACATATACAGGCATACACACTACGCATAGGCAACACACACACAACTGTTGTGTCATGAGGTAGACATTTTTCAACTACCAGGCTGGTTTTCTAAGCTGACCTGTGTGATCTTAAGAGTGGAAACAAACTAGCAACACCAAAGGAAATTTTGATGACCAGGCTCCCTACAAACCAAAAAGAAAGAGAAATAAAAGCTTAATATTAGGATTGTTCTCATTTTTTAAAATCCTCATTAGCCCTCTGGTCTCAGATTCCAGCGCTGGCAATACCCACAATGTCTTGGAGCTTGTTTTTGTCACCAAGGAAAGATTTATTTAACTTGAAAGCCCTCGCCAGTTCGTGTGTGCAGAAGCTGGAACTCGGTGCCTTATCACGTGTTTCTGATTATGGATCCGCACACGCAGCCTTCCAAAGAATAGTTGTTATTCCAGGACAGAGGGTTTGCCCGGGATTTCAAAACGTACCCGCTAGATTTTGAGAAACTTAACAAAAACTCTGTTTGTTGTTTTTAATCAGCAAAGGGGTGTGTTTAAAGTTAAGACGTGAGGAACAAGCCTTTTCTCTCGAAAACGGGGAAATACAACACTTGGAAATCAACCCCACTTGTGTCCAGAGTTGAGGCTCTCTGTGTAGAGTGTTATACAAGGAAGAATACAATCTCTTTCTTCTGCACTCACTTCTTCAGTGACCATGTGAAAGACTTTGAGTGACTGAATTTTATGTTGCGGGGGAGGAAGAAGTATTTCCCAGATGTCACCAGGATTATCACTCTGCCTGCCAAACAAATGCTTCCCTAGTCCCTAAAACTTTACACTCAGCCGTATGAAACTCTGTTAATATGTTAGAGGAATTAAGCCTGAGAATTCTGGCTTCTCAAGCTTGAACTCTCCTTTTATTCTCCTACTGACCTTGCCCTGATAATTTCCACGAGCCAAGACTTTCTCATCTGGGGAAATGAGATGAGAGTGTTGCTTGTTTCACTGGGCTACTGCAAGAATCAGAGGAGAGGGTTAGGCTTGATGGTGCAGGCGTTAATCTAAGCACTGGGGAGGCAGGGGCACATGAATCTCTGCATGCAAGACCAGCCTGGTCTACATAGCAACTGCCAGGCCAGACAAGACTGGTAGCAAGACCCTATTATCTACAGCAATGGGTGTAAATCACAGAGCTCACAAGAAATGCTGCACGCTGTTTTCTGGCACTTTAATTATGAATGAGACTATGATCCCAAGTCACATAACTTGTTTTGGATCGGTCTAATCGCCTTCACTGGCACCACGGGCTAGCTTTCCTTCTGAAATGCTATACGACAATGGTGGGGGGGGGGGATGAGGAATGGGTTCTAGCCTGATCTTCGACTCCGCTGTGCTCCCCCACTCTCCTCCTGGACCTAAACTCATTGCCCACCCACTGGCAGAGGCAGAGAAGGGAAAGGAAGAAACATGATGGCAAACAGAACAGTTTTGAGAATTTGGAAGCTGTGGAGCCTGCGTCGGGAGACATGGAACAGTAACACAAAAATAAGAATCGAAGAAGACGGATGGTGCAGTGGCGGGGCGCGTGCCTAGCATGCACCAGGTCCCGAGTTCAAACCCCAGCACTGCCAAAAAGAAAAACAAAAGAAGTAAATACAAAGACCATTCAAAGAACACCCCTTGCCAAGTGAGGAGAAATTAATCCTGATACACACACATACGTACACACACACATATGCACGCACACAAGCCACACACAGGTCACCGGCATAGCGTAATTTTTGCCCCCACCTTCCGCCCATTCCTTCATCTGCGTAGCGCATGCTCCCTCCCCTGCTAGTTGTAGCCGAAAAGAAACAGCGATCAGAATGTAAACATAAGCCGGTATGTTACAAACCAAAAAGACTAAGAAGGGAGTGTGGGGTACATTCAGCGCATACTGAATTCCTCTGTTGTCTTCACCCAAATCCTGTCCAGAAAGGAGGATTCAGTACCTGCTGCTTCGTAGGAGCTCGGCAAGCATGTTTTAGCAATTATAATCAATGTCTGACCTTGGCATGAGAAAATGTTATTTCTTCAAGTTAAAAAGAGCCTGCAATGGCCCTTTGTGATCCTCTCCCATCCCCCCATAATTAGGCCCTTTCTACCTCATTTTTTTCCCCTTTTACTGCAGGATTTATAAAATCCTTTGAAACATGTTGTTTCCAGATGTAGGTCCCAAGTGCCCTGTCATTTACTTCTTGTCCGAGCCCCTGAGCAGATGGAATAACACAAGTTCAGCTGTAGGAATCCACCCTCCACTGCCTTCATTAAACCCCAGGATTTTACCAAGTCGGCCCAGTTCCTGGCAGGGACCTTTCCTTACTTCCACCCCCAAGCTGTAAATTACTAGCTCATTAGACTCAATTGTAAATGATTAGGTGTCTGGAATGCACTTTCCTCTCCCAGAGGCCCCCTTGGAGTAATTACTGCACAACAGGCCTAGCTACTTAACTCAAGCAACGGACGTTCTGCGTTGCTCGCTTTGGAAGAAGGTTTTGTTTTTCTTAGGGTATTAAAACTCTATTATCATTTAGCACCAAAAGCAGGCGCTTTGTGACCATCCATTTCCTCACTGAACAATTAGTCTTTTAACAGGAGAGAGCCGTGATCAATAGGCCCCCCCTTTTTTTTTTTTTTTGAAATTTAGAATTTATTTTTTTCTCCTCCACAGAAGCAGTTGGAATTGCAGATAGAGAGGGTGAGCTTTCTGAACATCAGTGAGCTAATTCAACATGTTCTAAAGGTTACTACACCAGGCATTTTCAGTTTCCAAGTTGAAAATTTCAACTTGAAATTTCAAGTTGTCTTTTTTGAGACAGAAAAACAACAGAATCTGGGGATATATATATATATATATATATATATATATTCATTCAGTTCTGACTCTTTGATGAAGATTCTTTTTTAAGTACTCGAGAACTTGCTGAGTTTGGAAAGGTGGTGAGCAAAGGCTGGGAAGAGGTGTGTGTGGAGGAGGGGCTGTCACGTTGAATAAATAATCTAGCCAAAGTTCCCAGCCTGGTGGCCATCATTTTAACAGAGAAGGTAAAACTAATATTCCCTGAGGGGGTGAAAGTCAGAAGGTCAGTCCTCTCTCTCGCTGGAGCTTTTACCTCTGTAGTTGATTCATAGGTTAACATCATAAGACTTTCCTTACGCCAGTGTGGGGCTTCTCTGCCTCTTGTTTTACTTTAGTCAGAAAGCGGTGCTTCGTCATGGCCCCGGGACATATGGAAAGATACTGACGTACCACAGAGAGAAAAAAATGAGAGTCGTCAACACTGTGGCTTAGCTGAGGTCAAAAAAGTATTCAAGTTCAGCAGAGAGACAGCTGGTTCCCACCATGTGTGAAGTAAGAGATTCAGAGGGTAGAGAACGAATCAGCATCCTTCATCCCCAGCTTGCCCTTTGCCCGGGCATGTGCTGTCGGATGTTGCCCTTGATGCTAAAGGATACTCATCCATCCTTGTTCAGGAGAGTAGAGGAGTGGGCCAAGCTGCCCAAGCCTCTATTTGTTGACATTTCCTGTGTGTGTGGAGGGGGAAAAAATAGCTCAGCTGAAAATTGCCTGGCAAGACTGGTCCCTAAGAGGGATAACTGAGTATAACTACAACCGGCGAAAACTGGAATGAACAGGTATAATTGGACCAGGGTTCATCAACTAGCATCTCAGAATTAACAGGGTTGTGAGGAGGAGAGAAAGGAGCTACTTCTCTCAGGAAGTAGAGTGGAGCATTGTTCAAACCACAAGGTGAGATACAGAAAAGGGAGGGCTGGGACTCTCTATGCTCACAACACAGCACAGATTTGGCTTGGTGAGGGCTTTAGGAATACAGTGTCACTCGGGTTTAGGGTCTTGGGAGGTTGTCCTTGCTGGTGTCATGGTGGACAGCAGCTGCACTACACTCGAGATGCTTCACAAATGTCGGATTTTCAGGGGGATTCACCAGGTAAAAGAATGCTAAATAGAGTAAGACAGCGGAGAATCTGTCAAGGGAACTCTGAAAAACTTGAGTAGCATTGATCAGCTTCCAGCAAGTTCCAACGATGTATTACTGTAGGGTTTCTACCCACTGAGTGCAGCAAAATCCACTTACACACACAAAAAAAAAAACCATAAAAATTAGCAAAAAAAAATAGCTAGTGAAGTGATTTTAATTCCTAAAAAAAAAGCAAGATTTTTAAGTATCTCATGTTAAGTACTTTAGGCGATTCATTCTTTGGCAAAATTTTTATTTTTATTCATCTTACAATTATCACCTAAAACCAAGATGATGGGATAAAAAGTGGCCATATTCACCTTGCTAACAAAAATAATCGCATGCCAACAGAAAAGCTCAAGGAGAGGCCTAGAACATAGCACAGTGCAACAGAAAGTCAGAAAGGGAAACAGAAAAAAGTCTGTTTCCACACAGAGACAGGTGGAAACCTTAACCGTACCCATACCCTGTGTTGGGGGAGAGGGGTTTCTCCACCAGACAGACTGCACCCATACCCTGCGTTCAGGTGGGGGGGGGATTCTCCGCCAGACAGACTGCACCCATACCCTGCGTTCAGGTGGGGGGGGGATTCTCCGCTAGACAGGCTGCACCCATACCCTGCGTTCAGGAAGGGTTCTCTGCCAGACGTACGGTACCCATACCCTGTGTTCGGGGGGGAGAGGGTTCTCTACCGCACAGACTGTACCCATACCCATCCGATTCGTTTTCCTGTCTCTTTGTATTCACCCTCTGCCCTTGCAACCTCACCCCACCCCCGCCAAAATAAAATAAAATAAAATTTAAGAGAAAAAAAGGAAATATCTCGTCATGGAAACGGTAGCAGTGTGACACAGTGAGTCACCCAACAAACCCTTTCATCCACATATCTTTACTTACAAAGTGTTCATTGCAGAGAGTCATTGGTCTGGTTCGAGTCCTCTGGTTCCGCTACTATCCATGCTGGGTCCGCACTGGGACTCCCCTTGGACATCCTATTGTTACCCTGAGTCTTGGAGATCCTGTAGCTTTGGGTCTGCAGGACCAGCTCCTTCAGCAGATCACAGATGGAGTGGATATTGGGGTGGGCCAACCCATAACCCTGGTTCTGGGCCTGGGTTGTTGCAGGGTTGGTCGGCCCACCAGCTCTCCCCTGTCTTCACCACCAGGGTGCCCTTTGCATTGATGAGCAAGGAGTGGGGCCCATTCTTCTGTTTCATCCTCAGGGATGGCTCTCCAACACTCACTCCATCAGAGCCAGCTCTTGAGTTGCCCAGGCGAGGCGCAGGGACCACCTTCCTGAGTGCCGCAGCCGGTGAGGATACGAGAAAATCTTTATCAGATTATTAGCAAATTTCTCAACAGAAACTGTATGCACCAGCAGAGAGTGAGGGCGCAAGACCCTACATTCAGTCTCTTACAACACACACACACACACACACACACACACACACACACACACACACGCTAACTATGCCACGTGATGGATGACTGCAGACAATATTTCACAACGTGTATCGAAATAACATGAGCATCCTTTGGGCATATACAATAAAAAAGTACTTGCTAGAAAATTAATGGGTTTTTCTTCCCCCTCAACCACAAACCATTTCAGAATTTTGATAGTAATGTAATTTTTTTATATATTTATAAGACATTGTGAATTATTTTTTTAAAACATTTCAACTTGAATTCTCACAGCTCTTTCTACGTTGAGTATGATGTTCCCTGGGGATCACCTATTTCACAACTAGATTAACCCACTTAGAAGTTAGAGTTAAGTCTGCTTGTAATAATTTTGAAGATAAAGAACTTATTCTACTTTATTCTCTTTTATTTAGCTTTTCTTTCTGCTCTGCTTAGAAAGACCTTAATAATGATGCAAGCAAGATCCACTCTCCTTTATTTTATAATTAATTTTCTTGAGAATTTTTTAAGTCAACGGCTTTGCAGTCTAGGTTTGGAGCTCTGGATAAGGGAAAGAACCACGCTTCCATCTTAAATGGGCATTTTACTGCTCATAGATTAAATAAAACATTGCCCTGGAGAATTTCAAGGAAGCCATCTTTATTACAAACTAAGCCTTTGTTTCTTAACTTTCGGCTCTTGTTTTACTAAACTGCACGAGTCTCTGTTTCCAAATGCCCCAGCATAAAATTGCACTGAAACTCTGATTAAAATGCTGCTTTGCGATTCTTCACGAATCTTTTTGCCCCCACAGTTTTGCTGTACTTTTACTTCAGACCCTGATACAGAATTCATGAAAGAAAATTCCCTGGAGATTCGTACAATGGAGAGGTGCGGAAAGAAAGGAAAAGACGTGGCTGGGACAGGCAAGCCCTTCTTGGGTGAGCAGGGAGCCAAGACTGCCCTCCTCCTGAGGTTTGAGCTGAAAGAACCTGCGGGAGGCGGAAGAGCACAGTTAAGCTTTTAGCAGCCACGTGAGTTGGCCCAGGGGAAACACAAGCTTAGCCCCCTCCCACCAAAGGCAGCAAGGGTCCTTCCTGGACTTTTGTTCAGTGTTTGACAGACCCATCTAGGAAGATCCAAATGCAAATATAGAACCCAAGATTCAATGGAAGATAAGATTGCACCCTTAGAAAAAAAAAACAAAACAAATGCAACTTAAACTAACTTAAGCTACAGATCAACCAAATCCTGTAGAATTTGTTGAAGCAAAGCAAAGAGCTCTCCACAGGCCTCGAGATGCCTGATAAGAAGAAAGGATACGAACAGTGCTGGGCAAAGTTGACTCCAGGGCCTGTCACTCTTGAAGGGAGTAAAATCTTCAAACTCCTGAAAAGAAAACGGAAAACTAGACTATTGTTCAAAGGAAAACCCCAATAGAAGGGAAGCGACAGATAAGGAAACGCTGTAAGACTGCCGCAGAGATGTTTTTGTAAAGGCTAGAGCAGGAGAAACCCCACAGGTGACACCGAGGGACGGAAGCTTTGAGCTCAACAGAGCAGAGTTCCAAAGTATTTTAACTGATAATCATATTAATTAACTTAGGTTAGCCATTCCCCCAAAGTATGTATATCTTAAAGCAACATACTACAACATAAACGCATAGAGTCAACTAAAAGGAAATACTAAAACGCTCTTTATTTTTACTTTTTACACCTTGTTACTTTATTGTACGGGTGTTTTGCCTTCATGTACTTGGTACTACATGCATACACCATGTCTGCAGAGGCCAGAAGTGGGCGTTGGATCTCCTGGTACCAGAGTAACACGGTTGTGAGCCATGCGGGTGGTAGGATTCAAATGCTCAGGAAGAGCAACCAGTGTGCATAACCATCGAGTCAGCTCTCCAGCCCCTCGGTTACACTGTAGATATTCAGTGGTTGGCTTACTCAGATAGGAATTCAAAGACGGAGTAGCAGAAACAGAAATTCAAACACAGAGGGAAAAAAATAACTTAAAAGGCTGAGCAGAAAAATGTTAAGATAATATCTGTAATTAACAATCACCAAACAAACAAATCTCTACCAAATATTTAACAAAAAATGACATGGTCAGTCAAGATGATGCATGCCTGTTATTCCAGCATCTAAAATGCTGAAGCAGGAGGATCAAGGGGAGGGGAGGAGGGGTGCGAGGAGAGAAGGGCGAGGAAAGTGCGGTCAAGATGTATAACTAATTAATTAATTAATCAATTAAAAGAGTTTGAGACCAGCCTGTGGAACACCATAGAGAGATCCTGTCAAAGAAAGAGGAGGAGGGGAGAAGCAGGGAGAGGCAAAAGCGAACCAGCAACCCCTCACAAACTTCAGAAAGCAGGACAATGGAGCTTATTCCTGCTCACTCTTGACAAAGTCATTAAGAGAAAAACCGTAGGCTAATATCCATCACCAGCACAGATGTAAAACTTCTAAGGAAAATGCTCTAAATTGAATCTAGAACTTCTTTTAAAAGCTAATACATCATGACCAAGGGCTACCCAAGAAATGTGAGGTTGGCTTGACATTTTAAAATAGATTTAAATTCAGCACATTTAAAAAAAAACAGAAAAATAAATCTTATCATTAGATACAGAAAAAACGATTTTATACAATACTCTATCATTAATAAAAAAAAAATTCTTGGAGTATTAGGCATGGTAGAAACTTCCTTGACCTGAAAAGAATATCTGCCACACAGCACTGCAGCTCAGTAGACAGCACCCTGTAAGCAAAAGTTCCCACCATTGCTGGTTCTAATGACCGCTGGGCAGTCCTAATTAATTAAATAAAGCAAGGGGCTTCTAACATTGGTAGGGCAGAAGGTATACTCTTTTTAGATGTATTCTCTGTGTAGAAATACCTCCCAAAAAAAACCAGCATGAGCAAATGACAGTAACGTATGATTTTTTGGATAAAACTGTTGAGTATGAGAACAACAGACCAAAAAAAAAAAATTGGGATTATTTCTGAACACTAACAATGATGACTAAGAAACATATCTTAAAAAACAATTCATGGGTTAAAAATTAGATAAGATCACTAAGAATAAAAATTACAAAATATGATGGAGCTGGGATGATGGCTCAGCAGGTGAAGTTTTTACTGTAAAGAATGTGTTCTGAGTTCAGATTCCCAGCAAGCACAATGGCGTACATCTGTTAAGTTCAATGCTGAAGAATGGGGGTGGGTAGAGTACCCTGGCCAGTAGGCCTCACCACAACCTTAGCTCTGGCTTCAGTTCACAACCCTGTCTCAGAAGGAAAGACAGAGCAATTGTGGAAGACACCCAACAGCCATCTGGAGCCTCCACGCATGCTCACATGGAATGCTGACATTTGGCTTCCACCTACAGACACAGGTGAGCACAGACAGACACATACCACACACACACACAAATTATAAAATATTACTGAATAAAGTCAAAGACCTAACTAGATGGAGACACTACACATGTATGAACTGGAAGATTCCCCTTTGTCAGCTACTCAGTCCCTTCCCATCCTGTCCCCTGTCCCCATCCCTGTGTCCTCCCCCCCACTCCCCACCCCCCACCCCCCCACCCCCGTGTTATTCTAGAAGGTCAGCATAGCCCCAGGGAAGCCCTCAGCAGGCTTGAGTAGGAGAAATGTACAAACTGGGTAGTAGCTAACATGACTGAGAAACACTTGGAAAAACACAACCCTGGAGAGGTACTCTAATAGGACTTTCTCGTCGGGACAGCCAGCCCACAAATAACAATGGAGTTAATTTATTAATTACAAAAGCTTGGCTTTCGCTTAGGCCTGTCTTGATTGGCTCTTATAACTTGAATTAGCCCATTTATGTTAATCTGCATTCTGCCTCGTGGTGTCACCTCTCTCACATCTTGCACCTCCCGTTTTCTCTCCATGCCTCCCTGGTGACTATTTCTTCTTCCCAGAATTCTCTGTGCCCGAAGTCCCACCTATACCTCCTGCCTAGCTATTGGCTGTTCAGCCTTTTATTATACCAATCACAGCAACACATTTTCACACAGGGTACAAATACCCCACAAATTACAATACTGGTAACCAAATCAAACTATGACAATGCAGTACAGTATTATTTTTTTAAAAAAAAGACAGAAACACTAACAAACAGCATAGAGTATAGAAATAGACTCAGGCAAATACAATGTCTTGAATTTTGACAAAGATTCCAGTACAACTCAACTTTTTTAAGGGTAATGTATTTTTTAAGCATGAGTACATGTGTGTGTCTGAGTGTAGTTCTGTGCACATGTGTGGTCAATATACATCAGGAAATGAAATTAAAACAACCATGAGATACAAGTTCCTACTGGGAGCATGACTGAAGTCCAAAGAAAGGTGAGGAAACTGGGAGCCGCTGGGTTTCTCTCGCAGTGTTAGTGGGGATAAGAGATGGTAAGGTAGTGTCTTTCTTATCGCTGTGGTAAAGAGTCTGATAGAAACAATGGGAAGAAGGAAAGACTGACTCTGCTCACTGTTTTAGAGGGTTCAGTCTGCCACAGCTCCGAAGGCAGGATGGAGCACTACTACTCCCAACATGCTATGCCACCAAGCAGATAAAAGGGGGATGGCAGTGAACGGTCTTTTTCGTCTAACATGTTGAACACCTGCTAGTCTGTCTTCACCAGGGCTACCTGGCTCACTCTTTGGAGTCATCTTCTGCTCCCCTAGGCTGAAGCTCAGTCCAGTTTGGCTTCTTCTCCTGTCTCACCTGCTTCTCTCTGCACTCCAGGAGTCCTGCCCCTGCCTTCGCAGCTGTCTGAAGCTCTTCCTCCCTTTCTTTAGAATGAGTCTTTTGCTTTTTCTGACTCTTCTTCACCCAGCTGAAGGGAGGCAGCTGCTTGTCAGTCACTGTACCCAGAAAGCCCCCTTGTGTACGCTGTTTCATTCCCAGGTTCAGCAAGTTTGTCATTTTCCTTCTATTCATTTTCTTCTTTTCCAGGGTTTCCCATGAAAGGAGTCTTAGGGTTGTGGGAGGGGCGGTAGATGACAGCCTCATGCATCCCATCACCATGAGTCTATTGAAATGGAACTTAGGGTAAAAATAAATAACGGGATTTTTCCCCCCACTGAAAACTAACTTGAAAAAAAAAGTGCCCTCTCTGCAAAAACATTAGGAGCTGTGATTATTTAGATAATAGCAGCAATAACTTGTGCTACATTTCAATTACAGACTCACTACAAATTCTCCACATTTGTGTGCGGTGTACGCATGGATTTATTCTTAAGTGTGCACATGTGTGTGCATGCATGTGAAGACCATGGATGTCTTATTAGCCTGAACTCACCAATTCACCTGGACTGGTTGGCCATTAGCCCCAGCAATCTCCAAGTCCCCACCTCCCCAGCACTGGGATTAAAAGGGGGCTGCCATTCCCAGTTTTTTACATGAGTGTCAGAGGATCTAGGCTTGAGGTACACTCAACCCCAATTCTTAAACATTTTCCATTTCCCCAACCCCAATTCTTAAAATTTCAAGCTAAGTCTTAATAATAACGTAATTGGTTTTGCAATAAGATTTGAAAATAATTATATATAGCCAAAATGATCTTGGAACCTTCTTGTAATGTCCAGTAAAGAAGAACAAGCATGATTCCATTACTGGTGAGCATTGCCACTATCTTTGAACTTTTAAAATTCTTCCACTGTTTATTTCATAATTTCAAAAGGTAAATTCATGCCAATTACTTCCTAACTTGTCATGCTTTTACATGTATGCCTCCAAAACTAAGGGATGCTTTTGAACAGCTTCAGTCATTTGGTAAAATATAACCTCTTCTACACAGGAGAGTGGGTAGAAAGTTAACAGTAAGTTGTAGGTTGCAGCTGGTAAAGAAATAGGCCCAAATCTCTTCAGAGTTCAGAATTATAGGTTTGAATTCTTATCCTGAGCTATGTTTTCCCAGTGCCAGGTTAGTAATTCCGTGCCTGGCGCTGCGGTTCAGTCGTAAAAACAATGGAACTCCATCAGGTTGGACTTGTGAGAACAGAGGGGAAAGCAGAGCAGAGGGAGGGAGGGAGGAAGGAGGGTGTGACTTCGCCATCTGAAACTCAGCTTTATAAAGAAAAACAGCAGAGACATGATGTCATCCTGGAGAAGGTAGCTCCACTGTAGGGCTGGCTTTTTTTCAAGCTGGCCTGACCTGAGGTTTTTTTTTTTTTTTTTTTTTTTTTTTTTAACAAAATCCAGATGGAAAGAAGGGAGAAATATATTTATATATTCGAAGACTGAAACAAAGACTTCAAGCAGAGGCTTTTTCACTCATGAATTTAGCCTGCCTGGATCTAATGCAGACCAAGTAGGACCCCCTCATTATTCCCCCTCCCGGCTCCTTCCACCAGACCTTTTAACCCCCCTCTGGATCTGCAGGAGGCAGGGGATCTGGTTACTCTCCTGACCACTAACTGAAGGCAGCTCTTTAAATCCTACTGATGGGAAAGTCATCAACTCCAAAACTCAGGTTTGATTTTTCTGGTTTGGAGTCTGTGTTGGTTTCAGTTTTTAAGTTCCTGGAAATTGGGATAGTTGATGAATGAGAAGGTCTGGTTGTTTTTTTTTTTTATTTATTTCTCGGTGGGGGTGAGGTGGATCATTGTTTTGTTTTGATTTGTGCGTGCTGTTGTTTTTGCGGCTGCTGTTGTAGTTGCTGTTTTGTCTGTGTTTACTTTAGTGAGTGGCTGGTTGCTTACTTCTCTATTTTCCATACTGGAACATAAAGTAACGCGTTCACCGTCCTCTCTGTTTCAGACTATACACAATCCTGCAACTCCAGGGCTGGAGACTAATGAGGCAGAGGGATTTTTGTTTGCATCGTTTTGCTTTCTCGTGTCTTTGTGATGAAGATGTCTTGGCGTTAGAGGAGACCTAGAAAGAACGGAACCGTGCTTTGTGAGAATTCTCGAGTGGTGTGAGTGGGGCCTGCAAGCACAGTGATAGAGAGCCAGCTCCACTGGTCTCTTTTCACGCGGGAGAAAGCCTCCCCCCCCCACACACACACTGAGGATTCACAGTGAGGGGCTCACTAGTCTGTGAAGCACCCAGAATCTCTAAATAGGAAAAACAAAGTGTGCAGCTTTTATTTCTGAAAACCCAGGGCTTCGGCCCTCTGGCCTGAGCAAGGTAAGAATCCTATGAAGGGATGACTTGAGAGAATGGATGGGAGAAACTTGCCTTCAGTAGGTGCCACCATCTCAAGCTCAGCGCACATTTGAAAGGAAATGGAGAGACTGGAAGCCCTGCAAACTGAGCCACCCTGGGGTGCTGAAGCCACCTAGGAGTCCTGAAGAACTCTGGCCAGGCCCACCAAGAATTCCCACAGCACTGACACGACTTTAACCCATCAATAGCATTTCCTAAGCAGCAGACAGACACCCATGGCTGAGCAAGGCCACCCTTGGGATGGCAGCAACAGGCGGCAGAAACCAAAACCAAAGCACCAAAGGACTGCTGCCCTGCCGGCTGGTCTCCGCTCTCCCCCTGACTCTCGGAAGTAAGGGTGACATCTTTGGACAGAGTGCGTCCCTATATTCATAGTTCAAGGAAACTAAGTCACCTGCCACTGTGTTCCCAGCCACTAGAGTCACCCATTTCCTTATCAATCTGAGGACTTTTTACAGATCAGGTATCAAAGGTAGGGAAGAAAAAAAAAACTTAAGTATTTCCAGGAACTAATGACAAGTTGTGATTATTTAAACGAAACAGAGTCAGAGAGGTAGAGGCTTATAAAAAATTATCCAGAGATGTGGCGATCATCAAGAAGGGAAGTCAAGGTGCAAACCTAGGCCAATCTGACTGGAAAACTCGTTTTCTGTTCACATTCTGCTGGCTGCCTTAGACGAGACAGGAAATGTCGTGGGAACACACTGTCGGGGCAAGTTAGTCAGAACGATTAATATTAATACAGCACGGCCATCCACAAGGACTGTTTTCTGTCTAGATTAGACAATATAATCTACGTTAGAATATACAAAGGAAATATCAGCTGAACAGAGATCTGGTCATTGACTCCAGAGATTCATCAGCCCCCAAGATCTCTTGAGTTCTCCAAAGAATACCTTGATTGTGTTTGCTCTGTAAGAAAATCAGGAGAATGTGTCTCTCAGAGTTCATTTCCAGGTATAAGTGAGGCTAAAGCCCTCTACTAAAGGGTTGCTGGAACCACTCTAGAACTTTCTGGCTACTACTCCTTAGAGCAAAGGAGAACTCACACCATCACCTTCCTTTTGTAGCATTTATATTTCTAGTGAAAAGATGATACAGGTTTGTATGGGCTAAGGAGTAGAAACAAGAACACACAGACTGTTTCACAAGCCCCTGTAGTGGCAGGAACTGCTCCCAGCTCAAACGGCTGTTCCTCCTGTGACCACTCTTAAGGACCGTGCCACCCACAGGGACAGCTTTATATCAGACTGGTGAGCATTACATCCTGAGTTTCTCCCTAGCCACTGCCAATTTCCACAATGTGCCAGGGTTGCTCCTTGGGAATGGGCCCCCAGAGATTCTAATTATGACACCAAGGAGAATAAAGACCTAAAAGGCTCCCCTGCTAACTATCATTGAAGAAACAGGAACCAAAGCCACCACCGAGGATTAGGGTATGTTGGAGAGGCACCAGGAAATCCAAACTATTGTATCAAAAGTCATAAAGATACTAACAAGAAATCTGAAGACATCTACCCCACATACTAGAAGATAAAGGTTAAACTGATTAGGACTTTTTAAATCCATAGAGACGCACTGAGATAGTGAGAGGGAGGAGATTTTCATGAACAGGGTGATTAAATAATAATTCATCTTCAATTGAGTCACTTGATAAATTACATTGGAACAACAATTATAAAAGGGGGATTCCCAGGGTAAGTGAGATAAACAATTGCTTTATTTATATCTCACAGGCAATCAAGGGCCCCAAACCCAGCCCCCATGGGTCTGCAAATACCTTGGGTTTACTACATTGGCAATCATTTCGTCAATGCCGGCACTAATGGTGGTATCATGGCTCCTTGTTCTTATTCTGTCGCTGTTACGTATGCTGCTCAAGACTGGATGGGATGTCTCGGTGTGGTTTAAAAAGGAGAAAGAAGGAAAACAAGGACGGTTCAGCAGGACTTGGGAAGCAACGATCACAGAGCGCCTTAAGGTGGTGATACGCATGTGCCCACTAATGACTTAATGCAGTCAGTGATGATGGTAAGCTACACAAGAAAAATTATATAGTGCTCTGAAAGTTCCAGAACTTTCCCCCTCGGTCCCTGGATTCACCATGACTTAAGGACTTTGCTGCGTTGTTTTTCCATTCTCTGCTGAGTAGACCAGGAAGGTTTGACAGAGTAGGTGGATGAGGAGCGGTGAGAGATGATCTTGCTGGGTTTGTATGGGCAAAGGCGCTGTGAGTCCAGTTGACCCTTCCACAACATCACAGGGGTCCAGGGGACACATCTTCACATGCTGGCCTTAGCCAGTAACAGGTCTGAGGCAGGGAGATAGACCGTTGCTTTGATATAGGTGAACTTCCCAGACCTGCGTAGGTCAGTGTGCCACAGTCCCTAGCTCAAGGGAAACACCAGAAGACCCTGCCATGACTTCAACCTTCTAAGCTACCTTTGTAAAATCTGCCTCAACCAGTCAGGATCTATCTCAATTGCATACAACTACATAGGCTAACTGATAAAACCATTTAGAGGTCTCTTGCCATTTGTCCTTCATTTCCCCCAATTCTTCATATGGTTTAATGGATATGTAAGTCTCAGAAATCTATACTAAACCCTATGCCCAGAACGTAGAGTTGCTTTACGTTTTCTATATTGCTTTGATTATCCTTTCTATCTAGAAAAAGATGTCTGGGAAGTCACTATGAACTTGAAATTCTTACACTTTTGTAGGTGTTGGGGGGATAGAGATAGAGTAATCAAAGAGGGTTTACCTTCAATCTGTAGCATTCTGTTTTTAGTGAAGAGGATGCACTATTATCTGTGCAATAAAATGCACTTAGACAACAACGGTAAAACCGTAGCCCGCAATACAGACCCAGCACTCATGCATTCCATAATTGCTTATTGGGAGAATGGAGAAATGAAGATTTCAATGCTTCACACCGCTGCTTTAGAGACAACGGAGATAAGACCAGAGCAGCTTATGTAACTCCATTTTTCATGTGTACTCCAGTGAAACATGAATTTATCACATTGATTTCTTGAACAATTTACAGAGAGAATTACAGCAGTTTTATCAATTTTCCTGTTAGATCGGTTGCTTGGGAATGCCAGATTAAATATTTACGGCATAGAAGTTACTCTCTCCATATGTGTATATGTCTGTGTGTCTGTATATGTATATATGCATATACATTTTATGTTTCTATGTGGAGAGAGAGATATATCTATGGTACAAATATGCCTAGAAAGCTGGGCTCTGCCTTTCACACCTTTGAGAGTCTGGACAAAAGGAAACTGTTCCGGACAGCGATAGAAGCTATCTGGAAATCTCCCTAAATCTTGAAGTTTTATGAACATCTACGCAGTTTGATAATCGAGGTGAAAACGGTTTCACATAAATGCTTTTACCCCAAAATGTTTCCAGTTAAATGCAATTATCACTGTACACTCTGTCGTGAACCGTGGAAGAAACTTCGTCCCCATTACTAGGTCAGGGCTATCTGGCAAACCCTGAGGCAGTGTGACAGTGTGACATCGAGAAAGAGCAGAGGACTTGGAGGCAGCGGCAGGGCTGGCCTGGAAAATGTATGGACAAGAGGGCCTGTGTGTTCTTCTGGGCCGTCCTGGCTGCCCATTGTCTAGAGATAAAAACACTTCCTTCCTTAGGGACACTATTGAAAAATGAATGAGAGGTCTGTGCATAGCCATGAGCTGCCTCATGACAGGAGTGGAGAATAAACATTGAATTATTAAATCTACAGATTATAATTCATTTATTTTTGGCCCAGAAATAAATATTGCAGTATTTATCCAGGATTCTGAGTGGACGACAAACTTAATAATATATAAAAAGTATTAAGTGCTGAAAACCCTGATGATTAGTTTTGAAATCTATATTATTCTAATCTTAGTGATTTAGCTTTTGGCTTATATTTAAAGTGTTCCTTTATACATTCATTTATTACTTCAGTCCTCTGAATTCCGAAAGGATTTAAGGGCTTAAAACAAAGTGAGAGGGGGCTAAGGAGATGGGTCAGCAGGTTAGTGCTTTTTGCACAGGCCTGAGAACCTGAAGTTAAACCCTAAGTACTTGTCTAAAAAGCTGTGCATACCCATGAGACCCCAGAACTGTCGGGGAAAAGATAGAAGGATCCTGGAGCTTGCTGCCCATCTGCCTAACTCCAGGTTCAGTGAGAGACCCTGGCCCAAGGGCATAGGACAGAGAGTGACTGAACAAGACACTTGATGTCCTCTTCTGGTCTCCACATATGCACATAAATAAGTCACATGGGGGCTGGGGGCTAACCTGAGTCTGGTGGCTCATACCTGCAAGTCCAGCACAGCAGAGGCTGAGGCAGGAAGTTCGCAGGGAGTTACAGGCCAGCCTGGGCTACAAAGTAGGGCTGTGTCTTTAGAAAAAAAAAAAAAAAAAACAAGAAAAGAATGTATGTATGTGTGTATGTATGTATTATGAAAGGAAGGGAACTCTAAGTCATTTTAAGGATGTAGTTTAAAAAAAAATAAGCAATTGAGAAGGAAAGCTCTGCTGGGGAAAGTTTTTCAATCAGGACCCAGGACTCGATACTGCTATTCTATGAAATCATATCTAGCTTCACTGCTCCACAACTACCTATGTTGTAAACTAAGGGCATACTGATGAACAGGAAGAAAGCCGTGAAACCGGCGCCAGCTTTAATAAACAGAAGAACGCGCGCGTTACAGCAGGAAAAGAACGTTCATGGATTCAAGCAGCGGTGGAGCCAGTCTGAGGAAAGCAAGGCTGAAGCTTCCACCTATGGAGCAAAGCGGAATGTCGAGAGAAACTACGCTAGACAGAGCCAACTCTTTCGCGTCTCTGGCTCCACGCAATGAAATCTAAAGAAAAGGCAGAGACGGGGACGCTTTAGGAAGAACGCCCGGCTCAGGCGATGGTGTCCGTGTGCCTTTGGCAGAGCTAAGGGAAAGAGTATGCCTCGGAGCAGAAACGTGTGAGCCGCAACTACAAGTGATACGGTAAACGTCTAGCGAAGAGGCTCCTAATCAAATAATACAGGGACTCAATAACCCACTCACCTGCTCTGATGATAAACACAGCATCCAGACAGGTTTAAATTGCTTTGGATTCCTAATTGAAAAAGAAATACCCACTGTTTTATTATAGAGAGCACACCCAGCCACCTCTTGTCTCCCTTCTTGCCTTCTACGGCTTCCGGTTTCTCTCCTATCATCTTTCCCATGTTGGTTGAGGCTGTGAGTATCATACTGAACACTTCATTCCCAGGCATTTGTGTCTTTCCGATACAAGGCTGCACTTGCTCTTCTTCCAACCTTGTGGGACACTGGAATATTCTTTCAGATCTTCCAGGATCTGGATGTCGCACCTAACAGGGCCCCTTCTTAATTCAGTGCTCAGACCTGTGTAGAACAAGGTGTGAACTTAGCACAAGATAATGTTGGAACACCCAGACAAAAACTTTGACCAACCAAGAGTACCCAGTCTTATGGGCCCCGAATTGATCCCCAGGAAAGGCAACCAAATGAGCCAGAGAATAAAGACCAAGAGTGGCTTTTAAGGACATAGCAGACTACCCCCTCCGGCCTCACAGAGTACTAGGTTGGAGGTAGCTATTTTAGACCTTGCATTTTGTTTTTGTTTTTAATTTTTTTCAAGTTTTAAAATTAGAAGCTAAAGAAAGTCCACTTGACGTGGGTGTAGAGGGGAAAGACCCTGTGTCCCAGAGGAAAGACAACACTGCCCTGATGACTTACAGGAGACTCGTCTAGCTTTGAACACACTTGTCAGGTGTGTCAGAAAATCTGTCCTCCTTAGCAGGGCGCGGGAAGACACGCAACTGTGAGAGAGAGCAGGAAGATGTAAGCTAGCGCAACAAAGCTAGAAACAAAAGCCATGGTTACGGTGCGGGGATCAGAAACAGGAAAAACATCAGCATCAAAAGAATAATAAAATCGGCAATGATGAGACAACGAACCACATATGGAAAACAGCGCAAAGAAGTTTCCTGAAATGCAAGTATAAAGGCCAGAGCTGGAAATTATGTGGGGTTCATGAAACCAGAGGGACCATATGAGAATCAAGTCGAAGAATGAGCCAGGATCTCTCTCATAATAACATAACAGTTGAAGTGCAAACTTTTCTGAGCTGAAAACATAAACATTAGACTATCCATTTCAAAAGTGATGACCTGAGCAAGGTGACCCAGGCTGTTCCCCTGTTGCTCCCGGAGACAGAGACAGGAGGGTGTGTATTTGAAGCCAGCCCGAGTTACATAAAGAGTTCCTTCATAAAAGGAAAAGAATGATGTAAACACATTCTAAACACATTGAAATTTCTCCAAGCAGAACCATGCCAATATTCCTAAATTGTAACAACGAAGGAAATAATGGCATGGTAGAACATACCTTTAATCTCAGTTCTCAGGAGACAGAGGCAGACAGACCCCTGGGAGTTTGAGGCTAGCCTTTTCTCCCTAGCAAGTCCCAGGTCAGGCAGAGTTAGTGAGACTCCTCTGTCTCCAGGAGAGAGATCACTTTATAGATGATCAGGCATAGAGGGTGCTACCCATCGAAAGGATGCCTCAAAGGAACAGACCCAAGAAGCAGAACGCAGATGAAAGAGATTATAGATATATTTATTCTGGGACTGGTTCCCATGACTGTGGAAACCAAAAAATCCTACAGTCTGCTCTCTGCAAACTGGAGCCAGGAGAAGGTGGTGGCATGATCCAGCCGGAGGTCAAAGGTTTGAGTAGCAGGAGAGCCCGTAGCGTAACTGAGCCAATGTGAAGACCTGGGAACTCGGAAGGGAAGACAACATTAGCTTTAGTGATGACGGGATGAATGGAAAGTCAGGTCTTCATCTAATGCCGTGGAGACGAAGTAATAAGACCAATCAAAAAATTGAATGTGGTTATGGGAGGCCACTGTAAACTACGAAAAAAATATATAGGTTATTAATTATCTAAATGATGAAGGGAAATTCTAAGCAAAGGGTAATAGAGGCGTCCTTGACGAAAATTCTAGCAGAGTTGACAGCATGCAACATTAATAGTAATCTGAATAAAATTCTTTCTGAGGTGACGAATGTCCTTTATTTGGGATGGCTGACTCAGGAAAAAGACGTTCAAGTCCATATTGCCTCAGTCTCGGTATCTGCCCCTCCTGCCATACTTACCCACACCACTCCAAGTCACTAAAGTCACGGTCACCTAGACCCATTCCTGTCCTCTGTCCATCCTATGTGCTCCCAGCTAAGCAAGGACGTGGACCGCACTGTGCTTTCTCTGCATTTTCTGCCGCCCAGGAGAGATGGCTCAGTGGTTAAGAGTGCAGGTTGCTCTTCCAAAGGTCCTGAGCAACCACATGGTGGCTCACAGTCATCTGAAAGGAGATCTGGTGCCCTCTTGAGGAAGAGACCTGGTCAGTTGTCCTCATCAACTTAGACCATGAAACCCAATATGGACAAGTTCAACAGAACCGCTGTATACCGGCTGGCCGTGCGTGCTTCAGCATGCACAGGGCATAAATGTCATTCTTTTTTTTTTCAGTTACTTACACATCTTGCTTTTCCACTTCTGTATTAGTCTCCTGTTGCTACTGTAACAGATCACCACAAGTTCAGTGTCTTAGACGACACCAACTGCACTCTTACCGTTCTGAAGGTCAGAGGCCCTAAACTTAAGTGGCTCACAGGAAAGTGCTTTTTCCACAGGACATGGGGGCGAGGCGGGTCTGCTTCACCTTCCCTTTAACTTTAAGGAGCTCTGCTTTATTCGGATGAGGGGTCCATTCTCTGTGTTTTCAGATAAGCAGTATAGTGGCTTCTGATGCTGCCCTTGCTCTATCTCTGTCCTTTCTAGACCCCTCTCAAAAATGCCTCGTGATGATGCTGGACCTCCCTGAGCAACTCCAAATAACCCTCCTCTCTCAAGATCATTAGTCGTACCTGCAATGTCTGTTTTGTACACAGGACAACATAGCCACAGATATCAGGGACTAGGCTGTAGACAAGTTCTGGATGGGACCACTATTCTGTCCACCACAAGTTCCTTCTGATCTTTGCTCACACATCAGTTATGGAAAGCTACAGTAGACTTAAAGTTTGGACCAGTCATGGCTACTCTCTTCCCCTATCTTGCTCATTGTGTTTTCCCCTCCTCCATAGAATTCAACACCCACTAATCCAATCAAACTGTATTAAGCCAAGGATTTTATGCTGTTCATTCATAGTTTCCATAGTTAGGACTGTGGGAAGCACAGAGTGGGTAGTTAATAAATGTTGGTTCAATGAACAAATACAATAACTTCTGCTTTTAGGGGTAAAAAACACAAAAGGATACATATTAGCAATAACTTCTCCTTGAATCAAGAAAGGAAAAGAATGTAGGAAAGAAGGAGGAAAGGGGAATAGGAGGAAAATAGGGATGAAGGAAAGAAGAAAGGTAAGGATACAGGAAGGTAGGAAGGAGAAAGGAATGAAGGAAGGAAAGAAGGAAATAAGGAAGGACACTCCCTCTCACGGCCACTGAATTACTGAAGTTCCCTGTTATAGGCCCATAAAATTCTCCCCAGATTGTGCATCCAAGTTGCTTTAAATATGAAGCAGAGAGATGTAAGTCACCATAATGGAAACAAGATGTAAAACAACTCTATTCATCTGTCCAGAAAACTATCACAACCTACACACTCTTCCTGCCTCCCCAAGAACCAATGGAAAGGGATTCTAGCAAAACCCAAAAGGGAAGAGGTGGACCTTTTGGGACTTTGAGCCTATGTGACCAATCACAGAACACATCTATTCCATCACGATTCATCGTCTGCTACTCAACAGCAAAGAATCTTAGGAAAACAAGTATCTTGTTCTAGGATGTCAGAGAGGAGCAAAATAATCCAACATCCATCCACCAATGACTTTGAGCAAAACACAGCTGCCTCCTTCCCGGTTCTGAACAACTCCTCACACAGGAGAACACCAGAATCAAGAGTGAGTCTAGGAAAAACTGGTCACTGAGAACCGGGGCTGGTGCTGAGCTGCGGATCAGGATCCTTGGAGAAGATGGGAGTAGAGATGATGGGAGACACAATTCTGGCATGGAGGGTACCCTCTCAGAGAGTCTCACAGCAGGCTTAGGGCTCAATGGGTACACTGAGATGTATTGTTCTCTTTACAGATTTACTAAAAGAGCCATTAACACCATAGAGACAGATAGTAGCATGGCAGGGGCGCTGAGGAGAGCTCAGGTTTACGTGGCAGAGCAGAGATTGTGTAGGAAGGAGATGGGAAAGTTTCCCCTTTTGGTCCCCGGTTGGCCATTGCTAGAGGTAACCACTGAATGCTCAATTAAAAGTTAGGTGGTCAATAACTATCTTTCCTGGTTGGCCATTACTGTAGGCTGATGGGTCAGAGATGACAAGAATGTAGAGAAACAAGTTACCTTAGCTGTGGAAGTCCAAACCACTGTCGTTACTGAAGCTACCACAGCTCAACCCAAATGGAGATCACAAAATGCCGTGGCTCTTGCTAACAACAACAGCACTTGGAAACTTTGATTCTATTCTTTTTTTAAAAAATGCCCAAGACCAGTCAATTGTGCTGTATAAAATTTATCCCACAATTTAAACTACAATCCTGTCACAGTTTTGAGGGTAAGGACTTTGGGGAAGGCTGGGTTATGAAACTGTCATATGAGGTCTCTCAC
This sequence comes from Myodes glareolus, assembly GCF_982192425.1. NCBI lineage: Eukaryota > Metazoa > Chordata > Mammalia > Rodentia > Cricetidae > Myodes > Myodes glareolus. Next base: position 17,588,826 of record NC_142041.1, on the reverse strand, counting down.
GTGGCTGCAGTTGAATGTCTCCCCAGGCTATGGCCTCAAAAGCCTTGCCTGGATAGCCATCCAAGACTGTTCAGTCCTGCGTCTGGCATCTTCATCTGCTTCTGAGCAGGCTGAGAGTGTTGTGGCCTGTATCCACCCTTGCTTGTAGGGTCTAGGTCTCACTTCCCACTTGGCGAAGGGCTTCTACTGAAAGTGAGGAGCCTGAGAAACCAACCCAAAACCACGTGGCCTCATCTGACCCATTCTTGGAGTGCAAAGGTGCTGTCCACTACATATTCTAGTCACTCCAAATCACTGAGGTATACCTAGATCAAAGAGAGAGGAGAGATTGGTCCTGTTAGCGAGAAGGGTATCAAAGAATCATTGATATCTTTTTAAAACATTATTTTCTGCCTGTCTTTCTTTTCCTTTCTCAATGGTTCTTTTGAGGGGTGCATCCCCCTAATCTTCAGTGAGTTGGGAGGGCATTCTGTTACCCATCTAAAACAAGCATTTCACAGACATACTAGCTGAAGTTTCAAGCAGTTGGCAATAAACCTTTAACTTTCATTTCTGTGTCATGTTTACAGTAATCAGTGCTTGCGCACCAAGCGTGACTTGTTCGCCAGACACTGCTAAGTTACCAGGACTACTATTTATCGACACAGGAAGAGAATAAGAAAAGGATCCAGTTTGTAGTATTTAAAATTCAAAGTGTTGCCCTCTTTTGTCACACATACTTTTTAAATCCTAAACTATTTTTAGTCTTGCCATTCGCAAACCTGGAAAATTTCATTTCCTGGTACATTCCAATCTCTTTACTCTGTTTCTAACATATGCTTCTCACAAAAGTGCAACTTATTAGCGTCACAAATTAGAATACTCCCATACCCTTTTGATATAATTAGCTTTATTTATATTTTCATTATAGGTTCGTATTTATCACAATTGAAAGACTTAAAGTTCTTTAATATTTCTTATAAAATAAATTGTGATTCAAGGTATCAGTCTAGGGGCAGTGACACATGCTTCAGAGGCAGAGACAGGTTCACCTAAGAGAGTTTGGGACCAGTGTGGTCTACACAGCAAGTTTTAGGCCAGTTAGGGATACACAGTGAGACCCTCTGTCAAGAAAAAAGAAAGGTAGACAGAGAGATATCAGATGCCATCTGAACATCCTGAGGTCATCGAGGTTTTAAACGTGGTTGGAAAACATGAACAACGGATAAATACATAAGTTGGTGACTAAAAGTACAATAGTGTGTGTGTGTGTGTGTGTGTGTGTGTGTGTGTGTGTGTGTGAAGTCACAAATGTTGATACATGAAAATCCCATAACAAGACTTGTTTTCTGTGCACAAGAAACAGTATACACACCTTCCCTACTTCGAGGAAAGAGTAAATACAAAGTTCTGACAAAGGACGAATCTGATTCTGTTCTGTTACTGCTGGGCTCTTGGAACCTGCTCACAGACCAGGACAGCCGTCATAAGGCTGTGCCGACAATGAGAAGCAAGAGTCCATCCACTCTTATCAGAGACCTTAAATCTGTCCCAGTCCATCCGGAAGACGGAAATAAATTTGTAATTCCATTTCTCCATAGACATCTATTGTGCGGGCTGAGGAGAAAATGCATGGGGACAGAAACAAAGCAAGATCTTGGGGAACAACACGCAGAGGTGTCTTCTGTGGCCAGTACTCAGTGTGCATCTCTAAACAAACAGACATTTGAGTAAGAAAATAAATACATAACGCCTCGAGGAAAAGTAGGACTTGGCCTTACTTTACCAAATAAATGCCCAGACGAGGCAGCTGATACCAAGGTGAGAAAGCATCTCTTCCTGAGCTCGCTATGTGTGCCCTACTCTCAAATGAAGCAAAATGTTTTCAATTGCTTTCAGGCGATGCAGAATCTACGGCACAGCACTGACTACTTATGCCCTAGGGTCTTGTCAAAGAACGACTCTTGGCTTTTGTCCAGAACCTTTTTCTTCCCTAGCTAATTTCCTGGCATTTCCCTAGCTCTGGAAATCCCGTGGGAGACTCACCGCTGCCCCAGTTTCAGAATAAGTTGAAGAGGTAACCCCACCTTTTCACAAAGAAGGCTTTCAAACAGCACTCCCATCACCCTGATCTGTGAAAACTCCTGTCTGTCCCAGCCCTGAATGGCCCCCGAGCAGTCTAGATCATGTCCTAGAGTCCTGTGACCCAGAAAGGTCCTGAGAGCACAGTGATAATGAATGGTTGACTTGGTGAATAGTAAGCATTTTCTAACCAGCAGTGAGTGTTTCTCCTGTATTTTCTCACTTTACCTAACAAGAACACCAAAATTGTGACAATACTTTTCTTCCTATTATTTATTGTTTTGCAGAAGAAGATAGGATGTTGGCAGATTCAACAATTTGCCCAGCGACACACAGCCATTAAATAACAAAGTCAAAATTCTCACCACCCAGTCTAGTACAGTCCTAAGCGTCTTTTTTCCAAGTTTGTTTTATATTTTAATATTCTGAATTTAAAGAGAAGTTGAAACGATCACAGTGAATATTCATAACCCTTTCCTTAGACTGAACGACTGATCATGGGTTTGATATATGTGGTTTTCTTCCTCCTGTCTCACCAGATACCTGATCTGTGTTTGGAAGTATAAATAGTGAAGAGGGAATGAGACTGAAATAAACGTGCCACACAACACACACACATATATACATACATGAGATGTAGTGTACATACATGTAATATATAATGTATACCATCCATGTCACACAAAAACACATCCTACATACACAATACAAACACATGTATATCCATACAACTTACATACATCTGATGCACATACTTTTGCTAACTTATGTAAAAGTAAATTACAGATATTATAGCATGCTACCTCTAAACCATTTAGCACACACCTTCTGAAAGTAAAGATAGCCTCTAGCAAATCACAGTATCATTGTCTGTTTAACAAAGTTAAAATAATTTTCATAAAGCCATATAACACATACGCCATATAAAAATTTCCATAAATGCCTGAGGGGTATTTTTTCATAGTAATTAAACTCTATCTCTAACAACAGATAGAGATCTACGCAAGAGGTTAGTGACTGCTTTCAGCCAGATTGTAGTAATATAGCTAAAGCTGAAAGCATCTACACAACTCCTAAGATATATGTAAGGAATTCTTTAAGGGGGCCACTATTCTGAACACTAGAATTTTCACTCTGAACAATTACGTATGGCTTGCTAGCCCCAGACGCTCATCTATAATAATTCCTGGAGAGCTGTTCACCCTGAGACTTTATGAAGCTAACAGTAACAGATAGGATAAACAGTTTGTGATTCCCTCTGGCTGTGTGCTCCAAATGTCAAACATGTAGAGTGACCGTAGAAGAGAGGGGCATAAATTAAATGACTGGGACCTTTAAGGGGGGGCCTCCCCACACTGACTCTGTCTCATAGCAGAACGACGCACTCCTGGATTAAACGGGGGACAGGAAAAGCTGGAAAATGTCTACAGAGCACTCATGTGGAGCCCAGAAGCAGCAGCATTGGGAAATACAAGTCACCAGCATAGCGATGAGGCTGCAGTCCTCTGGCCAGGGGTCAGGAGAGGCTGAAGAGAGGGAACAAGAGAAAATCTGGCGCTGATAATCAGCCAAAGCAATTTAAGTCACCTTAAACCTGTTTGATCTAGAATAGAGTTGGCACGAACTATTGGATTTTCCACCTGCCAAATCAAAAGCTAGACACAGGAATTTATTCAAGCAGTTGGAAATAAAGCATGGCTCCTCCTCTCCTTCTTGTCCATCAAAACAGCCTCTCTGAACACTTGGCCTCCTCCTCTGTCCAAACATCTATCTAATGTCCCTCTGTCTCTCTCTCGAGGGCATTTGTGAAGGTGATTGAGCCCAGCTGGGTTACTCTACCTCATAACCCCTAATCACATGAGAGAATTCCTTTTCTTTCCTTTTTGTTTTGTTTTGAGACAGGGTCTGGCTGTATAGCTCTGGCTTAGCCTGAAACTCTCTATGGAGACCAGGCTGACGTCAAACCTATCTACCTCTGCCTCCCAGGTGCCCAGCTGATCATTTTCCTTATAAACCCACACTTCTGATTTTGGGGACTCTTGCTCTGCCCTAGGATTAGGATAGACACCAGTGGCCTAAGGAATCTAAACCCAATCAGCATTAAAAGGTTCCGGAACTAAGATGGAGTGAACTTCCTCTGATTTTAACAAATAAACTTGCTTGCCTTCTTTACTATGCATTTCCCTCTTCCATATAAATGTAATACTAAGGAAAAAAAGGAGCAAAGTAAGGACCCTTAAGAGAGGCTTTGTGCCAGCCCAGGACTTGGGAGATGTGGGCAGGAGGGTCAGGGGTGAAGTCAGTCCTTAGCTACACAGGAAGTTCAAAGCGAGCATGGATTGTATGGGACCTAGTGTCAAAAGACAGATGAGCAGACAAGACAGAAAGACTTGGAGGAGGCGTTGAGACTTCATTTTCAGCACCTTTTGTCTTTAAGGGTAAATTTTTATAATACATTGCTTCACAGAGTGGTTTTCAATGATTCCTAAATTGTCTAGATTGCTTGAGGACATATTTTAGGCTGTCTTTTTTTTCTGTTTTCTTTTTATTTGTTATTATTATTTACCTTTCACTCGTGCCTCCTGATTCCACCCTTCTCCCTCACTGCCAGAATAAAGCAAAATTTAAGAGAAACAAAAGGAGGGGTGGAGGGCAAAGGGGGAAGTCTTGACACGGAAGCTGTGGTGTCACACAGCGAGTCATGCGGTAATGCCTTGATCCACACATGTTTTTCACGCAGGTGTTTATCGCAAAGGATTATTGGTCTAGTTCCAGGCCCCGGGTCTCTGCTTCACCATCGATGCTGGGCCCTTACCGGGGCTCTTCCTGGACATCCTATTGCTGACCTGTGTTGTAGAGATTCTGCAGCCCTGGTCTGCAGGACTGACCCCACCCCACCCCATCCCTGCTCCAGCAGATCACAGATGGGGTGGATGTTGGGCCAACCCATAAGCCTGGTCCTTAGTTTCAGGGCTGGTCAGTCCCCCAGCTCTCCCCTGTCTTCACTACCAGGATGAGTTCTCTAGCATTGCCCTGGTGAGTTTACCCCTTGCAGTGGTGAGCAAGGGGCGGGGGCCAGTTCTCCTGGTTTTGCATCCTCAGGGTCAGTTCTCCCATATCTACATCTTCAGAGACAGCCCCATGTGATGCCCAGGCAAGGTATAAGGGCCATTCTCCTAAGCGCTGCAGTTGATGAGGGACAGGAACAGGTCTTCCGCTCTTATGACCTCAGGGCCAGCTTTTCCACCTGCCTCAGGCATTGATGGGGGCATCTCTCCCCCCACCCAAACTGCCACATGACAGACAAATAGTGGGGAGAGCTCTCCCAAGCTTGCAACTCCGGGGCTAACTCGACCATATCTCTGCCCACGGGGTTGGCTCTATTGAGGTGCCCAGGTGAGATGCAGGGCCTGCTCTCCCAAGCTTTGCTGCTGGTGGGGGGGCAGGGACAGCTCTTCTGCTCTTATGATCTCAGAGCCAGCTTTCCCACCTGCCTCTGGAATTGATGGACATGGAGAGGGGACACCTCTCCCCAGCCCCTGCCTCCACAAGACAGATGAGTAATGGGGACAGCTCTCCCATGCTCACAACTTAAAGGCTGGCTCACCCAGGCCTCCATCAACAGGGCCAGTTCTACTGCACTGCTCGGCAAGGTGCTGGGTCTGCTTTCCTAAGTGCTGCAGCTGGTAAGGGGGAGGGTCAGCTCTATCTGTCACAGAAGGTGAGGGGCAAGGAACTGCCATTTCTGCAAAAGATTGGTAGTTCTGCATTCCAGGTATTACACTCACTCACTGACCCTTACCCCGTGTCTTATGGGCTTCCAATGGCTTCTTTTGCACTGCCATTTTAGACTTCTCTGTTAGTGAGAGCCTTGCCAAATAACGAATGGTGTAGTTTGAATCCAAATGCCTCCCACTGGCGAGTATTTTGAGTAGTCCATACCAAGCTTGTGGCACTATACTGAAGGCTGTGGTGCCATCAGGAGGCAGGGCTTGGTTGGTGGAAGTTGGCCACCCAGGTAAGCCTTCGGAGTTTAGACTACCTTGCCTGATACTCTGTGGACAAGCAGCCACCTTATATTCCCCTAGCCATGTACTGAGCCGATTCCACCACTGTGCTTCTCCTACCATTAACAGACTTACACCTCAGAAGCTGTGACCCAGACTAGACCTTTTCTCTCTGAACCCATTTCTGTCTGGTATTCTGCTACAGCATTGGGAAGAGTCACTAACAGAGTGGCTGTCCGTACAGAGATTCTACAAGACCAACCTAGTGGGCCAGGTGGAAGGGTGCTGTCCATAACCTCAGCCCTTCAGAAGCTGAGGCAGGAGAAGCTACAATTTGGGACCAGTACGAACTATATAGTGAGACTCTGCTCCCCAAAAAAGTAAATGTAAAGAAAGAGCAAACTAGCCTCCAAACTCCATCCCATGTGCAGCCTTGACTTCCCGTTTATTTAACACTCACAGAGAAGCACGCGACATAACTGTGTGGCATCATAGCGTACCGTTCCAGGACAGCACCATCCACAGATAGTAGATAAATGAGCAACCACACTCTCTGGCCTTACAAGACGAGTTGCTGGATCCTTTCTGCTTCTTTCCATTGTCTCTTCCCTCAGATATTCCTGTGTCTGCCAAAATGCCTGGGCAGGTCCATTGTTCTCTGCCTTAGCCAAGGACCTTCCCCCGGGCCAGCTCGTCCATCTCAGCACTGCCTAGGAACCCTGGTTGTCCTGTGTGCTCTGCAACCGTGGGCACCAGTGCAGGCAGAGGACAGCGGGGCCTTTCCAGCCCAGGGACGAGTTGCACAATTTCCTCCCACAAACCCTGGGACCCCAGAAGCCCCAGAAAATGCCCACTCACTAACAGCTTTTTCTTGTCTCTACTCTTAGGATGTGGAAGATTAGACATGTTCAAGAATAAAGCGAAAGGTTCCCCTCCCTTTCAAAGTTAAGAAAGACCTGGTCACATGCGAAAGGAAAAAGAAAAAATAATGGAACAGAAATGAAAAACAATGTGTGGCCTTCCTTATCTGAAAACTACAAAAATTGTAGGCCCCACTACAGACTAGTTCTGGCGAATTATGAAAAAAAAAAATGCCTGTAGCTTGCATAACCCGGGGCCTGATGTGAGGCAAACACTCAAAAATGTCAGCTTTGCTTTTTCTGTATTACATAATTTTATCCTCATTTGTCACTTAACAAGTTGTTCAGTGTTGTTCTGTGTGTGTATATGTCTGTCTGTCTTGTCTGTTTGTCTATGTGAGTGTACACATGTGTGTAGATACCTGGAGAGGCCATAAAGGGCACCTGACTTCCCCCAGAGCTGAACTCACAAGCAGTTATGACCCAGCAGATGTGGGTTCTATTATAAATGACTACCTATTAATCTGCAATTTTTAATTATCATTACATTTTTAAATGATCTGTCTAAACACAATACCTCAAACAAGAGCTGAAATATGTACACACAATGTAACAAAATCAAACTTAAGTTTGTATCAACAGACCAAGATCCATACCAATGCAAAGTATTAATCTCTATATCACATCCTCCCCCTCTTATTTTAAGAAAAAAAATTGTGACCATTAACGATTTGTACCCAACCTTTTTCAAATGAAAACAAACATTTATAAACAATCATTTTGGAAATTTGGGTGTAGTTTTCTCCGAACTGATTCCTGCTTTTTGTTGGGTGAAGTATTTTTAGGGTTCATGGAGAACTTTCAGGTGTGGGGGGGTTCTTGGTTTATCAAACCACATTAGTCTGGAAGGAATCCACAGATTCTCATCTTCTGTGGGAATAAAAACAGAACCTCATCTCAAAGTAACATATCCTTACACCCAAATTTTGAAGTCAAGATATCTTTATGTTGGTTTAGCAGAAAGAAATGTCTCTCTGCAGCCAGAAAATTCAAAGAAAGCACAATAATACACATAATCCAGACTCTCTGTGTATATTCCATCTTTACATGGCTTATTTTTCTTTGCTCCTTTAATCTATGGCTGTCTGTATTCTTTTACATTACTTTTACTGTCTCTTTAAAACTTCACTTCTGTTTATAACTGTCTGTACTCTTTTTCCTCTCTCTCTCCTAAGCCTACAAACATTTTTAAAACATGCTGTGACCTGTTCAGAAGTTTATTTCTGTCTGAATCTGTCTTTGTTGTGTATCTGCAATCCTTTTCTGATCACTGTTGTGAACTGTTAAGCAGGCATGACTAGGACTAGAGTAGTTACTTTGGCTGTTGGTTCCACTCTGCTCGACTTCCCAACATGGCGGAGGTCCATTTACTGCCGGCTCAGGGAGCCCTGTTTACCACCCCAACTCTCTGAAGCAGTTGGCCCACACTGTCACTGATTAACTTTCAGCATGCTGCCCATAAACCCCAATCAAGTGCTCGGCCTCCTGAAAGAGCCAGAGCTGTTCCTGTTGCCAGCATGTGCCATGAAGCTGTCCCCCTGCTAAGGCTGACTCAGGAAGCCCTCTCTTAAAGGAGCTGCACCTCTGCTTACCACCAGCAAACAGAGCCTATCTGAAAAGAAAATGTGGCTAGCAAGAAACTGTGTTTGGCTCCCGTTTTTGTGGGTCTAGAAGCCCTCCTTTTTTTCCTAAGCTTTCCTAGGTCGTGTGTGGATCCTTGCCCCAGATGGTGGGTGCCATTTTGTAAAAGGAGACTGCTCTTTCCCTTCCTCGCTGCCCAGATCTGAATAATCACACAGAAACTATATTAATTACATCACTGTTTGGCCTATTAGCTCAGGTTTCTTATTAACTAACTCTTACATCTTAAATTAACCCATTGCTACTAAGCCACTGCACACAGCAGGCTAGCTGCCCCGTAGGCTTCTGGGGATTCACTGGTCTCTGGCTCCCACCTTGCCATGGAAGCACTGCACTAACAGACACATGCTACCATGCCGGCTTTACCCAGGTTCTACGGTCTGAACGCGGGTCCTCACACCTGCAGAGCAAATGCTTTATCCACTGGGCTATCTCCCAGCCCAGATTTTGGTTATGATCTTCGTAAAAGTATCCCAAGTCCATAGAAGAGTAGCTGACATGCAATATTTACCTTCATAACCAAATAAACATTTGAAAATAAGTACTTATTTGATATGTGTTGGAAGGAAGACATCTGTGATTCAGTGGCAACAGTATCCTGGGAATTCAAAAGTCTCAGAGGAGGAGACATGTGACAAGCAGTCTCACAGATAGGTGGGTCTCGCGCTGTGTCCAAGACGAACCCGGCGAATGGAGAATTTTAGAAACATCAATTCAAGTTGAGAAACCCCAAGAGTTCCTTCTTTCCTATCACGAGCCCATTGTCACAAAGAGGAGAGTGGATAAGAAGAAAGAAGGACACCCAAGGCTTGGCATCAGCCGCACTAAATCTGCAGAGCCCATGTTCACAGTCCCCTCAGCAGCCAGCCAGGCAAATGTTTGTTCAAAGCACCTGACTATTAGTTGATAGCTTTCTAACCCTTGAACTTATTTATTTTTGAGATTCATTGCAAGCTAAATGCTGAAGCTAAGGGATTAGTGGTGCGACTGTCAAAGATAAGAAATGCTTAGCTGTCGCTAGATTATTTCCCACTACCAGACGTCTCTGGGCCTCTGTGTCACTCAGACTGACAACATACACAGGTCATTCAAACAAAGAATTTAGGTAGAAAATAGAAAGCAAATACCATTCATGTCCACAGCAGCTTGCTTCAGGTAGAAACAGAGGAGATCCACATACCGTCTGAACTGAAGGTGCAGGCTCTGTCTTTTGCTATATTCTGTTGTGTTCTTGTGATTGAACTGCTCAAATGTAGAGTCCAGGTGGGCAGCTTTTATTTCTTGGTTCATTGCTTTCACAGTGGCTGGAACCGTCTCTGACACATAGTAGATGTTCAATAAATAACTGGTTAAAGAGCCAAGCAAAACCAGCTTCTCGCCAACAGACTGTGGAGTCTTCACATACTTGTGATTACAGTGGTGAGACTTCCTACAAGGTCTCCAGACACTCCCTCACCCGGGAAGACACAGATCTCTGTCCAACAAGGGGCAGAATCAGTCTCCTCTAACCTTGAGAGAGAACTGGATTTATGACTTTCCTTGACCAACAAAACATTTGGATGAGGCATCCTGAAACCCAATATTAAAAGACGTGTGGCTCTGTTTTCCTATTCTCGGGGTTCACTGAGTGGCAAAAAACCATAGAAAAGGAGAAACACATCAGCAGATGCTAAGCCACACCACCCTCCAGCAGAGGTGGCGAGCATGCAGGGAAAGCTGTCTGGGCTCTTCCAACCGCAGCTGAGGGCAGCAGGTACCAGGTAACTCCAGCACAGCCATGAACTAGAAACTGCCAAGCCAATAAGTCCTTGCCACTCAGTTGCAGATCTATAAGCAAACAATCAGGTTTATTGTTCTAAGCTATTGAGTTTGGGAGTGGCTTGTCACTGAGGCCAGACGACTAGGATCATCCTAACTTTTTCTTGTCAAACCTTGCTAATATGCAGGAAGAATGCCCACCTTTTCTGTGTTTCTAGTTAGTGACTCTTTGCTTGTTTGTGTGTGTGTCTGCTTGTGAGAAGGTCTCACACTCTCTAGCTCAGGCTGGCCTTGAATTCACTATGCAGTCCAAACTGGCCTCAAACTCACAGCAATCACCCTGCCTCAGCCTTTTGAGGGCCAGAAGGATAGACATGGACCTAGATAGTGCCAATTTTTCTTTATCTGAGACAAGGTCACATGTAGCGTAAGCTCTTCTCAAACTTGGTACATAGCTGAGGATGACCTTGAGCCCCTGATCCCCCTTCCCTCTGCTTCCCAGGTTCTGTGATCACAGCGAGGTTGGCAAGCTGTGACATTTTTGTTGAGCTGTTTTGGTTTTGTATATCGGCTTTAAAAGAACTTTATTTTGCTTCTTTTTATAACCTCCTAAAATATTCTGTAGGTATAAGAACATATTTATAGGCACAAGCCTCTAACCCCAGCACTTGGGAGGTGGAAGCAGGAGGACCAGGAGTTTAAGGTTTTCCTCGGTAGGCTGTGAGTTCAAGGTCAATCTTAGACACCTAAAACCCTGACTTAAAGACCTAACTTCACCACTCGGACTGAGGGGCAAGCGAGATCACCTTTACTGTGCAGAAGCTTGTGAAACAAAATTAAGCATCCATTCATGATTTGAAAAACAGCAAAAGGGAAAAAATGAGTTTGTCACAGAGGTGGAGCTATATATGATTTTAAAGGGTGTTAGCAGTGGGGGCATGCACAAGGTGGAGCTCCCCTTGCAGTCTGTGTAGCGCCTGTATTGCTGTGAATCTCATTATTGGTCCTTTCATACACTTTTTTTCTCCTATTACCTTAAACGCAAGCACATATCCTACTAAGTGTTTTTGGATTATTTTTATTTTTCCATTTATTTTTAAATAAAACCTTAAATACTTGGAAAGGCCGTAGAGAAGTTAAAATGAGACTGTGACATCCAACAAAACTGGATAGAAGCCCTCACAACCTCACTCCTTCAGTCTGGAGCCCGCAGGGTGATTAACTACTGGAGAAGTCTCCACTGCACTTTGTAGTCACCTGGGGGGCCTTAAAAGGCCCCGCAGCCCAGGTGCCACCTCCGGAGGCTCCAGTTTAATTGGTTTGATGAATGGCAGCTTGAGCACAGTGGCTTCTGAAAGGGCCTCGGGTTACTCAAATGAGCAGCCAAAGCAGAGACAACTGGGCTCCACCACTAATTCCCTGCCTATAAAATGTGCAGAACGGAGGATGATCACCCCTTACAGGAGGGTTGTTAGGAAACAAGAACGGGAGTGCCTCTGCTCTGCTTAGGATAATACATGGTGTTAGTAAAGCTCGACCTTGTTTCCTCACCAGGGCCTCGCTATTTTACATGAGTATAATCACAAATTCAAGATGGTCCCTGCCTTGTCTACTGCTGGGGTTGCAGGTATTGTCCAGTACCCGGCTTAGGAACTTTAACTGTCTTTTAGTGTTAAGCTTCCCTCCCTATTACTCTGCAAACATGTTTTGTTTGCTTGCAAACTGATACTGAAGAAGCTTACGAAAGAGGCGATTTTAAGGAATCAGGACTGCTCACCACCCAGATGCAAAAAGCATTCGAACTTCAGGATGCTCTAAGGGGCAGGGCAAAGAAAGGGAAGCAGACAGTCTTTGGTGTCTAATATCTAAATATAACCTTCAGCGACTCTGTTGTAATACTGCAAGATAATAAGTGTCTTCGTTACTTTTCTGTCGCCGTGATGAAATGTCATGACCAAGACAACTTGCAGAAGGATGAGTTTGTTCGGGGCTTGCAGCTCTAGAGGGATGAGAGTCCTTCACTACCACCACGGGCAAGCATAGCGACAGGAAGACAGCTGGTGGAGCTGGGGCTCTCACTTCACCCACAACCTGGAAACAGAGAGAGCAGACTTTTAGTTCTCAGAACTAGGCAGGGTGACACACTTTCTCCAGCAAGGCCATACCTTCTAAGCCTGCTCAGACAGGGTCACCAACTGGGGACCAAGCATTCAAATGCCAGAGACTATGGGGCACAATTCATTCAAACCACCACAATATAGAAAAATGGAAATTTGGGGCTTATGGGTCCTGGCCTTACAGTGGGTAGAATCTTAGAACTGTTAGTGTCTCAGACATACATTGTCTGCCCTGTTTAAAGATGGTATCTTTTGCCAGGTGGTAGTGGTACATGCCTTGAATCCCAACACTTGGGAGGCAGAGGCAGGCAGATCTCTGTGAGTTCATGGCCAGCTTGGTCTACAGAGTTCCAGAATAGCCAGGGCTACACAGAGAAACCCTTTCTTGAAAAAATAGAGAGGGGGGAAGGCGGGGTAGTTGTGTCTTTTAACCAAGGAGAGAAATACTTCAGCATAAATTCTCCCTTCTCTTCTACGGTGTTCTAAATTGGTCCTTGGGGTTTATTGAGTATATAATGTTAATGTCTGTGTAAATGTCATGTTGTTGCAGTTTCTCATACACGTCATAGATGTATGATGCCCATAAGAAATCATTACATTTTTTTCATGTACATCAAAGCAAAAATTTGCTTTACAAATTCTGGAATTATAATACCTTTCTCTAATAGACTAGGGGTGTGTGTGTGTGTGTGTGTGTGTGTGTGTGTGTGTGTGTGTGTGTGTGTGTGTAAACTCAACCATGTGGGCTCAGGAACCAGAGGAAGACAACAGGCATACTGCTATATGGCTCCCCACCTTATCCCCTCAAGACAAATTCCTTCACTTACCCTGAACCTCACTATTTTAGGCAGACTGGCAGGCCAGTGAGCCCCTGGGAGATCACCTGTTTTCACTGCCCAATGATGAAGTCATAGGGACACGCACCCACGCCCAGCTCTATAACGCGAGTACTCAAAGCTGAAGCCACAGGCGCATGCACCCACACCCGGCTCTATAACACGGGTACCCAATGCTGAAGCAGGCGCTTGCACCCATGCCCAGCTCTATAATGCAGGTACCCAATGCTGAAGCCACAGGCGCACGCACCCATCCCCTGCTTTACAGTAGGTGTTAAGCATTCGAAGTCAGGTCCTCGTTATTGTTCTTTTTAAAAATAATATGATATGATGGCCCGGGCGGCCTGCAAGCCAGGCAGAAGCTGCCGCTGGAGCAGTACAGGGTCCCTGGGTGAGCGGCAGAGTCAGGCGGCTGAATACGGTGAACGGCAAAGTAAATGGACATAAAGTTATACATAAAGCTAGAGATTTATTACTTAAAGAAAGAAAAAGCATAGACAAACATAGAGAAAACAAAGACATACATACATACATACACACATACACACACACACACACACACACACGCGCGCGCGCAAGAGAGAGAGAGAGAGAGAGAGAGAGAGAGAGAGAGAGAGAGAGAGAGAGAGAGAAGATGGCGACGGGGGAGGGTCAAAAGTGGCTGGGATGGGCGTGGTTAGTTCTTAAAGTGTCCCAATGGAATAACACTCGTTGCTTGCACTCCAGTGCTCCGGCCCACCGAACCATCTCCGCTGCCTGAGTTGGACATGTTCAAGACCTGAAATTAGTTTTAAATAGCAGAACAAGTTGTTCTTTAATTAAGGAAACTTTGGCATTTAAACCACTTTAAGATGCATCCGATGCTTCTTTCCTTTGGAATGTCATCTGTCTAGAAAGCACTGAAGTAGACTGTTCATCAGATGGGGAAATGTGCGGAGAAATCCCTTCCCCAAAGAAGGACGCTGTTGGAGGTGGAAGCCATTGTGGGAAACTGCTGCTTGTCTTGACTGGGCCTTTGGTTACATTTCATCTTGTGCACCTGCCAGATGCCAAGAAAAATAAGTGCTCTCTCTCTGTCTCTCTCTGTCTCTCTCTGTCTCTCTGTCTCTCTGTCTCTCTCTCTCTCTCTCTCTTTGTCTCTCTCTCTGTCTGTCTGTCTCTCTCTCTCTCTCTCTCTGACCTTTCTCTAGACTCTGTGACCCACCCCACAGAAGCTGCCCTAAACAACTGGGCTCAGCACCTGGGAGGAAAAGGAACACGACAGAGGCCAACAAGCCAACATTCCAGGGCAAAGGCGTGCTGGGGCTGGGCAAGCCGACCAGTTCAGCTGTTCTCCTCGCCACTCCTGCGATCTGGGCTTCCGTCCAAGCCTCCTCCCCTTTCATCATTGAGCACTGCAAACCAAAGCCCCCAGCCCTGCCTCCTGCTGCCCCTTTCTCCCAGCCAGGTTCTGCTTCCCTTTTCTTCTGTGCCTCCGCCTCTGAAGGCCTCTCCATCGGGCCTTTCCAAACCCCAGCTCTATAAGGAGCAAGTCTTGGGGTACTTCTGTGAGCATACCCTCAACATCAGGAAGGATAATTAGCTCCTGGCCGCATCTGTAATCCCATCATGCCTGGTCATCCTTCTAAGCGATGTGCAGCCAGCCTAGGAGGGAACACACCCTTCCACCACTGGCCTCCAGACCCAGTCTGCTGCACTGTCTTGACCATGTTAGCCCCAGCGACTATATGGGGCAAAGAGACCTAGCTGGACTCAATCTCAGTCATTAACCATTTTATTGTTTTTCTTAAGATTTTTCTTTATTATAAAAATGTCAAGGCTAGAACATATAACTCAGTCGGTAGAGCGCTCATCAGTGAGTGAGAGAGGGCCGATCGTTAGTCCCAGCACCAGCAAAGCAAACAAAAAGCCCTATTGTCCCTCTACTCTCTCCTCTGTTCCCCCTTCTCCTTCTCTCTTCTCATTTCTTCTCCTTGCATTGCCCCTTCTTTTAAAATTCTCCAAGCATGAGCATTAAACAGACTCATACAGCAAAAGTCTCAAGTACGGCCTGACAGCTTCATCAGACCTTGTTTTTGCAATACCACCTCAGGTCTCCTTTCAAAGCCCTTGTTCTTCAAAAACCTGATTAAACACAAGGCTGAATGACTTCCCTGGGGCCACACTGCATACTCAGCAGAGGGTCTAAGACACAGTCGGAAGAATTGTTTGCCCAAAATCTCAGCATGGTGCTGTGTTACAGCCTTTCTGACTCAGTCCCTTCTTTCCCTAGATAATAAAACACACACGCACACACACAAGCACATGTACAACACACAGACACAAACATGCACACAAGCAGATGTACACAGAGAGAGACACACATGCACACAAGCACATGTACAACACACAGAAGCACACACGTACACACACACACGCAAGCACATTTGTATACACACACAGGCACATACATTGGCATATACATAAGCATAATATACACCATGCGCACACAGAGAGAGACACAGACACAATGCTGGGGATCAAACCCAGGACTTTTCACAGGCTAGACAAGCACTCTACAGCTTAGCTGTGTAACCATCCCTTGTTTGGTTTGGTGGTAGATGGGTGGGTGGGAGCCATTTTGGCTGTTTGGTTTTATTCTGTTTTGTTTTTATCTAAAGTTTCGATGTATAGCTTATGTTGGCCTTGAATCACTCTCATACCTTAACCTTACAAGGGCTAGGATTGCAGGTATGTGTCCCACGCCTAGCTGGTGCATCTGTATTTTTCTATAAACTTTGGTGGACTCCATGTTTTTCTTACCTTAAATGTCTGTTTACACAGATAACTCCATTTTTCTTTCTTTATCTTTTCTCCTGTATGGTTTTCCTGTCTTTGACTTAATAATTATTTAACAGTCACCTACTATGTGTCAGGTGAAATTTGAGGCATTTAAGATATCTGTCCGTCTTTTTCTTTGGGCAGCTTTCCCTTTGACATCTCTTGGCTTTTGCCCATCTAGAAACCCAAATATTCTCTTTTCCTGTTAGGATCTCTCTTTTTCTACCTCTTCCCACAGTTCCCTAACTCTAAAACCAAAATAAGCCATTATTTCCCTTCCTGTGTGTGTTTTTACATTAGAAATCTGTGTGCTCCTATCTTAATTTTACTAAGAAATAATTTCCCCTCAAGATTTTTGTCTTTCCCAGTAACAGTTTTTGGATCCCACCAATCACCCTGGACTCCTGGCATAGCTGCCTAGCCTTCACGCTGCACAGCCGCTCCCAGACCTTTGTGGGCCTGTTCCCGGCTAAATGGAAAGTTCTCAACCTCGATTGGTCAATTTTTCTTTAGAGACTTTGCTGCCGCCATCCCTGCTTCTTCACTTCACATAATGCATCCCGAAAAGCAACCTTGTGCGTTCTGTTTGTCAGTCAAGTGCGCCTCTCCTGCCTGGAGCCCTTTCCTGACTGGCCACACCACAAGCGGTTTTTGTTGTTGTTGTTTTTGTTTGCTTTGTTTCAATTTTCCTTGAAAACTGAGGTGGAAAAAGAACAGGAAAAGGAGACGCAAACTTATGAGTGGGAAAGGACGAGAAACTCGGGGCCGTTTCTTTCCCAGGGTCTGAAGAACTGGCAACTTCAGAGGCAACTGCGTGCGAATAGTTTATCTCCCTATTAATCCTTCAGGGAAGCAAACCTGTGCTCAGCTGAAGACAACAGCTGCGGTCCTCACCAGCACATTCCACAAAAGCCACAGGAAAACCGAGGAGAACGCGCTGCTCCTGATAACAGCGGGGAAAGTCAACAAGGAAAAACCCTACGAAGGAGATCTGGACGGCTGACACAGACACACAGGCCTCTAGGGTCAAAACCACTCCGGAGGTAAAAAAGAGTAAAGTCCCCTCTCTCCGGGCCCCACCTAGATCCAAACTGGTTTAGAACCCGGAGTGGGGGGGGGGGGTAATTTACCTACACCAAGGCACCAAGGGACAGAACTCCCAATGGGCAGTTCCCTTCGGAGATCAGTAATTAAGCTCTTTTGGAAGATAAATTCGAGCTGTCGGAGAAGAAAGCATTCCTAGCGGGGCAAGACTGCAAAGCTTTGGTGCAGCTGGCTCTTCCTGGGGGTTAGACAGACTTCGCTTAGGGACACCATCTCACCAGACCCCTCCTGTGATGATATCGCTTATAAAATTTCAAACTACTTTTTATTGAAAGGAATAACGTTTTCCTCAAAGGAATTCCTTTTTATTCAAAGGGGTAACTCGGTGTTAAATACCTAAGAAGCTCAATTTCTTTAAAAAAGAGAACCTTTTAGGTCTCGCTCAGACCGTAGCAGCTCCTTTGTTGGGTCCTTATGCCTGCAGATACAGGCACCAAACGCATTTCAGCAAATTTCCAGACAGGAAAGTCGATGAGGCAAAAGCCAAGAGGCCTAGCAGGAGGATTTGCAAGCCCAAAATCTTCCGTGTGAACCAGAGTGCTATCTCTTCTGAGGATTCGCTGCCCTGGGAATACTACCTCCCACCCCTTGACCTCTGACCTTGGAACGCGAAACCCTCTGTGGTTCAGAACCTCCTTTGCTTTGGAGCTGAATTGTCCCACTGAACTTTGTCCTCCTAACTCCTGGCATTTAGCACACTCTCCTGGTTCCCTTTCTCTTTCTAATTTTACGAGTTTATTATTCTTTCAATACACCTTTCTCACTATTTTTCAAATTTATTTATTATCTTTAAATTGATAGCTGAAATTGGATTTATTACATGCAAGTATATGATGAAGCATTTGTCCATCAACACAAGGCTGGATAATAAAGTGTGGTACATGTGCACAAAT
The DNA here is from genome assembly GCF_982192425.1 of Myodes glareolus. NCBI lineage: Eukaryota > Metazoa > Chordata > Mammalia > Rodentia > Cricetidae > Myodes > Myodes glareolus. The sequence continues at coordinate 17,570,669 of NC_142041.1, read as the reverse complement.
TTTATTCAGCAGGAAAGAAAAATGAAATTTGTAAGGAAATGGACAGGTCTGGAAATTATTATTTCCTGAGAATAATAAGACCAGAGACTTAGACCAATAAATATTGCACGTTCCCTCTTCCAGGAACTGCAAGTGCGGCATGGGCACAGATAAGGCTACAAAAGAGAAAGGAGACCATGAAAGGTGGAGAAGAGAAAAAGGGGGAAATGAAGGCACATGAGATGAGAGCAGAGTGGGGACCACTGGGGGAGGGGTACAAGAAGAGTGGGGGGTGGGCAGCCAGAGTAGAGGGGGAGTAGCGACCCAAACAAAAATGGTCAAAATGTCGTAATGAAATTGTGTATACTAACTGTATTAGTCAGGGTTCTCTAGAGGAACAGAACTTATTGAATGAGTGTGTGTGTGTGTGTGTGTGTGTGTGTGTGTGTGTGTGTGTGTGTATGTGTGTGTTAAGGGGATTTATTAGAGTGTCTGTGGTCCAGCTAGTCCAAAAACAGCTGTCTACCAGAAGACAACAGAAAGTCCAAGAAATCCTGTGTTGTTGAATCCAGGAGGCTGGGTGTCTCAGTTGGTCTTCAGTGTACACAAGGATCCCAAAGAAGTCGGCTCTGATGCCAGTGGAGGAATTGGCAGAGTGAGGACAAGCAGGCGAAGAGCCAACGCTTCCTTCTTCCAGCCCTTTATATCGGCTTCCACCAGACCGTGTGGTGCTGATTAAAGGTGGATCTTCCCATCTCAAAGCATCTGCATTACACAAGGATGACCTTGTTGCTAAGACTCTAAGCAACAGTGGAGAGGGCGCCTAAACTGGCCTTCTCCTGTAATCAGACTGATGACTACCTTAATTGTCATCATTGACCCTTCAACTAGCCACTGATAGAAGCAGACACAGAGATCTACAGTGAATCACTGGGCCGAGCTACCAGAGACCAGTCTAAGAGAGGGAGGAGTGATAATATGAGCAAAGGGGTTAGGACCATAATGGGGACACCCACAGAAACAGCTGACCTGAGCTAGTGAGAGCTCACTGACTCTGGACTGATAGTGGGGAAATCTGCGTAGGACCAAACTAGGCCAGTGAATGTGGGGGACAGTTGTGAGACTTGAGTTGTCTGTGGGGACACTGGCAGTGGGACCAGGATTTATCCCTAGTGCTTGAACTGACATCTAGAAGCACATTATATTTGGAGGGATACCTTGCTCAGCCTTGATATAGCGGGGAGAGCCTTGGTCCTACCTTGAAGTGATTTGTCAGATTTTGCTCACTCTCAGTGGAAAGCTTTATCCTTTCTGAGGAGTGGGAATGGGGCGGGGGGGGGGCGGGGAGAATGGGGTGGGAGGAAGAGAGAGAGTGGGAATGGGGATAGCTGTATAAAATGAGACAAGAGCAAATTAAAAAAGAATTCTTACAACAAAAAAAAATTCAGATTAAAGATGAGTTTTCCAACTTCAAAGGATTTAATACAGAAAAACCCTGCCCAGGTGTACCCAGTCACTTAGTTTTCAGATAATTCCAGATGTACTCAAGGTGACACCAAAAATAGCCATCTCGCCGATTAAAAACGACAGCGTGTGCGTGTATGATGTAAACAAACGTATGTGCAGATGTAGTACAACAGGTAGAAAGGAGAAGAGAACGTAATCCTAGGTGACAAGGAAGGACTGAATGCAAGCACAGGGCACACGAGTCATGACAAAGGACATAAAGCTCATTGTTCTTCTACTCTTCAACCATGCCATGGAATTTTCAGTTTGCTATGGGTGCTTGTGTGTGAGCTAGAGGAGCCCTCCTCTGAGATGGTAGACTGTGGGGCCGGGCAAGTGCTTGTCTGAGTGGATATGGTAATCTAGCTGTGTTTGTTTGCAAGTCCTTTGTAATAAAGAAATTTTTATAAATAAGAATAAATAAATAAGAATAAAATCATGTAAGTATAGATGAATAAAACAAAATTAAATAAACACTCCAATAGCATATATGAGCAGAGGGTTACCTATAAGGCTGATGCTTGCAGCGGTATCAGAATGGGATTAAAATCAAATATTTGCTTCATCTATACAACAGAATTTTTGATCCACTTTAAACATATAACTTCATTGCATGAAAAGGCAATTGACTAAGGTGTGTGTGTGTGTGTGTGTGTGTGCGTGTGTGTGTGTGTTTGCTTTGCAAGCTATATTGTGGCACATAATACTTTTAATATGAGCAATGTCACTGTCTTCGTTCTGTTGCTGATAAAACTGAGAATCAATCAGAAGCAAAGTAATGGAATTTCTACCCCAAGTCACATGACCTTTCACTTTGCCTTCATTGATGACTGAAGGATAGAGAAGTGTGTAATGCTGTACTTTGAGGAAGTGATGTTTCTATAGGCAAGTAGATAAAATCTTTGGATTCTAACTATAGCAGTATAAACTCCATTTATTCACTTAATCTCTACTTCAATTTCAAATCTAATGTACACATTCTATTGTTTATTTATTGAGTATATTCAGAAATCTATCTTACATGTTACAAAAGTAGTAGGCAATGTCTGTGGTTCACATCTTAATGGGCAGAACTCATTCATGAGGCAATGTTTAAGGGAGAGAGATTTTTTTTTAACTATCGTAATAACTGTTACTGACTTACATGAATGCCCTAACATAAGACTCTTTCTACATTAAGTTAGAATTGCACTTTCCCCCTCTGTCAATTCAATTTTATTTTCAACAAAAACCCACACAGGAACACTGACTGCTAAATGTCCCATTAGCATTCTGTGACCTTCTCCACAGCAGCACTGTAACTGTGAACCTGCTGTGGCCGTTGAGACACACAAAAGAAATGGAAAAAGCCACTGAACATTCTGGAGTGGCCCCAAATGCCAAGGAACAGTTCTAATCAGGGGAGGGAAGGCCAGGAAATGACAAGAAGATTCCACAGGCCTGTTAGAAACAGGGACAGCAAGCCCTGAAGACCTGGGGGCCACAAAAGCTTACCGGAATACAGAGACACAAGAATACAGAGCCACAGGGACACAGAAGACACTCTGGAAATATAGAGACATCAATACTTGCTCTTAAGTCTTCCCTCCCTAAAACAGACTATAATAAAGGAAGAAGGAGAGGCAAGCAAGGTTATCAAACAAAAGGATGTCCATATGATCCAAGGAAATGTATTGTGGGATAGCATGGAGAAAATTTGAAGAGAAACATTTCATTTGGAAAGACAAATCTACGAATGAGTTGTTATGGGAATTCATGTAGCCGTAATTAAGGAAGTTCACAAGAGCCTGGAATAAAGGATAACAAATATTTATTTGTGGAAAAACTCACAATAATGGTAGAGGGCCGCGGTCCTCTGCTCTGTTGGTGCTGGATGTGGCAAACAGAACTCCAACCACCACCCAAAAGAGCAAGCATGCTTTCCATCTGCACTTATAAGTCCACAGGTAGTATCTCAGACCATGGCGCTCTTTCTCTTTCCCCGTTCCCATGACTAGACTCTCTGATTCCTGTTTGCAATGAGAAAACTGTTGTTTGGGATGGTGATCTGTAAGTTTTTCCCCTTAAATAAATAACCCCTTTTATTATCCATAATTCTTAACCGGTGTGGAATTGTTTTGCAGCTTCAATGTCCTAATGGACCAGTACCCAAAAGGCTATTGGCTGAATGAATTCCCCCTTTTGTCTAAATAAGAGGATTCTAAACCTAATACAAAGCTATATACAATAAGAACAAATATCAAGTATTGTCCAGGAGAAAGAAAAGGCAAAAACATACACAAAAATAGGTATAGATAGAGATATAGGTATAGAAAGAGAGAGAGGGAGATCAGAGATAGAAATGTAATGATATTTATGATATGATGAATATATCCTTAAATTGCATAAATATACAAAATATCTTAAACAGAGGTAGAAACATACATACATACAATATGACAAAATAACTTTGCATTTGTGCACAAACATTGTAAATAGAAACAGGAAAAACACAATATAACAAATATAATTTGAATTTATATCAATATACAAATTGTCGGACAGAAATACAAAGATAATTTTATGTATGTATCAGCCTACAAGAATCTATGCCAATGTAAATTATCTATAATTAATAGTTCATAAGTAGGCAGTTGTGACCCAGACACAGAGAAATCAAGATGTGACTGCCTCACTGAAAAAGGTACCAAGCCATGTGGCTAACATAGAAAAGAATTATGGATTAATATAAGTTATAAGAGTTAATAAGAAGCCTGAGCTAATAGGCCAACTAGTTTATAATTAATGTAGACCTCTGTGTGATTCTTTGGGACTTAATGAATGTAGGACCGGGCAGGACAGAAACCTCTGTCAACAAATGGTACCCACATAGACAACTGCATCCACATAAAGCCTGAAAGAGCTTGGGAAGTAATTCTAGACATTAAATAATAGAGTTAAGCATGACTTATTGATAGCAGCACTTTCTCTGATGGACTCTGCTTGCTGAAGGCAAGTGCTCTCATTTAAGAGTGGCTTCCTGACTCAGCTTTAGCTGCAAAACCTTGCACCTCTTTTAAAAGATCCTGCTACAAAACACTTAAATGGTGTTGATGAAAAGCTGACTACATGCTTTTTGGTGGTTTCAGGGACCTTGAAATGCCATACAGTTGTGGCAATAAACATGACTCTGGCCAGTACCTCTGCCATGAGGCTAGACTCTCAGAAAAAAGCTAAAGAATGGGCTGGCGTCAAAACCATGGCTTTAATCCTAGCCATATCACTTACCAAATTAAAGACTCATGTGGTCAGAAAAAGAGAGAGATACAGGGGCTGGAGAGATGGCTCAGTGGTTAAGAGCACTGGCTGATCTTCCAGAGGTCCTGAGTTCAATTCGCAGCAACCACATAGTGGCTCACAACCATCTGTAATGAGATCTGGTGCCCTCTTCTGGTGTGTGGGCATACATGGAGGCAGAATGTTGTATACATAATAAATAAATAAATAAATCTAAAAAGAGAGAGAGAGAGATACAATAAAGATCGATTCAATAAAGAAAACCTCTAGATGGTTTACTGTGTGTTTAAAAATATATGTAGGCTTGAGGGGAAAAAGGATAAAGTCCTTAAAATAAAAAAGGAAAAAGAGAGTAGTTGGGTGTGGTGGCACACACCTTTAATCCTAACACTTGGGAGGCAAAGGCAGACAGATCTCTGTGAGTTCAAGGTATGGTGGCACACATCTTTAATCCTAGAATTTGGGAAGCAGAGGCAGGCAGATCTCTATAAGTTCAAGGACAGCCTGGTCTACAGAGTGAGTTCCAGGACAAATATACACAAAGAAACCCTGTCTCAAAAAGCCAAATGTTAAAAATAAAAATAAAAGAAATAGATTTTAAAATAAAGCCACACAAGATGAAAAATACACAGAATCTGGATACTGTATATTATTATGTTCTCTTTGAATTGTTTTAATGCTGAGGAAGGAGCAACACCTGCTAAAATATATTTGTTTATAAATGTTGCTGAATTAATTCAAGATAGGTATTTTGAAAATACCTTGACTTCAAAATTGAAGTCAAAAGGCATGTTACTTCTAAAAGAAGAGGTTTTGTTTTTGTTTCCACAGGAAATGAGAAGCTGTGGATTCATTTTGAGTTAAGAAAAATTAGGTTTGATCAAGGAAGACCACCTAAGAAATCTCCAGTAGGAGCAGATGGCCCAGATGTCTGAGTTCTACATCCAGAACGATTCAAGACTGCTGCCTGAAATAATCAAGCCTCACAAGATACTCCAGTCAGGACTTGATCATAATTCTAAATTTTCTTTAGGGCCCCATAAGATTATCAGCAACCCCCAATAAGCAGGAAGTAGCCTAGAAAACTATGATCACATTCCCCAAAAATGGACTATGGCTATTTTCCTTTGTTTAGAATGTTGGTTACAAGTTGTTATGGATTAATGGTCAGAAGAAAAGCTAAACAAAGGATATTAGATTCATAGTTTTGTTTTTAAAAATAGGGGGGAAGTGCTATTGAACAATAGTCTTTTATTCTGTCACTTGTATTATTTTTAATAAAATGCTGATTGGCCAGTAGCCAGGCAGGAAGTATAGGTGGGGCGACGGCAACCAGGCAGGAAGTAGAGGCATGGCAACGAGAATTATGGGAAGAGGGAAGTTTCAGTCTGCAGTCATGACCCAGCCACAGAGGAAACAAGATGTGACTGTCTCGCCAAAAAAGGTACCAAGCCATGTGGCTAATATAGACAAGAATTATGGGCTAATATAAGTTATAAGAATTAATAAGAAGCCTGAGCTCATAGGCTGACCAGTTAATAATTAATGTAAAAAAAAGCAGTTCACAAGTAGATACGCTAATCTATCCATTATCTCATCCCTATCTTTTCTTTTTTAGGCATCTAGATGTTTAAAGTCTCCTGGCTTCTCAAGGATGGGTATTTTTCTGCAAAAAAAAGAGCCATGCCCCAACCCTTGTGAGGCTTCCTTACAACTTGAAGGATTGTCACCTCATAGGATGAGCTGTCATTTCTCTTTATCAAGAGGTCTCTCCTTTTCAAACTGAATCTTGATTAATTTTGATGGTATTCATAGTTTTTCTTTTCCTGTGAAAATAAGAGTAAAACCCCTTTCCCAATATAACATTCTGATGTCAATACATCCTTGAAGTACACTGACTGATTTATTTCAGATTATTTTCCTATTGTCCAATGTCTCTCTGCAGCTATTGTTCCTTTCTCATTAGCATTAAGAAAATTCAATGTTGGGGCTGGAGAAATGGCTCAGTGGTTAAGAGTACTGACTGCTCTTCCAGAGGACCCGGGTTCAATTCCCAGCACCCACATGGCAGCTCACAACTGTCTGAAGATCCAGTTCCAGGGGAATCTGACACCTTCACACCGATGCACATAAAATAAAGATAAATAAATCATAAAAAGTTTTTTTTTAAAAAAAAGAAAATTCAACGTTAATAAGGCATTATGCAATCTATCCCTGGGGGTCTTGGCCCCCTACCTGTTTATTTAGCATTTTTCAAGGTACGATTAGTTCTCAGTGACGATCTGTCCTGTAGGATTATGTGGTATACCTGTAATATCCTTTATGTTATAATATTCAAAAACCTGGCTCATCTTGCTTATTTTTCTTACTTGATATTGTCCATGTTGGTTGTAGTTCTATTTTTGTGTATGTTTTTGCCTCTTCTTTCTCCTGGACAATATTTGATATTTGTTCTTATTGTATATTGTTTTGTATTAGATTTAGAACCCTCTTATTTAGACAAAAGGGGAGATGTTGTGGAAATTCATTTGGTCAATACCCTTTTGGGTACCCGCTGGGTTGGGTAGGGTCTGAGGTACTACCCGTGGACTGATGGGCACAGATGGAAAGTGTGCTCACTCTCTTGGTTTGTAATCTGAGTTTCTGCATGCAGCTCCCAGCACTGACAAAGCAGAGGACCACAAACAAATGGTTGTTATCCTTTATTCTGGGCTCTCCTAGACAGCCTTAATTATGTCTTCAATGAGTTTATCAGGGGAAATTAAGAACTATTCACTTGGAATTGCTCCTCTTTTTCTCTATATAAAAGCAGAATTCAGCATCCAGAATAGATAAGGAACTCAGAAACTTAATAACAATAATTGAACAATGAGATTAAAAATGGGACTCTGTGAAAGGCTTGATTTCTCTGTCTCCTGTCAGCTGGGCATGGCTGGGACACACATTCCCCCACCACACACGTGTTCCTCCCACAGAACAATTATATAGTGTGGAAGTGTGACAGACATCACCAAAGAGACAGGGTGGGAGGCAGACAGAACCAGAGCTCAATGGCATTGCTGGGTTACTCTCCCAGGCCTGAACAGGCCACACTTGGACTTCTTGTTACCTCTGCAGGCTACAGTAAAGGCATTTTTAGAAGTCTTCAAATTCAACATAATTCTAATCCTATAAAATATTTGCAAGAAGCCAACCAAATCCCAACCCTAGGAGATCAGTCCCCCCAAAGAGCCAGGAGAAAATTCATGGAATGAAAAGTTAGAGATGATCAGTGAGATAATAGAGCACGATATTTAAAAAAAAAAATAGGTCTGCAAATGAGAGAAAAATCAAGATGGGGAGCTCAGCAGTTCAGAGCACTTACTGCTCTTACAGAGGACCAAGGTTCAGTTTCCAGAACCTGCATGCCAGCTCACAACCACCTGAAATTCCAGTTTGAAGGAACTGATGCGTCTTCTGGCTTCTGTGGGCTACTGCAGAGTGCGGTGCACATAAATGAATATGGACCATACACACACACATAAATAAAAACAAACCTTTTAAATTGAGGTCGGACTCACTTCTATGGGTTTACAGACGTCCATAGAAATCAGATATTCAAATGAGAATGTCTCAGAAGAGCATTTATGAGCCATTAAACCCAGGGGGTCCTGGAGAGCTCTGCTGAAACTGGCCTGCAAGAACAGGGCTGGGATGGACTCACTCGGGTTGTGTTTCTAAATGTAGGTGGTGCTGGATACAAAACATTGTGACCTAATCCTCAGTGTCATGGTATTTGAAAATATGATTAGGTCCTGAGGGTTGAACCCTCATGAATCTAAACTCCAAGCGGTATCTTCTGCTCCCTCCCTCCCTCCCTTTATCTTTCCTCCTTTCCTCTCATCCCCCTTCCCTCTGACATTCCCTCACTCACCAAACCTACTAGAAGCAAGTACCAGGCAAGAGGTTTTGATTGACCTTGACTGAATCAAGTTTCCATCCAGGAAGTTACCTCACACTCACTCACCGTGGTGGGGCTGGAGAAGACGGTGGGGCTGCACAGTATCACACCAGCCAGGCTCATTGCTTTTCCCAAAGGAACAACAAGAATTGGTTGGAGGGAAAACTAACAACCACTATGCAGCAGCATACAGAGGGGGGAAAAAAGTTAACCTAAACACAGACATTTCCCCCACTATACACATTTTTAAGTGAAAGTAGATCTAGAACTAGGTGAATAAGTAAGAGTAAGTAAGAGAAAGAGAAGGTGAGACTATGGTATAAAAAGAGTTATCAAACTGTAAGGCTCAAGAGTTGATACATCCAGTGTGATGTTAAGACAAGCTGTGGTTCTGAAAGCAAGTGGCGTAGAGTCACTAATTTGACATGTTATGGTTGCTACGGCTTGAGTCTGGAGTGACCACAGGTTCAAGGGTTTGAAGTCTAGGCTCCCAACTGGTAGAACTGCTTTATTTGAGAGCTCACGATGAAACCTTTAGAAGGTAGAATTTAGCTGAAAGAAGTGGGTCATGTCACTAGGGGGTGTCTTATTCTTAACTCGCTGACCTGCTCTCTGGTTCGTAATCTGGCCACTGTGTGAGGCGCTTCACTGCAGTCTGGCACCACCCAGAGCAGAGCTGTTTCTACCCCTGTGTCTTGCATGCCCTGATGGGTGGAAATTCTCTGAGGCCACGAGCCAAAATAAGGTTTTCCCCTTTTAACTAATTTCTTTGGTTATTTTGTCACAGCAATGGAAAAAAAAATAAACGACTAATGCAATAGTCTTTGGATAGCATCTTGCGGGCAGAGCATTCACTCAGGAACACAGAGTCTGAATAGGAAGACTGTAGGGCACCACGCCCGTCTGAGCTCTATGCGCCACCATACAATTCGTGAACCGGGCAAGGGGCTGGAGATTGAAACACACAAAGACACAGATACAGAGACACAGGTCATCCTTGATGCCAGAATGCCCCCAAGAATGCCCCCTTTATTGTGTCCAGGGGCAGCTTATATAGGGATAGCCATGCCCCAGCCAAATGCACCAGAAACCATTCTCTTGCATCAGGAACTCCTTAGGGTCTTGTGCTCAGAGCAGCTGTAGGCACTCAGATCGGGGAAAACAAGTTGTTTACAAGAAATTCAGGATCTGGGGGGTTCACTGCTCCCAACAGAAGATAACGGAACCAAGCACCAATAGTCTCCATGGATACGATCGTAGGACCATCAGTCATGGATGAGCTGGACTTGGAGATAATTCAGCTGAAAAGAGCATCTTCACAAAAGGGAAATTGTCCCGTGGGACTGGAAGACAAACAGGTTATAAATATGATAATATCAAGAGGGAAATTAATTCGCTGATACCTGAGAGCTGAGTGAATGAGCAGCCGAGGCCATGCGGGAGAGGGGAGGGAAGGCTATGTTGGCAGAGGTGTCAGAGACCGTAGAGACAGAGGTGGGTCCGCCACTGGTCGTACCAACACAATAAAGGCAAGAAGTGGGAGACTAAAGATGACCCAGTCTGTTTACTGTGAAATGGCCATTCCAGAAGGCAGATAAGAACTGTCTGGAAATGGGAGACAGTGCATATTTTGCTGTAAGAAAAGGCCTGCAAGTATCGGAGGGATTGGGGGAATAAGAACAGCGTACTCTCTCTTTTTCTCTTTCCTTGCATTAACAACTGAAGACCACTTTCGGCCCCGAGTCACTGTTGGATGAGTCTGCCCTGTCCACTGTGTCTGCCAGACAGGGATACTGAAGAAGAGGTAAAAGAGAGGACTTTTCTTACAATAGAACCACCCTCCATCCCAGCACAACCTTCCTTCCACTCATTGATTCACTTGTCAACCCACAACCTTTCCAATCTTTCTTAGGACCTAGAACATAAGTTATGGCCCATCCTTGGACTAGATCGTAGGAACAAGAAGCAAAAGAAAGACATTTGGACATTTCATTCAATCATCAGTTTCTTAGTCTATAAAACTAAAACAAGTTTTAATAGACTAAATGAACAGTACCAATTGCTTTGTCACTTACACGCTATCATGTTGTTGTTACTATTGTTGTTGATTTGAGACAGGGTTTCTCTGTGTAGCACTTAGTGTCCTAGAACTCACTCTGTGGATCAAGCTGGCCTTGAACTCACAAAGGTCAGCCCACCTCTGCCGCCTGAGTGCTGGGGTCAAAGTTGTGTGCCATCACCCTCTGGCTTGTTTTTTAAACTCTTTAAATGTGTGAGTGAAACATGGTGGAGGGGTAGCCCTCCCTAGGAAGGGGAAATAGAATAGATAGTTAGAGATGGACAAGAGATGATGAATAAATCGAACAGAAGGATCAATGTGAAGGAAAAGGAAGAAAGGGAGGCAATACAGAGAGAGATAGTTAAACTAAGGGCTATTTGGGAGTCATACAGAAACCTAATAGACACTTCTTAGAATGTATACATATATGAAAAAAACCAAATGGAGTCACCAAATAATGAGGGAAACAAAGCCCCAACTAGACATCTGCCACCATCAATGGAACATCCATTCCCAGGAAGGGGCTACATCTAACCAAGTTGTTGGCCAAACCCCAAAACTACTTGGGCTATTGCCAAAGCTATGGGTTGCTCTCCACAAAGTGGTGGTGGTAAGACCCACAAGACAATACCCACATAACTCACTGAATACAGAGAAGTTGAGCTGGTGCCTGCTTAGAGCCTTCATCCCTACTGACTAGTGTCCATGGTACTGGAAGGTACTCTCCACACTTGTGGAAGAGAAAAGTAAACAACAACCCAGCTACAAACCCTTCTGTTGGAGGGAGAAAGCTGCTTGTTAGTCCCAGTGGCCCAGAACTGATATAATCACACAGAAACTATATTAATTAAAACACTGCTTAACCCATTAGCTCTAACTTCTTTTTGGCTAACTCTTACATCTTAGTTTAACCCATTTCTATTAATCTGTGTATTACCATGTGGCAGTGGCTTACTGGCTAAGTTTCAGCAGCATGTCTTACTCTGGCAGAGGATCCATGGCATCTCTCTGACTCTGCTTTCTTCCTTCCAGAACTCTGTTCTGTCTTCCCGCCTACCTAAGTTCTATCCTATCAACAGACCAGGGCAGTTTCTTTATTTATTAACCAATGAAAGCTGCACATAGACAGAAGGACCTCCCATACCACCCTTCAATCAACGAATGAGACCTGCATGCAAGATACACTGGTAGAATAGTGGCACAAAGGTTGTGGGAGTAACCAACCACTATCTGATTGGAATTAAGGCCACTCCATGAGTTGGATCCATGCCAACACTACCTGCATGGCCAAGAGCAGGAGACTAGATAGGCCACAGACCTAGGAGAAAACTACATACTGCTGCTCTGCAAAAGGAACATAGCAATAAAATTACTCCTAACAGCATTCTGCTATACTCACCGAGCAGTGTCTTATTTGGCCATCATCAGAGAAGCATCCTCCTACAGTAGCTGGGAACAAATACAGAGACCCACAACTGGACAGTGTGCAGAGAGTGAGAGACTGAAGAAGGATGCTTAAAAGAAATCCCACGCTAGCTCAGAATTGAGTACAATAGAGGGTTATTTATTTAGGGGTAGACTCACAGGTCATAGTCCTCTGCTGGAACTGGGAACAGTAACCGAATCCCATAGCTGGAAGAGGCTGGGCGCACACTCTACATGGGCATAAATAGTATAAGAGGCCACGCCCAAGTGGGCAGGTAATTTAAAGGTGGTAACTTAAACTGGTGGTAGGAATTTCTATAGCAAGAGACTTTAGAACACTCTGTCCTCAACAGGATGTCTCCATCAAATTCCTCGGCTCAAGGCTCAGGAAACCCTGTGGAAGAGAAGAGAGATGGTCAGAGCCAGAGGAGATGTAGGACACCAAGGAAACAGGGCTCTCTAAATCAACAAGCCTGATGTGCATATGAACTCACAGAGACTGTGGCAGCATGCACAGGGCCTGCTTAGGTCTAACTAGATAGGGTCCCAGTGTTGAGAGTGGAAGAGACGTACGCCACATCCCTACTCAGAAACTGCTCATAAAGGAGAAGTTAGCTTTCTCCAACCACATCTCACTGGGTATACAAGCTGCATCATACCCAGTAATAAATCACAAACACAAAATGAACTCCATGGTATTTTTTTTGAAGAGTTTTTGTCTCAAAATGTTTGGTTCGGGCATTTTTTTAACTTACAGATCTTTTGCTTACATATTATGATTTCCAGTGTTGTCTTTATGGGTCTTCTGTGTGTGCAAATGTGTGTGTGTGTCAGCCTCTTCTTTAGTTCAATTTTGTTGTTTATTTTTGTTTTGTCCTATTCTGGTTTATTTTTATTTTATCTTATTTTATTATTTCTCTCTTTTTTAGATGCCTGTTTGTTTTCTAATAAGACAGGAAAGCAGGAATGCAACTTTTGGCAGGAGGGAAAGTGAGAAGAATCTAGAAGGAGTTGAGGAAGGGAGACTGTAATCAGAATATGACCTAGAAAGAAAATTGATTTTCAACTTAAAAAAAAATTAAATGCATTTTCTTGTAGCTCAAAAGTTAGAGAACTTGCCACTGAAACCTGGCCAGGGACTGTGTAGAGCAGAATCTACCGTGGAAGGGCAGGGGAGAACACGTGTGACAGAAGAGGGCTTGCGTTTTGGAGGGTGGGCAGGGTTGCCAAGAATGAAAGGCCTGTTCGGAGTTAGAAGCCGGCTTTCAGTGTGCTTCTGGGCAGGCTGACAGCACTGCCTGCTGAGGTCAGCACATTTGTCTCCCTTGCCCTCCTCCAGATGTTACCTGCAGTAAACGTTTATTAGCTCAGGAGACAGAGCCCGCGAGCACCAAGAGCAGCGACACAGAGGGCTGTTGTTCTCATGTCCTGATCCGGAGGTCATTATTTCGTCTTAGACCAGGGAGCCAGGCCTGCTCTCAGCCTTGGCGGTTTTCCTCACTCCTGCCAATCATGTTTTTCATCTTGCAAGAGGAAGCCTTTTGAGAAGCCGTGTTGATCTCTTCTTTGCTCCCATAGTGATAAAGCAAACAATCGCCAGGATCTGGCCAGAACTTCCCCAAACAGCCCCAGTTCTCACAGTCCTGAGACTTCATCGTGCCAGAGCTTTCCTGTTCAAGAATGAATTCATTTTTCATTCATAGAGTTCATTCAGAGTTGAGATGTCTGACAATTTACCTTGTTTTGCTGCGGGGACTCACATACCACACTATTGAACTTTCTAGCGAAATAACGCCATTTCAAAGTAGATCATGTTTTGTTCTATTACACGTGGCCTTGATGTGGAAATCCAAAGAGTCATAAACACCAAACACTTATCATCAAGCGTAAAATAAATAACATCTAGAGGGTAATTGTCACATCCGTGGTGTTGTCAAGGAGGTGCGGAATTCAGAACCCTCACAAGTGACTGGTAGCAACATAAAGAGATACGGCCCCTTTTGAACATAGTTAGGTCATGTTTCAACATGGAATTTAAACACAGGATACTGCATGGCTCAGCAATTCCACTTCTAGGAGCACATTCAAGAGAAATTTGAACACATTTCCAATGCCCATAGCTACATGGGAGTGAAAGATGAAAGTACTCCAACTAGATGTTGTTGTGATCATTATGTTTTTGTTTCTGTGACAAATTACCCAAGAAAGTCATCTAAAAAGGAGATAAAATTTATTTTGCCTTAACAGCTTCAACCTGTGATCCCCTGGGTCTCCTGAGATAATGGTGAACATCGTGGTGATCCACTGGGTCTCCTGAGGTAATGATGAACATCTAGGTGATCCACTGCATCTCCTGAGATAATGGTGAACATCATGGATCCCCTGGGTCTCCTGACATAATTGTGAACATCGTGGATCCCCTGGGTCTCCAGAGATAATGGTGAACATCGTGGTGATCCACTGGGTCTCCTGAGATAATGGTGAGCATCATAGTGGTGAGAGCATACGAAGGAGTCTAGGAAGCAAAGGGAAAAATAAAGACACATCCCTATCTCTTCCAAATCTCCCCCAACTCTGAAAACTTCAACCACATCTCAATAATGGCACCAAATAATAGATTATGAGATTCATTCATTGATTAGGTCAGTGTCCTTGAGATCTAGGCACCTCCCAGTGTTTGATTGGATCCACCAGGTGGAGACAAATTCAATGCATGAAACTTCTGAAAGATACTTGATATTCAAACCATCAGCAGATAAAATATATATAAAATGAAAAATACCTATATAATGAATCTCCATCTGGCAGTAAACAGTCATTGAGCATTGAGACCTGATACAATATACATAGAATATCTCAAAAATATTGCAAATTAATTTTATATTGCAAATTAATCGCATAATATATATTTATATATATCTATATACACATTTATCATAGGACTAACATATGATAGGTACCTAATGTTTGTTACATGAAGAAATAGAAATGAAGCAAATTGATGGACTTAACTAAGAACAGTTATAAAGTATCCTTTATACATCAATAAAATATCAGTATTTCTACTATTAGTTGTAAATCAATTACAACTTAGCTGAAGCAGGAAAAAATTATTTTTGCCCAAGCAGTATCAATACTTCTAAGACATAACCAACACCAACCATTCAAACAAAAAGCTCTGGGGTTATTTTAATGCTCATCTATCTCAGCCACTAAGAAGGAATATTCCGTATAAGCTGTATCTACTCTGGGGCTAGCAAGACAGCTCAGGAGGTTATATACTTACTTCTATTTGAGTCCTAGAGCCTATATGGCAGAAGGAGAAAATGGACTCTCCCAGGTTGTCCTCTAAGCTATGTGTGTCAGTTCCCATATGTATACACATGCTCACATAATTAATTAACTAAGAATTTCTACAGACACACCCATTCTGGGGCTGGGGAGAGGACTCAACTGGCAAAGCCAGCTGTGCGTGCTTGAGGACCTGAGTTTATATCTGTAGCACCCTTGTAAAATTTGGACACGAGCAGCACACAACTGTACCTCCAGAACCGCCACGGGTAGAGATAGCCAATCTTTGCTTGCCAACCAGTCTAGCCAGAACGGTGATCCTCAAGTTCAGTGAGAGACTTGACAAAGAAGACAAAGAGTGATTATGAAAGACACCTGATGTCAACTTTGGCTTCCCGTCTTGTGTGCACATATATGATTGACAGTCACACATGCACACACAAAAACACATACACACCTATCACACACATGCACACACAAAAATACTTATATACCCATCACACACATGCACACACAAGCATGCGCACATGCACACACAAATATATATATATATATACATGTATACATATATACATGTATATATATACATTCTGATGATGTGGAAAGTTAGACTCACCAACCTCCGTGGTCAGAACTCTGAGTCACTTCACAAACATTCATTCAGATCTGTGTGACCCTCATTTTTTCTAAGTTAATTGCCCTTGGCTGGTATCAGAATCAGGGTTAGATTCAAAGGTTGGCAGAAAAATTCTAAATCTACACTCATGCTTCCTTTTCGCTTCTATGACCAATCCTGAGTGTGCACCTTGATCCAAAATAGGGCCCTGTTCCTCAGAATTCAGCTCCTGACCTTATATACAACTGCCAAGAGAAAGGACCCTGTTCCTCAGAATTCAGCTCCTGACCTTATATACAAGTGCCAAGAGAAAGATACGCTGCAGTGGAAGAAGACTCCAAGCCTTGCACATCAAGCCCGATCCTAGGAAGCTGCTCAGTGTCCACTCTAACCTATCAGAGGGCATGAAGTCAGCAGGTGATTTGGTACCTTCAATAAAGAGATTAGAGAAATAGGAAACAGAGAAACCACAGTATCTCAGAAAACCACAAATCTTAACCCATCATAGAAACCCAGCTTTATCTTGTATTTTGAACATTTATTGATTTGTTTCTTAGATAAAATTTCACTACATAACACAGGCTAGCCTGAAACTTGTTGTGTTGCCCAGAGTGGCCTAGAACTTGTGATCTTCTTGCCTCAGCCTCAGAAATCCCAGGCTTAGAGTAAAATGAGAAGTGTGTCAGTCCGAGGAGAAGCCGTGTACCCCTCTGACTCCTCGAGAGCCAGCTTGAAAGCAGATAGAAAGTTCAACAGAAGCTTTCCGTCCCTCCCCCTGCTGACTGCTAGCCTGTGGATACAGGACATCAGATCCTCTCAGGAACTACCTAGAAAGGAGTCTGACGATTACCCTGAAAAGAAGCAAAGGGGAAAAAAGTCTTTCAATTCAGAGTAGTGTTTCTCACGGCCGATTCACATGTTAGAATCGTTTGAAGCTTCAAAGAGTGAAGGTGTGTGTCTCAGTCTTAGGGATTCTGAGCACTATCTGGTGGATCTGATGGCCTTATTATTTTTATTATCAGGGGGAGCAAGGGTTCAAAAGCAGTGTTGCCAGAAGAGGGGAGCAAAGACCCCCACAGAGAGAACTTAGATGAGGGTGGGGGACTCTGGTAACAGCAACATCTTCTCCGGAGTGGACATCAAGCACGTATTGAGCATGTTAGAGAACAAAGGGAAGAGAATCAAAACTACACAAGAAACATTAGCTATGAGCATTGGCAGAGGCAAGGTTCGTATGCTTTGTGTAAATCCGCACCAAGTCTGGGAGACCAGCAGGACTCATTTCACTGAAGACACGGAGAAACACAAGAAAGGGGAATTCCAGGCGGGATAACAGTCAGGAGTCTTTGACTTTTCAGAATGATTGCCAGGGAAACAAAGCTGTTCCCCACTCAAAAGAAAGAGCTGCTTCCCTTTCCCAAAGTTTCCACAGCACCTGTGTCCTTGACAAGATACCAAACAGCATAGGCCTCCAGAGATTCTCCTTACTACATTTGTGAAAGTGCATGGCCCCCTGTAAAACGGTCAACAGCTGCTCACCTGGAACATTTCCAGTTAAACTAACATTTAACACCTCTAAGAGTAACACTCATGTGACGAAATGTATCCATTTTAGTTTTGTGCATTTAACTTATTTGACTATTATTTTCCTGTATCCCTATTCTTGTTTGTGTTGTTCTAAATGAGTGATTAAAGAAAATATAATTATAAAAAAAAAAGAATGATTGTCACATAATCACCAAGACCTGGAACTGACACCCGGACCCTATTTGATGTTTTCTAGAGGCAGTGATGTGTGGATGACGCAGCCTGGTGCATCAGCTCTTCTTCCTGTCTACGCCATCACCATCCAGAGTACACGCCTATGATTGTACCTATGTGCAGGATGCTGCAGACTGAACTAACACGTTCTGTGTTTATACTGAGAAAAGCAAGGGGGAACTATGGATGTGGAGCTTCATTCTATCTATCTTTTATTTCACTCTGTCAAATAACCCTCAGGGGCAACACCTTGGAAGGTCTTACTGAGTCTTGGTCTGGCCACGAATTTTCTAGACTGAACCTTGAAACCATCAACCCCTGATTTTTCTTATTTTAAAACGTTTTGGAAGTTTTACTTTCGCAGAATTTCAGTGACCAGATTGAAAGACTGCCTTTATCTGGAATGGCTGGAAAAACTCATCCTGAGCCAAGAGACAATATCTTTGTCGATGACTCCTAAAAGGAGGCTTGGGCCTTTTCAGGAGACACAAGTCTTTTGTTCCAGCGTTTCCCTGTCACAAAGGTTTGAAAAGAGGATGAGATTCTTAGTCCAGTCATTTTATTTTTAAATGTTTTGGGTTCAGAGAAGGAGAGAGATCAAACTGGCACTTTGCAAAGAAAAAAAAAAAAAGAACGTTTGGTCCCAAAAGAGAGTCGAGTAAGAAAAGACAATGGCTGTCTTCTATAAAACCTGGGGTCATTTCTCAGATGCCCTTCCCTGCTCCTGCCCCACCTTCAAAGGAGAGAGAGAAAACAGAAAGTTGCAGGAATTATGTAGCCTAATGTGCTGGCCGCCTCCCTCTATCCTTGGATGACAGCTTTTATATGGCTTCCTGTCTGTAATGAAGATACTGAACCCTACTCCATAGCTGCCAATTTGTCTCCCGTCTACTGTTGGTATTGTCCAGGTTCAGTTATGGCATTTTCATATTCTAAAACGTTCCGTGTGGTATTGGAGACTGAAGCCAGCGTCCTGTGCATGTGTTCTACCACCACTGAGCTACATCCCTAGCCCTCTGTAAACAGCTTTTACATTTTGTAGTATATTCCTAGTTCAGATTTGTTCCTTTGAGGTATCTTTGACATATATTCACCATATTTTAATATATGACTAATTTATAATAAGTAAATTATTATGCTATTACTACTAGCACTCATTTTACTCTTAGTAGGAAAATGTTTTCAGCTACCACCTAAGTATACCAACTTAAAATATCTATATTAGTGGGTCTGGTATGATAGCTCATCCAGGGTAGTGCCAGCCACAAAAGGCTGAGGACCTGAATTTGGATCCCCAGCACTCATATAAATTCTGTCTCAAAAACTTAGGTGGTTCCATCTCCTTATCCAGAAGAGACCTTTCACAGGGACCCTTCTTCCTAAGAACCAATGAAATGTATGAAGTGAGAGCATCCTTAAGCCCAATAATGACCAAGAGGGAGCCATTTGTAGAAACATGATTGCTGTCTGGACACATGAGCTGAGATACCCAAGCACATGCCTAAGAGCCCACATTTTGTGTGGGAAAGAATGCCAATGAGAAGAGAAAGGAAGTCAGAAAGGAAATGAGGACTGGTTCCACTGTGGGACTATGTGAAAGAACTATATGAAGCGTATATTGGTCAAGGCAAGCAGACTAAAGATATTTTATTTATAATGTGTTAATCTGAAGCATAACTCGAGAGCATTTGAACATTAGAGTAAGTAGTCATTCATTGTATCCTTGGATTGAACTCCACCAGTTTCGAAGTGGACTTGACCTATAGAGCATTGTTCAGCAAAGTAACAGAGCAGGCTTAGATCATGACATATTGCAAAGAGAAATATAATCTAGAGCATAGAGCAAGTTCTAGGTCAGAAACTCTTAGAGAAGAAATGAGGAAACAAGCATGAGAAAAATCCTAGGCTGGCATCTAGGAGTATTCACCAAGCAGGAAGAAGTAGGCAAGAAGCCAACTCCCCACCAAGAATCAGAGATCTTCTCCTGACTCTGAAGGTGCCATTCATGGTACTGGCATATGAGTGTATGTGTATATACACGTGTATACGATGCCATAGGCCTGCAAGGAGTTAAAAACAATATTTCTATATTTGTACAAATAAAGGATAAGCCCAACAAGTGACAGAAATGTCAGCTTCTCTCCTGTATCCATGTTTGCTGAATACTAACACTAACAAGTACAAGTCTCCAACCACAGTAAAAATGAGCAGCTAGGTTCACGGAACTGAATTAATGTCACACCAACCACATGTACTTCCCAGAAGACCATCGGTAAATCCTCAAAGGACTTCACAATAATAGGAGGATCAACTGGGGAAAAGATAATTTGATATTCTGTCTAATCTGGCCCGTATTCCCACAGAGATGAAGCTGGATTTTTTTTCTCTCTAAGTAATGTCCAAATCAAAAACACGTAAGTCCACAAAGAGTTCTTTACATATAAGAAACCCTCAAGTCAGGATGTGCATAGTAAGCAAAACAAACAAACAAAAAAATCTTAAACCTGTCTCTCAGTAATCTCTATGTGCTGTATGGAAAGATGTTGGAGAAATTGAAGGATAGATTTTCGGATCAGACAATACAGGTTTCTGGTTGATAAGTCACAAAGAATAAAGCTATGGTAAGCAAAACCAATAGCAGTGGTGAGAGTGTTGGTGATCATGACTTGATGGTGGTGATGATGATGACGACGATGATGATGATGATAATGGTAGTGGTGATGTGATGTTGATGGTGGTGGTGATGGTGGTGGTGGTAGTGGTGGTACTGATGGTAATGATGGTGATGGTAATGGTGATGGTGGTGGTGGTGGTGGGGGGTGATGCAACGTTTATAGAGAGACTCTCAGAATTAAAACGAAGGGTTGTTCAACCACACTTCTGATGCAGGGTGTCCTTCTGTATATGTATTGCTTTTATTGTTTGATAAATAAAGCTATTTTGGCCAATGACGTAGCAGAGTAAAGCCAGGCGGGAAACCAAACAGAGAGAGAGAAAGAGAGAGAGAGAGAGAGAGTAGCAGAGTCAAGCAGATGCCAGCCAGTGCTGAGGAAACAAGACATGCGGAAAATGAGACAACACCACAGCCATGTGGCAATACATAGACTAATAGAAATAGGTTAATTTAAAATGTAAGAGCCAGCTAGAAATACGCCTGAGCCATCGGCCAAACAGGGTTGTGATTAATATAGTTTCTGTGTGTTTGTTCAGGTCTGGGCAGCCAGGAAACAAAAGTGCAGTCTCTCCACTTCAAAAGAGAAAACGTGTAATTCACCAGAGGATCTCATTGTAAAAAATCTTCAGGAAATCAAAAGGATGAATGAGTTTCAATGATCTTCTGGATTGGAGATTTCAGGAAAGAAGCATTCAATCAATAGTCTCATCAGGACAGCCATGTGCTTAGTCCTGCCTTGCAAAATCAGGACATGTTGACCAACAGTTCTACAGAGCAGCATCGTGTACAGAAAGTAGAAAATCCCACCCCTGTCAAACATAAAACAGATTGCCGTAAGAGATGGGACGGATCCAAGGCAGCTAGAAAGGAGTCAAGGTCTCTACGATGAGTGTCATCTGTGTGTGTTCAGCAGATCACTTGCGCCCTTGCAGCTCCTGCCGAAATGTGACTGCGGGGGTCAGAGAATGTGGCCTTGTTTACACACTGACATGTTACAGTTGCTGCAGATGAAACCTAGCAGATGCAGGACACTTAATGTTTGTTGGAAAAGTGAATCTACGACTCAGCTCCTGCACATGAAACTGAGGAATCCTGGAGACATGTGCACACTGCCTGCCAGAGGCCTCTAGCCACAGATGCCTGGAAACTCACATTTATAAGGGTTTCTGGGGTACAGTTCATTGGTAGAGTGCTCGCCTTGTGTCTATGATACCCAGGGTTTGGTTATATATAGAGATTCCAATCCTACTTATTGTCTTTATGGGGATAAATGTAGCTGAGATCATTCACTATCGACAAAGTTGAAAATTTTCCATTACTAAGAAGTTCAGATTAGTCCGTGAGTTGCCAATGAAGAACAACAGTTATTGAGTTCATTGAAGCCCATTACTTAATTCTGAGACAAGATAAATAGTTTGACCAAGGATACAGTAATAGGAACAGAAATGGAAAAGTTAATCTTAAAAGGCTCACAAGTCCTCGGGGAGTCTGGCAACTGAAGAGCGGCACCAATGTGTCATTCGCTCCAAACCCCCAAATCTAATAACCTGATTATCTCTGGGCTCTCAATAACAGTCATCCTTTTCATTTATTTCAGGCTCGGTTGATTTTTTTTTTTTTCATGCTTAACCCAAAGCACATCTCCCGACAAACTCTATCGGTCTCTGAAAGCCCCATTACAGCCCATTCCCGTCTCTCTTGGGCTCACCTTCTGCCTCTCTTGAAAAGACAACGATCACCAAGTCTGAATAAAGAAGAGAAGGAAATTGAGGGGAAACTTAAATGGCAATCACCCTCATGTCCCTCTTGTCTTCTAACTTCTCCGGGACTTTTTTTTTCTCCTCTTTTCTACCAGCAGACTTTATGCGCATGCTCTAAATGAGACTTTCCCCTGTGTTAACACAGGCGCCTCAGCCATAGTCTCTTCACGGAGTCCTCACTGTTCCTCCTTTACAGTTTCCTCCTTCTCAGACTACAAACGAGTTCACCGTTCCCTTTCCGAAAACGATTCACATAGCTTCACCCTCTCTGACCGCCCCTTGGCCTCTGCTGCCGTAACGGACAGCTCAGAGTCTGTGTCCTGTGCCCAGTGATTCTTCAGTCCCTGAAGCCGTCTGTGCCCTCAGCCCTGTTCTGCAGAAGTCTGCAGGAGCGGGATGCAGACCAGCCCCCTCCGATACCGCCCTCCCAGTCTCTCCCAGTTATCTGACTCCTGGATTCCAGTAGGCTTCTCCAGGTTGTTCCTTCATGGAAGAGATTCTGAGTACCTATCCGTCACTGTCCTTAGTACGGGAAACATCATAGTGAGATCTAAATATGATGCGCTATCCGAACTTGAATTCTGAAACCGTGAAAAGACCATCAATGGGAAATGGGAAAAAACTATTCGGTTAATAGCGCTATTGCAATACAAATGCTTGGTTTTAGCACTTACGTGTCTCATAGTTATGTTAAAGTATGACACAGGAATCTGAGCGAAGAGTGCGTGAGAATTCTCTTTAATACCTTTGCTATTTCCCCAAAAACCTAAAATTATACCAAAACAAGAGTGGCAAGAACGAATAGAATGGGTTCTCTGGCGTTTCGTTTCCGCTGTGGCCCCTCGTTCCGCAAATGAGGAAGGTGGTGGAAGCAGCCTTTCCTCAGTCCTTGTCACCTTCGCAGGCTGTCACCTTTGACGTCCCGGCGCTGGGTTCTGTGTGTCCCTCTGGAGGGTGGGATGGAAGCTTCGCCAACGGAGGGATTTTATAGATTCCCAGATAATGTATTCTGAAGCTGGGGGGAATGTCTGGTTGAACGAAGCCAACGATAGCCAAATTGTTTCACTTTCTAGAAAACTGAACTTAAGACATGTTACCTGCATTGCTTGCTCCTCTTGTGGCAAACCCTTCAGTGCTTGAGAGGGCGGCAGGCTAAACAAAGGCGGTTTCTCGTTGTCTGGCTGCCAGGGTTCCTGGAAATGGCACTCCTAATGAGGTTCTTGTTTTGTTTTCTGGGTTCCTTTTTTTTTTTTTTCTGAAAAAGACTTTGGTGTGGCTGAAAATGTATTCTCTCCTGAGTGTAGGCAGGGCACCAATTAACCCACACAGAGTGTCCTTGCCATCCTCCCTGCCAGCAGGTTATTACATTTATTCCGTGATTCATAAACCCTTTATCTCACGTCCTCCTATGCTTCCCTCCTGTGGACTCAAACCAGGTTCTTAGGTAGCTTTCTGCCATCTCTTGGTCTTTTGCGTATCTCTGTTTTCCATTTTATTTTTCACAAATGATTCTATGTTCAGAACGGGGAGGTGAGGAGGGGAAAGATGGGCAGGGAGCGCTGTGATTCTGGGCACTGGATGGAGCCAGATTGCATTGATTTTATCCACTCTAAAGTGCATATTCTGAACCTGTAATAGGAACAGAAATGACGAGACAAAGCGTGGGCCCAGGGATTTGAGACAGTGAGGTAAAAACTATGGCGAGCAGACAAGGCCGAAGGCTGTGAAGGTCGCTGTTATTATTTAGGTGACACACTAAAGAACGGGCTTCATACAAAATGGCCCTGAGCTTGGTCAAGCGGGAAATAAAAGCTGTGGCTCTAACACTGTCCCAATCCACTGGCTGGAAAAAGAACAAAGAAAGTTGAAGGAAAGTCATTTCGATGTAAAAATCTAGAGTACTGTGCCAAACCAGACAAGGCTTTGAGCTGCCCACCCTCCCTGCTGCCCCACTGCTTCAGGCTGCTGACCTGGGCGCTCTCTCCTTTTCCACTTAAGAGCTCAGGAATTCTTTTAAGTGTTTTTCATTAAATAACCATTCCTTCGCCACGCAGCAACACCCGATAAAGAAGGCAGGTCACCGGAGGGTGTAGCTGAGTAGACATTTTCCCATCCCCAACTCCTGCTGCTGATGGGGAAGACGGGGAAAACAGATATTTTCTGTGAGAAATTAGTAACCTCCGCCATGGAGGGAGAGTAGAGGTGGCTGATGTCCTGGGTCCCAGTTCCTTTCTTAGCCCCCTCTCCTGGTCTCTAAGCTGTAGATTTTAAATGTGCAGGGCATTTCCATATAGCCAGTCAGTAGGCATTTGGACCTCAGGATATATAGAGAGAATGCCACTGCATTCCAGACTCCACTCCTCCCCCTCTCCCCCCGCCCCACCAAGTCCTTTAAAAGAGAAACCCACTAGACAGAACCACTTGTTCCCCCTTGGGTCTTTAGGGTCCTACAAGGACCACGCTGTTATAAATGCTTCATCTGCAGATGTGTGCTATTGGGAAGTGAAGAACCTTCAAGAGATGGGAGTCCATGGGGTATCTCCAGGTCTTTGGAGGAGAGTCTGGATCTCTCCCTTTTTTTCTTTTTCTTTGATCCATGATGATAAAGCTTGTGGCGTCTGTTTCTGCTTTGATGAACGAGAGCAACAGGGCTAAAGCTATGAACCAGATAAGACTTTTTTTTTTTTGGTATCCAATGGCTTTCTCTTCGTTCCCAACACCTACCACACCAACTCCTGTCCATTTTACCGCCTGTTTAGAGTCTCTTTGCTCTCTTGCTAACTAACAATGCCTGTACTCACCTTCTCCTGATTGGATGGCTTCATGTTTGCATTTCTGGCTTCTAGTCTTGTCCACATCAATCAGCATCCTAGGCATAGAGAAGACCACCTGCCTCTTCTTGGAAACCTCAATGGGCCCCCTCTCTAACAAGATCAAATCCAAGCTCTTTAAGATACTCAAAGCTTCTCCTGATGTGACCCCAAGCCCCTCAGCTAATCTCTTGCTGTGGCTCTGACAGGACACACTTTCATATTTTTTGTGTCTTTGCAAATATCTTCTCCTCCCCATGGCATTCTTTGCATTCCTTTATCTTCCTATAGGGAATAATATTTTTCTTAAAGCCTATCTTAAACACCGTCTTCTCTCTAAAGTTTTCCTCAAGTTTATCTCTCTAATGAGCAGTCAGTTCTGTTTGTATATTTGTACGTTTATACTTTACCTCTGTGCTTCCTACATTAGGCCAGTAAATTCATAGAAGAATTTAGATCATAAGCGTTTCTGACCAACTGTGGGATTCGGTGTAAAATATTTGAAAACAACACAGACCTACTTGTTCTGGTCCCTCTTATAAGTTTACTTTGAAACAATCTACTTGGAGAACAACCTACGAGACATTTCCAAATGCGTGTAAAATAGGAAATTGGGAGACAAAGACAAGAAAACACAACTATGATCATCTCCAAGCATTCTGAAACTATTACTTGGGTTACACAATATTTATCTCCTCATAAAGACATCATTTCTTCCTTTTAAAAAGAAGGAAGACCAAAAAACAGCAAAGCCCTCACTAAGAATATCTGCATTGTTCAACCCCAAACACAAAGTGAGATAGGACAGAAAGGAGCAGAAGTTGTGTCCCTGGGGGACCCACAGGAAGAAAAAAGATACCTAAGAAGGGTTTTCCTCTGGGTTTAACTGGGACACCTCAGTGTTGCATAATGAAAGCCTTAAAAACATTACCAGAACCCCACATCAGACAGAGGACTGATTTCCAAAATATATAAAGAACTCAAGAAATTAAACATCAAAATACCAAATAATTCAATTGAAAATGAGGTACAGATCTAAACAGGGAATTCTCAACAGAAGAATCTGAAATGGTCAAAAGACACTTAAGGAAATGTTCAACATCCTTAGCCATCAGGAAAATGCAAATCAAAACGACTCTGAGATACGATCTTACACCTGTCAGAATGGCCAAAATCAAAAACACCAAGGATAGCATTGCTGGAGAGGATGCAGAATAAGGGGAACACTCCTCCATTGTTGGTGGAAAAGCAAATTTGTACAACCACTCTGGAAATCAGTACAACAGTTTCTCAGAAAATTGGGAATCATCCTACTTCAGGACCCAGTAATATCACTCTTGGGCATATACCCAAAGGATGCTCAATCATACTAAGAGGACATTTGTCCAGTTATGCTCATATCAGCATTATTTGTCATAGCCAGAACCTGGAAACAACCTAGATGCCCCTCAACCAAGGAAAGAATAAAGAAAATGTGGTATATTTTCGCAATGGAGTAAAAAGCAATGACATCTTAAAATTTGCATGCAAATGGATGGAACTAGAAAAAAACATCCTGGGTGAGGTAACCCAGACCCAGAAAGATTAGCATGGTATACACTCACTCATAAGTGGATTCTAGCTGTAAAGCAAAGGAAAAGGAGCCTATAGTCCACGACCCCAGAGAAGCTAAGTAACAAGGAGAACCCTAAGAGAGAAATATATATATATTCTCTGGGAAGAGAAAATAGACAAGATCTCCTGAGAAAATTGGGAGAATGGGGCAGGGGAGAAGGGAGAGAGGAAGGGGAAGAGAAAGGGAGAAGGGGAAAGAGAACTTGAGAAAATGGAATAGTCAAGATGGGAGAAGGACAGAGACAGAGACGAGGAGAGAGATATCTTGATTGAGGGAGCCATTATGGGGCTAACAAGAAACCTGGCACTAGAGAAATTCTCAGGAATCCACAAGGATGACCCCAATTAAGACCCTAAGCAATAGTGGAGAGGGTGCCCAATCTGGCCTTGCCCTGTAGACAGATTGATGATTATCTTAAATGTCACCATAGAACATCCAGCAACTGATGGAAGCAGAGGCAGAGAGTCACAGTGGAGCACTGGGCTGAGCTCCCAAAGTTCAGTTGAAGAGTGGGAGGAGTAAGAATATGAACAAAGAGGTCAAGACCATGATGGGGATACCCAATGAAACAGCTTACCTGAGCTAATGGGAGCTTATCAACTTGGTTGGACAGGGAAGGAATCAGCATAGGACCAAAGAGGCCCTTGGAAAGTGAGCAACAGTTGTGTGGCTGGGGCAGACTGAGGGTCCACTGGCAGTGGCACCAAAAATTATCTCTACTGCTTGTATTGACTTTTTGGAACCCATTCTCTTTGGAGGGATACCTTGCTCAATCTAGATATAGTAGGAAGGGCCTTGGTCCTTGCTCAAAGCAATGTGCCTTACTCTCTCTGAGGAGTGGATGAGAGGTGGGGTGAAGGAGAAGGTGGTGGCAATGGAAGGTGAGGAGAGAGTGGGAACTGTGATTGGCATGTCAAATGAAAGAAAAAAGATATTTTTTAAATAAAATTTAAAAAATTACCAGATCTTTGTTTTGTTTTGTTCTATTTTTTCACAAATTTGGTATTCAAAATCAAAGAATTATCTGAGCTCATGAGGCTGTTTGGTAGGTAGCAGAATGATTCATTCATTGTATAGAATTGTGTGTGTGTGTGTGTGTGTGTGTGTGTGTGTGTGTGTGTATTACTGAAAACCATTCTGGAAATTACCAATGTAAAGATTTTTAAAACAATCTATTCAAAACCCACAATCTACCATGCAGGATATCTCTCAACAGTTAGTGTGGGTGCCTGGCAGCATCAGTAAAATTGCATTTGGAATTGTACATTCTAACATCAAATGCGTTTGGGCGTGTTTGCATGCTTGGTGAAGTGGCCCGGCCAGGACTATTTACAAAAAAAAAATCAGGAGGTTTTTTATTAAATCACGTCATGTAAAAGGGAACATACAGTGTACATTAGTAAGCCACATAATATTGGCTAAGGAATAGAGGAAGATCTTATAATCAGAGGGTTGTGGAAACCATTCAAGCTTTCTTCATCATAACCCTCCCTCCAATGGGCCTCTGCTGGAGCCCCAAGTCTGCTCAATGCACCTCAAAGGGCTGAATCGGTGTGATGAGGCATGGTCCAAAGAGATGGAACGAGAACAAAAGTATATTCTGGGACCCAGGAAGATGCACTGTGTTTACAGGGTTCACTGTGCAAGCCTGAGGCCCTGGCTTTGGATCCCCAGTTCCCACATAAGAGGAGAACATGGCAGTGTACATCTGTATGGGGCTGGAGGAGAGAGGGGTGAAGATAGGTGGATTCTGAGGGCTCGATAGCCTGCCAGGATAGCTGGAGTGGCAAATGCCAGGTTCTCAGAGAGCACTTGTCTCAGAAAAATCAGGTGAGAGCAACAAAGGAAGATGTTGTCATCAACCTCTTCATAAAGGAAGGCTGTTGAATGAGCTAGTAGCATATTCTCTGCCTCCCAAGGGGGAGAAACAGCTGGCTAAGGTCTGCAGCATCCTCCCATCTTTGGGTAATTTGATATTTGCATATTAATAATTTTTACCTTTTAGGGGACTTTTCTATGTTCTAGCTCATAGATGATAATGAAAACATAAGCATTCTGCGTAACTGGAAGGTGGTCATTCTCTTTCTAAGCCTTAAAGGGGCTCTTGTAGGACTACTGTGGTGCATTGGCTGTTTCCAAGGATTAGCAGCTGGCGACATAAAACAGTTATTGTGGATGAGGGAGAAACAGCATCTCTCTCCGACTAGCCTTAAAGTCACTATGTGACCAGGCTAGTGTCATGCTTCTACTTCCAGACCAAACATCTCAAGTTCTGGGATTACAGACATGTTCTACCATGCCTAACCAATGTGTTTTAAAAAGGGTATGTCTACCAGATGACTTCCTTCTCTCCTACTCCTGGGGCTGGCATGGCTACACTGAGTCACTGCAGAAGCCCATGGAGTTCAGCCACTGAAGCCCAGTGCAGTTTCCTCCGGGTGGTGGGAGAACTGGAGCCAGCCATCCTCCCACCAAAAGTTTGCAACCCAATAGCCTTACAACTGAGATGCTGCCTAGACTGCTCAGCTCAGGCTTCCCTACAAGGGGGAACTGCATCCATCTGAAACTAGTGAAGAAGTAAGGACCAAAAGATGAATAAAAAATGCAGGTAGCCCATGAGAATCTGTACATTGTGAACCTAATAATTCCCCACTGTCTTGGTGTAGGAGGGTCTTCTGTCTATGTATTACTTTCATTGGTTAAATAAAAAACTGTCTTGGCTTTTTGATAGGGGAGAATTTAGATAGGTGGAGTAGACTGAAAAGAATGCTGGGAGAAAGAAAGCAGAGTCAAGCAGGCACCATGGCTCTCCTCTCCAAGAGGGATGCTAGTTAGACTCATGCTGGTAAGCCACAGTCAAGTGGCAATACACATTAATGGAGATGGGTTAAACTAATTGTGAGAGTTAGACAATAAGAGGTTAAATATAATGGGCCAGGCAGTGTTTAAATGAATACAATTTGTGTGTTGTTATTTCGAGGTATAAGCTAGCCAGGCGGTCGGGAGCTGGGCGGCAAGATGCGGCCCGCCACTCCATTCACAACACTGTCTCAGTTGCTTATTTCATTCACTCAGCCATTTACCAAGGACAAAAGGATGACAGAAATACAGCCATATGTTATACTCTCTTGGTTCAGGTCACTTGGGTACAGAGAGCCCTGGACCACTCAACTGATGGCCCAGACAGGACTATGCCTCTTGGCTTTATGCACAATAATCGGCATGCATTCTCTCCAAGATGCTCGCAGTACCAGGATGATGGAATTTAAGGGCTTTTCATACATCAGCCTGACTAAAATTCATAAGTCCTCTTGCCTCCTCTCATCTCTACCTCCCCCAGCCTGAGAGCAGAGCACAACATTTTCTTCTCACTCCAATTATCTGTTCCCTCCTTCCTTCTAGATTCTGTATGTGGGGTGACTTTATTATGAGAAAAAAAAATTCAACCGTGTTATCATTGAAAAGCTCCCTTCCAGAATCTGTTTTATTTCAAATGAAATTAATTGCAGTGACCTGTGCCTCTGGCCTTGAGCAGACGAATTCAGACCGTGCTGAATTCCATCCTGAGAACAGGTTCAAGAGTTCAGTCCATGAAGAGACAAAACATTCTTTGACATATGACAGTTCCAAAATTGAGTCAGGTATGGTGGCACAACTCCATAATTCTAGCATATGGAAGGAAGAGGTAGGAGAATTTTAAAATGGAAGCCAGCCTGGACAACAGAGTGAGACTCTGTCTAGAGAAGAAAGAAAGGGAAGAGGAAGAAGAAGGAGAGGAAAGGAAGGGAGGAAGCTACTTATGATGGTGCATGACAATGGTCTGGTGGGGACTTGGGGGATGTGGACTAGAGAATCAGTATTTCAAAAGCCATCCTGGCTACATGAGAACCTGCCTCAGACTCACAGAGAGAGAAACTCGTACAAGGACATGAGCCAGCCTGTGAATGCATGTTAGCACTATGTACTGAAACTGCAGCAATGAGCTGCCACTGTTTCCCGCTGCACATGGCAAGACCTTGAACTTATTTCTCTTCTCTATTAATCAGAATTTTTCAATGAATTATCTCTCACATTAAAAACCATTATTTAAAGGGAACATGGAATGCATTCACATAAACTCTAGAGAGTACAGAAAGCGACTGTCAAAAGACCTTGAGTTTTTTGACTCCCTATGTAAATAGCGCACATTCATAAGAAATGCTTGATGACATGTTATTGAATACCAGCCCACATAATTTTAATTGGGTACTGGAATTGGTTCTTTGGGTTGCCAACAAAAACAGATGGAGACTGCCCTTTCAAAAAAGAGGTAATGAAACTTCCCTTGAAGAAATTGCTTAAGAAAAATGGTAAGATTGATAATGAAAGAAGTCCTCAGGGCACACAGCATGGGGGCATTCGGATGGTAGAACAAGGGCAAAGCCATCAGAGTAGAACTGTGGCATCTTTCCTGCCACCTGGAGATTGCCTGCTTCACACCCAATCATCATCAGTTGGCAGGGGTCACACAGCATCACCTATTACCAAAGAAGGCTTTGACTTCCGCCTTATCTGAGTTATCGTCACCCAAAGATACAGAACTCAAGACGACAGCAATGCACATGGACAGATGCTGAGACCCTGGTCATTACGATCCAAATGATTGCCCATTGCATAATCACGGGCCTCATCAAAATAAAACTCCAGTGACGGGAAGATTCTCATGACTCGTGGGCAGGGGAAATTTTCTCTTTCCAGTAAATGAGTTTCAAAGAAATATCCACAGCTGCTGTTAAGCCGTAATTAAGACAAGAACGTAGGCAATAGAGCTGAGGGGATAACCCATCGTTAATCACTCAAGATAAATGAGTCCTCAGAACAAGCGCATCTCTGGGCCCCACTTCAGGATAGGTAGGATGACCCATGAGGCTGATATATAGGACTTAAAGTACGCATCTCTCCTACCTACAGGAACACCTGCCTTCAGGCTTCCCCTGTGTCCCGCCAACAACATGGCAGCCTCTGCTCCTCCATCTCACATTTGCGCTGCTAAAATCCCTTCCCACATTGAAAACTGAGTTTATATTTAGTTGCTTCTCAAACAGCTTAAAACTCATTCTGGCTTTAGACTCTAATACAACTGAGGAGATCGATGTTATTCTGGTTATGGTTCTACCTGCCGGCATGGCTTTGGCTGAGTCACACCACTTGCTGAGTTTTAACTTCTCTCCGTTGTTAAGGATGGGAATAGACAGTTCTCAGAACCCCACTTCTGCCTATCACATTCTTATTCTCAAAACACGGCAGTATCCAAAGCATTCCCAGTTCCTAAAGTACTTTCCAGCCATGCATCATTGACTTTGACTTTTCCTAAGAGCCTTATCAAGGAATGTCATTTTAGAACCAGGAAGATAGAATGGGTAATTAAACTTGTTTATGAAGGCTACACCCAGCTGCTAGCAGCCGAGGTCTTCTGAGTCCTGGTCCAGTGTACTCTCTATTCCACCGCGTTCCGTTAGAGACTACATGGTGAACGGAGGGTCTCACTGCAGGGATCAGCGTGAAGTCTCCCACTGGGAGGATGGCTACAAGGCTGAGCTGATTTTCATCTGGCTTTCTCTTGAATGATGCTTAAATGGGGCATGCTGGTCGAAACCTGCAGGGGCACATGATGGATGAGGAACTTCAGGCAGATGGTTCAGAAAGAAAGGAGAGAGAGAGCAGAGACTGTGAGGGGGTAACACTGGACAAGACAGGGAGGCCTTTGAAGACCTCGGAAGGCATTTGTTTTAAAGCACGCATTAAATCCTTTCCCCATCTCCACAAGAAAACAGCAGTGAAAACTTGTTTTCTGTTTTACTCTTTGGGGTTCCACCACCCAGCTCCCAAATAAACACACAAAGACTTACTCTTACTTATGAATGCCCAGCCTTCGCTTGGCTTGTTTCTAACCAGCTTTTCTAATTGAAATCATCCTGTTTCTCTTCATCTACGTTTTGCACCTGGGCTTTTAACCTTTCTGAATTCTGTCTCTTTTTTTTTCCCCTTCTGACTCTGTGGCTGGCTCTTTTCCGTTCTTTTTTTCACTAGCTTTTCTCTTGAGCTTAGATTTCTCCTCCTATTTATTCCCTCTGCCTGCCAGCTTTGCCCATCCTTTCTCCTGCTTAGCTATTGGCCGTTCAGCTCTTTATTAGACCCGTCAGGTGTTCTAGGCAGGCGAAATAACACAGCTTCACAGAGTTAAACAAATGCAACCTAAAAGAATGCAACACATCTTTGCATCGTTAAACAAATGTTCCACGGCATAAACAAATGTAACACATCTTAAATTAATACTCCACAACAAAAAGTTACATTGTGTATGTGCATGTGTGTATTTTTTTAATGTTTTGAATTAGATTTGTACCTTGCTTTGATTTTTTTTTTTTTAGGTGTGGGGATGACTTAAGTTATAACAACTGGGTTAAAATAAAAACTTATATTGTCACCATTATTACAGAACCCAAATTAGGCAGAGCAAGAAAGATTCTCCTGCACGCATAATCTAACACCAGAGAAAGCATCTCTGAATCATAGCCGGAAATATCTAATGTTGTCTTCTACCCTCTCACTGAAGGAAACCGCGTGTTTTATACACCTGGGAGAGGTTGTTTGCCATTGAGGATGACAGACTCGGAGGATGTGAAAATGCCCTTCTCTCTGACCCCAACTAAATGCTGAGCCTACAGGGCTCTGAAACCGGTGCCCGCTGTTCGGATTCTCAGTACCCATCTGGGGCGGGAGGAAGCACCAGTGTCCTCGTGATAAATCAGCAAAAATAAAAAAGCCTGTTCAACCCAAATGCCTCCCTAAAGATAGCCAAGTCTGGGACACTTAAAACTGTGGAAGGCTGAAATCGAATCCAAGAGACGGGCAGGTCAATGCGACACTTGTATCCCTTTCCTCCCATACTGAGGGGGGAAGGGAGCACTTTAAAGGTGAAGCCTGTATACTAACTACTAGCATAAGAAGAAACTGAATCCAAATCTTTAGATCAGTTGGACAGTTTGTGGGTTTTTTCCAGACCCACTCCCAGAATTTGCCCTGCACATGGTATTCAGATAATAGTCTTTAGAAGATGAATATCTTTTAGTCCCAAATTGCCAAAGAATGTCATTCTATAATGACACAGGGATAAACGCAAGGACAGAAATGAAAATTGTAAATACATTTGCACCTAAGAAAGAATCATTCTGTAGGAAGCAAAGATTACTAGGCCTAAAAGGAGAGTCAGACTTTGGCACAATAATGGCCAAGGACTTCGAAAGTATGTATTTGTCAATATAAGGTTAATCAGACAAGATAAAGCCCACAAACTTTAGAGTCATGTTATAGATCAAATAGATTGAGCAGACACTAAGGCCATTTCAGCCAAGCGCTGCAGGAAACACCCTTCCCTGGATGTGCTATGTTCCCCTAGGAGATATCATCTTAACTTATGCAATAGTCTCGAAAATTCAAAAGCTGGAAACCATAGCATGAGGAACTGAAGAGATGACTCAGCAGGTAAGAACACTGGCTGCTCGTTCAGAGGACACAGGTTCAATTTCCAGGCAGCTCACGACCATCTGTAATTCCAGTTCCATGGGATTCAGCATCCTCTTCCAGCCTCCACAAGCATCGAGGCATGCATAGACAAACATGCAGGCAAAGGAACCCATATGCATATAAAATAAAACTAAAAATCAATAAGAAGAGATTTAGAAATTATATAACCACAGGGAAAGTAAAGCACATTTTTTATTGTTTTTATTTAAAAAATTGTATACACTACATTTTGATCATGTTTTCCTTCCCTCAAACCAACAAAGCAAAAATAAAAATTTTCAAATAAATAAAAATGAAACAAGAAGCCCACAGAAAAGCATGGAGTTTGGTTTGTGTTGGCCAGTTACTCCAGGGCGCAGGTCCTGCCTTGGAGTGTGGCTAATATGTTCAAGGATCCTCCATTGGAGAAAACTGATTTTTCCTTTGTCAGCTGGTAGCAGTTGCAAATAGCTTCTTAGTTAGGGTTAAGGCCCTGGGTCTACTTCCGCTTCTCAAGGCTGGAACCCCACCCGGCTTACCCATGTGCTGGCCTCCACAGGCACCCAGTCTCCATGAGTTCATATGTGCGTCAGTCCTGTGGTGTCCAGAAGACTATGTTTCTCTGGAGTCCACCACTTCCGACTATCATAATCCTTCTGCCTCCTCTTCTTCACAGAACGTTGAATCTGGAGGGGAGGGGCGTGATGGCAGCAGCATCCCGTTAAGAGCGAGTTCCCCAAACTTTCTGCATGTACAAAGCGTTCTAGAATGACCAATGAGGAAATCAACAGGAAAAAATTACGAGTCTTAAATGCAAAGGAAAATGAAAACACAGCATGCCAAACCTATGAAACCTAGTAAAACCAATACTAAGAAGGAAGTTTGTAAGTATTTAGGTAAAAATCGAGAGAAGGCTTTAAATAAATGACCTCATGATGCAAAAGTAACAAAACCCAAAATAGACAGAATAAAATAAATAACAAAAACTCACAAAAAAGCAAATGAAATCGACTGAAAAACATAAAAGATCAATAAAATAGTTTTGAGTGTCAGGTGTGGTGAAACATGCTTTTAATCCCAGGATGAGGGAGGCAGAGACAGACCGATCTGTGTTCAAGGCCAGGCTGGTCTTCAAAGTGAGTTCCAGGACAGACAGAGACACAAAGAGAAACCCTCCCTCAAAAACACTAAATAAATAAATAAAATAGTCTTCTTGTTCTTTGAAAGGACAAAGTTGACTACTGTTTGCTAGACTAGCCAAGAAGAAAGGAGAAAAGATGCATTGATATAATCAAAAGTGTAAAGTGGGTGGTGGGGCACACGCCTTTGATTCCAGCACTTGGGAGGCAGAGGCAAATGGATCTCTGAGTTTGAGGCCAGCCTGGTCTACAGAGTGAGTTCCAGGACAATCAGGGTTACCCAGAGAAACCCTTTCTCAAAAAAAAAATTTTTAAAAAAAGAATTAACTGTAAATCTTGCGAATAACTCCAAAGTATTAAAAGGTAAGTATCCTTTTCAAACTCTTTTTGTTGTTTGCTTTATGTTGTTTTGTTCTGTTTGAGACAAGGTGTTACTGTGTAGCCTTGGCAGGCCTGGAACTCACTATGAGACCAACTGACCTCAAATTCATAGAGATCTCCCTGTGTTGCAGGATATCCCTTTACACTGTGTGAAGGCATGCCACTGTGATCAATTCAATAAAGAACTGAATGATCAATGGCCAATAGCTAGGCAGGAAGAGGTTAGGTGGAACTTCTGGGGACAGAGAGTTCTTGGGAAAGAAAAAAAAGGCAGAGGAACCAGCCACTCACAGAAGAAGCGGACATACAGGAGGAGAGATGAGACACAAGCCACATTACAGCATGTAGATTAATAGCAACAACTTTTTAAGTTATAAGAGCTACATAGAAACAAGCCTAAGCTAAGGCTGAGCTTTCATTAATTAGAGACCTAGTTTATAGGTCTCTGTGTCACGATTCAGGGGCTGACAGTCCACAAAAGCCTGCTATACACAGCCCCTAATGTCCTGCTACATACAGCCGCATAAGATCTGAGAAAGCTCAAAAAGAGAAAAACAAAAAAGTTCTGAACACAGAATCAAGCATGGCTTCCTTGCGACAGTGGTCTCTAAGATAGGTGTACAGAGAGGCAGCTACTGGCCGCTGCACGTGGGCTGAGGCTGGTTACCAGTGCTATGCGCTAAGCTGAGCCACACAGCGGCTGACATAGCAGTTTAAGATTTGCCTCACATGGCCAGAAAATGCTGCAAGCGCTCAATAAATACAGATCCAGACAGGAAAAATGATTCTAAACAGGTTACAGTGTGCTTAAAAAAATGTGCATTAGCTTTAAAAAGAAAAGAAAATGGGTATAGACCGTCATAGAAAAAAATAAGTGGTTTACAATTAATAAAAATAAAGTCTTTAAAGAGAAAATAAAAATACAAAAATGTTAATCCACGTAAAGATGGGAAACACACAGGGAGTCTTGATCCTGTCTGGTGCTTTGTTGACTTTGAGGGCTTTGACTGTGGATGAGCAAATGACAGCTACTGAGAGGCACGGAATTGCAGGAGGAACGGCTGGATTAGGCCAGCCTATATACTTTAGGGACGTCTTGGCTTCAGAATGGAAGTCAGACAATACGTTATGTTGGGGAAGAGGTTGTGCTTTTGTTTCCATAAAAAAAATAGTTATGGATTCTTTCAAAATTAATAAAAACCAGATTTGACCAGGGAAGACCTGAGAATGTTGGCTACAGATGCGAGGGAGGAAGCCAGGAAGGAATATAAGACAAGTGCCATGTGCGCTGATCCCTCTGCGTGGGAACAGCTCTGAAACAGGGAGAGACATGATAAATTTTGTTGGTTTATCACACTGACTTCTGAAGACACAGAAGGGGACTCCTGAACAGGCAGGCAGGCAGGCAGGCAGGCAGGCAGGGAGGGAGGCAGGGAGGGAGGGAGGCAGGCAGGCAGGGAGGGAGGCAGGCAGGGAGGGAGGCAGGCAGGCAGGGAGGGAGGCAGGCAGGCAGGCAGGCAGGCAGGGAGGGAGGGAGGCAGGCAGGGAGGGAGGCAGGCAGGCAGGCAGGCAGGCAGGTAGGCAGGGAGGGAAGCAGGCAGGCAGGCAGGCAGGGAGGGAGGGAGGCAGGCAGGCAGGCAGGGAGGGAGGGAGGCAGGCAGGCAGGCAGGCAGGCAGGCAGGCAGGCAGGGAGGGAGGGAGGCAGGCAGGCAGGTGAAAGAGAGTTTTAATCACTGAAGATCTGTTCAAAATTAATCAGTAATTCCTGTGGCAAACAATTTTTGTTCTGGACCTGGATCCTCTAAAACCTTGCTGCTGTTTCCTGGTGCTCACCATATCCAGCCCTGTCTTTCCCTGCCTTTTGTTCAGGAGTCCCCTTCCGTGTCTTCACAAGTCTGTGCTCAGCCACAGGAGCCCAGCTGCCACCTGCACACGAGTTAAACTGTCTATTGCTCTGAAACCCCTTGGGAAATTTTCCCCATGACCAGATCCTCAAAACCCCGCTCTTATAGGGACCTGGGACAACTTCTGAGCTATGACGTAATCTCCACCACTCCTCTGCGTGATTCAGCGGAGGCTACGAATATGTCAGGAATTACATTCTTGGCTAGATTTTCCCCCTCTCAGGAACCAACTTACTCCTTTACCTGTCTATCTGGATAACCCTAACCTAAAATCATTTGTGAAAAATTCTTCAACTCCTTGTCTGCTTATGAAAAAACTAAGTTCAGCGGATCTCTTAGTTTGAATGGAACAGTATATCCAGATGTATAAGAAATCTTATTTCTTCATACTCACATGCAATATTAAACATGGCTGGGGATCCCTCCTGTCTTCATTTGAAGCCCAATTGAAGTTTGAAGTCTGTTGAAGTCCTTGGGTTTTGTTTGTTTGTAAGCAATAAATAATTCATGGTGAGCAGTCTCAAGTGGTCCATCAGTGTGCATGATCATCAGTGTGTAATCCTGTGTGCATCACAGGGTTATGGGGCACTCTCACACACACAACACCATACAAAACTCAGTTTGGTGTCACTTTCTAGATGTGTGAAAAGTCTAGGGCTCTTGAACATCAGCAGATCCCTGGCCATTTCTAAAGACTGAACGTGGCCCTTAATGTTTCGTAGATAATAGGCCCTGTGTTTGGTGCTCGGACTACATATTTCAAAGGGGACCTTTGTCTATTTAACATGAAAAAAAAATTAGCCTCTATATTATTGGGAAGAGAACAGCAGCCCACAATCAAATGAAACCAACCCTGACAGTGTCAAGTTGCAATGTTAAATCAACCTGTAGGTTAGTAAGTCAGTCATCCAAGCCAGACACTCGGTTGCGGTGGGGGGGGGGGGGGGGGGCAAATAAGGAATCAGTGTAGACACACTCATCTTCCTTATTCGACCATCTATACTCACTGGGAAACTCAGCATTTACATAATGATTGCCAGACACATTCCTACAAGTGTCGGAAAAGTAAAGCTTCTCCAGCAACACAGCTTTCCCATTTAAAGCGCAGTGATGATTTGAAGCTTTGCTTGCCACGGTCCATTGCACTGATTTTTTTTTCTTTTTAAAAAGAAGGTTTTAGAGTCGGATACAATCACTTGCACCTGCAATAACAGCACTTGGGCAGCTAAGGCAAGAGGATCGCTACAAGTTCAAGACTGGTCTGGGCTACAATCCAGGCTAAACCGAGCTGCAATGTGAAACTATGCCTTAAACTTCTTTCCTACTTCCCCAAAAGTATTGGTTTTACAAGTTGCTTACTGGTGCTTATTATTGTCCTCTAGAAAAAAATATAGAAGAGAAATGCTTGATTAAAATATAGGTAGGTAGACCGTGTGTGTGTGTGTTTGTGTGTGTATGTTTGTGTGTGCGTGCGTGTGTGTGCATACTCATACACACATATGCCAATACTATAGCAGAATTAATAAAAACATCTAACTGACTTTATGTAAGAAGTATAACCTTTAACTGTTGAGCAGGGTTAGACACACTTATTTAAAACACGTCTGCCTAGGATATTAAAAACAATCATAACTACTAGGCTTAGTGGTACATGTCTTTAATCCCAACACCAAGGAGACAGAGGCAGGAGGATCTCCAAGATTTTGAGGCCAGCCTGATTTATATAGTAAGTTCCAGCACAGCCAGAGCTCCTCAGTTAAACCCTGTCTCAAACAAACAAACAAAAAATAATCAATTATGCAAATGAGATATCCTTAAACTCAACATCAGAAGAACCTAAAGAGACTAACCTGAAACTAAAATTGTCTTAAGAACCAGGGGAAATACATTAACTGCTCATCAGACTAACCCTTCAAGAGTACAAATGAGCTAATAGCATGTGTTACTGAATACAATATACTTCTAAATACAGACTGGGAAAATAATTCCATTAGAATAGAAAAGAAAAATTCTTTTAAAGACAGTGTTCTAAGCACTAAATGCAGGAAAGCACACAGGAACTCAGCGTGTGAGAAAGTTTAGTTTTATGACTGCAAAGTGAGTGGATTACATAAAAGATTAACATGTTTGCCTATGAAAACACAATAAACACTAAAGTGTTTTGTATGGGGGGATTATTCAC
This sequence comes from Myodes glareolus, assembly GCF_982192425.1. NCBI lineage: Eukaryota > Metazoa > Chordata > Mammalia > Rodentia > Cricetidae > Myodes > Myodes glareolus. Next base: position 17,530,806 of record NC_142041.1, on the reverse strand, counting down.
AGCCAAGATTGTAAGTGTCTTATTTTCCTAATATATTTTAGTAACAATTAAATACATAATCATCTGAATTAGACAAAAAGTGGGCAAAAAATAGGGGCAGGTCATGATTCACAGACAAAAATGAAAATGGCCCTTTCGATTTGCTTTTAGATTTAGATTTAGATTTAGAGAGAGAGAGAGAGAGAGAGAGAGAGAGAGAGTAGGGGAGAGGATATAGAAGGAGCTACATATACCCTAGATAAATAGTGTATTCGTTACATTCATATTGCTATGATAAAATACCATGGCCAAGGCAACTTGGAATAAGAGATTATTGGGTTTATGGTTCCAGAGGTCTGAGTCCTTTGCAGTGGGGAGTCGTGACATCAGGAGCAGGGAGCAAAGCTCTCATGTCTTCAAATGAAAACATTTAAGTGAAGAGATTGAACAGGGAGGGGAATGAGACTGTAAACACTATATAACATCTAGAATCAAGGCTTAATGAGATGGTTAGCAATTGAGGCATTTGCTACCTCGCCTGGTGACCTGAATTCTGTCCCAAGGATCTACGGGATGGAAAGAGAGATTTAATCCCACAAGTTGTCCTCTGACTGCCACACGCATACTATGGCACTTGAATACCCCACTCATACAACACAAATAAGTAAAATTGTACGTACTTATATATATATATATATATATATATAGATACATATTTACACTTATATATACAATTATAATATGTATATGTACACATGATCCAAAAATGAGAGAAAACAAACAATACTTGTCTCTCTGAGTTTGGGCTAGTTAATCAATGTGATGTATTGTACAGTCATTTTAGATGATTGTAGGAAGGTTCCTCAAAAAAATAAAAATATAATTACTGTAACCCAGTAATGCCTATGTAAGTGTATGGTATGTGTGATCAGGTGCCTTAGGGGATTAGAAGTAGATGGCAGATCCCCTAGTACTGCAGTTGCTTGTGGGTATGAGCGACCTACATTGGTTCTGGGAACAGAACAATGGCCCTCGGGAAGAGCAGCAAGTGGTCTTAATGATGGGATCGTCTCCTCAACACCCATCTGCTGCTGTAACCTATCAAAAAATTTATTTTTGAGTCATTCAATTTATAGAAAACATTGCACCTACTTTCTGACCAATGATCTAATTTCACTCTTCTTTGTGGCTGAATAAAGAATTCCCTGCTTTTTGAAGGCTAAATAGTACCCTCTTGTACATACCATAAGGACATTTGGGTCGATTCCATGCCTGGGCTGAAGTTGAATGGTGTTACAGCTAATTTGTGTGACCAGGCATCTCTTAAACAAACTGACTGACAATCCTTTGGAAATAGGCTCAGAAGTGGAGTTACTTGGTTACAGTAATTACATTTTTATTCTTTTGAGAAACTTCCCTACAATCCTCTAAAATGACCATACTTCATATAATAATATTTTTTAAACAACATATTCTAAGCATGCATTCTAAGTACTAAGAAAATATAGGCCTTACTTCTGTTATTTAGCTCATTCCTTTTGTTCAAATCACTCACAAAACTAACCAAAACACTCTTCAGGAAGCTTGAGATCTATCTAGTTCAGTGATAAAGTACACATTGAGTATACACATGGTCCTGTGTTCAACTCCCAACATCAACTTTTTTTTTAACTATAATAAAATTCTAGGATGCAATGTGTATTATAAATCATTTGGATTTATTTTGTACTCTGAATAGGAAATATACTTTTCTTTTGATACCACCGTGCAAGAAATGTGATTCCCCTTTTTTTTATATTTTATTTATTTATTTATTTATTATGTATACAATATTCTGTCTGTGTGCATGCCTGCACGCCAGAAGAGGAGACCCCATTACAGATGGTTGTGAGCCACCATGTGGTTGCTGGGAATTGAACTCAGGACCTTTGGAAGAGCAGGCAATGCTCTTAACCTCTGAGCCATCTCTCCAGCCCCCGTGATTCCCCTTTTTTAGTATTTACTTCTCCAAGGTGATCTTGGAACATGCAACCACATGGTTTTTATTGGTGCTCTTGTATGTTACATCATTGCTGGTATAAAATCGGATGCAAAAGAGAGCACAGGACGTTCCGTTGACTCCGTTGCCAACTTTGTCACTTTGCTTTTCTGTGTTTAATCTATAGAAAGAGACGATGTGGAAGGTAGTGATATCCTCATCAATGTGAAGCTGGGAGAATAGAGGGCTTTGTCCAAGACAACCCCAGTACTAGCAAACTCTAGAGTGGGTACAAGGCCCTGTGACCCCTGGTGTATCTGGTCTTCGGTAAAGGGTGAATGGATCTTGCATCAAGGGTCACAAATAGCTAGCTGTGCACAGCAACCATATAAACAATGTGTGCTTTTAATAAATACTGTAAATAAAAATTAATGAGGACTCATCATTTCTAAAATATGAGTTAAGTGATACAATTGTCCAAAGTGTGGAAAAATAAAAATAAGTTAAAGAATATTTTTGAGGTATAGCTTAAAAAATCTTGAAAGTAGTTTAAATGCTAGGCTAACTTTGCCTAGTGAGAGAATTCAAATCTTCCTAATCCATATTTTAAATTTTCTATGATATACCCCGATACTGGACAGATCATTATGGCTTATTTTATAACAAATCTGGACATCGAATTCTCCGGTGAATGATTCGGGTTTTGGCATCTGTTTTTTTGTTTTGGTTTTTTGTTGTTGCTATCGCTGTTTTAGGTGTTTGGTTTTGCTTTGTTTTGGTGTAGAGAAAAAAGGACTCCATCATAGCAGTCAGAAACTTGAGAGAAACAGCAGGAAGGACTTGGAACCTGAATTCTTCCTCAGCCCCAGCAAAGATGCTGCCCCAGCAAGACTGGGTCAGAGGGCGGGGCAAGGCCGGGGCAGCCACACTTGACCCCGGAGAACTTGTTTTGTGAAGAAATACGTTATGTCTAGCTGTGAAGCCGCTGTTGGGCTTCAGCTAAGGCCGTTCCAAAATGACGAGCACAGACGAGCACAAAGAGTGGTTCTCACTCAGCTGCCGCAGGATGGAGTTTTACTCTGTCTCCTTGGGGATATTACGAGCATCTTACAAAAGGGGTCATATCCTGTTTCTTCCTCTGGTTGCTACAACTGTGGTTTGTAAATTGGCTGTATCAACTAATGTGAATTTATACCCCCCCCAAAAAAGAAAAAAACTCAAAAAAAAAAAAAAAAAGAAAAGAAATCCGTACTCTTTCATCAATGTGCATTTCCCTCCAACTTACAACAGGCACTGTTTTAATTCGCTTTTTTTCCTGTTATAGAAGCAAAACCACACATCTTTTTCATATCCTACTGTTAGTGCAGAAAGTAAAATACTGACATAAAAGGAAGAAGTGATTTCAGCCTTTGTATAAAACTGCCAACATTCATGAGGGCATTAGTAACTACACAGTGCCCCCTAGTGTGAGTACAAAAATTAGCATGCGTTCACCACCCAAAAAAGGTTAGGCTTGAGAAAGCCAACAAATAAAAACTTACAGATTTCTTTTTACTGTTTTTATTTGTTTGCATGTGAGTACGTGGTATATGTGAGCAGGTACCCAAGGAGATTAGAGGAAGATGTCAGATCCCCTGGTGCTGTAGTTACTTGTGGGTATGAGCGATCCTATGTTGGCTCTGAGGAGAGAACAATGACCCTCTGGAAGTGGTGTTCTTAACGGTGGGACCCTCTCCTCAGCACCCATCTGTTGTTTTAAACTAACAGAAAATTTATGTTGGGGTCAGTCAATTTATATAAAACATTATATTTAATTAATATAAAACGCCCTACCGGGCGGTGGTAGCACATGCCTTTAATCCCAGCACTCAGGAGGTAGAGGCAGGTGGATCTCTGTGAGTTCGAAGCCAGCCTGGTCTACAGCGCTGGTGCCAGGACAGCTAGGGCTGTTACACAGAGAAACCCTGCCTTGAAAAACCAAAACAAACAAACAAAAAACAAAACAAAGAAAACCCTTCCCATAGGGTAGATGACCAGAGTCAAATGAGAAGAGATAACATCAAGGTGTATGAAAAATAATAAGAGATGGTTCAAAGAGCAAATGCTCATTTCAAAAGAGAAACAAGAAGGGGACATAAGGAAGGAAGGAGGAGATGGACTTGCTGCCACCATGGTGGACTAAATCCATGTAAAAACCTGAGAACTTTTTATGAAAAGTAATCCTAGACACAAAAGAACAGAATTAAGCATGATTTGGTAGCAGCATTTTCTTGGGTGAGCTCTAGGCTAGAAGCAAACAGAGGTGAGGCTCATTTAAGAGACGTTTTCCTGATTCAGTCATAGCAGAAAAAAAAGCTGCACTCTTTTGAAATGCTGGCTTTCTGGGTCTTGCTGCCAGCACAAACTCTGACTCTTTCAGGCAGGAGGTCCAGCTACAGAGCATTAGAGTAGGATTTGTGAGCAGCATGCTGTAACTTACTTGATGGCAACATGGACTGGCTGTGTATCTGGAAGTGGGGTGGTGTGTGCAGCTCAGAGGCACAAGCGGCCCTGCCATGCTGGACTGGGTGGGGCAAGCAGGAGTATCATATATACCCTAGTAATGGCACAACTTAAGTTTAAAGAAGTGCTTAGCATTTTAAGAAGTGCTCCTGAACAGTAAAGAATTACAGATTCATAATAGGACAAATTCAGACATAGAAGACCTCTAAATGGGTCACAGTGTTGGATAAATGTACTTAGGCTTGGGAGAGAGAAGAAAAAGAGTACAGAGAGTTATAAAAAGAAGTAAGTGGTTTTGTAAAAAATAAAACAGTCTTTAAAGAGACAGTGTACAGATAGTCATAGATTAAAAGGAGTAAAAAAATAAATCAAGTAAAAATGGAAAATTCACAGAAAATCTGGATTATGTATATTAGTGTGTTATCTTTGAATTTTTTGACTTTGAATGAGCTAAGTGCAAAGAGACATTTCATTGTATGGGCTACTAAGCTAAACCAGCATGTATATTATAAAGGTATCATGACTTCCAAATTTGGGTCTAAGGATATGTTGTTTTGGAAAAGAGGTTCTTCTCTTGTTTCCACAGAGGATGTGAACCTGTGGATTACTTCCAGTACATTGCTGATTCTAGATGGTGGTATGTGTCATGCTGGTATATGCTTATAATCCCAGAATTTGAGGGGCTGACGAAGGAAGATTCCAAATTTAAGCCCATCTTGGGTTACACAGCTTGGGTTACCTTGTCTCAGAAAAATAAAAGAAATCACAAAGAATATGCAGCTCCATATTCATTCAAATAGGGAAACATGATGTTGTGTGAAAAGTCTAAACAATCGCATATGAAACATTTTATATCATTTATAATTATTCTATTCCTGGAGAGGATTCTCGAATAATAAGCCCTCCATTGATCACCCTTTAATTCTACAACCCCCCAGATCAGAAAGAATAAAAGAGCAGATTTTGGTGAGTGGACAAATTGACCTAAGAAGAAAATGATCATTTAGGCTAGAGTCTTCAAGCAAAGAGAGGCAACCATCCCTTAGTGAGAACTTGGCTCGCTTCTGCTTCTGCAAGGTCAAAGGGTCAGGAAATCCAGAGGCTTGAAACTTGGGTCTCAGGACTGCTGTCCCTATCCTAGGCCATCGGGAGCTCATTTTCTCCAATCTTGTCCTTACAGACTTGTCTTGATTTAGATCGGTTCCTCCTCTTTCTTGATCTTGGTCTTTGGGTGAAGTAGGATGTCCTTTTATATGTTGTGAATAAGTGTCTCTCCCAGTGGTTGATGACTAAAGATATTTCAGCCAGTGGCCAGGCAGAACATAGCCAGGCAGGAAATCCAAACAAAGATACACAGAGAAAGGAGTTAGAGAAACGCCATGTAGCCATGGAAGGAGCCACCAGCAATCTGTGTCTGGCCAAGTGGCCAGACACAGATTAGTAGAAATTAGTTTTTTTAATTGTGAGAGCTAGTCAGTAATATGTCTAAGCCATTGGCCAAACAATTGCAATTAATATTAAGTCTCTAAGTGGTTTTCTATAAGCAGTTGCAGGGACTGGCAAGACAGAGAAAAGTCTCCACTAACATTTGGACCTTTTCTTCCTATCTTCCAAATATAGCCAGTAAGTTACCAGTGCACCCTTCCGGCTTTCACATTAAGTTTGCAATTCATGTGTGTATATGTATATGTATATGTATATGTATATGTATATGTATATGTATATGTATATGTATATGTATATGTGTATATATATATATATAAAATCAAATAATGGGTTTCATTATTACATTTTAATACATGTATTTCAGTTTGCAATATCTAATTACTATTTCTAGTCTAATCCCTGTCAGATTGGGTTAGATGCATCCCAATGGTTCAAATTAACTTAATCCCCTCTGTAATAAGCCTATCAACCAACACAGTCACATTTGCTATTAGGTTTAGGACTGCCAGACATAAATTTTGAAAAAAATAAAATTCAACCTGCCCCACAAGACCATTCTCAAGAACTCCAAGATGGCTATGTCTAATGTTAAAAAAGTTCCAAATGGTCTTAATACTTCCTACATACCATATCACAGACAGCACTGTTCTTGGTGAAAGGAAATGGGATAGAAATATCTCACTCCTCCAATACTGAGGGAACCTAAGAGGTAAGTGAGCAGCCACATGGTGGGACACCCACTCTCTAGGACCTCCCCAGCAGGACAAAATCCCAGGCCCCTAATCCCAATACTCTTGGCTTTCTAGTCATCCAGCAGGGAGTTTTCTGCAGCTAGGCTCTCCCCCAACCCATCCAGTTGCTATTCAAACTACTACCTATACCCCACCCCCAAACCTGCCTACTCTCCTGCAATCTCCATGGAACTCTGAAACACAGCTTGCTCCAATACTGAGAGGATTTAAAAGGCGAGTGAACAGCGACATGGCCAGATGCCACTCTCTAGAACCTCCAGAGAGGGACAAAATCCAGAAGGCTTTTCTAGCCAGCCAGCAGGGAGTTTCCTGCAGCTAGGTTCCCCCAAAAACCCAACCCATCCACTGGACCCTCCCCCAGGCTACTAACTACACCCCGCCTAAGAGCTGAGAGCTGGCTGTAATACTGAGGGGATCAAGAGCATGCTACAACACTGAGGGGATTAAGAGAGAACACCAAGAGAGCAAACCAGGAGAGACGACAAAGAGAGTAGATATATAGATACCTCAGAGTTTTTCTGAGACAGACATTGACAGTACAGAGCAGACCAAGAAAAACTTCCAAATACTCAGACAGCCACAGCAAGGATTGGACCAAGACCCAAAGACACTGCCAACCTCACTTGAAGGAAGAGATAGGTAGGCACCAATGCAAGAATTCCTCCAACATTCTAAAAAAGCAACATGGTAACACCAAAACCCAGTGATCACACATCAGGAAGACTTGATCATCCTAACCCAGAAGAAATAGAAGAAAACAACTTTAAATGTAACTTTATGAAAATAATGGAGACCTTTAAAGAGAAAGTGAAAAACCTCCTTAAAGAAATGAAAGAGAAGACAAACAAAAAATTGGAAGAAATTAATAAACTCCTCAAAGAAAACCCAGGGGAAAAAACAAACAAACAGGTGAAAAAAACAGTTTGAGACTTGAAGACTGAAATAGAGGTAATAAAGAAAACACAAACCGAGGGAATTCTGGCTATGGAAAATCTGAGTAAACTAACAGGAACTACAGAGGCAAGTATAGCCAACAGAATACAAAAGATAGAAGAAAGAATCTCAGGCGCTAAAGATACTATAGAGAAAATAGACTCATTGGTCAAAGAATACATTAAATCCAAAAAATTCTTAACACAAAACATTCAGGAAATCTGGGACACCATGAAAAAAGCCAAACATAAGAGTAATAGGGGTAGAAGAAGGAGAAGAACTCCAGCTCAAAGGCACAGAAAATATATTCAACAAAATTATAGAAGAAAACTTTCCCAGTCTAAAAAAAGGATATCCCTATGAAGTTACAAGAAGCTTACAGAACACCAAATAGACTGGATAAAAATAAAATCCTCTGGCCATATAATAATCAAAACACAAAACATACAGAATAAAGAAAGAAAGAATATTAAGAACTGCAAAGAAAAAAGGTCAAGTAACATATAAAGGTAAACCTGTCAGAATTACACCCGACTTCTCTATAAAAGCCAGAAAGTCCAGGATAGATGTGCTGCAGACACTAAGAGACCACCAGACTGCTATACCCAACAAAGCTTTCATTCACCATCAATGGAAAAAATAAGATATTCCATGACAAAAACAGATTTAAACAATACATATCCACAAACCCAGCCTTACAGAAAGTACTAGAAGAAAAACCCCAACCCAAGGAAACTTAACTACACCCACAAAAAAACAGACTTCTGATTAACTGCCCTCCAGCATAACACAAAGAAGGGAAACACACAAACACTACTACCGAAAAATAGCCGGAGTTAACAACCACTGGTCATTAATATCACTTAATATCACTGGACTCAATTCACCTATAAAAAGACACAGGCTAAGAGAATGGATACAAAAACAGGATCCATCCTTCTGCTGTTTACAAGAAACACACCTCAACCTCATAGACAGACACTACCTCAGAATAAAGGGTTGGGATAAGGTTTTCCAATCAAATGGACCTAAGAAACAAACAGTTGTAGCTATCCTAATATCTAACAAAAATTGATTTCAAACTAAAATCCATCAGAAGAAATGGAGAACACTTTATACTCATAACAGAAACACTTCATCAAGATGAAGTCTCAATCATGAACATCTATGCCCCAAATACAAGAACACCCACATATGTAAAATAAGCATTACTAAAACTTAAATCGCACATCAAACCCCACACATTAAAAGTAGGAGACTTCAACACTCCACTTTCGCCAATGGACAGGTCAACCAGACAGAAGCTTAACAGAAAAATAAGAGAACTAACAGATGCAATAAATCTTACATTGGACTTATCAGACATCTATAGTACATTTCACCCAAACACAAAAGAATATACCTTCTTCTCAGCAACTCATGGAACCTTCTCTAAAATTTATCACATACTCAGTAACAAAGCAAACCTCCACAGATTAAAAAAAAAATTGCAGCACCCCCCTGTGTCTGATCAAATCACCAGGGATCAAAGTTAGAATTTAACAACAATACTACTCTCAGAAAGCCTACAAACTCATGGAAATTGAACAGTCAACTACGGAACCACCCCTGGGTCAAGGAAAAAATAAAGAAAGAAATTAAAGTCTTCCTTGAATTCAATGAAAATGAAGGCACAACATACCCAAGCCTATGGGACACTATGAAAGCAATGCTAAGAGGAAAGTTCATAGCACTAAGTGCCCACATAAAGAAAATAGAGAAAGCTCACATTAGCAACTTAATAGCACACCTGAAAGCTCTAGGAAAAAAAAAAGAAGCAGACTCACCCAGGAGGAGTAGAAGACAGGAAATAATCAAATTGAGGGCTGAAATCAACAAAACAGAAAGACAGAAAACAATGCAAAGAATCAATGAAGAAAAGAGATGGTTCTTCGAGAAAATCAACAAGATTGACAAACTCTTACCCAAACTAATCAAAAGGCAGAGAGACAACATCCAAATTAACAAAATTATAAATGAAAAGGAGGACATAACAACAGACAGTGAGGAAATTCAGAGAATCATTAGGTCTTACTACAAAAATCTGTACTCCTCAAAATTAGAAAATGTAAAAGAAATGGACAATTTTTTAGATAGATACCATATACCAAAATTAAATCAAGACCAGGTGAGCAATTTAAGTAGACCTATAAGCTACAAGAAAATAGAAGCTGTCATCAAAAAACCTCCCAACCAAAAAAAGCCTAGGGCTGGATGGTTTTAGTGCAAAATCCTACCAAAACTTCCAAGAAGAGCTAATACCTATACTCCTCAAAGTGTTCCACTTAATAAAAACAGAAGGGTCATTGCCAAACTCTTTTTATGAGGCTACAGTTACCCTGATACCAAAACCACACAAAGACTCAACCAAGAAAGAGATGTACAGACCAATCTCACTCATAAACATGGATGCAAAAATTCTCAATAAAATACTGGCAAACCAAATCCAAGAACACATCAAAAAATCATCCATCATGATCAAGTAGGCTTTATCCCAGAGATGCAGGACTGGTTCAACATATGAAAATCTATCAGTGCAATCTATCATATAAATAAACTGGAAAAAATACAATCATTTCATTAGATGCTGAAAAAGCATTTGACAAAATCCAACACCCCTTCATGATAAAGGTCTTGGAGAGATTAGGGATACAAGGATCATATCTAAATATAATAAAAGCAATATAGAGCAAGCCAACAGCTAACATCAAATTAAATGGAGAGAAACTCAAAGCGATTTCACTAAAATCAGGAACAACACAAGACTGTCCACTCTCTCCATATCTCTTAAACATAGTTCTTGAAGTTTTAGTAATAGCAATAAGACAACAAAGGAGATCAAGGGAATTCAAATTGGAAAAAAAAAGAAGTCAAACTCTCGTTATTTGTAGATGATATGATAGTATATATGTGACCCAAAAAACTACCAGAGAACTCCTACAGCTGACAAATACCTTCAGTGATGTGCCAGGATACAAGATCAACTCTAAAAAAGTAATAGCCCTCCTATACACAGATGATAATGAAGCTGAGAGGAGAAAAGGGGAGGGTTGAAGAGAACTTGAGGGAATGGGATGGTCAAGATGAAGGAAACACAGAGATGAGAGCAAGGAGAGAGATCTCTTGATTGGGGGAGCTGTTATGGGGTTGGCAAGAAGCCTGGCTCTAGAGAAATTCCCAGGAATCCACACGGATGACCCCCAGCTAAGACCCTAGGCAATAGTGGAGAGGGTGCCCGAACTGGCATTGCCCTATAATCAGATTGATGATTATCTTAAACATCACCATAGAACCTTCGTCCAGCAAGTGATGGAAACAGAGACAGAGCCCCACATCGGAGCGCTGGACTGAGCTCCCAAGGTCCAGTTGAAGGGTAGAAGGAATGAGAATATGAGCAAAGAGGTCAAGACCATGAGGGGTTTATCCACTGAAGCAGTTTACCTGAGCTAATGGGAGCTCACCAACTCCCAGTTGGACTGGGAAGGAACAAGATAGGACCAAACTTGTCCCTCTGAATGTGGTTGACAGTTGTATGGCTGGGGCAGACTGAGGGGCACTGGGATTTATCTCTGCTACATGTACTGTCTTTTGGGGATCCTATTCTCTTTGGATGTATACCTTGCTCAGCCTATATGTAGTAGGAAGGGTCTTGGATTTTCCACAGGGCAAGGTGCCTTGCCCTGTCTTATGATTGAAGGGCGGTGGAATAGGAGGGTGTGTAGAGGGAATGGGAGGAGGAGAGGGAGTGGGAATTTGGATTGGTATTTTTTTCCAAAAATCTAATAATTTTTTAAGGGGATATTTCACTTATCCGGTGTTGCCGTATGCCCTTCGTGGTATTTGCATTAACTCTGGGGATGAGGCTAGAAGGAATAGGAAAGTAGTCAAGAGGGAAATCACATCCGTCATGGTTTTACAGGAATATATTAATTGTACTATTGAAAACAAACCAACTGTGAAGTCATTTTTTAGTTGTGGACTTGGAAGGCATTTGTATAAAATATGCTATCACTCCTGTTTATCAGCACGGTTCTTACATTGGAATGTTGTTTCCCAAGATGTAAATTCCATCCAGAGATACTTTTTGCCTGTGGTTGAAAGATAACTGCTCTAAGGGTAATGGGAAAGGATTTTGAAGAAAATTCTTCTGGGAGCACAGCTGCAGGCAATCTGATATTGGAACAAGCTTCTTCTGAACCAGGATTGTCCAGAATAACCAAGTCAACAGATACAGTGGACAAGGTCCTGCTCCAGTCGGTATGGAAATAACACTTGCCTTGCACAGGGTTTGTGCTGTTAATGCAATGATGAGAGACCCTTCTTCCCTTACAATGAAGCAGGAAATAGAGAATAAAGACCAGGACCTGCTTGGCTAATCCATGAGTCCATTGGAAACACAGAAGTGGGAGATAGAGAGAAGAGGGGCTGGTATCACACTGAGAAAGGCTTCTTTGCCTAGGAAGCTGCAAAATGAATGGAACCTACACCTACAACTACTGTCTCATTATAGACGCTCCCTCTGAGAAAACCTTCCCATGGCCTTTGGGAGAAATAGTCACTTTCTTAGCTCTTCATGGAGCACAAGAGAATACCTTTGTTAACACAATATACAAGTCATGGCACTATTCTCTATGGGACCTCAGCTTCTCATTATAGCACTGTACCCTGTAGGCCAAGTACGAGGTTAATCCTTGCTTCTCTGGAGGGAGCTGGATTTCAGGAGGCTTCATTATGGGTCAGAACCCCAGAGGTTCTGCCACTCTGTGAGTACCCACATGCCAAGTAAAGGGCCAGAGAGACTCAGCCCTGTGGGTGAGTGAGGTGAGGAGCGAGCTGATGAAAATCCAATTAAGACAAGAGTAAGAGAACTTTTCACCTCAGAAACTTTCCTGAGAAGGGCTCGCAAAGAAAGTGAGGTTGATTTCTCCGTCAAGGGACAGAGAAGTGAGGAAGACAGGAGAGGCTCAAAGCACTTATTAAAGGGCTATAGACATAGGAAAATTTGCTCTATTTTTGATATTACAGGACTATGAAGTTTCAGAAGAAGGTAAGGATGATTAAAGAACACATGAAAGGAGCAAATCTTGAAGGAGAGAAAGGACAATAATTAGGGAACAGTGGCTAGTTTGGGTCAAGATGACAAGATAAATAAGTACATTCCACTCTACCTCTTTCCCTGGTAGTGATTAAAAACCCTAGATGGAGTGCATGGTGCCTCCTCAAAGCTTGTGTGTGTGTGAGAGAGAGGAAGAGAGGAGAGAGGAGGGAGGAGAGAGAGAGAGAGAGAGAGAGAGAGAGAGAGAGAGAGAGAGAGAGAGAGGGAGAATGAGAAGGTCCCTCACAGTTAGCTTACTAACAGGCTAGACTGGTTGGGCAACAAGCCTGGTGGGGGGGTTCCTCCTGATTCCACCTCCCTCGTGCAGAGATTAGGCACATGACTCTTTATGTGGGTACCAGGATCTGAACTCAGATCCCCATGCTTGTACAGAAAGCTCCTTCACAATTGCCATGTATCCCAGAAGAGTAACATTCCACAGATCAGGGCAAGGGCATCTTTGAGACACGCTGTCTTTCCTGCCACACTGCGACTTCACAGTAAACACTCTGCAAAGTGAAAAGTCTTAGAACAACTGGACTTTTAGACATTGACTCACGCATCCTTCAATTCCTAGATGCCCAAAATGACTGTGTGTGTGTGTGTGTGTGTGTGTGTACACATGTATAAAGTCTGAATTTTAATCTAAAGGGATTAACTGGTATTTTTTTCTAAAGTTTGCTTCATACTGAGAAAACATTCTATGATTCTATGCAGTTTGTATGTAATATTTGGAATACATAACCAACAGCTACTAGGTTCCCATATTGGTACTATAAACTGTAAAGCAAAGACCATTGCTATAGGGAAATCCAAGCTGAAGTCTTTTTAAAAAAATATTTATTTACTTATTTATTTCTGAGACAGGATCTCAACTATTTAACCCCAGCTGGCTTGGAACTCATAGAGATCAAACTGCCTCTGCCTCCAGAGTGCTGGAGTAAAGATATACACCATCATACCTGTCTTTAAATTATTTTTTAATTTTGATTTGTGTGCATGTATGGGTGTCTGTGGAGGCTAAAAAGGGGCCCTGGAACCCCAGGAGTTGGAGTTACAGGCATTTGTGAGCCCCCTGATGTGGCTGCTGGGAACTAAACTCCAGTTCTCCTAAAGCACAGTGAGTGTTCTTTTTTTATTATTATTATTATTCTCTCATACGATCCATTCTGACCAGTTTCCCCTCCCTCCATTTGTCCCAGTCATACCCCGCATCTTCCCCAGATCTGCTGCTCCTCTGATTCCCTTCAGAAAAGAGCAGGTCTCTCAGGGATACCACCGGGAAAGGTGATACGAGATACAGTAAGACTAGGCCCAAATGCCTCTTAGCAAAGCTGGGCAAGGCAACCTAGGAGGAGGAAAAGAGTCCCAAGAGCAGGCAAAAGAGACAGAGACAGCCACTCTCCCACTGTTAGGAGTCCCACAGAAACACAAAGCTAACAAACATAGCACATACACAGAGAACCTGGCACAGACCCCTGCAAGCCCTGTGATGGCTTCTTCAGTCTCTGTGAGCCCCTATGAGCCCCGTTCAGTTGATTCTGTGGACTGAGTTATTGTGATGTGCTCAAGCCCTCTGGCTCCTTCAGCTCTTTCTTCCCCTCTTCTGTGGGGCTCCTTGAGCTCCATGGGCACAGCAAATGTTCTAAGTGCTGAGCTATCTCATCAGCTCTCACCAGTGTTTCTAATGTCCCTTCCCCTCTAAATTACAACTGCAGAGACCAACCTGTATTCTTGGTATAACTTAGAACTCAGTTCACTGTCAGAAGACTGGAAAATGAAAAAAAAAAATCATATGTTTTACTTTACAAATAAAACCACCTAAAACTAGATCTGGGAGAGCAAGCATGGACGATCACATTCTCAGCTCTGTTCAGCTTCCGATTGTTGTGTTTCCAGCTGTGGCCTACTGGCCGGAACAGCTGGTGGCTGGTTCTGTGTTTTCTTCTTTCTATTTCAATAACAAGAAGAGAAACCTTTTGTTTTTCCTTGATGGGGTTGGAATTTGGCTTTTACTCTCTCACAGCAGAATTATAGCAACTTCTTAGTTCTGCTCTATGGAACAGGTGCTGAGCAACTGACATTTGGCTTTCTTGTGATTTTTTTTTTTTAAAAAAATCTGGCTTTGGTGTCAGGGTATTGAGACTCTTCAAAACCAGAAGGGTTTGCTCCTGCTCTGTTTTTTGGAAAAATTTAAGAGGGTTGGTTGTAGCTTTTAAAATATTATGTAGAATCCACTGGGGAAGCCACTGGCTTTAGGATTTTTCTTCTTTGGGGTATTTTGATGTCTGATACTAGTTACGGGTCAGTACATAGTTCCTATTTTTGAGTCATATTTGGTAGTATGGGTTTCCAAACTGAAAAGGAGGAAGTGAAGTTATGTCTCTTGGTAGATGACTTGAGTCTGTAGATAGAAAATTCCTAATAACTGGAAAGTTCATCTAATATATCACCTAAAAGGACAAAATAATTAGGAATGAACTTTTCCAAATATGGGTTTTTAATTTAAAATTTAATTCTTTGAAAACTTTGTACATGAACATTGTATCTACATAAATTCTACCTCTCCCTTCTCTCAAAACTCCTCTCTTGTCCTCCACTCCCAGATTCATGGTTGGTCTCTTCCTGAATTATTATTGCTGCATGTATATATATATATATATATATATATATATATATATATATGCACATATATTATATACACTTATTATATCTATACACATGTGTACACATAGCCCACTTAGTTCATTTAGTGTTGCTCTTATGTACATATATCCATGGCTGATCACTCGAGATTGGACAACCTATGTGGGAGCTTGTCCCTAGAGAAGATGAATTATCTATCTTTAAGCAGTAATTGACACGTGTGACTCTCCAGCTAGGAGTGGGACCATGTGGAATTTCCCTGTCCACATTGCCATGCCAGCTGGTGTGCTCATTATACCAGCCTTGTTCAGACAACCACACTGGTGAGAATCCATATGTGCATTCTCCTGTCATGCCTTGGGGACGCATTCTGGCAGCAGATGTCTGGGCTTCTAGCTCTTAAAGACTTTCTGCACCCATCTATATTTTACTCTGAGCCTTAGGTGTAGGCTATGTCAGTTGCAGCTGAACACCAGCAGTTAATTGGGAATAAATTTGAGCCTTAATTTCAAAGTTGTAAGACTTCAGAGTGAAAAACTGCAAACCTCGAAGTGAAGGAAGACCTGTAAGAGATATTCTGTGCTCATGAACTCTGTGTGGACATGAATGTGTGCATGTTTACACGCCCCCTTGATAACTCTGTCTTATAATAATAAATAGACTAATAATAGATAATCTATTATTAATAACAATAGTCTAATAATAAATAGATTAATAATAGATTAATAGACAATCTAATAATAAATTAATTAATAATTAATAATAATATAATTTTGAGTAAAAAAGTCTCTTACTACACCTAGAAAGTACACTGACTGGACTGGCAGGCCAGCAAGGTCTAGTGGCCCTCTTGCCTCCATATCCTCAGTGCTAGGGTTAATGGTGTGCTATGCCTCACTGGACTTTTTCACGAGATTCTGAACACAGGCCTTCATGTTTGCATACAAACACTTCACTGACTGAGTTATCCCCTTGTCCCCAATAGAATAAATAAGGTAAAGTATTTCCCTAAGTGATCATCAGATTGCAATTCAAGAAAAAATCCTAATGTGTTTCTTTTTCATATCAAATTCTAAGGGACACCAAATAACCAAAAATATCTTGCAAAAGAAGAAAGTTGGAAAACCTACATTTTTTTGTTCTAAGACTGTTGCAATTAAAAACACTGTAGTAACGGCCCAAAGGGGGATGCACAAGGCAGTGGGCTAGAAGTCATAGTCAGAGATAAATCCAGACATCGGTTGTCAGTGGACCACATGCCAACAGTGTTCATCAGGGCAAAGACCGGCCTATTTACAAAGGAATATCTTCAGGCAAAAGAATAAATGTGGACCTTACCCTACAAGCAAATTATATGTGAAAGTCAAAAGTATAAAATTTAGAAGAAACAGAGAGTAAATGTTCATGACCAAAACACAGTGGTTTCCTAGGTGTGACACCAAAAAGCTAAATGACAATACAGATAAAATAGAAACAAATTTGATCAAAATTAAAAATATTTGAGCATCAAAGAATGCTATGAAGAAAGTAAGAAGGCAGCTCACAAAATATAACAAAATATGTTCTAGTGATAAATTGAATTAATAACTCATTAACCTGTTCTATGAATAGTTCTGAAGATATCTGAAGTTTGGCTGGAGTAGTCTGTGAGGCTGAACTACCTAGACCATCCATTTTCTCTGGTATCTTGTCTCCTTGCTCTGAAAACACACAGACTTTCAAAGGCAACATACCTATATACATTAATACAAGTATGGACTGTGCATTGTACACAAGTCAGCCAAAGATGATTTTTTTATTTTATGTTTGAGTAAAAATATATGTTTGGTAAAAAAAATGCATCATCTGTCTTATGGTTATTTTAGATTTATTTCTTTATGTCTGTGACCAAGATTTTCATGGGGTCTTCCTCAGACCAAATCTGATCTCTATAAACTTGAATGAATCCATAGCATTTCATTTCAGGTAGAAACAAAAGCATAACCTCTTCCCCAGAATAAAGTATTTTTCACTTTCATTTTGAAGTTAAGACATGTTAAAAATATATAAGTTCCAATGTGGGTCTCCGTCTGTATCGCCGATGTATCCGTGTGTATCCTCCATCGTCCGATGAAGGTTCCCTCTGGTCTTGCCTTCTTTGCTCAAGTTCCCTTTCCTTCTGCTTCTCGTTTGGACCTAGGGAGTTAAGTCCAGTGTTCTAATGTGGGTCTCTGTCTCTATCTCCATCCATCGCCAGATGAAGGTTCTATGGTGATAAGCAAAATATTCATCAGTATGGTTATGGGCCAAGGCCGGTTCAGGCACCCTCTCCTCTGTCCAGAGAACAATCTGGGGATCTCTCCTTGGACCTGGGATCCCATTTATAATCAAGTCTCTTGTAAACCCTAAAATGACTCCCTTAGTTGAGATATATTCTTCCCTGATCCCATATCCACCCTTCCTCCCCGCCCATCCCAGTCCCCCAAGCTTTCCCCATTCCTCTCCTACTCCCTTCTCTCTAACTCTCTCCCCTTCCAACAACCCTCCCATGCCCCCATGCACCCGAGGTTACCTGGCACTCTTGTCTATTTCCAATCTCCAGGAGGATAAGTACATGATTTTCTTCAGGTTCGCCTTCTTATTTAGTTTCTCTAGGATCACGAATAATAGGCTCAAAGACCTTTAATTATGGTTAGAATCCACTTATGAGTGAATACATACCATATTCCTCTTTTTGGGTCTGGCTTACCTTACTCAGTAAAGCGTTTTCTATTTCCATCCATTTGCATGCAAAATTCAAGATGTCATTGTTTTTTACCGCTGAGTAAAACTCTAATGTGTATATGTTCCACACCTTCTTTAACCATTCTTCTATTGAGGGACACCTATGTTGTTTCCAGGTTCAGGCTATTACAAATAGTGCTGCAATGAACATAGTTGAACAAATGCTTTTGTGGTATGATAGGGCATCTCTTGGGTATATTCCCAAGAGTGGAATTGCTGGGTCTTGCGGGAGGTTGACTCCCAGTTTCCTGAGAAACCGCCACACTGATTTCCACAGTGGCTGCACAAGTTTGCATTCCCACCAACAATGGATGAGAGTTCCCCTCTCTCCACATCCTCTCCAGCATAGGCTATCATTGGTGTTTTTGACTTTAGCTAATCTGACCGGTGTAAAAGGTCCAAATGAGGAGCAGAAGGAGGAAGAACATAAAAAAGGAAATCAGGACCGCGAGGGGTCCTATCACCCACTGATACAAGGGGACTGATCTAATGAGAGTTCACCAAGGCCAGTTGGACTGGGACTGAACGAGCATGTGATATAACCAGATTCTCTGAATATGGCCGGATTCTCTGAATGTGGCTGGCCCGGAGCCTTTCTGAAAAGCCATTGACAATGACTCTGGGACTTGTTTCCTCTGCATATACTGGATTTTTGGGATCCAGTCCGTTTGGATACTCACCTTCCTGGACCTGGAGGGAGGGGGGAGGAACTTGAACTTCCCACAGGGCAGGAAACCCTGACTGCTCTTAGGGATGGAGAAGGAGGAGGAGAAGGAGTGGGGGAAGTGGGAGGGTGTTGGGAGGAGGGGCAGAAATGGAAACTTTTATAATTTAATAAACTTTGAAAAAAAATAAAATATATAAGTTGGTATAATTTAGTAGTTTTTATAACCCAATGTCTCTCAGCAACTATTGCTTACTCATCAGCAATCAAAAAATTTAAAGTCAATACAACACCATACAGGATCTAGACTCTATGCATTTCCCGTTAGTCTTGCTTTTTATTATTTATAAATGTTTTACTCTTTTCTATAACTATCTATACCTGTTTTCATCTCTTTCCTAAGCCTATGCACATTTTAAAACATACTGTAACCTGTTTAGACATTTTCTCCTATCTGAATCTGCTTTACTGCATATCTGTAACCTTTTCTGTCTACATGAGCAAAACTTAAACTTCTCTGCAGTTCAACTCGTGGCACTGGTGGTTCAAGCTTGCAGGCAGCTGCTGGGAGGTGTGGCTCTGTACTACGGCACATGTGAGATTTTGCAGGATTAGGAAGATGCATTTGGTTCTATTTTTGTGTGTTTAGAACCTTTTTTTTTTACTTTCTCAGGTCTTATAGCAAAATAATGACTGGATGTTGGGCGCCATATGTAGCTAGTCTTTCTCGGTCCCACCTACCAACTCCCAGTCATGACGCAGAGACTTATGATTAATTATGAAAGCTTGGGAAATAGCTTTAGCTTGTTTATAACTAGCTCCTGTATTAACGAATCAATCCCACACCAGTTATGTTTTAAGGGGTTATTTATTTGGCGGGGGGTAAAACTTACATACACCATAAACCGTCAGGAAGGGAGCCTAGTCGCTGGAGCAGGAGCCGGGAGCAGCAGCCGAGACCGAGCACCGGAACCAAGAGCCGGAACCAAGAGAGCCTATTCCGGATATGCTTCTCTTTTTAAAAGAGAAATATACCACGCCCCAGTGGGCTGGTATTTCAGCAGCTATTGGCTGACGGAGCGGAAGTCGCTCCCCGCTGCACTGTGGGCTCGTATTTCAGCGACTATTGGTTGAGGCAGCGGAAGTTACTCCCACAACACCTCCCCCTTTTGTTTAAGTAAGAGAGTTCTAAGCCTACTACGAAATTATATACAGTAAGTAGAAACCTACACAATTATATACAATAAATACAAATATCCTATTCTAACTAGCTTAAGTCTTGTATAAGAAATAACTTGGCCACGTCATGAAAAGAAAGTAACTACGTTTATATAATCTTCAATCCCATCAAAGATCTGAGAAGGGAAATAATGTTACCTGAGTAATTAGGAAGTGCAATCAAACTTCCAGAACATGTAACAAATCACATAGACAATTGGCTACCTGGGCAAACATCCAAAATCACGTTTGCAGCGTTGAAGCAACCAACTTTGGCTAAGGCCTAACGTAACTGACATACCATTTTCAAAGGCAAGGAACTTTTCAAAACTATCTTATCCTGTCTTGGCAGGATATGACAGTCCTGTTTTATCCATTTACGGATACTCTGTAACTCTGTCAGTAGTTGAGGTATGGGCATCTCTTTACCCAAAGGCCAGTTCTGCCAAGAAGAAAGGCTCCAGGTGGAGTGTCTTTGGTGCTCAACATTCTCTCGGGAATAGATCAGTGTTGCCAGGAGCGATTGTGTCTCCCTACCACAGAACTCTGAGTTAGATTAAAGGCCATTTTCTACAGCTCTTTGAAGAGGTTGAAGATTATCTATCTATACTGAATATAATGTCTATGTATCTAAAGAACCTGATTAGTCTAATTATAAATGACAAACTTAGATGACTATTGATCTATATTATTCTCAATATCTATCTAACTTAAAGACTGAAATAGTAAACAACTCTGCAATAAATGGGGACAATATGACCTCCAAATATAAACAATGTGCAAGTATACATTGCAATATGGTAAATATATATATCAATACATAAACAATATATAAGTATCTTAATCAGAGGTAGAAGTGTACAATGCAATATGGTAAAATATACATATAACAATACAATATATATATGTCAATACATAAAAATGTTTTAAACAGAGGTAGAAGCATGTATGCATAAAATAGTCAACATAATTTAACTTTGTATCAATATATAAGAATCAATACCAATATATTTGTCAAAAACAATAACTCACAAGTACAAAGCTATTATCCCATAATCCAATTATCCCTCTTTTTTTTTTTTTTTGATTCCTGCACTTATAAAATTCCTCCCCCAACCCTCAACCCTATACTAATTATAACCAACCCCTAAATGATGTCCCTAAACCCAAGGACAAACTTTACTGGGAGAGGGGACGTCGTTCTCTAGAATTACTTCCAGCTGTCATGGGGGCGACGTTCTTTCTGGGGGATCCTGTGAAAGTAAAATGATGGTTAAATTTCAAGATCAATGTCTTTTAAAATTGCAAATAGTCTCTGAGTATTTTGTGGAGGTCTGGCCAGAATGTTGTATAAGATGTGCATCATTTCAGCTAACCACGTTGGCATCGTCTTGTGCAGCTGGTACTCAAAACAGGTCTTGTAGTAGCGCTATCAGTATCATGATGTCATATCAACCAGGTGGAGTTGTTATGGGGCCCCATCTTCTTCCTGGAAACTTCAAATGTCACTGCAGGAAAAACTTATTGTTCATTGTGGAAAACTTAAACATTAATCATATATATTAATCATATATTAATATCATATATTATATGATTATAATAATATATAATCGTATATTAATCATATAGACATATACAGACATACATATATTCAATGAAAGACATGATAGATATATTCACTGAAAGGTATGATAGATATGAAGAAAAGTAAAAATGTTTTCTAAACTCATATTTCTTTCTGTCCCATATCATGGCTCTTGACATGAGACAGAAACTCCAGAAATTCTGGGTTTTTCTTTTAACAACAGGCTTGGAATTAGAGAGGGACTGAGCCAGAGTCCAACTCTAAAACCAGCTCTATAAATTTAGAAATATGATTTAGTATATTTTACTTACAGAACCTATTCAGTTTTCTTGATAGTCCTTATTGTGCCATTATTTTCCATCTGTCAGTATTCAGATATCCAGGGTCCCTTGTACTTTTCAAAAATCAGTGTTTTCCTGTGGAGATAAGAACAGAACCCTGCCCCCATTCTATATGTTTTTCTTACCAACTGTATGAATATCATCATTGTGGATGAGCTGTCATTTCTCCTTTCCAAGAGGTTTCTCCTCTTCAAATCGAACCTTTATTAATTTTGATGGTATCCACAATTTTTCTTCTCCTGTGGAAATAAGAGCAAAACCCCTTCCCCAACGTAGCACATCTCCTGGCCTCCATTGAGAGGTCAGCACGTCTTTGAAATAAACAGGTTGGTTTAGTTCAGAAGTTTTTTCCATTATCCAATGCCTCTCTGCTGCTGTTGTTCCTTTCTCATTAGCATTAAGAAAATTCAAGGTTAATAAAGCATTATGCAATCTATTTCTGGGGGTATCTTTCGTCCCTTTCTGTTTGTTTAGCATATCCTTTATAGTACGATTTGATCTTTCTATAACTGCTTGACCTGTAGGATTGTATGGTATACCTGTAACATGCTTAATATTATAATAAGCAAAAAATCGTTTCATTTTCCTAGATACATAAGCTGGACCATTATCTGTTTTTATTTGTGCAGGTATACCCATAATGGCCATAACTTCTAATAAATGTGTGATTACTGAGTCAGCTTTTTCTGAGCTTAAAGCAGTTGCCCACTGAAAGCCTGAATAAGTGTCAATGGTGTGATGTACATATTTTAATTTGCCAAATTCTAGAAAGTGAAACACATCCATCTGCCAAATTTCATTCCTTTTAATACCCTTTGGATTAGTCCCTGCAGGCAATGGTGTTTGGTTATAAAAAGAGCAAGTAGGGCATTTCTTTACAATCTCCTTAGCTTGTTGCCATGTAATAGAAAATTCTTTTTTCAAGCCTTTGCTATTGACATGATGTTTTTTATGAAATTCAGATGCCTCCAGCACACTACCAATCAATAATTGATCAATATCTGCATTACCTTGTGCTAGAGGACCTGGCAGACCTGTATGGGATCGGATATGCGTTATATACATAGGGCAGAGCCTGTTTCTGATCATGTCTTGTACCTGGATAAACAATGAGGTCAGTTCTGTATCATCAGGTATAAATTCAGCAGTTTCAATATGCAAAATAACTCTTTCTGCATATTGTGAGTCAGTAATTATATTAAGAGGTTCTTTAAAATCCCTAAGCACCATAAGGATGGCATATAATTCTGCTTTCTGGACAGAATCATAAGGACTTTGTTCCACTTTACTCAATTCTTCTGATTTGTAACCTGCTTTCCCTGATTTATTAGCATCGGTATAAAATGTATGGGCTCCGGTTATTGGAGCATCACGGACAATTCGAGGGAGGATCCAAGAAGTTCTCTTTATAAAGTTAAGTCTCTTGCTTTTTGGGTAATTGTTATTGATTTCTCCCAAAAAAATTAGCACAAGCTCTTTGCCATGGTTCATTGTCTTCCCACAACTTTTTTATCTCATCAGCAGTGAAAGGCACTATAATTTCTGATGGGTCTATACCTGCTAATTGACGAAGTCTCAATTTTCCTTTTATAATCAATTCAGAGACTTTTTCCACATAAGTTTTTAATTTTTTACTTGGTTTGTGTGGTAAAAAAATCCATTCTAAAATAGTATCTTCCCTCTGCATTAAAATTCCTGTAGGAGAAATTCTGGAAGGCAATATAACTAGAACGCAACTAAAATTTGGATCCACCCTATCTACATGTGCCTCCTGTAATTTTTCCTCAACCATCATCAGTTCCTTTTCTGCTTCAGCTGTTAACTCTCTGGGACTATTCAAATCTTTGTCACCATCTAAGGTTTTGTTTAAATGAATTATTAGATCAGGTGTTATCCCAACAGCTGGTCGTAGACTGGAAATGTCTCCTAATAATCTTTGAAAGTCGTTAAGCGTTCGTAACCGGTCTCTCCTGATTTGTGCCTTTTGAGTCTTAATTCTTTGTAAGCCTATTTTATAACCTAAATAATTAACAGAATCTCCTCTCTGAATTTTTTCAGGAGCAATTTGCAATCCCCATTTAGGTAATACTAGTTTTACTTCTTCAAACAGCCTTTCTAAGGTATCTTTGTTTTGATCAGATATCAGGATATCATCCATATAGTGGTATATTATGGACTTAGGAAATTGTTTGCGTATAATTTTCAATGGTTGGCTTACAAAATATTGGCACAGGGTGGGAGAGTTCAACATTCCCTGTGGGAGGACGGTCCACTGGTACCTCCTTGCAGGCTGAGAGTTATTATAGGTAGGCACTGTGAAGGCAAACTTTTCTCTATCTTTTTCTTGTAACGGTATAGTGAAGAAACAATCTTTCAGATCAATAACTATAAGAGGCCATCCCTTTGGTAACAGGGAGGGCAGAGGAATTCCAGATTGCAGAGGGCCCATAGGTTGAATAACCTTGTTGATAGCTCTAAGATCTGTCACCATTCTCCATTTACCAGATTTTTTCTTAACAACAAACACAGGAGAGTTCCAAGGGCTGGTAGATTCTTCTATATGTCCAGCATCTAATTGCTCTTGTACCAGCTGTTCTAAAGCCTGTAACTTTTCCTCAGCTAAAGGCCACTGTTTAGTCCATATTGGTTTCTCAGTCAACCATTGTAGAGGCATGGCTGTTGGTACCTCTGAAGAGCCATCAATTGTGTTGTGTTCTTGTATAGCTCTAATGGCTGGTTTCTGCCATCTGTAATATCTTGTAATATTGTCCTCAGAAATATGGGCTCTGGAAGCAGCAGGAATGTTAATTTGGGTATTCCATTGCTGCAATAGGTCACGGCCCCATAAATTCACTGCAATATTTGCTACATATGGCCTTAGTTTTCCTATTTGTCCGTCTGGACCTATACAATTGACCCATCTTGTGCTTTGTCTTACTCGAGATAGGGTTCCAATTCCTAAGAACTGAATATCTACCTCCTGAAGAGGCCAATGCGGATGCCAAGACTCTGGTGTAATGATACTTACATCCGCACCTGTGTCCAGTAAGCCAGTAATAAGTTTGCCATTTACACACACTCTTAGCTGTGGCCTTTGTTCATTTATAGAAGTCTGCCAGAATTTTCGTTTACTTTGTCCTCTTAGATTTCTTGATTCATTCACCACATTTAACTCATCCTTCAGGCCGTTATTGCTTTAACAGCAGGCATGGGGCATTCTAATTTCCCTGAAGAGGCATGTTCTCTGCAGTGATCGGAAATGACTGGACCACATTTGCCATGGGGGCCTTCGAGAGGCCCCCTATTGAGTTTCCCGATGGCAACGGGTTGCCCTGTTTATCTCTTGTTGACCTACACTCATTCGTCCAATGCCTGCCCTTTCCACATCTCCTACATAAACCTGAAGGCTGAGTCCTCCTATTCCTGTTATTCCTAGAAGAGGCATTATTCCTGGACTTCCATTGTCTGCAGTCCCTTTTCATGTGTCCCATTTTGCCACAATGAAAGCATTTTGTAATCTGATGTCTCCTTTTACCTTTGGAAATTGCTTCTTGTACCCATGTTTCATTGCCATAATCAAATGTATCAACATTCATTGTATGTAAAACCCATTCGTCCAAAGGCGCTGATCTGAGCTTTAAAGGCCCCAGGATCCTTTTGCATTCTACATTGGCATTCTCATAAGCCAAAGACTCAATTACTATATTTCTTGCTTCTGGATCAGGTATCCCTATTTGTACAGCCTTAGTTAGTCGTTGCAAAAAGTCACTAAAGGGTTCTCTCTGACCCTGTTTGACCCTGACATACGATTCTACTCTCTGACCTGAGTCTTGAACCCTGTCCCAGGCCCTTAGAGCTGCTGTAGCACATATGGATAAAATGTTTTCATCATAAAGAGCTTGTTCCTGAGGATCAGAGTAAGGTCCTTCCCCTAGAATTTGATCTAGAGAAACCTCAATTCCTTTCGCTGATTCTTGTTGTTGTAAAAGTCTGGCCTCTTGTTTGAATAGGCATTTGAAATGCCATAAAGGTCCGTTCTCAAGGACAGCTGATGTGAGCTGGTTCCAATCTTTAGGGGTGGCCCTGTTGCTCAGAGCCCAGGATTTTAACATCTCCCTAACAAAGGATGAATGTAGTCCATAATTCACAATTGCTTGTTTAAATTCTTTCAGATCATTCATACGTATAGGCTCCCATGTATGTTCTTTAACAACCTTAGGGTTTTTGGAGCCAGTTATCTTTTCTGATGTTATTACTGGAAAGGCATGTATAACTCTATGTAGACTGAGAGTTTTTTGAGGTGAAGGTTGCCTTTCTACCTTTTGCTGCTGTTCATCAGAGTCTATGATTTCCTCAATCTTATTAAATCTGCTCACCATTGCCTTCTGTAAGTCCTGAATCTCCTGTCCAGTATTATGCTCCAAAGCCTTCATTAACGATTCTAAGGCATGGAGCTTGTCCGTCAGAGACACGATATCCTCCTTGGACATAATCCTCATGGCATGTACTGTGCCTTCTTGTATGGAAATCCTGTCAATTAATCTATCATACCCTTTTGATAAAGTCCGATTTTCACATTCAATGGTTATAATCCTCTCAGCTAATGTTTCAGCACTTACAGTCATGGACTGGAGGTTATGCGTCATTTTGGTTGTCCCCTCCTCCAGGGCAGTGACGCTCCCTTCTAAAGAAGCAATATCAGACTGTACCTTCTTGATATTTTGGCCAGTTGACCGAGTCATATCAAACAAAGATCTATTCTCCTCCTTGAGAACTCCAAACTCTTTTTTGAGGAGGTTGGTATCAGTCTGAATTGTTCTTAAGGTTTTAATCTCTGCCCTCAGCATTGTAGATTCAGTCTGTAAGGACTGTATCTTTCTTATAAAATAGCCAAACACCAGAAAAGCAACAGATCCCAGGAATAACAAAGTAAGAGGAATATCTGAGACATCCTTCAGAATATCCTCCATAGCGCAACTGAAAAAAACATTGAACTTTTGGATAGTAATATTTTCCGACATTTTCAATCAAAGGAAATTGTACTTGTATGTATGTATGTATGTATTTATTTTCAACCGAAAAGAAAAATCTTACCTGTAATGACCATTGCCTGCCAGTAGGAGGTGGGGCGCACCTGAATCCACGTGGCAGTGGTGTTGATTGAGGAAGTAAACTCTAGAATATATACACTCAAATCCAGAGGTTAAATCCACAGATCACAAAAGGTCAGAGAGCTTCTAGTGGCCAATAAACAAGGCAATAAACAAGGCCCTGCTGCTTTGTTCAACCGGATGCAGAGGGTCGTGACACAGCCACTGCGCTGTTGCTAAAGAGGCCTAGTGCTTTGGGCCCCGTGTCCCTGTGCTGGGATTAAGGGTCAAGCTGCTTTCAGCACTCCTAATCAGTTATGGGTTTCAAACAGCTTGCTGGAACTTCAAAGGGAGCTTGCGCTGTGAGCTCTTTGACTCACGTTGCAAGGAGAAATTTAAAAATCCGTGCCGAACAGGGCAAAGTAAGCCGGCAGAGACTGTCCGGACCTGTGTATCCTGGGAGGCCGAGCTGGGGGTGGGGGGGTGGGGCGGTTCTTAAACCAAACGCTGGGCGCCAATTATTAACGAATCAATCCCACACCAGTTATGTTTTAAGGGGTTATTTATTTGGCGGGGGTAAAACTTACATACACCATAAACCGTCAGGAAGGGAGCCTAGTCGCTGGAGCAGGAGCCGGGAGCAGCAGCCGAGACCGAGCACCGGAACCAAGAGCCGGAACCAAGAGAGCCTATTCCGGATATGCTTCTCTTTTTAAAAGAGAAATATACCACGCCCCAGTGGGCTGGTATTTCAGCAGCTATTGGCTGACGGAGCGGAAGTCGCTCCCCGCTGCACTGTGGGCTCGTATTTCAGCGACTATTGGTTGAGGCAGCGGAAGTTACTCCCACAACACTCCAGTAACTTTTGGAGGTTTTTTTTTGGTTTAAGCTCTTGTAACTTAAATTAACCCATTTCTATTAATTTATGTGCTGCCACATGGCTCATGACTTATTACTTCACATCCTACATACCATGCTTCTTCCATCTACCTGGCAATCCCACCTTCTTCTTAGCATCCTCTCTGCCCCAAAAGTCCTGCCTAGTTTTGGCTATTTAGTTTTTTTACTAAGCCAATCACATTGACATATCTTTACACAATGTAAAGGAATATTTCACAACAGTCCATTACTTAAATTATTGTGCACATGCAAAGTTTATACCTATACTTTGACCTTTCTCAATAATTCCAAACTATCCAACTAACTTCATGAGATACCAGTACTGAAATTGCCTGAAAAAAATCAACATGCCTAAAATACAAATAAATCAAGATTCTTCTTCATCCCAAGTTGGTCCTCTGAGGATTGATTCTCTGTACCAGTAAATGCAGCTACTGTACCAGTAGCTTTCCGTTCTACAAACCAGAAAACTAGAAGTCCTCTTTGATACCTTCACCTACTACCTATGTCTTCTAGACATTAACTCTTACAGTATTGATGCTAGTTTTCAAATAATTTTCAAAATTTATATCTACTATATTTTCTTAACCACAGCTACCATGATGTTTCAAACTTCCAGCAACACTAAATAGCTCACTATAAATTTCTCCTACACACTTTCCTTGTAGTGTCTCAGTTTTAAGAACTGCTACAAAAAAATGCTAACTAGGCCTGGCGGTGGTGACAGACATCTTTAAACCCAGCACTTACAAGGCAGTGGGAGCTGGATCTCTGTGAGTTCAAGGCCTGCCTGGTCAACAGAGCTAGTTCCAGGACAACCAGGGCTACACCAAGAAACTCTGTTAAAACCTGCTCAACCAAAGTCAATGGTTGTTGGATGTTCATATTGTCTTAGATCTGTGGTATGGCTTTGGCCTACCTCAATAGACTCAGCACCAGCCATTCTTCCCTTTCTCCCATACCTCTGTTACCTTACCCTTCCTTTGGTTCCACATACAAAAAGATTTCCTTGTCTCTCTGATAGACAGGGGGACACTTCTGCTCCTTACACATCATCTACTTGTCCTTCACATATGGTCCCAAAACTTAATCCCTATTTAATTGGTACCTTCCAGAGAAAGAGAGAAAGAGGCCACAAGCCAGTCCACGGATTTCTGTTTATGTTGAGGTCGCTGATCTATAGTAGTAGTATAATGTTAAGCTCTTTGGATTCTTTCAGGGGCCCGTCTACCACCCAGCTCCCAGATGAATCACATACGGAGTCTTAGTCTTATTTATAACCATCTGGCCTTAGCTTGGCGTGTTTCTTGCCAGCTTTTCTTAACTTCCATTATCCCATCTCCTTTTTGTCTCTGGGCCTTTCCTATTCTCTTACTTCTGTGAATCTTACTCTTACTCTGTGGGTTGCAGTGCAGCTGGACAGATGGCCCCTGATGTCCTCTTTCTCAGGCTATTTCTCTTCCCCTTCTCCCAGCTTTCTCCTTCTTTTTTTTATTTTTCCATTCAAATATTTACACTTCCTTCCCTCCTCCCAATCCCCTCCCACTCCCCCACATCCCCTCCTCCCTCTCCCACCCTGCTTGAGAGAGGGCAAGGAACCCTCCCTGTGGAAAGTCCAAGACCCCTACCTCCAGGCCTAGGGAGCTGTGCATCCATATAGACTAGGGTACCAAACAGCCAGAACATGCCTTAAAAACAAGTCCTAGTGACTTTATCAATGGCTTCTCAGTCAGCCCCCATTGTCAGCCACAATCAGAGAGTCCAGTTTGATCACATGCTCATTCAGATCCGGTCCAGGTGGATTTGGTGAGCCCCCATTAGAACAGGCACACTGCTTCAGTTGGTGGACCAACCCCTCATGGCCCTGACTTTCTTGGTCATCTTCTCCCTCCTTCTGCCTTTCAACTGGACCTTGGGAGCTCAGTCCGTTGCTTTGATGAGGGTCTCTGTCTCTATCTCCATCTGTCACCAGACGAAGATTCTATGGTGATATTCGAGATAATCATCAGTGTGATAATGGGGCAAGAACAGTTCAGGCACCCTCTGTTCTACAGCCCAAGGACCTATCTGGGGACATCCCCATGGACACCTGGGATCCCCTTTAGAGCCAAGTCTCTTACCAACCCTAAAATGGATCCCTTAATGTAGGTATCTTCTTCTCTGCTCCTATATCCGCCCTTCCTCCATCTCCACTCTCCCACTCTCCCAAGCTCTTACCAGTCTTTCCCCTCTCCCTTCCCTCTCCCCCCTCCCTTTCCTCCAGCCTCACCCCCATCCCTGCCCCCACCCCCATGCTCACAAATTTTCCCCAGCAATCTTGTTTGCTTACAATTTCCAGGAGGATCTATATATGTTTTTCCTTGGGATCACCTTGTTATTTGGCTTCTCTGGGCTTGTGAAATATAGGCTTAATGACCTTGGTTTATGGCTAGAGTACACAAATGAGTGAGTACATACCATATTCATCTTTTTGGGTCTGAGTTATCTCACTCAGGATAGTGTTTTCGAATAGAAGACCCGGATATTAACCCACAAACCTATGAACACCTGATTTTCAACAAAGGAGCTAAAAGTATACAATGGAAAAAAGAAAGCATCTTCAACAAATGGTGCTGGCATAACTGGATGTCAACCTGTAAAAGAATGAAAATAGATCCTTCTCTATCACCATGCACAAAACACAAGTCCAAATGGATTAAAGGCCTCAATATAAATCCGACCACACTGAATCTGATAGAAGAGAAAGTGGGAGGTAGACTGCAACACATGGGCACAGGAGACCACTTCCTACATATAACCCCAGTAGCACAGACAATAAGGGCAACATTGAAGAATGGGAACTCCTAAAACTGAGAAGCTTCTGTAAAGCAAAGGACACTGTCATTAGGACAAAAAGGCATCCTACTGAATGGGAGAAGATCTTCACCAACCCCCCCATCAGACAAAGGTCTGATCTCCAAAATATATAAAGAATTCAAGAAACTTTAAAATTCTAATTAACCCATTTAAAAATGGGGCACTGAACTGAACAGAGAATTCTCAACAGAAGTTCAAATGACCAAGAGACACTTAGGGTCATGCTCAATTTCCTTAGTGATCAGGGAAATGCAAATCAAAACAACTTTGAGATACCATCTTACACCTATCAGAATGGCTAAAATCGAAAACACCAATGATAGCCTTTGCTGGAGAGGATGTGAAGTGAGGGGAACACTCATCCGTTGCTGGTGGGAATGCAAACTTGTGCAACCACTTTGGAAATCAGTGTGGTGGTTTCTCAGGAAATTCAGAATCAGCCTACCTCAGAATCCAGCAATTCCACTCTTGGGAATATACCCAAGAGATGTCCAATCATACTACAAAAGCATTTGTTCAACTATGTTCAAAGCAGCATTATTTGTAATAGCCAGAACCTAGAAACAACCTAGATGACCCTCAATGGATTAAAAAAAAAAGTGTGGAATATATATGCATTAGAGTACTACTCAGCGGTAAAAAACAATGACATCTTGAATTTTCTAGCTTTCTCCTTCTATATATTCTCTCTGCCTTCCAGCCCCACCCATCCTTTCTCCTGCCTTGCTCTTGGCCATTCAGATTTTTATTAGACCATCAGGCGTTCTAGACAGGCACAGTCATATAAAAGCAACATAAACAAAAGCAACGCACCATAAAATAATATTTCCAACCCTTATCCATAAATGAGACATCTTCATTCCCATGCATCTGAAATAAATTCTAGAGTTAGATTATTTAAATGAGTCTACAAGTTACGGTTGTTTATATTGCTGAGAATAAAGCAATACTAAAAAAACCTTTCAAGTTGTAATTATTTTTAGGGAAGAATAAGAGCTGTAAGAGACGTGTGTGTGTGTGTGTGTGTGTGTGTGTGTGTGTGTGTGTGTGTGGTGTGTGTGTGTGTTATGACACTTGACTTTCCTCTATTCATAGACAAAGTACTTCCTTTATTTAAAATGTTCTTCCATACCATCAGATACAGCCAATTATGAATGCCTTGGAATATTTTTTTTTCATTCATTCAGAGTACATTTCTCCATCTCAGTCATTAACTATATGGACTGTATTATCAAAGGCCTGCTTCAATCATTTCTAATATTAAAATAGACAAGTATTATCTAACAGCGTGTCCTTCTATTGGGAAAGTAAGGTGGTTCGGTTTTCAAAGTGCTGTGCTATCTAAATGGGGCAATTATATTAATTCCCATCACCACCACCAAGTCTCAGAGAACATTGTGGAGGAGAAGTGGAAAAGAATGTAAGAATCAAAGGAGGGGGAGAAGTGCTGTGAGATGCTGTCTTCCAGACATGGTGTGGGTATCACAGATCTCACAGCGGCAACTGTGTGCCCCTATGATCAAGCCAGCCTAACTACTGCTGTGTATGGAGTAGATGATGTCTAGACCCCGTTCCTTACTAAGGAGCTACTGAGAGCAGATAGCGGCGGTGGGGGGAGGGAAAATCATTCTTTTATAGAGGATGTGGCCTCTGGTCAGTTTCCCATGCTACAGTAGATTGCCTACACTCTTACACATATAGGCAGTACTAACTAGACTTAGTAGGTGAACAAAAAAGGCTTGAAATTTGGAGGGGATGTTGGAAGAAGCAAGAGAGGAGTTGGAAGGAAAAATGGGGGTATGTATGATCCTATTTCATTGTACACTCATATGACATCTTAAATATAAAAAAAAAAAACCTGTAAATTCCATGCTAGCGGGACTGGAGAGATGGTTTAGTGGTTAATGGTATTTGCTACTCTTACAGTGTACCAGAGTTTGGTTCCAGCAGCCACATTGATGACTTATAACCACCTGCAACTCTAGCTCCAGAGGATCTGATGCTAGAGTCTGTGATCTCTGGAGGCACATACACACACGTGTGAAGACATACACATGAGCACACACACACACACACACACACACACACACACACACACACATCCACACAAGAATAAATCTTTTTTATAAAATCCCATGCTAAAAACTGATAGCAACTTTATTTTGAAAGGTCTAGATGGACATCTTTCTCATCACCACCCAACCGTCAAAGTGCTGTTCACTAGAGGGATGGCCAGGTACCTACTAAATAGCTACCAAAGGTTTGGTACATGTGTACTGCTATTTGGAAGGTGTTCATGGACCACTTAGTCCTTCTCAAAAGGTACATTGAGCATCTCTTCTGTGGCGACATTGTGCTTAGTCTTTGGCGTGCAGTGAGAAACAAAGCGATAGAGTTCTTGTAGTGGTGAACCTGCAGGATAGTGAAGAAGGCATCACCAAGGAGGTAAAATTAAAAGCTACTATTCCAGCCAAGCGGTGGTGGTGAACGCCTTTATTTGCAGCACTCAGGAGGCAAAGGCAAGTGGATCTCTGAGTTCCAGCCCAGCCTGGTCTACAGAATGTGTTCCAGGATAGCCAGGGCTACACAGAGAAACCCTGTCTCACAAAAACAAACAAACAAACAAAACCTCCAAACTATTATTCCATTAAAAGTTGTGATATGTGTTTTGTATGTGTGTTTGTATGCATGAGAATATATGGGTACATATGCATAAATGTTGAAGTCAGGAGATAACCTCAGGTTGTTCCCAAATACAATCCACTTTTTTGAAACAGCATCTCTTCTTGACTTGGAACACAACAAGTAGACTAAGCTGGATAGCCAGCAAGCCCTGAACTCCATCTGCCTCAGTGCCCCATTTCTGAGGGTACAAGGGCGTCACAACTCTGCTCAAGCATTTGTTTTCTCACATGCGCACTGGAGACTAAATTCATTTCTTTGAGCTTGCATGACAAGCACTGTGCCGACTGAGCCTTCTCCACCGCTCGTTGGTGTTTTTAAAAGAGAACCAAGAGAAAGTATACACTGGTTACACTAAAAGGATTTGAGTGTCCTGAAGGAAAGAACGGGAATGGCAAGCAATCAAATTATAGGAGCCTTTGTATCACATCGTAAGGACTTTCTGTATTAAGTCACTGGGTAGAGACATGACATGATCAGAATTTTCTAAAGCACAAATCTGGACATGTCATCACTCATGAATACATGGACTCTGTTAGAGATAGTTCTACCTTCTCTGTCAAGTATTTCTCTCCTTAGACAATGCTTGAAGAACATCCCTTACCTGAGACTCTATAACTAGAGTTGCTGGGATGAAACTTAACCCAAGAAAATAATATACCATTCACCCATAGTTAACTTCAGTACCACATACAGTCTGTAATATGTACCAATATTTTTATTTATTATCCATAGCAGCTTTATGAAGCATGTGGCCAGACTCACTATTGCCTTAGTTGAGCACTACTACAGAGCTATCTGCCCAATTTCTTCCATGGTTCCTCTTCTGACACTTGTGACATTCGTCTGTCCTCTTCTGGTCATATGCCGGTCAGAAGATTTGGTTCCATGTCAATGTGTTCACGACCTCGTAGCAAGCCAGCTATATTACAGGGGACTGCCCCACTTCTGTGTCTCCAGGTTCTTCAGTGGCATGCTTTCAGGTAAGATTTCATCTGTCTCTGTGTCTCTATTACTGTTTATATTTTTGCAAAATTGTATCAAATTCCAGAGAACAGACAATTTAGTTATATTCAAAGGGGAAATTTAACCCCAGTCTAACGAAAGCCTGTGCTAAAATCTCACTTCGAAATTGCCATTGAAAGAACCAGGGTGTGTTTGTACAATTAGATTTGGATGGAAAAAAATATTATTTCTAGAACAAATGCTTCCTCATCGGCTATTATGAAGTCAGTCTTCCAATGAAGGAAAAAAAAAACAGTGAACAAGTAAAAATGACTTAACATATATAAAGTATAGTTTTCACAGGAACAGATTTGTTTACAAAAGGCAAAGTTGACTTTATGAGATCCTTACTCGGGAAGACAGGAAATTTAATAAGCTACCAGCATGGAATAGAGTAAGCTCTGACCAAAAAGTCAAAGGGATGCTGTCATCAAAGTCTGCACAGGACTGTGTTGACTGAGTCCTTTCAATTTTCTTTGATTTCATGTCCTTGCTTTCATAATCAATGCCAATGTCTTTATCATTCCTTTAGTTGTTTGGTTTGTATCTTTAGGCTCCTACCCCTACAATCCCTACAAGGGATTGAAACAAAGAAGGTATTTCTTCTGGTACTAAGATTCACTGACCACATTTATCTAAGTTTGCTTTTGGAGCAAACGCGCAGTGACTGAATTGATGTCCTCCCAACTATGACATACCAAAGCCAAGAAATATTAGTAAGTGAACCTACTGCATCCATGACTTGGTGTACAAGGACCTCAAGACTGTGAAATTGCAGTGCTAATATTCAGGTCAGAATCCAAAAGAGCTCAACGGTGTTCAGAATTTCTCTGCTGAGTTCTGCCGATGGTACATCCTTGGCAAAGTCACAGGTACCCAATCAAAGACAGTTACACGCTTGGTGCCAATGGCACATCCTTGGCAAAGTCACAGCTACCCAATCAAAGACGGTTACACGCTTGGTGCCAGTGGCACATCCTTGGCAAAGTCATAGGTACCCAATCAAAGACGGTCACACGCTTGGTGCCAATGGTACTTTGCCCAGCAGTTTTTTCACAGAATCTTTTACTTCTTTGTTCCTTAAGCTGTAAATTATTGGATTCAACATAGGGGTAAGCACTCCATAGAGCAACGAGACGATTTTGTCTATTTCTTGTGAGTTTGACGACGTAGGCTTCAGGTACATGGAGAGAGCAGCTCCATAGTATAGGATCACAACAGTCAAGTGCGCACCACAAGTCGAGAAAGCTTTGTTTCTTCCCTCTGTCGAACTGATTCTCAGGATTGTTGAAAGGATGAAGCCATAGGAAATACAAATTAAGAGCATTGGAACGGGCAGGAGGAGAATACTGACCACCAGCATCACCAGATCCATGAGCAGGGAACTCATACAAGCTAATTTTAGTACCGCAAGGATTTCACACGTGAAGTGATCAATGACGTTCCCGCAGAGGGGAATCTGCAGAGCAAAGCTAGTTTCCAGCAGGGCAGTCAGACAGCCTGTCACCCAGGAAATGGTGGCCATCTGCACACAGACTTGCCTGTTCATGATGATGGGGTACCTCAGTGGGTTGCAGATGGCCACGTAACGGTCATAGGCCATCACAGCCAGAAGTATGCACTCTGTGGATCCCATGGAAAGGGAGAGGTACATCTGGACCACACACCCAGAAAAGATAATGGTTTTCTTGGATGACAGCAAGTTCACAAGCAAAGTAGGAATGGAAGCCGATGTGTAACAGATATCCATGAAAGAGAGGTTCCCAAGAAATAGGTACATGGGGGTTTGAAGGTGTGAATCCAGGACAGTGATTAAAATCAGAGTACTGTTACCCAGGATGGTAACCAAATACATTATAAGGCTGAAGACAAACAGAATGATCTCTAACCTTGGGTACCGGGAAAATCCCTCCAGGAACAAAAGGCTCCAAGCAGTGAAATTTTCTCCTTGCATTTCCTTCCTAGCACTAATGTCATTCTAGAATGTAAATAAACGCAATGTTCTTTTAGCTAGAAAAGGACTTTCAGAGTTATTTTCGTTGTTATAACATAATTTCACCACACACACAAAATTGCAGGATACTGTAAATCAAGGAAAACAGACTTGATTTATTTGATTACTGCACCACAAAATTTAGAAAGCAATGAACCAGAAAGCAAAAAGTCAATTTAATATTTTATGTCAGCCCATAATTATGTCCTTGGAACAGTAGGTTTTCAATAAAAGTGTGAAAGTGACCAATGGAGAAAAATGCAAATGGACATTGGCTGGATCCATTTTCAACTGTGTAGACTGAACACAATTTAGAAAAGTAGGTCACATACTTGAAGAGGTGACAGTTCATACTAAAGATCAGGAATGCTCTTCAGTGGATGAAGGAAGGAATGTTGATAGAGATGAATGAATTTTTAAAACAAGCTCTATGAGGAATGGGAGGAGGAGGAGAAGAGAAGGGGAGGGGAAGGGAAGGGAAGGGAGAGGATGGGAAGAGAAGGGAAGGAAGGAAGGAAGGGAAAGAAAGAAGAGAAGAGGAAAGGAGAGGAGAGGACTTGCTTAAATAATGGTGATATTGTTTAAACATTGTGGTTAAATTTAAGAACTGTTTTATACATGAAATAAAATTATCCCACCTCATTTAAACGCTGATATATCCACTACAGAGTTTCCTTCAGTATTGAGCCCCATACCTCATATTTAAAGAATTCTAAAAAAATTTACACAGGTAATTCTCTTACTATGTGTTAAAATCCATTCATTCCCAGGAAATGCAGAAATTATAGTCTTTTAGAAAATCTCTCTAAGAGTTCATTGAAAACAGGACTAAAGATGGTTGTAAAAGAGGCGCTTTGGGTTTTATTTTTTCCGTGTTACATTAACAAAGATTAGTGCAGAAAACTTTCTCGCTTAGGCACTTACACTGCTCACCATCAGCTTCAAGCTGTCCTTTCCCGTCTGGTTCTCTCCAGTGTTCCTTCAAACACACGGGCCCTCAAGCATCCCCGTCACTGCCATCCTCTCACGCTCTCTGCTTTCTTTCAGAAAAATCCACCCATCAGATGGTTAGTGTTGCAACACCAGCCTTCGCTTTCTTTCCTTGTTTCAGGGTTTCAGCCACTGCAACCTTCTCCTTGCTCTCCACCTTTAGAAAGTTGGCATCAACAGAGATGGTGAACACAGTAACACGGCAATGTCTTACTGCACTGATGACAGAGATGTCCAGTTTTCCAAACTGCTTCCATTGCATTACGTCATCCTCCCCTTCTCCCTCTATTGCTGCTCATTTCTACTCAGTTAACAGTTCTGTCAATGCTTTTTCCCGTTTTACTAATTAACTCCTAAGCAGCTTACCCTGCAAAGTCCAAACATGAATGGAAACACTGTATGCATCTTTACTATCCCCCAAAAAGTCCAGAATTCCTCCTTTCTATAACCAAACATATAATTTTTGCTCCTCTTCTTAACATTTTCTTCCATCAATAATAATTGATTCTTACATTAGTTAACAAATTATTTTCTTGTGGATTTTCCTGCAAAATTTAATATTTAGTAAAATCCCTGTCGAGTAAATTATTATAAAAAGTTATTTTAAATAAAAAAATTGTATACTGCTGTTAAGAACAACATTAACTTGGGTGCTCAGAATTTGATGTTTTTATACTGCATAAAAATAGTAGCCAAGGAAGAATGGTTCTCTCACCTGAATTCTGTGCTACAAATTCCAAACAAAAATGTTTTACGATACATCCCATAAGTTAGTTATGGTTAATTATGTACAAAGAAGAATGAATATATCCATATTTAAAATGTGAAGTGTTACAAAAAATCAATTATGCAATTTATTTCTTTCAAAATGACCAGCTGTTACCAACATAGCCAAAACTACCACAGGGTAACAACTGCAATACTATGCAAGTTTAAGTCACTTGTTGTTTGGGGGAATACTTGTCCCCAAACAATTTAAAGTTCAGCAACAATAATATACAGAGGTTTGAAACTTCTCATCCTCAGGGATAATGTCCCAAAGATGCAATTATCTCAAACTTTTAAAGACTTCAAAAACAAATGACGGGTCCTATAAAATACATGTAAAGATCTCAAAAAAGAAGTGTTTTAATCCTCGTTCTCCATCATTCCCTTGTGTGTCAGGATTTTTTTTTTTTTGTAAATGGCTGTCATATAGAATATTCAGCAGAAAATATGTTCTAAGAGCTAGAAGGTATATGATTTTTCTATTTGTGAAATCACTTCCTAGTTTGAAGAACTGAAGGTATTTGTTCTTTTAGAGCATAAACTCATTGAATGTCTTCCCCAGTGATCAGAAATTTCACTCAGTGCGCCCTGTTCATAGGACCTTATCACAGCAACAGGAGAGCCAAGATTTAGATTGGCTTCTGAATAGAACGGTGACCCAAAAGTAAACAACGTTTTAGAAAATTAGCTGACATAAAAGCTAACAGAGAAACGGCTGACTTGATATCATATCATGCTAGAACACAAGAGTACGCAGAGAATGGTGGGACCATTGCACGGGCATTCATTTCATGAATCCATTCCTTGTCAAATCCATGGACATAATTCACACAAGAAACTTAAAATGTATCAGCTCATTATGTTATAAATAAGGATAAAAGTCTCTTCCCCATCATAGGATGACCAAAACAGAAAATATTGAAGAATAATGTCAGTTAGAACGATCCTAATTGAAGTTTATTTTAGAGAACACGTATCACAAAAAAAACAAAAAAACAAAAACTACAGGATAGTTACACCATGTCAAAATATCTCACAATAAGCTACTTAACAACTGTTAAATGATAACTTTACAATGAAGCGTCCTGGAAGAATCATCATACCATCACAGCCATTAGGACAGACTGATTCTGTGCACTGTGTCATTTCTGCTGTATGCCCATCAAAAATAAGTCATCTGAATCTAATCTTGAGGATTAAGCACAGCAATATTCAGGGATATTCCTTAAAATAATGTTTAAAGGCAAGAAACAAGCAAGCAAGCAAATATTTTGTGCAGTTGCTGTGTGCTGATATAGAAAAGCAGACTCTCTTCAATTTGTTCTCAAGTATTTTGTTAAAGGTTTTTAAAACAGGGAAGATGGTGAATCTATGACCGCACTCTTTCTGTCAGCTGCGGTCGTTCACGTCATCTCTTTTCTTTTCCCCGGGGAACCCCGCTAGTATCCCAAGCTGGTCCTGAACTTGTGATCCTCCTGCCTCAGGTTCCAAGATCTGGGACCATAGACACGTGGCACGTGGCCCCAGTTTTTTACCATCCTTATGATGGTTCGATTATTCTAAATCACTGAGGGTAAATGGGTGTTTTAGATAGAGGGTCATAGAAAAATTTGTTCACCACATACATAACAAAATGCTTTTATCTTCTTAGGAAGAGAAATAACAACTCGACTGAATAATCTAAGGATTGAAAATGAGTACAATTAAGTAGGAGAATATTTAATGGATAATAAGCTACAGTGGCCCATATAGGATGTGCTTGAAATAGGCAGGCCTGCCTGCATGCTGACTTTATTGTAAAACTTAGGAAACTTCATGGTTTCATGCTTTAACATTAACCTTGAAATGTTCTCCTAAAGATCATTGGTCACATTTCTCCAATTATAGGGCAGCAAAGCAGTGAGCATTTTTTTAAGTTTTTTTTTAAAGTAATTTTATTAAATTATAAAAGTTTCCATTTCTGCCCCTCCTCCCAACACCCTCCCACTCCCCCCACTCCCTCTCCTCCTCCCTCTCCATCCCTAAGAGCAGTCAGGGTTTCCTGCCCTGTGGGAAGTTCAAGTTCCTCCCCCCTCCCTCCAGGTCCAGGAAGGTGAGTGTCCAGACAGACTGGATCCGCAAAATCCAGTATATGCAGAGGAAACAAGTCCCAGTGTCATTGTCAATGGCTTTTCAGAAAGACTCCGGGCCAGCCACATTCAGAGAATCTGGCCACATTCAGAGAATCTGGTTGGATCACGTCCTCGTTCAGTCCCAGTCCAACTGGCCTTGGTAAACTCTCATTAGATCCGTCCCCTTGTATCAGTGGGTCAATTAACATTGAGCCGGGCAGTGATGGTGCACACCTTTAATCCCAGCACTTGATGTGGGATTCCCCTCTGTATGCTGTGACTGCCATCGGTTAATAAAGGAACTGCTTTGGGCCTATAGCAGAGCTATAGGGGAACAGAGCTAGGCAGGGAAAACTAAGCTGACTGCTGGGAGAGAGAAAACGGAGTCAGAGAGAAGTCATGTAGCCCTGCTAGAGAGAGATGTTTTCTTGCCGGTAGGCCACAAGCCTCACAGTAAGATGTAAAATAATGGAGATGGGTTAATTCTAGATGTAAGAGCTAGCTAGCAATACGCTTAAGTAATTGGCCAAGCAGTATTTTAAATAATATGGTTTCTGTGTGATTATTTTGGGAATAAGCAGCCAGGAACTAACTAGCGGCCTCCTCCTATAACAAATTGGCACCCACATGGCCAAGTGAATCCACTTAAAAACCTGAGAGATCTCGAAAAGGAATTCGAGACACAAAAATACAGAGTTTAACACAACTTCTTGCTGCTTGCTGGCAGCGTGCTGCAGCTCCCTTAAGAGAGGTATCCCTGGTTCCTCGGTAGCAGAAAAAAAAAAAGCCGAGATGTTTTGAAATGCTGGCTTTCTGGGCCATGCTCCCGCGAGACCTCTGGTTCTCTCAGGAGACCAAGCATTTGAATGGGGTTTGTGAGGCTACGGCTTGCTTGGTGGCAACATGGACCAGCTGTGTGCCTAGAGATGGGGCACTGTGCATGGCTCTTGGAGGAGATGGGTAGCTCCACCATGCTGGACTGGGTGGAGCAAGCAGGAAGTGCCATATTTCTCCTAGCAATGGAGCAGCTTAAGATTTTAAGAAGCACTTAGTATTTTAAGAAGCACTCCTGGACAGTAAAGAATTACAGATGCATAATTGGACAAATTCAGACATAAGAGACCTCTAAATGGGTCACAGTGTGTTTTAAAAATGTACATAGGATTTGAAGAGCGAAGAAAAAGAGTATAGAGAGTTATTAAAAAGTAATACTTTTAAAACAAAGAAGCCACATAAAAATATACACAGGGAGTCTGAATTATGAATATTATTTTGTTGTCTTTGAATTTTTGACTATAAAAGAGTTAAGTACAGGGAGACATTGCATTATACGGGCTGCTAATCTAAACCAGCATGTATATTATAAAGGTATCTTGACTTCAGAATTTGGGTCTAAGGATATGTTGCTTTGGAGAAGAGGTTCTGCTTTTGTTTCCATAGAGGATGAGAACCTGTGGAATCATTACAGACTAATATTGGCTTGATGGACCAAGAACCCCTGAAAGGTCACCTTGAACGCTCCTCAAAAAATTACTTCACCCAATAAAAAGCAGGAAGCAGTTTGGAGAACTACACCCATATTTTTAAATATTGTTTATAAATGTTTGTTTACATTTAAAGGGGGATATGTTATAGAGTCAATCTTGTTATATTTCTGCTCTTGATTAAAGCATTGTGATTGTATAGTTCATCTAAAAATGTAATACATCATTAAGAAATATGGGTTAATAGATAATCATCTATAATGTCAAGCTTATAGTCATGTTAATTAGATTTTCTAGATGTACAGAGATATATTTTAGATGGATAGGGATTCTCCAAATCTTTCAAAGACTACAGAATATGGTGTTTAAAGTGTTTTAAGAAATTAGGACTTTTCATGACAGTGAGACATATCTGCTCCTGGCAGCACCAAGCTACTTCAAGAGGAAGATGGGCATCAAAGAGGCTCCTTATGGAATTTGCTAGCCATTTGGGCAAGAAACTGCTCTTGCTTGGACTGCTTCGTGAACTGGACACGCAGGACCCACAGAAAAATGACTGCTGAACTTGCCTAAAGGTGAGATCATCCTTCAGGGGTCCTGCTTCATGAAAGAGTCTGCTAGACATTCTGTAGGACACAGAAAAAAGTGACTGACAAACTGCCAATATAGGCAGAACTGTCTTTAACATTTTCTGCTTCATGGAAACGTCTGTCAGATACTATGGGCCTGTAGGCTGAAGATGGATGCCCCAATAGTACAGAAGAACTTTGGGTGACTGTCCAGGCAGTGAGGTGTCTCTGCCATTTCTAGAGTTCTAGAAGTTGCTTACAATGTATTTCCTGTTTACTTAGGTAATATTATAGCCCTCTGGAGTCTTTGATGGATTTGAAGAATAGATAGTAATAATATAGTTTTCCTTAGTTATAATAAAAGATAAAGTAGATATAAATATTGTAACTGTTTTGCTATATGCAATTTTTCTGTGTTAAATTTAAAACCTTCCTTTTTATTTAAACAGAAAAGGAGAGGTGATGTGGGATTTCCCTCTGTATGCTGTAATTACCATTGGTTAATAAAGGAACTGCTTTGGGCCTATAGCAGAGCTATAAGGGAACAGAGCTAGGTGAGGAAAACTAAGCTGAGTGCTGGGAGAGAGAAGACGGAGTCAGAGAGAAGTTGTATAGCCCTACTGGAAACAGATACTGGAACCCTGCCAGTAGGCCACAAGCCTCATGGTAAGATATAAAATAATGGAGATGGGTTAATTCTAGATGTTAGAGCTGGATAACAATACACCTAAGTACTTGGCCAAGCAGTGTTTTAAATAATATAGTTTCTGTATGATTATGTCAGGGCTAAGCAGCAGCTGGGAACTAGCTAGTGGCCTCCTTCTACAAACACTCAGGAGGCAGAGGAAGGTGGATCTCTGTAATTTCAAGGCCAGGCTGGTCTACAAAAACTAGTTCCAGGATAGGCTCCAAAGTGACAGAGAAAGCCTCTGTCAAACAAAAAGAAAAACAAAGACAATGAAACAATAGTTTATTCAGAAAATTAGAAAGAAGCAACTGAAATAACATCTTGGAACTAGTTAGAAACCACAATAAATTTTAAGATATATGACTAATAGATGTTAAGTGATTAATATGAGATTTCTCAAGTTTTTTAGGTAGGCACTCACTGATATGAGCTTTTCTTTAAGAACTGCCTTCATAGTCTTTCATAAATTTTGATATGCTGTGTTTTTATTTTTCATTCAATTCTAAAAGGCCTTTAATTTACCATTTGATTTCTGTCCTGGCCCAGTTTCCATTCAGCAATGAGCTGTTTAGCTTCCGTGAGCCTGAAAATTTCTGCTTCTGTTGTTGATATTCAACTTTAACCCATAGTGGTCTGATAAGAATCAGGGTGTTGTTTTAAATTTCCTCTACTTGTTGAGACTTATCTTGTGTTCAAATATATGTTCAGTTTGGGGGAGAGTTCGATGGGCTGCCGAAAAGAAAGTGCATTCTTTATCGTTCAGGTGGAATTATCTGTAGATGTTAGGTTCATCTACAGTGACTTCTACCGAAGTCACTCGCTCTCACTGTGTTATGCTTGATGAACCATCTTGGATGCAATTGCTT
This sequence comes from Myodes glareolus, assembly GCF_982192425.1. Lineage (NCBI taxonomy): Eukaryota > Metazoa > Chordata > Mammalia > Rodentia > Cricetidae > Myodes > Myodes glareolus. The sequence goes on along the minus strand of NC_142041.1, from coordinate 17,486,863 downwards.
TTCTTTTGTGAAATCAGGCAACAATGAACTTGATGCATAAATGTTTAGAATCACAATATCCTTTTGATAGATTTTTTTAAAATGAGTATGTAGTGTCTTTCTCCATCTTTTCTGATTAGTTTGAAGTCTATTTTGTCAGTCTAAAATTGCCCTGCCTTGCTTCTTGGTTCGGCTTGCTTGGAATACCAGCCTTGGGATTCCAGACACTCATGCAGCTGTGCCTGGCTTTGCGTGGATGCTGAGGAGCCGAATTCAGATCTCCACACTTGCCCAACCAGCACCTTACTCACTCATCCATCTCATCAACAGCTTGTAGTCTAAGTCACCTATTAAATATGCAATTCCAGAATATTTTCTCCCTAATTTCATGACCGTATCCTATGAAAACACATATACAAATTTTAATTTATGAAATTCTATTTATATTTTAGTTTGTGTCTGGTATCTAAGACTTTTTTTAAGCCTGACTCAAGGTCATAATGACTTAATTCTACATTTTCTAAGAATTTTATAGCCTTAGTTTTTACATTACTTATATCTAACACATTTTGGGATTTTTGTCTGATGTAAGGAAGAAGTCTAACTCCATACACTTGCAGGAAGATAGCCAGTTCCAGCACCATCTGAAAAGAAAAGAAAAGAAAAGAAAAGAGAAGGAAAGAAAAGAAAAGAAAGCTGCTTTCTCTGTTGAAAACTAATAGACTATAAATCTGGATCACTATCCTATTCCTTTCGATTACATGCCTATCCTACACCAGTACCATAGATACTAACAACTGTGACTTTGCTATTTTTCAAAATATTTTGTTTATTATGGGTCCCTGGCATCCCATATGATCATTAGGAGTAGTCTGTTTTTGCAAGGAATCCAGTTTCCTTGCAATTGTGCAAAAATTTAGCAACATTAAGTCTTCAAGTCATAAATACAGACTGTCTTCTCAGTTAATTAGCTACTCTTCGATTTCTTTCAGTAAGGTTTTGAATGCCAGTGTGTAATTTTTACATTCGTTTTATCATTTGTTCCTAAGATTTATACTCTTTGAGTAAAGAATTTTCTTTAGCAAATGAAAGTTTTCTCAGTTTCCGTTACAGATTGCCCATTGATATATAGGAATAAAATCAATTTCTACAAATTAATCCTCTATCTTTGGCTTTGCTAAATTGGCTTGCTAGTTATAACACCTTTTTGTGTGGGAATTATTTAGAATGTTCAGTACACATAGTATCATCATCTGGAAAATTTATTTTCTCTTCCAAGTTGGTTTCTTCTCATTTCGCTTTCTTCACAAATTTCCCGTTAGAGCTGCCAACATACTGCTGCATAAATCTAACAAGGGCAAGCGTTCTCACCCCATTTCCCAATCTTAGCATGACAGCGTTCCATCACTATGTACCATCCCATTATGCACAGCAACGTGGGATTATATTGCACGCTGAGTGTATTGGTAATACCGTTACCATGTTCATGAAGTTCCTTCGGTTCCTAATGGTGAAAATTTCTCATGAACTACTGGATTATATCAAACACATTTTTCTGCATCTATTGAACATATCACACAGTCTTTTTTTTAAATGGTGCATTACACTAATTTTCTTAAGTCAATCTTGTATTCCTAGGGTATCTCCATATAGTTATGATGAATAATACTTTTCACGCATTGCTTCTACTGGCTTCTAGCATTTTGCTGGTAATTTTAAACTGTAGTTTTCTTTAATCTTACATTTTTGTCCAGCTTGTTATCGGGATAATTACTAGCTTATTGTATTAATAATTCTATTACTCACAGAAAGAATTGGGTAGTATTCCCGTATGTTTTTGTGAAAACATGACTTTTTAAGTTATTTCGGTGAATTCACCATCTAGGCATGACATTTTCTTTGTGAGTAGTTATTTGTACGACTAATTCAATATCTTTATTTGCTGTAGGCATAACCAAATATTTTACTTCTTAAGTGAGATTTGATTTTTGTATCTTCTTTGTTTAGAGTATTCCTTTATTTTTTTAAGGTTAGTAAGTAGTGATTCTATTTCTTTCATTCCTCTTTTAGTTTTTTTTCTTTTGATTGGTTTGGTTTTGGTTTTTCGAGACAGGGTTTCTCTGTAGCTTTGAAGCCTGTCCTGGAACTCACTCTACAGACCAGGCTGGCCTCAAACTCACAGAGATCCAACTGCTTCTGCCTCCCAAGTGCTGGGATTAAAAGTGTGTGCCTCCACTACCCAGCTTTCTTTCATTCCTATTTTAGTAATGAGCATTTTGTTTTGTTTTTGTCAGTCCAGCCACAAGTTTGTCAATTTCATGGTCTTTTCAAAAGACCAACTTTAATTTTCACTTCTCATCCTTGGCCCTCAATTTTATCTGCATATTCTCAGAACTTTGCTCTACCTGTCTAGTTCCTTTGAACTTATGTAGTTTTGTTCTTTTTTTGTTTTCCTAGTATGTAAAGAGAAAGGTTGTAGCGTTAATTTGAGATTTGTACTTCTAAAAATATTAGCGATTTAGCTGTAGCTTTGCTCTAGGCAATACTTTAATTGCAAACCTTAAGTTTGTCAATGTTGTGTCTTTATTTTCATTCAGAGAATTTTCTAAATTCTGTAGTGATTTTTTTCTTTGGTCCACCAGTTACTTAACGTTTATACGTATTTTAACTTCCCAAATTGTATTTCGTCATTCAGCCAAATTTTCAATTTATTAATTATAGAATACCTCTACAATTTCATTCTCTTACATCTACTGTGGTTTGCTTTATGGCCTGTGAATTCTAGATAGTTAGGCCCTATACCAAGACACAAAGGAATAATTCTTCCTGCAGAACATTCTAAATATTTTTCATGATTTTCTTCTTCCTTTGTATTTTTTTTACTCCAGAAGAATATTTCATTTCAAAGTTCTATTTCTAAAATTAATGGAGGAAAATTTAAGAACAATTAGAAAGATTATATTAGTATAGAAAAAAAGTAAGCCAACATTAATCCAACACACAAGGAAGCAAATAATAGCAGGCATTAAGTTTTAAGTGCAAATAAATATCCTGGACTCTACACGTTGTAAGATGGAACCAACGTGTATACAATGAAACAATAAATACCCTGGATTATGTGCATTCTAAAAGGGTACCAACACATATACAACGAAACAAGAGCCAAAGTAGGTGGGCTAGTTTGAGTGGAATTGCCCCCTATATAAACATGGGGAGAGGCACTATTAGGAGGCGTGCCTTTGCTGGAGTGGGTATGGTCTTGTTGGAGGAAGTGTGTCACCATGGGGAGGGCTTTGAGGTTTCCTGTGCTCAGGATACAGCCTGGTGTCTCAGTTGACTTCCTGTTGTCTGTGAGATGTAACTCAACATCATGATAATAATGGACTGAACCTCTGAAACTCTAAGCAAGCCATCCAAATTTAATGTTTTCTTTATAAGTGTTGCCATGGTCATTGTGTCTCTTCACTGCATTTTTTCCCTAAAAGTTGGGAAAAATTAGATTTTACTAATGAAGTAATTCAGAAATGAGAAGACGATTCTTGGCAATATGAACATTTTCATAGAGGTTACTAAGTCATTAGGACTCTGTTTGGCATTTTACTTCCTTTATTGTTCTTTAAATAAATGAGAATTGAACCAGGCAGTGGTGGCACACGCCTGTAATCCCAGCACTTGAGAGGCAGAGGCAGAGGCAGGCAGATCTCTGTGAGTTCAAGGCCAGCCTGGTGTACAAGAGCTAGTTCTAGGATAACTATGACTGTTACACTGAGAAAAAAAAAGAAAGAGATATTTTATGTTAATTCTACATTTAATAAAAAACACTGCATCACCTTATACACAAAGCAGTAACTACCCATTCAATGGAGTTCCACAATAATATAGTTTTAATTGCATAAAGAGTGCATAAAATTTAGTATCATAATATTCAAGATCAAAAGTATCCAAAACATACTGATCCAAAACACTGATTCTGCCAGGCATTCTGCAAAATGCCTGATTCTGCAGTGGTGGTGCATGCCTTCAATCGCAGCACTTGGGAGGCAGACACAGGTGGATCTCTGTGAGTTCAAGGTCAGTCTCTACAAGAGCTAGTTCCAGGACAGGCTCCAAAGCTACAGACAAACCCTGTCTCGAAAAACCAAAACCAAAACAAAACAAAAACCAAAAACAGAAATAAAAAACAACCACCAAAAAAACACTGTTTCCATTTAATGACAACATAGACCCACAGAAGACAGGCAAATGATTTGATTCCAATAGGAAAGTTGACATTTCTAATCAATTATTTTGCAACTTTTCAGTTGTTGTTGAGTGTAACTTGTCTTCCAGAGTTCTTGTTTAGCATGTTCATTACTGATGTACAGGGAAAGTTGTTTTTTGTTTGTTTTTTATCTTTTATTTTTTTAAAGAAAACAAATTATCTTTTTTCATTATACATACCAAACTTCCCACCCCCTCCCTTCCTCCCATTTCCTCCACCTACCTCCCCACCCCCATCCACTCCTCAGAGAGGGAAAGGCACATTGCTTTGAGGAAGGTCCAAGGTCCTTCCTACTATATCTAGGTTAAGCAAGGTATCCATCCAAAGAGAATAGGTTCCCGAAAAGTCAGCACAAACAGTAGGGATAAATCCTGGTGCCACTGCCAGTGACCCCTCAGTCTGACCCAGTCATGCAAATGTCACCCACATTCAGAGGGTCTAATATAGTCCTATGCTTGTTTCTTCCCAGTACTGCTGGAGTTGGTGAGCTCCCATTAGCTCAGGTAGACTGTTTCAGTGCGTGTCCCCACCATGGTCTTGATCTTTTTGCTCATATTCTCACTCCTCCCACTCTTCAACTGGACTTTGGGAGCTCAGCCCAGTGCTCCGATGAGGGTCTCTGCCTCTGTTTCCATCAGTTGCTGGATAAAGGTTCTATGGTAACATTAAGATTCTAATCAGTTTGACTACAGAGCAAGACCAGTTTGGGCACCCTCTCCTCTATTGCTTAGGATCTTAGCTGTGGGGTCATCCCTGTAGATTCCTGGGAGTTTCTCCAGAGCCAGGTTTCTTGATAACCCCATAATGGCTCCCCCTCAATCAAGATATCTTTGCTTGCTCTCATCTCTGTCTTTCCTCCATCTTGACTATCCCTTTTCCTCAAGTTCTCCTTGCCCCTCCCCTTCTCCCCTCCTTCAGGGGAAGCAATGTTGATCTTTGTACCATGGTACTTTGCTGAAGTTATTTATTTGTTCTAAGAGTTTTCCGTGTAGTCTTTGGGATCTTCTAAGTAAAATCAAACTGAGCAGAGAAGATAGGAACTGAACAGGCAGCTCAGCGTAGGGACCCAAAAGCAGCAGTTGCAACAATGTCCTTGGTCTCTGGCCAGGATGTCAGAAGGGAGTGCTGGTTTCTTACCTCCTAAATGAACATGCCTGCCTGGAGGTTGTGTGGAACTGAAACTGCATCCAGGCACTAATCACTTCTGGTCAACAGCTTTAGGACTGGACCTCTGAATTTTCTTGGTAAAAAAATGGGTTATAGGCACTCCCCAATTTCAGTCCCTTTCCTAAATGATTTGGGGTTTTCTCTGTATTATTCAAGGTTCGTCAATGGAAAGCTTTACTCTGTATCTCTGGCCTGAGAGACCTAACATTCTAGTTAGGCCAGTCTGACTAGTGAGCATCCCCCAGGAAGGCAGCTTCACCTGAAACCACCTTAAAGAGAGAGGAGGTATTGTTATTCCTTGATGGGTTTTCCTTCCCAGGAAGTCCACCCTTAGTGCAGCTGCTTACAGTGCCATAGTCCGCATCTTCCTAAGTCGGCCTGCTTTTTCAAGTTAATCAGAAGTATCATTTTCCCATGCAAGCTTTCCCTAACACTTTGAACTTGGCTTTCTCTATCTCCCCCTCACCCCCACCCCACCCCCGGTTTGCATGTGACTTTTTTTTTAACCCAGTTTGCCTAATTCTAAAAGATCTTTTTTTTCTTCTTCTTCCTCCTCCTCCTCCTCATCATCATCATCATCAGGAATTTACTTTCCTAGCCTGAGATTTTTCCCTTAAAATCCATTAAAATTGTCCTGGAACATTTCTGAATCTGTTAATTTTTTTATTAACAAGACTAAGATTCCCAATAGGCCACTTAAGTTCCCAGTAGTAATACTGTCTACAGAAAGGAATAGACTTCTTCCTTTCTGGCTTTCATCCCTTTATTCCTTTCCCCTGCGTATGGCTGTGGCCAAGAACTCAAGTACTGTATCGAGTGAGGGAGGGGACACATTGCATTATCCTTGGCTTTTAGAGATGTTTTCAGCATTTCCCATGTTGTATAATGTTGGCTGTGACTGTATGTATACATAGCCTTTATCACATTGAGGTGCAGGTCCTTCTATTCTTAGTTTCTTTGAGGCCTTTATCAGGAAGAGATGTTGGGTTTTGTCAAAAACTTCACCTAATGAGGTGATTTTTGTATTTTATTTATATGCTATATTCTATTTATCGATTCCCCATTAATGTATCACCCTTACATACTGACATGAAACCAACATGATATTGGTATATGATTTTAATTATGTGTTGTTAAATTTGATTTAAGAGTCTCTGCATCAGTATTAAGAAAATTGTCTACAGTTTTTGGTGTGTTCATTACTGATTTTGCTATCTGAGTAATATCAGATTTGCAGAATCAGTTGGGACACATTTCAATTTTTTATGGAACAGTTTGAGTGTTGACACAATCAGGTGTGAATCCATCTAGTCCTGGGCCATTCTTTGTCAGGAGCCTCTACTGCTGCGTCAATTCCATTGCTTTCTGTTGTTGCTTTACTCTACAGCTTAATTTTGACAGGTCACACATCTGTTTATTCACTTCCTCTGGGATGGTTCTCTGCTGGGATGACCTTTCCTAGCTAAAAAATCACCCAGTGGTAGGGAGGTGTGGAACCCTAGCAATCCACCAGACCCAGCTCGCCTAACAGCAAACCACACACACAGGAGACAATTCTGAGGTTAAGCAACGTGCTGGCCGAGGCCTCTGCAGTAACCAACAGGTAGTGGATACTTTTTTTGCCACAGAAGACAGGATCACCAACCACCACTCCCTCCATAAGCTCCCCACTACTTAAAGTCTGACCCTGCACAGCTGCCTCTACAATGTCATGGCAGGGTATACTTGGGGCTCCTTAACTTGAAACAGTTTATTTTTTCTTATCTCCAAAATCACTCAACCTCAGACAGGCTCCCTCTCAATGTAAAGGTGCCTGGCTATACAGCAATCTGAGATGTACAGACCAACAGATTTCTTTTCTAAGCTAGCCTGCAGTGCGGGTGTCACTGTCAGACTGTATTTAAGGTGTTTCAAGACTATGGGTATCTCCTATAGAGTTGGCAATCTGCCATCATCAGGGCTGCCTGACTTACCGCCTAGATGTGGCTTCAGGTTCCCCACCCAGGCAAGAAAGCCAGGGCTGGAGTTGGACCTGTTTATTTTCTTCATCACATCCCAGATTTCTGTCATTATTCCTGGTGGTCATCTTCTCTTTCCTCAGAATATCCTAGTTTCTCCTTTATTGGTGACTCTTCTCATTAACAGTCATCTGGAGAAAACATCTGATCTACCATCTTACTGGCCCATACCATTTTTAAAGATAAAGAAACTATTAAATCTTTTCATAAACATCATTTAAAAGAGTGGCTATTTATTTCCATGTTTTCTAACATTCTTTCACACCAATCTGAAAGCAGAATGACAGGACTACTGAAGGCATTGTAACAGCTCAGGCTAGCAAATTCTCACGCAGGAGTAAGCAAAGCTTTAATCCCAACTGTCTGCTCTGCTTCCACAGTACAGTTACTTTTATCAGAAAATTCTAGCATCAAACAATTTCTTCCAATTATGTGGCAGCAGCAGTTCATGATGTCTTGGAATTCCCAGAGACTTTACCCAGAAGTTTCAATTCATTAGACATACCTGAGAATACAGCAGGCAGTGAGGACTCTCTCCTCCCTCCCTTCTTCCTAAAGCACAACTAGTCAAAGTGTCCACAGTCAGATTCCTTTCCAACAGAACCAGTAAAAACTAAAAGCACTACTTCCAAACACCAAGTCATGCAGGTTTTATTTACCATTTAATATCTTTGGGGTGTAGGTGAGGTCTTCCTTTCAAATAAGTCTATTTCATGCTTAGGTAGCTAAAGTACATATTGTAGAGGATCTATGAAGAAGTTGCATATAAAATACAAAAATCTGTTACATATACATCCATTTAATGACAAATTGCACAGTTCAGTAAGTGCCAATGTCAAAATACCTCCCTGAATGTCACAAGCAGCATGGATACACTGGGACAGCAGCAGGTAGAAATGTTCCCCGAGGGCAGGCAGGGCTCACACAGCACAACCGCTGACAGAGCGCCAACCAGTGAGGTCACATCTTTAGTCTTTTTCTTGCTGGTTAATACATGAGTTTTTTAAAAATGGAAGGGCGAAGCCATGGGGATTTCACAGCAGTCCCCCTTATGTGGGTGGACTATGTTGTAGACAAGATCCCCTGGGAACTGTAAATTGGGTGCAAACATTCAATGAAACAGCTGCTCTTGACCACCAAAACCGTAGACCATTTTCATGTTTAATCCAACTGCCACATTTCAAACATTACCTTTTCACTTATCAATAAAGATTTAGTTAGTGAACTAATGGCAGGAATAAGGAACAGGTCCTACAAATTAGTTATCTGTGTGGCAAATACAAGTGAATATAGAGAAAAATCAAACCTGTTCAAGATTGCTTTTGCACAAAAAGACTGATGATACATGAATGCACTTTTATCACTTGATCACCAGTACCAACATTTCACAATTACAAAGTCCTGGTTATTAACCTTTTAAAATAAAAAAAGATGTATACCAACTACAAACTGCATTTGAAATAGGAACACACATTACTAGCTGTGAACATGTCCTGGCTGGCAAACATGAAGGCATTAGTGTAAATTAGAAGTGAGCTCAGGAAAGGAAAGACTGCAGCTCAAGAGCACTAAGGTTCAGGCGTCTTAGCACCACTCTCAGCACCAAGGGAAATCCCCAGTATCAAATAACAGAAAGCTTTAAAAGCATAAAATTTGATGAGGTTTCAATATTTGCTACAGACCGAGTACTTCACTCTTTCCCTTACACTCTCACCTTCGACACACCTGACCGGCACTGTATTCCTGCCAAGAAGTGCCCTGGATACCACAAAGGAAAAGCCAGATAGGTCCTTAGTGCATTCAATACTGACTCAAAAACACCGAGTCCTGAGAGGCTAGTGTTCTGAGAAACATTTGAAGCCATTTGTTTTTCTCTAAAACAAAATTCATTCTTAAATGAAGTTCTACAATAGATCCCTTAAAATTCACTATGTTCTGCAAACTCACTAGCACAGCCCAGTAGCAGCAAAGATGATACTGAGTGAGCACTGAATATTTTCGCTATAAACCGTTTTCCAATCAGAAACAATCTCAAACACAGTAACGGTTTAGGTACTATCAATGAATGACAGTATTGTTCCATCATGAACAGCAACATAGTTGTGAACTGGGATATGAATCTATTGAGTCTGAAGAACACTTACAACTGTGAGACACATAGAGAGATGGAGTTTAGCAAACTTAGCAACTACTTCTTCTTGAAATATTTATTTCAGTTAAAGAGTTTACATTCAAACATACATAAACACATGCACACACAAACAAACACACACACACACACACATATATTCTGGGTCATGATGTAAAAGGTTATTTTCATTGTGAGTCACAGTTAAAAATATTTTAAATACACTGTCTGGAGAATACCAAAATAATAAAGATGGAATTTCCACCAAAAATATCGAACACAGATTCCATGTTGATGCTATCAAAGGGACAGTACTGAACGTGTAAGTCAATTTTGTGCTCCAGAACTCAAGACAAGTTAGTTTTTAGCTTACCACAAATACTTAAGTTAAACCAACTCTGCACCCTTCAGCAGGGGCAGAAGCAGCAGAAAGCAGGGGAAGACCCTGGCAACAGTTTTCCTCAAGTTTTTCTCATGGCAATTTGAGAAAGGGCATTTAAAAAAGAGAAATTCCTAGCCAGCTAAATAAAAGGCTTTCTATCTACCTGCCCTGTCACATTGTATACATGACAGTAAGTCATGGGAAATGTTACCGTTACAACTCTGAGATTTAAGTGGTCTAAACCAAGGCAGTTTCTAAATTTTACTGTTGTTTTAGATTTTGGAAAACTCCATAACCACAAAAACAGACAGAAGAACAATCCTGTTCCCGCCTATTTTCATATCCAGTCAAAGGACTTCCATCAGAATTTTATGGAATCCAGATTATTGCCAACCTAGAAACATGCTGAACAGCCTCTTCCTAACAACTGACTACCTACACAAGGAAAGTGCAGCATCTGACTTTCAAGAACCCGGTGGTAAGAGTCAGTTTAGCTCTGGTATATGTTATATATACCATATATGTAACGTATCTGTTGTATGACACCCTAAATATACCTCCCTTTGGGAATTTCTAGGGTAGGGCAAGGTAAACACTGGTTTGGTAGTAGGTTGAGAAAAGTATCCAGGACAGGACATTAGACTCTGGGTATGGCCTTGACTCCAGCCTTGGAAAGGAAGCTGTTTTCCCCAATCCTATTACTTCGGGTATGCAAGAAGTATATAAATCGAGTGACTTACAGAATCCCTTCCTGCAATAACTTCAGCTTGGATGTAGTTCTGAGATTTTAATCCAGCTTTCCTTGTATTTCATTTATAATAGTTTCAGTTCTTTTAGCAATGATGGCTGACAGGCTTATTTACAACTATCTTTTGAAAACCCAAGTTCTATTAAGCTCATGTAGCCCACATACTTGGACAAGTAAAATAAAGCTAATAAAGGAGCAAAATTTAAGGCTTTTTTTTTTTATTTCAGCCAAGGAATGATGCATGCTACAGAATAATCTTTACTTCCCCCCACTTGGTTTTTAAAGAATATCACCATTTCCAAACTTCCAAACCCAAAAGAACATGGCACTTGTTTGTTTCTTCCCATTCTCATTCATTCCAGACTTTCAAGTGTTTTCTTCAATACTGAGGCTTTCTCCTGCAGCTCAGGTCTGTTGTCTGTCTCCATAGTAGCTAAAGACTCAACCAAGAGCCTTCTGCATTCTGCCGTCAAACTTTCCCACTGTTTAGCTTCTGAATGGAAAGAAAACAGAAGGAAAATCATAGAACAAGCAAGGAAAACACTCTTACTTTTCCTTCCATATATCCTATGCCTACACAGCAACTCTATAATTAAGAGAACAGTATTTAACAATCACAGGTTGGATAGGTGTCTCAAACCCAATCCCTGACAACAGCCTCAAAGAATACCAGGGAGCTTCACCCTTCCCCAGGATGAATAGCAAAGTGGGAAGAAGTAACAAAGCATAGGAGCAAAACAGTCATCTCACCCACAACCGAGGGCTATTTAGTAATTTTCATGCCAAGAAAGAGTAAGTTTCATAACTGGACAGTTTAAGTAGATAACACTTTATATTACCCCCTTTTTTAACAGAAGCCCTGGAGAACTAGATACATACTGAAAAATTTAAAAAACAAGAAAGCACAGCAAATCTCAACTCCATTTATAACGCTCTGTCACTTTCTAGTGACATGACTTCAAGCAAGTAATTATTGAAGGCCTTAAACTCCTGATCCTCTTACCTCTACCTCTCAAATCAGGGATTACAGGCCTATATTACCATGCCCAGCTTCAAGAAGTTGTTTAACTTCACTTTCATCATCTAGGACATATTACTATCTATCTGGAAAACCGGGAATTCAATCACATGGCTAAATGCCTAGGGCTTTTTTGATTTTAAGAATAAAAATACACCATGCAATATTCAGTGTAAGTCACGAGTCTAAAGGGCCCATTCTGCAGCGCCCTAGAATAGGTGCTGCTAAGCAAAAAAGAGGAAAAAGTACAAACACCAAATTCACAACGTTGTGTTGAAAACTGTCTCGTCTTCTGCACTATTAATTCAAGGAACAGAATAGGAAAAGGAGTAGAAAGTGAAGAAGGAAGAGGAACGGTCCTCTTTTTGAAACCAGAGATAGATAAATAACACAGGAGAAAAAAAAAAGCTGCTTTTCTTCTACCATTGACACAACAGAGAATTTATAAGGTTTCTTAAGAAGAAAAGAAAGAAATCAAGTAGGACTAAAAGCATGTTTTTGTAACAGGTCAACTCCAGTGGGTCTTTGATAAAGCAGTCTGCACCTCTTTCTTGTGTCCTGTTCACACGCACACCACAAGCTTGGCTCAGTCACCATAACCACTTGTGATTAACCAAGACTAAGTAAGACTTCATGATGGAAAAAAGCTGTACTACTTCAGATAACTACAGCTTACTAATTCATCAGAAATACATAAACACAGACAACAAAATTTAAACCTTTAAAATTTAATGACTTCAGTTCTCTGTAGTCTACTTGTAGGTATACATACATTAATGTGTATTTTATATCATCACCAAAAACAGAAATAAAATTTCTGAAATGCATGCCATGAAGTATCCGGAATCTTTGGTGTTCTAATCATAACTCACCTTCAAGTTTCTTAAGCAGTAATTCTACCACAGATAAAGCTTCTGTTCTCACAGATGAGTAAGTCTTATTTTCTAAGAAGAAACATATGCAATCGTAAGTATATTTCAAAGACAGAACTCCCAAGATTAAATTCATGTTACTGAAACATAAAAATTTAAACTCTGTGAATTCACTTTTGAAGTAAACTTCTATTTGCTAATTATTATCAAATACTTAAGCTATATGTCTACATTTATTATTTCAAGGCACTGTAGACAGCCAAATATAGATAGCCAAATATATTAGCCCTAAGTGGTAATATTTAAAAGACCCATTTAAGATGTGGGAGATCCAAAGATACTATCCCAAACAAACAGTCATCACCACGTAAGACAGGTCTTTGATTTCAATGATCCTCAAAAATGATGATTTCAAAGATCATCATCTAGGGATACCTAGAAACCTGAAAAGACAATTTTTTTAGTTTCTTGCTCTATATCCACAAAAGCATGTTACTTCTAAGAATTACAACTAAAACAATCTTTTTTGGTACATACTCTTTCACAAAAGGTACTGAGTTTTTGGAGAAAATGTCTATCCAAAATTAGTATGCATCAAAACCTAGAGAAGTAAAGCACTGCAAAAACGAACAGTGGCCCCACTTAAGGACAGGAGAATCAGCTTGAAGGCACTTCCATTAGCCACAGCTAAGACAAGTACATAACAAACTAATTAATGAAAATAATCAGGGCTGGAGAGATGGCTCAGCACCATGTAATCCTCATAGAGAGGCCCAGTGTTCAAGTGCACCCACACTGGCAGCTCACAATAGCCTGTAACTTCAGTTCCATGAGAACCTAACACCTCTGGCCTCTGTGGACACTAGTACTCATTTGTATAATCACATAACTTTAACAAAATTCTAAAAAAACAATGAATTATAAAACATTAAGAGGTTTGTGGGATGATGGGAGTGGTATGAATCAATACTAGTTAATGAGGCATAAAGAAATAGGAAAAGAAGAATCTTGTTCAAAATAAAATACCAACTACCAAACAATTAATGTGGAGAAAGGGCTAGAGTTGAAAAAAAAATAACATAGAAAAAAAACTGGATCAGAGAAGAATCACCAATGCATGCAAAACCTAAAGAATAAACTTTGAAGAGAAGTGTATTTACAAGATTATATAGTGTCTTCTCATAAACTGTTTAATAGATGCAGTTTTGAAGAGGAGATTATTTGAATGACCTTAAAGTATACTATTAGACATGAGGAAAAAATAAGAATGATAATAGAGAGAAAATCCATAGTACATTGATTTGGTAAACAAAATTAACATTGAAAAATCAGGAAAGCTGTTAACATTGTATGCCTCTTGAAATGAGAAAACATATTAACTTCAGAACTCATAAGCTAGATCTAAGCCTGAGGAAATGTCAAAAAAAGTAATACTAATAACAAATGAGAACTATTTTTTTCCAAAAAGAAGAGAAGGGAAGGCTATAGCCTTCAAAATTATGAGTATATGTAAGAGAAAGAAAGGCTGAAGGAGTGTACCAGTTGAAAAGAGACTATAAATGCCCAACAGGGTGGTGTACGCCTTTAATCTCAGTACTCTGGAGGCAGAGGCAGGAGGACCTCTGAGAGTTCGAGGCCAGTCTGAACAGCTCCTGTTCCGGTTGCTGGATCTAAGAGAGTTGGGTGCATGGTTCCGCTGCTTCTTAAACTATAAGAGACCATGCCCAAGTGGGCTGGTATCTTAAAGGCTATTGGCTGAAGGAGCAGAATGTGCTCCCACAGCAGAGACTCAGCTCCTTAGTTTTAAAATCAGGGTTACTTAAACCAAGTGTGGTGACTGTAGTAGTTTGAATAGGAATGGCCCCCACAGACTCATGTGTTTGAATGTTGGCCCACAGGGAGTGGCACTATTAGAATATAAACCTTGTTGGAATAGCTGTGACCTTGCTGGAGAAAGTCACACTGAGGTTTCATACACTCAAGCTAAATTAAGCCCAGAGTGGTACTCAGTCTCCTTCTTCTGCCTATGGATCAAGATGTAAAATTCTCATCTACCTTTCCAGAACCATGTCTGTCTGCACACTGCTGTTTTCCACTATGATGATAATGGACTAAACCTCTGAAACTATAAGCCAGTTCCAATTAAATGCTTTCCTTTTTAAGAATTGCCGGTCATGTCTCTATAATCCTAGCTACCTGGGTGACTAAAGCCATAAATTCGATCCCAGCCTAGGCAGCATAGAGTTCTCGACTCAAAACAAAAAGAGGCGAGGATGTAGCTCAGGGGTAGCATGAATGAAGGACTATGCCTCATCACCAGTACCAGCACCAAAAACAAAATAAACAGCAACACAAAACTATTCAAGTTCTGGTTATTCACTCACCTAAAGAATAAGTAATTGATTTACAAGTTTCAAGAAGAATTTCAGCTAAAGCTTCAGAATCTGCATGTTCTTCTTCCAAAAGCATTAACCTAGAAACATAAAAGTGATACATGTTAATCATAAAAAATAGTTTAAAACCTTCCTAGCACAACTTCTATCTGTATATATCACTTCATCATGTTATTTCATAAACTAGTAGTGTCTATATTAATCATAAGGCTGTGTAAATGTACACAACGCAGTATTATTCCACTGTTAAAAAATAAGACAGTATGAAATTTATAGGCAAATGGATAGAATTACAAAAAATTTTCCTGACTAATGCAACCCAGACCCAGAAAGATAAATATGGTATATATTCACTTATATGTGGATATTAGCTGTTAAGTAAATGATAACCAAGATATAATCCACAGACCCAAAGAGGTCAGGTAAAGAGGAAGGATACAGGGGGATATGCATGAATCTTCCTGGGAGGAGAAAATAGATTTTAAAGGCAAGTTGGGGGCAGGTGGGGAGGGGACAGGGAATAACAAGGTGTGGAGGAGATGGGATAGAGGGAAGGAGGGTGGACAGAGATGGCTGGAACTGGAGGCCAATTTGTGGGGTGGTGTGAAAACCTAGTACAGTGAAAACTTCCAAGAATCTATAAAGGTGATCATAATGACGACTCTTAGTAATGGGGAAAAGGAGTCTCAACTGGCCATCTCTTGTAGCCAGGTGAGGTTTATGGGACTGGGCTGCATTCAAATGAGCTGTTGGCCAAGGAGGAAGTTCCAAGGAAATCCTCAAACAACCTAGGTTGTTGCTAAGACAAAGGGTTGCTCTCTACAAACTGACAGTGGGCTCCATTGCCCAGGACAGCAGCACACTCATTGAACACGGAGATGTCAAGCTGGTTGTCTACACGGAGCCTTCACCCTATACTCTGGTCTCTTTGGTGTCAAAGGTACTTACTATGCGATCTACCAACACAGAAATGTGGACACCAACCCATTCACAAAACCTTTGCCCTACAGTCTGTCCTGCTTGCATACTACACTAGTGTACAGAACTTGGATGAGTAGTCAACCAGTGCCCACTCCATGAGAAGGAATCCATACCTAGCATTGATAGGTAGCCAAGAACCAGAAACTAAGTAGCCCAGAGACCTAGGGTAAAACCAAACACTAGTCTAAAAAGAAAAAGTATCAATAAAATGACTCCTAATGATATTGTTATACTCATAGATCAATGCTTTATCCAGTCATCATCAGAGATGATTCCTCCAGATGTAGATGAGAACAGATGCAGAGACTCACAGCTAGACATTACAGAGAGAGAGAGAGAGAGAGAGAGAGAGAGAGAGAGAGAGAGAGAGAGAGAGACTCTAAATGAGAGGTCTACATCAAATTCCTTCCTTCAGAGCATCCTTGGAAGAAGAGGTGGAAAGACTGTAAGAGCCAGAGATGAAGGACACCAGGAGGACAAAGCCCTCTGAATCAACTAAGCAAGGCACACATGGGCTCACAGAGACTGAAGTAGCATGCACCAGATCTGCATGGGTCTACACCAGGTCCTTTGTGTATATATTCTAGCTCTTAGCTTAGTATTTTATGGGACTCCTGACTGTGAGAATGAGTGGGTCTCTGGATCTTGTGATGGCTCTTGGGACTCTTTTCCTCCTGTTGGGTTGCCGTGTACAACACTGATATGATAGTTTTTGCTTTGCCACTTTTGGTTGTTATCTGTTAGAATGTCTGTTCTTCTATAAAGAGACAGAGGGAGCGGATCCAGAGAGGAGGGAAGCAGGGAGGAACTGGGAGAAGTAGAAGGAGGGAAAATGTAATCAGGATATATTGTATGAGAAAAGAATCTATTTTCGATAAAAAATGTGAAATGTTAAGAATTCCATTCAATAGGGAAATAAAATAAAAACCTGAATCATGAAGCAAATTACCCCTGGAAAAAGGCGTTCATCGACTGGAGTACACCCAGCTGCACTTTCCACGTGCTGAGTCTCAGCTGCTCACACATCAGTTTGCACAGCTCCTGACGGTAACAACCTGGGAAAAAGATGAAGCATTAAAAATAGAAAAAAGTGGAGGAAAGTGAGGGACAATAAATGCCTTTAATTAAGGACACGGAATTTCCCCCAAATTCTTAGCAGGATTTTGTATCTAATTTCCAAGAAACTTTCCTTGATTAGAGCCCCCTACACACACACACGTCTGCTCTAACAGCTTGCTGTTAAGGCATTTTGTCTTCCACAGACTAGAGGTAGCAGATTAGCCATACTTCCCTTCCCTTGTAAATTTCTTAATGAAATAAAAAAGTGCAGAACCCTTGAGCACCCTCTAGAGTCCTCTGTCAACTATGGGATTATCAACAGTCAGTAGTCTTTTATCATAAACTAGTCCCAATCACAAGTGTTTCCATAATCACACAATATTATACTAACAGACAAGAGAAAAAAACAACAAAAAATAAAAAAATTGATAGGAGTTGGTTTTAAATGCTTAGAATAGGGCTCCCCAAACTTCTGATACTGCAATGTGACATCATCTTCAGTATGTTGGGCCACATTCATTCCTACCCTGGGATAAATGGGACCAACAGGACATTAGTTGGATAGCTATTATAAAATTTATATGATTTAAATATAAAACAGATTACTTCATAACAATTTGTGGTTTGTGTCTCTCTTTCAAAGGGACACAAAACCCAGAAATTACAGCTGATACTATGAAGAGTGAGAAGCTAGTTTGTAACACTGAATTCTTAAAGAAAATGCCTTGGTTCTCTGCTCAGAAACTGGTAAACAAATGTCTATCTCTATGCCTCGTGTCAAACTCTTGTTTATATTGTTTTCTTTCTTATGGAATTCCCCACTTTGTCTTTCTCTAGCTATCAAGCAAGAGTTAATCAAGCAATCTGACTTTCACTATAGTTCATTATACCACTCACAAATTGATAATTTCTTTTGAGAAATTCTTCATGTTACACAAAGAATAATTGGCTCAAAGAAAATATTACACCTGAGTTAGCATATATAAATAATTAGTACAGAGAGATATTCATTGGGACAGAGTGCAGTTCTCAGAACAAGACAAAGTATTTAGCATCTGTTCAAATTTAAGGTCTTGTCAATGGGCTGTAACTATGACTCGAACCAATAATCATGGCTTACTTTTTAATCCTTTGAAAAATATATATATTTAGTTCTGAAAATCTCTGCCATGAGTTTCTCAATAAAACAGTTATCACTTGCTTACTGAAGACTTGCTAGCAAGGCCAGCAATTCTGCAAGGAAGGAATTCTAATACTTCAGGTTTCTCAGAAAAGAGTTATGGACATAATCAAGAGTAACAAAACTCATTTATAGTCAAATATCTACATAAAATGCATCATGATTGCTATGAACTCAATTGTATTCCCTAACATTCTTGTGTTATACTAAAAGACACAATATTTAAAGAAATCATATGGGTAGATTCTAATCCAATTCCCTCACAAGAGATCCTTACAAGGACACAGCAACAGAGGGAAAGATAACCATTCAAAAGCTAAGTAGAGAGAAATCTCAGAAGTCAACCCTATCATCAACTTGATCTTGAAATTCTATCCATCAAAATTAAAAAAAAAACAATTCTGTTGTTTAAGCCTTACAGTTTGTGATATTTTGGTTCTAAAAATATATTTTACCTTTATCTTACTTATTTTGTATGTGAGTGTTTTGTCCACATGTCTATCTGTGCACCACATGGGTACCTGATGCTCTTGGATGCCCTGGGACAGGAGTTATAAATGGTTGTGAGCCAACATGTGGGTGCTAGGAATCCAACTCATCAGGTCCTCTTGAAAGAACAGCCAGTGGGTTAGCTATCTTTCTAGCCCCCTGTGATACTTTCTTAAAGTATCCCTCAATAATACAGCGATCCATGTACTTATTTGCTGATGTAAAAATAAAATGGGTATATGATAATTCTCACTATTAATATTCAGACTATATAAGCACTATTAATAAGCCATGCAGAAACTCAGTGTTCTTGCTAAGTGACTTCTGGCTACAGCACTTCTACAAGTTCTGGTGCTTACGTTGGGTTTCTGGGTTTCTGGGCCATGCTTTGCCCAGGCTCTCGAAGGCGCCCAGCAGAGACTCCAGCTGTAGCTCTCTTTCCTTATCACTTTCATCTTCAGCTTTGCTGCTCCGGACTCCCATGCTTTCAAGTGAGTTCTAGGACATTTCAAAGAAAAAGAAAGAAAATTCTAGTATTTCCTTCTTCAAAGTTACACTTATTAAACAATCAGACTGTAGAACAGGAGATACTGACCAAGGGCTAAATGCTAAGTTCTTTACCATGAGTTCTTCTGTTTGTATTAAGAGCATACATTTCTAATAAATTTGAGAAATACTTTAAAAATAATTGAAAATGAAAATCTATATATGTACTATTTTGAGCATAACCTAAAAAGACCTGCATTTGAATCAAGAGAATTCAAGATGGAAAGAACTTGACAATGTTCCAAACACAAACTCTTGAAAAACTGATAAAGAAGCAAGAAGTAATTCAATCAGCCAGCAGGTGTAATCAGCTAGCAGATGGGATATTTCATTTGTATTTTAATAAATAAAACTTGCCTGAACTTCAGAGAGTGAAACTGCCACACTGATCAGTCTTACGGACCAGGCAGTGGTCCTTTAATCCTAGTAGTCACACTAGTTTGCCATAGAAACCTGGCGTAGAGGTGCACACCTTTAATCTCAACACTAGAGGGGAATATAAGACAGAAGGAGACAGCTCTCACATACAGTCTCATTCTGAGGTTTCCTGGAGACAGAGTCATTATTTTCGGACTGAGGCTGAGGTAAGAACCAACGAATGGCTGCTTTGCTTTCCTGGTCTTCAGGTAGAACCCCAATTTCTATCTCTGGGTTTTTATTAGTTGTGCTACAAATGGCACCCAAATGTTTGGAAAGAATTTCCACATAAAGTCTGAGAAAATTTTTTAAAAAGAATTCTAGACAGACAAGAACAGAGTCAAGAGAAGTTGCAGTGGTTGTCTTGACTACAGTAGGCTCTGTGGGCTGGCAGAGAGCAGATGCATGGCTCCTTTAAAAGAGACTTCCTGACTCAGTGTTAGCAGCAAAAACCTTGCAGTTATTTTAAAGAGGCAACACCACCAAATACTCAAATGGTATCAAAAAGAGCAACCAGTGGCATGTTTCTTGGTGGTGGCATGGATCTAGAAACTGCACAGAGTTGTGGCAATAAATCTGGCTTCTACCAGAACCTCCACCATGAAGCTAGACACTCAAAAGAAAAGAAAAAAAAGTTAAGGAATGGGGTAGAGCCAGCCACCAAAGCTGCAGCTTTAATCTAGCCATATTGCTGAGCAGATTAAGAACTCATGTGCTCATTAAAAGATAGAGATACACAGTAAAGACAGATTAAGACAAAAAAAAAACCCTCTAAACAGTTTAGAGTATATTTAAAAATATGTGTAGGCTTGGGAGAGAAAAGAAAAGTTTAGAAAAAGTCCTTTTAAAAAAGAGAGTAGTCGGGCATGGGGGCACAAGTCTTTAATCCCAGCACTTGGGAGACAGGCAGGGGGATCTCTGTGAGCTCGAGGACAGCCTGGTCTACAGGTGAGTTTCAGGACAGTCAAAAATACACAGAGAAACCTTGTCTCAAAAAACAAAAAAGTTAAAATAAAAATAAAAGAAACAGAGTTTAAATAAAAGTCACATAAAGATGAAAAATACACAGAGAATCTCGATTGTACGTTATTGTGCCATCATTGACTTGTTTGACTGCTACAGGGAGGAGCGACATTTGATTATAAATGCTGCTGGATTAATCCAACCTATATATTTTTTTGAGAATACCTTGACTTCAAAATTTAAGTCAAAAGATATATTACTTTGGAGAAGAGGTTTTCCCTTTTTTTTCCACAGGAAATGAGAGGATTCACTGTGGGTTAAGAAAAATAAGGTTTGATCAAGGAAGATCCCCTGCAAAATCTCTGATAGGAATGAATGGCCCAGATGACCCAACACTTCAGAGCACCTCTGTTGCAGTTTCCTCTGGATTCTACACCCAGAACAGCTTCAAGACCGTTAGCTGAGATGATCAAGCATCACAGAATACTCCAGTCAGGACTTGATCATAATCCTAAATTTTCTTTAGGTCCCCATAAGATTATCAGTGCCCCCAATCAGTAGGAAGTAGCCTAGAAAATTATAACCACATTCTCAAAAAAAATGGATTATGGATATCTATCTTTGTTTAGACTGCTGATTAAAAGTTATTATAGAAAATGGTCAGGGAAAAAGCTAAACAAAGGGAAATTAGACTCAAGGTTCTTGTTTTAAAAAGAAAAAAAGGAATATAGATAGGATAAAAGGGTAGACTACTGAACTTACTATGAAAAGAAAAAATGGAGGATATAGATATGGTAAGATAAAAAGGGAAAATTGTTGAATCTATGTTTAAAAACAGCTACTAGCTTTAAATGTTTTACATTGGATTGAATTTTTGTACACTGTATACAAATTTTGTATATTGATTCAAATTTGAGATTAATTTGGTTAGAACATACTATACATACATTCTTAATCTTGTTCAAGGGATTGTACCCATACAGCTGATTTAACAATATAATGCAAATTTCTAGTCTTTGAAAGCTATTATTACCAGATTTTTAGGATGATAAGGAAATACAGGTTAGGAATTAGTCACCTATTATAATTGAATTTATAGTTACATTAGGTATTTTTTCAGGGTCAAACAAAGATATATTTTAGATAGACAGGTCATCTTCAAACACTTCAGAGCTCTAGAGAATATAGTATTTACAATATTTTAATAACATAGGCTCCTTTTTATGACAATGAGACATGTCTATTCCTGGCAGCACCAATCTACTTCAGAGAAGATTATGGGCACTGAAAAACTCCATATGGAGTTTACTTTCCTTGTGGCAAAAGTAAGCCACTGGGCAAGAAAATTTCCTTGCATTGACTGTTGACATTATGCTGTCCTAACTGGACAAGCATAACAAAAAGAAAGTGACTGCCAAACACTGTCAAGACAAGGAAGGACAGCCCTACAGAATATCCTGCTTCACAAAAAGATTTGCTAGGGCTATAGGCCAAAGATGGATGCCCCAATGTTGCAGAGGAACTTTGAGTGACTGCCCAGGCAGCCAGCTGCTTCTGTCATTTCTCACATATTTTGGAGGCTGCTTTGCTTGCACTTCCTGCTTACTCAGTTATTATTTCCTTCTTGGGTCTCTGAAGGAGTTGAAGATTAGATAGTTATAGTTTACCAGAAGCAAAAAGCAAGTTATGATAGAAAGACTTTGAACTTACCAAGATGAAATAGATATTGAAGTATTTTTTTCTAAATTTGTCAAATGCAAATGGACTAGACATTTTTGTTGTACTTATTTCCTATATATTTCCTATTGTATATAGTTTTTTTATATTAGTTATGGCCTTTCCCTTTTATTCAGAGTAGAATCAATAATCTACCCTTTTATCCTATTATATCTAAGCAGGCACAATATAATCCACTTAATATACAAATCTCTAAAACCCATACTTTATCACAGAAATACCTAAAACAGCCTTATTAGTACAAAAAAACAAATATATGAATTAGAAGCAAAACAAGAGGTAATATTTCATGCTTTAAATATAAGTAGATCAGGCCAAAAGTGGTGGTACAGGCCTTTAATACCAGCACTCGGGAGACAAAGGCAGGTGGATCTCTGTGAGTTCCAGGCTATCCTGGTCTACAGAGCTACATGGTGAGTTCAGGACAGCCATCACTACATAATAAAAAGAGCCTGTCTCAAAACTAACCAAAACAAATAGACCAATTATATCCCTATTTCTGTATGATACCCACTTTACTTTAAAAAAAAAAATGAGTACTTCAGTTTCCAAACTAAGCCAGTCATATTTTTTTCAACTAAAGTTTCCCCCAGGACAATGCAGAGGTAAACTATGCAACACACAATACTCCTTGTTTTCAAACTAAATGATTACTTGGCATCTGTACATGCTAGCAAGGTAGAGTTTATTTTGGCAGAAGGTGTTCACTATATAGGTACTCTCTCCCTCCTCCCACAGGCGGAAAAGGGGTGCCCATATGAAAACTTACCTTTCCTAGTCTCATCAGCTGCTAAATTGGCCTATGGGTTAAGAGCTGGCCAAGGAAACATGAATCAAAGTGATATATTTCCGCGTCCATAACTTTTCTTGAGAGGAATTATATACTTACTATAACCCTAACTTCATCTCCTCTGCCATCTTCTTGAGACCCAGATAAACCATAGAGAGCATGGGGATAAAGTGTAAGAAATATGATCCCTAAAGGGGATCCAACTATCAAGACAAACTTTCCTCTGTTTGAGGTTGTAATATTTTGGAATTTTTCTGCTACTTTACTGATAAACTTGTCCTAATAAAAACACATTACCAAGACAGAAGAAAACCTAGGATGATATAGGTAGCTATTACCTTCTTGATGAGGGGTATGACAATGTCAGAAAATTCCCGGAATCTGTCTTCTTTGGTGGCTTTCAAAACATCAGCTGCACAGCTGATTGCTACAATCTTGTATTTGAGATTCTCTTTGCAACACTCCTTCAAGACAGCCTGAAGAATTTCATTTGGGGTGGGTTGATTTGGCACAGACTTTTCCAACTCTGTACTACAGGATCCATACAAAAACATCAGAGTAGTTAAGAAACGCTACAGCTTTAAGTTTCACATTAAGAAATGGTATGTTCATTAAAAGAACATTTACCTGCAAGCTGTCACCACACAGGCAATGGCTTTTAGTAGTTCTTCCTGGTAAGTTAAGGATGAAAACATACTATTAAACCTATATGTCACATTCTTTGCATTATGACTACAATCACCCCATTGAGTATTTTATAACCACCATGGCAAAAACTAACATATGCACTTATGAAAATCACTGAATTCTACCCAAACCATGAATCTCTAATTCATAAAGGCCCAAGAACTTGTAACCAAGGTCACCAGGCAATGCACTATTATGACCACAATACTGTGGTGGCCATTAGTGACCTTTACAAAATAATAGTACAAATATTGCCCCAATCTCATGTTCCACATGGAACACTCAATATACACATTTTTCTCTAGCCATTGTATAAAAGGTTTCCAATTCTCAAGCCCCAGAAATGAGCATCTTTGGTGCCTGGATTAGAAGCAGACCAATATGGCCAGTTCAGGCTCTTCTGAAGGTCAGTGGGCACAAAATGGTGACCTGGTTTAAGAAGTAACTTGTAAGACTGAATAGATAAAGTAATCCAATCTTCAAAATTACTATGTTTTATTCAAGAACATATGGGATGAAACATACTTTGATATAAAATGCCATAGATAATCAGAAAAAAATCTTCCACTAGCTAGAGAACCTAGCTGTGAAAATAAGCCAAAGTCACGTCCAATCAGATTCCTATCCTATACAAAGATACAGAACCCAATGGATCTCTTACCTTTCCTGCCCACGTTCTTCCAGCCAGGCCTTGCACCAAAGCACTCAGTATCATTCCCAGATATGGAGGTACTAGAGAGCTTGTTTGTTTTGCAATTGATGCCATAGCAATTGCACCCTGGGCTTTCATTTTCCAAGACTGCGACTGTAAAGCCTTCTGGGTAATAGTAATCAACTCCTGCAGGTATAATCGAATACCTCCAAAGGAGCCTACATTTAAAAAGAAGAAAGAAAAGTTAAAACACCTCTCAAGTGACAAGAAAAAATTTTTTAAATCATTTTTAAATGTAAGTCAGTGCCATCTGTCTAAAGCAGTGACTGTCAACTGATAAAATATACCACCTGCTAAATAAAGGCAGAGACTGTGCAGGGCTGCTTCTGTTTGGAAAAGCGGGAATTTATGAACTGGACATACTAGCGGGGATGTTATTTTTAAAAGGTCATCATCATTAATGTGTATCAAGGTTAAAAACACAGTTCTACAATAATACTCTAAGGCCACATAAAAATCACAATTACACTCCACTAACCTAAGTAAAGTTCTGCTTTGCTTAGACAGTTTATATTCTCTCACAGAGACAGCAACAAGTCAAAGAGAAGAGCTCTGTGTGGCACTTTGCAAACTTAGAAATTAGGATATGCTAAAAATGAAATGTGATACGTGTTCAAGTCCTTAGAAAATTATGAATCAACAATATGAGTAAAAACTTCCAGCTGTGTTCTTAAGAAACACATTTACCCTGCAACCACCATTTACTAACCAGGTACATTTTCCTGCCACACTTCAGTCCACAAGTTACACTCTTCTTTTTCAGATTTCTCCTCATCAGCAATTTCATGCATGCCTAGAAATGCCAAGGGCAGAACTTCTTTGGCATGGTTCTTCAACACATCAGGACTGTATCTTCCAATTGCATGAACAGTCAAAGCACAAGAGGTCTTGTAGATAGGTTCTCAAGAGAAGGAGAAACCAAAAGTTCGTTAGCATTGACTATTACTATTTTTTCAGGGTAAGTAATCTAAATAAACCAATTTAAAATGTTTCTACTGAAACAGTAGTCTATTTGGTTAAACTCTAAATTTAAAATGTCATACAAAAGGAGAAGAAAGGTACCTTCTTTCTCCATATACCAGCCACTGAGCTTCTGCAGCAGCTTTTCAGTGCTGCTGTCCCGTGAAGTCTGCAAAACAAACAACCCTACTCACTTCTTTACAATTCCCAGAGTTGTACTTAACTGAGAAAGAAATCCAACTCACCCGAACTAAGTGGCCCATGGCAAATGCACAGGATTTCTGAATTACACTGTTCCGATCTGTCAGACCACTAAGCAAAGCACTCATAAGTTTACCTACATAAATAAATAAAAACATCTGATTGTATGGTTGGCAAAATATTTTGTTATGTTTTCAGGAATAAAAACCCCATAACCCTGAAATTAATCAGATTTACTGTACAGTAATTTAGATCTTTTGAATATTATTTGTACTACCTACTTTCTTTCACTCATTTGATTTAAAAATTAAAAATTAATCTCTTTCCAAAATATTGTGGAAAAGGTACAAGAATGAGAGCTATATACAGAAACCCCACCAGGACCCTATCTAGAAGAGGAAAAAGATTCATGTTAAATTAGCTAAAACAGTTCTAAAGAATGAAAGGTACTTTTACCTCTTTACACCACTGAGAAACTTCCTGGTAGAACAACAGAAGCTTGCTAACAAAATGACTGGGTCAAGTTTGAGTGAAAGCAAAACACATAAGCATGTTCAAATAATTTTCCTTTTAAAACTCTGAAATAAACACAACCATGAGAAAGTGTCCACATACATGTGACAACTCACCTGAGTAAGGTGTTAGGTCCTGGGGACACTGAGTAGTTAAAGACACAATGACACTGGCACAGCCTCCCTTTAAGGTCACAAAAACAAAGGTCTAAATTTAAGGTCACAATGTTCTATCAAACCACTTCTTTTAGGCACCAACAATTTAAAGATAAAACACACAAAGTCTAATAGCTCTTCTGGGATTCAATATAGAAAAAGGAAAACATTTTAAACTAGTTCAGCAGAGATGACTGTTTTAGGAGCAAGAATTTAAGGCACTGTGAATAAACTCTCAGAATAAGACAAGTTATCACAAACAACTGCATTAATAATTCCATCAGTTTATATGTGTCCAAAGAGAAGAATGGTTCTTTATTTAATAGCTTTCTAAAAGCTAAAAAGTCAGATGTCCACTGATTGAGTGAGATTAAGGCTATATTGCTGCAAGCAGAGTATCACACACCCCTTACAGAACACAATGTAGAAGACATGCATACAGAAAATATACATAGGAGGGAAACACTCAGACATAAACAGCTGCAGTTTTTCTCTTGCAAGATAAAACTAGTGTTTTTATTTTTAGCTCTCTTCTGATTTAGAAATGTTAATTAGAAGTGAAATAATTTTACCAAGAGAAGAAATGATTTATTCTTTTATAATGAGACGAAGCTAAGTGTCGTGATACATGCAATCTTAGCACTGCCGAGTCTGAGGCAGGAAGGCAGTGTGGGGACACCCCAGAGTGAGATCTGCTCTAAAATAACAACAACGAAAAACTTAACAGCAGAAAAAAAATAAGCAGACGAAGGCAGTATCTGACCTTTATAAGAGTCTCAAAAGAAAGTTTTCTACCCAAACACTTATTGACTCTTACACAAAAATTCCTAATCACTATCTAAAATGATTATTCCTTGACAGACGAGGGAGCTTATCCATTAACTGGTAATAACAGAAAATCCAAAAGCACTTACATGACAACCAGAAACAATCCCACTAAAACAAGTAAGACAAGCAGAACATAGCTGCATGTAAGGTAGTACACCAGGATGAAGCTTATAATCCCAGCATTAGGAAATATAGGCAGAAGGATCAAAAGTTCAAAGCCATCCTCAGCTCTATATGGAGTCTGAGACTAGACTAGGCTATAGGAGACCTTGTCTCAAAATATTATGTGGCCTTCACATGCATGTGCATACACACACACACACACACACACACACACACACACACACACATTTTTGGGTAGCCGGCACATGCCTATGATATGTCTTCCAACAGTAGGAGGCTGAGACAGTCTATGCTATATAAGGAGTTGAAGACCAGCCTTAGCTGCATGACAACAACCTGACAAGCACACACGCTGCATATACAACACACACACAAAGAAAAAAAAATCTTACCTTAGTTCCAAGACCTACACCACTTCTGATCAGTTCACATAACCTAGGAACTAGCTCGCCCAGCACCGAAACATCAAGATATTGCAGGCACTTTGAGAAAATAATAAATACAAAGGCAAGCCTAAGCAAATAATTAAGTTAGTACCATATCTTCATTTATAAACTACCCCATATCAAATATATACCCACTGAATTTAATATAAAGTTGGAAAATCACTAGTTTGTTTTTCCTCCAGTTGAATTAAACAGAAAATTTACTCACTAATGGTTCAACATTAAAAATAGAATAAAACAAAATAGTGAAGATTAATTTACTAAAAGAGGAAAGAAATAATTACCTAATAAAAGACCCCTCTTTCAATCTTCCATCTTCCTCTACCAATCTATATCTAATGTAAAATGCCTCAATTAAAACTGACCTTCCAAAGTGGATCTAGCCTACCTGACCCCAAATAAGTCAATTTCTTATATGACTTCACCATAGCTTGTTACAATTTTAAAAAATACATACTTCATTTATTTATGAATATTTCCAAGAGATGTTTGCTAAATACTCTTATCACTTTTCCCAATAATACAACTGAGACATGAAATTCTTAAGACTAAATACTCTTAACCAATCTGTGACCTGCTTAGCTTGCAAGCTCTTAACAATCACTACAGAAATGTCCAAAAGGTGACTCTGCCATGACTCCAAGGACTATAGAACTCAGAACCTCAAAGAACCATGACCTCTTCACTACAAATATTTCTGACATCGAAACACATCACGATTACTCAGTTCCTGTCACGAACCTTCTGTGCTATCTATTTCTTTTAAAATTCCTCTAAGCTTATACCTTCATGGTCCTTTCCAAAGAATTTCTCAGAGGCAGGCAAAAAGTAATGATAATAATAATAAAATAAATAAATATACACCTCTGAACCTTTCTAAAATAAGATGATCAAAGCATAAATATACATGGACTTATAGATAGAGTTCTTAATATGTTGTTTTCCATATAACACAAATTTTGATTAATTCTGCTATCCAGAAAATTTAATTCTATTAGTAATTAAGAAAAATGCCCATAAATATATACTTTTTATATACTAGTTAAAAACTGAAAATTTTTCAAAGAAAAAAATGCATTCACAGTATTTTATCAAAACATCCATCTCCCTTCAGCTTGTTTCATGAAGAACTGCACTTAAAGAGGACAAAGGAGCTTTGCGGCTGTCCTGGGAACTCACCATGTTGATTGTCTCCATCATGGGAGAGGACTTGGCAGCACTGAGGCGAGCAGTGTCCATTGCAGCCTGGAGAGCACAAACCGAGTCACTCAAGACATTCAACTAGTTAGGAACTAGCCACATACACTCCAATTAAGGGTCATTTCCAAACTAAAAGCTTTTAAATAAGTAAACAATAATGAAATCAGGTGAAAGTCTAATTCTAGTATCTTTTGACCTCACTTAACAATTTAACTGTACAAACAAACAAGACAGAAACAGCTAATTATTCAGACACTTGTAAAAGGGGGGTTGAATTTGATAGTTTCTAATCAATATTTTCAATGGATTTTACAAGCAAAATAACACTTCAGTTAAGCAAGACTATTAAATATTAACATTGGGTGAAAGATGACTAGTAGACTTCTGTAAATCATATTCATTCTGGGAAAAGTGGACTTCATCCTAATGATGAAATGTCTAAAGAGTTCTCATATCCATTCATGTTAGAATTCTGGTCTAGGGATTAAAGCCTGTAACATTTACAAAAAAAATATACCAATTTAACTGTACAGTTGACATCTCCCTGAAGATCAGAAATTCAGACAACAGTTAGAAACAAAATACACAGGCTGGTGGTACACCTTACCAGCACACTATATGTTCAGCATGCATAAGGCCCTGGGATCACTTCCTAATACTGCCAAAAATCAGCTAGTGCATTCACTTATTAACATACAGCTATGGCTCTAATCAAGTCACTCAGCCTTCTTGGGTCTCAGGTTTTCTATCTACTTAAAAAGAGAATACACTGAATTTCTACGCAATGTCTAAAAAGTTGTCTAAGTGAAAACACAAAACAGCGTGTGTTTGTATAATCCATTTAATTCTTTAACTTTATAATGTGGATTTGTATCTACAAAGATATTTTAATAAAAATTATGCTAGGGGCAATCATTATCCAGAGAAAAGGAAGGCATGCAAAAGTGACTTGCTAAGGCTTTCAAAGCATGTACAGAATTTATGTACCCTAGTTCTTAATACCTAGTAAACATTTATACTGAAAGAGGAAAGAATGACGAAGAAACAACCCTCTGCCACAGACTTTTGGATCTGAGGGGACCACAATCGACTAGGAGGCCACCCCAGTGCCAGAGGTACCATCACACTAAGTACTGCCCAAGGTGTCTAGGTGCCGGCATGGGAGAGAAGAAAGGCAACAGCTCTGTGCCATCCCTTATGCCTGGGGTGGGCAGTACTTAACTGTGATCCAACCAAGAGCCGTGGCACTGTGTGACTTGGCACCATGGTGGTGAGAGAGTACAGAGTGGGGAGGTGGGAGAGAGAGAGAAAGAGAGGCTGGAAAGAGAGGAAGACCCAGAGAGGTGAGGGTGGTGAGGAATGGGCTGATGTGAATAGTTAGCTGGCTACTTGAGTTCAGGGAGATGTCTGGGCCAGGACGATGACCAAGGGCCAGATCTTAATCTGGGGCCCTGGGACAGTCACGGGGGCCTGTGCTGATGTCTGTGGACCCTGTTATCACTGGGAACTGGGCAGGAGCCTGTGTTCTGGGCAGCCACCTAGGGCCACACTGGTCTTCAGGGACCATGCTGCGTGGAGGTCATGACGACAACCTGGCCTAGGATGTTGCGGAGGACCATGCCTGGTTCTGTGCTGATGTCCCTAGCCCATGTTGCTGCCAGGGTCCAGGTGGATGCCTGGGGTCTTGGCCACAGTCTGTGACCATTTTAGTATCTGAGGGCTGTGTTGCAGGCCGATTTGGGTGGTTAAGACTATCAACTGGAGCCATGGTACGGTCTGGACCAGGACTGCGGCTGAGGGCCATGTGTGGGTCTGTGGCCCTGCTGCACCCAGAATCTGTGATGATGCCTGTGGCGTCTGAAACCTTCAAAGACCATGCTGATGCAGGGGGTCTGGGCTGCCACCTGGGGCCATGTTGGTGTCTGAGGGCCATGCTGCTGTGGGGGCCATACCAGTCTGGGTCATGGTTACTTACCATCTGGACCCAGGATGACATTCAGGCCTGCGCTGCTGCCTAGGACCATGTCAAAATTCATGGTTCTACCACACCCAGGGTCTGCATTGATGTCCAAGGCCCAAGATTCCACCAATGTCCGGGATTTGGTCCATAACCTGTGGCCATGAGGGCATTCAAGGGCTATGCTGCCACTAGGGACATGCTGATCTAAGTGGTCTACGCTGTCACAGGGGCTACAGTGTCCTCCAGAACAGGGCTGCTGCAGAGGGCTATGCCTGGGTCCGTGGCCCTACAGTGGACAAAGTCTGAGTTGATGTCCAGGGCTCCTGTTGTCATTGAGGGCCATGCTGAAAGGGTGGCCAGTGCTGTCACATGAAGCCATGAAAATTCATGCCCTGGCAGTGGCTGCTGCTAGGACCATGTCTGGGTCTATAGTCCTGCAGAGACCAGGGTCTATTCATGGCTCCAGTTGCCACTGAGGGCTCTGTGGATGCCCAGGGTCTGGTCAGCCACCTGGGGATCATGCTGCTGCCAGGAGGCCACGCCGATATGAGTGGCCTATGCTGCCACTGGGGTTGTGGTGTGTCGGGCCCCAAGCCATTGCCCAAGGATCATGTCTAGGTCTGCAGTCCTGCTATTGCTGAGGTCTGTGGTGATATCCATGGCCTGTGTTAGCACGGGGATCATTGGAACCATGCTGTGTTGAGCTAGCCCACTCAGGAAAGATGGTCCCACCACTCACCACAGGCATGCACCTCATCTGGGAGCACACTAGAGCTAACTCCGGTGTCAGAGATACAGGTGAGCTGTATCCGGGGGTGTGAGAGCAGGAGAGCTGATCCCATCCACACCCACCCTCATGTCCACTACAGCAATCTGGAGAGAGGATCTTGCACCTTACCTGGGCAAAACAGTAGAGCTGGCCCTGGTGATAGGGCCCAAGACAGGAGAACTGGCCCTACTCCTTGCTGGAGGTGCACTGGGTAAGCTAGCAGAGGCAGTGCTGGAGACCTTGTCTGGGTAGTGACACTGAGGGAAAGCTAGCTACCACCCAGGACCAGAACCAGGGCTATGAGGTGGCCCATCCCAACATTCATTAAATCTATGAACTGCTGGAGAATGTGAAGCGAATGAATCTACAGATCCAAAACAACATGATCTTCATGACAGAGGACAACAACAGGAGCTCCAGTGAGAACCCATAATCAGTGCTATAGCATAAATCAGAGTCCTAAAGCCAGACCAATTACTCGTGACAATGAACACTTGTAAGAAAACATGAAAAGTAAACTGTGTATCTCAATGGGCCACACTACAGCTTCCACAACAACGGCTTCCACAACAAGATTCTTTTTTTGTTTGTTTGGTTGGCTTATGTTTTTTCTTTTAAGTTTGGTTTTGATCAGTGAGAGAAGTTGCAAAGGCAGAAGGCAGATGCAAGGAGATGGGGAGATAAGTGGGATCAGAATGTGAAATACACAAAGAATCAGTAAAAGATTTTTTTAGAAAAAAAGAGGAAAAAAACACCAATAAGAGGCAAGCGAAAAAATAATTTATTAGAATAATTATGCAAATTAAGATTGAAATAATGAGCTGAGAGAAAATGCTGACATTACATATTACATAGGCCTAACAGTCCTAGTAAACAAACACAAACGTGAAGGGAAAAATAATCCACAGCCCACCCATAAAATTCTGCTCAGATAAGTGTTAGCCACCCATAGATCAGCCTGGGCATGTGGGTCCCATTATGATGAGCAAATACGTGGTGGAGAAAAGGGAGAAAAAAAGAAGTGGAATGGTTCATGTGCTGTGGAAATAGGCAGAACAGAAGATATGAAGGTGGTGAGGAACAGGCTGATGTGAAAAGCCTACCTGCTACTTGGGACCATGGTGACGAGTGGGCCCAGGCTGTTGCCAAGGGATATGTCTGGGCCCATGGTCCTACCACAGCCAGGATCTATGTAGACATCCATGGCCTATGATGCCACCAAAGGCCACACAGAAGCACAGGTCTTGTCAGTGTCTGAGGATCATGGTGCTGCCGAGCCAAGCTGGTCTAAGTGGTTTGTACTGCTATCCAGGGCTCTGGTGTCACCTCTAGGCCTAGATTGCTGCTGAAGGCCATGTCTGGGTCTGTGGTCCAGTTTTACTAGAGTCTGTGTTAATGTCTGAGGCTTATGTCACCTCAGGGGGCCATAGGAACCATGTGTGATGAAACCAAAGGGCCATGCTGAGCCAGCCCCACCCTTCGCAAGCTCTAGGAAAGGGGCCTTGCCTCTTGCTGGACACTGCAGCAGGAGAGCTGAACCCCGCACTCAGGAGATGGCCTCAGTTCTCACCCTGATCCTGATGGCATGGGTGTAGGATAGCTGGCTCTGCCCCCTCGCCTGAGGCAGGCAGCCCCAGTGGCCCATACAGACAAGCTCGGCTACCACCCAAGCCCATAGCCAGGCCTTGGGTTGACCCACCCTAACATTTATGCCATCTAGGACTTGCTGGAGCTGGTGAAGACACCAGTTCTGTGGAATGATAACCACAGGATGCCCATGACTTGGGGTGGCCTCAGGATATACCAGAGGATCTTTGGCAAGGTGATGGTGTGCCAGAAACCAGAGGCCTTGAACCAATGACTCATTGCAATGAACATTTGCTAGTAAAGCTGACTGGACAAAAGGGTATGCTGTGTGACATACCGCTCCAATACCACCAGAATAAATGAAAAGATGTTGGACAGACAGGAAAGATGGAAGAGAAAAGAGGATTTTGCTTTTTGTTTTTGTTTGTTTGTTTGCTTTTTTTTTCTTTTAATTTTCTTTTGGGGGATGTTGCAGGGATGAGGGGAAGATATGGGAGACTAGGAGATAAGTGTAATTAGGGTACATTATATGAAATTCCCAAAGAATAAATAAAGAAATTATGTTTTAAAAGAAAGGAGGGTGGAGAAAGGAAACTAGGCATAGAATACAATTCATAGAAGTATATAAATAGTTAATGGAATTATGGATTAAAAGTTTGTTATTTTAAGTATGGGGAGAGGCAAGCACATGTGATTATACACACTAACAAAGGCTAGGGTTACAGGTTAAAAAATGACTAATGTGGGTTCTAGGAATTGAACTCCAGTCCTCTACAAGAGCAGCTAATTGCTATGATATTTCTCTAGCCCAAAAGTTAGGGTTTTAGCTCAGTAGATACAGTGCTCCAAGCATAAGGTCTAAGTTGGACACAGGGTGGAGGGGATAAGAAGAAGGCTGGATCTAAGAGAGTATAAAAAGATAATGGGCAATGTTCAAAATATAAGGCTGATACTACTCAATTTTTCAATGAGGAGGAGGGGATATAACCTTTATTATAAAATCTCCCTACAAAAATAAAGCCACCTGACTTTAGTATAAATGAATTAAAAAGAATAAAATAAAACATAAACAGACATTATGCACTATTAAATTAAAAAGTTACACAATAATCAAACTCTGATTTTGTTTTTAAATTGACTATCTGGAGGCTTTGCAGCCTATGACTATGAAAGAATTTTTAAAAGCCACAGGAAACTGTTCACAGTGGAAACCTCTAGGGGATTGCTTTGTACCTTCCAAGCTGATTTCATTTTTCCTCAATATATGTGTCATATACAACTTTTAAAAAAATAACTAATCAAAAACAAAGCAGAAAAATTTTAGACCAAAGTCTCCCCCTAAATGTAATCCATTCCCTAAAAAATGTAAAAGTAATTTTTAAACTGTTAAAATTAGGTTAATAAGTTATCAATTTTAGGGATGGAGAGATGGCTCAGAGGTTAAGAGCACTGACTGCTCTTCCAGAGGTCCTGAGTTCAATTCGCAGCAACCACATGGTGGCTCACAGCCATCTGTAATGAGATCTGATGCCCTCTTCTGGCCTGCAGGCATACATGGAGGCAAAATGTTGTATACATAATAAATAAAAATAAATTAAAAAAAATAAGTTATCAATTTTAGCTGAGTGGTGGTGGTGCATGTCTTAAATTCTGGCACTTGGGAGGCAGAGAGAGATGGATCTCTGAGTTAGTGGCCAGCCTAGTCCATAGAGTGAGTTCCAGGACAGCCAGGGCTACACAGGGAAACCCTGATTGATTAAGGGGGTGTGGGGGGAATTGTCAATTTTTATCTAACAAGAACATATGAGATAGACAGGGCCTTCTCCGTTTAAAATAAAAATCTAAAAGTCCAACAAAGAAACCCATTGCATGTAGTGTGTAAGAGTGAAGGTGTCAGCAGATACAGAGTTTGTCTATGGACACGGGGTGGATCTGAACAGTAATTGTACCTCGTCAACACTAACAGACTTCTGCTACCAACTCACCTTTTCTTGTTCCGTAGCACGGAGACTCAAATAATTGAGAACTTGAGGCTCCAACACACTTAAGGACTCTAGTAGTGCTGGGATGAGTTTGGGTGCATGTGGTTTCAACATGGCTCCTGCACTTTTGCTGATCTTCACAAGGGTGTTAATGCTAGACACACAAAAGGCAAAATCTGAGTCTTCTGACCAAATATAAGAAGTCCTACAACCTAACGGTGAGGATGTTCTGTAGTTGCATCAGGTATACAGTCATAGGGTCAAAACCTGATCCAGGCCACTAGGAAGTAGGGTTCTAGTCACAACTGAACCCAGGTCTCTTGGCACTTAAAAAAATTACAGATACTTTCAAGTAAGCACACATAAAACATAGAGAGGCCCAAGATGAAATTCCTTGTCCTCTTTACCTATTTCAACAATTAATAACAATGACCAATTTTACTTAATCTGTAATTTCTTCATACATTTAAGCACAATTTTCCCTTTGCTGTTTTACTTTAAGCTAATAAAATTTCAGTATGTATTTCTACAAGTATTTTATCCCAAACATAACACTTTTACACTTCTAAAAATACTAATAACTTATTCTCATCTAAAATCCAAATTTTTGACTGTTACAGAAATTTTCAGGAGCTGGCTGTGGTGAATGCCTATAAATTCCAGCAGCTGGGAGACTGAGATGATGGCTGAGAGCTCAAGGGCAACCTTGGCTACATAACAAAACTCTTCAGGTTTTTTTTTTTTCAAGACAGGGTTTCTCTGTAGCTTTGGAACCTGTCCTGGAACTAGCTCTCATAGACCAGGCTGGTCTTGAACTCACAGAGATCTGATGGCCTCTACTTCCTGAGTGCTGGAATAAAAGGTGTGTGCTGACTTGATTCTTCAAACTTTTTAACAGTCCCATCCTTTTTCATTCTCTCATTTGACCACTGATGATATTCTAGTTGTGTTAACATAACTCCTAAGGTTAACTAAGGAAATGGTCAACTATTTTAAAAATAAGCTTATGCCAGTAATGCCAACATTCGAACATATGAGTCAGAAGGATCACTAATTTGTGGCCAGGCTGGGTTGCATTATAGTAAATATAGGGCCAAAGTGAGCTACATGAGCAGACTCTGCCTCCCAAACAACCAAGGCTCTTCCACAAGCACTGCTGTCTGCATCTTATCCCACCACATCAGGCGTGTCACTTTACACTGTTAGAATCACCCCTGGGCTCAAGTTCTGACACCTGAACCATCATTAAGTTCCATACCTGCCTTTTAGGCAGTAGGTTTAGGTACAATTAACAATCATCACATAGATTAGTAAGCACAGCAAAAGAGCTGGTTATACCCAACAAGCCAGCCCTTGAGGACTTGTGGTGTAACAGGAAAATGTGCTTTCTAACTTAGGAAAGGGGCCAATGACAAAAGAATAATATGCAACTCAGAATGCTAGTTGAAATCAAGCTCCCCATGAAATATGACTATAAAAACACTATGACTCACACCCTTTCACAAACGCTTGGGTTATCTCAATGGATTCTCCTCAGTCCATTTTCTGTATTTTTAGGAATCTGACATTCAAGAAAACACATTTTCTACAGACTGGATAGAAACTAGATAATTCTAATACATTCACTTCAACCAAACCACACCTGAGGGCTCGGACTTCCGTCACAGGACTCATCATTCCTTTGTCCAGAAGGCAGGGCAGGAGGACAGCAATGGTTCTCTGGCCAGCTGCTCCTTTGGCAGGGTCACACATTTTCACACAAACCTCACATACAAAGAGCATGGACATTAGTGAAGCTGGCCTCTCGACTATTACAGCATTTCTCTGACAGTGCGTTTTTAGGTCTCTATTAGGAATAAAGTGAAAGTGAGTCTACTTTCTATGCCACTGTGGGGGTTGAAGGGAGATAGAGGAATGACCAAAACTGGTTTCTAAAGATCTGCCATATCTAAACAGAAAATCTGATAATATATTTTATTCTCTAATGTTTTACTTTCTGATTCGTATAATGAGGAACAAAGGAGTTGAAGGTGTGATGAAAAGTTTGAAAGAAAGCGCTTTTTAAAAGGCAGGACAAATTCTAGTAAAGAACACAAACCTAGACATGAAAGACACCTGGATTTAAAACATACTTTTTTTACTATTTAAGTAATGTGATCAATGACAAGGCTTACACAATTAAAATGCAAATTACAAAAGTAATTCCAAGTGGCAGACTATTTAGTTTCAAAAAGGCTTACCAACCTTATGAATTTGGGAAAGATATTAAAATAAAGACATTTATTGCTTCATTTAAGAGAGCAATGTGTTCTTCAGGGTCAAAGAAAAAGTATACCTCATGTAGATGTCTCATTATTCAAAGAAAGCAGAGGCATATTTTGTTCAAGAAACACTACCCTTAGTGTTACAGAACTCACTTTCGTATTCACTTTAAGAGCAATAAACTATACAAACCAATTACAAGGCAACATTATGTCCTATGACAATAAAAAATAAATAAAGCAATATGAAGTGTATGGTGAGTCCTGCCCTACTCTCCCCACTGTGAGATGAGTACTCTCACCTTGCTCAGAGTTTTCAGAGCTAGTTCTGCTGCTTTCCGTACAGACTCCTAAAAATGAGAAAAGTCTGGCATTATACATATTAGACAACATTCATCCTTCTCTACTCTATAATGGGTAATTATCTTACCTACAAAATAGTAAAACATAACTTTCAATAACAGGTTTAAGTATATAGTATTTCATTACGTTTTTTGAACATTAAGGAACATATATTGCTTATCTATTTTTGCCCATATAAAAATGTAGTCATTAACTACAACAGTCCAAAAATAAAATGCAGTATAAAATACATAAAAATCTCTGTGAAGATTCTAAAAGAATTAACATTTTATAATGAATAAAGCAACATGAAAAACAAGCCTCGTAGTCTAATATTAAGGATGTCAAAATATTTTAAAATGCAAATGATGCAGTATTTTAGTTGGCTCTTGATCATCCTCAAAAGGTTTATGTGCTAAAGGCGGGGTCCCCAGAGAGGCACTACTACAACCTCCTCAGAGATAGGGAAACAAGCGTAGCATGCTGAGAACAA
This sequence comes from Myodes glareolus, assembly GCF_982192425.1. Taxonomy (NCBI): domain Eukaryota; kingdom Metazoa; phylum Chordata; class Mammalia; order Rodentia; family Cricetidae; genus Myodes; species Myodes glareolus. The sequence continues at coordinate 17,448,516 of NC_142041.1, read as the reverse complement.
ACCCTTGAAAGAGATTATGGGGCCGCAGACTCTTCCTCTTTTCCTTCTCTTTGCTCACTATCCCAAGTAAATGTTTTCTTCCACCGCAGACTCTGACCTGATAGACTGCCTTGTCATAGGCCCAAACAAAGTCCATCTATGAAAAATAATAACCTCCAAAATACCTAAACCATTTCCCCTTTATAAATTATCTCAGCCTTATAGTAATATGAAGCAAGAAAATACGTAAGAAAACTGAGATATTTTTTCATTAATCACATTATTTAGAAATGAATGCCTAATATTTCAAACTTAACCATACAAATTACTTCCAAATGGGTATTTGTTCCTAATCCAACACCATCATGAGATTTCTACTGAAAAAGGCACGCTGTAGTCACCTCCTTTAAGTCACTTCAGTCTAGACCTAAATAAAGACACTCAAACTTGAAATTAACATATACATCAGAGCTAAAATTTGGAGATAAAACTATGGTTTCCTAAAACTGTCTACACAGGGAATTTTGAAATATATGCATTTAAAAAATCTATTGTGTATTTTAATGATTCCAGTTTATATTAATCTATACATATAAATGTAGATTTCTATAATACCTTAATATCATCTTGTACTCTAAAAAGTGTTTCCCACATTTCTGGAAGTTTGTCAATGACGTCATCTAAAGGTCTTCCTCTCAATAAATCATTCAAAGCTAAACAGCTGAAAATAAAAACTTGATTTCAAATATATGTTCAAGCAAGTTCAAGATTTTACTACCAAATAGTTATACCAGACAATAATACAGACTTTATCCGTATTTCTAGTCCTAACCTCTTGTCCTAAGACAATTATAATTATTCCAGTATTACCTCAAATGTATCACAGAGGACACAAATCACTAAGTGACAATTCCTACAACTATATAATTCAATCCCTTTGAATGATACACCAATACACTATTTTTAAGTCACTTATGTGCTCTTAATGTTGCACATATCACCAAGCATGTAAGAGGCATCAAATGTATACAAACTGCATATACAAAGAAATTCTACCCTATTAAGTCATGAAATTATACAATTTTATGTCTACAGTTTAACAAGTGATCCACAGATTCATTAACTTCATATTTATATAAGGCAATTTAGGCAAATCATCCAGTAGAGTTCAAGTAGAGTTAAAGTAGTTAAAGAAAAAAAACTCAACTAAAAATTTTATTTATTGGTGGCTTTAATTTAATTCTTGTTATACCATGTAAAAAATAAAAAATAAAAAAACCTTAGAAATATGAAGGGGAACTTTCCAGCTCTCTTTAGCTAGTCTAATTTTCTAAGTGGTACCTGGATTCTCGAACACGCCACATGTTGCTCGTAAGGTTTTTAATCAGATCTTGAAGAATTTCTTTCAAATACTTATCCACCTAAAGAAAGCAAAAGATAAAATGAAAAATGTAAAATCCAACAATCAAATTATTTACCTCTCATTTTTCTTTATTAAGAATTGATCATTTTTATTTATTAAAGTGTCCCTAGGCCTCTCAGCCTACTCTAAAATGTAAACATAGATGATCCTTTCCCACAGTACCTGAGAATAAAACCTAATCACTTAGGCTTTATACCACACAAGCCCGCTGTGACTCATCTTGTCATACAGGTATCTTGTCTGGCCTTAGTTCTGTAGCTTGGCACATACTACTTCTGCAGTCCTCTTCCATGTCCAACTTGAGTAACCCCTATTTGGTCATGGAGATTCAGAGTAGCCACCACTCAGAAAAGTTCAACCCACCAACTCTCTTCCATGTTCCCACAGCACCGTCTTAAGGTAAATCAAATCAGACACTGCAATATTACACTGGAGATCTCAAATGACAAGATAGTATCTCTGTACCTTGAAGCTTTCTTTCTTTTTTCTTTTGCAAAAGTAAGTATAATAATGGTTCAGAAGGCTAAGTGAGTTTGATCTAAGCTTAGGTAATAATAAATTGATAGTAGACTCAGTTGTCACACCAACAGATCTAAGGACTCTAAACTTTTTCACTTGTAGTTAAGTTTTGTTATACTCACATGTTAGATGATCAAATCAGAGAATAACTCACCTAAAAGTAAATAAACAGATAGCTTCCCACATCCCCTGCTGTATATTCCATAGATGTCTCATCACAATTGTGGTTCAATAGTTCACTTACTCAAAGATCATGCCCAAATCTCAAGAGTCAAGGCCTGTAACTCAAACTCATATCTGTAACCCCCATTATCCTAATAAGTCTTAGTTGACTCAGATGCACCATATCCTATCATAGAGCTAATAGAATTCAATGAGCCCTCAAAGTTGAAACCTCAAGTACCAAGAACCATGAGCGGGAATATACTCTGTGTCACATGTAAGAAGGAGGACAGAACTACAGCATGTTTCAGGTCTTGTAAGATATGAGGATAAAGAAGGATGAGATAATTGGTGTTATCTGGTGATAACAAATGGATGGTAGACTCAGCTGGAACAATAAACTGTAACTTAAGTTATTCTGGAGACTGCGGCAAGAAGCACAAAAGTTCAAGACCCAGTTTGAATCAGATCAAGATCTTGTATCAATATAAGTACTTTTAAAAGAGGTCTTGAGAAATACTATCAGTGGCAGAGCACATACCTAGCATGCAGGAGCCAGAGTTCATACTCCAGTATTGAAAAGAAAAAAACGTGAACTAAAAATCCATTTAATAATTTTAGCCAAAATTCAATTTGCAATTTTAAAAATTACTTTCACTACTATGTAGATAAATTAAAACAGGGCAAAGAAAAAAAAAAGATGATGATGATCTGTTCATCAGGGAAGAATCAGGGACCAGAGTGGATTCAAGGAACACTTGATAAAATCAGACTCAACAGAAACTGCAACTAAATTCAGGGTGGGATGGGGGAGGGGTATAAGACACAGACAAAAGAAGGTGAGAGCAAGTTTGCTGGCTTGCACACATAAATGAATAGTGAGAGTAAAGAAGAAAATGTGTATTTTTCTTCTCAGCTCTTTACAGGACATGTTACAGTTATAGTACATATAAATAACAGACAAGTGAGGACATCAAGCACGCACTGAGATTTGTAAATATGGATGGAGTACATGTCCTATCTGAGCCAGTACAGAACAGAGAACCATTACAATAAACAGAATGCTTGTTTGCCTAGGACTTAGTAAAAAGAAAGCTAACAGGACAACAATATTCAGTGCAGTTCCTGAAAAACTTTCAAATCTGAAAGGAGGATAAAACAGTAAATTGAGGTCAGATGACAGAAACAAGAAAAACAATACATGTCAACTGACTATTTCGTTTGTCTGTCTTTCCAACTAAAGTAACTCTTTAAGCATAGATTTGTGACCCATTCCCCACAGCATCAGTGATCCTTGTTAACATATAACATATGTGTGAATATACTGTCATTCTTTTAACCATCTACACATCCAATGAACTTTTAGATCATTTCCATTTTTTAGATCTTAGTAAATGTTACAGCATCTTTGAAAGAAAAAAGCAAACAACAACCATTGACAGCAATTAACATACAAAGTGTACATGGGAGAGCACTGGGTTTCAACCTATGGGGTACCATAGGCAAGCTACAGTGCTTCTGAACATTCAGGTTCACAGATACTTGCCATTGACTTGTCAGTGACCAGTGCATTCCAAATACTTGTCATAGCCTGTCGAATTCCAAGATTGGGATCGAACTGGTAACGGTAAAGTCGAGGAACTAGCCGAGGCAGAAAAGGAGCCAGTTGTTCTCCAGCTCTGGTGGCAATGACATTAAAACCAAAAGCAGCACCCTAACAGTAATAAAGAATAACTTATAAATGACTGCCATGGTAAATACTAACATATTAAACACAAAAAGGCAAGAAAATAGTCTTTCTCAAACTTGTCCTTGAATAAAACATTTCATATTCCAGCTTTAGTAATAATAATAGCTACTATGTTAGTCTGGCTCTCAGACACAGACATCAACTGGCACTACATGGCTAATGTACCAAGTTTGTCTTGAAGAAAATCTGGGAGTATACTGTTCAGTACTAGAGCACTTGCCTGCTATGTATGAGGTCCTGGGCTTAACCTCCAGCAAAAATTTAAGAAAGAAACAATACAGCAACTTACCTTCCTGGAGTTCCACATTGCATGATGATTTGCCAGATTCATAAATTTATATACCAGATCTGGCTGACTGAGATCACTTGCCAGAGAACAAAGTTCCTTGTAAGTAGAAAGGCCCTGGCTTAGAAACAAACAAAAAGAAATATATACTAAGACATTTTTCTAGCTATCTTTGGACTGGTGTGCATTTTACTATCAATGTTGGGAAGGAGGTCTCTTTTAAATTGTTTTTTCCCCTCAGTTGCTAGTATCATTATTATCACCGAGGAGACAAAAGACAAGAAGATAGTCATATACTTCAATCATCAATAATTCCTTTGTCTTTCTGATGGTAAAAACCTGTTGTGATTTCAACATGAAATGCCTCCCATTGGCTCAAGTGTTTGAATACTTGGTACCCAGCTCATGGTGCTGTTTTGGAAGATTATAGAATCTCTAAGATGCTGATTTTGGCTGTCTAGAGGAAGGAGTTACTAAGGAATGAACTTTGAGATTTTATAGTCCAGTACCAACTCCTGTCCTATCTCTCCTTTTTCTATTCTAAGAGGTCAGGAGGTGGAGCATCATTAAACACTCCTACAATCATGGAGTCATCTACGACCATTCCTTCCCTTTCACGACAGGTTTTACAGCATCCAACTATGAACCAGAAAAAAATCCTTCTACCCCAAGTTGATTTTTTTATCAGGTATTTGGTAGTTACAAACACAATACCTAATATGTGCCTGACATCCCATGGATGCGAAGCTCTTTGCACCTTGGAAGACAACTCAAAAACTCTACATGTTGTACACAACTATACATACAACTCTCTCATAACTATGAGTCATTTAAAAACATCTGTGTTAAATTTCCTCTAGGAAAATTTTATTTGCTTAAATATCATTTTGTAAAAAACTAGCACTTTTTAATTCAGAAAGAAGCCAGGTACAGTGATTTGTACTTCTGTAGTCACACCAGAGGCTTCAATTGAACCAACTAGTTCAGGAGCAACCTAGACAATATAATGAGACCTATTCCCCCAAAAACAAGAAGGAAAAAACAAAGAAAAGCCCAGAAAAACAAAAATAAAAACAAGCAAATAAAAAAAACCTTCGATATGAAACAGTGAGAAATGGAACAGCAGACAGATAAGCCACCTGCTGCTTTCTTTTATTTCAAATCCCACACGGGAAAAAAGAACAAGCGTCATAATTTACCCAACAATTCTTAGAAGAAAAATAACAATAAAAACACACTGAAATAATAATGAAAGAAGGATAGTACCAAAATTAATCTGAAATGCTAAACGGGAAGACTAATCTAAGACACAAAGTTTTCACAGAAATAAACAAATAATTTGACATAGTACTATGCAAGGTCTCTGCTCAGAACACAGCTTCCTGGGAGCACAGAGTTCTGAACCTAGTGTCAGTCTCTGAGAACCTTAGTCTTTGAGGTCACGGTCTCCCACAAAGCAGCTTATCAGCAATGATTAGTCACTGAACAGGTATAACTGCCTGATAAGTGAGTCTAAGGTCAAGGCTCTGTGTCTCAGAGCAAGACAACCCTAATGGGCCATGCCATCCTAGCCTAAAGTTCCTCAAGAACTCTGTGTCCAATGAGACTATGGCAACAGTTCAATTTTCGCTCTATCATCAGAGTGATGGTACTGTCTACTTACTCACCCCTCCCCAGGACAATCCCCAGGGTATTCTACAATAAACCTCCAGCATACAAATCTCTAACTCGGAGTCTGTTTCCAGGGAAACTCAATCTAAAGCAGTATGGTTTTTTCCCCATGCCATTCTTTATTTATTCATCAATAAAGCCCATTCCTGCTCTGCCTTAGTTGACAATCAATGGCTTGAGATTTAGCTCACTTACCCATCAGGTGTTTTGCCAAGGCCTCCCCCTTGAAATACCACGGTCTCTCCAGAAACTTCATGTTTAGCTCTAAAACAAATAAACAAAAATTTAAATTAGCTTCAAATTATTCATACCAACAAAGAGCAGTAAAACCTGTATCTAGTATATGAAAGATATAAATTATTCTTTTCTATTAGACTGCAAATTTTCTAAATTTAAATACAAACAAAACAAATTCACAAATATTAAAGATTTCTATGTAAAGTTACAGCCACTATTGTCACACATAAAACTACCCTTCCCTCAAGGAGGCAACAGAAAGCAGCAATTACAAAACCAATCTCCCTCCATGCACTCACCACAGATCAGATTAAGAATGATATTCAAGTTTATTCATCACATCTTAACTTCTTTTAGCCAAAGGTTTAACAGTGTTTTTCTAACCTGGATATTTAAGCTATCGTGGTACGCTTCAAGTTGGAAATCATAACATAGTACAAAGTCTCTAAGTAAACAGATTATTCATACACTGGGATAAACTGTGTAACAAACATTGATATACAATGTTTTAATAAGTAGTAGGAATTTTTCCTTCTTCCATATCATGTCTCAAGGTACTATGTATTCATACCTGAAATTTTAAAATTCACTGTACCTTTTGCCAGTCATAAGTGTTTCTACAAGTGTAGACACCAATTCTTGTTGATCTTGTTCATTGCCCAGCTCATAAACCAATCCAAGTCCTTTGGAGGCAACATCTTGGCTGAGTTCTACAAAAATGGCAGACAAAAATTATACTATTCTAAAAGAAATTTGTCTTCTGGACAATTATTTTCTTTCAAGTAATTATCTTCCCTCCAAAATTATATAAAAATAGAGATGTGAAAGCAGAATTACTCTATTTTCCTAAACCAACTCAGTATATCATGAGACAACAAAAATGAAAGCCATAATCCAACAGGAATAGAATGCCAATAACTACAGTGTCACAGTAACAGCCATGGGATGAAAATACCAACACACTGTTTCTATTAGAGATGACACAATCTCCTAGGATTTTACGACACTCATATCCAACTTTAGAAAAATAAAGGGAATACAAGGCCACGTGTCTTAAAATAAGATTTTTTTAACTTCTTTCTGTGTTTTATTTAAGTAACTTTTGTTCCCGTTTATTTTACATACCAACCCATTTCTCCTCTCTCCTCTCTTCCCATCTCCTCCCCTTTCCCATCTAAAATATTTGCTTTTTCCTAGCTTTAATCAAAGAGGAAAAGTAACCAGAAGTAGAAAAGGTTTTAACACTAACGTTAAGGCCTCAAATCTATTTTTAAAAACTGCAAAGTTGCAGATGCTGTAATTCATATAAAAGAAAGAATTTCAATTTCTGATACCCTAGGAATATGGTTCTGTGGTAATTAATCTTGGTCTTCACCTTAATACAATTACCCTTGATACTAAAACATTTAATTTTTAATTTTATTGTAGTTCTGGGATAGAGACAGAACACCACGATCCTCCTGCCCCTGACCTCCCAAATGCTGGGATTAAAAAGGTAGACGGCTCACTTTGTCTTAGTCACATGGCTCTGAGGTCTCTGTGCGACAGCTCATTAACCCACACTTTTTAAAACTTAAAATACAAGTTTAAAGAACTTGACAAGTCAAGTATTTACCAACAACCTACCGTCATTTTCTGACAGAACTGAAACAAATGCACTCTGAATTTCCTTAAGATGAGACTGAAAGAAGAGAAAAGGCATTAGAGCACTGAAATCCTACCTCTTCGGAGAATAAAGCACTTCACTGTAAGGTACACTGAGGTCAGGGAGTCTTAGGACCAAGGCGGTCATGAACCTTTCCATTCCCTCACCTTTACAGATGTTCACATCACTAGAAGTTGGACCCTACACAGGTAGTCTAAGCATTTGCTCTAATCTTTTTTGTCCTACTATGAATGTCCCCATTACTGGCACTTCTGACATTACATCTTCACATTTAGATCATGTTCTTGCCAGTATTAATCAGATCATCATCCTTCGCTGCTTCACATGGAGCCTATCTCAGAACTTCTCCTTTATTTTAATGATTCCAACCTTCACAAACTTTCTTCCCATTTTAATTTATAAATACTGTGGGATCCTTACAGAGTTCATCACATATACAATGCATATTATGGAGCTCACCTTCACTTCTACATGGGTACTTAGCTTCCTCACAAGAGAAAGGAGCCAGATGCAGGCAGCTTGCCTCACATGTGGGTTGGGGCTGATAATATGCTTACTTAAAATAACTTCTAAAACCCAAGGGACAACATCATTCACTTTGGCACCTGAGGAAAAAGCAAAGAATGATTATGATTAAAACACACAAATATAAATTCCTTTGTAAAGTCATAGTTAAATCAACACCATACAAAAACCACATGAAACAATAACCACATGACCACTGGGCAGTGGTGGCGCATGCCTTTAATCCCAGCACTTGGAAGGCAGAGGGAGGCAGACCTCTGTGAGTTCAAGGCCAGCCTGGTCTACAGAGTGAGTTCCAGGACAGGCCCCAAAGTTACACAGAGAGACTGTCTCGAAAAATACAAATAAAAAAAGGATCAAGATGTCCAGGAGCTTAGTATAAACTAAACATTTTAACATATGAAATAATGCTAGTTCACTGGAATAAAAATTCCCCACTCTCTTCAATCTCAGCCATTTTCCTTTACTAAATCTTTCTTACGCTTCCATCTAAGAACAAACCAAGCAATAGCTTTGCCTTTCAATTTTGTCTTCCAGCTATAACACATTTGTCTCTTTTCCTCGGGGTTTCACAATCCCAACAGTACTGAGGCTTGAAGAATGTCTCTTTCCCCTTCCATTATACGAATATTCTCTTGCTTTACCTCACATGCATTCCAACAGAAGCCTCGGAGAGCTACTTTGGCTTCCATCAATCACATTTATACTGCAAGGAAAATGATTTTCCTAGTTCTTTTAAGTCTTCTATGATAAATAGGTGAAGAGGATACTACAATGATAAATGTTAACTATAACACTAAGTATAATAACTGTATTCATTACAGAATACAATTCACAATGGTATTGCTACCATGAAAACATTCTTATTTAATTTCTCCAACTATTAAGATAAAATAAAAATACTTTATGAATTATCTTTTAGCTTTAAAGATTAAAAAAACCCTGGTTCAATACTAAAATATATTTTCAATTTGAAATTCAAATCAATCCAAAAAGATAACTGAGTTTGTAGTTTGGATTTTTTTTGTTGTTGTTTTACTTTGTTTTTTCTTTAATTTTTAAAACTGGGCTTATTCATTTTTTGTGTGTAATGTGCACACATGTGGATATGCATGAAAGCTCATGCCACAGAACACACATGGCTCTGCTAGAGTTGGTTCTATGATATGTGGTTCCAGTGACAGAACTCAGGCCATCAGGCTCGGCAGTAAGCAACTTCACTTGTAGAGTGGTCTTGCTAGGCCTTGATTTTGGTTTTGTTGGTTTTTTTGTTTTGTTTTGCTATGGAGACAAAAATCTCACTACATAGCCCAAACTGGTTTAATCTCATTATTTACCCCATATGTTCTTCAACTTGCAATCCTCCTGCCTAAGCCTCCAAAGTGCTGGGATTGCAGGCATAAATCACCTTAGTTTAAAATCTTAATGTCTGTAATATATACTCGGGAATCACATACATACTCTCTCGATTACGCAGTCACTAAACTCTAGTGCACTTCCAGGATTAGCAAGGGACAGTGGAGCTTCATTATGTAATAATGAATTCGATACAATAGGCTAAGAAAGTTCTAATTTTCATATTCAATCTTTGGAAGGAGCAGTAGCTCTGGCTGGCCTGGAATTCAGTATATGGACAAGGCTGGCCTTGAATTCAGAGATCCTCCTGCCTCTGCTTTCTGAATGCTGGAATTAAAGGTAGCATCATACCCAGTTATGTTCTATCTTTTTTTTTTCTTTTTGTAAGACAGAGTCTCTCTAACTAGTTCTGGCTATCCTAGAACTAGCTCTGTAAACCAGAACTCACAGAGATCCATATGCCTCTTCCTCCCAAGTGCTGGGATTAAAGGTATGCACCGCCACTACCTGGTTTGTTCAGTCTTCTTTAATCAACTATTCTCCTTGACAGACCAAATTTGAAGGCATGCATCAATATTTGGGGAAAAAATATTTTTGCCTCGAATATGACAGAGAACAGAAAAAGCCACTCAGAAACTCAATAAATCAATAGATGAATATTTGATACCAGCAGGAGGTGTATATTCTTCTTCAGTCACCAGCCAGGCATCTCGGGCAGCCACAGAGTTGGTTCCTATTGAAGCACTGGTGATGGCTTCACCAATGGTAAACTGAAGTTCAATCTGCTTGGCCTACAATGAAGGAAAACAGAATCCATGAATAGGAGAGCATTTGTCCTTAAATATCCATTTCTATAAAAGAGTTGTTTTATTTATTTACTTATCTATTTATTTTTGGTTTCTTGAGACATGGTTTCTCTGTAGCTTTGGAGTCTGTTCTGAAACTAGCTCTTATAGACCAGGTTGGCTTTGAACTCACAGAGATCTGCCTGTCTCTGACTCCCAAGTGCTGGGATTAAAGACGTGCACCACCACCGCCCAAACGAGCACCACATCTCACTTCTCAGCGGGTTTTATTCTCACTCTCTTCCTTGTTTAAGCTAACTCAGTGATTCAGAAGTGGTTGGGGTGAAGGAATGGAGAACTAAGATAAATTTGAAGATCATTTCTCACCTCCATGAGACTGCTTCTCACCCTCAGCACAGACTCACTATGTAGAGGCTATTAATCTTTGAAAATGGTAGGCTTATGTAGAGGCTTAGGGTGGTTCAAAGGTGAAGCCACCTCAGTGGAATTTCTAGCTCAGTTTCTCATCAGCTACATATACTTGACAGCCTTACCGGTTAAATCAACACAATATCATCATTTACCTCATCAGGCCATAAGGATTAAATGATACTAATTTAGACAAAGCTTTCACTATTTAATGTGCCTGACTATAGTAACTGCACAATGAACAATCACCACTACATTTTTATAAAAACTATTCACATTCTTCTATGCTATCTGCAAGCTACTCTCAAAAGGTTCTGAAAAAAGTAGAGAATGATAAGGCAAATGTAAAATGTTAAAATGTGGTAAATATAGATCACAGAGTATACAGGCATTCTCTGCACTATTCTTAAAACTTCAAAGGTCAAACAAAATTCTGTGTAGCTACATACTCAAATATTTACATTTTAATTCAGAAATTTTGGTGCTGTTTTACAAGCAGGAACCACCACCCCAATATGGAGGTGAACCTGTCTGAGTGCCCTTTGGCACTTTTCTCCGCTTACTGTGAAACATTTATGTGTAAGAGAAGGAAAGATGCAATGAGGAATGGAAAGAATATGAGGGGCTTATAGCGACGACACCAAACACAAGCTTTGCCCTGCTATTCTTAATCTAGTGTTTGAGTCTTCATGAAGAATCAAGTGCTCTCACCATAGGCTTCTTAATCTAGAGAAGTAATAAGGCTGAGGACTTTAGCTCCACAGCATCTCTGGTCAAAAGCTCCCCTGGAGACCTTTAAAGCTGAGAAAAGGTATTTCAACAGAAAGGATCCTTATCAGGAATTTAATTGTTATATTCTTTTAACCTGTTAATTACATATTTCCTATTGATGACATCATAATTGGCATCAAAACCAAAACCAAAACCCAATAGCTAATTTAGGAATGATAAGGTAACTAGACTTACTATATAGCAAGGAAATAAAGAGAGTTAATTATGGAGAATCACTATATTGTTATTCTTTTATATAGGTTTGAATTTTTCCAAAATGAAGTTTAAAGTAGGGCTGGCCAGGTATTCACTAGGAGAGTTCTTGTCTATGGGTAAAGTAATAGGTTTGACCCAAGCACCATTAAAAAAAAAAAGTTAAAATATACCAAAAAAACACAGTAGGGCTTTATTTTAGGATTCTGTTTCTCAGATTCAGTTTTTCACTTATCCTAATCCTTTAATCTTTCTACATTCATTCCATGATTTTGGTTTTTCAGGGTTTTTTTGTATTTCTAAACTTTTAAAACAATGATATCAAACTATGCTAAGAACCCAACAAGCTCTCACTTAACCACAATCAGAGTTGACATTACAAAGAAAAAGATGAAAAAGTAAACATAAGCTTCTTCCCAAGAGGTTACAATGAAACAGATGGGGTGGTCTGAATGAGAATGACTTCTATAAGCTCACATATCTGAACACTGGGTACCCAGCTGGTGGGACTATTTGAGAAGGGCTGTGAGGTGTGGCCTTGTAAGAGGCAGTATGTCACTGGGAGTAGGCTTTGGGACTAGGTCATTTCAAGTGAGCTTTCTCTACCTCATACTTGTGGATCTGAACATGAGCTATAAGGTGCTGCTCTAGTGCCTTACTGCCTGCTGCCATGATGGTCATGACTCACCCTCTGAACTAGAAGCCATAAACTCTTTCTCTCTAAGTTGCCTTGGTCGTGGTGTTTTGTGACAGCAACTGAAAAGTAACTAAGACAACCAGCATGTGATGATACTGGCATGAGTATAACTCCCTGTGAAGTTATACTCATAACATTGTACGGAAATGGGGACACAGCGCAGTGGCAGAGTGCATGCTTAGTATGGGCAAGTACCTGGATTCACTCTCCCACAGAGAGGAAACAAAAGAAAGCAGGCTTGAATTTCAATTCCAGTTCTCTTACTCAGTTATCTTAAACCTCACATCTTTCAGCCTCAATTAAAGTCTGTTTCTTTCGTCCTTCCAGACAGGGCTCAGGAGTTACTTCCCATCCAAGCAGAATTCTCTGACACAATCACACCCTCCTTTAGGATTCTCCTGCCTTCTACGTAAATATCTTCCTAATCATTTACTTCTACCAATATTTATGAAAATCTACCTTTACAATCATACTGCTAGAGACTTGAGTAATGATGAGCAAAGCGGACCCTGCCTTTTGTATAAAGAACAGTGAGAAGATGTGATAAATACTATAAAGAAAAGGGCTCCAAGCCACTGTAATTAAGAATCTAATCTAGTTTAAACGCCAAAAAGGTTTTCATGGAGCACAGCAACAATCTGAAAAGGAAACATGAGCTTTTCAGAAGCTCAGAGCAAAGAGGCTGGTACACAAACGTGAGGTAGGCAGAGGCAAGATTAGGTCCTCTTAAGACACCACAATTTGCTCAATTTGCTAGTATTCACTAACTATAGGTCTTTTTGCATGACACTGGGCATCAGTAACTCAATAGCAACTAGAATATCAGCTACAACTCTCCACAGAGGGCTAATTAGTTTATTCTAGTTCTACTATACCATGGTCCGCTCAAAAAAAAAATGAGTCTTTCCCAAATACACAATTCACAGTCATCTAACACAGTCGCAAGCCTGAAGCTAGCACTCAAAATTAGATATGATCAAGGAACAAATGTTTAATTTTAAAAAAAATCTCAGAGTAGGGGCTGGAGAGATGGTTCAGTACTTTAGAATACTGACTATTCTTCCAGAGATCTCAGGTTCAATTCCCAGCACCCACATGGTGATTAATGAGCATCTGTAACTACAGTTTAAGGGGATCCAATGCCTTCTTTTGGCCTCTATGGGCACTATAAGAGGGACACAAAAAGATAGAACACCCAAACACATAAAAGAAAGTAATAATCCCCCAATAAAACAAAATTTTAAAATTTCAAAAGTAAGTAAAACAACTAAAAATGTTTATTTGAGTAACAATATAAATACCTCCACAGAATCCATCAGACCTTGCAAAAGGAGTTTCTGATGGGGAAAACCCCCATCTCCAACTGGAAAATAGCCCAATGTTTGGATTGCTCGTTCTTTCATCTGGAAGAACACAGATTCTTTTCTTAAAATGTAAACAAATTAAGTAACAGTTTTATCTAACAACAGTATTTCCAAGATGAGAAGACAGGAAGAGAAAATCCATCTGCCAAATATACCAGTGCCTACCTTATTACAAAAGTGCCTGATTTTACAGAATTATAAAAACAGTAAAAGCAGAAAACTGAGCCCATTAAGAATCTATACCTACAAAAATTAAAAAGTCTTAGGTTTATTATTTAAACTGTCAAGGTAACAAATGTGGTTTATAAGCACAAAATTATCTATACAACTTAGTAGCCCTTGGGCAAGTTATATCAGTCCTCTGAAACTCTTTCCTTGTTATCTCAAACAAAAATGACAACTATGCCTTGTTCACCACATCTTTTTAAAGACTTACTTTTAATACATGTGAAACCTGTAGCATATATCTTGGGTAACTTGCATTATTCATCAATGGCTAACAAAAACCAGATAATGATAGCTAAAAATAAACTATATAATGCATTGTCTTGGTTTTAAATAGCAGCTAAACCAAGAACAAGACTACAATGTTTTTTTGAAAACTTATAGTAAACTGGTTATTTTCCTACTCATTAAAGCACCTCCATCTTCGACATCAGGTACTTTAATTACAAGAATGTTTTAAAGTCTATGAAAACAATTATCTCAACTTAAAAACTGTAACTGTCCTTCCCTCAGCCTATTCACACTGCTTCCTAATGCCTACACTTCTCCAAGCCAAATAGGCTGTGAGAAAGTAAGATTTGGCACTGCCCTAAAATTATATGGATCAAGAAACTGAGCACTTTATTATCTATCTTTTGCATGACAAAAATGGTCACTGAAAGCCAAACTGTTAAAAAGCTAAATTAGAATAACTGGGTCAAGCGATAACATACAAAGCAGTTTATACATATCAAAAGCAAATTTAAAAAGCAAATACCTTTATCAAAATTACATCTTTATCATTTTTAACACATTAGTAAAACCTTATTCTACCTGCAGAGTGCACGGATGGCTACGGATAGTTGACTATACTCATAATAACTTGGCTTTGTTAGTTCATACAACTATGAATTCCAGAAAGGAAAGGGGGAAAAAAAAGAAAAAGAAAGGCTTGCCTTATTTGTTTCTTTACTGGAAGGGATTCTATTGAGCAAGCTTTCTACCAGATGAAGTTTGGTAAATCCAGATCCTTCACTGGGGATCGGGAGAGGACCATTTCTGCCGATTTCACCCAGGGCTGTACAGGCAGCAATTGCCAACAGAGGTGATGTACTGTCTAAAAATGAACCTGTAAGCACATGTAGACACAACACAGTAGCACACTAGTTATTCTTTTGATTTAAAACAATCAGCCATGTACTAATTTTTTAAAGCAGCATTAGGAAATCAAGGTCTCTGGTGTTTTCTGGTTGACCACGTGCTGACAACTATGTAATAGTTAGACAGCGTGACAACAGGACTTAAGTGTCCTTGAACGTTAGTTTTCCCCATAACATAACTGACACTAGAATATAAGAACATGGAGAAAACAGATTATCTTATGGAAAAGTTTGTGTGTTTAAAGTGCAGTATTATAAGAAGAAACTAAAATACCATATTAAAATTGAACATAATTCAAACTCTGCAGCACCCAATCAGTCCAGACACTGACCTATTGTCTCCGTGGCGCTCCGAATGAGCTCCTCCTGCTCAGGCAGGAGACCAGCGTCTGTGTCCAGGCCACGCTGCTCTGCTGCTCTCATCCTCTTCTTAGCCAAGTATCTTCCCACAGTGAATCCCAACGCAAGCAAAGATCCATGCTGTACCTCAGGGCTCTGAATTTAATAACGTAACAGCACTGTTTCTACCTCACACATGAAAAGACATGCTGAAATAACTGTTGTTAGAGTAATTTCTCTGATAAAACCTAAGGCTAGAAAATAAAAACGATTCTACTAGAAGTCAATGACTCAAACAAGAGTAGTTTCTAACAAGAGTTTCTAACAGAGAATGCCGAGAACCTTTACTCATGTCCAGATTTAGATACTTTACTATAACCTCAACTGTGGGTCAGGAGACTTTTTAAATATGCTTCTGTAGTCCTTATACTTTCCTTCTTATTTAATTTTTATTTTATGTATGAGTGTCGGCCTCAATGTGTGCTAACATTCATGCACTATCTCCAGAAACCAGAAGGGGTATCAGATCTCTGAAAATGGAGTTACATATGGTTGTGAGCTGCCATGTGGGTGCTGTGAATTGAACCCAGGTCCTCTGAAAAGCAGCCAAGTGCTCTTAACCACTGAGCAACACTATAACCCATTATGCTTTCTTCTTGCTTACACAGCTAGTTATCATAATGCTCAAGGATAATTTCTCTATACTGCCAACAAAATACAATAAACAGTCCTTTTTCTAACTGCTAAAATCTCCAAATACAAATTAGGTAATATACTAATCAAGTTTGCTTTTACTGCAGTTATTAAGTGGTAGCAGAGATGGGGGTGGGAAGAGCTAATAACTGAACGCCAGACAGTCCTGGGGATTCCCAAATAACTGCCTAGCACAATGCGCACATTAACTAAAACAGTACTTTTCAAACACATAATTAAAATCTACTAATTGAAGTGACTGAATCAACACATCTATGTAATTTTTACTTATAAAGGCTAAGAATGTGTAAGTTTGCCTGAAAACTAAAAGTACAATCAGATACTATGTAAAAGCCTATCACCAACTAAAGAAGAGGACAACAAAATTGAGCACAGTGGCACATACTAAGGCAGGAGAATCTCAAGTCTGAAAGCAGCCTCGGCTATACAGTGAGACTCTGGCTCAAAAACTCCAACAAACTCAGGTGAGTCCACTCTTGCAAGTAAACTTCCTAATCTAAAAAGATGTCCCTTAAAGATTCAACTATTTCCAGAATTGAGAGAAAAACGGGGTAGAAACAAAATGTCATTTCCTTTTTTCATATTTCATAATCAAAATTTCATATTTTTCACTGTCTTACAGGCACAAAGTAGAAATTGATTCTTTCTAGCAAAATGGCTCCTAAGTTCTTGTCATAACAGTACTTAGATCTCAAACTGGATAAATCTGCTGGTATAAAAAAGGGAAACTTGCCCTAGGATTAATAACAGTGCCTGAGTTTCAGAGACAGGTTTATATATTTTGTCAAAATGCAAAGTTGTTTTATTTAAATAATAAAGAAAAATGAAGATAAACGGGTAACATACATGATTGTCTTTTGTAGCCTTTATAAGTTGTTCTATCATTGACTTTAATTCATTTCCAGATACGGTTGACACAACCACAGAATAAAACAAGGCCGCCAATTCACGCATTTCTTCTTTACTGCTACTCATCAGACTCTGAGCAACACAGAAAGAGAGACATATGATTCATAACCATCTTCTTGCTCACAAGTTCTGACATTTAAAATTATAAAAGTAAATGATATATTTGACATTCAATCTATTGTTCTCCATGAAAAATGCAATGCAAGAAACTATTATTTCCAAACAAATGATTCTGCCAGGCTCCAATGGACAGTTATAATACAAAGGTCACACATATGGCCTTGGTTAAACTAAATGGTCACAAAAAATAAAAAACCCAAAAGTTATGAATATGGGAAAGAGGCCAGTGGTGCGATGGAAGAGGGTAAAAAATATGAGATGAAGATAAAAAGAAATAAGGGAGAGAATTATCAGAATATATTATGTTCACGTATGAAATTATCAAAAACAAGCTTAATATATTTGAACTGGATTTAACCTGAAATCCTCCTTCCTGCAGTCTTGCTTCCATAGTACCACAAAATACTATGCAAGTGCCAAGGCAGGGAGGGACAACTAACAGCCCTATTCAGCTGTGACATCTATGAGCCACAACAATGACCAGCATGGCAAGATACCCAGAAACGTGTAAAAATGGTAAGCCAAATCAAAGGTAACCAACAGCTGTCTAAATGGACTCAAGGCCCATTCAACAGAAGGGAAATCATGCCTGGTACTTAGAAATCTAGCCAACTACCCAGGACTAGTGAGGTATTATAAAAGAATTATTACCACTTAGTTAAACCAGGATAATTCCTAACTACAATCTAAATCTTATTCCTATCCCAGAGGTAAGAATACCTATCATGTCTCATCAAAAAAGCTTCTCTCTATAACAAATGGAGACCATTATAGAAAACCACAACTGAACACAATGCAAACATCAATGGATTGTGGGGGAGTCCAGCCTGAATGGATACATTTGCAGCACAGCTCCTGCCTCTATGATTCAGGCAACATCACAGAACAGGTTTTGGGGATAGGGGTGTTAAAAGACTGTCTCTCTTCAAATTGGTTGGATAAACAAGACCCAAACAATGACAATACTAATAGACATGCTAACACAGTAGAGGGAAATCTTACCAGGTCCCACCCCTAGACAAAGAACTACAGGCAACCAATGATTGCTGAGGGAGAATTAGCCTCTCCCAGGGATGAGCTCCCTGACTGGTTATCCAATACAAAGTGGTCAGCCCTGAAATCATATACACACAAACAACAAAAATGAACTCATCAGACCGTATGAATATATTTCTCTGTGTGTGTGTATATGTATATATATATGTATATATACACACACATACACATATATAAAATAAATATAAAAGAGGCTATCAATTTGAGAGTTGGGGAGGAATATGGGAAGGATTAAAAGGAGGAAAGAGAAGGGAGAAGTGATTTAATTATATTTTATTAAAAATGTAAAATAAATAAAAAGAAAAAATTGTAATGAGCTGAAATTATATTCAAAAATCTCTGGGCCGTGGTGGTGTTTGCCTTTAATCTCAGTACTTAGAAGGCAGAGGTGGGTGAATCTCTATGAGTTCAAACAGCCAAAACTGTTACACAGAGAAACCCTGTCCTAAAACAACAACAAAAAAATCTTAGCTGCATGTCCATTAAAACAGGCAAAATAAATACTACTTTTGTAATATTTATGTAATACTACTGTTTAAACACAAATTCTGGTCTAAAGATGGAAAAATTCAATTCAAAATATAGAATGCAATTCAGTTATCAATAGGATGTCCTGCTCTTCATATGCATTTAAAAAGACAAATATGTATCTACATTAATATCTTTCTGAAATGAAAAATGCACCAAGAATAAATCAGGTAGATTAATAAAGAAAACAATGGTTAATGTTTAATTACAAAAGTCAAGAAGGTTGGAATAGATTGGCTGCAAAATAAATGTAGTTGATTTAAAATAAAGATCAGTAAATCAATTTTTCTGTGAAAAACCAAGACTCTGTGGTCTATCTAGTCACTCTGGGGACTACTCCATTATGCCACTGTTCACAAAAGCAGGCACAGATAATACATAGAGTGATGGACACAACTGTGTTCCAATAAAATGAGGACTGCAGCCTGTATGTCATGAAACAATGTGTTTTGTTATTTTTTTCACCTACTTAAAAATATAAAAGAGCTATAGTTGTGGTTCAGAGGGAGACCCCTGCCCACCACGTACAAAGCACTTTTCAAACTCCAGTATTTTTCTTTTCAGATAAAGTGAACAATAGGGCTAGGTGGCAGTGGCACACGCCTTTAATCCCAGCACTCAGGAGGCAGGGGCATGTGGATCTCTGAGTTCAAAGTCAGTCTGGTCTATACATTCAGTTCTAGACAGCCAGGGCTACAAAGAGAAACCTTGTCTCAAAAAGAAAAGAAAAGAAAGAAAAAACAGGAAGGAAGAGAGGGAGGGAGGGAGGGAGGGAGGGAGGGAGGGAGGGAGGGAGGGAGGGAGGGAGGGAGGGAGAAAAAGCAAGAATAAAACCTTATTTTTAGTTCATAGGTCACAGCATAACAGGCCCTAGAACCAAACTCATATTCTAGTTTCTCTTCATATCATTGAAAGTTTTTTACCTTCTATTAAGTGATCAAAACTTACAACATTAGTTTAAATTAGAAAATATTCACAAAGAATGAACACCCTTTTTAAATAAGAAGCACATTCAAAAGACCAAATCTCAAGAAAAATAAAAAACTTGTATCTCTTGACAAACTACATTCCTATTTTCAAATTTAAAAACAAAATCTATAAATTTTACCGTACCTCAAGCTAGTTTCCAAAATGAATTACAGTACAGCACAACAGAGATATATACACAAGTGTATGAGCCATCTTTTTACTGAATTCAAATTACTTACACATTTTATTTGCTAACATCTTTGGTGTTACTCGAGCTGGTAGCATAACTTAGAACTGCCCACATGAAGGGTGGGCATGATCAAAATTTATAGACACGTGTCTTCCACATCTAGAAATCTGAACCCTACACTTCTCACTCATACATCTCACCCATGAAATACAATAAATCCTCCCTGCTATGAAAAATTATTTTTCTGAACAGAAAACAGTATTAAATAGTACTATGCACTGCAACAGATAAGAATCCTAAATGGTCAGTAAGAAGGATCTAGAATTAACTGAGCAATGGAAAATGAAGCTGTTAAAATAAAAAGTAGTTTTCTACACAGTTACAAGACCAGCTACAAGCTCTACAATCCAGTAAAAGAAATTCAAAACTGTGAAGGGAAACATGTTAAATGCATTGTTTTATGTATATATGCATAAGCAATATTGAAGGTCTCACCTCATAAAACTATTAATGTCCTTTGTATGTTTGTCAGCAGCAAGGAAGAGTGGGAGACTGAGACATTTAAAGGCAGGCATGTCACAACTACAGAAGTGTTTCTGACAGATATACAATTTAAGTGTGTTTGTCAAAATTATATACCTATTACCATAAAAATTTTTTGAAGCTTTTTTTGTTGTTTTGTTTTGCTTGTTTGTTTCTCTGTGTAACACCTATAGCGATAGCTACCCTGGAACCCGCTCTGTAGACTACACTTAGCCTGGAACTCACAGAGATCCACCTGTCTCTGCCTCCTAAGTGTGGGGATTAAAGGCGTGTGCCACCACCACCCGGCTCAGAAAAATATTTTTAATTGATGATTCTTAAATTCATCCCCCAGCATCACCAAGACGGGTCATGAGGGATGTTGACCTGAATGTTTTCATTTTTTAAGTAATTTTTGAAATGACTTAAGGTAGTAAAGAGCATATTAAGACTGGTAGGAAGAAAGATACATTAGTTTGAAACACTTGAATTCTTAGAGAAATAAACATGTCATGAGGACATACCTTGATCCATTCTGTCTTGTCTACAAATTTGGTAGCCAATTTTTCTGGATACACTGACACAGCTTCCAATAGACAATACATGACTGGCAAACCTAAATAAGAATTCAGAACTATTTTAACTTTCATGAAAAAGAATGAATGCACAGAAATCCCTAAATTCCTCTCAAATGTAATACTACTGTTTAAACACAAATTCTGGTCTAAAGATGGAAAAATTCAATTCAAAATATAGAATGCAATTCAGTTATCAATAGGATGTCCTGCTCTTCATATGCATTTAAAAAGACAAATATGTATCTACATTAATATCTTTCTGAAATGAAAAATGCACCAAGAATAAATCAGGTAGATTAATAAAGAAAACAATGGTTAATGTTTAATTACAAAAGTCAAGAAGGTTGGAATAGATTGGCTGCAAATTCTTAGCACAGTCTAAAATTTTTTACATTCTTATTTATTTTTTGCAGATCTCATGTATCTATAAAATATATTATAATTAGTGTAACTCCAGATCCTCTATCTCTTTTCTTCTCACCCCTTTTATTGCACACACATACATACATATAACCATCTCCTACCTACAAGTCCTTTTCCCAATTACTATCGTTTTATTATATTTTGAGGCCCAATGGGTTTAATCCGAGTCATCTGTTTGTAGATTACCCACTGGAGTCAGATGTACAAATACTGAAGAGAAAGGTAAAATTAACTTTTTGCTTAATTGTTTTACTATTTTTTCTTAGTATGATTATATTCCTACCTCCAACACCGGCTAACAGCTGTTGAAGCAGGCCGATGTAGATTTGAACAGGGTTGGTTTCTCCGCTCTTAGAAGATGAAGCTGTCGCCTGACTGCTTGACATTAACGTCCGAATGTACCGTCCAATAGCTGGAGCATGATCTTGCATATCAGCCAAACTCTGAGAGGTTGGCACCACACCTGCACTATGAGCCAGGCACATGCGCAAGTAAAGAACTATCTAAAACCAGAAGGATGAGAAATGCCAACTTCTTAAAAAGTCAGTGTGGGGCATATTCTTCAACGTGACAATTTTCAGATTTCACTCTGCACCCTCCTTTATGAAACACTATAAAATCTTAATAGAAGCCAGGAAACATTATTCAATATGCTAACTAAATAACATAATTCAACAAAAGGAGTAACAAGATTTCACAAATCCAGACGTGTTTTCTTAATGAAAGTAAAAGGCTTGACTACTTTTTTTCCTTCATGCTAGGACTGAAGCCATATCCCTTCAGGCACTAAGCAGACATTCTACCAAGGAGCTACACCCCTAGCCACCTTCCTACTCTAACAAGATTTATTGCAGTTTAACTGGTGCAAATCAGTAATTTAAAACATAAAATACACCTTAAATGTGATAAATTAATACTCTCAATAAATGTGATAAACCCTATCTTGCCTTCCAGCCTAGAAAACCCTAGCAATTTCAACAGTATATTGGCTTTAAAAGTCAAATCTAACTTGTTACAAAAGTCCAACAGTAACCAATGCAGAGCACCTTCTGTCATAAAGACAGGGACTGGGAATCTAGAGGTGACTCAGCAGTAGAGTACTTGTCTGTCATTTCTAAGGACCCAGGTTTGATGCCTGAGACAGGGGTTGGAGGTGACTAGGAAACCTCAGTGAGTTAACTATGAATTAAAACAAAGCAAATTACCAAACACTAGGCCTTGTTTGTCAAAACAAACACCCTAAAGGACAAGGATACCATAATGAGTTTAATATAATGCAAAGGATCAGACACATCTTAGGTATGATGTTAATTTTCATAGCCACTACACAGGAAGACACAAAAGTCCTACCTCTCCAAATGCTGCTGGATTAAATGGGAGGACAGTGGTTCCGGTCATGTATTTGACTGGAGTTTTCATCCGATGGGAAGCCTAATAAAAATAAGCCCAAAACAAATTAAATTTTTGAAAATTAACTGTTCTCTTACTCAGCTCAAAATAACTGTACTTCTAGCTATATTGCTATTGTTAATTTGCATTTGTCTTTGGGGTTTCTTTTTTAAGGTTTATTTTGCTCTCTATATATGGACGTTTTCCAGAATATGTGTCTATCATATTCATGCAGAGTATGTTGAGGTCAGAAGGGCATATCATATCCCCTGGAGTGGAGCTACAAAAGGTTGTGAACCACCATGTGAATTCTGGGGATCAAACCCAGGTCCTGTCAGAAAAAAGCCAGTGTACTCTTCACACTTGCCTTGACTCCAGCCCCTTTCATTTGACTTTTTCAAGATTTTTCCTTTTTAAAAATTTAGTAATTTTTACTTATGTACATGCATGTTTTGCCTGAGTGTATCTAAGTGTACCATATGCACACTTAGATCCACTGAAACTAGGGTTACAATGATCGTGAGGCAACATGTGGACGCTGAGAACCAAACCAGGCCTCTGCAAGACAGTGAATTCTCTTACTGTTAAGTCTTCTCTCCAGCCCTAAAGATTTATTTTTATCATTTTATATTATGTGAATGCATGTGTATCTGGGTGTGGGTGTGTGCATACGAATGCAGGGCTCTACAGAGGTCAGATGCATTGTATCCTCCAGAGCTGTAGTCACATACAGCTGGACACAGATCCTGAAAATCAAACTCAGGTCTACAAGAGCAGCACATGCTCCTAACCACTTAGCTTCCTCTCTGTCCCATGCATTTGTTTTTTTTTTCTAAACAAAACATTTTTCTAAACAAAACAGTCACCTGCATTTGTCTTTTCAAAACAAAACATTTTCCTGCTGCATATGTCCCTTACACTCAAAATGCTATTCTCTAACACAATCAAAACAGACCAACATAAAGAGCAGGACCGTCAGTGCTGACGATTACTACTGCCAATGCTGTGAACCAGCCTCAGAACCCTGTGTAAAGCAAAGATCTAGAAAAGAATTTGGACTAACAATAATAGAAAAAACCTGAGCTGCTCCAAAGCAGCCTTACTTTATGACATCTGGTGTCATTAAAGAGGAGATAAAACAGGCAAAACAATCAAATTTAATCTTTTTAAAGATGTGTTTATGTCATACCGAAGTAAAATTTTCTTCAACATACTCAATGCTGACAAGCATTAAAAGAATTACAAATCATTTATATTTAGGCTAAACAAACCAATTGTATATAAGAATTATATTTCTCTCCTTACTTTGTAGCTCCCTCTTACTATAAGTACTATGATGGCTAGGAACTTTATTATTTAATATCTAAGTATAGAATTTGTACTTTTAAAATGTCCATTTTTACTCCAACATCTATTATATGTTTCACACTAATTATGTATAGATAAAATCCCTACCTTTTCCTGAATGTAATATACCATTTCTGGAAAAGATGGCATCTGCTTAGAAGCACTTTCCTTTTTGTTTCTACCAGGAAGACATCGTAACACACGTTGTGCTTCACCATGGACTTCTTCTCGTCTTTTAGAGAGACAAATAAAAATTAAAAAATAAATTTTGCCAACTGAAAGAGTCTCACTTGAAGAACAGAAACAGAAATACTATTTGACAGCTAGAGTTCTGACAAACTGTCTTGAATACATTTTTGGCTATATAAGCAGTAAATAAAAAGTAAAATAAAAACTTACAACCTTAGGGTGATTTAGTGAGATTTGGAGATTCACTTGACTTACATCTTTAACTTTTACTCTCAGGGAAAATACAGTAATTACTGCAATTTATTATGCAAAAATCTATCTGTGTGCTTTACTCTTATTAAAACTAAATCACAAACAACTCTAACACACATTAAAACTCAGTAGCACGTCCTGTGCTCTACAAGCCCGCCTCAATTCTGACTTCTTAGCAGTGTCTACAGTTCTACAAAAGCTGGCACCTGAATGGATTAATATGTACAACTATAAAACCTCATCTAGCTTGGAGGTGGTGGCACGCTTATTTAATCCCAGCACTAGGGAGGCAGAGACAGGTCTAGCTCTGTGAGTCTACAGAGCAAGTTCTAGGACAGACTCCAAAGCTAGAGAAACCCTGTCTCGAAAAATAAAAACAAAAAACAAACTAACAACAATAACAAAAAAAAAACTAATCTATTTCATGACACCTAAAAAAATGACCTCACAGCTCTACTTTGCTTCTATTTCACAAAAGTCTTCTCAAAACTCCTCAACTGCCTCTGAACTGGCCCTGAATTCCTAAGAGTACCTTACAGATTGGCAGGAAGGAACAAGCAGGGAAAGCTAGAGGATTTCTTGATTGAACAGAACAATTTTTATTAAACTAAAAAGTAAACAAAATAGTAAATTAGTCATGTTTTGGTTTTTGTGGTATAAAGGAAAATACTGATTAATGTTTGTCTAAGTTCCTAGACTGAAATCATGTTCTAATACCAACTGCTACCTTAGCTCACAGACACTAGGATATCTAGCATGTAGCTAGAAAACTTAAGGTGTCGGGGGGGGGGGGGGTCAACAAAAACAAGACTAACAATTAAAACCACCACTGGAGTCAGAACCTGTCTTTGGTGAACTCACTTAAAATACATGCAATTCATACTGAAGGGAGACATCAGAGGCATATCTAACAGAACCAATTAAAATTCTCAAACAGTTATCAAGTAACTTCCCATATTTTTTTAAACTGACCACAGAGTTTATGGAAAGGCTACTCCAATAATAAAAGGAAGCTTAATTTTATTTTAAACTTTAAAATAAGATAATCCTATTTAAAAGAAAAAATAATTAGATATAATAATCACATAATAGGGCAGATATAGAGTACTTCACACATGTTAAGATGTCAGAGACTATAAAACAGGTAATAGATTTGATAAGCGTTCTTAGAAGAGGCACACATATATTTTATTATATTTATATAATGGCTTAAGATCATTTATCAATTTCAGAAATACTTAAATGATGAAAAGAGGTGTCTCATTAGTGTAGTAGGTAGCACATTAGTCACATGAAAAAGTACACTTTGGAATAGCAGTAACTCTCTCTCACACACACACACACACATATACAAGCAAACCTCATTTTAAAATCTTAACATATTAGATACAAAAGATATTCTATCAACAAAATGAAATATCAAAATAGGTATATTAAGCAATCAAAGACATTAATCCTTTTTTCTCCTTTAGAAGACCTCCCTATACAATTATATTTCTATGTATAATTATATTATTTATATATTTATGAGGTTTGCTTTATTTACATTTGACTATTTCACAATAATTTTTCTATCTATATTATCTATGTGCCATATATTTTAGACATACATGCTAATTCAACATATAAACATATAACTATATGACTATGGATCGCCTGAAGGTATATACTTTTAACTCCATAATAAACTACTTCTAAATTTCATCAGCCAGCTTTGCAACCAACATAAATTTTAGTAATTTTAAAATATACTTAATTAACCCAAACTCAATTTGACATTTCTAAACTTACGGGTCTCCTGCAGCCAGTAGGAGCAAATATCTGGAAGGTATATGATCTGAGGGAAACACCGTGCTAGCAAATTTCACTGCAACTTGCCGAACTTGAACTTCAGGCTATTGAACAAACATACAAACAAAAAACAAAAACAGACATAAACATCAGCATTTCAATCCAGTCCTAAGTCAACCTAATAGTATGTAAATTTGACATATCAATAAACACATGTTCAAAACAATGTGAATCAAGATAAATCATTTGTTCAAGAGCTCCCTTGTGGGGGGACAGACACATGGAAATTGAACCCAGGGCCTCACACATTATGCACCAGCTCTACCACTGAACTATACCATTAGTCCTATTTAAGATCATGCTACTTACAAGTCTTTGACATTACCTAATATGCACTTCTATGCTCTAAAAGGATCCTGCAAATAGACCAAAGATCCTAGCTAAAAGAATCTCTCTAAAAAAGGTGATCTCATGAAAGTTGAGAATAGACAAGACAAAGAGGAGAGGTAAGTCTACAGGTACCAAATGAGTTAGATACAAAAAACAAAAATAAAAAAGGTTTGGTGTCCCAATATGTAGAAGAATAACTACAGATAATAAAATATTGCATATTTCAAAAAAGCTAGAAAAGGGGATTTTTTATTTATCCTAATTTGAATAGTATGTAACTGTACACACTTAGTGAAAAATTATACCCATTAAGTATGTACAATTTTTACTTATCAACTTTTAAAAGTTTAATATAAAAAATGTATATACTATTAGCCATTGTCATTTACATAGCTGGGCCGACCTTTATTAAATATGAAGCTACAAGTGCCTCCATTAAAGTTCTCTGTGCTCCTTCTAAGGTACTATATGCTCCAACCATCATAGATAAGGCTTCCTGAATGGCAAGTCGAGTCTCGGGTTCTTCCTGTAAAGACAGAAAAATGGTGTTTCCCTCCCAGCAGACTTCCAGGAAAGTATCCATGCAGAAGTGTAATATAACACTATGTTTCCCTACCTTACACAGGGCTTCAAAAAGCTGTTGCACAAGAGCTATATCCTTAGTGAATAAATGGGGCATTCGACTATAAGAGAACGTAAGAATATCATTATCATAAATTTTCATGGAATAAAAGGGGTAGAAAATGAAACTATATCCAAACATTCCTCAGCACACACTTTCACAACACTAAGTACAACGTCAGTATCATCAGGTTACTTTATTCAGGCGCCATATATTTTTTAAAGTGATTATTTAATTTTTCAATTATATAAATAATACTTCGTCAGCATATATTTATATTATTTATATTTATATTTCCGGGTATTCCTTCTATAACATTCCACGCAATCAGTTTACATTTCAGACTTTAACATGAAGGAAGCGATATTAAATTGTAATTTAAAGGAAAATCTACAATAGTAAGAGGCTTTGCTACTTCATGCTAATATATAAAGGGACAGAATCTGAGACAACTCTGTGCTTGTGAGCTGATCTAGGGTCACTTTCTTCTGAACCCTGAAGTATCTTTTCCTTCACATCGAAGAGAGTGATACACAGCCTATGTCTGCTGGAACCAAAGTAACATACAGGTACCACGGAATAAATTTCATCTCATTTTTCCCTCCAGTTTAACATGAAGGAAGACAATACCAGAAGAAATTAAAATGAGAAAATCATACTGAACAGAGGGAAACAAATCTTTGAAAACAGGATCATTCATACTCATAAGTAATATCAGATGAGACTGTGAGGTTTAGTAATAAGAAACAACAAAAACACTAAAGGTTAACCTAATGTCTATAATGTAAGTCATTATGCAACCATAATGATAACGTATTTTGACACAATTTAGTTTAAAACCAAATTTCAAGACTAAATTTATTATGGTAATGTATTTTCAAAGACAAACTTAAATCTTTTCTAAAAAGAAGGAATTTCTAAACAGCCTGTTGTCATAAAATACATTTCCTATTAGAATAATAACTCTAAATAATTCTCCATCCACTGTTAATATCAGATAAATTTTTCTCAATTTTCAACAAATATCTCTCACAGAAAAAAAAAAAGGAAAAAAAAAGACATTACTCACCTGGAGAGTTTTCCAACAGCTGAATATGCCATTGACAACAATTTAGGGTCCTTAAAATTAAAAAAAAAAAAGAAGAAAAAAAAAGAAAACAAAAAATACAATAAATATCAAATCCTTTTGCCAAAATCATGAATTTATTTAAAACATATTGTTTTGTGTTTTTTATTTGTGTGTGTGTGGAGGGGGGGGGTCAACCCATCTCCCTCCCTTCCTCTTCTTATAATGTTAAACTTTAAAAGGCAAGTCACTTACCTCTTTATATTCATTTATCAACTTAGTGAGACCATTCAAAAGCATAGGGCCTAGAGGCTTAATCTTGATTTCTGGGCAGCTTTAAAAACAAAAATGAAAACCAAAATATCCTTTCAGATGATCTCCTTTGAAAATTAGCAACAAATGAAGCTAAGCAATATATAAGCCTGAAACTTTCTACAGAAGTGACTCAGCAGTAAAAGCTGGCACTGCTTTTATGGAGAACTCTAGCTTAGTTCTCAACACCTATACTAGGCAACTCGCAAACTACATGCAAACTACACGCAACTCCAGCTCCAGAGGACTCGCAGGTTTCTTCTGTACTCTGCAGGAACCGTCACACACATGAACAGACCCACACAGATACACCCACGGAAGTATAGATTTAAAATCATAAAAATAAATCTTAAACAATGGAATCTTTCTAAGATAAATATGACTGCTTTTTAGGAAAGAAGAAATAAAAATACCTGAAACATGGTTACTCTAAAAAAATGAATAGCTAATTACTTAAAAAAAAAATAAAACTTACGTTATACAAATGTGATGTACAAATTGCAGGGACAATGTTCTTAACTTTGAATTTGTATTTGTACCAAAGAGTCCATCATACACCACCTATATAAAATAAACAAAATCAAAAACACCAATTAACAAATAACAATCTGGCGTTTTAAAAATAGTAGTCAAGATTCAACAACAGACCTCTGCACTACACCATGCTCTTCAAAATTAATACAACTTTTATATTGACAAACACAAGCTGGCCAGGCTTTGTGGTGCATGTCTACAATCCCAGCACTCTGGAGGCAGAGGCAGGTGGATCTCTGTGAGTTTGAGGCCAGCCCGGTCTACAGTGAGTTCCAGGACAGCAAGAGCTACACAGAGAAACACTATCTCAAAAAAACAAAACAACAACAAAAATAAATAAATAAATTTGAAAAAACCAATAGCTGACCAATTTTAAAAGCTACAATATTATTTGTGTATGTGTGTGTACACATATATATATATATACACATATATAAAACAATAATAAAAATGTAAACTAGGAATTTAGAAAGTTTATTCGGTTTCAGAACGCATACTCAGCTAGGATTACTTGTAGAATATACCTTCATTTAATTTTCCAAAAGAAAATTAAGCCAGGGCTAAGAGATAAAATCCCATGTGTAACAGACAGAAAGGCACATTATTGGAGGTCAAAGAACAAATCACTGCAGTCAGTCAGTTCTCTATTCTACCATGTGGGTTCCAGGGATTAAAGTCTGGTTCTCAGGTGTTGCGGCAGCAAGCACCTTTACCTGCTGAGCCATCTTACTGGTCCAATGTTTTCCTTTTTTTTGTTTTAAACAAATTGCAATAACACCTCCCTCATAGCAATAGAATAGAGAAGGAAAAAATTCATGGTTATTTCAATTTATGAAGATTTGCAAAATTCCTCATCTTAAATGAATAAAAACATGCCCAAATAAAATAAAAAGATAAAAAAAATTTAAGTACTGTAAAAAAAAACAGGAAAAAAATCCTTAATTTAAGATGAAAAATACTACAAGAAAGCTACATATCTTTTCATGATCATCAATACAAAAGATAAATACTACGTACTCAATTAAGTAGTAAACTAAAGCTAACTTCATGTCAGAATTATTATATACTCTGAATAATAATATTGGTGAAGGCTCAGCAGGTAAAGGCAATTGCCATGCAAGCCTAGCACCCTGAGTTCAATCCCAGGAACCCACATAAAGGTAGAACCACAAAACAAATTCTAATGAGGTGCTCTCTGATGTCCACACACACAATATAGTACATATACCTTTCTACATATCATATATACACAGGGACAGAATATTTTCTTCGCTACAATAATCCATGTCAGTAGACTAGAGAAGGAAAAATTCATGGTAATTTCAATTTATGAAGATCTGTAAAGATCCTCATCTTTAAATGATAAAAACATCCAACCAGAAATAAAAAGAAAATTAACATTCTGAAAGTAATCTATGAAAAAAGCAGAGGAAGACAGCCTTTGAGTTAAGACTGCCCAGAAATCACCTCATAGACACACAAAACTGCCCTCAGAAGAACTAAGTAAACAAGAGCCCATTCGAAGAAGACAGAAGGGAAGGAATACAAAGAAGACGAAGATAACAAAGATGGATGTCAAAGACAACAATAAAGTAGAGGAAAAGAAGGAGTACTTCTCAGCCTCATCTTCCAACTAGAAACAGGAAAATGTGGAGTTTAGAAAGGTTTCTTGCTCCAGGGAAGACAAGGAATTAAGTCATCCAGGTGTTATCTTGAACTCCACTAACGAGCCCACAAGAGAAGACCTCCAGAACTAATAGCACTATTAAGTCAATATCTGCAGACTGAGCCGCTGCAACTCCAACTGAAAACTATCTTCATGACCCTGCAAACTCCAGCTGCAGAACAGGAAGCAGGGTTCCATCCAGAGCCCAAAGCTAGCTTAAGACATCTTGGAGCTCAGTGCCATGCCCATGGTGACAGAAATAAAGAGCCCTGTACACAAGACAGAGCTCACATAAGGTGCAGGTACTCCTGATCTGGAGTCATTATACCTGCCCCAATATCAGGCAAAGAACTGACGGAGCCTAAGGTAGACCCAGTTTTGGCTCACATCATAGATATTTAGAAGTGAGCCTCAGGTATACATCACAGCTTCCCAAGACCGTGTGATTCCCTGTAGCTGTGTGACTTAAGTACAACAGTAGTAAGGGAATTCTGTCATGAATAATTACCCAAAATCAGGCAGCATAGTATGAAAAGCAAGATTTCATTTACTGTATGGAACAAAGCAATCAACACCAGAATTTGTCAGCTGACGGAGGCTCTGGGACAACCCCAGTGCTAAAATGATACAAGGTCCCAATCGACCAGATTTCTAATCTAGCCCGCATCACCTGTGACTGGCTGCAGCAGTCACTGGCCACCAGTCCACATATGCAACAGGAAGACTACAGCAACATGGAGAATGCTCTTCCCTCAGTATTATACCTATCTTAGCAGGCTATAAGCTCAGACCATGACAGCTTGACAGAACTAGTGGTCACAGGCATAGCAAAGAGTTAGTGAGTGGTCCAAACACCATGATTCTTTCCAGAGCTGGGTAAAATCCCAAAGCGCCTGAATGATACGCTGGTAGGTGTAAATGGTGATATTGTCCTACTCTGACCACTGAAAAAGGCTTATAAAAGTCTATCACTCTTAACCTTTTTCCTGTTTCCTCAACAATACACAGAACACTGTACATGGGATATACCAGAGCTTGAATTGGCTTCTTGTATTGAAAACAATGACAACACACTGGGAGCAGACTTCCAGTGTGTCTTGATCCCTTTTCTATTGCTGTGAAGAGACACCATAGCAAGGCAAATTGTACAAGAAAGCACTTCAATGGGTGAGGGTTTACTGAAAGGCTGAGTCCATAACAATTGTGACAGTGATCATGAAGGCAGAAGGCCAGCATGGTGCTAGAAGCAGGAGCTGGGAGTTTACAACTGATCCATAAGTTGGAGGCAGAGAGAGAGAGAAACTGGGGCTATCGTGGGCTTTTGAAATGTCAAAGGCCACCCACGGTAACAAACTTCCTCCAACAAGACCATACTTCCTAATACTTCCCAAAACAGTTCCACGAATTAAGGCCCAAGCATTCAATATACATGAGTACATAGGGTCCATTCTCATTTAAACTACCACATAGCATGATGGTTAATCTTGGTTGTAAACCTGACATACCTGAAAAGAAGGTTCCTAATATAGAAACTATTTCCATTAGATTAGCAAAAGAGTCACAGATCCCCCCAATCATCATCACAGGCTACTGTCGTTGCTCTTGGTAACTCTCTAGAATTTGACAATAAGACCCTGTTACTCAAGATACAATATTCCTGAGTCATAAGGACATAGCAAAAATAAAGCTTATACAGACCTACAAGTTTCATCCCTTCCAGAAAGCTTTCATAGTGTAGGAAGGTGCTGTGCAAGCTACTATTTGAGTTCCTGTCCTGACTTCCTTCAATGATGGACTACACTGAACAAACAAATGTAAGTCAAATAAACCCTGCCCTCCCCAACTTGCCTTTTGGGATAGGTGGTTCATCAGCACTAGAAACCCTAACTAAGACAGATGCTAAATGGAGATATCATTAAACTGACTCCTAATGACCTCTTATATGTATTGCTCAATGTATCTCTCAGTATTCATTTGAAAATGTTCTCTTTGAAGTAGATAGTGATTAATAGTGACACATAATTGGTCACAGTGTAAAGAATAAGAGACTAAGGAATGTTCAACCCTAAAGGGAACATTTATATCACAACACTCCCCACAAGGCTCAGGGATAAATTTAAAGTATAAAGGACGTAAGAGATGGTAGATGACTACAAAAACCACATTATCTTCAGGCAATAGTAATGATGGGGTAGAGATGGAGAGAGTGAGAGAGAGAGAGACAGATGGGGTAGAGTGGAGGAAGAAAGCAAAGGAGCTCACTACAAAGAAACATCACCTCATAAACACTAGGAAGGCTATCATCAAAAACAAAACTAAGTGTTACTAAGAATGTGAAGAAAGGTTGTATGGTATTTATAGTCAACATGGAACCGTGGCAGTTCCTCAAAAACTGTAAATTATCATATAATCCAACAATTCTAGAAGTAGAATTTATTCATAAAGGAAGTGAGAGCAAGGCTTCAAAGAGATGCTTGAACATTCATAGCAGCACTATTCTGTGGAATATTCCTTAACAATGTGAATATATGTCACTGTGATTGGGTTATTAAAGAAGCTGACTGGCCAACAGATAGACAGGTAGAGGTTAGGTGGTGCAGACAAAAAGAGAGCATGAAGAGAAAGAGTCTAAGATTCATGAGGAAATGTGAGGAAAAGGAGATGAATTTGTTATTCTGAGAAAAGATATCAAATCACTTGGAAGAGCATAGATAAGAAATACAAGTTAATTTAAAATGTAAGAGTTAGCTAATAACAAGCCTGAGCTATTGGCTAAGGCTTAATAATTAATAAGTTCCAATGTGGTTATTTGGGAACAGCTCCCAGGACACAGAGAAACTGTCTATATTATTCATGAAAGCTAAAATGTGAAATATGCCAAGGATCCAAACAGAGGAATGAGACATCTAATCTTAGAAAAAGATGAAATCATGGCACATGCTACAGTAGATAGACCTCAATGATATGGTACTTAGTAAAATAAGTTAGTCACTTAAAAAAAACCACAAAGACTATATATAAGAAGTACCTAGAAAAATCAAATCCATAGAGATGAAAACCAGAATAATGATTGGCAGGACATAAAAGGAAAATGACAATGAATAGAGTTTCAGTTTTGTAAGATGAAAAGAATTGTAACAATGGGACCTTTTTAAAAAGTGAACTGCATATTAAAACAATTAAGATGGCAAATTCCAAGTACATCTGACCACAATTTTAAACACAGAAGAAATAATATATCTCAAGTGCCAGCCACTAGTATACCTCAGCTGTGGGGTTCTTTTCACAGCCCTTTGGTAGTGTGTTTTAGACTTACTAAGCACACATATAGCTTTGAATGGTCAGGAAGATGATTCTGTATAACTCTGATGAACAGAAATAAAACTAGGGTATTTTACGTTACTCAGACTGACATAGGATTCTCAGTCACAAGGACAACCTTTGACACAGACAGCTAACTTTAGTCTCCAGAACAAATTCAGAGCAGCCTGGTTGTCCCTGGAGACAAATATCTGGTTTCCCATAGAGACATATAAACGAGCTCGTTTTCCAAGGTGTTGTTTTACTAACTGAAGGTCAGAAGTTGAAGCAACTTTAGTCTGCATGTACTCCCTACCACTCAAGGTCCAGTTAATTGCTATTGTTATGCAATTTGATTTCCAATGTCATTTTCTGTCTGGGAAAGAACTACATGCATGGGGCAATGCAATATTCCTAGCCTGAGAAAAAATACATTAGTTTTCATGTATTGTGAGAATGGGTCAGGTCTTGAAAATGTAGCTCATAATTGTCCAGAGTTTGTCTGTAAGGGCAGTAGCAGAGGGGCAGAGAGAGAGGAGAGAGCAAGGAGAGGATGTAGAGTTAATCACAGAGAAGCTGCTGAAAAGAGCATTAGGAGGAGAGACATAGAGCTAATTAAAAAGCTGTGTAGAGGAGCAAGAGACATTTTTCAGAAAGGATTTTTTTCATGATGAAGTACAAGAGAAAGTTACCATCAGAAAGTATCTGTATTTCTTTAATTTTTTTTCCCCTTCAGATAGAAAAGTCTAACCCAAAGAAACAGAAAAAGATATTTCCTAAGAAGTTTAGTTCATGCCAGCTTCGTGGATTTTCTTATTTACCCTGGTGCTGACTGGGGGCTGGCCCTACTAAGGCAGCTACAAGGAGGTGTGGCCTTGTTGGAAGTGTGTCACTATGGGGAAGGGGGCAGGTTTTGAGGTCTCCTAAGCTTAAGCTACGCCCAACGTGAAACATAGTTCACTTCCTGTTGTCTGTAGATCAATATGTAGAACTCTCAGCTCCTTCCTCCAGCACCATGTCTGCTTGCACGCCACCTGTCATGATGACAATGAACTAAACCTCAGAAACTATAAGCCAGCCCCAAATAAATGTTTTTCTTTATAAAAGTTGCCATGAGTATGCTGTCTCTTCACAGCATCAGAAACCCTAAGACAATTCCCCAAATATTTGCCTTGAGGGATGAGGTAGTCATAACTTAAAGATAAAACATAAAAAAGGATATAATACCCTTCAACAACAAAGTTCAATAATTTCCCACCACAAAGAAAGTTTGGTGTCAATACAGAAGACAGACTGAATGTGGGTCAGATGACAAGCCAGGAGACAGGGGAGAAGACTTCTGTAGTCACTAAATCAATAAGCAACAGCGTGAGTTAATATCATCTTTAAGTGCAGAAAAAAGATAAAGGACTTTGAAAAGACAAAGTCAAAACTGTCCACTGCCTGATTTTTCACTTATATAACTATGACGGTAATATTTTTAGAGAAAAGATACACACACAGACACACAAACACACACACACATACACACACAAAGACATACAAAGTTTTAGTTTCTATGATGACAAAAACTATTCTGGATGGAGTTACCAACACATTCTTAAAGTGAATGGAAACTATACGCAATATATATTGTAATACAATTTTACAAAATAATTTATACAGGTATACTTAAGTTAGAAATAAAGCTATTCGTCCTGTTTTATATATCAGTCTATTTCATGAATATTCATTAATACCATTTTTTTTCTCTAAGTAAAGCTATATGTTCAAACAATATTTCCTCTTTGGACAACACAGATTACCTGAATGTTAGCTGGGAATGTTTCAGCAGCTTGTCTAGAACGAAGGAGGTGAGGGACAATCTTTAATTTCACTCTAGTACTGACCGGGTCTCTTTTCAGTTCTGGCTTTAGAACTGCTCCCTGTGAAAGACATGTCTGATTAGAATGCATTTTAAAATTATTTGTAGCTTTTTACTCTTTAAAATTACTGGAAGATTCCTAGGTGCTGGAGGGAAGGCCTAGCAGTTAAAAGCACTTCTTGCTCTTGCAGAGGACCTGGGTTTGATTCCCAACACCCACATTGTGGCTCAAAACCATCTATTAACTCCAGTTTCAAGGGATCCAGGGCCACCTTCTAGCCTCTGTGGGGAGCAGACACACACATGGTAATCAAACATACATGCATATAGCAAAACATTCAAACATATAAATAAATAAATGAATAAATACATACATACATAAATGCTTTATTTACTAAAGATTCCAAAATACTTTTATCAGTATCACCAACTACCAACTGTTACATTAAATACTAAAACTGGGAAATCTGAAACATTAATAAGTTAATATTTAAATAAATAACATTTTTCTTTTAAAAGACAGATTTCTTTTTAATTACTGAGGAACACCACCACTTTACAGTTTTTGAAAGTTATCTTCAGCATCCATCTTACTAGGGAAGAGCTGGGTATTTCCATACTCTGAACTGAATTTGCTATGATAGCTATTTTGCTTGTTGTGATAAAATCCAGTTTGCGGACACCTGGTCAGAAAATAGGGATGATTTCTGCCCCTTTTAAAGTAACTGTTAAGTCATTGTAGATCTTTGATTCTATAGCAAAACTTACTAAATAATGGTTTCCTAAAGCTTAGTTATAATTTGGAGTTTAAGACAAGTTGTTGAGCTCCTGCAGATGCTTTTAAATATAATTCCATAGTCTTATCTTACAGTTTGGATGGGGTCCTTAGGTTGTATGCTTTTGTAACATCACTAGTCATCTGGAAAATACTATCTTACTGCATTAAGCAAATATTTCAATATAAAACAGTCCCAACACATATTTTTTAAAAGTATTCCTTTGAACATTAACTCTTCAGGAAATGTACTGCTAAGTTACTGGGTCAATGTTCAAATTTCCCACAATTTTAGTTTTCCTTGAAAGTTTAACTTTTGGTATTCCAAAAGAAAAAAGAAATCACTTCAATTATTTTTGATGTATGTTCTCTTTTTCTTTCTTTTGAGAGAAAAGGTCTGTCAAAATACCAATCACAATAACCACAGCTTACTTACCTATTCTTCAAGTAAAATAATTTCTAATGTTTCATCAGGATATTAAGATAAAACATAGTCATTCTGCCTTCTCTCTTCTTTTTCATTCTCACTCTCCCTCCTTCTCCCTTTGTTTCTTCATCTTCCCCTCTCCTCCCATAAGTATGTGACATAGCTTTGCCTTAATATGTGGTATGATCCCACACAATATATATCCACTATTACTCTCATTCCATCAATGCAAATATCAACTTTTTAGAAAATGGCAAATAACTTCTTGCCTTTACAGATTCCCTGAAAAGTTCTTTGTTATTCTGAAGAAGTCAACAGACTATAATCTGAAAACCAATAATCTATCCAATTCTTTCATTTTTACACGAAGAACATGAAGCAGCGAGTTGAGTGATTAGCCA
Source organism: Myodes glareolus (assembly GCF_982192425.1). NCBI lineage: Eukaryota > Metazoa > Chordata > Mammalia > Rodentia > Cricetidae > Myodes > Myodes glareolus. Next base: position 17,410,646 of record NC_142041.1, on the reverse strand, counting down.
AATCTCTCTTCTTAACACATCTGTTTTTCGTGCAGACATTAGGAACTACAATCCAGGAATCTCTCTGTTCTTTCTTCTATACCACTCAATTTAATATAATTAGAACTAGTAATTAATATTTATGGCCTTAAAAGAAAGCAACCAAACATACAAATCACACTGTGTTTGGACTAGGATTTGGAACACTTTGATGCAGTGAAAAACTTATTAAGCAATGATGATATTTTGAGGCTGCAGAAATCATCTTTTGTTCTAGATTATAGTCAGGAACCAGCGAACTACAGCCTGTAGACGACATATGGAGAATTGTGAGCTTTAAAAATTGCTTTTATACCTTTGAATGGAAAAAAGGAATAACATTTTGTAATACATGAAAATTATATAATATGAAAGTATCGAAATTCATGATTTTATTGAAACACAACCATATCTATTTAGTTATCTACTACCTATTGCTTCTTTTCATGTACATAAATTAAGTAGTCACAGCCTCAGAAGCCTCTACAGAGCCCAAAATAATTGCAAAATAAGTTTGTGAATCCCTCATCTACATAATGTATCATTATTATTTATACATTGACCTGGAAAACACCAAAACTACTAAACTAACCTTTCGGGAGTTTAATTCACACACACAAACATGGCTTAAAACTAGTATTTTATAAAACATGAATTTAGCTTACAAACTAAGTAGGGAAAAATAACAGTTGATGTCAGCACAATGTTTGTTACGCTGATGTGAGATTAAACCAAAACAACTTACCTCTTTTGTCTTCAGTGGTATATCCCCAAGGTATACCTTGTACATTTTATTAATGATGGCCGGGTTATTCCAGTCAATTAAACTATGGGAGGTTTCAATAGAGAGAGTTAAAATTATTTTTGTCCCCATTTCAATGATTAAAAATAACTCTAATATTTGTCATCAGAGAAAGATGCCAGAAATACACATATAGAAAGGACAACTGGTCTGTAGAAAGTAAACATGAAGTTAGCTTGAAAGACTACAAATCACTCATTCCAGTTCTTCCACTTTGAGTCATCAGATTATCGCAGCAAATGGTCCAACTACGGGGTCAGGGCCAGCACTATGGAGCAGCTCAGCAGAGCAGACATATACCATACTTGTACTAAAAGCTCTGGGCCAGGAGTTGATGCTTCTGTTTAATCATTCATGACTTAAAAATGTTAAACAACAAAAATAGTTTTATGCTTCAAATAATCACACCCTTGGAAACTTGTAACATATTGTCTTTCCCCAATATTGTTATTTGATTCCTGACATCATGCAATTCCTTATCTAATCTAATAGCTTTAATATCTAAAACGAGAAGTCACAATGCCATTTGTCACAGACTCATTCCTAGCTGGGCTATAGAAGAAAAGGTGAATTGGGATACAGTGACTGGATAAAAAGTATCTGTCCCACCACTACCACCACAGCAGGACTCAGTCGCCCACTTTATAAACCTAATAATAATAAAATCTTGAATTGGATGGCTGAAGTTCTTCTCTAACTCTGAACACAGTTCTTTCAACTCATGCAATATTTCTGTAAAACAATTTGTTAGGCTGCTCAACTGCTTTTTATCCAATTTTTCCGTTATACCTTATCAGTCTTCTTTGACTGTCTATCCACAACCCCACCGTTCTCAAAGGCATTCTATATTTCAATGTTAGTTCTATTCACCTACACCTCTTCTCAGCTACTTGATGCTAATTAATCAACTTCTACCACTATTTCCCTTTTATGAAACTTCAGGTTTTGAAAATTTCAGCAAAACAAAGAAATGGTTTAGGAAAGCAAACCAAATGCTTAGTTGTGCTTGACCATTGAGGAAATTTTTCACTGTTCCTTTACTTTGCTGTACTCATCTTTTTTAAGGTTTACTTTTCCATGTAGTCATTGTAAAATGTTCAGAAAATATAGAAAACAAATTTTCTTCCATGAACCATGTTATTTTTTTTTCAATATGACAACCACTGACTTTGTTGTATCTTTTTCCAGACTCTAACTGGCTGACAGTACAGCTGTCAGAAATAATACTTGAAGATACACTTTGAGAATTTTCTTTCCAAAATGGGGATTACCTATGTGTTTTCTCTACAGAATTTTGATCTCTTGATATAATTTCATAGTATAAACATTTTTATCCAAAAAAACAAAAATTAATATATCTAGGAATTACAGTTGTACTTCCAACAATTGAATCTACAATATGGTTACCAAAGGGGCCAGTTCAAACTTAATAAAATACTGTGAAAGAAGACATTTTTTACACTTCAAAACTAAACCCCTTGAATGGAAATCAGAAATATTCTAAGTTATAAGCAATAAAAAGGAAAAAACCTTGAGACTTGAAGGGTTAGAAAAAATGTAGCCCCAATTTTCTCATTCTAGTGTGGGAAGGTTAAGCTTGGCTCTCAAATTCAATCAATAAAAGACATGAACAAAAATAAGATCATGACTATCACCTCCTCTATGTCCCTCTCCTTAAACTCTGGGTCAAGACTTCCACATGGAATCATATTACTGAATATGGGTCATAACAAATTTTGAGCAATAAAGTTTCTAAATATGGAACAACCAAAAATTCATTCAAAATCAAATGTGATGAAGCCAGTGTTTTAGCAGTGCTGACTCATGCTGCATCATGCAGTTTCCCTGCAGCCTTTACTCTGACCGCTCAATTTGCAGGTTTTGCACTGCACCCCTATGGTGTCAGTCAAACAACACAAGTACACATTGACTGAAACCCCTTGCCTCCTATCAAAGACCAGCATGTTATAAATTTCCCTGTTCTTACTATACATTCCATCTCTTATAGAGAGTGGCTGGAATACAGAAAACAAGACTTCTATTATTTTCCCACCATCATTCCTCAGCATGCAAAATCAAATGAGTCTATCTTTGAATTTTATCATGTTAGAATATTTGATTAAAACTTGCTAAGTTGCGACTTGAATTAAACTTTTCATAAAAAAAATCATTGCATGGGTTTTGGCTTAGGATTAGGACAGAATATACAGTAATTTCTAAACGCCTTTACCTTCTGCCATTTTGTACTAAATATTTAGGAAAAACAGTGTTCCTAGCAGTAACCATTGTAAAATCCAAAAAAAAAAAAAAAAGCAATAGACCCTGAAGCAAGTTAAAGATGATCTGTCTTAAGGTATCAAATATTCAGCCAAGATTTAATTCTTTGTGTAAAAATGAACAAGCATATCCTTTTACTAATAGGAAAAAATGCTTTCATCATAAATAAATGGAAAAATTATATGTATAGCAAAAATCGTTTTAAAATAAGTTCATGATTAATTACCAGCAAATGTCTGATTTTCAAATCTATTCATACACCATATATCCAGAGTCACATAAGAAAAATCTCAAAGAAAAAGGATCACAAAAAAAGTTAAAGAAGCCCTGCTATATCCCACCTTATCTGCTTTAGTTGTAAGCTACTCACAGTCACCACCATTATCCAATTAAACATTTTAACAGGAGAACAAGCTAAGGTCAATCAAGTTCATTTCCTTATTTTACTACACCTCCTTGCACTGGTCTTCTTGGAGGAAGCAAAGTAAAATTATACAATATTTATAAATGTTTTTATGACATTTTTTATATTCCTCTGTCGTGTAATGTTACTTTAGCAAAACTGAATGTATTCATCAACCTTTGGGATGTGGTACTATAGACTTGTAATCCTCAGTAGGCTGAGGTATGGGACAGGAGTGTAAAGACAGCCTAAGCTACATAACAAGACCATCTCAAAATTTATAAGTCAATTACTAAAACCTCATGATATGAATTTTAAATATACATACAGGAGTTCATTATGTATCAAAAGCTAACTTTGAATGTATGATTCTCTTGCTCCTGTACCCAAGGCTGAGATTATGAGTCATTATTGTTTAAGCTTGATGTTATTTTTTAACCAAATAGATTATTTTTAAGTTTTTCTTCAGTCTCTGTACTTATCATTTTAAATTTTATAATTAGAATATCTTATCTTTTGTATTCTACTTTATTTACTACTACTTGAGCACTTTATATGCTGCTATATAATTTTTACATTTTTGAAAGAAACACAATAGTCTATAGTTATTTATCTCCATTGTGTAAAATTCAATTTGTTTTTATTTTTCAATAACTATAGGCCATGATATGACTAAATTTATACCATTTCTAAAAATACTTTTCTTCTTGAGAATGATATTAGAGAATAAATTCCCGGATTTACTGTGTGTAATTTCTTTTCATGACTCACTGCTCAAACAGGACATAATACACAGCACTTCTGCAGAAATTTAAATAGATTTACCAACAGCTATATGCCTGTATTTAACCCTAGGTATAAACTGGTAGCTCACTGTTCATTTTCCATTGATTTTTATTTCATACAGAGTATTTCTCTAAGTCTATTTGCTATTTGTATCTCTTTTCAACGTAAACTTAAGTTTTACTCAGCAAACCTTTCCAGAAACCTGGTTTCTATTATAGTAACGACAATACTTACACATTCATTATTAAAAGTAAACTTAACTGGTTTGAGATAGAAAAAGAATTAAAAACTAATTACTTTTTGGGTATAATATTTGTAGATGAACACTATAAAGTAGTTCCACACTAGCTCAAAATTGAGTATAATAAAGGGTCCTTTATTTTAAGGTAGACTCACAGATCACAGTTCTCTACATGAGCAGGGAACAGGAACCGAATCCAGCAGCCAAGAAAGAGAGGCCATACAAGTTTTACATCTATATTTATAGTACAAGAGCCCACGCCCAAGTAGGCTATTGGCTGGAGAAGTTCTCACAGTAAATATTTTTAACATTAACTTTTAGTTTATGTGCCTAGCCAAAAGTTTCATTTTTCATGATGGCATTCCTAACCTACTTCAGTTTTGAAATGCATTTTCAAATAGCTTTTTTCTGACACAAAATTTTGCTCTTTGATAAACTTTACTTACTTACAAACTATGTATATGTCACAGTTTCCTAAGCCAAATACCTCACTGCATAAAACCCTGCAAAGCTTTAAGAACTCTGACTTTTCCATTATGAAAGATTTAACAAGGAAGCAATTACCTCTGCTTGCTTTTCAATTCCAGGTCTGCTGCTGTGGCCACGCTATGGCGTGTATCACTAGAAGCAATCACCAGGTGGAGAACGGCTTCCAGTTCAGGCACCTGTTCAGCTTCTATAAATTTCACTATGCCCAATTTGCACTGTAGATAAGTGAAGGGAAGGAGAAAGAGTGGTCAGGGAAACAGAGCACGCACTAAAAGTATCATTTAACATAGCAACATGGTCATAAACCATGGATCAATGTAACAGTAGGAGCTTCTACTTAGGTTTATAATGTACTAGACAAGTGTACTAAATCATAACTAATCATAATTTCATTTAACCCTCACAATCGATGAGGTAGATATTATTATAGACATTTTAGGTGAAGAAACTGAGGCAAGGCTTAAGACATTAAAATACACAGGAAGAGATGACGGCAGGCTTCAGAGACAAGTCTCTGACAACAAAACAGTTATCAAAAGTCTCCCTACTGAGGTTACACAACCTTCCTAGGCAGATGAAGACTTAAGTCTCCATCTGCAGCTTCCAGGTAAAAAGGGTTGCGACATTAAGAACAATGTGCTCTATACATATTTGTGAGAAAAAACATGTGAACATCTCATATTCCAGAGCTTTCCTCTATTGCTAAGATATATATTACTGTCCTCTGCTTTCTTAAGATACTAAAAATCAGAGAATATGCCTTCAAACCCACTCTAGTCAATCCGAGTGCAGCTCTGATCCAACAGTAGTGTTTAATCCAACAAGCTCAATGAAATGCCATGGAGAGTCTAAGAACTTTCTGAAATGTAAAGACCTGTGAGTTTCACTACAAATCACTCCTGGACAAATATACCTGAAAAGCAAAACTACATCTTCAATTTAAAAACAAGTTACACATTAGTCCTCAGTTATATAAATTAGGAATGATAAAATATCTATTAAATGAGAAAGAAATTTCTAAAAACAATATGAGAAAGAAGGCCAATAAAAATGTGCAAATGACCAGAGGCCTACCTCTCCTCTCTGCTCAACGTAACTTTCTTATAAGAGATACAGTTTGAAAAGAGAAGAAATCATTAATATAGATTGCAAAGAGATGGTTATAGAAGTCAAATCACAATACATGACAAAAATGTATAAAAAAACTGAAAATGACAGATTCTCATCAATAAAAGTTAAAAATATTACATGATTAAATTTTACACAAACATCAAATGAACAGATTGTTTTAAATACCCAAAGACAATTTAGTGAAAAGATAAAACTATTGTGACACATGAAAATGTATTACGTAAAAACTGTTCATATACACACACAAACACAGGGGGTGGGGAGGGGGAAGAGAGAAGACATAGCTAACCAGGAGGTAGAACTACAGGCAGTGTTTAACTTGAGACGCTGTGAACTGAACATAGGACTCTAAGCCTGCCTGCTAGGCACTCTATCACTGAGCAGCAGTACTGTGGGGTTCCTGTTTGGCTTTTTGTGTTGTCATTTTTATTTATTGTTTTGTTTTATTTTTGAGACTGGGTCTCAAATGAACTATGTAACCAAGGATGACTTTGAACACCTTGAAACTCCTTGCTGTAACATCTTGGTTATGAAGTGCCAGGATTCAACTGTGGTTTCATGCATGCTAGGTAAGCACTCTTACCAACTAAGCTATATATCCAGCACCCATCAATTCTATTTCTGACTACTTAAACCTTTACCTTTATAATTAGAAAAAATAAAAGTTGACTAATTTGGAAGAAAAGGTATTCAAAAATAAGAAGTTTTCATTTTTAAAGCTAAACCATTTTAGCACCAGGTTATGAAATAGACAAAACTCATTCAAAGACTTTTAAATTCGCAATGACCAACTTAAAACTCTAAGTGAACAGTAACTACTACTCTCCAATACATATACAGCTATAAGCCTCAGAGAAGACTAGGTAAACAGTCTAGTAAAGAAGTGAGACCCTGGTGAATCCCAAAACCTCAGTGTCTTTTTGATAAGGAGCTCAATTTCACTACCTCATTAGTTGCTGTGAGGATTAAATGAGACAATGTACTCAAAGTACCCAGTACAGAACCTGCCACAGGTCACACTCAATAGAGTGGTTTCTATTCTATTTACCTTCCTCACACTATGCTTTAAGGAGGGAAAATAGAAGATGTACAAGCATGTAGTAAATCTAATAATTATAACCCTCATTGAACATAATAACTCTTAAATTTTTGAGTGGCAAGAATGCCCCACTTGCTTCTTTTTCCCTCTCCTGGGAACACTTTTGATCAACGCTCACTTACAATCCCAAAAAGAAAAGGATCAAATCATTGAGACTGCTATGGAGAAATAAAGGAAGGATTGGAAGACTAACCCATGTTGCTTGAATTCCAAAATAATTACATACTGATTTCTGTTCTTCCCTGAGGTGCCTGATGACAGACACAGGGGGCACCTTCTCTGTAGAGCACCAGTCATTTTTAAAAGCTGCTCAGAGAACATCTGTGTCCTGTTTAAATCCAGAATAAAATTCTTAATGCCAATTTTTAAAACCCCAAGAAGAAATATAAAAGGGAGTCATGCTTTTCCCCACATTGTCACTTGTGAAGTACAGAGGTTCCTCACTTTACACAAAATGGACAGCCCTAAAAACTGAATAATAAAAGATAAATTATAATTTAATTGCAACAAAGGAGCTAAGCAATTACTAAGACCTATAATTATAAATTGAAATGATAGAAAACTAAATCTGCTCTAATATAAAAAAGGGTTGTGCAAAATACTTGAAAGATGTGAGCAATGTTTGAAAGACATTAAGATCATTTCCCACTCCTCCCTTTCCCTAGGACTTTAACAAAAACTGGCAGAGGAAAAGAACATTTTGTATCATTTGCTCCTTTCAATCATATTTTTTAGAGAACCTGAATATACAGGAAATACATTGCACATGCTTCCATGAACTTCACAGGGGCAAGTGTTCAAGAACAACTCCCATGATGAGCAAACTGTGTGATACCTGTTCCAACTGTTCCGGCGTCCATGGGTTATCACCAATAACTCGTTTAGCTGCATAAAAGCTCATTCCTGGGGGAGGTTGTGGGATTCCAGAACCTCCCCCACTGTTTGAAGAAGAACCCTGTGATGAAGATGAATTTTGGCGACTCTGGGATTCATTTAACACATATCTGGAAAGGAAATAAAACTTTATCTATAAAAACATGTGAATTTGTGTATATAGACATATATACATGAGTCAATCGCATGCTGTCCTTGTACAGTAGTATGACAGAACAGGATTCTTAAACTATGGGTCACGACCTCTTTGGGGGTCAAATGACCCTTTCACAGGGGCTGCCTAAGACCATCAGGAAACACTTACATTTACATTACAATTGATAATAGTAGCAAAATTACAGAAATGAAGTAAAATAAGTTAATGCTTGGGATCACCACAATATGAGGAACTATACCAAAGGGTCACAGTATTAGGAAGGTTGAGATGCATGAGGCTAGAACAACTAAAACAAAAACTTAAACATAAGAATATTTATTGTTTGTTTTTTGTGACACAGTTTCTCTATGTAGGCTGTCTTGGAACTTGCTCCATAGACCAGCCTGACCACGAACTCAAGACATATACCTGTCTTTGCCTCCTGAATGCTGGGATTAAAGGTATGTGACACCACCCAGCAACATAAAGAATCTTAAAGGCATCTTTAAAAAAGGTATCTATATCCTCAGCAAACTAATCTGAAGAACCTATAACAAGGCAGTTATAAATGAATTACAACACTTAACAATAGTTGAATACAAAATATTTGTTCCATTTCCATTGCATACTATTGTCTGATGAGTTAGTAAAGACTCACTATATTTTGATTTCTAGCTGGCAAACAGACACAAGTTTGGGGACCCTACAAGGCGTATGGTGACAGTGTTCTATGCCCCAGAGCTTTCCATTATTCTCCTTTCTTTGTAACTCACATCAGAAAACTCACTGAAGTTTCTGACAAACTGCCAACATACAAGTGCAAAACAGTCTAAAAGTTCAAAACCAAGTAAAAGGATCAAAGAGAAAAGTTAGGAGTCAGCAAGATGGTTTAATGTGTTAAGGCACTGACCACACAAGTCTGACAACCTGAGTTTGAGTCCTGAAACCCATGAAAGGTAGAAAAAGAGAACCAACTACACAAAATGACCTCCACGCAACATACCCACATACACGGACAAATAATAATAATAAAGTTTTAAAAGGAGGAAAAGTCAGAAAAAGTAAGAATTTTCCCATTATATATTCAAAGCATTTTGTATATCTCCTCACTATTATCTTATTTTTTAGTTTATAGAGAGTAGAAATAAGATCTCTATGAATTCATTTTGATTCAATTAAAACTAGTATTCCTCATAATCAAAATAAATTTTGATATAAATACTAGTTAAAATCCCTTTAACAGTATAATTCTATACTGATAAATCTAGTCATAATGGATAATAAAATTCTCATTATAATTAAAGAAAGTACTTGAAAGCTATGGTAGTTTTAATGAGAATGTCTCCACAGGTTTATAGTTGGTTCCCAGCTATTGGCACTTTGGAGGATAGTAAATCCCCACAACCATAACTGCTGGAGGGAGTAAGTCACTGGGGGTGAGATTTGAGTTTATATTCTCGCCCACTCTCAGTTTCATGCCTGCAGTCACAGCCGAAAAGAAAGAGTTAACTGCAATGCCGTAAGGAATGAGATGACAAGTGTCTGCAGTAGAGCACGGACTACTGAATGCATACAATGACTGGTTAATGAGAAATCTCGGTAAAATGTGTTTTGATCAATATCTATGCTAAAAATCAAGCAGCACTACAGCATTGTGGAGAAGTTTGAAGGCATGATAGGGATAATAAGTACAATGATATATGTGTATAACAGATCACAGTGAAGCCCATTATTTTGTACATTAACTAAAAAAAACTGAGTTAGAAAACAAAGAGGTGAGAACAAAATTTTAATCAGAGTTGAATAGATCCAAAAGTAAATGGTACCAGTGCAAAGAGATTTCAGGACATCAAGAAGAAAGGAAACTACGAAAAGAAAAGCTGGATATGATTTCCTAAGGGTACATACAAGGTGCTAGGAGACTCAACACAACATCTATTTCTGCCTGGGACAGGTGAAGTATGAAATCACAACAGCAGGTCTACATTGACACAGTCTTTATGCAGTGGAGCTGAATCTTAGCATTTAAGACTGATGCAAATCCTCAGAGATGCATCCATTCACAAGTGAGCTGAACCATTTAAAACAGCATATAATTTCCATATAGTAAACTCAGTAAAAAAACAACATTGCTTAGTTTTACTGGTCTTTTTTAACTCACCCATAAGGCATCAGAAGGACATCTAGCATAAAGTCCAAAAGCAGCTGCACAGTCTTTGGTTTCTCAGCAAGATTAAAAGGAGAAGCTGATTTTGATGATTCAGCTGGGTATTTCATGTGAAAAAGGGTTGGTATTAGAAGATGCATTAAGCTGAAAGAAAAATTACATTTATAAGAAACTACTTTATAATTCAATTTTTTTACATGTGAATAACAAAACAAAGAACAGTTAATAAAAGTTTGCAATTATATCAGGAACTGTTCATTTATGACACCAATTATGTACAAAATCCTAATTTAGTGAGTGGTACTGATTTCCTAATCCCAGCACCCAGTAGACAGAGGTAGGCGATTATCTGTGAGTTTGAGGTCAGCCTGGTCTTTAGAGCAAGTTCCAGGACAGCCGGGGCTACACAGAGGCTGTCTCAAAAGACCAAAAAAAAAAAAAAAAAAAAAAAAAAAGAGAAAGAGAGAAAGAGAGAGAGAGAGAGAGAGAGAGAGAGAGAGAGAGAGAGAGAGAGAGAGAGAGAACTAAGAATCTCAAAGTATTAAGATGAGTGGGGTAGTGCTGTGGGAGTATGATCCTGTACACGGTAAAAATTTGTCACTTATATAGGTTTAAGAAAATGCTGATTGGCCAGTAGCTGGGCAGGAAGTATAGGCGGGGCAACCAGACTAGGAGAATTCTGGGAAGAGGTAAGGCAGCTAGACTCAGAGGAAGCAAGATTTGAATGACTGACTCAGTAAGAAAAGGTACCAAGTCCATAGCTAAACATAAACAAGAATTATGGGTTAATTTAAATTGTAAGAGTAAGTTAATAATAAGCCTCAGCTAAAAGGCCAAACAGTATATAATTATAATTATATTATAATTAATGTAAGTTTCTGTGTGTTAAGAAACAACTGGCTGTAGAACCAGGCAGGACAGAAACTTCTATACATGGTGGTGCACACCTTTAATCTCAGCACTCCAGAGGCAGAGGCAGGTGGATTTCTGAGTTCAAGGCCAGCCTAGTCTACAGAGCAAGTTCCAGAACAGTCAAGACTATAATAAAAACCCTGCTAGCAAGAAAGAAAAGAAAAGAAAAGATTTTGAATAAAAAAAAGAATTGAAATGTATTAAAATATTAAATTTTCAACATGGTCAAAAAAAAGAAAGAAAAGAAAGTCAAAGTATTAAGAGATAATTAGCATTTAGCCAATGTGGTCCATCACTTTAAAACTTTCGGAAAATATATATAAAATAGACTTGATGTTACCAAAGGGTACTTCAAATTAAATTATAAAAAATAAAGTCAAATATGTCCTTTCAATAAAAAATTAATTTTTTATTTATTTTTATTTTATGTGCATTGGTGTTTTGCCTGCATGCGTGTCTGTGTGAAGGTGTTGGATCCCCTGGAACTGGAGCCACGGACAGTTGTGAGACGCCATGTGGATGCTGAGAACTGAACCTGGGTCCTCTGGAAGAGCAGTCAGTGCTCTCAACCACTGAGTCATCTCTCCAGCCCCCTAAAAATTTAATTACTAATTTTGTTTATAAATACACATAGTCCTTTTCTCAGGGTTTCTGAAGTCCTAGATTTGAGCCCTAGCACCATTATCAATCAACTGACTGATCAATTAGTAAGTAAACAGAACTGGAAACATCTTTCTCATTGACAGGTCTGAGATACAGATCTTCTCACTAAGCCAACAGACAAATGATTTCTAAGTCCTTCCACTTTTCCAGCACCTATTTTAATACATCATGTCAAAAATACTCTACTGCTTCCAGAAGTTGCTGAGAAATGTCTTATCCTTCAAGACAGAAATTTTTTTATTAAAAATTTTCCTTTTTGTTATTTAACACATATATAAGTATCTCCCCTACATGTACGTCTGTATACCACAAGAATAATCTAGTGCCCAGAGGCAAGAAAAGGGTGCTGGATCCCCTAGAACTGGAGTTAACAAATGGCTGTGAGCCACATGTGGGTGACAGGAATTGAACCTGGGTTCTCTGAAAAAGCAGCCAGTGCTCTTAACTACTGAGCCATTTCTCCAGACTCAAAATGATTTTTAACATCACATAAATTTACCACTTAAAAACAAATAGCAAAAACTAAAGCAGTTAGGTTTATAAAAATGTCATTAGTTTTATACATTTTTTAATGTTCACATCAAGAACTTTTATAATGCTATTAATAAAATAATAACTAAAATAGTAACAGAAAACTCAACTATCTTTCAGCTAAATGAGCTCGATCCTTTCCATTTGTCAAGTGAAATCAAATGTGACCTGTATTTGAAAAAGTCAGTTGTTGACTCTTGCAGACAAGAAATAGGTAATAAGGAAAAGCCATACCTATCCTGCTGTGGTTGAGGCTTCCCTTCCATGGCAGTAAGAAGCGTAGGGGCCAATTCACATTGTTTTTCCACTGGCAGGCGAGGGTAGCCCATCTTAACATAAATTATAGTGAAATTCTAATGCAGTAAAAGAAAAGCAAGTGAGTATGAAAGGAAAAATATGATTACAAAATCATGAAAAAAATCATCCTCTTCACAGACTTATTACAGCTTAGTTAAGTTACTATACATCAGGGTAAAAAGTCAAGCACAACTTATTCAAACTGTTTGTTTTAAAGTGGGCTTTTTATACAAGAAAGGTGACTTAACCTATAGTAGTCATATGTGTAATTACTATTATCTGGAAGTAAAACAGCATCTAAATCTGCATTATCATCAGCTCTCCCAGATTGCTGTATTAGTACTAGACACATGTTAACAAACCCCAGGCTTCCATTTCCCAGCTGATCAGTTACTAAAACCATCTTTGGAAACTGCAGCAGTCTGGTTCCTCACTTCAGTTACAAATCAGCAATGGATGACAGAGGAGTCAGGGAAACTGAGGAATGCAAATGTTATCAGTAGTTCTATAACCCATGTAAAATTCACAACCGTAGAAAACCCATGACATAAATCCATATTTACATATAAGACAGAGCTGCGCATCTGAAGGATTAGTCAGAAGAAATAAGAAGGTTTCATAAGGCCTTCTGTTTGGCACAGTTACTGGGCCTCACTGATTATATTGTCTTAAAGATATTATCCATAATAGAACTCTGTATCAAAAACAGGCACACCACCTCCAAAAGTTGTAACTCCTGCTAAAACAACTTATTAAATTTTGCCATATTGTTAAAAATCATCATAAGAACCAGGAAAACAGTCTTCATATAATATCATTTCTTATATTTTGTTTTCATGAAATGGAATGAAGAGGAATATTTGCCAGTTTAAGGTGTAATCCACTACAGAAAGGGTATCTTTTGAATACACACATCAGAAACAGTATTGCTTGTTGTGACATTTTGTTTGTGTTTTAACAAGTAAAGCTTGCATGAAGATCAGAGTGCAGAGCTAAGCAAGGCAGTGGTGGCTCACACCTTTAATCCTAGTACTTGGGAGTCCCACATCTTTAATCTTAGCACTAGGGAGGTAGAGAAAGGAAGGGATATGACTGGACAGAGAGAGGAATATAAGGCGGGTGGAGACAGGAACTCAGATGCAGTCTGAGGTGCAGTCTGAAGCAGCTAGTCAGAGGACACAGTCTGAGGACAAGACTGTCCTTTTAGTCTCAGAATTCAGTAGAGGTAAAAGGTCTCTCTTGTGGCTGGCTGCACTGCTTCTCTGATCTCTCAGCTTTCACTCCCTAATATCTAACTCCAGGTTTTTATTAAGAACAATCAGAATTCATGCTACATCTGGCACCCACAATTGCTTTCTCATGCCCATGTGTTGTAACCCTTCGATCTATTCAGATTTATCTCATACAATAAGAATAAAATCACTTTTATATAAAAACAAAAATTGTATGTACTTGGAATATAACTCAGCAGAATGCTTGCCTTGCACATAAAAGGTCCTGAGTTTAATCCCTAATACCATAAAAAAATTATTATATATAAATTATATATATATAATAGAGTACCATGTGACATTTTAATATATGTATACATTATATGTTTACATTAGCCTAAACATACCCTTAAATACCTACCCTTCATTAAAGCAAACCCTTGAAAAGCCTTTCCCTCCCCCAGATTCCTGTTATTTTGTTGTTCCTGTGTGTATGTTTCTTGTCTTTTTTTTTTTTTTCAAGAACATTCCATTCTGTGGCCCAGGCTAGTCTTGACTTTCTGAGCTCAAGCAATACTCCTGCCTCTACCTAGCAAGTCAATGAAACTATAGGTCCCATCCCACACTGGGTGCCTCTAGCTATTTGATGTCAAGTATCGGATTGTTACCCATAGTCACCCTGACTAGGTAAGAGCACAGCAGAAGTTTCTGTTCTCTGTGTAAGAGGAGATGGGGAGGAAGAAGGCCAGCTGGACTGGGACTGATGGAGCATGTGATCAAACCGGACCCTCTGAATGTGGCTGTCAATGAGGGCTGACTGAGAAGCCAAGGACAATGGCACTGGGTTTTGATTCTACTGCATGGACTGACTTTGTGGGAGCCTGGTTTGTTTGGATGCTCACTTTCCTAGACCTGGATGGAGCGGGGAGGACCTTGGACTTCCCACAAAGCAGGGAACCCTGACTACTCTTAGGACTGGAGAGGGAAGGGGAGGGGAGTAGGAGGAGACAGAGGGAAGTGGGAGGTGGGGAGGAGGTGGAAATTTTTAATAAATAAAAAAGAAAAGAAGTTTCTGTTCTCTAACTTTGTACCTAGTAATTAACCTTTTCCCAGCTTCTGATAACCTCTATTCTATCCTTAATTTCTAAGAACTAAATTGTTCAGGTTCTCTATAAGTAAATACCTGGCAGTCATTTCACCAACATTTCTTTGCTCAGTGTAAATTGACATTCATTACCATGTCCCTATAATGTTCTCTGAAGCAGTATTACCTGTGAATCAATACTCTGTGAAAAAACAGCATGAGATTTAAAGTAAAAATATTTCCATTATATATGGTCTAAGAATAAAATTCTAAACTTGCCAACATACATTGATGGCACCAACTACACAGTAAAAGGATTTACTATAAATTTTTAAAAAAGGAAAAAAAAAATTCCAAAACAAAACAACTCTCACCGTGACAAAGGAAACTGCAGCAGGGTCCTGGTACTGAACCAATAGTGTCTCTACTGGGAGTTGTATTTTGGGGCGGCTTTTTATACGTTTGTTCAGATGGACCAGCAGTTCCATTACCTAAAGCAAAGACAGAAGAACGGAAGTTACGAATCATATCTTAAAAATAAAATTTTAATTTCTTAGACATTTCTTATTTTGGTGAAAGGTAGCTACTTTATTCTTTTTAAGGACTATAAAGTTGGTATCTCAGAAAGGGATGTATCAGAACCAAAAACACAGCATCTGAATTTCTGAGATCCCAAGAATATAAATTTAAGATTTTATTGTTTCTAGATACACTTAGTCTGTCAATTCTACTTCTGAGAAAAAGTGGTAGAAACACTGAGTTCTGGGGATTAGATGTACTTTAAGCTGAAACCAGTTTTAGAAAAGAACAAGGGTCTAAAAGAATATGGCAAATTATATCTGGATGAAACCCAGAATGGTAAGAATTCAGAAAAACAAGATCTGGATTACAATAGAATTTAGCAAAACACTGAAATACATTTCCTTTATCCTGAAACATCTGAGACCAATAAAGAATTCAAGTAAAAGCCGGGCAGTGGTATCACAGGCCTTTGATCCCAGCATTCGGGAGGCAGAAGCAGACAGCTCTCTATGAGTTGGAGGACAGCCTGATCTACAGAGTGAATTCCAAGACAAACCCTGTCTGCAAAAACACAAAAAAATATTTAAATAAAAAAATAACAACTTTCTTCCTCCTCTATTAGTGGGAAAGGAACAAATGCAGAAATTAACACATTAACAATTCCTGTGGACAGAAAGGAAAATATACAAGTTTATGATAAATGGCCTCAGTCTTACTCTAGTATAATATGTACTAAGAGAGAAGAAATTCAACATTTTTTAAAATCTAACCTAGGAAAGACTGAACATTTTAACTAGTCTGGAGGGTTGCATCTATGTTATTCCTGAAACATAAACTGAAGCCTCAAAGCACACATTGGTGAAAACTAAAGTTTGAGTGACTAAGTATAATGCTTATATGAATATATTTTTCCTTTCAAAGACATATGTGCTTATTTTTGTTGGATATAAATCAAAGACTAGAAGTGTTTGGTCACGAAGTTATGCACACGCCCAGTTTAAGCAGATACTTCCAAAGTGAACAGTAATTTGTATTCCTGCCAGTAGTACATGGGCACCCAAGTTGTTCCACAGCCTTGCTAACGTCAGGTATAGTCAGGCATTAACTTTTTGCTATTCTTATTTTTGGTTGTGAGCCTAGCCTTTAAAAGTTGAGTCATCTCTCCAGCACAACTTTTTGCTATTGTAGTAACTATGAACAAAAAAAAAAGTTAACTAATACAGAATTCTACTTAGCAAACCTCATTTTCCTTAAAATTAAGAAATCAATACTAATTAGTACAAAAAAATCCCAATATTTTAGCTCTCTTTCAGCCAATTTATCCACAACTGAAAGCTATATTATGTAATATCCTACTTAAATCAAACATATGTTATTAAATTGATGGTAAGGACTCAAAGTTCCACAAAGTCAACAAACAAAATCAGTACAACTAACTCTGGTTATAAAATTGGAGTATAAAATTTTACACTGACTAGAGACAGTACAAAAATAAAGAAAAAGAAAGAAAGAAAATAAAAAGAATGGTTGCTTAATATGCACACAGTCCTGGGTTCAATCACCTGTATAAAAGAAAATAAAAGGCTGGAAAGTCATGGCACACATCTTTAATCCCAGCATTTGGGAGGCAAAGGCAGGCGGATCTCTGTGAGTTCGTGGACAACCTGATCTACAGAATCAGCCAGGACAGCCAGCAATCAGGACTGCACAGAAGAGACCCTCTCTCAAAAGAAAACAACAACAACAACAAAAAACCAACAACAAAAAAAACCAAATAATAAAAATGAATGCTGAGGAGACTATGGTATAAATGAGTTCTATTTAAAAATAAATGTTCATGAGTTTTATTTTATATATTTAAGAGGAAAAATGCATTCTGTGTTTGTATTCAATATCTACACATTTTATTAACAATACTACTCAAATGACAATTATTACACTGGTTCTATAATTTACAAGGCATAACAGTATACGACTATATACTATGAAAGTAGATTCCTATCAAGAATCCACTGTCTAAAAGTCAAAGTAACATACAAGAAAAGTTCTATTACTGCCTTCAAAGTGATTTTTAACCCCTACTTACTTTGACTAACTTTGGATGAATTAAATCTATTCTCATAAATACAGCAAAAAATTAACATATGTAGCCATTACACAGAAGTAGTATCTGGCAGAAACCAGCTTAATTTTGAAATTACTCATCTATTAAGTCCCGGTTTATAGAGTACATTGTTAGTCATGTGGCATAAGGCAAATTACTTACCTTCTCTGAGTTCCAGTTTTTTCATCTATAAAATAGGAATAATTAGAGCACCTATACCTCACAGAATTGCTAAACTGAGACACTGTTCAATACTTTTGGCTATTACTATTAATTTCAGGATCATTATTTTCATTTGTAGGACTCAAATGATAATACATCAAAGGCAAACAACAAGATTCAATGAAAAGATATGTCAAAGAGTGGTATGATGTTAAATATACCAGCTTTAAGTATTATTTCTTTGTCCCAGAAGTTCTCGTTTGCTTAACAGTAAATCACTCTGCCAATAAATACATATATATAATACACTGTAATTGAAAATAAAACGTTAAATTTGTACATCAAAATGTATCAAATCAAAATATTAACCTAACAAGAAAACTGCAAACTGTAGGAAACTGTCATCCATGACTACTAATACACAAGACTAGAGATAGAGTCTCGAGACAGCTGTACAGAGTTAGCAGCAAACAGCCTCAGGGCAAACTGAGATCCACAGCCCACAAACAAGAATTGTTTTTAAGCTTATGAAGGACTTTCCTCAGGAGCACAGAATACCCTTTAGGACTGCAGATGTAACTTAGTGGTGAAACACACACTTCTCATGCACAAAAGCCTGGGTGGTAGCCATTCAAAGCACAACCAAAAAATAAATAAATAAATAAACAGAACTGTCAGATTTCAGTCCAAATGAAAAATAAAAGAAGGAAAAGTTTGTATTAAATACTTCAAAACTAAAATATTCTTATTAATAGTTTACCTAAAAATAAAAGCAAACACTGTGTCAGTGTAACTGTAAAATCTAACCAGAATAGCAAAGACAACTTCAAAAACAGGTCTTTATTCATTCTGAGCATGCTTGAAAACATAATAAATGAAAAAATGTATTTGGTGACCAAGGTTGTATATTAAACTTTAAATCCTCACTTACCTATTCATTCTCTGGTCTTTTAAGAATTTGTTAATTGTCAGGAGTGGTGGAGCATGCTTTAAATCCTAGTACACAGAAGGCTAAGGCAGACAGATCTGTAAGTTCAAGGCCATCCTGGTCTACACAGAGTTCCAGGTCAGTGGGGGCTATACTGTGAGACTCTTAAAAAGGCATTAAATAAGTAAACATAAGCAAATAAAAGTTCATCAACCATTCTAAATTCCATTTCATCTCTAAAATGTGGAAAAGAACCACTTCACAGTATTTTGGAAACCTAGCACTTTTCTTAATGCATTTCTTAATCATCATTATCATATATACATAAATCTTATGAGGAAAAATTTGAGTAAAATAGAAATAATGCAACTAAAAAGAGGAAAATAAACCTAAATATTAGTTTGCCTTTTAAAACAGCTCATCCCTAAGAAAAGTTAACCTAAGCTAGGCTGAGTGATATATTGTCAAGCATTTAGAAAGCACTGGGTCAGAGGCCAGCACAATAAACAAATATGCAAGTAAACAAATACTATAATTTTGATAATAGTGACCAATAAACTAGAGCTAAGAGCTGAGAAGACACGCAATCAGTAAAGAGCCTGCTATGCAGGCCTAAGTTCAAGCCCACAGAATCCATGTTTTTGGTTTTGGTTTTTCAGGACAAGGTTCTATTGAGGAATATTATTTTTAGATGTGTGACTTTTATTTATGCTGCATTTATTTAATTCTGTGAAGCTGTGAGTCTTTGCCTGTCTAAAACAACTGATGGTCCTAATAAAGAGCTAAACAGTAAGCAGCAAGGCAGAAGCAAGGACAGGCAGGGCTGGCAGGCAGAGAGGATAAGAAGGAGAAATGAAGAGGAGCAAGAGAAGGAGGAGAGGAGGACATCATGGGCCAGCCACCCAGCCAGAAACCAGTAAAAGACATACAGAAGTAAGGAAAGAAAAAAGCCTAAAGGCAAAAGACAGTCGAGATAATTCAAGCTAAGAAGAGCTGGCGAGAAATTAGGCAAACTAAGGTCAGGCATTCATAACTAAGACTAAGCCTCCGTTTGTGATTTATTTGGACCTAGGTGCCAAACACACACACACACACACACACACACACACACACACACACATCAAAAAAAGAAAGAGTAAAAATTGACAACAGGGTTGACTGCGTAACAGTCTTGGCTGTCCTGGAACTCGCTCTGTAGACCAGATTGACCTCAAACTCAGAGATCCACCTGCCTCTGCTTCCTGAATGCTGGGATTAAAGGAGTGTGCCACCACCCAGGCAATCAGAATCCTTGTTTTAAAAAAGAAAAGAAGCTATACCTAATGCCACATATACCTGCACTGGGGAAATAAAGCTAGCAGGGTTGTTGGGGCTCACTGGCCAACCAGTCTAGTCAAATCAGTGAGGCCCATGTGTAATAAGAGATCATGCCTTAAGGAAAAAGTGGAGGGGCTGGAAAGATGCCACCATATTTAAGAGCACTGGCTGCTCTTTTAGAGGATCCAAATTCAATTCCCAGCACCGATATTGTGGCTTACAACCATCTGTAACTCCAGTTCCAGAGGATCTGACTGCCCTCTTCTGGCCTCAGTGGGCATCAGGCATCCACATGATACAGAGACATTGATGCAGGCTAAACATCCATGCAGACAAATATTTAAAAATCTTGTAAACATATTTAAAAGGTGGAATACAACTGGGAAAGCTATCCAACATCATTCTCTAGCCTTTATATGTGTACAGTCACATGCACATGAAAATATGTACATACAAAAAAAAACCCTGAAAAACAAGAATGAAATGTCTACATTCAGAAGGATAATAGGATAAATAATATAACAAAAGTGAATGATACATAACCTAAAATTCAAAACAGAAAATTAAAGAGGGATTATTTTCTACAAAAAAAAAAGGTAAAATAAAAAGAAATATAGTATCTCAAGTAAACCAGTTTGTTTGTTTTTATTCTACTAAAATTACTCAACATAAACTAAGACAATGGTTCTTTGGCTACTTCCTGAACTATACTCTTTCAGTTTCTAGTTCAAATAGCTTTGGCAGTTAAGTAAAGATATCACTACCACCCACTCAAATCAGTGCCGGAGAACTCTGTTTCCTCCTATGACCCAACCTCATCCACTGAGGGAATCTCTGTGGCCTTGTTGAGTTCACCAAGGGCATCCATCACATTCAGTCCCAACTAAGAACCTATTATCTCTTAACCTGGTAGATCTCTCTTCCTGCTTACCAAGAACCCTCACATCAATCCACACTCAGTCATAACCACATTCCCATTGTCTTCCATCTACTCCTTTCTTTTTCCCTCTTAACAAATGTAAAATGTGCCCCATGCATTTTATTACTCGGTATGCAGCTGGTGGTGTTGTTTTGAAAAGTAAAACCTTCTTAGGCGATAAAATCTCACTGGAGTAAGTTGGTCCCTGGAGAGGTGCTCTGGTTTTATAGCCAGGCCTCACTTCCCATCCATTCTCTGCTTATTGAGTGACTATAATATGACCTTCATATTCTTACTATAATGCCTTAAACCATGAGTCAAAGTAAATTCTTCCTTCTTTTGGTGTAGTGATAGTTTGTGTTTTAACAAATAAAGATTGCCTGAAGAGTGCAGAGCTAAGCCACTAGAGGCCTTTAATCCCAGGACTCAGAGGCAAAGGGATCTCTGTGAGTTCAAGGCCACCCTGGGCTACACAAGACTAACTCTGTCTATAAGTGGTCCCAGCACTAGGGAGGTGGGAACAGGAGCGGCATGGCTGGGCGCAGAGAATGTAAGGTGGGAGGAGACAGGAGCTCAGTGCAGACGGTAGAGACAGATGCGGTCTGAGGTGCAGCCGGAAGCAGTCAGTCAGAGGACACAGTCTGAGGACAGGTTCATCCTTTTGGTCTGAGGATTCCATAGAGGTAAATAGTATCTCTAGTGGCTGGCTGCACTGCTTCTCTGATCTCTCAGCTTTCACCCCCTAATATCTGACTTCAGGTTATTAAGAGCAATTAGAGTTCACACTACAATTAAGTATTTTGTGTCAGCAATAGAGAAAAGTAACAAATACAGAATGTACCATAAGACATACAGAAAATTTACAGTAAATAACCAAGCTAAGTAAACAGATATCAATCTGTAAAAGGCCTTTGATACCCTGAGAGCAAGAAAAGTCCACGAAGGGTCTTAAATAAGAGAATGACATGACTAAAAAGAAATCTACCTCAACAAATAAGGATCAACAGCACGTAAAGATTAACAAATATATGGTAAGAGTGTCCATCTTTTCCAGCAACAAACAGACATTCTGGAAGATACTCTTCTCACTGAACTCAAATCAGGCCTATTAGGGCAGATATTCAAGTTAACATCAATCAATTATAATATCACAGGAGATGAAACCTGATGACAGATCAAAGACCAGAAGCTCTATCACAAATATACTGGAAAAAATAATGAACTATTCTACAGATTAAAGGGGAACATGTTCTATAAAGAACAATCTAAAAATAAAAGTGATATTATAGTTATATATCTTTATGAAATGGTATTTTATAGGACATAAAGTATAAAATACATTAGAATAGTCTGCTTTCAAAAACTTTATTTGCTTACCTTTATTACCTTTATTTAAGGATATATTCACCATCAACCAATGATTAAAGAACATTTCCCCTTCCTACACTGGCTTTCATATTCGGTTTTAGATCAGTCCAAATAATTATCTCGCACTGGGTAGTAAAGGCAGCTACACCAAACAGTTAAGCTTTTCCATCAAAAACTGATTCTTGGACTTACCATACATTTGGAAAGGTAATTAGGATCATAAGCGTACATTACAACAATGGAAATTTTTTTTTAAAACCTCACTTCTTGATATACACTTATTCACCATTTATTTCCCCCAAATGGCCTCCAACATGCTTACCTTTTTCCGTACTCCTTCTTGAGTGCTGGACAGTTTGAGCAAAACAGGAGGAAGGAATTTAGATATAATATTTTGTAACTGTTCATCTGTTTCAGCATGGCCAAGTCGTAAAAAGACCCGTTCGAGCTGATCTATAATATAAAAAGAAAACAAGAGAACTTGACAAACCAAACATAACCAAGCCTATTTTTATAACATAATCCTATTTTCTGTACAGCAGATCCTTCAGTCAAGAATTTCAATTAGACTAGCCCTACAATTGACTCTGACACACCAGGAGGTACTGCTTTAAAAGGTCTAATAGCTAATCATGTGCTACTCTGAACTGTTTGGGGACATTTAATCTCTAGAAAGGAGAACAGCCAAGAGTAATGAAATTCCTTCCTACATACAAAGTTACTTTGTCTTTCTGAAGGACTTAGTTATTAAGAAAGGATATGCTGGGCGGTGGTGGTGCATGCCTTTAAACCCAGCACTCGGGAGGCAGAGGCAGGCCTGGCTAGCAGAACACAACAGAAGAACTTTAACTAGATGTCAGGGACAACCTAACTAATGAGGTTTCTCCAAAGACAGAATCACTGACTACTACTGTGTTGTAGGTGAATCAGAAAATCAGAGACAAATTTCCCACAGGAAAGTTACGTGAGAAAATGTTAGACAAGACCTTGGAGGTACGTTCAGCAAAATGTAGATAGCAATTATTAAACAAGCCGCCATGTATCTTTGACCAGTATACTATAGGATAGAGGGAAAGGTGACAGAGAGGGAACTCACACAAATGCCAAATATCTAGCTGCAAATTATTGTCAACTTTCTGGTATTCAGTATTGGGGAAAAAATGGTGCTGTATGAGATACTTGTTCCTCAAAGTCTCTTGCAAAAAGTATCAGAGCACTAAGCAAAGTGATGCATGACTATAATCCAGCATTTAGAAGGCTTAAGTAAAAGGATCACTCTGAGTTTAAAGTTGTGTTCTGCATAACAAGATACTGTCTCAAAAAGGCAGATGAGGATGACTCAGCAAGTAAAAGTTCTTGTTGTACAAGCAAAGATCCAAGTTCAAATAACCAGAACTCAGGTAAAAACCTGAATATATATAATCATGTGGCTATAACTGTAACATTGTGAATAAGCAGACACACAAGGAACACCGAGGCTTACTGATTACCAGCCTAACTCCAGGTTCAGTAAGCAAGAGCAACCCTGCCTCAAGTGAATAAGGTGTAGAGTAAAAGCAACACATTCAAAACAAGCATGCATACTCCACAACACACAAACACACACACACACACACACACACACACACACACACACACGCAAACATCACTTGTAAAATAAATTATCAATGGCAATGAACGAGCTGGAAATGTTCTATATCTTGATTTGGGCAACAAGCACTATCTCTCAATTTAAAAATAAATTTTTAAGTCTTCACTATGTAGTGATAAAAACAGAAAACACTTTCAGGTGAACTAATATAGCTACTAAAATTTACTTTAAATAATAAGTAGAATATTAACTAATACACAGGTGTCAGAAGTCGTACAAATGAAACTCAGATTACCCACTGACTGATAATTAGCCAAGTTTTATTATAACAGACACTAAGAATTATTTTGTTTGCCTCAAATAATCTCTCTGTGAAGAAAAGTGGGCATCTATTAGTCGAGTAAGTCCTAAAGGGACAAGAAACAGCAAAACCCTCGTAGTAATGTGCAAACCCTATATCCAGCATAAAATCTTGTTTCTAAATATCATTCTGTAATAAAAGGGAACAGATTTCTCGGCAAAATAACAATTCTAGGGCTTAGGACAGGAAAACAATTATATTAGAAAGGTAAGTCTAAACATCTTATAGTATTAGAGATGACATGAAACATCTAGAAGGTATAGAAATCAACTGAAAGAGCTCCTACTAGCCGATAGCAGATCAATTAATAACAGAACACAATAAATAGCACAGCACTGGATTAAAAGCCAAACTAGACACATCTATATTGATGTTAATAAATGATTAAAGAAATTAAAAGAATAGAGGAGCTAATCTTTCTTATGGAAAAACAAATACTGTATGTAGTATGTTCCTAAAGGGAAGTACAGCTTCATTCCCTTTTCTCTTTTCAAGGTAGCCTGGATATAGTTACTACTTACAAAGAACAGAAGAAAATAGATTAACTTTACAATGGAAAAACACTCTCACCCAAGTAAAGAGATTAACAACAGCAGTGACATATAACGTATGCATGACGATACAACAAGACAGGCATTTCAGCACTCTTGGGTTCAATCCAAAATCCATCATCCTAATCTACTTGTAGTGAAACAATAGAACAGCCAAACTGGAAGACACTCTATAGGGTAGCTGGTTGGTATTTCTCAATAATGCCAAGATCCTGAAAAGCTGGGGGTGGTAGGGCGACTAATACACTGCCCCAGAGAGGCTAGGTTATATAACTAAATGCAGCCTTGAACAGGATCCTGGAAGAACAAAAGACATTAGAAAAAAAGCTAGTAAAATCCCAAATTCGAGTTTAGTTTAAGAAATTAATAATAAAGGTAAAATAGAACAAAGAATCAAAATTAGGCAGGTAAACTCTGAGTACTAGATCAAATGATTCTATTTAATGAATGTTCAGTGTTGTAAAAGAAATTCTTTTCTTCCCTCAAGAAAGGGTTTCTTTGTGTAGCCTCGGATGTCCTGGAACTCACAGAGACCTACCTATCTCTGTCTCCTGAGTGCTAGGACTAAGGGAATGTGCTGCCACCTCCTGGCCGTAAAACAAATTCTTAAGAATGGTAAATTCAACCACAGCATATGTATGCTGTGAACATGTTTCACTACCACTGATTCAAAGAATATAGACAGAATATAGTTAGGCAGAAAATCCAAGCAGAGATAGAGGGGAAAAGAAGGTGAAGTCAGGGAGACACCATGTAGCTGCCGAGGAAGATGCCAGAACCTTACCAGTAAGTCACACCCTCGTGGCGATACATAGAGTAAGAGAAATAGGTTAATTTAGGATATAAGAGTTAGCTAGAAATATGCCTGAGCCAGTGGCCTAACAGGGTTGTAATTAATATAGTTTCTATGTGCATTGCATGCTATATTGTAATTAACATAGTTTCTATATGATTATTTGGGTCTGTGTGGCTGGGAAACAAAAGTACAGTCTCCGGATACAATCTGGGAGTTCCAAGCAAAGAGCATATTCTTCAATGCATTTCAGCTCTTGAGACAGTAAAAACTGCCCACAGACAAGCTATAATCACAGGAACACTATTCTACAAAGACAAATTTTCACAACAAACTAATATAGAAAAATCTATGCCAAAGTTAAAAAAAAACGGGATATACTGTAGTCATTTTTCACATACTCATTCCTAATTTAATATGATAATACAAAGAGCACCAAATATCATACAAGGTTACTTCCAAAGCAGGCAGAGTTAGAGCTCTGTAATCAGTGAAGAGGAATCAATGTACAACTAATCAGGCCATCTTTTAGAGACACTATGTACTTTTAAATAGTCAAGCTGGGTGTGACTAACACACTCCTATAATGCCAGCAGTAGAAGGCTGAGTCAGGAGGCTAAGAAGTTCAAGGTCAGCTTATCCTACAAGAATCTGTCTTAAACAGGGGAGTTGGGTACAGAGAGATGGCTCAGAGGGAAGGTGCTTGCTGCCAAGCCTGACAACCTGAGTTGATTCCCAGGATCACAAAGTGGAAGGAGATAACTCCTGCAAGTTGTCTTCTGACCTCCATACACATACGACATGCATCCCTAAACACACACACACACACACACACACACACACACACACACATAGGCTAAGACCTACACGAGAGAGAACATGCAGTATTTTTCTCCTTAAGATTGTAACCTATAGTGGTATTTTATTTGTATTCTAATAAATAAAGCTTGCCTGAAGATCAGAATGCAAAGCTAAGTCACTAGAGGCCAGGGAGTAGTGGCACACACCTTCAGTCCCAGGACTTGGGAGACAGATGCAGACGGATCTCTGTGAGATCCTGGGGTACACAAGGCTACCGGGGGTACACAAGATTGATCCAGAAATAGATCTAGGTGGTGGTGGTTCACATCTTTAATTCCAGTATTTGGGAGTCACACACCTTCAGGGGTCAAGGGCTGGGCAGAGAAAGGAACATAAAGGGGAAGAGACAGAAACTCCCTGAAGTGTGGAGTCTGAAGATCATCCATTCGGTCTGAACACTGGTATAGGTAAAAGGTCTCTCTAGAGGCTTACTACTGTGCTTCTGATCTTTAGCTTTAATTCCTATACTTGTCTCTGGGTTTGTATTGTTTGAGCTACAGTAACCCCTCTTGAGCTTTTATCCATCCACCTGGTATAACACAGGGGAGGGAGGGACCTCAACATTTGAAAATCTCTCAATCATGGACTTCCAGTTTTTTGTTCGTTTGTTTGTTCTGGTTTTTTGAGACAGAGTTTCTCTGTAGCTTTGGAGCCTGGCCTGGAACTAGCTTGTAGACCAGGCTGGCCTCAAACTCATAGACCAGTTTGTTTGGTTTTTTTAAAGATTTATTTATTTGATGTATAAGTGCTCTATCTGCACCTGTGTGCCAGAAGAGGGCATCAGCTGCCCTTATAGATGGCTGTGAGCCACCATGTGGTTGCTGGGAATTGAACTCGGGACCTCTGGAAGAGCTGCCAGTGCTCTTAACCACTGAGCCATCTTTCCAACCGGGACTTTCAGCTTTTAGGAACAATAAAAATATTGGGCTATGTGTGTAGATCCACTGGTAGAAAGCCTCAGTACATTAAACCAAACATGTGGCACTTAGGAGGTGTCAGCAAAAGAATTTTAATTTCAAGGGTATCCTTCTCTAATTCAAGGCTAGCCTAGAATACATGAGGTTCTGTCTCCAAGAAGAAGGAAGAAAAAACAAGAAAATGAAGGGAATTTTTTTGTTATAAATTATCTAGCCTTAAGTATTGTTGTAGCAACAAAAATAAATATCTCAAAAGGACCTTTTTAAAACTAGGAAGAGATAAGACTATTATGTTCTGAAGATTCAAAGAGAGTCTAACTCACATCCATCTTTCTTAAGCTACAATGGGAGCTGATATTCTCCAAATCATCATGGTAAGCTCTAATATATGATAAACAGAATGGGACAAGAATAAGTTCCATCTTTCTCATAATTTTCTTATTTTTCTATTCAAACTCACATTGCTTCATTTATGAAACTTACTATTTCCTTTAAATAACCAGTTAAATGTTTCGGTGGGTGGGTGAGGGGAGGGGGAAGAGAGGAAGATGGGGATAGAGAGAAAAATAATTCATGATACTGTCAACTTGACAGGATCTAGAATCACCTAAGAGACAAAAGTTTGGGCAAGTCAAAAAAGGAGCTTCTAAATTCAGTTAAATGGGTTAAAAGACTCACCCTGAATACCAGTGCTGCCATTCCAAGGACTAAGGTCCCAAGTTGAAAAAAAAAAAGAACAAAGTGAGTTAAATATAGCCACTTACTTCTGCTTCCCAACTGTAGGAGCAGTGTGATCAGATGCCTCAAATTCCTGTGTGCCTTCTTCCTTTATTAATTTGCTTTTGTTAGGCATTTTATTATAGCAACAAGAAAAGTAACTGATTCAGAGTGTGCGTGTGTTGTATGCACATGCAAGCCCAGATGTATGGAGACTAGAAGTCAATGGCAGGCATCTCCCTCCACTGTTCTCCATTTCATTTTTACTGAATCTGAAGCTCACCAAATTCAGCAAAGCGAGCTGAGCAAACCCCAGAGATCGTATCTGCCCAGCACTATTATAGCAACATGTCACCCTCTGGCTTTTATGTGGACACTGGAGGATCTATCTCAGGCCTTCATGTTTGTACAGCAAGCATTTTATTAATGGAGTTTCACATCTCCCCAGTCCAAACACAGGAAACGTATTTTAACTGCTGTTTTTCCACTCATATAGCAACATTACATAACCTCAAAACTGGAACATAACATATATTAATTCATACTTTGCCTTTCTTGTGTGTGTGTGTGTGTGTGTGTGTGTGTGTGTGTGTGTGTGTTGTTTTGAGACAGGGTCTCCCTACAGGTGTGTATCACCACACCTGGTCTGCTTTTCCTCTTTTAATTAATATAAATCTCTTACGTTAGAGCTTTAGAGTGATATACCTCAAAACTTTTCAGATTTTACAAAGGCACCACGTAAGACATGTGACTCAAAACTCACAATATGCCCTAAGCAAACAGCAAAATTGCAATCTCCCAGTCTCAGCTTCATAAGTATAGGGATTATAGGTATGCAAGCCCACGTGACTTGTAAAAGATTTTTAAATTTTATTCATTATTATTATTATTGTGTGTGAGAATGAGGAAGAGGGAGAGAGAGAAGAAAAGGGAGAGAGCAAAGGGGTAAAGATATGAGGGAAAGCATGTTTGTGCCACAGTACAAGTGGAGAAGTCAGAGAACAACTTTGTGGAGTCAATTCTCTCCTTTCCACCTTACGCAGGTTCTGGGAATCAAACTTCCATCATCAGATTTGCACAGAAGCTTAATGCACAACAAGCTGACCCACCCAGTCATCTTCATAATGATTGGTTGTGGGTCCACACCACAGTGGGGGAGAGTCCATGGTAGGTGAGAGCCAGACACGCCATGCAGACAGATTACATGCGGAGTTTTATTGTAATAGGAGATAAAAGGGGCAGAGAGGGGGCAGAGAAAGGGGCAGAGAGGGGGTAGAGAAAGGGGCAGAGAGGGGGCAGAGGGGGCAGAGAGGGGGCAGAGAGGGGGCAGAGAGGGGGCAGAGGGGGCAGAGAGGGGGCAGAGAGGGGGCAGAGAGGGATGGGATTGGAGGGGGGAAGCAAAGATCTGTTTGCCTCTTCAGAAGAACAGCAAATAAGAGAATGTGAATCGGCAAAGCTTGTCTCTTAAAGGGACCTTTTGCACCTGTGTAGCAGCCATAGGACCCTGGGCAGGTCAGGGTACTGCCTGAGTGCATCCTGCCAGATGACAGAGGGCAGCATAATGCTGAATCCTAATAATCTTGATGGCCCTTATAAGAGTTCTCACATATTGGGCAAGTAACTCCCACTTTTTCCCCATATGATAAATATTTTCCCATTTCCCTTATAACCCTCTATAGAGCTTATTCTTTTTCTTTTCCAGACCTCAGCTTTTAAATACAGTTCAATCTATCATTACTTCACTTTATGGCCTTTTAATTTTCTCCTCGTCGTGCTGAAAATGTTTTATCATGCCAAGACTATCATATTAAAATTTATGATGTACAGAAAAACAATTAATGGACTAGGGAGATGGCTCAGTGGTTAGGAGCACCAGCTGCTCCAGAGACCCAGTACCCACATGGTGTATGGCGACTCATAACCATCTATATAATGTATAATGGGATCTGACACCCTCTTCTGTCGTCCAGGCATTCATGCAAATAGTGTACTCATTTACAAAAATAATTTTTTTAAAAAAATTAAAAATAGCACAGCAGATCTAACTGACATCTGGAAACTTAGTTCAAGAGCATTTTCACCATTCAGATTAAGAATGGTTCACCTTGTCTGAACTGTTTCTACAAACAGTATACTTTATGTTAAATACTAGTTTTTCTTCTTGGAGAATTTTGATACATTTGGGCAAAATATGCCAAAATGACCGGCTTCAGATGAAAAATCTGACACTGCGTCTCTAATGAGCACCCTACTAGACACCGTTCCACACACATCACAGCTCATCAGTACAGGAACTAAAAGCTTCTTCTGTGTGACTGCCAGGAAAGGAATCTTGAAGCTTGGACATGGTTTCCTCCCGACTTCATTCCATAACATCTTCCCTTTGGTGGCTTTAGTGCACAAACATCTGTGGAGCCCAGTGAGTCCTCTTAGACTAAAGGTCTCAATCTGGTAGTAGCCTTGGAGAGACCTAACACATATTTATCTACGTTTTCTTCTAATACCTTATGATTTTGCCTTTTGTATTCAAGTCTTTGTTCTGAAATTTTCCTTTAGCATATGAAGGAATGTAGAAAATTTACATTTTTCCTGAAGTCTCTAAAACTTGTCCATTGTGAAATAAAACAAAGAAACTGTTCAAAGCACAAGCACTCACAGTTCAATTAATTATTAGCAGTGCTCATCTAGGCAGCTCACAGAGCTACCACCCAAGCCTAGGGAGAAAATAATACGTGGTCTGAAATATGACTAAAAATAGATTTGTTAGCCAGGTGGTGGTGGTGCATGCCTTTAATTCCAGCACTATGGAGGCAGAGGCAGGCAATTAGTTCTCTGTGAGTTCAAGGCCAGTCTGGTGTACAGAGCTAGTTACAGGACAGCCAGGGCTACACAGAGAAACCTTGACTCAAAAAAAACAGAGAGAGAGAGACAGAGACAGAGAGACAGACAGAGGCAGAGAGGGACCAAACATAAAAAGAGCATGTAACTAAGTACTCAAAGGGATGACGTAAAAGGATGAAGCATCCAAGGCTAACTGAAATGCGCAGTAAAATCATTTCTAAAGGGTCAGGGGGAAGGGAAGAGAGGAAGAAAAGAAAGGAGGCTGGGGGGAGGATGAGAAAAAGATTTGAAGGGCTGCAAGTTTAGTTTACTGGCATAGCATATTCTTACTATGTCCAAAACCCAGGTGCAAACTATAGTATCAAAAAGAGAAAGAAAAGAGAAAAATCCTTACTATATTCAGAGTTGAAAAGAACTTGGTTACTTTTCTTACTGCTGTGATTTTAACGCATGACAAAAATTAACTTGAGAAGAAAGAGTATTTTGGATCCCAGCATGAGGACACAGTCCATCACACAGGAAAAACAAGAGTATAATGCAGCTGGTCAAACTGTATCCATAGTCAGGAAACAAAGAGTAAAAAAAAAAAAAAAAAGCTGGTATTCAGCTCATTTTCCCCTTTAAAAACAATAGTTTTTTTTTTTAACTTTGTATGTGTGTCCGTGCACATAAAGCATAATTGACTACAGATGCCAGAAGAGGGCATCAGATCCCCTGGAGCTGATGGCTATGA
Source organism: Myodes glareolus (assembly GCF_982192425.1). Taxonomy (NCBI): domain Eukaryota; kingdom Metazoa; phylum Chordata; class Mammalia; order Rodentia; family Cricetidae; genus Myodes; species Myodes glareolus. Next base: position 17,378,820 of record NC_142041.1, on the reverse strand, counting down.
GCCACCCATCATTAGCGATAGGATCCAAACTCAGTTCTCTGCAAGAACACTATGTACTCTTAACTACCGAGCCATTTCTTCAGCCCTACTTTCTCATTTTTATTCAGCTCAGGACCTTAGCCCATGGAATGGTATTACCCACACTTAGGATGTGGCTCCTTCCTACCTTTATGTCTAGAGATTTGTTTCCCAGGTGATTACAGATCCTATCAATTAAGTATTAATCATTACAGAACTGGAAAATTGTCTAACATAAAAACAATCACATCTAATAGCTAAGCATGGTATCACATACCTGTAATCCTAGCACTCGAGAAGAGAAAGCAGAACCAGAAATTCAATGCCACCCTGAGCTGTAGCCAAGAAGGAAGGAAAGAAGAAAAGGAAGGAGATGGAAGGAAAGAAAGAGTGAGGGAAAGAAGAGGGAAGAGAGGGCCAGAACAAAAGGGAAGGAAAGGACGGTGGGAAGAGGGATGGGGAGAGAGACAGCTAGACACAAATATTGAATTTTACTGAAGCCAAATGCTGCAACCCTGGGGAGTGGATGCACATAGAAGGATGTCTCAGACTGACCCAATGAAACTTAGAAATAGACTAGTCAGAACAAGGCGGGTCAGGTTTGTACACAGATTCTAACTCCATCAATCTATTACAAGCTTCAAATGTACACAGACTCCTACCCACCGATCTGTCTTTTTGTTAAGGCACAAGGGAAAATGGCCTCATTCATGTTCTGAGTGGGAATACCAGCAACATAGATAGAATCATCTAACAATCATCAAGTCCTGTCGTGCCCCCAGCCCCCAAAAAAGTACTCAAGAGTCAGTGCAAGCTGTTTGGAAAAGTTGTGACTAGAGCAGGACATCCTAAGGCCAAAGTCATCGCTTCAACAGCAGCTATGGTTTAAGTGATTCTTGTAGCTGAAGTGGAATTTCCTCTGTGTACCTACGAAGTACTCAAAAGTGCCAAAGAAGGTACTTCTCCCCTTTCAAGGAAAGCAGGTGAAATGAGAGGTTGCTACTAATTGTTTCTACAAAATTGAAGGCAATCTCAAGTACTGAGATTTGGAAGGCATAGAACAGGTCAGAAGTTTATCAATAATAGGAAAAGGCTTACAATTATCAGGGTAAAAAGAGAAGAAAACATGGTTAAAACATAAAACTGAAGAAACTGTAAAGGACCCAATTAAGGTTAGTGAACACATACTATAACACTAAACAAATCAAAAGACTCCTACCCTTTTGTTCCCCTCCCCACATAGTATTTACCAAGGGGATAATTTTAGATCCTTGAAGCTTCTCCATGTATTGGAAAGCCTCTGTTATTCAATGATGGGACCTCTGATCACACCAGAAAGCTTATACTAAAGAAGTAACTGATAGAGGGAATTCCTTAACAATTTGTGCCCAAGCAATAACTCAGAAAAGGGATATATCACCCTAAAAAGACCAAGACATGCTTGGGGGATTGCAACTGAAGCCAGGTAATAAAGGTAAGAGGCTGGAAATCAAGACACATGAGCAATGACTTGATTAGTATCTTGTCAGTGAAAACTCTAGATACCATACCAGCTTTGGCAATAAATGCCTATAACCCAAGCACTTGAGAGGCTGGGAAAAACTAGTAAACCTGGGAAAAATCTTTGGAGACCTCCAACTTTACAGCAACTGATGAGAACTGATGGTGGCATCTAATTACAGCCTTCTGGAGGATCACATCCTTAATGTTAGGTATATCTACAATACTACATAAAAAATGTTATAATGTGCACACATGTCCTATGTGGCTACTTAAAATACATTATTTCCTGGGCTGGTAAGATAACTCCATGCCACCAAGCCTGATGATCTAAGTTCAAACCCAGAACCTACTTTATGGAAACAGAAAAGTAATGCCAGCAATATATTCCTTGACCTCTACATTCATGCCACAGGTACATGCACACACACACACACACACACGTGAAATATGTGTTAAATATATATATACATATATATATATATATATATATATATATAACTTCTTAAATTTTACCTGTTCTAGAAAAGCTTGCTACTACAAAACTTAATATAAATTAACATATAATATTATAAATAAGGAATTTATCCAGTTTTTCAGTTTCAGAACACATGTTCGGCTAAGATTAATTGTAGACTCTAACAACCAGTAGAAATCCTATGCTGGGTGTTAACACCTTCATTTAACACCACCAAAAGAAAACTAAGACAGGCCTGAGAGCTAAAATCTCAGGTGCCAACAGACAGAAGAGCACATGTGCTAGACGTCACAAGACAAGTTGCTGGAGTCGGCTCTCTTCCCATTGTGTGAGCTCCAGGAACCAAACTGTCAAGTTCAAGATTGTCAAGCTTGGCAGAAAAATGCCTTTACCTACTGAGCCATCTCTCCACCTAAGAAATAACAATAATAATAAGTAAATAAAATATATTTTACTTGAACACAAAGGCAAATAAAATAAGTCAAATAGCAAAGCAAATCCAGTGTTACATAAAAATAATACATCATGCTAAAGAAGAACTTATTTCAAAAATGTTTAAAAAGTTAGTTTAACATTTAAAATCAGTATACTTAACCATACTAACAGAATTAAGATTTTAAAATCCTATAGAATTTTAATATATTTAGAAAAGGTACTCAGGTTGACAAGATATGAATAAATTATCCATATTGAATAAAGTTGAAAGAGAACTTAATCTGTTAGGAGTTTTTTAATTTACAGCAAACATTGTACTTAATGAAAAATTAATTACATAAATTACATGCTCCCTTATTTTGGGAACAACAGAAACATTTTTCATTAGTATAATTCTACTCAGAGACAGGAGGGATGGTTCAGTGATTAAAACTATTTTCTGGTCTTGGGGAGGGCTGGGCTTTGTTCCCAGCACACACGGAGGCTCACAACATGTGTAACTGGAGTTCCAGGTGATCAAATATCCTCTCTGCCCTCTGTGGGAACTAGAAATGCCATGGTGCACATACATCATGCAGGCAAGTACTCACACATAAAGCAAAAATAATTTTTTTTTAAAAAAAAAAGAATTTTATTAAGGGCTAAGAATGTAAGTAAGTTGTAAAGCACTTGTTTAAAAAAAAAAAGTTGCATTTAGACCTGGGTCTCATCTGTAAACTACTATATCATAAATACGTACTTTTTCTTTTAAATCTAAAGACAAAAACCAGAAACCCATTCTTGGCCTAAGCCTTTCAGACAGGAGCTATTTCAATTTATACTAACAAGGTGTCAGTTATCCTCAAACTGATATATAGAAAACATTACACAATAATAACTCAAAACGTATTTTAAAGACTATTAAATAAAAGGTTGGTTCTACCACTTCCACAAAGGAATAAAATTTGCAAAGGATGACCTTGAAGCTAAAAATTGCCAATTTGAAGAGAAAATTGCCAATATTTGTCAAATTGATGCTGAAGAAGAAAAACAATTTACATGACAAGATTTTGAACCTTGTCAAAACAATAATAACTAAAAGTACCATGTAGTACAAAAACAGACCAGTTGGAAAATAAAGAAAATCCTTAAGAGATAAACATGTATAAGTCACCTGCCTTAAAACAAAGTTATTAATAAAATGAGTAAATGAATAATTGTGATTTCAGGAAACTACACTAAAATCAATTGCATTGTAATAAGGGAAAACAAAATATAACTCCTATCTCATCACACATCAAAGAAGATAAATTTCTGGCAACTCATAACGTTAAATATGAAAAGCTAGAGGTAGTCAGTGACGGAGTATGTGCTTATGAACAAGACCCTGGTTTCCATCCTTGGCACCACTCCCAAGAACTCTAAATATGAAAGATAAAACAATACAATTTCTAAGAGGAACAAAGAAAATATTCTCATAGAAACAGAAAATGAGAGCCTTAACACAGGAAGCTATATAATACAGAATCCCAGTATCAAAGAGCAGAGCTTAGAAATGTAAATTTGAAAACAACTAGACTGGAAGGAAATAACCATTATCTGACAAAATGTAAAACTCTACATCAAATATCATATTGTATACAAAACCTGGACAACACAGAAAGTACACATCGTTACTACTTCTAACCAAACTAAAGGGTCATGAAAATGCAGTGTAAAAAAATCAATAGGAATTTTTTTAGCTCCCAGTATTTCACAGAATGTATAGTATCTATGAGAAGAGAATGTGGAGCAAAAAGTTCATGTTGCACACAAGATCAGAGTAAAGAAGTCAAGAGATACACATGAGAACAAAGAGTTAAAAAGGGAGCATTATTTAAAATGTGTACAACAGCAATAAAAACCATAAGGTACTGTCCTGTATGCTTTTGTGTGTTCACTTGACAAAAGTTCGAGTCATCACAGAGGAAGGAGCCTCTCAGTTGAGGAAATGCCTCCATGAGACCCAGCTGTAAGGCATTCTCTCATCAGTGATCAATGGGGGAGGGTTCAGCCCATTGTGGGAGGTACCATCCCTGGGCTGGTGGTCCTAGAGTATATAAGAAAACAGGCTGAGCAAACCATGGGAAGCAAGACAGTAAGCAGTACCCCTCCATAGCCTCTGCATCAATTCCTCCAGGTTCCTACCCTGTTTGAATTCCTATCCTTGACTTCCTTCACTGTTGAACAGCAATGTCGAAGCAAAATACCAAATAAACCCCTTCCTCCCCAACTTGCTTTTTGGTCATGGTGTTTCATCACAACAACAGAAATCCTAAGACAGGTACCTAGAAATGGATCTAACACAACATGTCAAAATTCTTTACTGAACTATAACTTAATTCTAAAGACCAGAATAAACAGACTAGAAATATTCAAATTTCTGTGTCAGCTGGAACAGGTTAGTTGATTCCATGATTAAAATGTGCATCAGTTCCAACACTTAAAGAAGATGACACAAACTTCCCACAATACTTCTCAGCCAAAGCTCAGTAGGGAGGCTCTGCTCTGCAGTCAGCAGTAGGGCCAACTCCAGCTGAAGCCCGGCTACCTTGGCATCACACCCTCAACCCTCTGCTCAACAGGAAAGTTAAACTAACCTCATGTCTTATATGCACACCATGTCATGTCCCTAACAAAAAGGCCGCCAAGCACCAAAATGTCTTTTGTGCCCAAAAAGAGAGCCAAAAATATATGGTAAACAGTAAAAATGTCTATAAATAAACTCAGTATCATAAAAATAGTAGACTATTCCACAACCAAATATTCTCTATAGACAAGAGTTCTTCATGAAAGTTGAAGAGATAATTATAAAATTCAAGTGAAATATAAATAAAAAATAATATGGACCATCAAATAACCAAAATTTCCACAAAAGTGAATGGACCTACTACATTTTAAGACTTATAATAAAGTTACTGCAGGTAAGAGTATATACAATAAAAAGATTTACAAAGGGACAAATCAGCAGACTGAAATAGAGAATATAGCAGACAACCAGAAATACATGAAATATCATAAAAATCACTTCCAAGTAAATTAATAAATGGATAAAATCAAGATATTTTAAGCTTTGAATGCAAATCTGAAAATGAAAAATTGAAACAGTACACTCTCAAGCACAAAGCATAAGATATAAACAAAATACAAAAAAATAGTTCTATAAAGTAAAAAGGGAAAGAGGAATAAGTTATAAATAGCTAGTATGTTTTTAAACTAAAAAAGAACTAAATATAAATACTTTAAAGAACTAAGCTGGGTATGGTAACTCAATCTGAAGACTCCAGAGAGCTGCCACAAGTCTGAGGCCAGCGTAGTGAGTTCCAAGACCGCCTGGGATGCAGTAGTAATATGCTGTCCCAAAAGCCAAAGACAGAAGGACTGAAGGGAGGAAGGGAGGAAGGGAGGGAGGGAGGGAAAGAAAGGTAGGTAGGAGCTAATGCTTCCGGTATAGCACTAAGCACAATGACATATGCATAAAACCATTCATAGCCACAGGGTTAGTTAAGAGTAAAAATAAATAAATAAAACCTAAATATCAATCAAGTGATGGATTAAATGTAGTAGGGTCACACTGTGGTAAAAATAAGTATGAGTCATATTTACATGACTATGTATTTAAACATACATGAGTACGTATTTAAACAGTACTATGTTTAAATTTCTTAAGATTCAAACAAGTCAGAAAGCAAGGCATGTACAACAGGGTACTTGTACTTACAGAAAGTTTCTAAATGCAATACGTACACTGTTCACGATATAAATACAACAGGACAAATGACTATGTCTACGAGAGTAGGGAAAAGAAGAAATACAAAAACGGGAAGAAAAGAACAGTAACAGGCGATTTTAATTATCTCTGTATTATTTATTTAAAGGATCTGAAGGTAGTAGAAAAAATGTCAAAACTTTATGACAGATAGAACAGACATGAGTCAATAAATAAAGTACATTCGCCGAGCATGTACTCAGGTTTCCATCCCTAAAAACTCTTGCAACAAACAGAGAAACTCAAAACCTCCATAATAGTTCTCCATAATTTCTTCATAGTATTCTTTTATTATTACTTGAATTATTTTTATCTTAAAGATATTACATATGCCCAGAATTTTGTTTGTAAGTATATAAAACAGGGAATAAAATATATCAGTGATGTTTCTTTGTATTTTCAAATATTCTTCAATAAAAATAAATTTCTTTTTTATCTGAACAGTACAGAGCAATTTAAAAAATAAGAATTCATGTTTCAAAAATAAGGAAAAATTTTAATTACAGAACTTTTGAAGCAACTTAAATGTAAAAAAAATAAGAGTATTTGGTCTAAGGAAAAGTACCAAAACCGTTGAGAATAATCTTAAAGCCCCAAAGTAAACCAGTTTCTAGCTGAGTTCATGCCAACTATTATATCCATGTCAGAACAAAAAAAGAAAAATGTAAAGATATTTTTTCTAACTCACGTCATTACTTATACAGAAAACACAAAAGAGAAGAATGGCAAAGTGTAGCACGATCCCCACGCTGGTCGCCGGATGTAGCACAAATAAATAAAAACGCAGAGATAGATATTAGGGTTCAAGCTGAATATCAGAAAGGAAAAGCAGCCAACCACTGGCTCTTACCTCTAGTTCAGACCAAAATGGGCGATCCTGCCTCCACAAATCCACAATCTGAGACCGAGTAAGAGCTGTCTCCTCCCGTCTTATATTCCTCTCCAGTGCTGGTATTAAAGGTGCCCACCACCGCAACCTGGCTTGTATGGCTAACTAGTGTGGCTACTGGGATTAAAGGTGTGTGTCACCACCGCCAGCTGTTTTGCACTCTGATCTTCAGGCAAGCTTTATTTATTATTATTATTACCAACAACAACAACAATATACCACTAAAGGAAACAGAGACCTTTTCAGGACCACCTTCTTATTATAACAGTCCTCATAAAGTATGAAGAGAAGACGGGGAAGCATACTGCCTGCCAGTTGTTTAACTCTATTAATTACTTCAAGAGTATAAATGTGTACCTTAACCACAGCTGGTGTCAAATATATCAGGGTAGGTCTTTGATGCAACTGTCTTCAGGCATTCAGAATTGGGATTTAAGAGCCAAGTCTCATCTAACTGGCTGAAGCTATAAATACAAACCAGCAGATATGATACAGATATCTTGAGCCTATCCGATTGACCACAAAAATCAGAGAAAGTTGGACGGAAGAAAGAATGGCATGAAGACACAGAAAAGCTGGAAGAAGATCTGAACAATTCCTAGCCTGCGATTCTAAGACTCTAAGTACTGAGATTCACTTTAAGTGCCATTATGGCTTCAGCCAGCTTACAACTTGATCCAAATATAAATGAGGATCTTGTAAAAGAAAATAAAAACATACCTCCATAAAGTACATTTAAAAAACAAAATGTTTCCAATGCCATGTCAAATCAAAAAGGGAGTCCTTCCTAGGAGTAGGCCAATCTATCCATAATGTACGTTCTCACTTACGTATGCCATCATTTCCCAAAAACCATCCAAATTCCAACTGTTTCTCACATGTACAATAAGTTCTCCCAGTCCAATTATTCTGAAACACTTTTGCTCCAGTCCAGACTGTCCTCAGACTCCAGTTCTCCTCCTTCCACCTCCCCCATACTAGAATCAAGGTATTTGCCACCACATCCAGTTTTTCCCAGTCCAAGTCCTCTGGCCAACCAAGGCAATCATTACAGTCCACTCTCCCAAATACACCAGACTGCTCCTCTATCTAACCCCACCCCTCTTGAGACCCAGCTCAAATACTATGTACTATACAAATATACCGCTTCCAACCTGGTCCTATGGGCTCCCTATAGGCCTTTTCAGGAGAGGATATGAAGTACAAAGACCAGGAAAATACAAGGGGCATGAAAAGGAGCCTGTCATCTAAAGTTCACCTTAATCAGGTGTGATCCTACCTCACACATTCACATCAGAAATCATTCTATGGTCACACGTAAGTGCCTTAGCAACCCCATGGGATGTAACTTCAGAAGCCATCAAAACCATCTAGAAGGTTCTGGCACAGTCAACTGCAACTCTCTCTTGAGTGGCCCACGCCCACACTTAGACTACCTTATATTTCCCTGAGTACCTCTCCATAAATCCCATGCTTAAATCTACGTTAAAATCTTTTCTTAATCAACTCCAATTTGGCCTCATACTAACTCCTCTTGAAATTCTTTTCTGAGGCCAAGTCAAAACTCCCAGCTTCTCCTGAATACAGCTACAGGAGACATCCTGGAGTTATGGCTCAGCTCCTCAGCTCCTCCCCCGACCCATGCCACCACTTACATTTTCTACACGTCTTCTGGTGATTACTATCCTTTGCTACATATTATGTAAGAGCTCCATCCATCCTTCCCTAACCAGATTTGATCTGATTCCACCCTACTGCCTATTCGCTGTCTCCATCCTCTTCCAGCTTAAGCTCAGAACCTATGACTGAGTCTCTTATTCCAACACTAAACTCAGTTCCTTTCAGAAAGTACACGCTCAAATACTGACTGAATGCAGAGAAAAGAAATTCTTTATGTATCATAAAAACTACTTAGAAGGCTGTGCATCTAACATCTGTATAGGAAAAGAGGACACTGGTAGAAAGTTATAAATTAGAATCAGTAGGAAAAGAGACAGGTTTTTAATAACCATGACAAGAAAGTTCCTCATTGTGTGGCAAAGCTATCCTGATCCAAATCAGGGGAGTACAGCAATTTCTGAAGCAAAAGGAGAAAAGAAAAATGAAAGAGGGAAATGACAAAGAGACCAGTGAAATCACAGAAAATCAAATGCTCCAAACACCAGGCTGCCTTGTGCTTATCACATTTTTAATAATTTACTCCAGAAATGTTTGGGGGTAAAGAGAATAGTGAGTGTAAAACAGATAAATAGATGATAGATAGATAGATAGATAGATAGATAGATAGATAGATAGATAGATAGATAGATAGATAGATCTGAAATAGGGAGAACCAAACCAGCATTTTCAGAAATGGGAACTTACAAACTAAGAAAAATAGAAGAACTAAATTATACAACTGGAAGTAACAATCTAGAGGTGTAAAGTAGAGACTGAGCATCTTCAAATTCTGAAAACCATTTGGATTAGATTGAGGCTAAAACTGAAAAATAAGGAAGACCTGGCTGTTATCTAGATTATTCTGTCTTATAAATCTAACTAATACTAGCCCTCAAAGTCTATTCCATCTGTTGATTCCTAAATAATATCCTAATGATATCCCAAGTCAATCTAATATGTGCAAAACCTAAGAAAGGATAGCAGAACTTTTCTTTAGAAAAAATGGCTAGAAATCAGAACTCCCATCTTTATGCCTAAGATATTAAAAAAGAAATTTGCCCCTACTCCAGCATTTTTTAAAGGAACTGGGATAAGTGCAAATGTGTTTTTTAAAAGCAAATGCCGAGCAGTCCATTAGTAAATACAAATACAGTATGTTGTAAGTAAGGCAATGACTCAATCCCTATCAGCACAGTTTCTGCAAAAGCTGCCTTCCTCTAGCTAGTGCAGCCCAGGGAACCATCCAGACCTGGGTCCCGACCTATGCAGCATTCCTCCTGCTCTTCAGGACTAAAATAACAAAAGCATGTTTGTCCCTCTGTCCTCAGGGTCAAGACAAATGCCCAATTAAGAAAGTCCTTGTTATCTTCTAGTTATTTCCCCTAAATTGAGGCATTCCCTCAGAGAGTGGATTAAGGATCATAAGACTCAGGAAGCTAATGAAACTTTGGAAGCTCATGAAGCCCAAAAAGTTATGATACAGAGGCTCCTCCCCCAATTACATAAGCAGTAAACAACCGCAGAAAAGGGAACATCCATGCAACTCCCTGCCCAAGTCCAGCAGGGAGCTCTAGGAATTCAACTTTCATAAACTGTAGCCCATGCTGAGGTGGGACTTTGCAGTCTAGCAGGTGCTTTCAAGTCATGTATTCTGTAAGTAACCACTCACCCAGGGTCCTTTAAGGAGCCCAAATAAACTCCTCATTTCACCAAGCTAAATTTGGATAGAATCACTTCTTTGGTTTCCCACTGATACATTTTTGGGGGGTGAATAGACACTGCCGCATTCTCCAGAAAAGGCCATGGATCTTTTCATCTAGAAGAACTAGTACCAAACTCCTTAAGCAAAGTGAAGTTAGGAGTCTATTTCCTGGTAACTGAAATCCTAGCCTTCTGTATAAGATGCCAGACTGCTTTAAAGCCCCCTATCAACTCAGTATGAGCCCCAAAAAGGCTTACCTCTTCCTGATCACCTCAGTTCCACACCAATATTATTTACTTACTCAACTCCTCACCCCTTCACACATACACATAGGAAAGCAAAGCTATCAGGAGGGCAGTTTGACGGGGTTGCACCAGACGATCTGACCAGAGTACTCATCAATTCCTAAGACGCAGTGAGTAAGGGCCACACTCCTAATACAATTCTTAGGTTGACACACACTCCCACCTCTCAAAAGGGCCTCTCCCCTCAGAGCCGGGGAGCTGGCAGGCAGCCGGTTAGAAATTAATTTAATAAGTTATTGAGCAGAAGGATTACTTTGAATTATGAAAGCCAATTCGGGGTACTACGTAAGAATTTAGATTGCATAATAGTCCAATGTAGGATAATTAATATCCACCAAAAACAATTAATTACTTGGAAGAAAAATGTTCATTTAGACGTGAAAACGTCTGAACGTTCTGTTGTTTTGTTTATTGAGGTAGGATCTCACACAATAACCCCAGCCAGCCTGGATGGATTCACTATGTAGTCCAAGAAGGCCTCAAAGTTGTGATCCTCCAGCGTCTGCCTCTTGAGTACAGGGATTATAGGCATGAACCACCAGCCTAACTAAAAAGGCACAATTTAAGTCCTAGCATTTGTGTTTTGGTCTGCTTGTCTTCAGGATATCATAGGAGCATGAATACATTTCTCACAGTTCCCAAAATAGCTAAAGAATCTAGGGTGGAATAAGCAATGTTCTCATTGGTCTACCAAACAATTCTTCCAACTTCCCAAGTCTCCATTTCACCACATACCTCAGGAAAAAAAGATGAGGAACAGCAAAAATAAACTAAAATTTTTTCTAAAGTTGAATTTCAGTTTACCAAATATTCCAGGCCCCAAAATTCCACTTAAATGAATTAAGCATCATATACTATAATCAGCAGTACCAAATAAATCATAAATAACTAAAAAGTTATAAAATAACAGTTAAATTAGCCTAGGAGTTGTAGCAGAAGACAGGCACACAAACCACTTTAAGGCTGATGTTACTAAACCCCAAGTAGTCACTGGATATTGAATTTATGATATGAGAAAATGACAGTCTGAATTTATAGAGTTTCAAAGAACTATTCAGTATCATTAAAGAACAAACCTGGAAACACACTCTTGTGTAACAATGACATAGGATAAAACAGCTTTGAAAAAAAATCGCAGTGTATATCAAAGTGGCAGAAACAGGAGTAATCAGTTACCATGAAGATGCCTCCTACATTACCTCTTTTCAGAAGTAAAATAATTCCATAAAAATGCTTTTCGTACAGTAGATAATATTATAAACGGTCATCCATTGTTTCTGCCTGCGCACACTGCTAGGTAGTATCTTCAAATTCTAGCTTTTTCTTCTTTCTTGCTAATTTTTTATATTTATCATCACAGAGATAGAAATAGGCAATACAAACTAACATGAATTCACTGGTTTTCTCGGGTAACTAGGAAAGGGAAAAGGGAAAAAGTGAAGATCTTAGGGGAAAATTGCTACCTAATAATCTATGCATTTTAAATGCTGCTATAAAATGCACATGTCCTCAGAAACTAAATCTACTAACCTCTACAATCAATGTGATACATGGTTTATCCAATCTTGACAAAAATCCTCTGGATCACCAATGGTATGTTCATCCACTCGTACATATGCAATTGTATAAAGAATCTATTATTTAGAACACCAAAAAAAAATACAATTAAAGACTTAAACACACAGCTACCATTTTAAGAAAAATAAGCACTATTCATTTCTTGCTAACATCTTTGATGCCCTCCTTTGTGAAACAGAATAAGGAAAAATACAGTTATTACCATATCTGGGGAAAAAGAGCACATCCATAAGCTGAATTTGAACCTATATAATGCTTCCAAAGATAGACTGATAATAACTGACTAAAGATTTAAAACTCCAGTACTAACACAACATGTATTTTATCATATAAGTGTGTATATACATATGTGTGTGTGTGTGTGTCATAAACATATTAAAACCTTCAATTAAGGTTAAAGGAAGTATCTCAGTTACACAGCACTTGCACTTGTATAAAAAAGAGTGTTAGCCGGTATAACTGAGAAATATAAATGCTTAACCACTAAGGAAGCTGAAGCAGGAGGCAAGAGTTTGAAGTTAGCATGGGCTATATAGTGAGACTCTGTCTCAAAAACTCGGGGAAAAAAGTTAAGATTGATCATTAGTCACCCATGACTTTTCCCAGCACTCCTCGTCACCTTGAATCATGTCAACCCTCCTACATATCCACAGGCTCCCAAGGACAGTCTTTGGAGTAACCTGTTCATCTCATGACCTCATCATCCCCACCTCTTCAAAGCTTTAGAATCAAATTTCCCACACACATGCAACCCATGTGCCAACTACCAAGATTTTAACATGCATCATCTCTTTCCATTCTTTGACTACTGTAAGTTGGGTTTGTTATGATCCCACTTTACAAATGGAAAAAGCAAGGCCCAAAGGTAGGCAGTTTTGTGATCAAGGATACATTAATCAAAAAGTGATAAAGCAATGAATTTGAAACCCTTTGACTCTAATTTCAGAGGCACTGGCCGCCACTCAAAACGTCCTCCTTACACCAGTCAATAAACATGCCTCCGTCATTCACTCATAAGCCTGTTTCGGTTTCTCCATTTCCAATTCTCTGTCTGCCTAACAGCTACTCCCTGTCCTAGTTCCCTTCCCTACAGTCTCCAGCTGGATTCCTAACTCTTCCCCTCTTTAATACTCCTCGCCTATATAATAACGCAATAATTTCTATAAATTTTAGGGCTTCAAAATTAATGTTATCTCCTTGCCAAATTCAGTTCCACTGTCTCAATTCAGACCCTAAATTTCTTTAGCCATTGTGATCCCCTCTGAATGAGTCTGATGCTCTTGACCTCTGGGTTCTTACAACCAATTTCACCACTGCCATGTGTTATCCTTCTAAAACAGGTCTTCTCGTGTTGTATAACTTAGGAGTCTCTGCTGCTCTCTACTGTCTACAGAACAAAGTTAAACTCTTTATGTTGGTGTCTCTATACGCTGGCTCATCCTATCCTCCCCATGTTATCTATTCTTGCCTTCCTCCACACCAGAAACAGTAAATTTGGAGATCTTAACTGTCTATACAGAGCACTTTCATACACTAATCTTAACTACACCTTGAGTATTTTCTTGTCATCACCCCATTTTATGAGAAAGAAAAAACTCAGGAAGTGATGTATTCTAGATTGAAAATCATAAAGGCACTACAGAGTAAGTCTCAGACTACCAAGTTTATTTCTTTCCCTAGTCCTTTACACAGCCACAGTAAAACACCTTCATCCCTCTCAGCTGATTTACTCAGTCACTTCTCAAAATGCATGAATATTACTCTACTTCAATGTCTCAAATTAAGCTATTATTCCTTAGATCCTAGAATGCTATATTCATTCCTTAAGGTTTCCAAAGACCCAAATTAAGCATTTTTCATATGAAGCTTCATATTGGCTATTTATATTGACATAAAAAAATGTGTCAAATTATAAGCATTCTGAGGACAAGGCCATAAATTACTTGTTCTATCTTAAAAGTCTGCTTACTGAAATGGAAAATATGTGGATAAAATATGTCATGAAAGAAAGCAAGCAGCAAAGCAGAGTCTTGGCCAGGGCTGAAAGGAGAAATCAACACCTGGATCAAACCATCTAAGAACACTGGCAACTGCTTTACCATCTTCTGAATAAGGCCGGTATCTTCATGCCAACTACTGGCATTGACCTTTATTAAAATTATTGTTTGCTGAAAGCATAATTCAAAAGAACAGGATAGAAATAAAATCTGGACTAGAGTAAGAGAGAAAAATCCTGTTGTCATTTTCCATTTTAACTTCCTATTTGTTTAAGTAACCAAAATTTAATGATTTTCTACAAAGATCTTTCTACAAAGACCAACTCAGCAGTCTAAATGCCTGTCATTCCAATAATCAACTCTGAGGAACTATTTCAGTAAGCCCAAACAATGGCCGAAAACACAACCACACACCTGCCCGCCACATGCCATCCTCTAGCAGAGCCACTCTGAGAAGACTGCTGCAGTGCTGGTTACCTGACAACCCGTACCACGATGGAAGCTTCAAGATTATATGTTGCTTCTTCAAGAGTTGTTCAAAACCCAACAAAAGATCAGGTTTGAATGCCACCTTACAGTTAAAAATCAAGAACAGGAAACCACTGAGCAGCTAATCAAGCAAAAACTCTTCCATCTTTTCCTCCTTCTTTCAGAAGCACCTCTCTCAGGTACTGAACCCAGTTACAGTGCCGGCTTCTCCGTGAACCAATAAAGGATAAAGTTAGAATCAAAATTAGCCATCTGCCCTCTATTGCATTTCATTCCATTTGCAAACATTAGCCTAAACACAAATAAAACCAGACTATGAGCATAAGTAATTACAAACTAAATCTAAGAAACACTTTTAACAATATGAATTAATTAATCTCTTTATCTGCATACTATCCAAAAGTCTAGCACATTTTGTTCAAACAGCAAAACATTGCCACAAGGCTGAGAGTTTATTCAGTAGTAGAACTCCCTTCCCCTGCACACCCTCTCCAGTTTTGATCCCTACAAGAGAATAAAAGAAAAAACATTAAAAATATAACTACTTTTTTCTATAACTGTAGGGAAGTTAACAGCTGACAGAGCAGAACTGACATAATGTTTCAAGTCAAAGAATCTAAGTCCAAGTCCTACCTATGCCCTAGGATAACTTCACCATTTGGTTGACAGCACCAAATTCATTTATTCTAAGGAGTCATTAAGTATGTACACTCTCAAAAAACATTAGTTTTACTGTTACTCTGTTATAACCACATAATTCAAAGCAAAACTTACACAATATTTATATTTTTAAAAAGAACATAACTTCTAACAAAACTCCAGGTTTTCTTGCCTTCCTATCTTTTGTTCACTTACACATTCAATCAGTCAAAGGCTGGGCATGGTAGTGCATGCCTGTAATCTCAGCAGAAGGACCCAACAGTTAGAGGCTAGCCTACGCTATATACCTAGATTGTCTCAAGGGGAGGGGGGAGAAAGAAGGGAGAAAGGAGTGAGGACTGTAGAGATAACAGTCAGTTTTGCTGCTCAGGAGCAGTGTATGGTGGTCATGTAATTTAAAGTGGCTGTGTATATGAAAAATGGAGGACTTAATACAACTCAACAGTATAGCACCAAACAGCAAATCCAAGTATTTGAGTATATAAATATTAACTTTCAGGGTTTTTTTCTGTATGTTTGGGCTCCCTAATAAAATAGTAGGGTAAAAAAAAAAAAACAATGCTGCCATCCAGCTCATGCTTCTATTATCATCTATTATGCAGAAATTATAGTAAATCAGACCCAGTAGTGATGTGAGATTCCCTTCTGTATGCTGTGAATAGCACTGGTTAATAAAGAAACTGCTTAGAGCCTATAACAGAACAGGGCAGAACAGAGACAGGTAGGGAAACTAAACTGAATGCTGGGAAAAAGAAGGGCAGAGTCAGGGAGAAGCCATGTAGCTCCTCTGGAGACAGATGCCAGAACTTTACCCGGTAAGACACTGCTTCATAGCAATATACAGACTAATAGAAATGGGTTAAATTAATAGGTAAGAGTTAGCCAATAAGAAGCTAGATCTAATGGGCCAAGCAGTGATTTAACTAATACAGTTTCTGTGTGGTTATTTTAGGAGTCTAGGCAGCTGGGAAACGAACAAGCGGCTTCCCTACTACACAGTGGTAATAGCCTGTAGTTAGTTGTAGCACTTAGGAGGCTGAGGCAGGAGGATTACTGGTGCCCAAGAGTTGGAGACCAGCATGTGTAACATAAGACCAATCTCAAAAACAGTAAAATACTACCAGATGTTCAGATAATTAGTTCCTTTTTCTTGGAACCCTCAAGGCACCTTTACCATTCATCTCCTCTTATTACAGCCATCCTGAAACAAAAAAATGCTTCAGAGTGAGTGAGTGAGTGAGTGTGTGTGTGTGTGTGTGTGTGTGTGTGAGAGAGAGAGAGAGAGAGAGGAGCTGCTATATACTTCAGACTGACCTCAAACTGGAGTGCCTCTTGCTTCAGCTTTACAAATGCTACCATTTGAAATTTCTGAACCTGCACTTATGTACATGGTCTTAAGTTATTCTAGGAACCAAATGCCAAGTCTTTAATCTCTCCTGAAGAAAACAGAAGCTAAATCAACAGATTTCTTTGATAAACTGACGAAAGAAAACAGAACAGGTAGAATTGAACCATCTGTTCCTAACTTTAACATTTGCTGGTAATGCCAACAAATCTCTTAACCAGAAATACTATCATCATCTTAAATGGTACCTGATATACAAATATGAACTGCAGATACACAAGCACTTGAGCCACTTCAAAATGCTATGTAATTCTTCATCTCATTTTCTTTCCCATTCCTACCAGCAACTGAGATTGTAATGTACTTAGTGTTTCAACAGAAACTCAAAAACCATGAGGCATGTCAATTTTAAAATACACATTTTCATACATGAAAACAGACCACCTGAGATCCCCTAGGATGGTACTAGTGAGAATACAGAAAATCATAATTACTCACAATAGTATGGAGAAGTGGAACCCTTTATGCAACGTTGGTGGAAATGTAAAATGGTGTGGCCACTGACAAAAGAACAAATGGCAGGCTGGGATGTCACTAGCGGTAGAGCACTTGCCCAGTACGTGCAAGCCCTGGTTTCAATCACCAGCACCACAAAAAACAAGCCAGACGTGGCAGTTCCTCAAAAGTTAAGGGCATAATCCCAAAAGGGCTGAGAGCAGTACTAGAGCAGCAGCATCACAATAACTGAAATCTGTTATTGTGCATACTCGTCCACAGAGAGACGAATGAGTAAGAAAATGTATTACGTGTGAGGGTGCGTTACTCAGACTTAGAAAGAAAATCACAGCAGATGTTTCAGCATGGAGAAACTTTGAAGACATTATACCAAATGAAATAAAACAATCAACACAAAGGAGACAAGTACAGTGTACAGTCACTTAAACATGTTAGCTAATGAAGTTCAGAAACAAAAAGCGGGAAAGTGGCTGCGAGGGGGTTCAAGGAGGAGGGCATGAGTTGTTCAATAGGTACAGAATTTCCGTTTTGCATGAAAAGTCCTGAAGATGATGGCGGTGGGGACTGCACAACAGAGTAGATGTACACAATGACCCTGGACTACACGACTCAAAATGGCTAGGATGATAAATTGTGTGATGTGTATTTGACAATTAAAAAAAAATACGGAAAAATAAAATTGAGGAATTGATCGCTTCAAAAGGCCAAGTGGTGATTCCACGGGGACTGGCAGGCAAGCAGTCAACATTGCAGCTACTAGTCCACACCTACCCCTCCATACCAGGAGACCCTGCCTTGTTCCTCATAAGCCATACCCAATGTTGACTTTCACGTCCAAAAGAGCAACCAGTACTCTTGCTTCCCCGGTTCTGAGTCAGGCAGCAAGGAACTTAATCCCTCTAAACCTGACTCCTCGTTAAAACCAGGATAATTCCTACCTGCCTGTCACACAAGGTTGTTATGAGGGCAGAAGTGAGATCACGTTCGTAAAAGTAGCTTTCAACTGCCAAGCACCAAAGAAACATAAATTACGTTTAACTACTTTCACATGGCGATGGAGACGCTTTAACAACACAAGCTTCACAAACATAAGCGTACAACACCTGACCCGTGCTCGCATGTAAAAGACACATCATCCCATAACACCTTTCTTCTTTAGTCTTGAGCTCAACAGCAACCAGGGGTGGAGGAGGGGTGCTCCTAAAATACCCTAAAGCACTTGAACGAACCACCCAAAACACAACAAATTATTCTACATGTCCCGCGAAATTGCATATTTATGACCCCAGAATAGGCCTACACAACACTCTGGAACTACACTTCCCACAAAGCATAGAGGGGAACACTGGCAGCATGTGGGGCCTGGACTTCAGGGTGACCACTGCTGCGGGCGAGCCTGGATCCGTCCCCTGGAAAATCGCAAGGCTTGGCGTGCAGTGCGATTGCCTCTCCCTTCTGACAGCTCTGGCACCCCGCGTTTTATTTATTTATTTACTGTTTCTGCCGCTAACAGCGGCCCTGTCCGTCTTTCCTGCTTCAACCTGAGCGTCATCTCCAATCCGTGACCTTTCCGCCGATTCCTAGGATGTCGGGGAAAGGAACCTTCTCTCCTTCCCAAAAGCTCCACTGCTACAACTCGCCCGTCCGTCCGAACCAGGGGACATGGTGGCGGGGGTCAGACGGGACGGGTGGACACACAGTCCGACCCCGGGGCAGGAGGTCAGGGGGCCGGACTCCCCTCCCCCCCGAACCCCGGGACCGAAGCGGCAGGCAAGCCGAGGTGGCTCTGCCCCGAGCTCTGGTTTCAATTTCACGACGTGACAGTGCAAACCTGCGGCCTACAAGCGCCCGCGGCGGCGGCCCGCCCCGTTCGCCCTCCCTCCCTCCCGCCCGCCCGCCAGGCCCGAGCGCCCCAGCCCCCCGCACACCCAGGCCGCCGCCGCCGCTCGCCCGCTCGCCCGGCCCCGCGAGCCTCCGGGGTCCCGCGGGAGCCCGACCCTGCGTGGAGTCGACTCCCGCTCGCGGCCGCGGGCTCTGCGCCGCACTTACTCAGCTCGTCCTGGGAGGCGGAGGCGGCGGCCGCAGCCATGTTGCGCCCGGGAGCGAGCGAACGAGCGAGCCAGGGAGGGAGGGAGGGGCGGACGGGCGACGAGGGGGGCTCGCGGCCGTCGCCGTGCCGTGTCGCGCCGCGCCGTGCCGCAGGGGCCCGGGGCCGCCTCGGCTCCCTCACGCGGGGCCGCGTTGCGCCCCCGAGGCCCGCCCGCCGCCTGCGTCCTCCGCGCGGCGAGCGTCGCTCCCGCCGCCCCGCGAGCTCGCGACGCGGGCCGCTCCCCCTCTGCCTCGCGCCTCGGAGGAGCCGCTGCCGCCCGTGCGGCCGAGGGACCGTGCCCGCGCGGCGGCTCTGCGGCTCGGCGCCCGGCTCGCCCGCCTCACGCCGGCTCTTATATTTAGAAAGAGCTGAGCCATCCTTCCCCCCCCCTCCGGCCCCTCGCGCGCCCGCCCTCGCTCGCTCTCTCGCCCGCGCCGAGCTCGTCCTGCCCACCTGCCGCCGCCAAGCTTTCCCCCGGCGCGGAGCGGAGCCGCGGCGGGCCGCTCCCCCCGCCTCCCCGGCTTCTTTACCCCCCATCTCCGCCACGGGCGCGCGGCCTCTGACCTGAGTCCGAACCGGTCTCCATAGCCCGGGCTGCTGCCGCTCGGGCGCCGCGACCAGCGAGGTGGAGGGCGGCCCGGGCCTGAGTGAGTGGGGGGCGGACGCGCGCGGCCGCTCCGGAGGAGCCGGTGGTGTGTGCGGCCGAGCCTGGCCCGGTTGTCCCGGTCTCGGCGGGAGAGCTCCCTCGGCGCTGGCGATCGAGGTGTGCGGCTGTCACGTCGGCCTGGCCCGAAGAAGAGACGTGGAGTCGGGAAAGTCGAGCGAGGCTCGGGTCGACGGAGGAAGCCCCGCCCTGCGCCTCGCGCCCAACTTCTCGGCCGCCGCGCTGATTCAGGCCGGGCCTCCGTGCGGCCCCGAACTTTGAGCACCGAGGGAGCAGCCGGGAGAGATCAACCCCGAGGGGGACCCCACGGACGCCTCGTGGACGGGCTGCGAGCCTGGGGAAGGGCGGGGCACCGCCGCAGTTAAAGTTCCCGTGTGAGCTACCAAGACTTGATTTAGATTTGTTCTTCACACGAGTTAAGTGGAAAGGCCGACTTTGAATTTTGATGCCTTCGGTTTGTCCACGAGGTCTTGTACAGTTGTAAAATGGGGGGATCCAAATTCAGGGATGACGTGATTACTCCACGATAAGAAATTAGGTGCCAGATCAGATAACCTTTCTTGGGGGGGCAGGAGATGGAATAATGACACCCTAAATTAATTGAAATTGCATCTATTTCCCAAAATGGAATCCCTAGGGCCCTAAATAATGCCTTGAAATTTGAATATATGTCGTTCCTGTCGTTCCGGATGTGACATTGGAAAGTACAAGATGTTAAACACTAACAGTATTACTTCCTGTATTTATTTTACATTGCCTTTGTAAAGAATGCAAATGATTTGAAATACCATAAAAAAAGAGTCCTTCCTCCTAGTTTAGCTACCTCATCTATCTCACACCCTAAAGAAAATTTATGTAATGTAGGATTGTGTTGGTACTTCAGGACCTTCTCTCTGCACACATGTACAGCCCCATCTATAGCTCGGTTGATAGTGATAAGGCTTGACTACGGACTGTCCCGTACAGGCTCCTGCCCTGGGGCTTGGCTTGCCAGCTGATGGACTCTGGAACAATAATTGGACCCTGGGGTCTGACCTAATCAGTAAGATATGTTTTCACGGCTTCATGTTTGCCAGTGGAAAGCAGGAGGTGGAGCTAACAGAAGGAAGTGTGTCACTAGAGGTGCGTCCTTAGGGACTGTGTGGCAATGGTCTCTTGGATCACTGCTCTCTGCTTCCTGTTTGCCTTGAGAGGAGCTGCTTTATTCCACCAACACTCCCTGCTATGATGGCCAACCTCACCTCGAGCACCCAGCGATGGAACAAAGTGACCGTGAGCCGAACCTCTAAAACTGTGAACCAAATAAATTTTCACTGGTTTTAGATGATCACAGGTGTGAGAAGAGCAAACACAAGTGGATCGCGGTTCTGGATAAATTTTTTTCAGCCCCCGTAAACATTGTTCAATGTTAATTTAAAGAACTTTGTATTACCCAACAATCATTCTTGCTGTTGACTTGATGTATTAAACCACACCATCCCCTCCTCTACAATCTTACCATGCTATCCAGACTGATGTCCTAAGTCCCTGACTCCAGCCTCTGCCTCTGGGCACACAAAACTGAGTGTAGTTTTGTACTGCTGCACTGAGCCTCAATCCTTTTTAGTGGTCATTCTTGCTCTTTGGTTTGGTGTTTCTTCCAAAATAAGTGTGCAGCGAACTATTTACAAACAATACTGAAGTATAGACATGTCTCGCTACTCTTCCCATACCACCGTCTCCTCATTTCACTCCCTAGAAAGAATCCAACAGCTTGATACATGGAAACTTTCCTATTTCTGGACTGTATTAAAGTGCTCCAAATGTCGTGAAAACCTGGCCAAGGGTCTTTTTGATCTATTTGAATGGTGAAGACTGGCAAGAATAGGGGCTAGAGAAATGACTCAACGGTTGCTCTCCCAGAGGACCCTGTTCAGGTCCCAGAATCCACATAGTATCGTCTGACAATCATCTGTGAACTCAAGTCCCACAAGATCTGACACCTTCCTCTGACCTCTGAGTACTATTCTCATGTGCTGCACAGACATAAGTGCAGACCAAATGTTCGTACACATAAAAAGAAAAGAATGGCAGGGATAGCTTCTTTAGTGATACTATCTCTGAGTTCTTGGACATTAGAGCCTACAAAACAGAGAGGCTTGTAGCTCTGGTCCCTGAGAACTAGAGGCCTGTGGCTCTAGGCCAGAAGCCTGTGTTATATAGGTAAGTACTAAGGCCAAAGCAGACTGCAACTTTCGAAGCCAGAGGCTTCTTGCTCCAATGTTGCACAGTCAGAGACTTAGAACCTTAGGAACTCGGGTCAGAGGCTATTTATTGCTCTAGGCACAGAACCTAGCAGCTGGTGTGACAGCGCCAAAGCTTCAATTATCCGGATTCTTGGCTCTTAATCCTTGCCAGCTCTCTGGAAGTCTTCCGTGAATTAGGGCTTGCAGCTTGCTGACTCAGCTTTTCACAGGTTCTTACCTTCAGGCTCTCCTTGCTACGGTTTCCTTCTCTGGAGCTCTCCAGCTGGTTTCTCACTTCTGCTGCTGCGACCACCACTTCAACCAGTGCCGCTGCTGTGGCTGAGCACCCTCCCGCTTCGTCTTCTTTCCACGCGGCAAGTTCAGCCCACAGTAAAGACTATACATGGGCAAGTAAAAGGCCACTCGAGAGAGCCTATTATCGGGGCCTACCACAATATACAGGGATGATACGTAGAAAAGAAGCCTTCAAACTGACCCCAGGAGCCTAACAAGCAGACTATATATATATATATATATATATATATATATATATATATATATATATATATAGCCAGGAAGGGGGCATGGCAGGGTTAGGAGCAGCTTCAAGCTCCACCAGTCACTGCTTTGCATGCTCATGGTGTGTGTTTGTGTGTGTGTGTGTGTGTGTGTGTGAGAGAGAGAGAGAGAGAGAGAGAGAATCACAAGCTTTTTGCTGAGTCATCAGGGAAATGCTCTCCCCCCCCCCCCCCCCGCCCCACACACACCCTTGTCCTAAGCAGGCATAGCAGCAAGATAGGTAGAGTCATCAAGATGTCGCTGAGGTTGACAGTGATGAAAGTGAAGTTGCCAAGAGCTGGTGCAAGCTGTCTAAGACAGACTAAACTCAAATGAGACCCCTTGAGCAGCTCTAATGCCAATGGTCCTCAAAATTGCTTTTGAATTTCCTCGGTTTCCACGCAGTATTCAAAGCAGCCAGACCACCATGATAACCCTCATTGGCAGTCCCCTCCAAGGAACTGGTTGATTGACATTTCCGAGTCAAAGCAGTTCAATACGTGGGAAGAGTCTGACAGTTGTCTGTCGAATGGTAAGTAGTTCAGTCATGACAGCTTTGATCATTTCAAAGGGAGGACATCAAAGAGTCTTTACATTAAAGACCGATCGGGAACCAGTGCTTACCACAGTGTTTAACAGTAGTCGACACCAAGTAAAAGTGACAAGGAGATTCGAGTCCCGCGGGTCCGTCGCACAATAACTGGCTAGGGAAAGTGACTTTCCACAGTTTCAAGTGGACCCTTCTAGAGCCACCCCAAATCAAAACCGAATGTAAGTAAAAGACAGTGAGTGGAGCAACAGTAGCCTTCATACCAGACCAACAGCTTTGTCATTGTGTGGAGAAATACCAGCATCCATGTGTGCAAACCACCTGCATGTGTATACACAGATTTTTGTTTTAACCACAAAAAGTGGACTCTCATTACACACATAACTATGTATTATAATTGTTCCAAATACTATACCACAAGAACCCCTTCTCTATCTCTGATGATAATGATAGTAATAAAATATTAATTCTTCCTAGTGGAGTTAGATATTGGATTTACATAATCCTCTCAACAGTTTTATGAAGTGGGGTTTTTTGTTGCACGGAGTGATGCAGGGATACAACCACAGCATCACAAACTAGGAAGTAAATGAGGAGTGGAGATCTGAGTCCAGAGTGTATTAAAGCATGTGTTCTGGTTTGGTTTCGTCTGGTGGAGTTCGGGGTTCTGTTCTGTCATTTTGTGTTGTATCATGCTGAACTCTGTTGGGAATGGCCCCCAAGGCATGTGCACATTAAACAGGCTTCTATCGTTGAATGATATGGTCAGTACCCCAAATCCATTTTGTTTTCCTTACATGATTCCGAGTCTGGCTGATAAGGTAGCACTCCAAGAATACTCCAAGAACATCTGTCACAGGGTGATAAACTCAGCTCTGTAATGAGATGAGGAAGGGTGGAGTCAGGAGTCACTAGCCAGATACAGAGGGAACAGGAGATGAACATGCCATTGCTAATAAAGGTCCCGTCATTTGATAGAGCATATTAAAACGTAATACGAGTTAGCTGAAAATGTAAGAGCTAGTTAGTAATAAGTCTGAGCTATTGGCCGATTGTGATTAATATTAAGCGCCAGATTATTTGGGATTGGACAGTCTGAAACTTCTGCCTACAACAATGCAATGCAAACCATAGATTGAAATGATATTGAATAAGATTTAAAGAATCTCATTGACAGCCCAGTGGTGGTGGTGATGCACACCTTTAATCCCAGCACTCAAGAGGCAGAGGCAGGTGAATTTCTGAGTTCAAGGATAGCCTGGTCTACATCTGGTCTACAGAGTGAGTTCTAGGACCATCAAGATGACACAGAGAACCCCCCCCCAAAAAAAAGATCTTGTTCACATATGTTGCAGGATATTTAATCACTCTATGAACATCATTGGAACAGAAGTTCATTCAGGTCTTACTCTGTCATTTGGCAAGTCCTATATGTTTGAAAACCTTAGGTTGTTCCTTTATGCTTTTACAGTGAAATACTGAAATTGCTTCTTCATTAAATTCCCCTGTCTGGATTTTAATATCTCTGTGATCTGTTTTATTAAGTTTTCCTAAGGCCTGTATCTTAACACTCAGATTAACCAACTTTTTTACCGATACAATAAAAATGATAAAGCTGATAATGTTTATAATTGACATGACATAAATTCCATCTAAATTTATATATTCTCTCTTCTAATCATTCCAGTTTCAAACTCTCTAGCCTATTATTATACAATACCTCCATTGTAATGATTTTTCCATTTTTTAGTGTGGGGAAAACTCCCTCTTCTAATTCTTCTCTTTAAGAATTCCCCGATGTCTTACCAATCAGCCGATGATGCTGATGAGGATGTGAGGCTGATTGCTGCTGTAGAACAGTAAAAGCCTGACTGGATTTCAAGGCAGCTACCTAGTTTGGACTGAGCAGAGATTCAGGGAGAGTCTGCAACCCATGGTGGAGAGAGAAAGGGGGAGAGAGAGAGAGAGAGAGAGAGAGAGAGAGAGAGAGAGAGAGAGCTGTCTGAAAAACTACACAGGAGATTGTTTAGAAGAAGCACATGTGCTGGGAGGGGGGGGGGTGCTACCTGAAGGCAGAACCAGCCAGTCTATGGCAAGTAAGCCCTGTAGCATTTGGAGCACAGGTGTTTCTGGAGTTGATTGGCCGATGGAGGCTGTTTAAAAGAGGCTACAACAGGAAAATCTCAAACTCACTCAGAGGCTTGGGGGGAAAAGAAAAGAAAGCCTAGCCAGGTGGGGCTGGAGGCCCATGTGCAGCTCTGGCTTGTGCAGGTGGCTAAAAAGTCACAGCGGTATTTTGTGGACTCACACCCCAAATGTTGAGTGCCAAAGGTAGCCCAAACTCAGAGACAGATACTGGGGTTCAGCCTAAAGATCAGAAAGGTAACTAAACCAACTCACTAGAGAGCTCTTACCTCTATGAAATCTTCAGACTGAAAGAGAGCAAGTTCCTATTTCATCTCACTTTGTATTTCTCTCTAGTGCTGGGATTAAAAGGTGTGCACCAACACTTCTCGGTCTCTGTGACTAACTAGTATAACTGCTGGGGATAAAGGTGTGTGCTGCCACTGCCTGGCCTACATGGCTGACTAGTGTGGCTGTTTTGTGTTCTGATCTTCAGGAAAGGTTTATTTATTAAAATACAAATGAAATATCACTACAGCCCAATTTCCCATCAAGGGGTAAACATGATATCAAAGCTAAGAGAACTAACTCCTTGCTCTCAGGACTTTGATCAGTTTTGAAGAAACCAACTTTGTGTTGTTTGGATGTATCCAGTTATCTTAATACTATGGGATGATAGTCAACAGAGTTGTCTTTTAATTAAAAATTTTAGATCAATTTTATTTTTATTTATGTGTATGTATGTATGTGTGTATGTATGTATGTATGTGTTTGTGTGAATCAGTATGAGCCATATATGTTATGTGAGTCCTGAAGAGGCCAGAAGAGGGCATCAGACTTCCTGGGGCTAGAGTTACGACTACCTGAGGTAGGTTCTCGGGACTGAATTTGGGCTCTAAGCAGTTGAGTCATCTCTCCAGTGCCAATAAGACAGCCTCATTCTGATTTTACATGTACTACACAAGCCTGGAAAAAAATCACTCATAGCAGGAATGAGAAATACAATTATTAAAAACAATTCCTCTGTAATCCTTTATTAAACATTAAAGCCATAGCAATGCATGACTGCGAATGTTAATATAGTCTTTGCTCTTGAGATTTAATCTTGTATGTATTGCTCTCCTGTAGTCATCGGGATGTAGATTATCTCATTGCTTCTCTTTGTTGTTGAGAAATATGAGGAACAGAAAAAAGGGTTTTGAATTATCAAAGAATTATATCTGTTTTATTTTACCTGTGGCACAGTAGCTATGTTTAATCCTATCACTGCCTTAGCTGCTGACTGCACCCAAGCCTCTGCTGCCTCTGCCTCTGCCACTGACTCAAACTCCTTCATGTTCAGGAAGGCAAACGTTGTTTTTTACTAAGTCTCTATCTTTTTGCTTTACCAATAAAGACTTGGGAGCTAGATGCTGGGGTGAAACCCTGCTAGTTCAGAGAGGGAGAGAAAGCAGCCTGCTGACCTTCCTGCTCCACTGCTGTCTCTGAAAGTAACTTTCTCTGGACTAAAATGAAAACTTTTTCAACCTGATGTCCCTGTCTTCTACTTCCTGTATCTCTCTCTCTCTCTCTCTCTCTCTCTCTCTCTCTCTCTCTCTCTCTGAACCCCCAACTTCTTCTCACTCTCTGTGGTCTCTATGTTTGCTCTGCCTCTTGACCAATGGTTGATTTTATATAAATAATGCAGTCTATGAGGGTTCACAGTATGATCAAATATCCCACAACATTTCTCCTTTTTGTCTAAATAAAGGAAAGGTCTTAACTCTAACACAGTAAAACTGTTTAGAATAATGAAGCATTTTGGCCAACCTTTCTCTAATGCCCAGCTTGGTTGTATTTGGCAGGCTTAGGATGAAGTATTTCTGAGTTCAATGTTCTGTAAAATGTTCATGTCAGTCTCATAGGAACCCAGCTATTTGAATGTCCTTAGTGATTTGCAGTCTGAAGCTGATCTTTGAGTGGTGTTTGTTGTAGAATATTAATTTAAGATGTGTTACTCTGCCTGACTAAAACACCTGATTGGTCTAATAAAGAGATGAATGGCCAATAGCTAGGCAGGAGAGAGAAATCGGCAGGGCTTCCAGGCAGAGAGAATAAGTAAGAGGAGAAATCTAGGTTTGAGAGGAAAAGGAAGAGGAACAAGTAAAGGAGGAGATGAGGATGCCAGGGGCCAGCCCCCAGCCACATAGCCAGTCATGGAATAAGAAGAAAATAAAGATATATAGAATAAAGAAAGTTTTTTTTGAAAAAAAAACCCAAAGGCAAAATGTAACTAAAGAGAAATGGGATGATTTAAGTTAGAAAATCTGGCAAGAAACAAACCAAGGTAAAACTAGGCACTCATAAAAAGGTCTTCATGTATTTATTTGGGAGTTGGGCAGCAGGACCCCAAAGAATAAAATCAAACAAACAAACTGCAGGTGTTTGTCAGTTTAGTGGAATTGCCACAATCCAGTTGGGTTCACCTTCCTGGGACCAATCATCTTCTTGGAGACCTTAAAGGTTTCTAATAAGAAGAGGTTCGAGGTAGGTGATACCACTGTCCAGTTTACTCTTTTTCTTGGGAAGTTTTTTCTTGATGATTGGTCCTTCTTCAGATGTCTGTCTCACTTCTCCAGTGGTCACTAGATTGCTTAGTTGTGTGTTTTTATTCTCCTAGAAAGACTGAAACAAAACCCTGCCCCAACCCTAACTCTGGGCAGTTCCTTTTTGGGCAGGTTATATCTTTGCTAGGGCAAATATTTTGACAACAGAAAAAGTATTATTTTTTTTAAAAAAAAATTTTTTTGAAATTTGAAACTAAATCTACCTTAGTATGTGTGCATAAATATATCTATATTCCCCTTTCCCTTTATATATAAACTCAGTGTTAAAGTGTATTAGTTTTTTGAACACAAAGTACATGCACTTTGAATTTCAGCCTGCTTTTGTAGTATACACCTATGGAGGGTTTTGAATAATCTGTAAATATGGCAAGTGATTTGTCTAGTATGCAAAGATATCAGCTTGGCACTGTATCTAAAATGTGTCCCTGGGTGATGGGAATAAAGGTATGTGCTACTACCACCTTGTTCAACGTAACTCTAGAATTTAGAAAACAACTAACTTATAGAGATCCATCTGTCTCTGTTGGGATTAAAAGCATGGGCTACCACTGCCTTGCTCAAATATTTTATCTTAGCTCCAAATCACTCCAACTCTTAGAGACTTAGAAAACAAGTTTGAATTTACTTTGAATTTATTTAAAACATTTTAAATCTCTTAAATGTGCTTTTAATATCAAACAACAAAATACCCTTTTTATTTAAGAATAAAACTCAAAAGTTCATGTCCAAGACAACAATAGCCATGTGGCAATCTATAGTCTAACATTCTAACACATAATTAAGACATATGGTTTAAGAAAACATTATTTTTTCCTTTTATGACAGTGAGGCAAGTGTGCCTTTAGTAAAATATTATTTGAAAATATTATTTTTTATTTTCACTTTTCAAACCTGATCAAATGAAAGGCAATTGTTAGTCTTTATAAATTTAAGGTCTCTGCTGCTCAAATCTAGTTTTTATCAATCTTGATGGTATCCATAGCTTTTCTTCTCCTGTGGAAACAAAAGCAAAATCTCTTTTCCAATATAATATATATCCTAATTTCCATTCTGAGGTCAACACATCTTTAAAGTAAACTGATTTATTTCAATAGCTTTTTCTAATATCCACTGTTTCTCTACACCCATTGATCCTTACTCATTAGCATTTTAAAAATTTAAAATTAAGGGGGCTGGAGAGATGCCTCAGAGGTTAAGAAAACTGACTGCTGTTCCGGAGGTCCTGAGTTCAATTCCCAGCAACCACATGGTGACTCACACCCATCTATAATGAGATCTGGTGCCCAGAACACTATATACATAATAAATAAATTTTAAAAAAATTAAAATTAATAAGCACTGTATAATCTATCTCTGGGGGTTTTTATTACCCCCTTTTCATTTATTAGTCATATTTTTTAAAGTGCAAATAGATCTTTCTATAACTGCTTGTCTTGTAGGAGTGTGTGGAATAATTGTAATATGCTTTATGTTGTAATATGTGAAAATCTGTTTCATTTTACTAGAGACATATGCTGGAGCATTGTCAGTCTTAATTTGTAAAGGTATTCCTAATATGGCCATAACTTTTAATAAATGCGTAATTACATAATTGGCTTTTTCAGAACTTAAAGCAGTTGCCCACTGAAATCCTGAATATGTATCTATGATATGGTGATAGGAAAATCTTTCTTCAAACCTTTGGTATTACCATGGTGTTTCTTATGAAATTCTGAGACTTCTAAGCACATTTCATATCAATAACTGATCAATTTTATCATTACCTTGTACTTGATCTGATATGTGTTATATATACAAGATATGATTTTTATTTCTGATTATTTATTGTCATTGAATAAATAGCAAAGTTAATTCTGAATCATTTGGAATAAGTTTAGTGGATTTAATATGTAAAGCAACTCTTTCTGCATATCAAGAGTAACTACATTAAGAATTTCTGAAAAATCTAATAATACCATGAAAATAGCATATAATTCTGATTTTTAAACTGAATTTTAAGGACTTGAGCCAATTTACTTATTTTTTCTAACTTATAACCTGCCTTTCCTTGAATTATTTGTATCAGCATAGAATGTAGATGCTCCAGAATTGGTGTTTCTTTCACAATATGAGGGAGAACCCAATGAGTTCTTTTGATAAACTGAAGTCCCTTGCTTTCGGGATATTTGTTGCTAAAAATCCCCAAAATTACTGCAAGTGCTTTTTCCAATGTTCATTTTCTGTCAACAATGAGGCAATTTCAGTGTTAGTAAAAAGTAGCACTTCTGTTGTGTCTATTCCTGTTAATTGGTGCAGTCTCATTTTTCCTTTCAGAATCAATTCAGAAAATTTTCTACATAAGTCTTTAATTTTTACTCTATGTATTAAAAATTTCCATTCTAAGGTATCTTCTATCTGCATAAAAATTGCTGTTGGAGAATGCTGAGAA
This sequence comes from Myodes glareolus, assembly GCF_982192425.1. Lineage (NCBI taxonomy): Eukaryota > Metazoa > Chordata > Mammalia > Rodentia > Cricetidae > Myodes > Myodes glareolus. The sequence continues at coordinate 17,348,218 of NC_142041.1, read as the reverse complement.
GGTAAAATAACCAAATACAATCCAGGTCTGGATCCAAATGATCCACATTTAATTTCTTTTCTACAAGAGGCAATATTCTCTCAACGTTAGTTGATAATTTTCTTGGACTATTCAAGTCCTTATCCCCTTGTCAGGTTTAAAATACAATGCTTAGCTCTTGAGTAGTTAACCCCTTTGTGGACTGTAACCAGGTAATAGCTCCCAGGGATTTTCAGTGAGGTGCGTTGCTTTCCATGACGTTCTAGCTCATCTCATTTTTTTATTGATACTTATTGAGCTCTAAATTTTTCTTTGCTCCCCTCCCTGACCTCTCCTCTCCCCTCCTACCCTCTCCCAAGGTGGCCATGCTCCCAATTTACTCAGGAGATCTTGTCTTATTCTACTTCCCATGTAGATTAGATCCATGTATGTCTCTCTTAGGTTCCTCATTGTTGTCCAGAGTCTCTGGGATTGTGATTTGTAAGCTGATTTTCTTTGCTTTATGTTTAAAAAACCATCTATGAGTGAGTCCATGTGATAATTGTCTTTCTGGATCTGCGTTACCTCACTCAACATCCATTTGCCTGCAAATTTCAAGATGTCATTTTTTTCTGCTGTGTAGTACTCCATCGTGTAAATGTACCACATTTTCTTTATCCATTTTTTTTTTGGTCGAGGGGCACTTAGGTTGTTTCCAGCTTCTGGCTATGACAAACAAAGCTGCTATGAACATAGTTGAGTACATGTCCTTGTGGCACAGTTGAGCATACTTTGGATATATACCCAAAAGAGGCATTGCTAGGTCTTGAGGAAGGTTGTTTCCTAATTTTCTGAGAAATCACAACACTGATATCCAAAGGGGTTGTACCAGCTTACACTCCCACCAGCAATGCAGGAGTGTTCCTTTTTCCCCACAACCTCTCCAGCATAAGTTATCATTAGTGTTTTGATCTTGGCCATTCTTACAGGTGTAAGATGGAATCTCAGAGTTGTTTTGATTTAAATTTCTCTGATAACAAAGGATGTTGGACATTTCCCTAAGTGTCTTTCAGTCATTTTAGATTCCTCTGTTGAGAGTTCTCTGTTTAGGTAAAAGCAGTCTTTTAAATCAATCACTATAATACACTATGACTTTCTCTAAAGTCATGGTACACTATGACTTTCTCTTCAAGTCTTGGAATATTATATTTAATAGAGCAAGCAAGAAAATTCCAGGTTGCAAAGAACCCTTTGGCTGGATCGCTTTATTTACAGCTCTCATATCTGTTATTACTCTCCATTTTCCAGATTTCTTTTTAATGACAAATATAGGAGAATTCCAAAGACTGGTTGATTTTTCAACATGTTGAACATTTAGTTGCTCCAGTACCAGCTGTCCTAGTGCCGGTAACTTTCTGATGTAAAAAGCCATTGTTACAAACACACATTTGTCTGTACCATTTTAAAGGTAGGGCAGTTTGTACCTTTGAAAGACCAGTTGTTGTGCTCTGTTTATGCACAACCTGAAAGGTCTGGGATTGTTCTTGATAATATCTTTTAATGTTTTTCTCAGAAGTGTTCTTTATCTTATGGTTTGTTTCTGAGATTGGAGGAATTTTAATCTGTGTTTTCCACTATTGTAACAAATCATGTCCCTGAAAATTTACGGCTATGTTAGCCACATATGACTTAATTTTCCTATCTTGCCCTACACACTCGACCCATCTTGTACTTTGTCTTACCTGAGATAAAATTCCAATCCCTAAAAGCTGTCTATTTACCTCCTAAAGAACCAATCCGGATGCCAAGATTTTGGTGAAATTATTGTTACATTCACACCTGTATCCAATAATCCTTTAATTACAGTGCCATTTATTTGTATTTTTAGCTTTGATTTTTAGTTTGCCAGAATGCTTGTTTTTGGTCTCTCCTAACTACTGAAACTGTTCTATTGTCATCACATCCAGAGCAGTGTTGTTTTTAACAACCGTCGTTAAGAGTTCTAATTGCTCTGTGGGTGGGTTTCTCCAGTGTTGACAGGGAATGATTGAACCAATTTTGACATTGGGAGTCCCTACAGGAGTCCCCTAAGGCTCTCACCACAATGGCAAAGGGTTACCTTGCCTGTCCCTTGTTGATCGGCTTTCATTATTCTAATGACAGCCTTTGCGACACCATCTGCATACTCCAGAAGGCCAGGACCTTCTGTTTAGATGATCTCACAAGACAAATTATTGTTTCTAGGAACACTTCAATCCCCTTTCAGACGACCTTGCTCACCACAATTAAAACATCTGACATTTTCATTTTCTTTAAAATGTTTAGGGATTACTTCTTCTAGCAGAGCAGCATTATCAATGTGAGACCCAATATCAGCCATATTTCTAATCCACTCATCTTTTGCTGCTGATCTTGTCTTTAAAGATCACATCACCCCTCTGCATTCTGAATTAGCATTTTCAAAAGTCAAATATTTGATTAATAATTGAGTAATATTTGACTTCCAGATCTGATATTATTCTATTTACAGCTGAAGTCAATCTTTGTAAATAAATAAATAAATAAATAAATAAGCAAAAAGTCAGTGAAGGCTTCTTCTGGGCCTTGATAATTTTAGCAAATGACTCAAACCTCCTTCCTGATTCTTCAGTCTTGTTCCAAGCATTCAACACTGCTAAACAACATAGGTTTAGGGGATGATAGTGAAAATCAATGTCCTTTGCAAGCCAGCATCCCGGCCTTCATATAGAAATGTGGAAATATCAATAACTCTGGCCTATTTCAGTATTCTATGGCCCTACCTTCTTCTCTCCACCATGTTTTCCATTGCAACTGAGAACTGGTGTAGCATGAATAATAAAACTCGGAAAGAGATATTGGGGTTCAAGATGAAAATCAGAGAAGCAGCTAGGCAGTGGTGGTACACACCTTTAATCCAAGCACTCAGGAGACAGAAGCAGGTGGATCTCTGTGAGTTTGAGGCCAGCCTGGTCTACAGAGTGAGTTTCAGAATAGTCAAGGCTGCTACACAGAGAAACCCTGTCTTGAATAAACAAATAGCAACAAAAAAACAGAAAAAAATAAAAAGAGAAGAAGAAGAAAAGAAAGAAAAGCAGCTAAGTTACTATAGAGTTCCTACTTCCACCAAGGCTCAGACAAAGGGGCGAGCCTGTCCTAGCACGACTATAGGCTGCAGTGCTCTCCACCAAACCTCAGATGGCACCGAGACTGCACTCACTCCTGATTTACATTCCTCTCTAGTGCTGGAATTAAAGGCTCATCATCCCAAAGTCCGGGATTGAAGCTGTGAGCTCTGCTTCTCTTAGACTGATTGACTCTCAGGTAACCCAAGGTGGGAATAAAGGTGTGTGCCACCACTCCTTGGCCCCTGGTGGCTTAACTCTGCACTCTGATCTTCAGGCAAGCTTGGTTTATTAAAACACAAATAATATATCAATAGACTAGCTTCCAATATTGCTGTGATTAAATCTTTCCAGTCTTGAGGGATAATTCTGTTCTGAGTTGCCCATGAATTTAATACTGCACCAGATAGGGTGAGTGTATACCATATTAAATGACCACTTCCGTAAGTTTCCTCATATTTAGCTTTTCTATAGGATTCTATTTAACTTCCTGATAACCTTGAGGGTTGGTGTGGGAGAATTGTCTGTATTCTGTCAATCATATTTTAATAAAACGCTGATTGGCCAGGCAGGCAGTATAGGCGGGAAAGCCAGACAGGAAGTAGAGGTGGAGCAAAGAGGCTGGGAGTATTCTGGCAAGCAGGAAGCTCCCTTTGCAGTTCTGCGCAGACCACCGAAGAGGCAGGATGTAACCTGCCCAGCTGAGAAAGGTACTGAGCCATGTGGCTAACGTAGATAAGGATAATGGGGTAACATAAGTTATAAGAGCTAATAAGTAGCCTGACCAAATGGGCCAATCAGGTTTATAACTTATAGAGATCTCTGTGTGATTGATTTTCTCTGGGACTTGCCGGTTGTGGGGTACTGGGCGGGAACAGATACCCCAACAAGCCAGCCCTCATGTTACAGAGGGTGTCTTGTCTCTAGGTCATTCTTGTATAGTAACTGAATAAACTAATGTTGGTTTTCTAATAACCTTGAGCTATCCCTCATCAATTCCACCATGCAGTACCACAGTAGGTCCTTCTAAATTCCTCTGTCTGTGACTGAGTATGTTTCTTAGTTCCATTAATAAGTCTTTCTAAGGCTTGTATCTTACCACTCAACTTTTCATGTCTGGCCCGATTATCAGATCAATTTTTATATTTGGCACAAGAAACCACTGTAACTATTAAGGATGAAATATAAATCACCAGATTGATAATAATTACAACAGCATTATGTTAATTCAAGCTACATCATTTATCCCCCATTTATTGCTCCTATTTGCAAGCCATCTACAGCAGCACTATACAGGGTCCTTACTCCTTACAATGCAATATCCCCATCTTCGACATGGGAAAGATTTCAACAGCACTTAACTCTCTCCTTAAGGACTTCCCAGGTGTCTCAATGAATCCTCTGACTTCCCAGTTCGTCCACAGCATTGGACAGGAATGCAAGGGAACAGAGTGTCCTGTGTGCACATGAGGAGGAGTGGAGGAGGCAGAAACCACAGCTCCAGCTGCTGTGACCTTGTGCTACATGTTTTGGAGCGCCAATTGCTGTTTTTATCTAAATTTTTATCTTACGATTTTACCAATAAAGATTCGAACGTCAGAGAATGAAAAACTGATAGTTCAGAGAGGTTGAGAAACAACTAACTGGCTGATCTTTCTCCTTCACCAGCATCTGAAAAAGACAGCTCTTTTTCTGCCATTCCAAATCAAAATGGACAGGCAAACTCTAAGCACCTCCCTTATACTTCCTATGTGTTTCTCTGTCCATCTTCCTGATACCTCTTTATTCTCTAAGGCTACTTACTATCAACTAGTTGATGGCTCTGCCTCTTGAACTCAGGATTTTTTTTTAATTCATACAATCTCTGGGTTCACAGTGTGATCAAATGTGTGCAACACTAACTAGCTTGTTGGTTTGTTTGAGGTGATTGTGAAAGGGATTGTTTTCTCAACTTCTTTCTCAGTATGTTCATTAATTGGGAATAGGAAAAGTACTGCTTTCTGTGAAATGATTTGGCTTCTGTTACTTTGCAGTATTTATCAAACCTCACAGGTTTCTCATGAAGGTCTTTAGGGTTTTTATGGATGTGACCATATTATCTGCAAAAAGATAATTTTCTTTCACTGTTTGCTATTGTACCCTTTTTATTTTTTTCTCTTTCTTTATTGCTCTTGCTAAGAATTTAAGCATGATACTGATGAGAATGGAGAGAGAAGACACCCTGTCTTAGTAGTCTGTATCTGTGAAGAGACATCATGACCATGGAAACTTTTATAAAGACAATGCAATGCAAAATTCAGTTAGTCCAATTTCGAAAGTCTGCAGAGTCTATCACAGTCTCAAAAGTGTTTCAAAGTCCAAAGTCTCTTCTGAGATCCATGCAATTTCTTAACTGTAATTGCCTGTAAAAATTAAAAAAAAAACAGATCACATACTTCCAACATATAATAGCACAGGATATACATTACCATCCCAATTGCAGGGAACGGAACATAGCGAAACAAGTACTGGACCAAAGTAAGACTGTTGTGGAATATTAATTTAAGATGTGTTATATTTCTTTATGCTGTGAAACATTTGTTTTAATGATGCAAAGATGCGTGGCATTCTTTTATGTTGCATTGGTTTAACTCTGTGAAGCTGTGTTACTTTGCCTGTCTAAAACACCTGATTGATCTAATAAAGAGCTAAATGGCCAATAGCAAGGCAGGAGAGAGAATTGAGTGGTGCTGGCAGACAGAGAGAATAAATAGGAGGAGAAGAAAATTAGAGGGAAGGAGGAGTGGGGAATAGAGGAGAGGAGGATGCAGGGGGGCAGCCACCCAGCTACACAGCCATGGAGTGAGAAGTAAGAAAATAGATACAAAGCAGAGAAAGATAAAAGCCCAGAGGTGAAAGGTAGTCAGGATAATTTAAGTCAAGAGTAACTGACTAGAAACAAACAAAGCTAAGGCTGGGCATTTATAAATAAGAATAAGTCTTTGTGTGTTTATTTATTTGGGAGCTGGGTAGTGGGCCCCTCACAAAGTAAAAGAGCCGAGAGTAAAGAATAGAAAACAAACAACAGCATGGACTGATACCCAGCTGGGCAAACTCCAAACTCTGCCTCTCCATAGCTGATGGCAAAACACTCTTCAGATCTCCAAGTCTTTTCAGCTTTTTTGACTGAACACACTTCTTTCTTTTGGGTTGTTTCTGCTCCCTGTTAGTAGCTCTTCTCGGCTTCCTTAGCATCTTGGGGTCTCCAAGGCAATCCAGGCTTCAACATCACAGCTACAAACAATGGCTTCTTTAGGCCTCCGTGCAAGAATACCCTGCACATGCCTGGCCTTGGCCGCTGTCCTTAGTTCTGGAGGCGGTTCCATAGCCCATTTCTTCTATCCTTAACTTCAGAACCACATGGTTGAAGCTGCCAAGTTCTGCTACTTGCTGGGGCTGGAACATGGCCCCCTTGTTCAATTACATCATCATCAGTTTCTGTCCTTCACTGCCTAAGCTTAGCTGTTCTGAAACTGGATCTCTAGACTAGGCTGGCCTCAAACTCGCCAGCTTTTCGCCTTTTTTGGTGCAGGGATTAAAGGCGTGTGCCACCACACCTCTAAACTTTTCATTCCTTTTTACAAGTTGGAAATTTAGCGGGGTGAGATCTTGCCCTGAGGTCCTCACTCCCTTTATTCCATTTCTTAATCTGTTTATTCCCTTGAACATGGAATTTAGCTCCACCCACTTTCTGGTGCTCTTTTACTCCTCAAATATTCTTCCTTGCTCAGCTTGTTCCTTTTCATTATATACCTTCATCCACACGACAGAGTCTATACTAGGTTGTTTTGAGATTTCCTCTGCCAACAGAATTAATCTAAAACTCTTCAATTTAGCTCCAGGCAGACCCTTCAGACAAGGGCAAAAGGCAGCCACTCTCTTCACCAAAATATCACAAGACCAGTCTCTAGGCCACACACTAGCATTCTTCTCCTCTGAAACCTCTTGATTCCCCACAGTTCATCAAATCACATTCAGCACCACTGTCTTCCATGCTCCTGCTAGTATGGCCCATAAAATAGCAAGTAAAGCATCCACTGCTTTCCTAACCCAAACTCCCAAAGTTTATGCTACTCCAAACAAAAATATGGTCAGACCTACCACAATACCCCATCTTCTGTCTTAGGGCTTTTATTGCTATGAAGAAACATCATGACCACAGAAACTTTTACAAAGGAAAATATTTAATTGAGGTGGCAGCTTACAGTTTCAGAGATTCAGTACATTATCATCATGACTGGGAGTTTGGCAGTATGCAGGCAGACATGGTGCTGGAGAAACTGAGAGTCCTACGTCTTACAGGCAATAAGAACTCAACTGACACACTGGTTAAAATCTCAAAGCCCACCCCCACAGTGACACACTGCCTCCAAGAGGGCCACACCTACTCCAAGGACACACCTGCTGATAGTGCCACTCCCTATGAGACTATGGGGTACAATTACATTCAAATTGCCACACACCCTAATGTTGTTCCTGATCTTAGAGGACCTGCTTTCAGTTTTTCTTTTTTCTATATAACACTGGGTACAGTTTTTACTATATGACTACATGAACATCATGTTAAAATATGGTCTTTCTAGTCCTAGATTCCTCGGGGATATTCGAGTTCATCTAAGGCATTTTATATCTATTCAAATGATGGCATGATATGAAATTTATGTCTGTTGATTGCCATATGTCGAACTATCCTTGCATCCCTGGAATGAAACCCAAGTCAATTATGGTTTTCAGTAGGTTGTTGAATTTGATTTGCAAGAATTTTAACATCTCAGTTCATCACGAAAATTGCTCTGTGATTTGTTGTTGTTGCGTTCTTATCTGGTTTGAGCATCGGAGTACTACTAGCTTAATAGCATGGGTTTAAACCATTCCTTTGCTTTCTGTTTCATGGAATAATTGCCTTAGGGTTAATCCTTTAAAGTCTGTTAGTATTCTGCAATGACTCCTACCTGATCACAGGCTCTCTTTTTCAGGAGATCCTTTATTATATCTTCAGTCCCATTGCTTGTTAATGATGAGGTGATGTGGTTAATTTGTTTGTGTTTTCTAGGTACCATTTTATAAATGTGATGGTGGGTACTGATCATGACTTAACAGCCTCTAGGGTCATCCAGGACTGCCCTTGGCACCACTGCCTGCCACTGAGAAGACGTGGAGATGATCTGAAATCACAGTGAGAATGTATGCGACAGGGAACCTGAGTGAATATTTGCTCTCATGGCGTTTATGAGGCAGCCAACTTTGGAACCAGAGTACCTGAACTTCAATACCATCTCATCTGCTTACAGAGTGGGTGGCTGTGGGAAACACACACAACTTCTCTGGAACGGGCTTTCCACATTCGTAAAATATACGCTGTGGGACTCGGTAGAGGACATTCTGCAGCGCAGCACTTGCCTTCCATGCATGCAGCCCCGTGTTTATGCTCTATCATTGCAAAAGAAAACATAAAGGTCATGGGGCATAAAGATCAGCTGGTAAAAGGCTTTCCCTGCAAGCATGAAGACCCAAGTTTAACACACACACACACACACACACACACACACACACACACACACAGACTTGTCAGTGCACAGGAGGATTGAGTACTTTCAAACAAGCAAGTGTAGCCTAGGTTCAAAGGGAGACCTCAAGGTCTTTCTACACGTGCACATACATGTGAACACATATATACATGTGAACACATATATACAAAACAGAAGGAGAAATGGTCATAATCATACTTATATTGTGGAATTGTAAGAATCTCTATTTACAATATATGTATTTGATCCTTTAATCTCCTTGTTTTCATTTATTTTTTTAATGGTTTTTGGAATTGAACCCAGGGTCCATGGATGCTAAGCAGTGTATCACCAAGTTACAAAGCTGGCTGTGACTGTTTTTTTAAGAGAATTAAAATCAAATGTCTTTATTGTGTCACTGACCTCTTTCAATTTTACTGCTCAAAAAAATCTATTCAGTGCCACCAAGTCTTTGCCTTTGCCACCCCTGCTCCAGACTTCTTGAAGTAAAAATCCATTTTCTGGGTTGTGATAAATTCCCACCCATTCATCATCTGTGTTTTTTCCTCACAAAATCTTATTACTGCTACATCCTTTTCATTTCTCCTGTCTTTGTGAATCTGGACCCTAACACAAATTGCTGTTACTTTAGTTGGATGATACAGAAATGGGGGAAAATGGGTGGTTGTGTGGGCCAATTTCCATTCACGTAGCAAAGCCTAAGTTCATCAGTTTATATGGAGAAAAGCATTGGCTCACATTTTAGCCAGGTGAGCTGCCGAGGGTGGCAAGGACTGTCTCAAGGTGAAAGTGTGTGCTTCAAGGAAGCTGCTCACCTAATAGCAGCTAGGAACGGAATGGAGCAGACTCCCAACATTCCCTTCAAAGGCATTTTTTAATGTGACTTTTCTCCCCTAACTATAACCTCTTAAAGCTTCTACAACCCAGGGAGTGGAGAGCTGGCTCAGCGGTAAAGAGCACTAGCTGCTCTTTCAGAGGTCCTGAGTTCAAGTCCCAGCAACCTCCTGGTGGCTCACAACCATCTGAAATGAGATCTGGCGCCCTCTTCTGGCCTGCAAGGATACAGACGGGCAGAACACTTTATACATGATAAATAAATAAATAAATCTTTAAAAAAGAAAATGGATTCTACAACCTCTGAATTGCATCCTAGCCTGAAGACTGTTCTAACTATGACAGCCCTCATCGTCAGTTTTCCACCTTTTCATGTCATTATAATCTTCACTTTCATATTGACGTTTTCCATCATGACGAATGTCAAAAGCCCTATGACCTAGCCACCATTTAGCTTTGCAGCTTTGTGTGAGCGCACACTTTGAGACAGAATCTCACGATGTACTCCAGACTGGCCTCAAATGTATGATGCTCCTGCCTCCGACTCCTGAGGGCTGTGCTCACAAGCATTTGCCACCAGTCTTGGCTCTTTGGCAGTTTCTTAGGTCAACGCTGTTTTCCTCATTCGGTCTGCTCCAAGCCAGAGCTGCTTCCTATCAGTTTGCAGTTGTTCGCTTTTGCTTCACTTTCCTTTCTGCCTATCCATCCTAACATTCAGCCAAAGCCCCCAGCACTCTCAGTAACAGCAGACACAGCTGTTTCTTTTCTTTCTTTTTTTCTCCATCTTTCCTTCTTTCTTGCATTTTTCTCTTTCAGAAAGGATATTCCTGGAACTTTCTGTCCCCCTGCTCCAGTAGATTAGATTTTTATCTGACTCTGAATGCTAGAAAGACTCTTTGCCACTGAGCTACACATCAGCAATCGCAAACATTTTCTATGAAGGGCTAGAGTGTAAATAATTAAGGCTCTTTGGACCTCACAGTCTCACAACTACTCTTCTCTGCCCTCGGTTTTGTGGGAACCGTGACAGATAAGTCCTGGGCAGAGGAGCACAGCTGTTCCAGTGAAGATTAGTTTATTAAGAGATGAAGTGGTGTTCTGTGTTCTGCTGCACAGCAGGGGGACTTGAGGTGATGATGGTATGAGACACCTTTCAGGAAACTGGAAGAATGAAATTTGAATGTTTCATGTGAAGACATGGCAGATATGTAAAAGAGATAGGCTCACTCCAATCTGAATATCACACAACACGTGCATGAATCAAAACATTGCACTGGAACCAGCCAGATGGTTCAGTCAGCACCTATCCTTCCTGCCAAAATTGATTGCAGGGAGCGACATGGTGGAAGGAGAGAATCTATTCCCACAAGTTATCCTCTGAACTCCAAATGCATACCACGGCACAGCATGACTAAATAGTGTAATATCAAACTAAATACACAAATGAAACATCACACTGTACCCCATAAATATGTACACATCTTATGTGTCAGTGAAAAGTTAAAAGTAAATAAAGGCTGTGGCTCTATTGGACTCATGGCACAGCCTGCTCTTCTTTGTCTCAGGGGCTCCGTGTAAAAGGAAGGCTGGGGGAGACGGTGGAGGACTTACTGCTTCTGAAACTGGCTTTGACCCACTGAAATATTCAGGATGACTGGGGAAATCATATTTGGAAATGTTTCCCTTTCTAAGTTCAAAACCATTGCTCTTGTTTGTTTGTTTGTCCCCTGCTTTCTAGTTGGGGAGATATTTGCTGCCTGTTCTGTAACACTTTGCCTTTTCCCGCCCTCACACAGTTCAACACTTGCCACCCAACGCTCAGTCAGTTTCTGGAAAGTCTTCTAGTCTCCCATGAATTTTTTAAATATTTCCTTTTACTCTCTTTGAAGCTGTAAGTCGGATAATAAAGCTCTAAGATTAATAGTTTAACTTTTTATCTTTTCACTCTGCTTTGTCATGCATTTGTCTTAAAGTTTACTCCCTAACAGGTTTACCAACTTCAATGTCATGAGCTCTTTCAGCCTTTAAGTTCCTGAACTGCATTTTAATTTCTCTGATTGTTCATTACATTTTCAGTAATGCCCTATAACTTCTTACAGACACAAAAACCTTTGTTATTATTTAATTTTATGTATTGTTATTACTTTATTGCTCCTCTGAAGATATCACTCCCGGGGACTACACCTCTTGGTGTGGATCCATTGTTTCCCTAGTTCTTTCCTGCCACCCCTTTCAGCCTTTTCTTCCAGCCATTTCCATTCCTTTGTAACACCTGCGGACCCACAAAACCACTCTGTAGCTGAACTTTCTTTGGACCACCAGCTCCCAAATAAGACACAGAAACTTCCTATTAATTATGAAAGTTTGGTCTTCGCTTAGGCTTGTTCCCACCTAGCTCTTATAACTTAAATTAACCTAATTATATTCATCTACATTCTATCATGGGAATTACCTCTTGTCCCTCTTGTACCTCCTGTTTCCTCTCCATGCCTCTTGGCAGTTCTTCTGCACTCCTATATTCATCTTCTCCTTCCTCTCTCTCTTTGCCTGGAAGTCCCACATATATCTCCTGCCTAGCTAGTGTCCTGGATGTCCCGCATATATCTCCTGCCTAGCTAGTGTCCTGGAAATCCCACATATATCTCCTGCCTAGCTATTGTCCATTCAGCTCTTTATTTAACCAATCACAGCAATGTGTCTTCACACAGTGTGCAAATATCCCACAACATTTCCACCTTTTTGTCTAAATAAAAATGAAAGATTTTAACTCTAACATAGGAAAACTATATACAATAAGAACAATTATCGGGTAAGAACTACATTCACAATGTCTAGTCCATTTGGATTTGAGATATTCAGTGAAAATGCTCCATTACTTATCCTATCTTGGTAAATTTAAAGTTTTATACCTAAACCATTTTCTATCATAACTTCTATTACCATCCTAAAACTATCTTATTAGATCTTAAAACATTTTCTTAGATAGGCGACTTAAGTGCAGAAAAAGCAACTTCCAAACTTTGAAGTTCCTGCTTCGTAGGAAAGTCTGTCAGACATTCTAGGGCTATAGGCCAATGATGGATGCTGTCCCCAATGTTGCAGAGGAATCTTGTGTGACTTTCCAGGCAGCCATATATCTCTGTCGTTTTCTTAATTTTGGAAGTTGTTTTTTCTGCACTTCCTGTTTGCTCAGGCAATATCATATGCCTCTCTGATCTCTGATTGAGTTGAATATTGTATCAATATACAAATATCCATACATTGTAAAATATTTGGATTAATAGTTGCTTTTTGGTTTAAGGTAGATTCAGTAATCTATTCTTTTATCTTATCCATTTCTAGACTATATTTCTACTTTTCCCTTCAGAAGAAGACCCTTAAATCTAATCTCCATCCTAATGTTATTCTCTCTTGAGGTCCTTTGCAAGAAACCATAACCTAGTTTGGTATAAAAAGTGAAAATATAACTGAGAAAAATACTTGCAAAACAAATATCTGCGCCTCAGTCAATTGAATCAACCAGGCATTCACCAGTCATGGGCTACTCATCATCAGACTAGGCCCAGACGAGGCAAATATAGAGCTGACAGCTACCTCATCAGTTTAGACATCTCACTTCCAGGCTCTGCAAATAGTCTCCTCATACTCCCCACCCTCTGGACCTTTTCTAGTTCAAAATGATACCTGATTCACAAATTGTTCAAATAAGCTTTATTTAAAATATAAAAAGTAAATGGTTTTATAAAAAGTAAATTTTAAAAAAAATAAAATACCCATGGGTCCTCAGGGTCCTAAGGAGATGCCTAAAAGGCTGCCTAAGATAAGCCATGTCAAGACTTCATTCAGAGATACCCCCTCTCTATAGCCGGGAGGAGGTGGCGCAAGCCTCCCAGAGCAGAAAGGCAGAAGCAGATGGATCTCTGTGAAATCAAGGTCAAAGTGGTCTACAGAATGAGTTCCAGGACAGCCAGGATTTGTCTCAAACTCCAACAACACCAACAAAAACAAAAGACAAAAAAACACAACCTCACTTATTTTATTAAACAGCATTTGGGACAAATAGCAATAGCAAGAGCTGAAAGTTTTGTTTTGTCTCGAGATAGGGTCTCACTATGTTTTCCAAGCTGGTTTTCAACTTGTGGTCCTTCTTCCTTAACTGGAGTTCAAGGATTACAGATGTGTACCACTGTGTTCAGCTAATACCGATAAGTTTTAAAACAACTGCCTTGGGGTTGGGAGTGTAGCTCAGTTGGTAGAGGGCTTGTTAACTCACATTAAACCCTGGGTTTAAGCCCCAGCATCCCATAAACCAGCATGGTGGCACATGCCTGTGATCTTAGCACTCGGGAAGTGGAGGCAAGAGGATCGGAAGTTCAAGATCATCTTTGGCTATAGAACAAATTTACAGCATGGACTACTAAAGTAAGCCAGCAAAGGCTGGAGAGATGGCTCAGTTGTTAAGAGTACTGGTTGTTCTTGCAGAGGACCTGGATTCAGTTCCTGGCACTTACCTATCAGCTCACAACCATCTGCAACTCCAGTCTCTGAAGACCAGACACCCTTTTCTGGCCTGCCTTCAAAAGCACCAAGCATGCATGTGGAGCATAGCCATATATATGGGGGAAACATCCATACACATAAAATACAAATAAACAAATCTTTTAAGAATAGAAAAAAGCAAGCAGACAAACAAAACCCACCATAGCTAGACTATGACCTAGTCTAGGTCATATTTTGTCTTTTTTCTTCTAAAGATGGGGGCAGGTGTGCTTCTTCACCCTGCAAAATTTCTACTCAGTGCTGATTGGCTGCCAATTTGCTTGCTGTCTAAGTGACCATGGGCATGCCTTTTCTCTGCACTGTGTCTTCTTTTCTGTAAAATAGGTGGGAGGGATAGGCAGGCCTTTGACTTTTCAGGTCATTCAACCCCCAGGTTGAGAACCTCTGTTCTAGAAGGAAATCAGGAAAACCAGGCAGCCCTTTCCAGACACGTACTCACATGCACACATGTGTACTTCCTTCCCCATCCACATAGTGGACCAGATGCTGAGTTGGGAACTGTGTAAACAGGAAAGTGATGTAAACAGCAGGTCACGGAAGAAGGGTGTGCAGCAAGGAAAACAACTAATAACCATATGCAACAGTGTTGACAAATCTCATGGGTTCAATACAGAATGAAAGAAGCCATCTCCAGAGTATATACCATCTGGTTCCAGTTAGAATCTAAATCCCAGGCTATAGAGACAAGAACGACTCCACTTTATTATATGTTAAAAAAAAACTTGGGCTATATGAGTGAATTCTGCTTTTAAACACACACACACACACACACACACACACACACACCCCATCTGAAGCAAACCCAGGACCACACTTCACAGTGTGTGTCCTTTGCACCCACAGTGCTCCTGGACTGCATCCTTCTGCCCATTTCTGGATTCTATGGGGCTAAGAGAGATCACCCTAGTTTCAAAAAACTAGAAACTTCTCTCAAAGGAGCTACATCAACCTTGCACTTGTAGGAGGAACGTCTTAAGTACGTAGATAGACATTGGTGTGATCATCTTCACTGTAATCGGCCACACTTGTGTTACCTTGTTCATGTCCATCACTAACTGATGTATATTTCCAAACTCCAGAATTTTTATCATTTCTTGATACTATTATTGCACAGATCTGTCTTCCATTATCAGTGAAACCACCCGTAGAATTACTTGGGAGACCAGTCTTTGGGTGTGCCCCTGTGGGATTACCTCGATCACCGCCGCCGTATTTGAGTTGGGAAGACCTGCCTGCTGTGGGTGGCACCATTCCCTGGGCAGGGGATCCTAGATTGTTTAAATGGAGAAAGGAACTTGAGCAGCAGGGTGCATCCACTGCTCTCTGTTTCCTGGTTGTGGTTGTGATGTGACCAGCTCATAATGCCTTGATTTCCGGGCCGTGAGGACCATACCTTAACTGTGTTCTGACATTAAACCCCTTTCCTCCTTAGTTGCTTTTGTCAAGGTATTTTATCACAGTCGGAGAAAAAGTAACCAGAGTTTTGAGTTCTTCCTAAGGAGGGACATAATCTGTCTAACCATGTAGGTGATCGACAGGGGATGAAGGGAAAAACCAAGATGCTATTGCAATAGTGCAGGCAAAGCAAGCTTGGTGCTTTGCCTCGGATCATGGTGACAGGTGTGGAAGTCAGAAGATTGCATGTGTGAAACTTATTTGCAGCGTTACTTATAGCTCACATCGAATGCCTTGCTAATGCTTCCTCGGTGGATTTTTCACTTTGGATTTTAGTGAAAGGTGGTGATGGGTGAAGCAGAGGAAGATTTAAGGTTGCCGTGATACTGGGCCATGATCTAAAAATCTAAGCGTGTTCTAGGCCTCGAAGCCTCTGGCGCAGCAATAATTTAGCAGCCAAACCCCCAGCCGCTTCTCAGTAACCATGCGCAACAGGCCAGATAAGAGCCTATGGAACGCACAGGAGTTTCTGAAATCAAGGCCAGCGGACCCCGGGATTCGTAGTTCATAGCTTCTGCGCAGGCGCAGTGGCTCCCACGGGCTTGCGTGCGCAGCTGCTGCGGTCAAGGTTCTGAAAGCTTGTTGCGGTGCAGCTGGCTGCGGGTGCTGGTACAGGTATCGGTTTCCGCCGTTGGTTTTTGAAGCTGCGCGGGTTGCGGGCTACGAGCGCGCACACCTTGGGCGGGTTAGGACCCAGAGCATCCCACTGACTTGGCGCTGCGCGGCAGCTGCCACTGCGGAGGCGTGCACTTCTGCAGCACCGCGCCATCCCATCCTTCCATTCATTCCTCCCTTGCCCAGGGCTTGAAAACTTCGTTACCGTTGGTATTTTGAACTGGATAATTCCTTGGTTTGTTTCCTCACGCGTGCGAGTGTTTGTGTGTGATCCTTTTGCTAGATGTTTAGCAGCGTCCCTGGCTGTATCCCTTAAAAACCCCGGATCATCCTTCCTCCTGGGTCTTAATAAGCCAGAGCGTCTCCAGGCTTTGCCAGCTGACACCTGTGGGGCAAATTGCCGCTGCTTTTCTCTCTTGAGTTGAGAGCCTTTACCTGCGTCACATTTTCACGGAGCTTCTAGTGAAGCAGCTGCGCATGCCTCAGTCACTGCGGAGACCCAGGTGTCCAAAGGGACGTCAGGTAACATGGTGGGCGCCCGATGGTTAGCAAAGAAGTAAATGACGTCACTGTATGTCGTGTCCTGAGGTGGGTAGTTAGTTAACGCTATGCTAATTGCAATAAGAGGCTCGTAATCTTGCCGAATAGTGGTACATCTCAGGTCATCTTTACTTGATGTAAGCGATCTGTACACTTCTGTCCCCACGGTGCCTATTCTCATGTCTGTAAATGCACAGTCATTAATAGAATGAATGAATAAATGTATTCATGCATGCAGCACAGGCCAGGCTGTGTGCAAAGGCCATTTGGGAATCAAAGGGAAGCGTCACAAGGTGGTGGGGTGGGGCTATGAAGGAGTAGAGGTGGGGTGTTGGAGGTGGGGGTTAGGGATGGTGGTTGTGGGTCAACTGAGAAGAATCAGAGGTTTTGTTTTTTTATATGTTTCTTGGGGAATTCCCCTCCCCCTTTTGGAGATGGGGGTCGTGTGTGTATGTGTGTGTGTGTGTTTCTGAGCATTGAAACCAGGACCTCCACATGTTAGGCAAGTATCCTACCACTGAGCAATATCTCCAGCCCTAGTTTTATTGTGTGTTTGTGGCTCTTTTGCCTGTATGTATGAATGCCCAGCGTGCGTGTCAGAAGAGGGTGTGGGATCCCCTGAAGCTGGAGTTACAGATGGTTGTGGGCTGCTATGTAGCTGCCAGGAATAGAAGTGAACCTGGTTCCTCTGCGAAACAGAAACTGCGGTTCAGCCCTGAACAAGAGTCATATTTTGAAGAATGAGTAAAAGATTAGTAAGCTGGAGAAGGCGACATTCCAAAGGAAGAGGGGGTGGAAAGCTCTGGTGTTAAGGATAGGAGAGTGTTGGTATGGAGTATTTCTGTGTAGCTGCAGGGTTGGGTGTCTGTGAGGTATCTAGGCAAATCTCTAGATGATGCTGTGTGCCTTCTGCATTGAACTTGGTCTTAGCAAACCCGTGAGGGCTTCCAAGCAGGAAAATAACAGGGTCAGCTTCTGAGTATCAGGGAAATGCTCTGGCTGCAGCGTGAGAGTTGACTGAAGACAAACATACTGAGGAGAGTGGGCCTCAGGCTAAGAGCATTTGTCGCTCTTCAGAAGACCCAGGTTCTGTTCCCACCAGCCATGTGGCAGCCCACAACCTTTTGTAACTCCAACTCCAGGGGATCCAAGGCTTTCTTTTGACCTCCATGGGCACACACACAGTACACATACATACAGGCAGGAGAAACACTCATACATATAAAATAAGTAAATCTAAAAATAAATGTTAAGATGAAGAGGGTCTGAGCTTGGTTATTTGTTATGTGGAAAGTAAGACGGGGGAGGAAATTTGATAGTCATACGAAATCAGGCTTCTGAGTTGAGCAGCTGTTAGGAAATAAGTGTTTGTTGAGAGGGCAGGACCTGTATTTAACCTGCGTTTGTGACTCAATCTCTTGGAACCAGGGGATCGTCCATTCATTTTGTTTGCAGGAGTTGTATTAGGTTTGAAGTACCTGGCTGCTTGCAGAGGATGTTTAATTATCTTTATTGAACGCTTCAGTTTTTAGTCTGTAAAGGTTCTCCTTCTATGGGGCTACAGATATGGGTCAGAGGTTGCGAGCACTTGCTGCCCTTCCAGACGTCCTGAGTTCGATTCCCAGCAACCACATGATGTCGCACAACCATCTATAGTGACATCTGGTGCCCTCTCCCGGCGAGCAGGCATACATGCAGGGAGAAGAATGCTATTAACAAAATAAATCTTAAAAAAAAAATTCTCCTGTTAAGAGACTGGTTGGTTGGACAGAACTCTCCTGTTGGACAGAGCTCTCCTGTGTCTCTAAGTGACTAGGTATGGGGGTATCACAATGCACGCACTGATGATAAAAGTCAATGTTTTTGGAATTAACAATTTGTTTATTCATTTAATGTCTTTTGTTTCTTCTTGACAGTACCTTCAAGACTCTAAATTGGATTCCCGGAGGCGTTGGTAGTTTGCTGTGCGTAGATAGTAGCTGTTGGCAGATCGTACATACTCAGATAGTCTGCACAGGACTGGATTCCCGTTGGTGACACAATGCAGGCGTCAGTGCCTTCGAACATGCTGACAGCCCCCTCCCCGGGCCCTCCAGCTTTGGCTTCCCTAGAACAAAGCAGGGTCCCTGGAATGGATACTTCTAGGGCCCAAGAGAGGCTCTTAAGAGGATATGCTGATGACCTAGATTCTTTCAGGCAGAAGTTCAGGTGGTTTTGTTACTCACAAGAAGAAGGGCCCAGAAAAACCCTGAATCAGCTCTGGGACCTCTGCAAGCAGTGGCTGAGACCAGACGTTCACACCAAAGAGCAGATCTTAGAGCGGCTGGTGTTTGAGCAGTTCCTGAGGGTTTTGCCTGGAGAGATGAGGATTTGGGTGAATTCTCAGCATCCCAAGAGTAGTGTGGAGGTGGTGACCCTGGTAGAAGATCTGAACCAAACACTTGAAGAAAGGGAAGGTGAGAGTTGTGGGTAGAAGTGGGTGGGGTGAGGGGCGGGACGTGAGGAATCCCCTAAGGTTTGAACTAAACCTCTCAAAGGAAGCAAGACAGCTACGATCGAAATTGAAGAGTTAAAATTATATATTCAAAGATGAGGGAGCATTTAAGGCAGTGGTTCTCAGCCTGTGGGTCGAGACCCCTTTGTGGGTTACGACCGTTCCATAGGGGTTGCATATCAGATATTTGCATTATGATTCATAACAGTAGCAACATTACAGTTCTGAAGTAGCAACAGAAATAATTGTATGGTTAGGGAGTCATCACAACATGAACTGTATTCAGGGGTCCAGGCGTTCGGAAGACAGAGAACCGCTGATTAAGGGGAGACATTCTACTTTACGGATGACTGGCAATCAGGTCTGCAGTCGAATTCTTCTTAGAGGCTCTAAGGTTGAAAAATAGGCATGCTGTGGTGATAGATCAGAGAGGAGTCCGGCAGCCCACACTTAGGCGCCCCAGTTACCTGTGTGACCACAAATTAAATTGGTGGCAGCAAACAGTGCTTCCTCCTAGCTAGTTAGCGCTCGTGGTAGAATCCATTCTGTCCCTCACCGCTTCTCCGAAATCCTGACCTCTGTGTGGAGTCCCCTACAGTGAAATCTATTGCTAGCAGCCATTTGTAAGAGTGAACAGTTTTCTTAAACTGATCCTCTTATATGGTTTTGTATAATTCTTGATTTTTACCCCAACTGTCTGGTCAATAAACCACCTACAGCTCTTGTTATAAGATGGTAGAGTATGATCTGGAGAAAGTCTTTCTCCTGTTTGAACGTGAGTCATCATCTAGGGATGCTCAGTGTGTTTCATCATGTCAGGCTCCTCATGGGGTCTTGACCCAGTGTCCCACCCCTAAGATCTCAGTGAGCTTACCCAAAACCCCACCCTCTGCTCTTTCCCCTTCAGTAGCATTCTCTTGCTTCTTAACTGTGATCCTTGGGAATCAGCTGGAAATCCCAGAGGCATATTGGTCTTTTTAACCAGCTTAGTGCTTTTGTTCAATAAACCAAGCTGTAAGTAAGATCTGTGAGTTCAATAAATGGCTGTAAGCAACATTTGAGCAAGGCTGGTTTACCTTGATCCATCTTATATATTAGAAATAGTTCAAATTATTATACAAAGTAAGTGTTTTACAGCTAAGGGCTTCTGGAAGAAAGGAACTCTGTTTTTGTGATGAAATAGTGGGGGAAGCCTATTTTCTAATATAAAAAAGAAACCTGTCTCTGGTGGTTCTGTGTTTTAAAGAGAAGGAAAAATTGATTTCTGAACTCTCCTCCAGAGGGCCGTGAAAATGCTGTGGTATTATGAAATAGATATATGAGTTTTCATCTCCTCCTTGGCCTGCAGCCCCTATAACCCTGTCATTTCCCAAGTGACTAGAGCATTAAAGGCCTTCTTATTAAAATACTTGTCCTTTCCTCCTTGGTTCCTTAAGCCTGGTCCAGAGCCTTCGATAGATGTCAAGGTCAAAAGCAGTCACCTTGTCATTTGCCATAGACAACCTGTAGCCACGCCTGAACTTAATGAGATGATATTTGCAGTGTCCAGAAGTGACCACACATGGAGGCTGATTTCCAGTGCAGCTGTAGAGGGATGGAGCTCACAGCACACACACACACACACACACACACACACACACACACACACACACAGCCATATGGGGATTCCTGGAGGGTGCTATACCTGAAGAAGACATGCAGGGAGTTTTTCTCTGGGTGTATCCAGGCTGGGGCTAAGTTTAGGAGCTCTGCACCTTTTTCTATAGGCTTTGCCCTATGCAGCTTTTTTATCTGGCTATTCATTTGTGTCCTTTCTAATATCCATTGTAAAAAAAAAAAAAGCAAATAAACACTTTCTGTGAGGTATATTAGCAAGTCAGTCCAACCCAAGCTACGGGGTTGTGGTGACTTCGGATTGGGAACAAAGAATGGAGCTGAAAGACCAGATTGACTTTTCCCTTCCTCAGATCTTAGTACTCAAGCTTCTGCCGTGTGCAAAGTGGAGGATTTGGGAGAAGAGGAGATGGTGGCTGTTCCTCCGAATGTGGAGCCACGTGTAAGTTTTCATTCGCTGGTTTTCATTCTTCAGTGGGAACTGAGCTATTAGTGAGGGACATAAGGGTACAGAATCAGCCAAAACAACTTGTAGGTCACTGTTTACTTGTGTTTATGTAGATTCACAGACTGTAACGTAATTTTGATGCCAGACAAAATTATCTAAGGCCAGGGAGATGGCTGGGTGTGTGAAGGCTTCTGTAGCCAAGACTGAGGACCTAAATTCTGTCCCATGGTCTGTATGGTAGGAGAAGAGAACCAACTCCAGCAGGCTGTTCTCTGATTCCCCACAGACATTCTGTAGCATGCTTATGTACCACCATCAGCCCCCAAAAAATCTGGAAGGGAGGGAAAAAGCATTTACTAAAACTCAAAAGTTACTCTTGACAAAAGGAGTCAGGTAGAAACCGAATTTTATTTCCCTAACATAATAAAGAACATCTCTACCTGGGTAGAATCTGGAGATTAAAAAAAGAAAAGAAACGAAATCAAAGCAAAACAACGTCAGCAAAATAATGTGTATTTCCTGAACACTGCAGTCAACCAAGTGATGTCAGGGCTAAAGTGTGAGAGACTAAGGCATTTTACAGCAGACAATGTTACTGTCTATGTGCAGAGCCTTGGGGTCATCCGAATAAGACTAGAACTCATGCGGTAGCTAGGAAAAGCAACTGCTTATGGATCAGTAAGTTTCCAGTACTAGTAATTACCAGTTAGGAAAAAAAATATAGTAACAAGTCATACTTCTACAGTAGAGCACAAATGAGCTCAAGGGTAGGTTTGCTTCCTGGTGCCTGGAACTTGTGAATATTATTTGCTTGAAGAAAAATCAGTCATTGCAAGTGTCGTTAAGATACAGGTTTTAAGATGAAGAATGGGTGCTACTAAAATTGGAAAGATGGCTGGGCAGGGGTGGTGCACACCTTTAACCAGACTAGCACTCAGGAAGCAGAGACAGGCAGATCTCTGGGTTCAAGGCCAGCCAGGGAAACCCTGTTTTGAAATGTAGAAGTAGTAGTCATAATAATAAATAAAATAATATAGAAGTGGAAAGATGGGGAGTTGATCCTGGATTATATGGGTAGGTCCTAACAACTGTCACAAATGCCCTTATTAGAGAAGCAGGGAAAATGTGAATACAGAGTTGATTATAGAGAGAGGAAGGCAATTTGGAGTGATTGGGCCACAAGCCAAGGAAGGTCAAGGAATGCTAGCAGCCACGGGAAGCTGGAAGAGGCAAATGGACTCTCCCCCAGAGGCTCAAGAGAATGCAGCTCCTTGATCTTCTATTTCTGGCCTCTGGAACTAAGAGAGAATGTGTTTTTGTTGTTTGAAGTCGCAGGGCCTTGATATTCGTTACATGATAGGACATTGGCAAGTTGCTAAACTGCTAATCCAAGAACAAAGAGACCCTGTTGTCTGCTCCCCTCCCACAGAGGATGCTGTACATCTACTGCATAGAAAATGGGTAGGATGCGCCTGTATCCCAGAACTCAGAACACTAAATCAGGATGGCTGGCTGCTTTGAAGCCAGTGTGGTTTCCAAGCAAGTCTGAAAGGAAAAAAAGAAAATAAAAAAAGTGATTTCCACGAGTTAGAATCCTTATTTGTGAATGTGACATACTTGTGAGCGTGACTATATTGCCAAACCAGATTCTTTTCGATTATATATTTTGAAATATTGCTGCAAGCTGGTTTGCTGGCGCACACCTGTAATCCAGTCCTAGAGGTGCCGAAGCAGGCGGATCCTGTTGAGTTTGAGGCCAGCCCAGGCTCTTGAGTAATAACAGGCATCACTGCTTCACGTGACTGAAGTCTGTAACAGCTGCTGTTATGTATTTAACTATTACCTGTACTTAGCTTATAGTCTACAGTTTTGAGGCTGGGGAATGTTAGTTCAGACCCTAGGGTATGATTTTCCTTTTACTCTTAGGAATGAATGTTTTAGGGTTAACTTGATCAGTGTTTGCATTTTAGAGAAGTCTTGTACAGTCAATATTTAATGCTGGATTCTCAAGTGGGAACAGTAGGACTGTACAGTACCCTTGTTCTGTGTTTCTTATAATGGTTGTATGGACTCTGAACCTTGCTTTGAAGCTTTAAAAAAATTTCCAAGCCTAGCCTGGAGGGATTGCTTAGCGGTTAAGAGCACTGACTGTACTTGGAAAGGACCCCAGTTCAGTTCCCAGCACCTCCATGTCAGGCTACATCTGTCTTCCATTCCGATTTCAGAGATCCAGCACCCTCTCCTGACCTCTAGAAGCACAAGTCATGCACGCAGCATACATACATATAGGCAGAACATGCATGTTCATAAAAAGAATAAATTCTTTTAAAAAATTAAAAATTTACCAGGCCTGGTTGGGCATGGTCCTATAATTCCAGCTACTCTGGAAGCCGAGGCAGGAGGAACTCTATCTATTTCAGAACTTGCTTAAGCAACTTAGTGAGAAACTACCTCAAAATACAAAGTAAAAAAGGTTGAGGATGTAGCTCGGTGACAGAGTATGTACCTAGCATGCATCAGGCCCCGAGTTCGGATCCCAGCAAAACGCATACACACAGAGATAACGTGGATGCATTGGGACTGCTTATATCCTAACCTCTTCTCTGAATCCTTAAGGTCTGTTGGGAACTAATACAATGCAAAGATGCTGTGTTCGATCTTGTAGGAAGCAGTAACATTTGAGGATGTGTCTGTGAACTTTACCAGAGGAGAGTGGAAGATGCTGGAGCCGTCTCAGAGGGAGCTATATAAGGAAATGCTGCTGGAAAACTTAAGGAACCTAGAATTTGTGGGTAAGACATCTTCTCTTCGCAATCTAGCTTCTAAGAGGGTAGCTTCTTCAGCCCCTGTTACCTTTCCGAAAGATAAATGCCACGTGACTGTTTTACCTGTATCTGCTGGGCATCCAGGACCTGCCATGACTGTTCCTAAAGTACATAAAAAGTGTACTTTATGTGATATTTCCTCCTAAAACAAGTTGTTGCTTCATTGCATTGGAAATGTCCTCAGTGTTATGCCTTCCCCTCCTTACTCGCTGGATTCCTCCTCTGTATTTGATGAGTTTGATGGCGTCTTTGTCTTCCTTAGAGAAACAGATTAAATATGAATGCTGGGTTGTAGTGGTATTTTATTTGTGTTTTAACAAATAAAGCTTGCTTGAAGATCAGAGTGCAGAGCTGAGCCACTAGAGGTCAGGCAGTGGTGGCACACACCTTTAATCCCAGGTCTAGAGAGACAGAGGCAGAGGGATCTCTGTGAGTTCAAGGCCACCCTGGGCTACACATGATTGA
The DNA here is from genome assembly GCF_982192425.1 of Myodes glareolus. Lineage (NCBI taxonomy): Eukaryota > Metazoa > Chordata > Mammalia > Rodentia > Cricetidae > Myodes > Myodes glareolus. The sequence continues at coordinate 17,323,700 of NC_142041.1, read as the reverse complement.
ATCTGTCTAAAAGAGAAACCGAACCCACACAGAGGTGATCCCAGCACTAGGGAGGTGGAGACAGGAGTGCTATGGCTGGACAGAGAGAGGAATACAAGGCAGGGCAAGTCTGAGGAGCACTGCCGAGTGAGGTTTGGTGGAGACAGATGCAGTCTGGAGATGCAGCCTGAAGATAGGATCGCCCATTCCGACCGAGTATTGGTAGAGGTAAGAACTCTCTAGTGGCCGGCCCCTCTGCTTCTCTGATCTTCAACATTAACCCCTATGTCTGCCTCTGGGTTTTATTATTAATAACAATTAGATTTGTGCAACACTGGGTCACCTTTATTCTATGTGTCAACAATCATTTTCTGGTCTTTTCTCTGAGCAGGCTCTCCAGTTTCCAACTTTGATTTGATTTCCCAGCTGAAGTGGGTTAAGTTGCCAAGGGTACTGGAAAAAGAAATCTCAAAAGACCCCAGACCAGGTGAGTCTGTAAAAGGTAAGAAGGAAATGAAAACCATGGGGGGGGGGGGACCCTTTGAAATGCTGGGAGGATCTCATGCTAGAATATCAAGCAGACCGATTAGAAGAGAGCCTGCATCTTCCTGGAATGCTCATTTTAGAGGGGACACCGTTGGTTTGGGTCCTCCGAAAAGATGTGACTCCCCAAAGTGGAGATGTGTTGAGAGAAATGAAGTGAAAAAAAATGGAGAAGGAATTGGGATTGCCGTGAGAGCGCAGTGCAGGTGTAACCTCCGAGTGAGGAGGGCGGAAGGAGGTGGGGAGAAAGGATTTGAAGCTGAAGATGGTTTGCAAATGTAGGCGAGGCCAAAGAGGAGGCCCCGGGGCAACAACAGCATGAGAGCACCTCACAGAAATGGTCCTGGGGTGGCGGGGTGCTTCGTCATTGACAGTGAGAGGGTGTGTGACAGGGGCGGGCAGGCAGTCTCCCCACAGCAGATCTGAGAAGCACATTATTATGGACACTTAAAAGACCAATTAGCAAAACAAGGGCGTTAGTTATATAGCGTAGGCCATAGAATGGCATGTAGAAAGAACTGTGGGAGTTTCAGGGATCATAAACCAGACTCACAATACATGTTTTAGGATTCATTTTTTACTTTAATGATGCAGAATGATGCATAGCCAGTAGAAATTATACTTGGCTCACGGTGTGTGATCTGATCACTCTTTTGCAAGGCTGAGCAGCAACATCACTCAGCACAGTCATGATCATGTAACTTCATGCTTAAAAGCCCCAGAGTTATGTTGGGTGTGTTGAATACATTTTTTACTTAGGGTGTTTTCGGCTTACAAGGGCTTTACTAAGACATAATTTGATTGTAAATCAAGGAGCATAGGTGTAAGGGAACAAGAACTTAATTAGCATTTGAATTTAAATCTCGAAAGGTAAGTGGGAATTCAAGGAGTGAACATGTATAATAAATCCATTTTTTGTGAGTAAAATGCTCATATGTCTAAATGTACAGCTTAAATATTTATGGATTTTTAACATCTAGAAACATTAATGTTAATATTTATATTAGTTTTTATTAGGTTACTCTTCAAGGGATTAGGTTTTTCCTTTATCTTTCTCTGTATCTTCCTAAAATTTAAAAATAACTATATCTAATAAGTTGAATATAAAGATGCCATTACATATATTAGTACCTTTATTTTTTAAAAATTTGAATTTTCTAAAGAATTTATTTTAATCAGCCTTGTAAATGAAGGCAGAGCTTTTCTGTCCCAATCACCCAGTCCCAAGTAATCACACAAAAGTTTCTATTAATTACGAATTGTTTGACCTGTAGCTCAGGCTTATTACTTACAAGCTCTTACAACTTAAATTAACCCATATCTGTTAATCTACATTTTGCCACATGGGTTTGTGGCTATACCTGTTTTCTAGCACATCTTGTTCCTCTGACGTCTGGCTCACGTCTCTCTCTCACTCTGCCCTTCTCCTTTCTGTAAATTCAGTTTGGCTTTCCCACCTAGCCTTATTCTGTCTTGCTATAGGCCAAAACAGCTTCTTTATTAACCAATGAGAGCAATACATATTCACAACGTACAGAAGGGTTATTCTACAGCACAGCCTCTCAGCTGTTTCCATTATAATTATATAAATTAAGAAAAACAATTGTTTTATTATGTTTAAGCAACAATTTAGAGATTAATCCCCAAAATGTGTTTTTGCTCTATTTTGCAGTACTGTACATTACATGTTGAAAAGCCACTTATGGGAAGGGAAAGACAGACTTCATATAGATAATTATTTAACTTACACAAATTAATAGTGAGCCAGCAATATGTAATTTAGAGCAAATGAACAAACAGCTTGAGTAGATAGCTGACAAAATTAAAAATGGTAATGGCTTGTGTACATGAAAAAGTTCATACTTAGTCTCTAATGGGACTTTACATTTAAAACCACAACACTGTTACTAATTGAATATGTAGGTACTTAAGGATCATTGATTAGAGGTAAGTATTGAGGCATTTTATTCTTTAGGTATTATGTAAAGTTACACACACACACACACACACACGAGATACAGGCCTGAGCCCAGTGTCTCATGAATGCTAAGTATACATTCTACCACTGAAGTATACCCCTAACTGTAGAGACATAATTTGATAAACATTCAATAAGGAAATTAACAAATTACATAGGATGGATTATCATATAATTGATTAAAAATGTCATTTTCAGCTGGGCTGTAGAGACGCTTGCCTTTAATCACAGCACTCGGGAGGCAGAGGCAGGTGAACCTCTGTGAGTTCAAGGCCAACATGGTCTATAAAGCAAGTTCTAGGACAGCCAGAACACAAAGAAATCCTGTCTTGAAAAAAAAAATACCATTTTTCAAAATTTAACAATGATCTTGGAAATATAAAAGAAAAATATCAATACATGTTAATTTTTTCTATTCTAAACATATGGATAAGTTTACATGTGAATAATAGGATTTTTAGCTTTATAATTGTCTATTAAACCAAGTAGGGCCAGGCAGTGGTAGTGCATGCCTTTAATCACAGCACTTGGGAGGCAGAGGCAGGCAGATCTATGTGAGTTCAAAGTCAGCCTGGTCTATGGAGTTAAGTTCCAGGACAGCCAGGGCTACACAGAGAAATGCTAAATAGAAAAAAACAAAACAAAGAAAAACAATTAGGAAGATATTATGTGGTCTTTTATTTTATTTTTTTCCTCTTTTTAGTTTTCGAGACAGGGTTTCTCTATGTAGCCATGGCTGTCCTAGAACTGGCCATGTAGACCAGGTTGGCCTTGAACTCAAAGATCTGCTTGCCTCTGCCTCCCAAGTGCTGGGATTAAAGGCAAATGTCACCACTGCCCCACTGCTTATGTGATTTTTATGATTAAAAGCTAGGAGAGGGGCTGGGAAGATGTCTGAATGGGTAAAATGCTTGCTATGAAAACGTGGAGACTCAGGTTAGAATCTCCATGGACGTTGTGCCTGGCATCCCAGTCTTGCAATAGACACTGGTCGATACTAGGCTACTGTTGCCCAGCTAGGCTAGCTGAAACAACCAACTTTTGGTTCGGTGAAAGACCTGCATTTTTTTTTTAAAAAGTGGAGAGTGAGCTGGATGGGCAGAGGTGGTGCAGACCTTTCATCCCAGCACTTAGGGAGGCAGAGGCAGGTCTGGTTTACATAATGAGTTCCAGGACAGTCAGGGCTCAAAGAGAAACCCTGTGTGGGGGAGGGGGATGGGGAATGTTTGAAGATATCAGATATCCTCCCCTCATCTCCACATGGATGTACAAGGCATGTGCATTCCCGCATTCACGCACATACCGAGAGGAAAACTAAATAACGGGGGAAAGCCGGAGTGAATAATGTACTTAATAAATGAAAAATAAATAAAGTTCTGAGAAAAACAATATATAGTTTGGGAGAAAGCTCCATGTTAATTACCAGACTGCAAACGTTTGAGCCTGTCAGATTTATTAAAATGCACGGGGGCATTGCATTTTAAGTATTAGGTTTTAAGGTTCAAAGAATAGGATTAAAAGGACGGTGATCTAGAAAGAACAATAGATTCCTGATTTAAATGTCTTCAGAAGGGCTGGAGAGATGGCTCAGTGGTTAAGAGCACTGTCTCCTATTCCAGAGTACCAGGGTTCAATTCCCAGCACCTACATGGCAGCTCCTACTGTATGCGATTGTAACTCCAGGAGTTCAAACACCTTCATACAGACACACGTGCAGGTAAAAACACATAAAATAAAAAATAAAACAGTTAACAAAGTAAAAATAATGTCTTCAGGATTGATAGGGCCAGGTTGTGGTAATGTTTAAAAACTTACCATTGAAGACATTGGGATTTTCTATTTTCTGCTTTGAGGAGTGACTATATAATATAGGGATCAAAAAGATGGGCTGTGCTATCAAATTGAAATATGGCTTTAGGGTCTGGAGAAATGGTTCAGCAGTTTAGAGGGCCGGCTGTCCTTCCTGAGGACCTAGGTTCCCAGCACTCACATGCCAGCTCACAACCATCAGTGACTCCAGTTTTCTGGCCTTCACAAACACAGCATGCATGTAGTGCAAGACATACTTGCAGGCAGAACACTCATACAAAATAAAAATAAAAAGAATTTAAAATCTAGCTTTGGCTCTGGGCAAGCTTCTGCCACTGTGTGCCCCATTGTGACTGTCCATAAAGTACAGTACAAGCCGTACTTCATCGGGTTGTTCTGATGAAACAGTGAAACCATGCAAATGAGGTCCTTATTGTGGCACTGGACATTTGGGAAGAATATGAAGATAAAGTTTGGGTATGGAGAATAAGTAGAAATAGATTCGACCGTGGTACAGAAATTGGAACGAAGAATGAAAACCTGCAACCTTCCTCACATAAAGCACAAGCTTTTCTTTTCCCACCATATTTTCCCTAGCCTCTGTGTTCATCTTGCTTTCCTGTATCGCTTATCTCTTGCCTATTTTATAAAGCTGTAATTGATAACTATCTAAGTCATATCTCTTTTTTTACTATAAACTGTTTGGCTTTTAGCTCGCCTCTTAAAAGCATTACTGTGTTCCTATGTCAGCCCCAAATATAGCAGCTTCCTTTATTGCAAATGGAAATACTTGCTTTGTTATCTCTTTTAGAGGGTGAGTCTAGACGTGAACTGGATGCTTTTCTGGAAGACCTCACTCTAGAGAGGACCGTAGACTACTGCTTTGGTGATAATGGTTATGGCTTGAAGGCAGAATTCCAGAAACGATATGGCAAGTCCAAGAAAGATCATAGCAAGCAGAGTAGCCATCAGAGTAAAGATTCTGACTCAAAAAAGACTCCCTCTGGAAAGAATCTTAAACAAACTTCAGACGCAGATAAACATCGGAGAATCAATTTAACAAAGAAGTCTCAGGGGTCCAAGGAAGGCAAGAAGTCCTTCAGCTCAGATCTTGTGCCCCACAAAGAACACGGTACGGACAAGTCAAGGAAGTGCAGTGGAAGTGAGAAAGGCTTGGTTTATTCTTCATCTCTTACCAAACATAAGAGACAGCCGAGAATCGGATCGCTGAGTAAGACCCACAAGTGTAGTAAGTGCGGGGTAGCCTTCACTCAAAACTCATGGTACCATAGTAAAAGCTCGCAGTGTGAAAAGTGCCAGAAGAATTTATTTCAAGGGGAGACGTCAAATAAAGACAAAGGGCCCGCAACCGAAGAGCCCAGTAAGTGTAGGAAATGTGGGAAAGTCCTTGACGATAGTTCACAACGCTCTGTGTGCACCGAATGTAGAGAAGCTTACAAACCGAGGCCGCCTAAACCCCATAAAAAACCCGACGAGAAAGGAAAGCGGTACAAGTGTGACGAATGTGGGAAATACTTCGTTGGCTTACAAGTCCTCGAGAAGCATCGAAGGATCCACACGGGAGAGAAGCCCTATGAGTGTAAACACTGTGGCAGATCCTTCAATGACAACTCGTCATTTTTTCAACACCAGCGAATCCACACCGGAGAGAAACCATACACGTGTAAGGAGTGTGGGAAATCCTTCACGCTCAGCTCCTCTCTTTCAAAGCATCAGAGGATACACACCGGAGAGAAGCCCTACAAGTGTAAGGAGTGTGGAAAAGCCTTCAGACAGAATTCCTGCCTTACTCGACATCAAAGAATCCACACTGGCGAGAAACCGTACGTGTGCAAGGACTGCGGCGCGTCCTTTAGCCTTTTTAGTACGATCCTCTATCATCAGAGGCTTCACGCAGGAGAAAAGCCCTACAAATGCACCCACTGTGATAAGGCCTTCCCTACTCACTCCCGCCTCGGTCGTCACTTGCGATGTCACACCGGTGCAAAGCCGTACAAATGTAAAGAGTGCGGGAAGACTTTCAGACAGAGTTCATCTCTTAACTTACACCTCCGAAGTCACACCGGAGAGAAGCCCTACAAATGTGATTACTGCGGCGCCGCCTTTACTCGGAGCACGATCCTCGTTGAACATGTGAAAACTCACACGCGGCATGAATGTAAAAAATGTGGGAAGAAATGTAAAAGTCGGGCAGCCAGTCTGAAACATCGCTGTACTGAGTAATTCTGGGAATGTAGTATGGGGGGGGGGAGGGGAGGCTAGTTCCGGTTGTGATCTTATTTAAAAACGTGACATGTAAACCTCCCACAGCATTGATTAAAGCTCAGCTTCAGTGGGTTGGTTCACAACTAGAAATCGCCTTCTTCCCCTGGGGTGCCTCTTCTTGAGGGTGGCCAGTTTTGATTAGAGCTGGTAAAATTATGTTGACCTGACGAAAGCATGTGAACCGAACTAATTTTGAAAAGGCAAACTTAAGTGTGAAAGACTCTTTCCTTCAAGGCTGTCTCTCCTTGGCTTCCCTTCCACGGCCATATAGTAGAACGGAAAAGAACCGGCTGAACTCTTAACAACCGAGGCCCTATCCCAGTTTGCCAACCAGCCACTGTGTCGCCTAAAGAAGTCTTTTGGACCTTCTGAGTCTTGGTTTCTTTACCAGTAGAGTGAAGAGATGGCATTAATGATGCCTAAGTTTTCTTTTTATTTGATATTCTGATACCGCAGAAAATAACTTGAACATGTTTGGTTCAATGGACTGGTCATGTCTGGTAGACGCTTGCTCTCTTATAGGGTAGGGTACTTCTGATTGGCGAGAATATAGAGTGTTTGATGTAGGGTCCCTCGAATGTGATAGACAGAACGAGTCAGGGAAACTCAGCGAAGTTTGCTTTCAGGGAATGTTCGAATTTGCACAAATCCCCCCAGTCTGCTTATCTTTTGAGTTTTGCCTCAGTGGATTGGAAATCCAGAGAGCTCGCACCTGAGCCAGCTCCAATATGAAAGTAACGGTCCGAGGAGAAAAAACAAAAACAGTTGATTTGGTTGGCTATTTCCCCCTGCAGCAAGCACAGCCTCCTGCACCACAGGGTAAGAATTCTGTACACAAAAGTCACGACATGCTAGATTGAATCCCGTTGGGTTCTTAGACGTGTTTTAGTTGATTTGTAGGATGGGGCATGTATGTACACACGTGGCTTCTACTCTTTAGAAATAAGGAATTTTGCATATTAAGGGAAGCAGAGTTTGTCTTTAAAAATGTGCAAGAGCTGACCACATTGACCTTCTATGTCCATGGAGTACTCAGCTGGTCCCGGGTGTGGTTGCCAGTTGAAATGCCAGGTTTCTCTTATATCTGGCTTTCCTACTGCAGCCTTGTGATATCTTGTTACCCTGCCATTTAGATAATACATACCCTAAAATCTCAAGGGAGACACCCCCCCCCCATTGAGACCAAGTAGAATTCAGAAAAAGAACTCAGAAGGAAGTAGTACTCAACATTTTCTTTTGTGAAGTGAGACTTCATGGAATGGACTGTATGAGTATTGACGGGCTGTTGAAATCTTAACTTCTAACTGAGGAAGGAATTCAAGACCGTGAATGAGTTAGCTTGGGTCTTGGTACTTGATTATGGTATAGAAGTTGAAATTTGAGGCAATTCCTAGAGCGAGAACTAAAGCAGAGCTCTGGTTTTACGGGTAGAAGGATCTCCACTGCTGATCCGAGACTCAGGAATATCTGTGGATGTGCTTAGGTTGGAAATGCTACCTCTGGATGTAAGGTTTTTGGTTTCTTGTGGGTGGTCTCTTCCTCCTCATCCCTAAGTCGAAAAGAAAATCAGACATTATTTTGTGATAAATTGATCGGTAGAGCTGTTACCAAATGGACCAAGTAAACACATTCCTGACATCAAAGGGATTTGGCTTTAAAGAACCACTTACATGGGCCTAACAATTTTCAGAAATGATATATTTTATTGAAAAAAATTAATACATAAAAACAACTCTTGAGAAAGATCTCGTCCAGGGTGTTCTAGGGGATTTCTCAAGAAGCTGTTTTTATCCCAACCTCAGTTGGGGATTAGAAACAAAACTTGTTTTTTTACAACTTCATTGAAATATGGAACACATATGCTTAAAATCAAGATGTGCAATTCAGTGAGCTTTCTTCAGTTCTACTGAAGTGCACATTCCTTACCATAATTCATTTTCCAGAACATCACGTTAATAAGAGTACCTATTGGATCCACCCATTTATACATAATTCCCACTCCCATCTCGGACTCCAGGTAACTGCTAAGCTACCTTTATTTAGTGTCTGTATTTACGGATGGCCTTTTCCAGTCATTTTATATTGATAGGTCTTTGTTTCCCCATTGACATCACATTTTTAAGTTTATGCATGTTATAGCCTATATGATTTCTTTCTATTAAAATGTTATTTGTTGGTGTTATTTATTGTTAGGTTTGATAGACTGTCATGTGGATACTTTATCCATTACCTGTCAGAGGACATTCTCTTCTTTCTCCTTAGGCAGCTGGCTGCTAGGAACAACACTGTGAATATAGGGTGAAGTCTGTGTAGACATTGATGTTAATTGTTTTTCTTGGTAGACATCTATAGGTAGAGTTTCCGTAAAGTGTTTTAAAATGTAAATTTCTGTTTGACTTTTTAGGAAATTACCAAATTGCTTTCCAGTGTGACTACATCATTTTAAATTCTGACCAGTCATATGTGAATGTTCCGTTTTCTCTACTTCTGTGTCCAATCTTTAAAATCTCATCATCCTGGTGAAGTGGCATTTCCATATGCTTATAGTTTGCATTTCCTGACGAATAATGTCATCATGTGCCCATTACTCAGCCTTTCATGTGTCTCTCCTGAGTTGTTCTTCAAATTCTTTATCTATTCAAAACTCAGGACGGTTGAGTTATGACAGGTTCTTCATCTCCATACATCCCTTTTCCAGCATGACCTTCATCTACATGTGGTCCCTTCTCCAGCATGAACTTCCTATCACCGTGTACAAGATGTTTATCAACAACTAATAATTGCCTAAAAGGCATTCAGTCTGGTCTAGCACCCACATACTTAATCTATTTTTAGATGGTGAGGTCATCTAAAGACTTTTAAGTTTATGACTCCTCATAGAATTGCTTTTTAAAGCTTTATTTAGCATTTTGTTTATAGAGATAAGTACTTTCATCAACTCTATGGCACATATTAAAACAAAGTCCTTGTTCTTTAGAATGACTTATGATGAGTTTCTATATAGAAATTTCTTTTGAGTCACAGGGTAAGGCAAAGCCCCTGTCAGTAAATTTGCTTTATTCTTTTCACTTTAGAATTGCTTCTACTGTAAACTAGGCATACCGTAAAGTGACCCATTCTGATGTTTCCGGTTGAGTGATCTGTGTTGCGCGTTTGCAGTTGACTTTCATCCCCAGCGCTTTCCATCCTCCCACACGCAACTCGCTGAACACGTATTGTCTGTTTGCTTCTCTCCCAAGCTCCTGGTCCTCACAATGCTACTTCCTTTACACATCTGGCTCTTGCTAGTCCCTGACATAAATATTGACTCAGTGTGTGATTTTGTGCGTCTGCGTTATCTCACTCGGCGTGTAATATTTGCAGGCATTCAAGGAAATTTTCCGTTTGATTTGCTAGCACAGAAAATCTTAAACTCTTAACATCATCCAGTTACTATTGATGAAAAAGAACACAATGTCGTTACATGTGCTCTGTCTCATTGGCTCCGTAACTTAGTCACCTGCACATGCGTGCGGAAACACTTGAGCAGATGTCTGCTTTCAAAAGCTGAGTAAGAACACTGACAGATCAGCTCAAATCAGACCCGGAAATGAAGCAACGAGGAAGAAGCTATCTCTTGCTTGAAAATGATGACCTACCTGATCTTTCAACTCAGCTACAATTTCATCTTCTTGAGAGAAACTAATCTTTCTGCCTAGCTGACATTCCCTAGCAGATGAAAATAAATGTTTAATAAATCAGAAGTTTGAGATCTGAGGCAATGAATTGGCTTCTCCTTGAAAATTTGGGTGTTCTTTGAAACAACACAATCAAAGTTTTCCTTGGTCAGCGTCTTATACAGATTATTTACAATGAAAAAATACTTGAAATTTTTCAAATTTTCAGTCACTTGATTTTTGATAATAAAAATGTATATATTCTGTGAGAAATATGTCATCTGCTCATGTTTGCCCTGAGCAGAATTGTTAAATGGTGTAGTGTTTTCTGTTTCTGTGAATATTTTTCAAGCTGTTGTTTTTTCCCCCAAAGTTTTTGAGTGAATTGTAGTAGTTGGCTTTACTTTTATGGTTCTATTTTTTGCACGAGCCAAGCTACTTTATAACTGACACACTTAGAATCTGAAACGTGTTAAAATGTTGTTAAAGGGATTTTGGTTAGAAATATAGTTTATTTAGCTGGTTTTTGTGAATTTTTTTTTTTACTAAGTTGAAAAGAGATAGAGATCTGGGATATCGTCTTCAGTATTGCCAACTGCGTTATCTTTAATACTTGAACTCAATAGTGTTTGTGTCTGCTGCTGCTGCTGCTGCTGCTGCTGCTATAAATGCGACTGACGTTTGTCAGTGACCACGCACTGGGCCTTCTGTGAGTCCCCGTTCCCTGCTACTGACAGTAGGAGCTTCTGTGTCTGCCCTGAATTCTGCCTTAGCAATTTGCCTTTAACTAAACTTAAGCTATTTTTCATGTATTTTTACCTAGAGAATAATCACAATTCCAGTGAGAAGCACCTTGGTTTGTGGCTATGAATTATACACGTAACGCTCAGACTATCTACTCTCTGCGTAATACATTGTGATAGTCCATCTGCGCAGAGACAGCTGTCCTCTGTTTGTATCAATGCTGCCTAGATTGGTGACGTACTTGTGTGTCACTGAAAAATGCATGCTCACTGCCCTGCTAACAGCATCCTGTACAGTGCAGTAAAGTGAATCATAGTTCTACTAAATAAAGTTGTATTTAATACAGACTCCATCCTGCTTTGGGTTTTGTTTGTTTGGTTGGTTGATTGGTTTTGTTTTTTCCCCCCGAGACAGAGTTTCTCTGGATAGCTACCCTGGCTGTGCTGAAACTCACTCTGTAGACCAGGCTGACCTCGAACTCACAGAGATCCGACTGCCTCTGTCTCCCAAGTGCTGGGATCAAAGGCATCCGCCACCACCTCCTGACCCTGGTTTGGTTTTTAACTTTTTTAGACTCTTAAATTTTACTGTGTGGAGCCTTTAATCCCAGCACTTGGAAGGCAGAGTCAGGAGGATCTCTGTGAGTTCGAGGCCAGCCTGGTCTACAAGAGCTAGCTCCAGGACAGGCTCCAAAGCTACAGAGAGACCCTGTCTCAAAAAATCAAAAATAGTTTATTTGTATATATACATGAACATACCTGTCATGTCGTGTGTGGAAGTAAGAAGGCAAATATGATAGTTGATTCCCTCCCTCTACCATGTGCCTTCCAGGGATCAGACATAGGTTGTCAGTCTTGGCAGTAGGTCCCCTTATCTGCTAAGCCATCTCATTAGCCCTAGATTTTAATTTTTTGAAAGAAGTACCATGCATATCTCTAGTTCTCAGTAGCCTCCACTAGTTACCAAATTGGACTGTTGAGTTGGAGAAAAATATTTTTTTGTTGTTATTTATCTAATTTTGTTTTTTACATCCCAATCAAAATTTCCCCTCTTCCCAGTTCCTCCCTCCCCCTCCCCTCCCCCCACAATGTCCACTCCCCCACGGTTTCTTTTCAGATCCAGGCAGGCCTCCTATGGATATAAGACAGCCGTGGTATAGCAAGTTGCAGCGAGACTAGGCATCTCTTCTATTAAGGCTGGATAAGGCAGTCTGATAGGAGGAATGGGTTCCAAAAGTAGACAAGAGAGTCAGAGACAGCCCCTGCTCACTGTTAGGAGTCCCATAAGAAGACCAAGCTCCACAACTGTCACATATATGCAGAGGGCCTAGGCCAGTCCCATGCAGGTTCCCTGGTTGTCGGTTCAGTCTCATCAGAGCCCCAATGAGACCAGGCTAGTTGGTTCTGTGAGTTGTATTATGGTGCCCTTGAGACCACTGGGTCCTACAATCCTTCCACCCCCTCTTCCACAGGATTCCCTGAGATCTGCCTAATGCTTGGCTATGGGTCTCAGCATCTGTGCCCGTCAGTTGCTGGATGACGTGCCTCCCTGATGACATTTGGGCTAGACACCAATCTATGACTATGGCAGAATTTCATTAGGAATTATTTCACTGACTTTTTAATTTTTTTTCCATTCGTGTATATTAGCCAGAGAAGGCAACAAGCCGCTTGGTTCCGTAGAGGATGATTTCCCAGGCCAACCTTCTCTATGTTGCTGCGCTGCAACATTTTGCCACCATTTCCGTCTGAACCACGAGACCACTAAGTTCCAAAAGGCAAGAAAAAGGAGAAATACAATGGCCAGTGCTTTTCAACTCTGACCTAGTGCTGCATCCTGCTCACCTTAGTCCTGGAAACCTGACTGGGGGGAGGGGGCGGACTGAAGAATGAATAGATGGGTACAGGAAAGCTGGAGTCAGCTGACCATGCCGGCTCTGCTGGAGCACCCCCAACACCCCAGAATCTCGGCATGTTTATACTGTGCAGCGGAGGGAGGAGAGGTTAGCGAGTCTCTAGGCCACCAGTCTCTGGTTGCCCTCATCTGGCAGAAGAAGCAGCAGTTGTTAGGGTTTGTACACACCGGTCAATAATTCATAGATACTCGTACTTGCGCAGACTGCTACCGTTCACACTTGGACCGGAGAAAAGTTTTGCCATACCTCTGGACCTCGCCAGGGAAAGCTTCGCCACCCCCCTGGGTCTGAGGCACCTTGGTCCTCGACGGGGCCATGCCCATATCAGACAATACACATACAAGACTCCATCTGAACTTTCTACATTCAATCAAATCTTTCTCGGCTCCCAACAGCCTAGAAAGAGCTTAGAGCCACTGGTCATACTAGGGTGATGAGGCGCTCCAGGGCACTACAACGGGCTATCACGGGATATTTTTTAACATCTGAGGGGCCTGGGGAGACTTTGAAAGTCAAAAAAAATCTATTTCTGTTTTAAATTTTCACACCGCTGTTAAATCTTACTTCTATATATTTTAATTAAAATAGAATTGCATCCCTTCCCCTGCCCTTTCTTCCAACCAGCCCCTTGCATTGTTTTCCTTGATTTCTCTCTAACCCCCAAGACAGGGTTATCACTGAATCCAGAGCTTGCTGATACTGCTAGTCTGGTTAACGCCGGCTTGCTCTGAGGATCCCATGTCTCTACCTCTTGCAATGCTGGGGCTCCACATGGGTCAACACGCTTACCTGGCTTTTAAGTAGGTTCTGGGGCTCCAAGGTCTCACGCTTGCACTAAGCACAGTTTACCTGCTGAGCATCTCCCCGGCTCATAAAGCCCTTATGCGACAGTCTAGTGTCTACTGTCCTTGTTTGATCAGCCCTATGTGGAGCCATCTCGCGTGGCTACTACTCCCTCTCATGCAGACGCTCCTCCCTCCTTGCCATCCAAGGCTCCCTCTGCTGTCAGGATGTCTACTACTCTGCTTCCTGTAATGCTGTCTTCCTTGCCTTGCTCACGTCTACAGCTCCCACTAGGCCCTGAAGCCACACAGTAGCTCCACTCTGGGTCTGACCTCCACGTCAGCTGTATCACGCACGACCAAAGATCCAACTGCCTATACCAGGTCCTTCATTCTCCTGTAGACACTCTCCTCATCCTCCTGGGGACCACACATCTCCTGCTGGAACACCCCAAGGGTGACACTCTGCTCTGCATAGGCTGCCTGAATTTTTTAACTCGGCTGATTTTGTGTACGGCACTCTCCTTGTACTGTTGTCTCTGAGTCCTCACACTAGGCCACCCTCTTGTTCAAATACCTTCCTCACTCTGCTTAAACGCTGACAACCTTCATGACGCCGTGCTTCCCAACTGCAACCCTGCTTAGATGCTGAGAGCCGCTCTGACACAAGAAGCCCTCTGCATTTTGTTCAGTCACTTTGCTTAGGATTCCAAGTTTCTTCCCTAAGCCACAGTTCACTCCCAGCCCATCCCACTCTACTCTTTGACTCCGTATGCCAGGCAGCTGACCTCCATCAATAAAAGTTCAGTCTGCTCTGGCACATGGGGGCTTCTCTACTCCAACCCCCAAAGGTGGGCACCTGTTGTCCCAACTGTTGTCTTTAGGACCAAATGGCTTGATAAGAGAAGATGAATCCAGGTGTGGTAGCACACGCCTTTATTCCCAGCACTTGGGCGGCAGAGGCAGGCAGGTATCTGAGTTCGTGGCCAGTCTTGTCTCCAGAGTTCTAGGACAGCCAGGGCTATACAGAGAAGCTCTGTCTCAAAACTTCAGAGTGAGAGAGACAAAAGCAGGGAATTCCAGTTTTTAATTTTATTTGTTAACAAATTTTTCCAGAATGTTCAGGATTCAAAAAGCACCACTGTACAATATAAGGTTTGTCTCTTGCCCTAACACTCCTCAGTTCCAGCTGTTTTGAATGGCAGATTCCTTCCTTGGTATGGTAAGTGGCCTTAGCCTCACAACACAGCACACACAGCACACCAGTGTAGGCTGGCCCTGAGACCTCCAGATATTAGCAGTGTGTTCTGGTTTTGTTTTTCTTCTCGTATCATAAGTATCAAGTATCATAAGCAAGTGGGGCAGAAACCTTATGCCATCAAACTCACCGATTTCTGCACGCAATTAGTTCACTTTAAGCTTTTGGACACTGCTCCCGTTAGCTTGAACGTTGATCTTGACAACTGCTTCAATCAAACTGGCCTGTGGAAGCCTCTTTATTACTCACTGATGTGGGAGGCTAAGCCCACTGTGGGAGGTACCATCTCCTAGGCAGTGGATGGTGGACTGTACAAGAAAGTTAGCTGAGCACCAGCCTGCATGAGCTCGCTAGCAAGTGGCGTTCCACCACAATTTCTGCTGCATGTCCCTGCCTGTGAGTTCCCTGGTTAGAGACGAAGATAACAGAATACACAGCAGGCCTGCCTACAGCTTCCTCCCCTAATTTCTCTCACTGACAGGCAGTAACCAGAAAGTGTAAGCCGAGTAAACCTTTTCCTCATCGAAATTGCTTTTGTTGCAGCAACAGAAAAGAAAATTAGAACAGACACCAAAGCCATTATTTCTTACAATCACCTAGGAGGCGCTGAACTACGCAGAAACATGCCTGCTTGTTGTTTGTCAGGAGATTTTTATTCTCTATCATAGATTTTAAAAAATCACACAGGTATTTTAGTAGATAGGTCAAATTCCTTGCAGTTATATCTTACATAAGGCAGTGTACATTTGTACCAAATGAATAAAGAAAACTAATCCTCCGGTGATGATGTTTATGTCATTTTTTTCATGCTTTCACTATTGCCTTCCCCAAATTTTCTCCTTTCAACATTCCCATGAACGTTGCTGGCATCTTCTCAAATCCTTCGTGGATGTATTCATGATACTGGATTTTACCCTGCATCAAAACAACAATTACGGGTTGATTTCATTTTCCAAATGATGTTCTCTTCTCATCCTAGCAACAGTTTTATCAGGTATACAAGAAGAATCTTGAAATTCTGAGATGTCGGCCCTCTTGTCTATGGCTAACAAGATCTATGGGCAGAGTCCACACAACACAATCACAGTGCGCACTCACAGGTAACAAACAGGCAACAGTTAAGCGATTCCCACGTACCTTGCACAGAAATGTTTAACAATGTGATGATCTCAGAAGAGAGGGAAAAAGAAAGGTACACCCTCAACAGATGCTGTTTTTCTCATATCTAGTAGCCCAATGACAGGAAACACCACACCTCAAGTGAGACTGGAAGAGCTGGGGCTTGTTCAGGAAACGTAAATACCATGGAACTTACACTTTGTTCTCCCTTCTAACCAAGGTTCACCCTGCGTGTTACCAGTTACTTAGAAGAGAGGGAGGGAAGGGTTCATATCAGAGAAGATTTTTTATGTACTTTACAGATTCAAGGATTGTTTGGTTCTCTCAAGACAGAGTTTGGCTATTGTAGTCCAGGTTGGCCTCGAACCCGTGGTCCTCCTACCTCTTCTACTGCAGGCGCATAGCATACTGCTACACCCAGCTTCAGGGTTTTTGTTTTTAAAGGGGTTTTATGTAGAAACCCAAGTTACCTGATAATGTTTGCACATCATACATTCCAGGGATGGCTGAATACTTTTTATAGACTTATGGTCACGCCACCTGCTTGAGGTCACTCAAAAAGCACACCAAAAGTGGAATTTGAATCCCTGACTTGAAAGCCCTAGCCCATTCCTACTTTAAAAGGACAGAGACCCCGCCCCCCCATATAGGATAGAAAGCTAAAATCTGGTGTAATGATTAAAACTACAAAATGAATATTGCTGTGGATTGAACTATGTCCTACACACCACCCAAATTCCTCTGCGGAAGTCTTAACTTCCCCAGTAATCAGAATGCAAGCATCTTCTAAGACTGGATGTTTAAAGACATAATTAAAACATAATGAGGTCATATGAGCATGTCGTGAGCAAGCAGGACTGGTGTCCCTTTTGGAACTAAGGCAGACACAACCAGAGAAGGCCACCTCGGGAAGAAAAACCTCTGGAGAAGCAAGAACCCGCGGGTGCTCTGATCTCGGGTGAGCAGCCTCTAGAATAAATTCCTGTGGCTTAAGTCACCCATCCTGTGGTACTTTGTGATGGCAGCCCTAGAAAACGAATGTAAATACGAGCGAAATTTTTATTTTATTTTATGATTTCTTTAACTTTATGTACATTGGTGTGAAGGTCTCAGATCCCCTGGAACTGGAGTTATAGACAGTTGTGAGCTGCCATGTGGGTGCTGGGAATTGAACTCGGGTCCTCTGGAAGAGTAGTCAGTGCTCTTAACCACCAAGCCATCTCTCCAGCCCCGAAAATTTTAATAATAGGGGAAATTAAGGTATAACAGGAGGGTATGTAGGTATTCCTATACTGTCTTCCCAAGTTTTTCTTATCAATTTGTAATTGTGTTAAAATAAAAAGTGTATTTTTTTAAGTTGGGGGTCTCAGTGAGGGAAAATGTTTGCTTAGCGTTTGTGAAGCCTTTGAGTTGAATCCCAGCATTGGGCTGGGGAGTAGGGGGTTGGGGCAGGAAACAATGAGGTGAATTAGAAAGAAATCAAGGCAATTCAGCTTCGCTGCTTCTTGTTTGAAGCAGTTCTCCACTCCAACCCCCAAACGGTGGGCACCTGTTGTCCCAACTGTTGTCTTTAGGACCAAATGGCTTGATAAGAGGAGATGCAGAGAGAGAAGCAGCCAGGTAGTAGGGCACACATCTTTGATATCCCAGCACTCAGGAGGCAGAGACAGGCAGATTTCTGTGAGTTTAAGCCAGCCTGGTCTACCAAGGGAGCTCCAGGACAGTCAGGACTATCACACAAAGAAACCCTGAATCAAGAAAAAAACAAAAGCAAGGAGGAAAAAAAGAATGGAAAGAAAGAAACTAAAGAAACTGTATGTGTAAACATAGACAATACCACCTGTAGGTATTCTGTTATAAAACGGATGGGTCTGAATAGCAATGAAACTCAGAGAGGCTATGGGCTCAAGTGGTGCATGCCTGTAACTTCAGGGTTTAGGATGCTGAGAAAAGAATATCATGAACTCGAGATTAGCATGGGATACACCATGACATACTGGTTCCGTTACGGCCTTCACCCTCAACCCCCAAACAAAAATTTAAAGAAATTTATTTCCCTTTTTAAGATGAGGAAAGAATATTTATAACTGAAAACACTGATCCAACACACAAGGAGAAACAGAAAAGGGAAGAACTGGAGGCTGGAGAGACGCAGTTAAGAGCACTTGACTGCTCTTCCAGAGGTCTTGAGTTTGATTCCCAGCCACCACATGGTGGCTGCCAAACATCTGTAGTGGGATCAGATTCCTTCTTCTGACGTACATGAAGACAGAGCACTCAGATACATAAAACACATGATTAATAAATCTTTTTAAAAAGGGGGGATTGAAGGACTGAGGGTTGTGAGTTGCAAAAGTCTGTGGGAGCAGGTGGGCCGTGGGAGTGGCTGGGTCCCCTTACCTCTGAGACCCAATTCATCAGGTCTATCAGAGCCTTCTGGCGGACGTCTCCCTGCCAGCGGGTAACGAGGAACCCCTCCATGTGGAGTTGCTGATAAATCACAGCCTCTGGGGGTGGGCCTGGAAAAGGAGGATTCACTCATTGTGACAGGGTCCTGGGACGTGTCCACAGTGAGACACACTGTCACGGCTCTCCAAGTACCCCCTCCCCATTCTGTTTCCTCCACTCCTTTCTGATCCACAGGACCAGCACTAACCAAGCAGTGGGGAAAAGAATGGTCCAGGGACATCCGTACCCCAAGCCCCAGAGCCCGTGAGTATCTACGCTCCATAGTGAACCAGAAAGCAGGAAGGGAGAAGCCGCACTGGCTGCCTGGGAGCCAGCAGCTGAGGCATGGTGCAGGGTTGGAGTTACACACTCTCCAAGAGTCAGTGGAAGTGGGCTTATGGAATGGCAAGGTCGGGGGGGCAGAAGCAAGGCATCTTCGGTCTCTTGGACAACTGGTGTCACTCAAGGCTGAAGTCTCCACTCACTACTTGGAAGAAAGAACCATTGGTAGTCAGGGAAATGGAGCCTTGTCTTGAACCAATAGAAATTGGCACATGAGGCGGGACAAATATAAATGCTGGGATGTGCCTCGGAATAAGTGCATTAAGTCATAACAAAGCCCATGCTCAGACCGTCCCTACAGCATGGCACTTCTTCAACAGGCCCACAGCAACCATATTTCCTTTTGAGTTAAAGGTCCAACCTGGGCTAGGGAGATTGGGCTCAGCCAGTAAAATGATTGCCATTCGACATGAGACCAAGAGTTCAGCTCCCTGGCACCCATGTAAAAGCTAGGCACAGCAATGCGAATTTGTAACACCAGGTAGAAAGATCCTTTGAACTCATTGGCCAGCCATCTAGATGAATGAATGGGCTCCAGCTTCAGTGAGAGGCAATAGTCTCAAAAAGTCAAAATGGAGAGCAATTGGGAAGATCCCTAAGGTTGACCTCTGACCTCCATACATACCCACACGTTATGTGCACACACCATCCACATAGGTGGGAACCTTCATTTCCTCATCTTGGAAAAGACTGAAAAAGTGTTGCTGAGCTAAGTACCCCAACAGGAACACTGGTTTCTTTTTTGAGTGCAACAAAGCAAATATGGTTGTACGCTGATAGAAATACTGACTTGTCTCTGAGCTATACTGATACTGAAATGTGCTAGAATTCCTGGGCCTCAGAAGCAAGACAGAATCCCATCTGATTAAAATAGACAACTCTACTGCCATCTCTAAGAACTATTTGAGTAGCAGAAATTCAAAAGACTAATTGCTAAGAAAAAAACCTAGGTCAGAAATATTTGATTGTACCTATTTAGACTATGATTAAGAAAATATATCCTGGAACTGTCTTTGGTTGGCAGACAGATGGTTTTCCAAGATTCCACCTTAGCATCATTTGCAAAAGAAGATGGGGGGGTGACCCTATCAATGAGATTGCCAAGTGAATATAGAGTTTCCTGGCTGGAGAAGGCAGTGTTTTGATTTTCCATAACTCATGAGGGAATCTGCAATCAGTCCGTCTTCAGCCCCACCTGCTCTAAGCTCCCCCATCTCTAGGCAGTTCTGCTGCTAATCAGTGCTACGGAATATTATTCACACATCAAGCCCAGGATTGAAGAAGTATGCAATTGTTCTGTGGTCACCCATATCCTGATTAGAGACCCAACGATTCCTTTTTCTTCTCCTTCTTCTTCCTCAGGGGTCTCAAATAAACCTATCATCCTGATAATAGAGAGAAGACCCGATGTGAGGAGTTGAAGCACTGGGCTCTGTTTTGTGTCAGCCATTCATCTTGTAACAGAGGCTCACACAGGATCCCTCACAACACAGAAGCAGAGAGCATAGGGCTTTCAGCTCATACTGCGTTTGGACCCCTGGGAGTATAAAGGAGAGGGAGGGAGGGATTTCAGTATAGAAAAGTGAGTAAGAGAAAGATAGAGCACACAGAGAAATGAAAGAAGCCAATCAAAGAGCATGTGTGGCCGGAAGGCGGGAGCAGCCAGGCCTCTTTCTCTTTTTGGGGAAATTGCCAGACCCCACCAAGCACATGAAGACATGATAACCACCCCCGTCCCATCCACAAGTCTGTGAATCTGTCCAGTCCTCCTACATGCAGGTGCACAATACCTTGGGAACGTGGACCAGTGAGGTTATACTGAGAGATGGCCCCACAGATGGCAATTCTCCCAAACGTCTTCATCTGGGATATGACAGTGTTCGAAAACTCTCCACCTACCTAAATAGACAGCCAGAAAACAAAACATGTTAAATAATGTTAACAATCCATTAAGGAGAATCAACAAAATTGATTAAATCAATACAGCAGTTGTAAAGATTGTGGC
Source organism: Myodes glareolus (assembly GCF_982192425.1). NCBI lineage: Eukaryota > Metazoa > Chordata > Mammalia > Rodentia > Cricetidae > Myodes > Myodes glareolus. The sequence goes on along the minus strand of NC_142041.1, from coordinate 17,302,836 downwards.
TAAAATACATATCAGAAAAAGACATTTCCAAGAGGTAGAGGCAAGAGGATCAGAAAATTGAGGTTATTCCCAGCTACCTAATGAGGCTGAGGCCAGCCTGGGTTATACAAGATGGTTTGCAAAAAAGAAACATTTTCATCTGACCTTTGAAACATCCTTTATATAGTATAAAGCTAGTATGCTAAATATTAGAATCTTCTGCATAGCCCAATAGTCTCATTGTCTTATAATCTAAAGGCATATAAAAATATTCAAAGGGTATTTAAGGAACAAAGCTACCAGATTCATACTTTCAAATTTCAAAATATACTGCAAAGCTCAATTAAAGCAACAGGAAACTAGAAATACAGGTCAGTGGAGCCAAACTGAATCCAAAGGGAACCTTACAATTTGCTGTCGATTGGTTTTCCACATGAATGAAGGCCAAGACGGTTGATAAGGGAGGAAAGCCTTAACTGCTGGTTCAGAACTGCATATCCACATGGAAAATATCAGAAGAGACTCTCCTAACTATGCACACTGATGGCTGAATATGTAATACAGAAAGGAGATTCAGAACCAACATCTAAACTCTCGGCAGAAGCAAAGGAGCGAGTACCAGTGACCCCGAGAAGGCAACATTCCTAGACAGCACAGCAAATGCCCAACCAACCAAGGAAGTAATTGAAATGTCTGTGGTTCTAAGGATACCATTTGGAGAATGAAGACAACTCACAGAGCCAGAGAAAAATTCTGAAAACCATATATAGTCAATCTGCATACTCATAAGATCCCATAAATGTGAACCATGTTACTCGCTAAGATTCATCTGTGCCTTCCAAAGGGGTCCCAGGTCATTTGCAGACACAGATAGTCCCAGCAAAGACTGAATGAGCAAGGTGATGCTGTGCCTTCCTGTTATACAGAGATGACCAAAGGATGGGGACAGTGGAGCTCTGGCCCTTCGCAGAATGGAGTGAAGAGTGGTTATCCACTTTGTGGGTTTAAGGGCAAGTTACTTAAGACTTCAGTTTAGTGTAACACGTCCAAACCTCATTTCTCTTTTGTAAAATTAAATAAACTACAAAGAAGGGAGGGTAAGGATTAAAGATTATAATTCACACAACAAATATTCTTGTGTAGTCATTTTGCCTAGGAGCCATAGTTTAGTGTTCCTGGTGACTTTACAGAACACAGCTACTGCAATAATGAAAATTAACTGCAATGAAGAGACATGTACTCATATATAAAGAACTGATAATCCAGCTGAGAGTAGGCCAAAGTTGTGTACACATGTCCCCAAACATGATACACCTATGTCCATGAGCAATCTTTAGTGTCATTTGTCTCGGAAATGTAAATCAAAACCATACTGAAATCACTTCAGCCAGATTAAGATGGGTATAAGAAAACCAGTCATGCCAGGCAGTGGTGGCGCACACCTTTATCCCAGCACTTGGGAGGCAGAGGTAGGCAGATCTCTGTGAGTTCGAGGTCAGCCTGGTCTACAGGTTGAGTTCCAGGATAGGCTCCAGAGCTACAAGGAGAAACCATATTATGGCAGAAAAAGAAGAAGGAGAAGGAGGAGGAGGAGGAGGGGAGGGGGACGAGGAGAAGCAGGAGAAGGAGGAGAAGGAGAAGAAGAAGAAGAAGAGGAAGAGGAAGAGGAAGATGATGGAGAAGGGTTATCTGTCTATTGTGTTATTTTCATTGGTCAATAAAGAGACTGCCTTGGCCCCTTGATAGGACAGAAAATTAGGTAGGCGGAGAAAACAGAACAGAATGCTGGGAAGAGGGCTATGAGGCAGACGCCATGGAGTCAGCCACCAGGTCAGACATGCTGAATCTTTCCCGGTAAGCCACCACCTTGTGGTGCTACACAAATTATTAGAAATGGGTTAATATCAAGATATGAGAGTTAGTCAGTAACTAACTCTCTAGAGATAATGGGCCAGGCAGTGTTTAAATGAATACAATTTGTGTGTTATTATTTCCGGGGCTAAGATAGCCATGCGGGAGCCAGGTGGGATGAAAAGCAGGCCTGCCCGCAGCTCCTCACTACATATGGCACCCAGACGTGGATAACTGAATCCACAGAAAGCCTGAGAAAGCTTGAAAAAGAATAGAGTAAAGCTTGTTTTCTTGGTATGATAGCAGCAATTTCTCAGGTCTGCTCTGCTTGCTAGAGGCAAGCAAGGCTCTCATCTAAGAGAGGCTTCCTGACTCAGCGTTAGCTGCAAAACTTTGCAGCTCCTTTAAGAGGTCCCGCCCCGAAACACTTAAACGGCATTGATGAAAAGCTGAACACATGCTTTTCGGTTTTCAGCCATAGCAGGAAAAAAGCTGTGCTGTTTTAAAATGCCGGCTTTCTGGGCCGTCCTGCCAGGGCAAACTCTGACTCTTTCAGGCTGGCAGTCTGACTGAGAGTGGTCTGTGAGCAGAATGCTGCAGCTTGCTTGCTGACAAGGACCTTGAAACGCCATAGAGTTGTGGCAGTGAATACAGCTCTGGCTGGTACCTCTACCATGAGTCTGGAAAGCTAAGGAATGGACTGGATCTAGCCGTCAAAGCCATGGTTTTAGACTCATGTGGTCAGAAAAAGAGAGATATACAGTAAAAAGAGAGTCAAAGAGGAAGAAAACCTCTAAATGGTTTACTATGAGTTAAAAATATATGTAGGCTAAAGGTTAAAGTTCTTAGGGTAAAAAAGGAAGAAAGAGAGTAGTTGGGTGTGGTGGTATACACCTTTAATCCCAACACAAGGGAGGCAGAGGTAGATTGACCTCTGTGACCTCAAGGTGTGGTAGTACACACTTTTAATCCCAATGCCTGGGAGGCAGAGACAGAAGGATCTCTGAGTTCAAGGTGTGGTAGCACACGCCTTTAATCCCAGCACTGGAGAGGCAGAGACAGACAGATCTCTGAGTTCAAGGACAGCCTGGTCTACAGAGTTATTCCAGGACAAAGATATACAGAGAACCTGTGTCAAAAAGTAAAAGTAAAAATAAAAGAAATAGAGGTTAAAAATAAAGCTGCAAAAAGATGGAAAATACACAGAGAATCTTGATACTGTATGCTATTATGCTCTCTTTGAGTTATTTAAATGCTGAGGAAGGAGCAACAGCTGCAAAAAGATATTTGTTTATAAATGCTGCTGAACTAATCCAAGATAGATATGTTGAAAATACCTTGACTTCTGAATTTGGATCTAAGGATATGATACTTTGGAAAGGAGGTTTTTCTTTTGTTTTCACAGAGGATGAGACCCTGTGGATTGCTTCTATCCCAATATGGTATGATAGACCACGCCCTCCTGAAAGGTTTCTGTGAATACCCTCAAAAAATTACTTCACTCAACTGCCGACTGAGATGAACCTGGCAGACAGGTTATACCATGAAAGACCTGATTAACTGTGCCCCTATACAGCAGGAAGAAGTTTGGAGAGAGATAACTACGTCCATATTCCCAAATATTGCTTATAAATGTTCTTTTACATTTAAAGGGGGATATGATATAGATATGAATAATTTGCATTGGTATGGATTTTAAGGTCAATTTTGTTTTATGTGTATATATTTCTGATTTTGATTGTGTAGTTCATTTAAAAATGCAATGTATAATTAAAAATATAGGTTGTTAATGGATAATCATCGATAATAGTCAAGCTTGTAGTAATGTTAGTCTGAATTTTTAGAAGTGCATAGATATATTTCAGATATTTGAAAGATTCATATCTTTCAAAGACTACAGAACATGGCATTTAATGTTTTAATAACTTAGGACTTTTCATGACAATGAGACATGTCTGCTCCTGGCAGCACCAATCCACTTCAAGAGAAAGATGGGCATCAAAGAGGCTCCTTATGGAGTTGGTTAGCCATTTGGGCAAGAAACAGCTCTTGCCTGGACTGTTATATAAACTGGACACAGAGAACCCGCAGAGAGAGGACTGCTGAACTTGCCTAAAGGTGAGATGATCTTTCAGGGTTCCTGATTTATGAAAGAGTCTGTGAGACATTCTGCAGGACACAGCAGTTAGTGACTGAACTGCCTTTGAAATTTCCTGCTTCATGGAAATGTCTCTGGATATTATGGGCCTGAAGGCCGAAGATGGGTGCCCCAACGATACAGAGGAACTTTGGGTGACTGTCCAGGCAGCGAGATGTCTCTGTCATTTCTAGAGTTTTGGAAGTTGCTTACTTCTTGTTTACTTAGGTAATATTATATCCTTCTGGAGTCTTTGATGGAGTTGAAGAATGGCTAGTCATAGTTATAGTTTTCCATTATTATGATAAAGATATAGTTATAAATATTGTGACTGTAATTCTTGCTTGATAACTGTTTTGTTATATATAATTTTACTATGTTAAAATGAAAGCCTTTCTTTTTTGTTTAAACAGAAAAAGGGGAAATGTAGGAGGAGGGTTATCTGTCTATTGTGTTATTTTCATTGGTCAATAAAGAGACTGCCTTGGCCCCTTGATAGGACAGAAAATTAGGTAGGCGGAGAAAACAGAACAGAATGCTGGGAAGAGGGCTATGAGGCAGACGCCATGGAGTCAGCCACCAGGTCAGACATGCTGAATCTTTCCCGGTAAGCCACCACCTCGTGGTGCTACACAAATTATTAGAAATGGGTTAATATCAAGATATGAGAGTTAGTCAGTAACTAACTCTCTAGAGATAATGGGCCAGGCAGTGTTTAAATGAATACAATTTGTGTGTTATTATTTCCGGGGCTAAGATAGCTGTGCGGGAGCCAGGTGGGATGAAAAGCAGGCCTGTTCGCAGCTCCTCACTATAGGAAGAGAAGGAGGAGGAGGAAGAAGAGAAGGAAGAGGAGGAGGGGGAGAAGGAGGAGAAGAAGAAGAGGAAGAGGAATAGGAAATCCAGTCATTACAGATGGCATTAAGGCTATGGAAAAATTCTAGCCCTTTGAGACTACTGGTAGGAATGTATGTCAGTGTAGTCATTTTGCAAAAATACATTAGCAATTCCTCAAAATGTAAACATGAAGTTTCCATATGACCTAGCAATTCTACTCATAGATAAATATCCAAGAGAAAAGAAAATGAATTCAAACAAAAATTTGTGCATGAATGTTCACGGTAGCATTACACAATGATCAAAAGGTGTAAAGAAATCAGACACCTATCAACTGATGAATAAATACAAAATGTAGTATATCCATACAATGATAGTTCACTCATTAAAAAAAAAAACAAACAAGTACGAATGCCTACTACAACACAGATGATCTGGAATCATTTAGCTAAGTGAAAGCAGCCAGTCACAAAAGAACACATTTTTGAGGAAAGAAGGAGGAGGTAACTGAGGATTAATGTTTCTTTGGGGAGTGATAAATATTCAACAACTGTGGTCACAAAGATAGTTTGATACTAAAAATGGTTAAGATCTGAACTTTCTTTCATTTGCAGTGCAGGGACTGGATGCAGGGCTGTGGACATGGCAGGCAACAAGCCCTATTGCTGAGTTACATCCCTAGGCTAAAATTTTACAGTGGGTTTATTTGTTTATGTATTTATTCAGTGCTCGATATGGGTACATGGTAACATTAGGAAGCCCAGGCTTGCCTTGAGCCTGCTATCCTCCTGTCTCAGCCTCATGAGTGTTTGCATTATAGGTATAGCTACTATGAATGGCTATGCAGTTTAAATGAGTGAATTCCATGGTCTGTATATCTTAACAAATCTCCCCTCCCCCATAAAGAGTGTACTTGATTTGTATATTCTAGATGGAAACTTTAGAAACATGCTCCTTTATGTAATACATTATTGGTGAATCAGGTAAGCTCAGATTGTACTTACATTGTCAAAATAGCAATCATAACCATCAGGAGAGGCTGTTCTCAATGCTTCTTCCAAAGATTTTACTGTCTTGTAGTTAAAGGCAACATCGAATCCGAGCTTCTTAAGATAGTTAACCTTTTCATCAGACCCTGCGGCACCAACGACTTTGCAGCCCTAAATTGGGGGGGAAATGCAGACTATTAATGAAGCAGGGCCCAATTCCACGTTCCTAGTCTTACACAATCTTGTTACTCAAGAGTACACCTTGTGCAGGTCAACTTTTCCACACTGTGACAAAAACACCTGAGAAAACAATGTTAAGGAGGAAAGAGACAACTGGCTCACAGTTTAACTCCATGTTTCTGGGATGTATGTTATGTTTATCACAACAGAAGGGCATGACATTAGGAAAGCCACGCAACTATGGCAGCCAGCAGAAAGAGACAGAGACAGAGAAGAAGAATCTAAAACAACCTTCAAAGACAATTCCAGTGACCTACTTCTCCCAGCTAAGCTCTTTTAGTTTGTCCCATCTACCAACAATGCCATCAAACCATCCGATGAGCCTGTCCATAGGCTGCTCCACTGATGAGGTCAGAGCTCCCACAATCCAATCACTTCACAAAAGTCCCAGTTCTGAAGTAGGAACCAGCCTTCAACCTATGAGAACACAATTCCTATCCAAACCACAGCACACCCCAGGTGCAAGGAATTCCACAGGAAGTCAACAGACCCTGATGGTGAAACTGGTCCCCAGCCTAGACCTCACCTACAGCTAGCCTGACCACTCAGTAGATCTGCCTGGTTTGCAGTTCATTTCAACCTGCCGCTTTAACAACCTGGTCACTTGGCCTCCCGGTCTCTTCACTCTGGGGCATCTCTTTTCCTCCAGTGACATAAATCTATCTTGGTGTGGTATTTCATCTTTGTTGTCGCTGTGTTAATTGTGTGTGTGTGTGTGTGTGTCTGTGTATGCACACATGTGCAGGTGCATAGAAAGGCCAGAAGACAGCATCAGATCCTCTACATCTAGATAAACAGGTGATTGGGAGCCACTATGCGGGTGCTGAGAACTGAACTTGGACCCTCTGGAAGAGTAGCAGTGTTCAGAACTGCTGAGCCATCTCTCCAGTACAGTGCAAGGCTTCTTTGGAACATCATTTCCCCTTTTTCTCAGGTAGTTTTAAACTTTTATATTTATTACTAACCATGTGTATGCACGTACGATATGTAGGTATGGGTGGGTACATGCATGTAACAGCACATATGTGGAGGTCGGAAGAGAACTTTGAAGACCTGGTTCTCCCCTTTTCCTTGCACCTTTATATCAGAGGCTGAACTCACGTCGTCAGGTAGGTACAGCAAACCCCTTTACCCATGGAGTCATGTCTATAGTCGTCTATCTTTTTAATAAAACATTTCCAATTTAAATATTGGAAATACTTCTCATTTAATTTTGTAAATCTAGCCTATGCTAAATATAGCGAGACCTTCTGAGTTCAGAAAAAGAGAAAAACAAAGCCTACAAATCAAACTCATGTGGAACGACACAGGCAAAATTCTCCTTAAATGCTATCAGCTCCGGGGTAGAGTCTGTGCTTAGCATGTCCTAGACCCTGGTTCAGTTACCAGCCTGCCCCCAAAGCCATCAGTTCCAAAGGTTTCAATCTATAGTGTGCCACTATTTCTTGAATTTTTGGAATGCTAGAACAACAAATGTAACTCGTTGGTTCTAAGGATAACATAACAAAAGCTGAGATAGTGTTTATGAGATTCCGCTTCTTTCCCCATGCATGGACTTACTCACCTAAGTGTTTCCTGCAACCTCAGTTGTGTCCAAGCACCTGTTAGTAACAGAGGCCAGCCCTTGGCTACCGGGTATAGCCCACATTCAACTCTATTCCACTGACCTTGCCCTATAAGAACACGTCCTAAGTCCTGTACAGAAGCCTTTGACAAAGCTACATCACCCAGCCAGGTCACCTGAGAACATCCCCAATATGAGAAAACAAATCCTAACCAGGTCTGAGCTGCCTGTTATCCCGTACACTGGCCATCAGACTGGATCCCTTGAGCAGAGAGCTGCCCAGATCAGAGTCTACACTCTGTTTACATTTCTGTTCCAGGAGCTCGATCCCAAACAATGGCCCCACCACCTATACTGATTGCTCATTTCTTTCTGATGTAACAGCCTTTGCCATAGAGCCATGTGCATGATGACTCCTGGTTCGGCTGACCTCAAGTCCCTCTTTGTATTTCTGGAATCGTGAAGGAAGGCAATTAAACTGAGCAAGAGAATGCACAGTAAAAACAAAACATATGTGTGTGTAATAAGACATATTATATATGTGTGTGTATGTATATGCATTTATACATACATATATATTTTATGTGTGTATGTGTGTGTATCTCTGTGTGTCTCTCTCTCTCTGTGTATGTGTGTGTGTGTGTGTGTGTGTGTGTGTGTGTGTACTCAGTAAGCCAGTTGGGTTCATGCCTGACTTGCTATCTGCTGTGTTATCAGTTAACACTGGTCAGCTCACCTTTATTGTTCTCATTTCCTCATTTTCCCCTTTCTCAGCCTCTGTCTTCTAAACAAGTCCCAGCGAGTTGATCGTACACCCCCCTGCTGCATTCCCAGCATGCGCCGTGGGTCCTGTAGAGGCGTGGCTGGGGGAAGACACTTACCTTGAGCTTGGCTATCTGCCCCACTACTGAGCCCACTGCTCCTGCTGCTGCGTTGACCATCACTGTCTCTCCACCCTTCACGCCACAGATGTCAAGCAGGCCAAAGTAGGCAGTGAGGCTACGGGAAACACATAAGGATGCAGGAATAGATTCAGACTCTCTCTCTCTCTCTCTCTCTCTTTCTCTCTCATCTCTTTCCCCTCCACACTTTCCCGCTCAGACAGTGGTGGTGCATGCCACTTAGCACTTGGAAGACTCCCAAAACAAAAATGAAAAATGTTTGTATCTTTAAACCATATGAATCTCAGACCCCATCATTATGCTCTCAACATCTACTGGTTCAACTTTCTAAATCCCACTTACGCTACGGTTTGGAGATGAGCTGTGTCTTCCCCAAGCCTCTTGTGATAAAGGTTTGGTTTCCAGTGCAGCAGTGTTCAGAGACAGAGATTTGACAAAGTGATTAAATCATGAGAGCTCTGATGTAAGCAATGCATTAATTCCATGATGGATTCATAATATGATAGCATTGTTAGGAGCTGGGACCTAGTCAGAGGAAGCAGCTCACTGAGGACAATGCCCTAGAAAGATACATCTCATTTCTGGCTCCTTGTTTTTCTTCTCTTCCTGGGTGCCATCAGATAGACAGTTCTGCCCCATCATTCCCCTTATACCATGATCATCAACCTTGTCCCAGGCTTAAAACAAATGTGCTAATGTACTGAAATCATGATTTGAAAGAAAACTTTCCTCCACTTAAATTGTTGCTCTCGGGCATTCTCACATAAATAGAAGCTGACTCCGGATGAAGATGAGAACATGTGGAATTTGTCATTCTGTGCCTGACTTACTTCACTTAATGTCCTCTGGGTCTGTCTATGTTATCATAAAAGAGCCTTCTTTCTAAAGATATATTGCATTCTTTTATGTACAGCATTCTCTGCATTCATTCACTTAACAGATTCTTCTCCGTTTGAGCTCCTTCCTTTTTCATTCCTAACAGTTTTTCTCCAATCAGCCCTTGCATCTTAAGTCTCTCCTTGCTGGTTAAGCTATAACGTTAGACGTTCTGACAAACAGAACATGCCATGAGAACACTTACCCTGGCATGCCAACGGCCCCCAAAGCCAAAGACAGCGGTAACTTCTCCGGCCACTCTGCAGGCAGTTTTCTCAACCCGTTCCCATCAGAGATGGAATGTGATGTCCAGCCTAATAAAGCCACCACCACGGTTCCTGTGGGAAAGGCTGGGTTTTTGCTTTCCACAACTCTGAAAGATGAAAGGACAGTAAGACTGGTGATGTCTTTTCCCATTCATGGGGGTCAGGATGCTTTGTAGGGAACGTTCAGCAGAGGGCATTGAGCTAAGTTGTCCATGACTGACTCTGAGGAATCTCTCCTTAGTTCTTAGTCACGTGGGAGCCATCAAAGAACATTCTCAACTGGTCCCACACCATTCCCTTTCTCTGCCCATTTCTCTCCTTATTTAGCAAGGGTCCTCTGTCCTCTGGATCCAGGGGCCTCTCTCCTCCATCCTCTACACATCAGCCTTTCCCCTCCCTTGGGGACCCTCTCTGTCCCCCAAGTCCTCCTTTCTCTTGCATTGTTAACATTTCCTTCTCTGTTGTCCTTTCTCTCAGCAGTAAGGAAGCACAACTTGGCCATTTTCTTTTTTTTTAATTGATTTTTATTGAACTCTACATTTTCCTCAGCTCCCCTCCCTGTCTCTTCCCTCCCCTTCAGCCCTCTCCCAAGGTCCCCATGTTCCCAATTTACTCAGGAGATCTTGTCTTCTTCTACTTCCTACTTCCCATGTAGATTAGATCTATGTAAGTCTCAGGGTCCTCATTGTTCTCTAAGTTCTCTGGGATTGTGGTTTGTAGGCTGATTTTCTTTGTTTTATGACTAAAAACCACTTATGAGTGTGTACATGTGATAATTGTCTTTCTGGGTCTGGATTACCTCACTCAAAATGATGTTTTCTAGCTCCATCCATTTGAACATGGCCATTTTATAATCTCATCTTTTCCCTCCATTTTCTCCATTTTATAGCCAAATTTCCTCATTCTCCATCCACATGATACACGGGAACAATGTGCCTTCCACCTTCACCAGCCCACTGACTTCACAACCTTCTGATTGTGAAACACAGTGGCTATTTTTTTTCAACATCTCTGAATTATTTATTTGTTATTCATGTGTATGGAGGAGGGGAAGACAGATACCATGGCATTTTGTGTATGGAGGTCAGAGGTCAACTGTGGAGTCCGGTCTCTTTCCGTCACGGGTTCTAGGCATGGAACTCAGGCCAGCAGGCTTCTCTTATTCAATGCCTGACTCCACCTCTCTACCCCGCCCTTGTAGTCCTAGGACACTGACCTCTGACCTCTGGCCTCTGGCCTTTCCTTCCTAAGCTGCCTCATCTACTGATTTCCTGCAGCTCCTCTCACCCAAACCTTACTTCTTGAATGCGCTCCCCAAGTTAAAGCTAAATATCACATTTATTTTAGAAAGTTTAAATAAAATGAAAATATCAGACTGAAATCCTAGCTCAGTCGTATAGTACTTGCCTGGTACATGCAGGCCTGGGCTGAATCATAAGCACCACAATTTTTTAAAGCAAAATTTTAAAAAAATGCTTAAAAAAACAAACAAAAATATCAGCTATAATCCTACAACATAAAGATAACAGCTAATATATTGGTATATTTCAAGGTAATCTTAATGATGATTTAAAAATATACAATGTATATTTACATAACTGAAGTAAAGTTTTGCAACCTAATTCTCTCTCAACTTTAGATTAGCTTTATATAATTTATATATTTTTTGTGTTATTAAGAATCCTTTAGAGCTGGGAAGTGGTGTCACACTCCTTTAATCCTAGCACTCAGAAGGCAGAGACAGGAAAATCTCTGTGAGTTCAAGGCCAGCTTGGTCTACAGAATGAGCTGCAGGACAGCCAGAACATTTACACAAAGAAACCCTGTCTTGAAAAAATTTTTTAAAAAATCCTTTAGATACTGTATAGTTTTTACTTCATCAGTAGGGTTGGGTTTTTTTTTTTGCCAGTATCATTCCCAATATAAATTACATTTTAACTAATTATTGTTATTGTTTTTGAGATAGGGTTCTCTGTGTGGCCATGGCTATGCTGAAACTCACTATGTAGACCAAGCTAGCCTTGAACTCACAAAGATGTGTCTGCCTTTGCCTCCCATGTTCTGGGATTAAAGGTGTGTGCCACCACATCTGACTGCTAATCTCATAAATATGAATTTATTGTTTTCTTAAGCACCTTGCCAAGAACCCTGAAGGCAGCCCTCTCTCTTGCTACACAGTGCCAAGTTCTTTTCTAGAAGGTTCTGCTGTCTTCGAGTGTATCTTCCACCTGTGAGCATCACCTAATGAACCTAGGAGTCATGCTTTAACATCTTCTGATTTTCAGAAGATACATATGTTTATTTCTTTGATTAACAAAAAACTTATAAACGTTACAGAAACAAAGCCTGCTGACAGGTAAGAAAGACAGACTTGTGGGTGAGGAAGGATACTCTGCCCTGGAAGAAGTGCTTTTAAAGACATATCTCCTCTAAAGGATCCCAAACAAATCCTAAAACCCAAATAGGATTTCAGCAAACGGTATTATTGTCATACCTAGCTAGTCACTTGAACACTCTTCTTCTAACATAAAAATGGCTGGGAACTTTTAACTAAAAGTAAATATAAAAGAAAATGTCAATAGCTATTTTTCATCATTTTGGAAGAGTTCTTAAGCAAATGAGATGAAACCTGAAGGCCACAATTACAAATATGCATGGAGAGCTATGATTGGACACTAGAGAAAGGCATAGGCCTGAATCCCTGCTACAGAAGCAGTCCTTACAAACTGATAGAGCAGAGATGGGAAAGTCCTACATAAAAAGTGCAAAGACCACAAACATAGCTCATAAGAGAAAGCTGACCACTAGCTCACAAGATGACGGCTACCAATATAACAAAAGCGAGGCAAACTAAACAAGACCGAGGGCTGCACATTCATCTCAGGTCACCAAGACTGATGAGGGATGCGGGACCAGGCAAACAGGTTGCTTGATAGTGTTCAAAGGTGAAGACACCCATGCCATCTTTGTGAAGAATTTGTCAACATCTTTTCAAAATAAAAATACGTATCTAAGGCCAGAGAGACACGCCTGTGGGTAAAAGTGCGTGGACCCTGACTTGAAGCCCAGATCCTTCAGTGGAAGGAAAAGACTGATTCATGAAAGCTGCCCTCTGACCTCCACGTGTGTGCACCATGGTACTTGCACACCCGCTCTGACCTCCACGCTTGCACCATGGTACATGCACACCCACTGTTCTCTGACCCCCATGCATGCACCATGGTACATGCACGCCCGCTGTTCTCTGACCTCCATGCGTGCACCATGGTACATGCACGCCCGCTCTGACCTCCACGCGTGCACCATGGTACATGCACGCCCGCTGTTCTCTGACCTCACTCATGCACCATGGTACATGCACGCCCGCTGTCCTCTAACCTCACTCATGCACCATGGTACACGCATGCCCTCTGTCCTCTCTCCATGTGTGCACCATGGTACATGCACACCTGCTATCCTCTCTCCACTCATGTACCATGGTACGTGCACGCCTGTACTCCACACCACATGCTAATAGTAACAAATAAAATAGCCCAAAATGAAAGCACATGCACAACCTTGTGTAGAATTTACACTCTGGTGACTATAATGTATTTTTGTTTTGTTTTGTTTTGGTTGTTTTGTGTGTTTTTTGAGACAGGGTTTCTCCGTGTAATCCTGGTTGCCATGGAACTCACTCTGTAAACAAGACAACTTAGAACTCAGAGTCTCTGCTGCCTCTGCCTCCTGAGTGCTGGTATAAAAGGTGTGCATCACCACACCTAGAGGTGAATATAATGCAAAGCCTTCTTGTCTGAGCGGTCAGATACATGTGTGTGCTTATGTGCGCACACACACACACATGCAAACTTCATAAAGAATTACTGGTAGTAGAAAACTTTGAAAATAGCTTATCAGTAGTAGATTGAATTAAATGGAAGAATATAATGGAATAATCTATAACTTTAAATAAACATAGATGATATTTTTATGCACTGACAATAAACAGTGTATGACTTACTGAGAAAGCCTATTTGCTGGTAGGCATAGAATTTTATTCAAAGTAGAAGTCTGTACTTAGCAGCTTTTGAAATAATACAGTAACAACTGACTCAGAAGGGGGAACTTTCCAGTTCTAAATTTCAATTTATTTGAATTTTTACAATAATCATGGATTAGATATATAAAACTTTATTTACATCACTAAAAGTAAGGATGGCAGAGAGGCTAAGATGATAACCCTACATCCATAAGAGTTGGTGTTGCCAACTCGGCTGAGAACCACCCAGGAGATTAACCAGTGCATACCCCTGGCTGGTTATGTTCTTATGAAGGAAATAAAAGATCAAAGAAAGCTGGGCTGCGGTGGCTCATATCTTTAATCCCAGCACTCGGGAGGCAGAGGTGCGCAGATCTCTGAGAGTTCTGAGTTCCAGTCCAGCCTGGTCTACAGGGATACACGGAGAAACCCTGTCTTGAAGAACCAAAAAAAAAAGGAGCCAAGAGAACCAGTTATCAGCTAGTGCAGTGTTCTCTCTCTCTCTCTCTCTCTCTCTTTCTCTCTCTCTCTCTCCATCTCCTCTCTCTCCCTGTCTGCCAGGAGGTAGGAAGACGCTCTCCTACAGGATCATTTTTCCCACCTCAGGCCCAGGACCAAGAGAGGCAAGGGCTACATACTGCATCCTATGAAACGATGAACCAAAGCGAGCCATTCCTCCCTTTAAATCATTTCCCTAAGGTATTTGGTCACAGCTACAGCATCCTTCCGCCCCTCTCTGTCAAGAAGGAGGCAGCTCTTCCCAAACTGCTTCCTAGAGAACCACAGAGGCTGGAGAAGGAGCTGTAGGAGCAGAGAACAGACAGACCCGGCAGGAGCTGGAGGACATTTATCTGAATGCCAAGGCAGACGCAAATACTTACCTAGCCACTTGCTCACCCATCATCTTATCGCCTTCCTTCAGTCTTTTTGACGCAATTCTAAACAGAAAAAAAAGGAAAAAAGGAAAAAATATTCTTAGCATGCAAGACTATCTGGAGGGAAATATCTTCAGCATCAAGCCAAATGGCAAAACACTGGGTCAAAGCAGCATCCAATATACCAGGGCAGTAAACCAGGTGAGATGCAGCATGAGGTGGCTCTGCCTTGGACCCCAAAATATGCATTCTATGAATGAATGTGAGAGTCTTACCACTCTGCTCAGTTAGAGGTGAGTTTCAGTCAACCATACTCAAAATACTACACGGGCCCTGCTAGTATCTGCTACCCCAAAACTAAGCACCCCTGGAAGGATGCTAATTGCCATTTTGCTTTATTTACCAGGGTCTCCCTATGACTGGTTTTAAAGTTGCAGTCTTCCTGTATCAGCTTCTCAAGGTATGAGCCACCACACCCAGTTGCTAGTTAATATCTTTAGGTGGTATCTTTCCACAGAGAGTTGAATCTTTGCCAATCAGCTGTATTACTTATTTAGGTTAAAAGAAATTGCTGACGTGCCGTTGAAGGGCATTTGTTCCCTCTCTGCCCTCCAGTGCTTTTGAAGTTATAAGTCTGAGTCAACTATGAATCACAAAACACAAAACACTGGGGAAGAGAAGGCAGCAAGGCCTGGTTTTCGTCTTAGCAACTTCTGCTCCACTGTTGCCAGTAGGGAATGGGCAATGGAGGCCAGCTCCTGCCCCCTTTCCCCATCTCTCCTGGAAGCTGCTCTAAGGAGCAATGGAAGGGAACCCTGCGCAGAGCCGACCTTGGGCTACAGAAGATGAGACCCTGGAATCTCACCACTGTTACAACACAGGGAGAACAGGGAAGCCTGCTGTTTCCATCATGGGCTATCCTAAAAGATGAGCTGCAGTTCTTCAAACTAGGGGCCAACAAACATGAAAACCTGAGGAGGGAGACAGTACCTCATGTAAGGATCCACAGAGAGGAACAGGGCTTCCAGCAGGACCTCTACAAAAAAAAAAAAAAAAAAAAAGGCATCGAGATGCAGCTAGCGACACAAGCCAGGAAGGCTGCAGTATCCTGGCATTCTGAATAAACAAGCCTAGTCTTTCTGCTTAGGGGCTCCTGTTCATCTGTGCTATTGATGATTAATTTTACCATGCTGGGGATTGATTCCAAAACCTTGTGCACATAAGGGAAACTCTCTTACCATGAGTTTCACACTTCCAGCTCCCCACCTGTGCTTCCCACTGAAGAGAAGAAAGGCTTTCACGTCTGACCCAGCCCAGCTGATGAAGATGATGACGATGATGATACTGCTACCTGTACTATTTTAGGGGAATCGATCCATTTGATATTTTCAACTATTGCCCCATCCTACTTAAGGTCAAGTTAAGTAACTTAACACGGTCACTTTTGCAGCCGCCATGGTACGGTGTTCAGGTAACACCTTAGCTTCCTACTGCTGTGATAAAGACCACAACCAAAACCAATGTGGGCAGAACAGGGTTTATTTCAGCTTATCCGCCCCAATCAAAGGCTAATACAAAGGGACAGAGGGGCAGGAGCTCCAGGAAGGCACCTGGAGGGAGGAATTGAAACAGAGGCCATGAAGGAACACCACTTCCTAGCTTAGTCTCATCTGCTTTCTAAATACAATCTAGGACCACCAAGGGTGGCAGAGCCCACAGTGGGCTGATCCCTCCTATGTGGATCATTGACCGGGAAAATGTCTATAGACTTGCCTACCCACAACTCGATAGAGACATTTCTCTCAGTTGAGGTTCTTCTCAGATAACTTTAGCTTGTGCCAATTTGACAAAACTAACCAGAATGCATAGCATTTTACTAACGTCTTCAGTCAATACAAAAGAAGACGTATTTTGCTATAGTGACCTCCTCTGTATATTTTCTGGAACTCTGAATCCAAGTTTTGGCCACTGCAACTTAATCTCAGTGAGTGATTCTGTCATGGCACGTGACAGTACCCTGTTCTCAAAAGCTAACTCACTGCAGCACCCTAGGGACACTGCTCACGGGCTGGACTCTGGGTAGAACTGCTGAGACATGCTCGCCTCTCTGTTCTCAGGCTCACCAGGACAAGGAGACAGCCTCCTCTGTCAAAGCATGAAGGATAAGGCTCCCAGGCATGAGCTCCATCAAAGATACTGGGGAGGGGGACCCATGATGACATTCAAGCTGCATAGAAAAGAAACCCTAAAAAGTTGTGGTAGATTGCAAAACGGACATAAACGGTTTTTTATGGCCTCCTGGCCACTCTTCCCATCAAGAAATTTGCTTCCGTGGGTTGAGGGTGAAACCCAGTGGTTACCTAAAATCACGAAGAGGAGGAGGAGAAGAGGTGGCAGAAAAAAAAAAAAAGAAATTTGCAGTCTTTGAATCTGGGCAGCTTGCTTTGATCCATGGGATTTTAAGAAAAGCAATGTAAGTAGAAACTTGAAAATTTCTTGAACACTGGAACTCGCCAACCCACAAGACCACTACAAGGAAAGAACCCAATCCAGCTGTCCAGAAAAGAGGGCCAGGAGCTGCAGGCTGACCCCAGTAGAAAGCCTTCTATTATTAGGCAGGTGAATGAGACTTATCCTAAAGTAACTAACCATTTAGCCCAGGTGAGAGACCTACAAAGAACCACCCAGCTTAAATTAGCCTAAGCTGTGAACACTCAGAACTTTTGTAAACTAACAAGAAAAACTGTCTGAAGTCAAACTTGGGGATGGATTCTCCGCTAGGCAGCAGGAGCTAACGGCTACAGCCTCTGCCAGCTCCGACTTACCTCCATTATTTAAGGGTGGGAGCTCAGTTGTCTTCAGCTCGAAGTTGCTGTCAGTAGGGAAGCCTTCAAAGTGCTTCTTCAGGGTCCAGCTCTTGGCCCGCACCATCGTGATGTACCTAGAACACGGTAAACACGTGGTCAATGATCATCTCATAGCCCCGAGGCCAGAAAGCACAACCCTATCACCATATAATCACATCCATTTAGATTACACTAAACATTTCATGTGTTTGATCTCATTTTATTCCCATGGCTTTTCTGAAAGAGTCATTGTTATCAATCACTTCAGGTGCGCAGATGCGGAAACAGGCTAAAACAAGCTCTCAAGGCAAAAAAAAAAATTATATTAAAAAAAATGTTCAGCAGTTTCTCGCCTCTCCTGGGGTGACTCTTCAGGAAAAACCTGAAATACAGGAACCAAAGTCACGTCTTTTTTTTTTTTTTTTTTTTTCTACAGAAGCAAAGACCTCATAGCCACTTGGGGGCGCCGCTGCTCCATCTCATTGTCTCTGGTTTCGGCTCCAAAACGGAAACTGGCTTAAACTTGCTTCCAGGTAAAACCAACAGATAGATAATCTAAACTGCACTGTGCTTTAAAGGATTCGGGGCACAGAACTACACATCATCACGTGGGACCTCAGTAAATTCTCCAGCTCAGGACTGACCAGTTTGCTCCCTACACCCTACGAACAGCCTGACTGGAGGACGGTGAGCCGGGAAATCCAAAGCCCAGCTCTTCCCAACTACTTGTCTCTGAGTTTGAGAAATGATTCCCGTTGCCCAGGCTGGCCTGAGTGAGCTCGCGACCCAACCCTCCCGTGAACCATCATAAGGTGCTGATGATGACCTTTTGCGAAAACAAGTGCTCCTAAATCCTCTCTCCAACCACTCCACTCCCTTCCCCTCCCTCAACTGACAGAGCACAGCTTACATTGAGAGCTCACAGTGTAAGCGAAGGAGAGCGTTTAACAAGTCCGTCATCTTCTTTACCTACCATTTTATGATGAAACACTTGAAATCTGCTTGTTTTTGAACTAATCATTGTTGCCAAGACTCACACTATCTGACTCTGTGCCCTTTAACCAACAAACCCTTCAACCCTTCTCAGTCTCTGATAACTATCATTCTGCTCCACATTTCCGAGTTCAATGTGTTGTTTTTCTGAGACAGGGCGTGGCTGTGTAGCCCAGACTGGCCTTGCACTCCCTATGTAACAGAGGCTGTTTTGGAACCCTTCATCCCCTTGCTTCCGTGAGCGGGGACAGCAGGCACGCTCCACCACACTCAGCTTGAGTCTGGTTTATTGTTATTGTTACTTTGTGTGTGCGTGACCCAGGTCGGGGGGCGCATGCGTGTCACCGAGAGCTTGTAGAGGTCGGAAGACTGCCTTTAGAGTGGGTTCGAGTCTTCCATCCTTGGGTTCCAGGGATCGAACTCAGGTTGTAGGACTTGCGGAGCAAGCATCCTCACCCGCAGAGCCATCTTACAGGAGGATTTCCATTTTATTTTGTTTTTAATACTCTTCATATTTCCGTCTCTCTTCAAAACAGTAGCACCTGTACCTTCTGAACTCGCCACAAGTCTAGAAGGACCCCTTTGAAAAGGGTCCTGGGTACAATGCCTTGGTGCATGATCCAGCCTGCTCGGTTGCCTTCCTACAACGCTTGAGCGAATCCCCACCCCTGTCTTTCTCATTGGCTCCAGTTTAACAATCCTGCAAACTCCTATCCCAGATCTTCCCGGGTGCAGGCGTTTCCGCCACAGGCACGTACAGTCGGACTGCAGGCAGACTTTGCGGTTTCCCTAACTCAGGTCTTAGTCTCTCCAAGAAGCTGCAGGGACCGCGAGGCGATTCTGGACTCCCTAACTTCCTGAGTGCAGAACTCAAGGATCACCAAGCAGCGGTATATGTTCGTCCGGGTAGGGGAGACCTCCCACGCTCACTTGCTCAATGAGGATCTAGATGCTCAGCGGGAAGAAAGAACCGGTCCGACGAGGGAAGAGGGAAAGAAGAGGGATCAAAAATATTAGTGTGTCTACTTACAGAAGCTTACAGAAACTCCTTCCCTGGGAGGCCGCTCTGAATGCTCAGCTTAGCGCCCAACAGTTGACTTTTGCTGGACTGTCGGAGAGGGCGGGGCTTCTCCAGGGAGGAGCAGCTTCAGCCTAGAGCTAGCGTCACAGCATGGCAGGGAAGGGACATAAGGAGGGGTTTGTGTGAGTAGGTGTCTCCCTGTGTTCTAAATAAAAAAAAAAAAAATCCTGAAGAACTCAATTTACGTTCACAAGATCAGAATCAAAGAAATCAATAAATTACCTGTTACTTCAGGCAATATCCTGCCATCTCTGGCCAACATTAAGCTAACTGATGCTGCTGTAACTATTTCCCGTCCCTGGGAGAGGCAGGTGCTAGGTTCTTTGAAGCCTTAACAGAGAAAGTGAGCAGTCGTGGCATCTAAAACTATTTTGTAAAGAATGAGTTAAGAGGGAGATGCAGCCGGCACTGCTTGCAGCCAGCAGCAGGAGGAGTCCCTGTGTGTGTGTGTGTGTGTGTGTGTGTGTGTGTGTGTGTGTCCCCATTCAGGAACCTCTGTATGGTAAAGTCCCTTCCTTGACAAGAGGGCAGAAGGCTCAGAGGAATCAGTAGAGAAAGTCAGGTAGTTTACCTGCTTCAGATTTAAGTGGGACATTTAGAAAACTATGCCCTTGGGTGATTTTACAATCCCTAAAGCACATTGCTCAGAGAATGTAATTTACACCTAAGTTTAAAGATGGGGGAGAAGGGGGTCCGTGAGATTGCAAGCTGGCTTATTTTATCCTAAAGACAGTCCTTTGTAAATGAAATTTTAAGGAGGCTTCCTGGGGAACATTGTTCAGGTTTAGGGCAGAGGGGAGTGCTCAGACCATTCTTTTGTAAAACTCAAGTCGCAAGCATTCTCTATTCAATCTTGTTGGAGATGGTTTAGAACACCCACCATCTCTATAGGCAATCCTGACATTTTATGTTGAGGTTTCTGATCCCCAGATGTTTGAGTGAGCAGCTTCTTTCCCTTCTCCTGTTCCTCTTACTTCCCATCTTTGGGTCTCACCTTAGTACAAGCTTGTTGTACAAAGAGGGCTAGCTCTCAGTAACTCGTCTGACCTCTTTCCTGGCAAGCCACACTGAATCACCAAACCTTAATCTAATCTCCATACACCGTGTAATAGAGATAAGGGGACAGAGATGTTTTAACTTTGTAACCTCCTCGTTGCCCACCTCTTGGGTTCACAAATGTTCATTGCTATTTACTTTTCTCTCTCTTTCTGCAATGATTCATAAATACACTTACATGACTTTCCTCTTCCTCTCCTCTTCTTCCTCTTCTTCCTCTCCTCCTCCTCTTCTTCTTCTTCCTCTTCTTCTTCTTCTTCATGGTTTTTCGAGACAGGGTTTCTCTGTGTAACAGTCCTAGCTGTCCTGGAACTTGCTCTTGTAGACCAGGCTGACCTCGAACTCACAGAGATCCACCTGCTTCTGTCTCCCCAGTGCTGGGATCAACTGTGTGCACCGCCACAGCTCGGCTGGATTTTCCTCTTTTTAATTAAATTAGACTCGCTCTGTTTCTTTATTTACTTATTTGTTCATTTGTGCTGAGGACTGAGCCCCAGACCTCACACATGTTAAACTTGAACTCTTCCTCTGAGCTGTGCCCCCAGCCTCAGGGTCTTGATAAAGGTGATAATTTGTGCCTTTTTTCTGATGTAACATCACAGTCACCTTCCAAATAGACAGATTCAGATATAGTTTAATATTTTTTGGCATTATTCCATAATTACTCAGTGCTGGGGTTGTTTCTACTGGAGTTCTGTTCCATGCCTATCTACAGTGCGATACTATACCCTTTTATCTGCAATACAATAATATACCCTTTTATAAAGAACTACATTATATTCTTTTTTTTATACCAGCAGTATTTATTGCTATTCATAAGTGATCAAAAGACAAACAAGGCTCATTATTATAAGCACATGTATGAAATATCACTTGGTGACAAAGTGAAAGAGACAGATATGTATTTATATAAAAAAAATACACACACACACACTCTCTCAAGTGTCTGCCACATGGCGCTATGCAGGTGAAGTGTCAGGCTATACAGTCCTGATATACACAACACATTAAGAATCAAGCGTAAAAGCCATACTTAAGGGCTGGAGAGATGGCTCAGTGGTTAAGAGCATTGCCTGTTCTTCCAAAGGTCCTGAGTTCAATTCCCAGCAACCACATGGTGGCTCACAACCAACTGTAATGAGGTCAGGTGCCCTCTTCTGGCCTTCAGGCATACACTCAGACAGAATTATGAATACATAATAAACAGACAAATAAATAAATATTTTTTAAAAACCATACTTAAAGTTGCAAAAATAAAGTTTCCTTTTCTTCAAGCATTTTGATCTGGGCTCACGCAAAGCAAACAATGAGCAGCGATGATTTTCATAGGATCCTACACGCGCTGAAACTATCGATAGACAAAGGTCCACAAACAAAACAAAAACGGAGTTACAGGAATGAATAATGCATTTCATTCAGAGTCTAACAGTCTGTTTCATCCCAGCTCTGGGACATTTAGAATCATAATTTGCATTACTTGAAGAGCAAGGTGAACCAGAACGAAACGATCAACTCAAAGTCATGACTGCAAACAAGGCATCCTCAGTCTCTCTGACAGTTCCCCTAGTGCAACAGCATCATTTACCTGAAGGATCATGAGTCACAGTTAAGGAGTACCCATACAAAACTATTTCCTTTATTCTTGAAAAGTGACACATACTATACTTTTCATTAAAAAAAAATACACAGCACATAAACTAATGAAAGACAGTCTGTCTCCATCTCTTGTCGATGAGGAAAGGCCAGAGCGAGTCTTTGATTCCAATTCAAAATGGCGTCCGCTGGCCGTTGCCCAAAGTCTCCAGTTTGGAGCAGTCGAGCTGAGCATTTTTGGGGCGTTGTGCTCCTATGACGGGGCTCTCAGTAATAGGTCATAAGTGACTGCTCGGGAAGTTGAAGGCATCTGCAATCGCACATGCCGGTTTCGTACTTGGTCATCTGCTCATTGCCAGACCAGTGAAAGGCTCCCCTTATGGATGGATCCAGCATCCTCTTCTCTGCCAGCGGCCGGCACACACTGGCTATATCCTTTGCGTGTGTGGGCGACTTCTGCTGCCAGTGGTCCATGTTGGCTGACTTGTGGCCGAACTGTACCTTGTCGAACCTAACAGTCATAGCATTTTCTTCAAACTTTTCAACTTCCCATACAGAACAGGAATTCTCAAAGCAGCAGACCCTAAGTTGTTCTCCAGGACTGCCTTTTCTCCATCTAATTTTGTTTTGCCGTAGAGATGATTCAAGGGATTTGGTATATCTCCTTCTGTGTAAGGCAGATTTTTGCCATCGAACACATGATCTGAGCTAATGTAGATGAGAAATGCTCCAGTAGCAGCTGAAAATCAAGAGTGAGGTGATGGACTGCTTCCGAATCCAACAGGTTCGCCTGTTCAGATTTTGGTCTTGCTCTTCGAAAGCCACAGTCAACAGAGAGCCAGTTACTTTGTTGAGATTCTTTGTAAACTGCTCTGCCAAGAAGCCCTGAGGCGCCTGTAACTAGAACCTGCCCGGTAGGGATGTTTACTTCCTCCTCCACCAGCAGGCAGCTGTCGGGACAAAGTGCATAGAGAGCTCCTTCTCTGGGCCCACCATGCATGCTGCCTTTGCGCAGTTGCTACCGCGACCGCAGCCACCTCCAGCGCAGCACAGCCCTGGGCCACAGCGCCCACGCCCTTGGCTCTCCTCCCCGTTAGGAACTACATTATATTCTAATGCCTTTATCTCTCCATAGACTAATTTAAAAATGTGGCATTGATTTATTTTTATATATATTATTACATATAAGTGCTTTAACCTACCTGAAAGTATGTATAACACATGTGTGCCTGGTACGGGCAAGCAGTCAGAGGAGCGGAGCATGTTGAATCTCCTGGACCTGGAGTCAGGGATCGTAGTGAGCTACCATGTGAGTGCTGGGAACTAAACCCCGGTTACCTGGAAGGGCAGCTAGTGGTCCTAACCACTGAACCATTCATCTCTCAAGCACCTTAAGAAGAGACTTTTGATATAATGCTTGGGTAGAGTGACAATGTTGTAGTCAAACACTTTGACCTTAAGAAATAACAATTTCCTAAGGTTAACCCTTTGAGGTTGCCACACTGCCTTCCAAAAAAATGTCATGTCTGTATCTCTCTGGCCCATCTGAGAGGTCCTGTCAAAACTAAAGCGGGCACCAGGATCAGTGGTGTTATTTAGCCTTCTGTCAGTCAGCAGGGAAACCAGCTCACGCCTTGGGTCATCCAACCAATCGTTATGTTTCTGGGCAGGAGAAATCTTCTCCTGCCTGCAAGGCTTTGAAGCCACTGAAGCTCAGAGTGGAAGGTGCAGAACCCCGCAGGGAGGCTGCGTGAACTAGATCTCCGGTCAGCTGTGCAGGTTTATCAGCTTCCTAGCAAGAGCGCTCTGTTGACCTCAGAACTTTTCAAAAGAATGTGGGCGGAATGGAGAGAGTGTGTGGCAGTTTACCAGGGCTGCCACAACAAAACCCATGGGTTAGAGGATTTCAGAAGCAAAAGTGTCATTTCACGAATGCGGGTGGACTGGCCAGCTGCTGGGGAAATGGCTTAGTTGGTAAAGTTGGGAAGACATCAGACCTGAGTCTGATTTTGAAAATCCATATTTAAAAACAATTTTTTTTAAGGCTGGGCATAGTGGTGGTGGCACACACCTTTAATTCCAGCACTCAGGAGGCAGAGGCAGGTAGATCTCTGTGAGTTCCAGGCCAGCCTGATCCATAGTGAGTTTGAGGCCCGTCGAGAAAAATAAATAAATAAAAAATAAAAGAGCCTAGCACAGTGGAGCGTTTTTTGTAATTCCAGCAGTGAGGAGACCGAGACAGGCAGGTCCCTGGGGCTCACAGGTCAGCCAGCCTAGCTGACTCACAAGCTCCAGGCCCATAAGAGACCCCATGTCAAACAGCAGAATAGATGGCTCCTGAGGAAAGGGGTCCGAGGTTGGAAGTGTATGCCACACACACCAAGCGTTGTATTACAAACAACAAGAAACATGATATATTTGACATATGTGATGAATAGGGGCATGTAAGATCAAGGAGTGTAGGGTTTTTCTCTCCCAAAACTTGCCTTCCTGCCTCACTGGTGGCTGCCCTCTTCTATGTCCTCACATGGCCTTTTCACCACGCTTGCAAGTCCTGTATGTCTTCTTGCGAGGACAGCAGTCAGAATGAATTTGAGTCCTACTAACACCAGGGTTTAACCTAAGTCCCTCCCTTTGCAGGGCCTGTGTCAACCCGAGTCAGCCTTAGAATTCCCACCTAAATCCCTGCCACGTGTTTTTCAGCTCACTCATGTGATGCCGTTTAATATCCTCTTTAATGCTCCTCTCTCCAGATCCGTTTACAGTCTGAGGCAGGGTGAGATGGGACTTTAGCACATGAATAGGGGCAGAATTCAGTCTTTAAGAGTGTATTCGCCTAAAATGTAGAATATAATCCAGCAATCAAAAGATGCTCTGGACTTGACACCTATAAAAGAACTCTGTAGATCCTAAGGACACAGCAGTGGAGTAGGAAAGAAAGAAACAGAATGATGTTGTAGAATATTCTTTTATGTTGTGTGAAGATGTGTCATTGGGACTGGTTTAATAAAGAGCTGAATGGCTGGTAGCTAGGCCGGAAGAGGTTAGGTGGACTACTGGACAGAGAGAGCTCTGGGAAGAAGAAAGGAGGAAACTCTTTGAGCTGGACACAGGAAGAGCAAGACATGCAGGAGAGGTAAAAGCAATACATAGATGAATAAAAATGTGTTAGCTTATAAGAGCTAGTGAAACAAACCTAAGCTATAGGCCAAGCCTCCATAATTAATAATAAGTCTCCGAGTTGTTTTTATGATATGGCAGTTCAAAGAAAAATCTGTCTACAGAATGAGGCACATAATTCAACATCATTCCTGTGCTTTAAAGGTTTGTGTCCATTGTGCACAGTATATAAGAACAGCGGGGTTGGGGTGTAGCTCGTTTGGTAAATGTGGTGCATGCCTGAGGCCCTGAATGTCATGCCCAGCACCAAAAACCTGGGTTTAGTAGTATAAGCTCTTAATTCTGGCACTAGGGAGGTGGAGGCAGGAGGATCCGGAGTTTAAGCTTCAAAGCAAGAGTTTGAGGCCTGCCTGGGTTACATGAGACCCTGTCCAAATAGAAAGAAGAGAGAGAGAGAGAGAGAGAGAGAGAGAGAGAGAGAGAGAGAGAGAAGAAAAAAGAACACAAAACAACTGCCTGCACACCTGTGATAAAGACATCATAGTCGTCACCTGTCGTAAGAAGAGCAGGAAATGGGAATTTTTGAAAACACATAAACTGAGAGAAAAAGGAAAGAAATCAGCAGAACAATGTTATGATGAGCTACAAATGCCAACGCGCATGGACCACACACACCACTTGGGCCCCGAGGGCCACAATCACACATAAACAGTTTAGAAACCACAGCACACCCAATATCATCTTAGCAGAAGACATGGAAAGATTCTGCATGGTCTAGCCCCACAGACAAAAGTCAACCTGTTCCCTTCGTTCTCTGGTAGTTGGCCTATGAGGTGGCATCTGATTACAACATGCCTTTCCCATTTAGGGCATAGACAATTATGGCTTTCTCTATCATCCGTCCCAATATATATATATATATATATATATATATATATATAATGCAAACCCAACTATATATTGCAAAAGCAAAGAAATGTGGGTCATAACACTCAACCTGACATAGGAGCTTTACAGGAATTCACTCTTGTTTCCACTGGCAGACCAGGTGGATGCCCTGCAGGATTTCTTCTCTCACCTTTCTGAGCCACATGCAAACCCTACTCTTGTTAGTGTACCAGGATGCCCAGGCAAATGACTCTTCTGTCTGTATATCTGGGTTTGTGTTCCAGTTCTAAACAGCATGCAGAAGCCTAATAGGGAGGGTAGAGATTTTAGGAAGATTGCTGATTTACTGATATAATAATAATAACATTCAATGGGTATGAAACCTTTTCTCTTTGTCCTTCCTGTGTGAAGTGTGGGATTGTGATAACCTTGTGATTACATATAAGGAAGCCACTCACTGTCGACAGTAGAGGAAAATACAAGGCATCTATCTGGATCACTGAGCATTTGGTCAGCTCTGGGATTCCTACTTTGGACACCTTGTTCAGTGGGGATTGGGCGCATGCTTTTTTAAGACACTGTGGGTTTGGCTTCTGAACTCTAGAATGCAGTCTTGACCTGGAAAAGAACCAGGCTAAGCCTGTTGTCTTTGTTACTCTTCTGTTGCTGTGAGGAGACACCATAACCAAGGGAACTTTCAAAAAAAAAAGCATCATATTGGGGACTTGCTTACTGTTTCAGAGAGTTGGTATATGTCCACCATGACAAGGAGCATGGCAGCAGGCAGGCAGAGCGCTGAGCCATAGCTTAGAGCTTACATCCTGATCTTCAGGGAGCAAGCAGAGAGAAATTGGACATGGGCTTTCGACACTTCAAAGCTCACTTCCAGTAACAAAGTTCTTTCAGCAAGGCCACACCTCCTAATCCTTCACAGTGCCAACAACTGGGAACCAAGCCTTCACACTTAGGTGCCTTGAAGGCCAGTCTCACCCAAACCATCACTCCTGTACACTGTTCCCTGGCGAGCACCCATGCCCACCTTTCCTCCATATGAGGGGAGGGCTTGACAACTGATCAAGAAGGCCCCCTTGCCCTGGGGGCTGAGAGTGACTAAAGCTCCCCAACACACGTGCAGAGACCACAAGGGAGACACCCGCAGACCTGCAGCGCCTGCTCAGCTGTTGAAGATAGAGAACCAAGTATATCATGGAATGTATAGTACTGGCAAGTAGCAAGACCCTCAAATCTGTTTTCTTCTTCCTTCCGTGTGTGTGTGGGGGGGTGGGGGGGTGGGTGGTGTTTTAAAAAGCATACCTTGAAGCTAGTGAGTTAAATCAAATGAAACGTCTCAAGTGGCATTTGTTGCTAACACTGTTACCCTGAGTTTGACTCCCACAACTTACACGGTATGAAGAGAAAACTGACCTCTTCAACTTGTCCTCTATCTATATATTGTGACATGCCTGTACCCACCTCACACAATAAATAAGTCAATAAATACAATTATAAAACCTTTTAAAGGGAAGCTATCAAGCTCAATACATTTGAGTATATGTCAGGGGCTTCTGAAGATTAAGATGAGAAAAATACTGTATGACTGGTGGAGTAATTTTTTAAAAAATTTTTTTAAAAGAGTAGCATGCGAGACAAAGACACCGTGCAACAGAGTTCACGTGGAGGGGTTAGAGGAAAGGGAACGTAAAAAGAAGGAAGGAGAAGTGGGGAGGCCGGCTTCTGGGGACAGGAGGAGCAAATGAGAAGAGAGAAGCAGAGAGAGAGAGAGAGAGAGAGAGAGAGAGAGAGAGAGAGAGAGAGAAGGAGTGAGGTAGACAGGCAGAGGAACAGAGAGAGAGAGAGGAACAGACAGACAGAGAGAGATGGGGAACCTAGCGAATGTGCACAGTGGGCGCTCTTAGTGGCTGCAGCTGA
Organism: Myodes glareolus; assembly: GCF_982192425.1. Taxonomy (NCBI): domain Eukaryota; kingdom Metazoa; phylum Chordata; class Mammalia; order Rodentia; family Cricetidae; genus Myodes; species Myodes glareolus. The sequence goes on along the minus strand of NC_142041.1, from coordinate 17,274,796 downwards.
TGTATCCTATCCCCTCAGGACCCCAAGGGCAGGCCAGTACAGATGCCTGAATACTAATAGTTGGGGTATTGAAAGAACTAATAATACAGCCGGTGTGAAAAATCTTTGCCAAACAAAAATCTCAGGAGCAAAGTGCCCATAACACAAGGTGTCTCAGATATTCACTAGAATGGAACTAATGGAACATAGGGATGAGATGTAGCCAGGGATGTAGCTCAGTGGTGGAGTACTGAACTCGGGTGCGTGAGAACCTGGGTTAATTTCCAACCATGGAAGGAAAGGCGTGACCATGGACTATGCCAGGTCAAAGAAGATACCTTTGGTACTAACTTTGACCTAGCACGTCTGCATGACTGTAATCAGTAAAGTCATGGTGATTTTGCAAATTCGCAGTAAACAATGTAGAGTTAGAATATGGGGCAAAGGAGAAAGTTTCCTTTTCTTTGCTCTAAGAAAAAGCCTTTTCAATTCAGTCATTTGCTTGTATGTTTTTCGCTGAGCTCTGATAGTGACCCGAGGGAGCAAGTCATTTAAAACGGTAAAATTGCGTAATTAATAACAGAATGTTTCTCATCGAGAAACCCTAAGAATACAAATGCGTAGAGCCCACATGGTAAGAATTATTATTGATGTGGTAGGAATTCCGTGTGAATGTTCTTCTGTGTCAACATATTTAGAAACTTGACAAGTGTGTCCCCCTTGCTTCCTTACAACCTCCATGTTTTGTTAGTCTGGTGAGAAACTGTGAAACCATTTTGTAACCAATTCACGGGGCTGGAGAGATGACTCAGCAGTTCACAGCTTGCACTGCTCCTTCAGAGAACCAGTTTGGTTCCCAGTGTCCAAGTCAGATAGCTAACAGCCCCCTGTAATCCAGCTCCAGGGGATCCCCGACCCTCGTCTGTTCTCCTTGGGCGTGTGTACTCGTGTGCACACACACATGCACAATTTAACCTTTAAAAATCCCATTTGTGAGACTGTTATCATAATTGCAGGAAACCCTTAGTGCATGAAGGGTACGACATCTGGAGAGAGAATGCTTACTGCCCCTCGCTGCAGGTAGAGAGTCAGATGGTGTCACATCAGCTGTGAATCTTGCACAAGAGTAACCTATGGGGTGCAGCCTTTCTAGTCCTCAGAGCCTGGGGGAAACCAAGAGGCAAATTACCATAGACCAGAGACCAGGTCAGTAGCTTGGTTCTTTCTGGGGCTGACACTTCCCCTGTGCATTCTCCCTCTCAGTATGGTGGTGAAGCCGACTCCTCTCGTGGGAAGGAGTACCCTGAAGGAGGGTCACACTTGTGGAATTTCTGGAAGGTATTGCAGGAGCAATGTTATTCCTTGAGAGTATGCTGAGTGTTGGAGGGCTGTCTCTCTTGGTTCCCCTTCCAGTTTCTTTTCCCACCCCCACCCCCCAGCACATCTCTGATTCTGCAGCAAAGATTTTTTTCTGTCCCACTTGGGCTGGGGCCCAGAAAGGCCAAGGGAGCCTGAAACACCTTTATCAGTAAGGGAGAGTGTACCAAGTGAAGTGTGTGAAAAACTTACGGTCCAGAGAAAAGAAAAGGAACGGGGTCCTGTCAGAAGGACCCAGCTACCTCCTAGGAGCTTCCGCTGACCGAATATAAAACAGTTTCAACATCACGTCAAATAATTAACACCCACATAACCCAACAATAAGAATGTTCATCCATAAATTACAATTTCATAAATCCAGAGGTAAGGAAATGATCTCCCAAAACATAGAATGTCAGTCACTAACAGTAGCCAACTGGGTGGAATTGGAATGGCACAATTTTGCAACTATTATACTAATAATTGACTCAGGCAAGGACCTTACAGGCTGGAGCATATAGGTGAAAGTTTGGTGAGGCGCAGTGCGTTTGTACAGTACATATTGACTTATCTTCACAGAGTATTTATTAAGGGACAAAGGTAACTCTACAATGCGGAAGTCTTGGCAGAGGAGAGGTTCAAGTCCAGCTGGAAATATGCCATTACCTTGCATTTTCTGATAGACTATCTTAAGAGGGTACACGGTAAAGGGTCAACAATTCACCGTATCCTGACAGAAATGCACAGCCTAGGTTGGAACTTGAGGAGAAAGCAGACAAAGTCACATTCAGGAACCTAGAAAATAACCAGTGTGTGTTTTCATCTTTAAAAGTTAATGGTCATGGGAGACGGACTTAGGGACCCTTCTAAAACAAGAGAGCAAAAGCCTCCTGGTGACGGTGGACCTGAATTACCGTGGGTGGCAGCATGGGTCAGCTACGCCAGACATGATCAATCTAGCTGTGGGATCTGAATAAGGGCTGTAGATCAGGACAGCTGCTGAACAACGAAAGGCCTCAGAGCCAAACTACAGAAGGAATTTTAAGTGTTCTCAACAGGAAAGAAGGAGTGTGCGAGAGGAAAGGAAACAGAAATCCACAATTCAACTAACAGGGCTGGAGAGACAGTTTAGCAGTTAAGAATAGGTGCTGCTCTGGCCGAGGGCCTGAGTTTAGCAGCCCAGCACCTACATGCTGGCTCACAACCACCTGCAACTCCATCTCCAGGGAATCTGATGCCCTCTTCTGGCTCTGCAGGCACCTACACACATGTGGTACACACATGCAGGCAGGCGCACACACAGAGACATACACACACACACACACACACACACATACACACATACCTTAGAAAAACAAAAACAGGAAATTGAAAGATGGTTCAGCAATGGAAAGTGTTTGCTGCTCTTCCAGAGGACCGAGGCTTGGTTCCTGGCAACCCAGTATCCAAGTCAGGTGACTCACAACTGCCTATAATTCCAGCTCCAGGTGACCCAACACTGTGTGTGCAAGACCTATTGACACATACCATAAAGTCATACATATATAGAATATGTGAGTTTACCTATATATATATGTATATATATATATATATATATATAAATCACTGGTTTTCTAATATAATCATTATATTTAATTTTTTTGAGACAAGGTCTCTCTATACAGCCCAGGCTGTTCTGGAACGCACTATGTAGAGCAGGCTGGCCTCAGACTCGTAGAGATCAGCCTGCCTGTGCCGCCTGCATACTGGGGTTAAAGGGATGTACCACCATATCTGTCATTAAAGATAATTTTTAAGTAGAATAATTTGTATGTTACATAATATGTACCTTATGCTTATTTATACATATAATTCATATGACAGGTGGCTTTAAACACTTTAATAAATACATGCAAAATAATGGGTTTCATTGTAATATTTTAAGGTATGCATATAACATAATTTGATCCTATATATGTCCTTCGGCCATTTTTCATTCTCCGTTCTCCATTAGATGCCCATCAATGACTGAATAAAGACAATATTATGTAACACTTTATATATTAAAAGAAACTATAATATAGCTAATATATTACATGTAAAATAAATATGTATTAGAACAATCATAATACTATTCCGTCATTAAAAAAGAATGAGATTGTTCTTTTACAGCAAGGTGGCTTGGAGCTAAAGGCCATCGTGTTAACTGAAATAACCTAGATTCAGAAAGACCACGTGCTTTCCCTCACAGATGGGATTTAGGAAACAAAGTATGGAAGTACTTGGGCTATATGTACGTGATAGACATTGTCATCCCCAGGCCCTCACCATACCTAACTTCCCTTTCTACCTTCATTGCCGCTCCATGCTTGCTGAGACTGATTCTGTGGTCAAGAACTTAGAACGGACAACAATGAAGTCTCAGAGAAACGGGACTTCTGGCAATGCCCTGGTAAGCCCTGAAATGGAACGGAAAGAAAAGAGGAACGGTTGGAGGGATGATCCACTTTTCTAGAGACAGGGAGCGGTACTACATGTGAACCCACATCAGGGGGATGCTGCTTGCCCTCCGGCGTCGTCTTCTGGGCCATCACTGATGGCAAACTTCACCATGCGCTCGAACCTCTGCATCCTCTCACCTGCACTAGCCACGGGACAATCTCATCCATCCCGTGCCACACACGCCCTTCCATCTTGGCCCCTCCAGGTCTGCTTGTCAAGGGTACAACTGGGATTTCCTGATAGTGAACTACACACCACGCTAAAAAGCTTTGGTTAGGAAGGTGAATCCGTATTAGACAATATTTTTGGACCTGTCAGAAGACTATAAAGGAGAAATGATGCTTGCGTGAGTCTCCTTAGCAGAGGCTAGGCCTTGTGGCAGGCTTGCTCCAGCAAGTCTGAACTGCAAGGTTGGTACATGCTACCTCCCCTCACCTACCAGGCTTTGGAGAAAGCTTCTTGCCAGAAAAGCAGCAGCTGGGGTGGAGGGGAGTGGGGTGGGGTGGGGGTGTCGGCCTCGCTGGCATCGTAAAGCTTATTTGTTACCGTTTATGAGGTGTTTTCCTTTCTGTCTATATTAGTGTTATAAGAGCGGGTGAAACGCACAGTTTGCTTTAGCTCAGATGTAATTAGTCCCTGGTGGATGACTTCAGCTTCTGTTTTCCTTTCCCGTCAGTCATCCTCTGACATAGCCAGAAACATGAACGGAGCTGCGTCTACCTTCTCCACAGCTTCCCATGGGCAGCTGAGGATTTTGTGGAGCAAATCGCCCAGCTAGGCTGACGGGTGTTTTTCTCATCGTAGCAACACAGCAGCACACCCAGTAACCCGAAGAATTCCTCAACGTGCTTTTTCACACCAAGCTGTCCTGGCTTTATCCTTTTCCTTGTGCTCCCAGGCCTCCCGACCAGTAGTTGATCCGACCTTGTGCTTCATGAGTGCACCAAAGTCGTTGTTCTGAGGTCTCATCTTTTAAGGACTGAGATCACAAACTTCTCTGCATCTGTGGGTTCGTCTTTCTGCCAGAGATAAGAGTGGACTCAGCTCTTCTGGAAGGACTGTGTCCTAACCTTCACGTTTCCTCCAGCTCACAAGCCTACTCTGGTTATTCCTCCTCTCTCGCTTAAACCAGTCCCTTTGGGATTAACCAGTTTTCATCGTTTGAAGAGTAAAACACAAAAACTGCCTACATACAGAAGCTCCCCAAGTTTACATTGTCCTACACTCTCTTCCAAGCTCCATGAGTTCATGCACTCAAGGGTCTTCCTGACCTTTCTGCCTTGACATCCTCTTAACTGAGTTTCTGATTTCAGCCTCAGGCAGATGCATTCTCTCTTACTTTCTTGCTGGAAAGAATCCCAGCACAGTCTGCAACAGCAATGGATCTGGCCAATCTCCCTTACTGTTAGAAGCTACCTCATGGCAATTCTGCTCAGAGATAGAAATTATTAGATAGGGATTGTAGGGAAATTTTATTAAAGTGAGCTTTTTTTTTTTCTTTTTGGGGTGTACAGAGAGGTACAGCAGCTGGTTGTGATTATGAAGCCCATAGGCTGCAAGAAAGTAGAAGTAGAAGGACTCTGGGATGTTGTTTTTAACAAAATCTCAATTGTTCAATTCTAGGAGGCAAATGCTGGGGTGAAAACCTGCTAGCTCAGTGAGGCAGAGAAAGCACCCAGATGACCTTCCTCCTCTGCTGACATCCCAGAGAGAAAGAGCTTTCTCCTACTCCATCTCAAACAAAACCCCACTCAAAGTCCTTCCTTTCTTCCTATGTGTCTCTCTCTCTCTGTCCTCCTGAACCCCTCTTATTCTCTGTGGTTACCTCCTGTCAACCGGTTGCTTGCTCTGCCTCATGACCTATGGAATACTGTTTTTATTTAGTCCTGTTTTACAATAAGCAGAAAGTTCTTGGATTAAAGGTGTGTGCTAGACTTGAGTCACACAACTAGAAACAGGTTTATCCAGTAAATAATGCAGTCTCAGGGTTCACAGATATACTGCAACACAGGGACACAGATAGCATCATGAGATCCTGATAGCAATTCTGAAAGATTACATCAGATCAATGTACCTCTTGCTTGTTTGAGCCACTGTGAATATTCGATGATTTGCTAGGGACCTTAAATTTATCTCTCTCTGATCTTTCCAAATCTTCGAAACTAGGACTAATCTTCCTCAAATCCAGTTAGCTTGTGATTTTTTTCCCTCTTAACAGCCCTCTTGTAGTCAGCCCATCACCAGTCTCCTCTGACTACTCCTTAAGGAAGCATTTATAATCCTTGGTGCCACTGTGCAGCCCCAGGCACCACCGTTTTCTCAAAGAACTTGCCCTGGTCCTTTTGCATCCATCTCTGCCTCATTCCAATCATCTTTTCTCCATCCCTAAAGGGACTTGTAAAATGAAAACAAAGTCTGGCAATGCCTTTCCTTGATGTACTTTGTGTCACACACATCCCCTCCTCATCCTGCTTCTTTGTCTAGCACTTAGGATACATCATCATTGTGAAGGGTTTTCAAGGCACCCAGCTGATTTCAGTTATGACGTCAATCCTCCACTCAGCCTTCACTCATGCTGTGATGGTTTTCTAAATGTCTTTAGACTATGAAGTCTTCGAAGCCCCAGAGTCTTGAGCATACTGTCTGTCCTGCATAGAATAGTCTTTCTCTTTGTCTGTTCGGTTCAATTTTATCTTTTGGGTTTTATCTTAAATGTCAATTCTGAGTCCTTCCCACGCTTCCCTACTTGTCTCCAAATCTTTCTACACTCTGTAATTGTTGATCTATTTCTTTACTTGTTAGCTCTCTATGTACCCATCATCTATGAATGCCTGACATGTTCACCGCTGTCTACCCAGGGCCTACACACGGAAGATCTATGCTTAGAGTTCACTGGGCGTATTTAGCTCTTACAGTTCATGAGCAGGCTTGCTGAAGTTTAACTGAATTTCGATACAAGGACACAGGAAGAATTAGTTTGGATTCTGCATGTAGCTAAGGGGCCTTATACAAGAATTCGTAAGAGTTGTACAATAAAATGGAGCGCTTCCCACCTCTAAATGGTTTGGTCACATTTTCGGTAAGAAAAGGAAGAGTCATCTTTGTCAAGGAGAAGCCTCCTAATACCTACCATACAGAGTCTGTAGGGAACGTGTATTCACAGTTCCAAGGCATCAGAGAAGGAGATGAACTACTCTATGAGGAAAAGAAAATCTGAAGTTCCCTGTTTCACATTCAAATGGGGGACACTGAGGTGGTTCTGTTTGTAAAGGTGCTAGCTGCCAAGCCTCACTACCTGAGATGGACCCCTGGGACCCACATGGTGGAGGGAGAGAACTGACCCCTGTAGGTTGTCCTCTGACCACCACACCCATAAAATAAATAACTGTAATTTTTTTGTATCTTTGTTGTTGCTTTGATTTTTTGAGACAAGGATTCTCTGGCTGTCCTGGAACTCATTCTGTAGACCAGACTGGCCTGGAACTCCTGCCTCTGCCTCCCAAGTGCTGGGATTAAAGGCATGTGCTGCCACTGCCCAGTCAAGTGTAAGGAGCTTTAAAGAGAGGAGAATACAGCCTTATGTTACATAATAGAACCCCTCACATGAGTCCTCAACAATCAGCAAGATCGTTTAAAAACTTTCTAAAGCCGGGTGGTGGTGGCACACGCCTTTAATCCCAGCACTCGGGAGGCAGAGGCAGGCGGATCTCTGTGAGTTCGAGGCCAGCCTTGTCTACAAGAGCTAGTTCCAGGACAGGCACCCAAAAAAACTACAGAGAAACCCTGTCTCAAAAATCAAAATCAAATAAATCAAATAAATAAATAAATAAATAAAAACTTTCTAAATGTTGGGACGATTCAGTTGTCTGTGGAAACTGGGGAAGGGGTTAAATAAATCATCAAAGTCATCTTGGGACAGATCAGAGCCCCACAGATAAAAATAGATAGTGGAGTATATTGCCTGGTATAGTGTCACACACATTAATCCCAGCACTTGGGAGACAGAGGCAGGTGGATCTCTGAGTTTGAGGCCATCCTGGTTTACAGAGTTCCAGGACAGTCAGGACTACACATAGGAACCCTGTCTTCCAAAGAGAAAGGGGGAGTATTTAAGTCAGGGCCATGGAAAAGACTATAGCCCGTTACAAACAAGAAGGTAATTAGTCTTTCAGCCATTAGTGCCTACTCGTACTGTGGAAGATCAGTCCTTCGTATCACGTTGCTCAGCTCAAAGGACAGCTGGGACCCAGGTGGACTGCACGTAGTGTGGCTCTGGGGTGCGTAGACAGACAGGATGACAGGAGCTGAAGGTGGGTGGTGAATCTCGCACAGCATCGCCAGGAATGCCCAGCGTGGTCTCTAAACCCACAGCAGAATAGATCTAAATGGAGGAAGTAACCTGAGCAGAAAGGAATCTGGGGCAAGCCACTCTCGTCCAAAGTGGATGGATGTAGCAGAAACAGACAGGGTGTAAAACTCTAGAATAACTCTGAGGCCTTTCCGCCCTAGTGCTTTCCCCCCTCCCCTGGGAACCAGGAACCTGATAATCACCCACGCGTGCTCTGGAGCTTTGGGTACTTTTCCCAGAAACTCTCTGTCCCCTTTGTAGTTTTTCTTCAATAGACCCAGGCCCTGGAACTGGGGCAAAATGACCTGCAGATGATCGGCAGATATTTCTCCTTGCTTAACTAACCAGCAACCGCCATGACAACGGACAATCATAGCTAGCTGATCATTAAACGAACTAGTCACAATAGTTGACAAACGACTTCTGTACTCCCCCTTTGATTCTGTGGTTTTTCTCTTTAAAAACTAGCCTGTAACAGTCATTCAAGGTCCTTCGCTTCTCGAATGCTGAGTGTCCCTGTCACGACAGGATTGAAATCCTCTTGCTTGTACATCAACTGTGGTGTGAGAGTGGTCTCTTGGGGCAACTCCTCCTCAGTTATTGGACTTTAGGGCCCAACAAGGGTTGTGGAACTAGAACTGTGAACCAGTGGAAGGCTTGAGTCAGAGATTTTCAGGCAGGAATCTGGGAGGTCCTTCTTCTAGAAACATTGATATATATATATATATATATATATATATATATATATATATATAATATATATGCAGGGAAACACAAGGAAGGTATCTCATAACTGAGTTCTTAACTCCATTTTGTTGTGTTTGTTTTAAGGTTTGTTTTCAGAAAAAGTAGCAGCAGCAGACGAGAGGAAGAGGACACGGGCCTCATACACAGAACAAGATGGCCTAGGCTCCAGATCACCAGATACTAAGCTAGTGATCTACAGGAGAGCCTGGGAAAGGAAGAACCTGAGCTACAGGTACATGCTCCACCAGTTGATAGCCTGGAATAAGAACAAGGTTTGCATGGGTGGGGCCATGTAGAGTGGAAGCCAGAGCACTGACTCTTGTACCAAGTTTTGGCAGGGTGTTCAGGAACTATGGAAAAACTTTGAGCTGAACTTGGATACCCCTTCCCCCAGAAATGACTGAACCCCACGAAGTCATCACGTTCTGTCCCCAACTCCATTGTTCTGATCCCAGAATATTCAGAATGCTGGAAGACTCTACAACCCGCGTCTCAATTCACTCACACTCCTTTTCAAATATTTTCCAGCTTTAGTTTTCTCTTGCAGTTCGCAGAGAAAGTGGCATCTGTCTGCTCAGCTTCGAGCCAGGTGGCTTCCCTATTTTGAGAACAAAAAGAGACAAAAGAGAAAGCCATAGCTTCTGTGTTAACTGAAGAGCCAAAGGGAGGCGAGCATTGGACAGAATTGCTGCCAACAGGCTTCCTCTCTGTTACTCAATGCCTGGAATACTTGGAGTTCACTTTGCAAATGCAACAGTAGGTTTTAGAAGTTTCTTTTCATAGCTTTTCAGAACGACAAATCTAGCTGGGTGTGGTGATACATGCCTTTAATCCCAGCACCGGGGAGACAGAGGCAGGAGGATTTCTGTGAGTTCAAGGCCAGCCTGGTCTACATAGCAAGTTCCCGACTAATCAGGGCTACATAGACTTGGTCTCAAAACAGCAACAAAAACAACAGACTAATCTCTTATGTGGAAAACAAACAAGAATTTTTGTACTATTATCAAAATGTTTAATCCACGAACACAATTTTATCTGTGTACCCTCCAAGTATGAAGGCCTGTATGCGAGGTGGCCATTACTTGTGGGGTTAGTAACTCAAGGGGAAGTTATGTTACCATGATTTTTTCGTGCTATTTATGTTTTTGCTTTGGGGTTTGCACTCCAGGAGTCAACTCACTGATTGAATTTATTGTTTTGTAAATTAATTGTTCATCAGTTAAGAACACTGTCTGCTCTTACAGAGGAATTGAATTCAGTGCCCAGCCCCAGGTAGGATGGCTCATAACCACCTGTTACTTCAGCTTCAGGGGATCTGATACACTCTTCTGGGCCTCCTTGAGCACACGTGCATGCACACACACGCACACACACACACACACACACACACACACACACACACACACAAGACATGGAGTCTTTCTTTACTAGGCTTGTTGTCCAGGCACCCAGCTCCATCCATCCTAACTCCTCCCAGTTACCTGCTTGGCCTTGAAGTGTTTCTAACCTGAGTCTTTTCATCCATTCAGTGTTTTCAAGTATACAAGCCTTTTAAATATCTTCACCTCAGAAGATAGATATGTTTTATTATGTGCTGATATTTTAACCATCATGTCTGGTGGTTCCCACTTTGACCTTTGTTTTGCTTTGTTTAGTAACAAAATGCACTGGACGGTTCCTGTGAAGCTTCCTTTCCAGCCTGAGCTGCACAGCACCTGGCCTTGACTGCACAGCTTCCCCTCACATTCTCATCCTTGGGACTATTTTTCGCTTGTCCCCCTGGATGCTTTCATTTCAACAGTGGTGGCAGTCCATTCTCTACCTCTGTGGACCAGGTCACTTACATTCAATTAGATATGGGGTCAGAGACAAAGACTTTGAGGGCACAGGGTCTTACAGGAAAAGTTTCTCGTGTTTCGTGTGTGTGTGTGTGTGTGTGTGTGTGTGTGTGTGTGTGTGTGTGTATGCGTGCGTGTGCTTAGGTATATGTGCATGCGCATATGTATTCCACAGCATGTCTGTGGAGGTCTTTCCGCCTACCATGTGTGAGTTCCAGGGATTAGAGAGGTTGTTAGGCTAGGCAGCAAGTGTCTTTACACACTGAGCCCTCGCACCAACCAGCTCAATAATATTTTCTTATTAAGAATAAACCAGGGACCTGGCAATGATGAAGCAGACAGAATGGCCACAGAGAAGACTCATTTGTTCTTTAACCCTGTGGATTTTATCACATACTCTTAAATTTTATGTAATAAATTTTTTTAAAGAAATCATTTAATCTGTCATCTGAAAAGCCCTCTTGGTGCTGGACGGTGGTGGTGCATGCCTTGAATCCCAGCACCCAGGAGGCAGAGACAGGCTGATCCCTGTGAGTTCTAGGCCAGTCTGATCCACAAAGCAAGTTCCAGGACAGGCACTAAAGTTACACAGAGAAACCCAGTCTCGAAACCACCCCCACTCCAAAAATCCCTCTTGGCATCTTTTGTGTATCTTTTTAGCTAAAGACTCACATCTCTTTTCATGATTGGAGCTTGTTTTGTTTCAGAAGGGTACTGTGGTTCACAGCCAGGGCAGAATTTAGGAAGTAGTCACCAAAGATGACTTAAGACTAGGAGATCTTTCTTTGCAAATATTCTTTCTTTTGGTACCTGAAGTCAACTGCCAGAGTTTAAATGGGATAGTAGTAGTAATAATCAAGCAAGCAAGCAAGCAAGCAAGCAATCATTACCTCAATCTCATAGAAAATTTTCCAGAGTGGACATTGGATTCAGCTTTAAAATTCTCCTTTGATCCATTAAACTCTCTTGGCATTAGAAAAGTACTACATTCATGAATTCTGAGGAAGGGTAGGGCAAGTATAAACCATTAAAGCTATGGATTTTAGGCAAAAGGCAAGTGCAAGATTTGCAGGAGTGGGTAGCACCCTCTGGTGGACAGTTTCGGAGCCAGCATGCTCTCTGGGAGTATTGGCACAAACTGGAGAAACAGAACCCTCTTCCAAAATTCTTGGCCAGCAGTATTTTTCTGTGGTTTTCTGGTGGCAGCGAGCAAGAAGTCACATTCTAGCGGGTACAGGATAAAGACGCAATCGGGGTGGGTTGTGTGAACTATTATTTTTCTGCTTAGGAATGACAGAAGAGTGGGGACATTAGAAGAATCCCTTTCTTACAGTGGTGACACGTGAGTTAAGCAGCACCAAATGGCGGGCATGAGGAAAACTGCTGCTAACACTGGGGGAATTTCCTCCTTAAGTGGGTGGGGCTCAGGAACAATAAGGGAAAATACATATTAACTGTTTTTTACTTTTTTAGTCAAGATTGTAACATGTAGCCCAGGCTGGCTCCACTATCTGAATCCTCTGTTTCTATATCTTGAATGATAGGATTACAGACATGCACACTACATACAATTCTTACAATTTGCCTCTTACTAAAAAGTAGTCATATACTGAGAAGGTCAAAGGGAGATTACATTCATACAAGTCTGGCTCAATTAAAGGATGGTGCTAACTATGAAACTGATGTCATTCCTACACTATAAGCCACATCCCTCCCATCATTCAGCCACTGCGTTATCACCAGTCTACCTGCAGTGACGTACACACTATAAATATGACCAAAAGGAGATTCAAGAGAAATGTTCAAATTAGATTTTTACAATACAGTTTTTAAAAAAGTCAGGCATGGTGGCTCATGCCTTAACCCTAATACTAAGGAGGCAGAGGCAGTAAGATTGTCAAAAGTTTAAGGTCAGTTTGGTCTACATAGTAACTCTAGGTTAGCTAGGGCTACAGAGTGAGAACTGTCTCAAAAACGAAACAAAACAAAACCCTAAACCAAAACATGAAGCACACTCAAACAATGAAAATATATGTACATCAAAATTTTTTCTCCACTTTGAGTTTTTTGTTTTGTTTTGTTTTGTTTTATGAGATAGAGTTTCTCTGTGTAGCCCTGGCTGTCCTGGAGCTCAGAGAGATCTGCCTCCTCTGCTTCCTGAGTGCTAGGATTAAAGGTATGCAACACCACCACCTGGCTGCACTTTGAAATTTTGTTTCATTCTGAGACTTCCTGCAGTGTGTGTGTGTGTGTGTGTGTGTGTGTGTGTGTGAATTAGCTGTGTGTCTTAGTCACTGTTCTAATGCTGTGAAGAGACACCACGACCAAGGCAACTCATTTTTAAAAAGGCATTTAATTGGGGCCTGGCTTACAGTTTCAGAGGTTTAGTTCCTTCCTATCACGGCAGCAGGCATGGCGGCCATGGTGCTGGAGAATTTGAGTGCTACATCCTGATCCACAGGCTGAAAGGAAGAGAAAGGAGGAAATACCTGGCCGAGCGTGGGCTTTTGAAAACTTCCAAGTCCACTTCCAGTGACAGACTTCTTCCAACAAGACCGCCTCTTAATCCTTCTAATCTTAACAAAGAATCCCATTCCCCCAGCAACTAAGCGTTCAAAGATATGAACCTATGGGGGCCATTCTTACTCCAACCACCATTGTGAGCGTACTTCAAATCTGAAAACATGACTATTAATAGACACTTCCCACCTTGGGAAAAATACTTGTATTTGGCTCTTTTGGAATTGATTTGAAATAAAATAATTGAAGTTTATAGAGAGCTAAAATCCACGTTGATACTAAAAGTTTTAATTGCATTCCCTCTGAGTATTTAACACTGTCTATCAAATCTTAACAGAGTACAGACCAATCCCTAATTGCTAGATTCCAAATATAGTTGCTAACAAGTTGTCAGTCATAACTGTTGCTATAGAGTCAGTCACATGGGATATACTTGTCACGGTTAATCTTCACCATCAACTTGACAGGATTTAGGTTCACCATGGAAACACACCTCTGACTGAGTGTGTGAGGTTGTTTTCCAGAAGGGTTTAACTGAGGTGAGAATATGGACAGTGCCATCGTATGCAGTGGGCCATTGGCTCAAATAAAGAGAAAACAAATTTGGCAACACATTTATTTCTCTATGCTGATTGCAGATACAGAGTGGTCAGCGCTTTTTCACCAAGTCTCCCCGACGGTGCCGGCTGTATGCCCTAGACAAACCCTTGCTCTCACGTTGCTGCCTGCAGGTATTTGGCCACAACAACAAATAAATTAATACATTTAGAAATTGTTATCTGAATTTCAAATTTAATGGAGCATCTGCTCCCCCAATCCCGTCTCCCCTCCCCTTGGAGGCATTTGCAAGATCTTGAGCTGTTTTTTGATTGTCACAGTTAAGGTAGGTGGTGCTATGGACACCTATTGTGGACAGCACAGAGATACTGCTAAATATTTTACATCCTTCAGGCAAGTAATTATTTTTTCCCAAGATATAAATAAGCTGAGAAACAGGAAACTAAAAGGCCATCGACTTTCAGGGTTCCTGGGAGACAGGCAGCACACGGAATTGTCTAAGTTCATCTTCAGTTTGGGGAAGGGAGGGCGGCGTCCAGGCCTGGAGACCGGATGCCAGAGCCCGGAATTCCTACTACCGCGGATGGAGTTCCGAGGCCAAGGAGGTGGTGTGTGGCTATTCCTGCGTGTGGGCTGTATCGCACGGGGCGGCTAGGCGTGCCTCTGACAGACAGACTTCTGCCACCACCTCAGAACAGACCGAGCTTCTGGCAGCCAAGGCTCCGCAACCCACCGGAAGAGGCCCGAAGCGGCTAAGGCGTCCTTCTCACCTAGCAACGCCCGGGGAAAGGAAGTGGCTGCGGCGCCACGCCCCCTGCGCCTGCGCACAAGCGCGGCCTGCTGACGTGGACCGGGCCGCTGGGCCGAGCCCAGCGCTGAGGAGAGCAGCGGCCGCTGCGGTGGGAGAGTGGCGAGCGAGGCGGGAGGAGGGGATGGCGGCGCGGCTCGCTCCGCGCGGGGAACCGGGGGCTGCCGGCCGGCGCCCATGGCTGCTGCTGCTGGCGCCGCTGCTGCTGGCGCCGCTGCTGGCGCGGCCCGCCGAGGCCCTGGTGGAGGGGCTGTACTGCGGCACGCGCGACTGCTACGAGGTGCTGGGCGTGAGCCGCTCGGCCAGCAAGGCGGAGATCGCGCGGGCCTACCGCCAGCTGGCCCGGCGCTACCACCCCGACCGCTACCGGCCCGAGCCGGGCGACGGCCCCGGGGGCGCGCCGCCGAGCGCCGAGGCTTTCCTGCTGGTGGCCACCGCCTACGAGACGCTCAAGGTGAGGCTCGCGGGCGCGGATGGGGGGACCGGGGATTTGGGGCTCCCACCTGGGTGACCAGGTCCTCCACGACCCCAGCACAGGGCGGTCGCCTCCTGGATCTCTCCGAGGTCCGCGTTTCCCCCACGTGGCCGCGAGAAAGAGCCACCTCGGCCCATGGCCACCTCCTCGAGTCTTGGAGGACAGCCAGTTCTCTTTTTGGACGGTTGTTATGCAAAGATTTGCACTTACTTTATTTTTGGTGTTAGAAGCATTCTGCTAATTCGGTGCATGCTCGGAAAGCGGAGATTGTTAGTGCTAGAGTCTGGGATAGGACAGAGGAAAGAAAGGTCTGGAATACTGAGCTGATCCGTGCCAATTTGATAGGACAAAAGTTTGGCTTCTAGGATAATGTCAATGATGACATTTAGCTTAAGTCCAAAGAACTAGAAAGAAAAACACAAAAAACAGTGAACTTTCAGTCCAAAGACTGGACGTTTGACTCTTGGCTCTGACACTCCCGAGTGACCTTGGATAACTGTTTCTTTACAGCCATTTAATGCCCTGGGGCAGAAGATTGAAAACTATTAGTAGGGATTGTTTTTGATATGTTTAGTGATTTAACAAGGTTTTATTGTGTTCTGCGGGTGTGGGGAGAGTTAGCCTGACACCTTTTTCCTCAGTTACCGTAATATATGTAAGAAATTACCTGTTCTAAGCCATGCTTGATGGAGGTATTACTGCTTCAAGACCCCTGTCGTGAGAATGCAACAGCAATTGTAGCTGTATTTCTTAGGGTTTTTTTGGGGGGGGGAGGGGTCAGTTTTTTCTGCTACTTTTAATGGCTGCTTTGAGTAGCTGTGCTATCATTTAAGGGTGGAATCGCCCTCCAGATTAGCTTTACAGAGCTGAAAATACTGCCAGGTTCCTTTTCCTTCAGGCTTAGGGCAGTCTGAAATTTGGAGCTATGAAGAGCGCGTGCCTCACTTCTGAAGTTTTCACTAGCCAGTGAGATTACAGTTTTTATTGGCACCTGCCTCAGGTATTATGGGTGAGAAGCTGGCAAAGTGCTGACATACAGGACTTAGTCCCGTTATTGGAGCAAAGAGAAACCAGAGAAATTCCAGAGAAACCAGAGAAATTCCAGAGAAACCAGAATGTGCCCCATGCACAACAGCCCAGCACCTGAAGACCCCAGCTGTTTGCCGAGGAAAAGTGGTTCTTGACACTCAGCCTCAGCCTGTGTGGGTGATGTTCTGAAGGCTGCTGGGGACCCTGCTGAGAGAGCTTCCAGGGGAGAGCAATGCTGGCCGCTGTTGCCCTCTCCAGGATTTTGTGGGGCTGGAGGTGGGTGACTAGGTTTGGTGTGGGAGTGGTGAGCATGTTCTTAGGAACTTTAAAAACACGTGCCGGGACTAACGTGTAGAAGTAATGACAGCAGATCGCATTCTTACTGGGAGGACCCCGGAACGCAAAATAGTGTTGCCTTTTTCCTGGAGAGACTGTTTCAGAGGCCTTATCTGCTTGTTCCATGTGAGTGTTTGTAAACCTTTAGACCCCTAAAGTTTATTCATTTCTCAGTAAATAAAAGGCTACGTAAATAATGTGTCCACTCAATAACAAGGGACTTTTAGGCAGTTAAAAACTAGTGTGTTCAATTGGGTGTAGTGGCATGAGCTTTTAACCCCAGCACTCAGGAGGCAATGGCCGAGTTTGAGGCAGCTGGTCGATAAAGCAAGTTTCAGGACAGCTGGAGCTATGTGGGGAAATCCTGTGTCAAAAACACAAACACAGACAGACAGACACATACTTACATACGGCCGGGGCTATATGGGGAAACTCTGTGTCAAAAACACAAACAAACACGGAGAAACCTTGTCTCAAAAACACAGATAGATAGATAGATAGATAGGTAGATGTATAGAGGTAAAATTAAAAGCCAAACAAACAATTTAGTGTGTCTAGAGTAACATTTTACTTGATTCTGATGTATGTTTATAGTAGCTCCAAACACCTCGCAACAGGGACTAGAAATAGAGTGGCACTTGTGGGGAAGGGACCAGGGGAGTTCTGTACCCACTCCCAAGCTGCCCTGCTGATGAGATCAAGCAGTACTCTGAAAAGTCCTATTTGGAATTTAGGGGGTGAATACAGGTTTAGCTTCTCAATAGAGCATGGTAGGATCTGCTCTGCATTGTATTGCCTTCACCTGGAAATGTACTTTTAATTGCTGTGCTATTGAAGACAACTAAGTGGTCTGATTTGTTTTTCTCTCATAATGGAGATCTGAGAAAGTTGTCTGAGAATACCATTTCTGGGTAATGCAAAGATTTAATGAAGGATGCCATCCAGTTTTGGAGGGCCAGCTTGGCTTCATATTATCCCACAGAAGCAATGGCGGTGCAATCAGTTCTGTTTGTATTATAGTCTTAGTCTGGAACAAGGGTTTGTGAGGGAGAAGAGATGTATGAATTTTGCAGAGAACTGGTCAGGTCGGGTGGCAGGAGAGCATGAGTTGCAGGGATAGAAATGACACAGGAGCTGATCCCTGAGTGTTGATAATAGTGCATCGTCAGTATGGGGTCTGGATTTGTATAAGGCATCAGTGGATTGTCATTCTGGGGTTGTTTTGCTCATATAAATGTCCTTTTGAGAGTAAGGTGGGGTGTTTTTGGGGGAGGTATTTTGTTTGTTTATTTTAAGATGGTGGTAGTTAAAAAATAAATACGGTAACAGGATTTAAATACAGATAATGAACAAGAAGGTAAGATACTTGGTCATTAATTTAATTTACATGTAATTTAGCAACAAAAGATTCTGTCTGTGCATACACACAGTGAGAAAACCCAGGAAAAGGATGGGTAGTGGAGGGCAAAGGCTGTGCCCAGGTGCTTATGCAAAGTTATACTTAGTTCTTGCTAGCAAGTAATTTATGATTTGGGCCACACCATGACTTCAGACTGGTATGATTTCACACGGTGCTGTGTGAGTTAAGCTAATGCAGAGGTGTTTTGATTATTTGACTATTGGGGCGTGAGGGAAATCATAGGCTTTGGAAGGAAGCAGACTCTCGCTGGCTGAGTCTGCCCTGAATCTCCTGAGGTGGAACACTCTAGTCTGACCATGTGGCCTTATGTGGCTATAGCACTTATCACACTACACTGTAATGTAAGTAGTTTTTCTCTTTGCCACTAAGCCATGCCCCTTCTTTATTATCTGTGTATCCGTAGGACCTAGCACAATGTCTGGCACATCAGATACTGAATATTAATTAAGCTCACATTTGGAGACGATCGAGGTAGAAGGGAAATTGGAAGTGAGTTTCTGGCATTTGCCTGCTCGGCTGTCTCGCTCCAGCGGTGGTTTTAGAGTGCAGCGTGCGGGTCATTGCCGGGGTCGGCTGTGAGTGAAACGCTCCTGCAGGAGAGAGGTTGTACTTCCCACTTTAGTGTTTGACGGTTTTAAAATGAGAGCAAAAATAACTTATGAATGTAGGTAAAAATTAGATGAAATCCGGAAAGTAGCACAGAGTGAGCAGATGCAGACACAGCAAGAAAAGATTGAATTAGAAAAATTATGATTGGTAAAAAATGAAAAAGTTGATTTTGACATTTCACAAGATCACAAGAACATAGAAAAGGTCATAGGAATATTGCTGGCATAAAGGTTGTCTGATAGTTAAAGAGTGTGTAAGGAGATTAGATCTGTCTTGGAAGCAAGGCTTCCCAGAGAAGAACAATGCTTGTTTTTCTTTTTCTTTTTATCAGTTACTGAGATGGCAGGATCCCTAGTACTTAAAGAGAATTTGGCAAAAGGAGGACTTTGCATTCCCTAGCCTGTGATATAACTTGCTGTTGTTTCTTAGTTATTTTTCTTATCCCTTTCCTATGCTCTGACATCAGGTGCTAGGGAGGGGATTAGGAGAGGAAGATAATGGAAAGTACAACTCTCTCTCCCTGGCTTTTGTTTGTTTGTTTTGTTTTGTTTTTAAACAAAAAATTGAATTTTGTATGTATTCCCAACCTACCTTCCTTTTTTTTTTTTTTTGGAGACAGGATCTTACAATGTAGCTCTGACTATTCTGGAACTCACTATGTAGACCAGACTGGCCTTGAACAAACAGTGTCTCCTGAGCACTGGGATTAAAGGGCTATACCACCATGCTGATCTAGACCTTTTATTTATTTGTTTATTTTGTTTTGGTTGGTTTTGAACAGGGTCTTAGATAGCACTGGCTGGCTTCAAACCCTCTTGGCTGAGGATGATCTTGAACTCTATTCTTTTACTCTGCCCCCAGGAGTTGGATACAGGCTTGTTCACCGCACATACCCATCTCTGTTTTTCAACTTTAATTTTACTGCAATTTTCATCTAAGTTACTCAGGTTGACCTTGAACTCACTGTACAGCCAGATCTTGAACTTTATGGTCAATCCTCCTTAGTCTTCCAAGTAGCTGGGATTACAGATTTGAGCTCACAGGGTCAGGTTGACTTTAAGCTTTTATTAAAACCAGAGAGACAGATACTTATTGTTTGGTCATAATTTACTTAAGTTTTATACTACAGTTCATATTTCAGTGTGAAAATGAAGCAATTATTCTTGGGATTAGCGACAATGTACTCTTTTAGCTAGATTTGGAAGAAAGCCACATGGTTGATGGTGCAGAGACATTTCTGATAGAACAGAAATACAGTCAGTAGTGGTCAAGGTTTGTTCTAGCAGTCGGGTACTGTATTTTTTCCAGACATTCTTTGTTTTAAGGAAAAGTTGACTGCACTTCTTAACATTCCAGATCTTTTCAGCCATGAAGATTTTTAATCAGCTGTTCGTGGTAAGTGGGTACAATTAACTGTCTGTGCCCATGGGTTCTGCATTCAGGGATTCAGCCAGATTTAGATGGAAAATATTTGGAGGAGGAAAACGTCTGGAGTTGTAGCTCAGTTGGTAGAGAACCTTCTTAGCATGCATGAGACCCTGGGTTTGATTTCTAGTCCAGCATATACTTCGTGTACCTGTAATCCTAGCACTTGGGATCAGCAGTTTAGTGTCTTCCTTGGCTACATAAGAACTTTCAAGCTAGCCTGTGCTACTTGGGACCCTGACTCAAAAAAAAAAAGTGCTTGTATTGCACGTGCTTTTTCTTTGTTTTCTAGACAGTATAGTGTGATGATTACTGTTTAGCATTTCCATTGTATTGGGTATTACTAAAGGAGGATATCGGTAAAATATGAATGTTGTGTTATTTTACATAAGGAGTTGCCCATCCCAGGATTTAAGTATCTACTTTGGTCCTGGAATCACCCTTCCCCAGTCATTCTGAAGGATGACTATCATGAAAATAGGCAAATTATCCATCACAGTTATGATGGTAATAAACAACCACATTACATAATCCTAGAGATCAGTGGTCCTAACCCTCCTAACGCTTGATCCTTTAATATCGTTCTCGTATTGTAGTGGCCGCCAACCACAAAATGATTTTATCTTTATTTTGTAACTATAATTTTGCTACTGTTAGCAGTGTAAGTATCTTCTAAATAGGATATCTTACATGCAACCCCAGTGGGGTCTTGACCCCCAGGTTGAAAACTGCTGCTGTGGACCATAGACTGAAGATGATTTTAACTTCATGTCTTCTCTGATTGAGCATGACTACCTGCAATACTCGTAAGGATTCTGAGGCCTTTCCTGTGATTAGCGGCAAGGTGTGATGTGGTTGATTTTTCCTATGCGTTCAGAGGGATATGGTAGCACTCCTCCCTCATTTACTTTCAGTTATGAAACCACAATAAAACTTTTTTTCTGATTTCTGAATTTGGGTTGTTATTGCTGATCTAAGGCTGATTTTTATAACATATGCGTAATTCTGATGCTGTGATTAAGTCAGCATATGATATGTCAGCAGCTAATCAGAGCATTTGATCAACCCCAAACTCCTAATGTGATATAATTTAGTAAAAAACTGACTAGTTGACACACTAACCCCCATTGCTTGGGCTTGAATGCAGGATCTCATACACACTAGGTGAATACTCCACCACTGATCTCCATTCCTAGCCCTAGCGGTTGACACTTTAACTTAGCTCCTGCAGATCTATCATAAGGAAGTTCTCAGAAATGAGAGTGCTGGCATCTTTTCTGAGTTGCTTTGTAAACTTCTTTTCGTAGATCTATTTCTAGTTTGGAAGCCTGTAGAATACACGGGAAGGAAACTACTTCAGAAGACTCAGTTTGGGATTAGATGGTTATGAATGACCTGTCTCCTCTCCCCTTTTGAGATAGTCCTGGGCTACTCTCAAACTCATTATGTAGCTGGAGAGGATGGCCTTGAACTCGATCTTCTGCTTCTACCTCAGAAGTCCTGGTATTACAGTGCTGCACTATTATGCCTGTCTCTTCTTCAATGATGTGATGATTGTGTGCATAGTGTTTGTGTGTTGTACTTTACCCATTGAGTCACCTCCACAGGCCCCATTCCTAGTTTTTGTGCACTGCTAGGGATCAAACCCTATGTTTTGAGCATACTAGGCAAGCACTCTACCAACTGAACCATGTCCTCAACTCAACTCCTAAGCTTTTTCAAATGCTTTAACTTTATATTTTGAATACTTAGAACAGGTTTTGAGATGGAAAAATAACACAATCTTGTTTGTTTCAGAGAGCAGCTCAAGGAAAAGATGAGTTGAGGAGGGCAGAGGGGTGTGAAGAAATAGGAACCTACAGGCATAGGACTTATGTGACCAGGACATTTATTACAGAAGCAGCTCCTCTGCTCTGTGACCCACTTGTCAGCCTGGAGCCAGTAGCAAAACACATTGTGGGATCAAAGGACTGGGATTAACTGTCCAGCTTCACTGTTCCCACTGTACAAGGCTCAGATCTTCTGACCCTTGGCTTGTGACTTTTACTGTTAGGGAAAATATCCTTCAGGAATTAGCATTATTTAGGTGTCTCTTTGTATGTTTGTGAAATTAGAAAGTATATTTACAGCAGAGACTGGCTCGGTCTTAGACGCTCCTAATTTCTTGTGATGCTTAATTAATCTCTTTTGCCTCACTCCCCTTTTAAAGAGAGAGCCTTGCAAAATTTTCTATGACTGGCTTCAAATCTGTAGTTCTCCAGTCTCAGTCTTCAGAGTAGCTGAGATTATAGATGCTGCTATTGGTCTACTCTTTCTAGCCAATTTTTTCCCTGTTGCTACTTAAGTTTTTTTCAATTATTTTTTCAATTATTTCAATAATAATTTATTATTATTATTAATTATTTTATGGTGCTGGAGAGTAAACTGAAATTTTGGTCATGCTAGGCAAGGACTCTACCTGGAAACTACAGACCAAACCTTCCTTCCTTGTAAGCTTTGAAGTCTTTTCTTCATGCTTATGCTGTAAACTACTTTTCCTTAGGCTGCTGTCTCTATGCAGTCTTTTCTATTTTCTAAGGTCTTTGTGGTGTGTGTGTGTGTGTGTGTGAGAGAGAGAGAGAGAGAGAGAGAGAGAGAGAGAGAGAGAGAGAGAGAAGTGGAAGCCAAGGATTGAGAGAGGGAGAAAGAGAGAGAGAGAGAGAGAGAGAGAGAGAGAGAGAGAGAGAGAGAAGTGGAAGCCAAGGATTGAAGAGAGGGAGAAAGAGAGAGAGACAGAGAGAGACAGAGAGAGGTGGAAGCCAAGGATTGATATTGATGTTAGATTAGGTGCCTTCTGTGTGACCTTGACTGTCCTGAACTGGTTTTGTAGACCAGTCTGGTCCTGAACTCTAGAGATCTATCTGCCTCCCTCTGCCTCCTGAATGCTGTAATTAAAGACGTGTGCCACCATGGCTTGATACACTCCTTGCCTTAATTTCCTGAGACTGTCTCTTACCTAGCCAGAAGCAAATTGATTCAGCTAGTTGGTTTAGCAAGCTTGCATGGAGCTTCCCTTGTCTCCACCTCCTGAACATCAGATTATAGAGGTTCACCATGCACCCACCTTTTATGTAAGTCCTAGGGATCTTGATTTTGGTTTTATTCGCTAAGCCATCTCCCCAGGCCTCCAAGCTCTTTCTGATAAAACTCAGTTACACCTTTGACTTCAGCCTCTGTTTCTCAGCTGATGGCTCCCAAACCCGCCTGTTTTGTAAGCTTGGTTTTTCAACAGCCTCTTATGCATAGCACAGGTACAGTCTTGCTATCTTTGTTACAGACTAAACGTTAAAAGAGAATATAATGATGCTTTTCACACAAGAACAAAAAGAATGTATGTCAGAAACTTTGGTCTAACCTACTAATTAAGAAAACCAATGTGATAATTCATTCAAAAGAGAAAAGTTGTTGCCTATTCCAAGTCTGATAAGGATTGCTGAAGTGCTGATAAGGTAGTAATTAGTTACATTCCACTGAATGCAGTCTGCCTTACTGTGAGCACAAATCATTGGCTTTACTACTGGGTTTTCTCAAGTTATAAAGCACATCTCGAATAGAAGTGGATAATCCCTGAGGCTCCAGAGTGTGTAAACATAGCCAGTAATTTTTTCCTTCCCATTTCCCTATGCTCACCAGACTTGCTTCCTCATCCTTCATGCTTACATAAGTCACATATTATATATAATTAGAAACGTCAGTATCATGTTCATTGTCTCCTTTGATTCTTTTTGTTTGGTTGGTTGTTTTTTTGAGACAGGGTCTCTATTCAAAGCCCTGGCTGTTCTGAAATTCACTATATAGTCCAGGCTGGCCTCAAACTCACAGAGATCCACCTGCCTCTGCTTCCTGAGTGCTGGGATTACAAATGTATGCCATCACGCCTGAGCACCTTTGTGCTCCATTGTAATAGTACTTTCTCACCAGGACCGCTAGCCCACAAATAATGATACAAAAACTTATTATTAATTACGAATGCTCAGCCATAGCTTAGGCTTGTTCCTAACTAGTTCTTCTAACTTAACCCATATTTTTTAATTTACGTTCTGACACATGGCTCATTACCTTATCTTTGTACTGCCTGTCCTGCTTCCTCTACATCAGGCTGGCAACCTTACCTTTCTTTTTCCTGGAGTTCTTTCTCTCTGCCTGGAAGTCCCACCTATACTTCCTGCCTAGCTATTGACCATTCAGCTTTTTATTAACCAACTACAAATACACCAATACATCTTCACACAGTGTACAAATATCCCACATTTCCCTCTTTTTGTCTAAATAAGAAGGAAAGGTTTTAACTCTGATACAGTAAAATTATATACAATAAGAACAGTTATCAAGTAAGAATTGCATTCACAAAGTCCAATATTTGTCAAATTAAGAAAAAATACTCCATTATCTACCCTCTCTTGGTGAGTCCAAAGTTTTGTACCTAAATTTACTTTCTATCTTAACTAAGGAAAACTGTTCAACTCCATCAGAGACTCAAGAGGGATATAATATTACCCGAGTAAACAGGAAGTACAGAGCAAGCATCTTCTAAAACTATAGAAACAATGGAGACATCTGGCTGCCTGAACAGTCACCTGAGATTCCCCTGTAACATTGGGGCATCCATCTTTAGCCTACAGGCTTAGAATATCTGATAAACTTTTCTGTGAAGCCAGAATTTTGAAGGACTGTCCTTCCTTGTCCTGGCAAAGTTTGATAGTCGCCCCCTTTTGGGGGGGGGTCCTGCTTGTCCAGTTTGAACAGCACTGTCAGCAGTCACAGCAAAGGCTGTTTCTTTGCCCAGTGATAACTTTGCTACAAAGAAAGCAAACCCCATATGGAGGTTCTTCAGTGCCCATCATCCTTTTTTTTTAAGTAGACTGGTGCTGCCAGGAGCAGACGTGTCTCACTGTCATGAAAAGCTTTAGGTTATTAAAACATCTTATATGTCATACTCTTTAGGTCTCTGAAGTATTTGAAGACTCCTTATCTATCTAAAATATATCACTGTTTAACTTTGAAAACATACCTGACTACAAGTTTGATTACTATAGATGACTACTAACTTGTATTTAATTATATATTACATTTTTAAGTGAGCTGCATAGGTATAATACCTTAAACAGGAATAGAAACATATATGCAGTATAATAAGAATAATCTTAAGTTTGTATAAATACAGAAAAAAATCCATACCAATATTTTAAAATTTATTTTACATATAAATGCTCTATCTGCATGTACAACTTTTTGCCAGAAGAGGGCACCAGATCTCATTACAGATGGTTGTGAGCCACCAAATGGTTGCTGGGAAATGAACTCAGGACCTCTGGAAGAGCAGCCAGTGCTTCCAACCACTAAGCCATCTCTTCAGTTCCCCAGTATAAAATATTTAAGACTAGTAGTTGCACTTTTAGTTTGGTTCAGTAATTACCCATTTATCCTATCATTTCTATATCCCCTTTTTCTTTTTTTTTCCAGAAAGAGATTCCTGAATCCAACCTACCTTGTTTAGTTTTTTTTCCTGACCATGACCAATAACAACTTGCAACCAACCCCCTAAACATGACAAATATTCATAGCTCACTGAATGACCCCAAATCACCCACCCCAACTCTTGGAAATGTGGACATCATGTTCTGTAGATTGTTGCCTGTTGTCTGGGGCAGTGGCATATTCAGGGGATCCTGAGAAAATTGTGATACTGATCAAGTCCTAAGAGAGCTAGCTTTATTATTTTTGTTTAGTCACTATGTGATGGGAAAGTGTAGAACTTATCTGAATTTCTGACTGGAGTAGTCTGTGAGACTGAGCATCTCAGCTAGTAACTTTAAAGTTGTTCTGGATGTAGTTTTTTGAGGAACCTGTAACAGAGGCACTCTGAGAGGCTAGATTGTCCTCATTAGTGTCTGGTCCTATTTTCTCTGAAAATACCCAAACATTTAAAGGTAATATACATATCTGTAAAAACACAAGTATGGAATGTGCAGTGTGCATAAGTCAACTAAAGATGCTTTTTTTGTTCTATGTGTGAGGAGGTAAGAGGCATCTGTCAACTTTATAAGTCCGTTTGTCTGCATATCCAACCTGTAATATAATAAATGATGAGGACTCTGTAATTAACGTGATTTATCATATCTCATCCAGTCTCAACTGTTTCCATGCAGAGGGACCATCAGACACGTCACTTGCCCTGTAGTCTTTCCTGGCTTCCTTCCCCGTCTGTAGCCAAGATCCTCAGAGGATCTCCTCAGGTCAAATCTGATCTCTATTAATTTTGAAGGAATCCATAGCTTTTCATTTCCTGTGGAAATAAAAGTACAATCTCTCCCTTAACTCAACATATTTCCCAACTTCGTTTTGAAGTCAAGACATCCCTGAAGTATATAGACTGATTTAATTCAACACTCCCTTCCATAATCCAATGTCTCTCAACAGCTGTCATTCTCTGTTCATTAGAATTTTAAAAATTCAAAATTAACCAAACACTATATAAGGTCTAAACTCCCTGTGTTGTAATATTTTCTGTCCTTTTGTGGCTTATTATTTTATGAAAACCTAGCTTCATGCTGGCTGGTACCAGCCCTGGAGCTGCATTTTCCTGCTGCAGCTCTGGGAATTTGTAGTATCTGCCTGTGGCAGGTATTTACGAGCCTAACCAAGAGACCGTGAGCTCCAGGAAGCAGCTTGTTTGGACCTTTTCTTTTTCTCTTTCTCTTTCTTTT
This sequence comes from Myodes glareolus, assembly GCF_982192425.1. Taxonomy (NCBI): domain Eukaryota; kingdom Metazoa; phylum Chordata; class Mammalia; order Rodentia; family Cricetidae; genus Myodes; species Myodes glareolus. The sequence goes on along the minus strand of NC_142041.1, from coordinate 17,248,121 downwards.
TCTTTCTTTCTTTCTTTTTTTTTTGTTTGTTTGTTTTCTCATGCCTTATGTGGATACATTTAGTTGGACACTAGGCACCAAAAATATCAGTAGTTTCTCACCAGGACCACTAGCTCACAAATAATGACATGGAGACTTATTAATTATGAATGCTTGACCTTCACTTAGGCTTGTTCCTAACTAGTTCTTATAACTTAAATTAACCCATCTGTTTAAATCTATGTTTTGACATGTGGCTCATTACCTCATCTCGGTACTGTCCATCCTGCTTCCTCTGTGTCTGACTGGCGACTCTGCCTTTCTTCTTCCCAGAGTTCTCTCCTGCCCAGAAGTCCTGCCTATGCCTCCTGTCTAGCTATTGGCCGTTCAATCTTTTACATCAATTACAGCAATACATCTTCACACAGTGTACATGTATACAGTACAGTGTACACGTATCCCACAACACTCCATATTCCATTTAATCACTAAAAGCTATTACTCATTGATCTTTTTTAATCTTTGCTTTTTTCAAAATGATACAACAAAATATCTTCAAAATAAACAATTGCACTTAAGGCAGTTGTCCTCAAACTTTGAAGCTTTTCACTTTTGAACATCAGAGACAGTAATACTAACTCTGTGACAAAGCATATAAGATTATTCTGTAAACCAGGCTAACCTCAGTCTCACAGAGATCCACCTGCTTCTGCTCTCAAAGAGCTGGGATTAAAGGTGTGCACCACCATGCCTGCCACATATAAGACTCTTCACTCAGTATTACTTTTCTGTACTTTTACTATTGCTTCCTAATTGTCCCCATTACTTAAGCTGAGTCTCTTCTGCTGTTCAGTGCTTCTGTATCTTAACACTCGATTCTAATGCTTGTACCAAGGAAAAATGGTTTTCCTACTTGCTTTCTAAGACCCAGCCCTCTTTTCACTTTATCTCTTCTGTGAACCCCATTGCCGTGGGCCTGGGCAAAGTTACTCAGTCCTTTGTTAGCACATGAAATTGTGCTTTTTGTTTGCTAGCTTCTTCTGGAAAGGAGGGCTCTTGTTGCTAAGACCTTGTCTTACTGTTTTAATCTTCCCCTGTGTTTAACATGGGGCTGATTGCTTGTGTTCTTACTTGCTGAATAGAAAAAGAGGAAGATTGTAAAAATTGAGGTGATAGGTACACATTGATACTATTAGCTGAGACACAGAAGAGCAAATCTGCTTTTGAGCTTGTTGAATTGGAGTTATTTATGGTACATTTAAAAAATGTTCAGGACATAGTTGAAAGGAGGAGGAGCCAGGGAAAGTAAAGGTGTCACAGGGCATAGATAGTTGGATCAAGGACCTTGAGAAGACACATAATATATGTACTTGTGATTAACTAGGGGTCAGGGAACAAGAAAGAACAAAGAACTGATAGCAGTTAATTTTCTTTAATATAATGACATGGAGAAAAATGTGAAGGAACAGGTTTTATTTTTGAAACATCATCATTTGTATGTGTGTGTGTGTGTGTGTGTGTGTGTTAATAAGATATGTATTTTTAAGAATGAGCAAAATATGATTACATTTTCACATAGTCTTGATTTCTGGCCTTTACCATCAGAAAATGGTTTCCTTATTCTGCATAATAGAACGTTTTGGTGTAAATTTGGCTGCAATATCATGTATTGCAATTCATGTTTGTTGAAAGTAAACAATGCATAGCTAATTTTAAGCCAAGGACATAATGCTTTTGTTCGGGGAGGGGGTGGTCATTTTCACAAGAGAAGCAAGGGCTGCTTTGCTTGTGGGTTTCCTTTGTTCACTTTTGATCTAGATATTGGTGGTTGTGTTCCAGTCCTTCTGCATATGCCCAAGAGGATTGGGAATGGATGGACACCAGCAGAAGCACCATTTACTCCTGTAGAAATTAGAAACAAGGAGTATATTGCCCTGCTTGTCGAGGCTCAGGACAGAGAGGAAGAAACAAGTATAAAGGTTTTGATTTTGGAAAGAAGTTGGAATCTCCTGACCCTGGGACCTTAAGATGCACAATATTGCTGAAAGGAAAAGTACTACCTTATTGAAAGGTAAGATATTAAACTATTCAAGCTGATTTAGCCACATTAGCATATTTTCATAAGCTGTAAATTCAAGCAGCCATTTCTGTCGCGCTGAGGTTTTTGTGACATAATCACTCATCCAGCCTTGCTGGTGAGCTGCAGACCTGTGTGGCTGGAGAGAGATGGTGTAAGGAGGAGAAACTTACACATTTCACATCATTTTGAAGTGACATACTGACTGCCAGGCACTGAGCTAGGCCCTGGGAACATAGAGGTTAATGAAAACCCTACTACCCACCGTCTAAGAAATTCTCGTTCAAGGACAAGAACCTGTTAATTACCATGTGATAAGTGCTATAATAAACAGGCACTAAGTGTGATGTGAGTGTTCCAGGGTAAGGGATCGTAGTTCAGTGGTGGTAGAGTCTCGCTAGCATGCTCAAGGGCCTGGGTTCAGTTCCCATCACAAAAAGCTGTTTGAAGCAGTAGGACTCATGACTTTTAGGAGCTCATAATGTTAGAAGAAGGGAATATGCTTCAAATTAGAGAGGGTTTTATATGGTCTCAAGAAAATACATTTCATTGTCTGAGAGCGATGCTGAGGTATTGCTAGGCAGGTGAGTCTGGACCAGTGTGGGGTCTGGTTGCATGCCAAGGAAATGTAAGCTCTGACTGTGGGGAAGCATTCCAGATCAAAATGAGAAACCTGTGAGCCTCTGTTCTAAGACGTTTTAGAGGGGAAAACACTATTACAGTAACAGTACACTTTAGTTCTCTCATATGACCCCTAAAAGGAAGATAGCCGTTCTTATTCTGTCTTTGGCTACATATTCTTGGTGTCTGTATGTCTTAAACTTTGTAGATTACTAAAGAATAGGATCTCAGCTGGGCGGTGGTGGCGCATACCTTTAATCCTAGCACTCAGGAAGCAGAGGCAGGCAGATCTCTGTGAGTTTAAGGCCAGTCTGGTCTATAAAAGCTAGTTCTAGGACAGGCTCCAAAGTTACAGTGAAACCCTGTCCCGACAAACCAAAAAAAAAAAAAAAAAAAAAAAAAAAAAGCAAAAAAATAGGATCTTGACCTTAATCTGTTGAGAGAACTCCTTTTCCACTTTGTACCAACTTTGAATATTTTTTAAATTTCATGAATGCTTCAGCTCAAAGATTGTTTTCATTTTATAGAGGAAAAAAGGTTTTACAGTAAAAATTCAGTAAATGAATAAATGCTATAACAAGGAGGTGGCCAACTTTTTTTGCCCTCTAAAAACCAAAATAGGCACATTTGAGGTGTTTCTTAGAAAAAGAAACCATCCTAAGAGAAGTCAGATTTGACCCTGTGACCTCTGAAGAGTGTTCTGTAGCGTTGGGACTTAGAAAGCTCTGAATAGCTCTAGGAGTCTCTGAGGAGAGGCAGATACTAGGGTGGAGCTTTAGCCACCACCCTCTTAGCGCAGTCTAGTACCTGATGCCATAGGTCCAGAAACTCTGAGAAGATGGTGACCCTGGGGGAAGGTCTGGACATGATGCTTGAGCAAGAGTACCATCTGTGTTCATAGAATGCCACCTCACTTAGAGAAGGGGAGAAAGAAGACTGAACAGGCACATAGGGCATCATCAGTGCCCTCAACTAGGGAGCAGCAAACAAGCTGGACAAAGGACTCTGTGGAGGCTGGTGGTAGAGGGTGGTAGGAGTCTGACTTGAGTGTGGCATTTATTTCAAAATTATATGCAGTCTTTGCTCTGGTTCGAACAAAAAGAAATGTTTGAATACATTTCAAAAGGTTGGAAGCTTGGGTTAAAGCTAAGTTTCAGGCCTTATGAGGATGTTTCTATAAAACTAGCCACCAGGACCAAAAGCGTGGTGGAAGAGGGAAATTCTAAAAGGATATCTTAAAGTACTGAGTGAGACACCCCTGGAGATGTGGGCTGGAGATGTGGGTGTTAGTGCCCAGAACTGCCTGTGTGTCTGCTGTAAAGATGGACTTCCTGGGTTAGAAGCTCTGGGGTATGGTGACGGCTTGATAAGGAGTAGTGGATTCGTGGCGTAGAGACTGCCATGAGAAAACCCTTTTTTTTTTTTTGACAAAAGAGAACATAGAAGGAGTGAATTTGAAGACGGTATCAGCCTGAGTCCACTCCTGCTTTTTTAACAGTGAGTTCTTCAGCCCTCCACACACTGTCTGTCATACAGTGTCTAAAGAGACTTACAGCTAACTAAATGCCAACTTTCATGTGCTAGTGAGAACTTTCACTGAACATTCTTTCTGAAGTTCAGTTTTTAATGGAAAATACATGATGATTTTAATAAACATAGAAAAGATTTTATCACTAGCCAACTTTTTATTTTAACTATAAGAAGGTACATGTTGAAGGACTCAAAAGGCAGCAAACTCTAAACAGACCTTGTAGCATCTACCCACAGTGACAGGCACTGGGTTGGATTTTGAAATGTCTGTTACTCAAAAGGTACAGCTTGAAAAATGTTGATTGGTTTAAACTAGAAGGTCATCCTCTTAGGTTGTTGTTATTTCTACAATGCTTTATATTGCACATTATATAAAGATCAAATAATTTGTCTTGGTCTTAGTGTACCATTTTCATAAGATGGAACAAGTTGAAAAATAGATTTCTTTCATCTTTTGAGATAAAAACTGTATCATATATACTTCAATAGCTCCTAGGTAGCCCAATAAAATGTTGGCATTGATATGTTAGCTGATTACATAAAAAGATGAAAGAGACTTTGGAGAAATGCTGATTATGATGGAGAGATGCTAGGGGAGGGAGAGAAAGTGCTTGCTGGTGTAAGCATGGTGACCTGAGTTAAGATCCCGAGCCCACGTGCAGATGGGTGTGGTGCTGTCCCTCTCTGGAAGCTTGTAAGTCACCGAGCTGGATGTACACAGCAGTGCACAAGGAGAGTCCCCGACCAAACGAGGTGGACAGTGAGGGCTGACATCTGACGCTGACCTCTGCCCTCTACACTTGCACTGTGGCACTCACATGCCTGTATTCACACACACAGATGTGTGTGCATGCACACCCACACATCTAAACAGCTGAAATATAGAACATCCCCTAAAACTTTCAGAATTCTTTGGACAGAATTTATATTAATAAGAAAGGTAGGTTTAATCATTCATGAAGTGGGCTCTGTCAGTGTGTACAGCAGTAAAGTACTGCCCTTCTGTAGCCTGTGACCGCACAGTGTATGTCTTCTGATATTCAGAGCACCATGGGAAAGACTAGGACAGGTAGTATTTCTTTTTACAAAGAAAGAGAATGAAGCTCAGGGGAGCTTAGTATTTTGCCCAGGTCCCAAAGCTAGACTTTGCTCTTTATCTTGTGCTTAGTGATGTCTCAGTGTTCTTCGGCATGATTAGGCTTAGACTGGCCTCATTTGCCTTTTGCTGTCTTAATCATTGCTTTCAACAGAAAACCTTCCTAGACAAAGCTGGAACCTGATTGTGACTATAAAGGAGATAAACCCCATTTCCTCTCAGTGGTCTTGAGCAAGTATCAGAATGAAGTTCCAGGAACTTCATCAGGAGCAGCATTAGCTAAAGGTTAGCTATTTTCCAAGTGCTGGGTTTTCCAAGAATACTGAAAATACTAAGGCGTTTAGGGAGTGTTTTTATTCTGCCTTTATACCTAATGTAAAAGTCCTGAGAACAAAGGTGTATACATGCCTTTAAGGTACTGGGAAGTTTTTTGATTTGATATTTTATTTGCATCTTTCATAATTCTGAAATTCTCAGTTAACAGATTATAAACTGAAGTGCTTAATGAAATGTGTATGAAGTAGAATATCCCTCACTTTACAGGATGAAGAAACACGGAAAGATTATGACTACATGCTGGATCACCCAGAAGAATACTATAGCCATTACTACCACTACTACAGCAGACGCCTAGCCCCAAAAGTGGATGTTAGGGTGGTGATTTTGGTCACTGTGTGTGCCATTTCAATGTTTCAGGTATGTATTTCTGCGTACTTATGTTGACAAGTGCTAGTCATTAAATCTGTACTATAAGTATATTTTTCTTCCAGCTGTATAATATACATACAAATACATATTATAGGTAGAGTATACATACTCTCCTCCCTAGACCCCTTTGTTGTCAAGGAGTCTAAGAAACTAGTGGCTATTCTACCAGTCACCTTTCTACTGCTCTTATAAAGTACCATGACAGAAACAACTCAGAGGAGGAAGAATTAAGCCGGGCGGTGGTGGCACACATCTTTAATTCCACCACTGTGAAGGCAGAGGCAGTTGGATCTCTGTGAGTTCGAGGCCAGCCCGATCTACAGAGTGAGTTCCAGGACATCCAGGTCTACACAGAGGAACTGTATCTCCCAAAACAAAACAAAAAATACAGTTCCAGAGAGAATCCATAATGGCAAGGAAGGGCACAGTGGCAGGTAGCCTGAGAAAGGAGCTGATCAAATTTCATCATGCTGCTGTAGGAAATTCTGCAGCCAGTAGTTACCGCCCGCTGGGGCGTGGTCTCTTGTACTATTTGTGCTGCTGTAGAGCATGCGTCCAGTCTCTTTTCTGGCTGCGGAATTCGGTTTCTGTTCTTTGTTCCAGCAAAGGATTCTGATTTGTGAGTCTACCCCTAAATAAATAACTGTCTATTTCTCAATTCTGAGCTAGTGTGGGATTTCTTTTAAGCGTCCATCTTCATCATGCAGAAAGTAGAGGGGACAAACTGGAAGTAGAGCGAGGCTGTAAACTCTCAGAGCTCACCCCAGGGCTGCATTTTCTCTAGCAAGGCTCCACCACATCCCAGACACCTGAGTTACAGGGGACAGTTCTCATTCAAACCACATAAATATCATTGCATAGCTCATCTCCCTCTGAATACTATTTGGTTCCACACAGCCAGATGATATGTCCTTTCATAGGACTTTTCAGTGATTTCCCATAAACTTGGAAAAGTTAAGAACACCCTTCCTGTGACCTAATAAGGCTGGCATTCCATTGGCTGATGCCAGCAGTGCTTGCCTTCTTTAGCAATCCTAAATACCCCACAGAGTTCTGCATGCCCAGAAGGGGCTGCTGCTCAACTGGCAAACCAATGGCTCAGATTCAAAGTGGTGCACGAACTCCATGTGTGTTTTTAAAACACCACAGGGGTCTAAGTTCAGCCTTGAGTGACATCTTCCCTGTTCTTCTTAAACTGTGCTTCTCATGTGCTTATTTAGTAATGATTAGGAAGAAACTGGCAAGTCTAAGAATGACTTCTCTCTTCTTAAAGTGTTTTATTTTGTGTATATTGATGTTTGCCTGCATGTATATATGTGCAACCACCTGTGTGCCTCGTGTCTGGAGGTCAGAAGAGAATGTCAGATTTCCTGAAGCTGAGTTCAAGATGGTTCTGTGTGCTTTGAACCAACCCCAGGTGCTCTGGAAGATCAACATGTGTCTCTAACCCTTGAGCCATCTCTCCAGTCCTGAAAATTGCTTCTCTAGCAACAATATTCAATTCAAATAATAAAACATTCTTATTAAATGCTGAGATGGTATATTTCAGCTCCTTAGCATTTGTAGAAGTATTGCCCTCTTCCTCTCTTCCATTTCTGGTGGATTCCAGGATGTTACTAGTGTAGTACCTGAAGCATGTGGGCTGTATGAGCAGAAAAGCCTTTGCTGAGAGTTAAACCCTTTGAGGTTGAGTATATTTATGGACTATGAGAATTTTCTATTACCAGATGAGTAGAATTCAAATATACTTGAGTCTTTGTGTTCCGAATATGGTAAGCATTCCTGTTGGACATGTAGATATTTAGGAAAGAGATAAAAAGTAAAAATGTGGCCTGAAGTTACAGCCTGTGAGGGTTGAAAACGAATGTCTTATTAACTGTTTCTCTGGTGAGCAAAGGGCAGGGGAGGTGTGTTGCCAATAATTAAGATCTTTGAGCTCACTGTTGTTAACTGGTATTTTGAGATAGATTTTTTATACATGGCTCTGGGTGATCTCCAACTCAGATCCTTCAGCCTCCCCCAGCCAGGTGCTGGGTCTGCAGGCCTGAGTTGCCACACCTGGCGAGACCCTTAGTTTTAGTTAGCTGGGCTTTTGTGGGAAATGACGTTCACAAGAATTACTGCTGTTGCTTTTTTTTTTTTTTGGTGGATTTTTCTAGTAAAATGACTTATTTTTATTTTATGTTCTAGTATTTCAGCTGGTGGAATAGCTACAATAAAGCAATCAGCTACCTAGCCACAGTACCCAAATACCGCATCCAGGCAACAGAGATTGCCAAGGAGCAGGGACTGCTCAAAAAAGCCAAAGAGAAAGGGAAAAACAAGAAGTCCAAAGAAGAAATCCGTGACGAGGAGGAGAGCATCATAAAGAACATTATAAAAAGTAAGATAGACATAAAGGGGGGCTACCAGAAACCCCAAGTACGTGACCTCCTCCTGTTCCAAGTCATCCTCGCTCCTTTTCACCTGTGCTCGTACATAGCTTGGTACTGCCGGTGGGTCTATAACTTTAACATCAGAGGCAGAGAGTATGGGGAGGAGGAGAGGCTCTACCTCATACGCAAGTCTATGAAGATGTCCCAGTCTCAGTTTGACAGCCTGGAGGACCACCAGAAAGAGACATTTCTTAAGCGGGAGCTTTGGATAAAGGAGAATTACGAGGTGAGTGGTGGCTGCTGCCAGAGGAGAGTGGTGTCTCCCATGCTGCAGGTCCATGGTGGTGAGGAGTCCAGTGAGGAATGGAGGTCCTACTTTACTAGAAAGTGTGACTGTATGTTACAGTGGGATGGTGGGTTTCACTTTAGAGTATCTAATCTAATCAGCTAATCTTAGCAAAAGTTAAGGGTAGTCTAGCTTGTCAAACTGCAGTGGACTGATATACATAGGCTATCTAGATGGCTTTCTGTTGTTTGCACTCATTAAATTTGTTCCTTTCCAAAACAACAAGACAGAAAAAAAGAAAAAAAATGTTGAAATAATTGTTTATTTCAAAATTATTGAGCATAGACTCTTCTGAACAGTACTACTAAATTTTGGACTTTTTATTTAAATCAGCTTACTGTAATGCCTTTAAAGCTGGGGCATAAAAAAATTTATCAAGTGTTAATTTCCACTGTTGTCAGCTACAGAAATTACTCAGATGTAGTCAGCAGTCTAACCACAACGCTGAAGGCTCCAGCAATCACACTGTCCCAGGTTCTGAAACAATTAATTGGCTAATATAATGAAAATAATTATACATTGAGCACAGTGAAACATTCTTCAGAAATTTTTTTCATTCTTCAGAAATTTAAGATATGTTTGATGTTACATTGTTTTGTAGTCAACTCCATTTTGTGTGTAATATTCTAAATAGATCTTTATTGAAAGTAAAATTACTAGGAGTTGTCAGATGTTTGACAAGTAAATATATTCCTGTGTGTAAACCCCCTAAAAATAGGAAATAATGTACTATTTTTTTAGCTTTTAAAACTTTTTGAGGGAATGGAGAGGCTCCGTGAGTAAAGTCCTTGCCACACATGCATGGCTTCTTTCTAGGGTTCCCAGAAACCACATGAAAAACTGAGCTTGGTGGAGACAGGTGGATCCCTGCTGCTCATTGGCCAGCAAGCCAACTAAATCTGTGAGCTCTGGTTCAGGGAGAGACCCTGTTTTAAACATAAAAGCTGGGAATGCTGAAGAAAAGACAATCTCCTTCAGCCCTAAGCCTCTGCATTTTATATACGTGTTCACACCCATATTTACAAACACACATACAGGCGCACGCGCACGCACACACACACACACACACATGCCAACACTGCCATCCACACACACATGCACAGATTTTTGAAAGTTTTTTCCTTTAAATCCTGTCTTTTTAGATTCTTGTATTGGGCTGAATTATTATATTGCGTGAGGTTTTCTTAGTCATTACTTTTATTATTTGGAAACAATACTTTTTAAAAATTAATGTGGCTGTAAAACTGTAAGAAATTGCTCATTTAGTTTTGGTTGACTAAAACTTAAAGAAATACTAGAAATTCTTGTTCATAACCTGTGTGATTTATGCAATTTTTTTGTGACTTTAAATAAAATACTAATTATCTTTGAAAAGTAGATGTAAATTCAATTTCGAGGCAAATGTATACATAAAGCCACTTTGTTCCTTATTTAAGTAAAAAATTTGAAGGGAAAAAAGTACTAATTCAAGCCAGGTCAAGCATGGTGTTGTATACCTCTCTTAATCCTATACATCAGGAAGACTGAGGCAGGAGGATTGTGAATGCAAAGTTAGTCTGAATTACTTAGCAAGTCACAGGCCACCTGAGCTACATTGCAAGAGTCCATCACAGACACCAAACAGCGAGGCTGTAGCTCTTGTACAGTTGGTTGTTCTGACATTGGATGTTAAAGTACTTTAGTATTTGAGTCTCCAGAAGGCAAATTGGCACACTCACCTAAAGTTATATTGGAAACTAGACATTCCACAAATACAGCAACATGGGTTTCTCTCTGACTTTATGATTAAAGTCATTTACATTGTTTATGCTCATAGGTCTACAAGCAGGAACAAGATGAAGAATTAAAGAAAAAATTGGCAAATGACCCTCGATGGAAGCGGTACCGGAGATGGATGAAGAACGAAGGGCCTGGACGGCTGACATTTGTGGATGACTGAGGATTAATAGGATGCTGCTGCCCCAGACTTAACTGTGACACTGCTCTCATGGCAGTTCGAGAGGAGCCTGCTGCTCTCAGCAGTAGCTGCGGTTCACGAGGATCAAACAGAATGATGGAGAAACTTCAACTTCCCATAAAACTTTATACAGAAGACATTTATGATGGTTCAATTTTTATAATCTATTTGTGGATTTTGTTAAAAAAGATTTGACATGGGGATTTATTAGTTGCCATTTAAAATTTTTATATGTTTAGTTAAATTTGACATGAAATTTATTAGATACCATTTAAAACTTCTGTGTGAAGTGTTTCTTCTTCAAGAGTGTTTCCTTATGTTTTCATAATGCCACATTTTTCTGCTTTCCTGGTCTCTACTTTTACAAAACAACAACAAAGAAATTACAACAGCACTTGATCATATTATTGTGTCTTTTTGGACACACGTTTCTTCAGGAGAGCCATTCAGTGTCATGCTGTCCTTACTGTAGTCCTTACAGGTTGAGTATGCTCACAGTAATCTCTAGGAGAGTCTCCAGAATCTCTGCAGTCCCCCACTAATTCTACTCTTGATAAGATCAGAAACTCTCCAGGAGAGTGACCACCGTCATGTCCTTGTGGGATGTGCTTGGTTACAGTCCCATTATAGGACTGTTTTCTCAAACATTACTGCAGAAGGGACCTTGTGAAAAGGTCTTTTGTACTACCACCTTGCTTGCTTGCTTGCTTCCTTAATTATGAATTACTTGTGTGGTGAAAATGTAATGCACATGAGGTCATTTACATGAAACTAGAAAGAAGATAAACATGGCTGTGTGCCATTCTGTCTGCCGCTAGAGTATAAATGTTTTTATACATGTGGAAGTGAAAGTAAATAACAGAATTGACTGAATCAAACCTGATACTATATCAAAGTATCGCATATGTTTATATGCAGTACTCCTGTTAAAGATTTACCTTACTGCTTCATATTAATAAAATGGATGTGATATATCATGCTGCCTGGTAGGCTATTTAAAGATTAACATTGCCTTTCTAACATATAATTTTAAAAGATTTATGTAATATAGTAGATATGCAGGATTTATTTCTAAGTCAAGTAAATTAGTCCTTTTAAAAGCTCAGCCCAGGCACTCGGTAGCTCAGTTGGTAAAGTACAGACAGTGGGGAGTAACTTTAGTGTCCCCCGACACCTGCCGATCTTATGTAAAAATGCCAGGCACAGTGGCATCCTCAAACAAGAGAACCTGTCTCAAAAGACAAGGTGGACAGCACCTGAAAATGACAATTAGGTTGGTTGTCCACACACTTGTGCATCTGCACACACATGCACACTGGCACACAAGCTCAGTCCACATAAATGACAAATACAGAGTGCCATCCTTGCCAACAGGGAAAAGACTTGAGGCCAGTTACTTTAGTGTGAATGAATTTCAGTTGCTAATTACAAAAATAGAATTTGGTCAGGCTGTCAGTAGGGCTCTTTGCAGCTCTGGAATTCTGAAATGATATAATTATTTAGAGTTCTATGAACTTTAGTTGGAAATGTTTTATGCATCCATTCTTCTTTAGAGCTGTGAAGAATCATATAATAGCATACATTGCTGGTTATTATCTGTGGACAAATTTGTGTCATATAAGGACCAGAAAGACCTACCAGTACTAGTGTACCTCAGCACTGTCCAAGGTCTCTGATTGCCTATGTTTCTCCAGTTTCATTTCTGGTGCTGTGACAAGCACCCTGACAGAAGCATCACAAAGGAGGAAAAGGTTTACAGTTCCAAGTCAGTCAGTCATTTTGGGGAAAGGCTGACACACAAACAGCTACTTATTTCATATCCACCTTGTCAAGAGCAAGGAGACAATGGAGCTATCTTTGCCTCTAAATTGTTCAGCATTTCCCTGCTAAGGAATGGTGCTGTCTAAGCTAACTGGGTCTTCTCCATCACTAACCAATCAAGACAATCCCCCAGACACGGAGGCCAACCTCATTGGGGCTCTGTTTCCAGGTAACTTTAGGTTGTATCACGTTGATAATAAAAACTAACCAGCACACCTATTTATAAGGAAAATGGGAAGAAAGATGTTCAGCAAATGAAAACTGTACCCTTGGATGTTCTTTCGTCTGTTCTTTATTTCTGTATTTGTAGAATTGTCCACTGAAGGCTGCTTATTTGGGAGTTGGGGCATGAATCAAGGTGGACTCTTCAGAAAGATGTTGGGTTTTCCCCTTCCCTCAGTTACTGGGCTTTGACATCTCAGGATGAAGGAAAGGCCATTGCTTGCTACAGTAACTATACTTCACTGTACTCTGCCGGTCTTCCACCAAAACCAAATCTCTTCATTTTAGAAACATCTAGAGAAGACTAGAGGCCCTTACAGCTTCATTAGTGTAGGGGTATGGGTTGCCTGTTAGAGCATAGCTATTTGTTGCTGCCTGTTCATCAGTTCATGTAACTGAAGTCTGCAAAATTGCCCTGTGGATTTTATTCATATAAATATCTTCATAGCAGATCTGTTAGCCCTTTCTTCATTGGTGTATTTCTTATGAATTCTTCAAGTTCTATAAATAGATAAATCCTACCTTCATGAATGGGTAGGATCAGCATAGTAAAAATGGCCGTCCTATCAGCTACAGATTATAAGCAGTCCCCATCGATCACCATCAGAATTCTAATGCAATTCTTCACAGACCTTGAAAGAATAATACTCAACTTCATATGGAAAAAAAACCAAACAAACTCAGGATAGCTAAAACAATCCTGACAATAAAAACTTCAGAGGTATCACCATCCTTGATTTCAAGCTGTACTACAGAATTATAGTCATAGAACCTGAGTAGAATCAGCATAAAAACAGACATGCCAATCAACAGAATGGATTGAACACGCAGATATAAATCCACACATCTATGGATGCCCAATCTTTAATAAAGAAAGCAAAAAGGCACAATGGAAAAAAAGAAAGTGTCTTCAATAAATGGTGCTGGTCTAACATGTCTGCATCTAGAAGATTGCAAAGAGACCCATGTCTGTGACCTTGCACAAAACTCAAGCTCAAGTGGACCAAGACCTCAGCATAAATCCAGATACATTGAATCTGATAGGAGAGTGGGGAATAGCCTTGAACACATTGGCACAGGAGACAACTCTCTGAACTGAACACTGATAGTGCAGGCACTAAGATCAACAATAAACAGGACCACTCAATAGGACAAAATGGCAGCCTGTAGAATGGGAAAAGATTTTCACCAATTCACATACAATAGAGGGCTAATATCCAAACTCTATGTAGAACTCAAGAAACTAGACATAAGTCAATCCAATTAAAAAAAAATTGGACAGCTGGGTGCCGTGGTGCACGTATTTAATCCCAGCACTGTGGAGGCAGAGGCAGGCGGATCTCTGAATTTGAGGCCAGCCTTTGTCTGCACAGCAAGTTCCAGGACAGCTTGGACTGTTACACAGAGAAACCTTGTCTTTAAAAAAGGGAGGGGGCTACAAATCCAAACAATTCTCAATAGAAAAATCTCAAATGGCTGAGAAATACTGAAAGAAATGTTCAGTATCCATAGCAAATCAAAACTACTTTGAGATTCCATCTTACACATGTCAGAATGGCTAAGATCAAAACCACAGGTGACTGCTCATGCTGATGAGATGTGGAGTGATTCCTTGGAAAACGGACTTGATCTCTATTAAGACCCAGCTCTACCACTCTTGGGCACATAACCAAAGGATGCTCCATCATGCCACAGGGACCCTTGCTCACCTATGTTCATAGCAGCTTTATACATAATAGCAAGAAACTGGAAACAACCTAGATGTCCCTCAACCAACAAACAGATAAAGAAAATGTGGTCCATTCACACAATGAAGTATTACTCAGTTGTTAAAAAAAATATAACATCATGGAATTTATAGGCAAATGGATGGAATTAGAAAAAAATCTAAGTGAAGTAACCCAGCCCAGAAAGACAAACAGTATGTACTCACTTATGTACTCATAAGTAAATGTTAGCTGTTAAGTAACTGATCATTTTAACTTCAATCGACAAACCTGGAGGGGCTGGGTAACAAGCAGGGCTCTGCAGGGGACACATGGATCTCTCTGGGAAGGGGAAATAAAATAGATAATAAAATAGATTTTGCAGGTGGGATAGGAGTAGGAGGGATCTGGTTGGGGGCGAGGGAGTGCAGCAAGAGTGCAGGAAGAAGTGACTAGAACTGGAGGGCTTTGTGGGGGGTTGTGATGTGGAAGCCTAGTGCAGTAGAAACTCTCAGGATTCTGTTAGGGTGACCCTAGCAAGGGCTCCTAGTAATGTGGTGAGCTGGCTACCTTCTTTAACCATGCAACTTCCGACGGTGGGTCACAAAGTCTTCAACCTACAATCCTACCCAGCCTGAAAGACCTGGGGAGTTGGGGGGGGGGAGGATGGAGGCACAGAACTTGTGGGAGTGGTCAGTCAATGACTGATCTAATCTGATGCTCGCTGCCAGAAAGGGAGCCCATGCCTGACACTACCTGGATGACCAGGAATCCAAGGCTGGACAGCCCAGAGACCTAGGATAGACCAAAAAAAAAAAAAGGCAATAAAATGATTCCTAATGATAGTTTGCTATACTCATAGATTAATGCCTAACCCGTTGTCACCAGACAGACGTCTTCCCACAGTTGACAGGAGCAGATGCCACAGCCAAACCTTAGGCAGAGCTATGGAAATCCCATGAAAGAGGAGAAAGGATTGTAGAAGCCAAAGGAATAAATAGAATCAACTATGCAGGGCTCATGGGGGCTCAGAGAGACAGAAGCGACAAACACAGCCTGCATGGGTCTGCTCTAGGTCCTCTGCTTGTGTGTGATGGTTGTTAGCTTGGTGTTCCTCTGGAACTCCTAACAGCGGGAGTTTAGGGTGTCTCTGAGTCTCTTGTCTGCTCTTGGGTCTGTTCTCCTCCTCGTGGGTTTCCTCACCCAGTCTTGATGTGAGGGTTTGTGCAGTCTTACTGCATCTTGTTAGGCCGTGCTCAGTTGATATCCCTGGAAAGCCTGCTCTCTTCCCAAGGAAAACAGAGGAACAATGGATCTGGGGGAAAGGAGGGGTGTGGGACAGGCAGGGCTGGGGGGAGTGGAGGGAGGGAAGGCTGCAGTTGGGATGTGATGTGTGAGAAGAATAAATAAATTGCAGCCTTATAACACCCATCAGATCTCCTGCCCGGATTCTAAATACTGAGGTTGGCACACAGTATACTTTAAACATTACACGACAATGCTTAGAGAATGAACTAGTTTAGTTCTATTGCATTAATGTTTAGAAACATCAGTTTGTTTCCTTTGTGTTTATTTGGGGCGGGGGTGAGAAGGACAACACACATTTAACGCCTAAACCTTGGAAATACTGATAGAGTGGAAGCCCCAGGTTGTTGGATCCCAGGCCTTTCCAGCTCCTCGAGGCTCTATGCAGGACTGTATACACAACCAGTCTAAGCTTCCTGTCACCTCCTATTCTCACCCCACCAGCTAGGGGAATTAGCATAGAGAGCTTTATCCTCTATTGACATGGTAATTCCACCTGCAAACAAGGGTTCTTGCAGTGGTGCCTGAGATGTCTGTCACTGTGGCTAGCTTGAGTCCCCCTGCCCTGTTCATCCTGTCACTGGCGCCAAGAGCTCAACACCTCGATCTCACTCCCGGCTGGAAGGGGGATCTCGTCCTTTGGCCCCCAAGTATTTAAACCTGGAATTTCGCTGAATAAAGTTGACATTTACCTTTGGGGCAAATGATCCAGGTCTCTCTCTGTGTGTGTGTGTGTGTCTGTTTTTAACTCCTAGGACATTGTTCCAAGTTCGTGGTTCGATACAGGAAGCGCGCACCCGTACAGGGAAATAGGGGCTCGCAGAATTGGGTGGGACACCAGGTGCTGTCGCAAGTGCCGTTAATCCCAGCATTCGGGAGGCAGAGGCAGGCAGATCTCTTAGGAGTCTGAGGTCAGCCTGGCCTACAGAGCAAGTTCCAGAGACAACCAGAGCTAGGTAATAGACCCTGTCTCAAAAACAAGCAAACATGCGCTGAAACAGGACAAAGTGGACACATTGAAACTTCTGTGGAAATTCAAAGCGAAACTCGTATCTTGTTACGTGGAACATTGACTCTCTGCATCTGACACACAGACAAGCCATAGATGGATGAATTGCAATTAATAACTGGCAAAATGTAATGACTTCAAGTCTGGGACAAAGTCTAGTTGTTAATAACCTAATTATTTAACTTCTCTGATTTCCTCATCTGTAAGATGACAGAACCTTTTTAAATACTCGGGATTTAAAGTTGTATGACATAAGTCTACTGAATTCGTCCAGCCCTGATGCAGGTGAGCATGCATAATTTACAGGGGTCTGAAGCAGAGATGACTTGCTCATGAGATGTGCTGTGCCTATTTTTAAAGCATCCATAGTTAATCAACTTCAACCAGCACCTAAGTTTGTAAAGGTTTTGGATATCTTCACCAGTTGTATAGTCTCCGGTCAGTATAATGTGATGTTTCTGTAGATTCCTCTTTGTTTGGTTAGGGAATGGGGAAATGCTATTTGGCACTTATTTTTTTATTGGTAGAATGGTAAAGTAAAGAACGGCAAAGATGGATGGTCAAAGGACTGTAGGTCTTGGTTAAGTATTGTTGAATCCCCGGTAGTGGGTTTCTCTGCCAATGAAGTAAGTCAGATCAGGCTGAGTTAAAAGTCCAGTGTTAATGAGCAAAGCATTCCCGGGTGATCTCGGGAAATGGGGAGAAATTATTAAGTATGTTTTTTAAAGAACCCCTCCACCAAAAGCAAATAATCCCAATCAGACCAAATCAGGCTGTATTAAAAGATACCCAGGCTTAATGGATGGCAATACTCTTGGGTGGCCCCGGGAAAACATGGAAGGGGAAGAGGGAAAAGGGGAGACCATGTGTTCATTCTCTGGGGTGCAGTTTAAATAGTCTGTAGGAGTTACCGTTTGGCGGATTTTTTTTTAACCCTCCCTGGGAAGAGGTCACTTTTTGGCGGACTTTCTTGGAAGTGAAGTTTGGATTGAGGCAACTCCCAGGGGATAGAGCTATGTCAGGAGCTGCGTGAAGTCCCCAGCTAAATTAATAGCAATGCAACTTGTATAATAATTGTGGTATAAAAACAGGCATGCATCTTTCACTGAGAAAGTCCTTAGTTCATGTCATAAGATAGACTAAGAAAAGTTTAAAATGTTCACTTTTTTTCCCCCAAAAGATGATTGCTGGGCGTGGTGGTGGATGTTTTTAATCCCAGCACTCAGAAGGCAGAGGCAGGTAGGTTTCTGAGTTAAGGACCAGCCTCGTCTACAGAGCAAGTTCCAGGACAGCCAGGGCTACACAGAGAAACTATCTTGGAAAAAAGAAGAAAGATAGTTTTCTAACCCATATTGTTTTTGAACTCAGTTTTTATCATCATGAAAAATGAAATAAAAGCACGGGAAGGCCACGACTGCTCCAGGGTGTGGTGGAGGAGATGGTTTATCGTAGACATTCGGAAGAGTATAGCCAGAGGCCGGGATATCGGGGAAGTCCAGAGTGGACATGACCAGACTGAGCAGGGCCATGCAGAAGAGGGGAAGAGGAAGGGAAAGGGGGGACCCAATTCAACAGCCTGCGGTCAAAGGTACAAAAGGGGGCGGGTAGCCAAATGTCTGAATTATATAGGGAAGAGACTCTGGGGGAAGGGCAGCCCAGCCCCTGTTGGAGAGTCAGGGTAGAGGATAGGTTAGGGTATGCCAGTCATACCCAGTAACAGGTAGGGACCGAGGGGGATACTGAGAGAACCTGGCAGACAGGTCAACTTTGATATGTTAAATAGATACCTCAGCCATTTGCCCCAGGTTTGTCACTTAGCACTCAGTCACTCAGTAAGCAGTCACTCCTGCCTCAGCCAATGAAGTCATGGGATCACATGCACGTGCCCCCAGGTTCGGCATAAATATTGATACTCTTTGACCCATCAGTTCTACTTTTAACATGCTGCGCGGGAAGTAGGGGAGAAAGCACAGGTTGTATACTTAGCGTGGCATGGGATATCAGCTCTCACTAGGAGATTTGATAAATTATGATCCAGTTGTGCAATGCTGAGAACAATTGCCTGAAGGCCTTTAAATTAAAAATTGTTTAGACTAGCTTTTGTCGCTTTTTTTTTTAAATATCTCAATTTTTCTTTGGAAAATTCACTTTCCACTCTGTGGTTATTTGGCTGGGTGTCTTAGTTTCGGATGCTTCTGGAAAACAGAGCCTAAGATGGAGGTTTGCATGCTGGAGTTTACTGGGACCAGACCTTCCAATTATTCCTTGTTATGGAATCCAGTAAATGGGAACTGGACCGAGGGAAAAGCTGAGCTCGGATGACCCAGAAGGAACTCCAGAGTTGGGGTGATTAATTCAACTGCCTCAATATGAGGGCGTTGAGAGTAGAGGGAAAAATCTCACTGAATGGAGGGAAACTGGCTATTGGGTGAGATTTTTGTGTGACCTCCCAGATGGCTCTTAGGTCCAGTGAGGGAGAACTCAACAACCAGGAAATTAGATACTTCAGCAACAAATCCTTTTTAAATAGCAAAAGATATAAGACAGGGGTTCTCAATCTGTGGACCGCAACCCCTTGGCAACCATTTATCTCCAAAAATATTTACATTACATTCATAACTGTAGCAAAATTGCAGTTATGAAGTAGCAACGAAAATAATTTTATGATTGGGGGTTACCATATGAAGAACTGTATGAAAGGGTCGCAGCATTAGAAAGGCAGAGACCCACCGGTTCAAAGGAAGGGTGATGCTCAATACAAGTCAGGGAGACCCATTTAGGGGAATTCTACCCACCTCCCCCGTTATCCAGAAGAAAAGAGGGATTTTGGTTCTGAGTTGTCTAGGCAGGGTTAAAAGACAACATGGATGTTCTTCATTGCACAGCTGAGTCTAGATAGCCACAGTGAAGCTCATGAGCCCAACACGCAGCAGAGCCAGGAGATGAAGATTTGAGCCTTGAAGGTATTTTTAGGTAATTAGACCCACTGCTTTAAAAGTCTCTGGGCTTTTAAGGTTAGCAAGACCACGGATAATTGCCTCCTCCCCTCCCCGGTTAGTTTAGTGTATATTGACAGATACCATGGTGTATGGCGGTATAGACATAAAGTAAGTGTAAAAAGACAAAACGAAACCAAAACCTCAGGTTAACCCCAGTTTTGTAAAACAAATGTGCACACTAAAAAAAGAAACTCAGGACAAGACTGGAAGCAACGTCACTGTTGGGGGTGAGAGGGCTGGTGTAATTTTATTCGGTCTGTTTCAAAGATGCCAGGCTGGGATTTTCGGCCCCAACTAGCAGGACTTCCTTGAACTTGCGTTTTCAGGGAAACCCTACCGTGCCCATCCCTTCGCAGCGCAGGCGCCACTTGGGTTTGCTCTGAGGCTGCCGCGACCGCGACGACTCAACTCGCGACCCCAGCGCGAGGACAGCGGGGCGGGCGCGGCGGTTTCCCCGCCCCGGGGCGACACCCAGCTTGGCCGCGGTTCCGCCCAGCCGGGCCCGCCGCGCGCAGCCTTCGTCGCCATGTCCGCCGGGGCCAGCGTGAGCGCCCTGCAGCGCCTGGTGGAGCAGCTCAAGCTGGAGGCCGGCGTGGAGAGGATCAAGGTGAGCGTCCAGCCGGAGCCCGGTGCCAGCCCCGCCGCCCAGGGAGCGGCCCGCAGAACGCCGCGGCCCGGCCCAAGTGGCGGCTGCAGGGCCGGGCGCGCGCCGGGGCCTCGGGGGCTCGCGAGCCGCGCGTGGATGCGGGGTGGCTCCGGGCGCGACCTCCGGGGCAGCGCCGGAGGTCCAAGGGTGCGCCCCGCCACGCAGCCAGTCCGAGGACCCCGTGGGCGTGCCCACACCGGGCCGGTGACACGCTGGCGGCCTGGACTCTGCCTGATCCGTGGCAGCCGGAGGATGCTGTTTAGGGATGGGGCGGGAGGTCCCTGTATGGGCGAATGAGAGAGAGAGTGAGAGGGAAGAAGGATGCTCAGGCTGGAGGATCGGGAGGGAGAGTTTGCGGAAATGAGTTCCATTTTGGATCTGTGGATTTTTACAGAGATATCCAGGAGAGATTTAGCCGCGTGAACAAAAGCCCGCAGCACAAGGCCCAAAGAAGTGATTAAGATTTGAGTATGATATAGACAAAGAGCAGAATGTGTAGCAGAATTCAAAAGAGATTGCCCAGAGAAGGCGAGGGAAGGATTTAAAAAGAAAGAAAGAAAGAAAGGAAGGAAGGAAGGAAGGAAGGAAGGAAGGAAGGAAGGAAGGAAGAAAGAAAGAAAGAAAGAAAGAAAGAAAGAAAGAAAGAAAAGCCAGAGGGATGGTTCAGTGGTTGAGCACTGGCTGCTGTTCTGGAGGACCCAGAAAGAAAGAAAGAAAGAAAGAAAGAAAGAAAGAAAGGAAGGAAGGAAGGAAGGAAGGAAGGAAGGAAGGAAGGAAGGAAGGAAGGAAGGAAGGAAAGAACGAGGGAGGGAGGGAGGGAGGGAGGGAGGGAGGGAGAGAGAGAGAGAGAGAGAGAGAGAAAGAAAGAAAGAAAGAAAGAAAGAAAGAAAGAAAGAAAGAAAGAAAGAAAAGCCAGAGGGATGGTTCAGTGGTTGAGCACTGGCTGCTGTTCTGGAGGACCCAGGCTCAGTTCCCAGCACGCACACAGCAGCTCATAACCATCCGTAAGTACAGTTTCAGGGAGCCTGATGCCCTCTTCTGGCCTCCTCAGGCGCCAGGCACGTGCATGATGCACAGATAGACAGTCAAAACATCCGTAAGACGGGGGTTTGGAAGTAGGTGGAGGGGATGGGAGGAGGGGAGGGAATGGGAACTGGGATTGGTATGTAAAATGAAAAAAAAATAGTTTAATTTCTTTAAAAAATAAAAGGAATTTAAAAAAAAAATCCACAAGATAAAATAGAAATGGAGGCTCCTGAACACAGCAGTGTGTCCTCAGTTGGCTGGGAGTGTGATTGGCAGCTGATGTGATGTGTAGGGTGGATAGGAATGGGAGAACCGGCTTGGTAGTCAGTTTCTGCGGTAGTGGGTAACTCAACTTAGTGCTACACCAGGGAATTGGGGATTCGGGTGGATGCGGTAAACAAACAAACTAGCCAAAATGATTTCACATAACCAGGTTTACAAGGTAAAGGGACAGGCGTAGCCCACTCTGGACTTTACAAGAGGCCAAGCAGGTTAAAAAAAAAATCTAGTTATAAAGAGGATATACATACATACATATATTTATATATATTACTTCAAAAATAGAAGGGGTTTAGGGGTTGATAGGAAAGATTTATTTTGTCACTGTTTTGTTTTGTCAAGGGAAGAAACCAAGGGACACAGGTAACTGTAGAGGGTTTGGGGTGGCATCTTCCGGGACAGGAGGGAAGGGAAGTTGTGTGTAGAGTGCCTCTGATTATGGGTTACTGCTTGCGGCAATGGCAGTCTTGTGAAACAGGAAGCTGAGTTTCCTTCTAGGCCGCTGGAACGGGAACTAGCCAAGGGTGGTGGAAGTGCTGGCCACAGTGGCTCACTGACCTGAGCGGTCGCAACCTGGAATAGCAGGCCTGTAACTTGTGGTTCCGTTTCCATCCCTGGCATCTGACGACCAAGGATTCTGAGAGCAGAAAGCAAATGGAGGTTGATTCAGAAGGTGGGTTTAGTGAGAGATATCTCGGAAAGTAGGGGTGGGGTCAGAAGCCAAGGAACTTGAGGGTCTGGCTGGAAAAGGCTGAACCCAGACTGCAGAGAGGGCAAGCAGAGTCCGCCTTCTAGTGATGGTGAGGTCAGAACGAGCAGCGGCACCTAGTGGTCATTGTGCAGCCAGTGCAAGAGAGTCAAAGCCATCGTGGATGGTTGAAGTTGTGGTCCCTCACCTCCCAAAGCCGAGCAGTTACTGGTGTTGGGTGGGGCTGCTATTGGCAGAGAAGGTTGCTTGGGGAGAGAACATAGGGGGCTAAAACTAGAGTTCTTCAGAGTGTTCAGTATCATTGGGCCTCGGACCTGGAAGGAAAACTGAACCAAATGCCCACTCGGCTTGTGGACATTCTCGAGGGGAAAGAGACTCCAACCGATACTTGAGAAAGGACTGGATGATGACCCACACGGGCATTCAGGGGAACCTGGCCAGCCCTGTAAGGGAGTCACAGTACAGAATCTAGATAGCGTCACTGTAGGGCTCAGTCTTCAGTGTTCTTCGCACGCGTCAACACACCGTAAGGCAGACACCAGTCTTCTAGCCTCCCTTCCCAGGGTCTGGAAAGCCTGCTGTCTCGAGGGTTCCTCCTCTGGAGCGGCCTCTAAGAAGTTGCTGAGTCGGATAACCCAGGTGGGACAACCCAACCTCTATGGCAGGGGACAGCTTACAGGGCTTGGGGGTTGTCTTCTGGCATCTAGAGTCTGTCCTTTGGCCCTGAGAGGTGCCCCCTCTCTTAGCTTGTTTTCTTTGATCATCCCTTTTATGTGGGAGTCTGGTTAGTCCCCTTCCTCCAGGGGTCCTGGGACAGTCTCCTACCTACACATATGCAGTTGGCCTGCTTCCCTGAGACACAGAAAGCAGGACGTGATTTGTTCTACATTTCTTTGAAAATCAATAACTTACATAAAGCCATTAGTTCCAGTTATAATTATTGTGAAAACATCGGAGCTTCTGTTGATGAAAAAAATTAGCTTAAACGTTATAGTCTGGTTATATTGTATTTTATATACTAACAATTAAAATTTTTAGTACTAAGAGCAAATCCCTAAGGCACTTCAGAAGCTTGGTAGCAACTGTACGCATATGGCAAACAGCTGTAACAGAACTGTATTAGTTTGCTTCCTGTGGCCAGACGCCAAGCACCACATACACAGTAACATAATGAAACACTTTTATTTCAGCTTACAGTTCTAGAGGGTGCAAGGTCTAAAGGGGTTGACCCAGCTGGTGGCTTTTAGCTGGTCACTTCCCAAGGCAGCACAGGGTTTTTCATGATGGGAGGCTGGGCACATGCATGCCTATGCCTATCCCTCGGGCCTCCTTCAGAACCAGTTTTTAGTCATGGGAGTTCCGCCCTGATGACTTTATCTAATCCCAATCTCCTCCCAAAGATGAGCCTTGAGGTGAACACAATACGTAATGGTTTAAGTTTCTATCCTCTTGTAGCTGGAGAGATGGCTCAATGGTTAAGAACACTGGCTGTTCTTCCGGAGGTCCTGAGTTCATTTCCCAGCACCCACATGGTGACTCACAACCATCTATTACTGTAGTCTCCTGGGATCTGATGTCCTCCTCTGGTGTGCAGCTGTTCATGTGGGCAAAACACCCATGAACATAAAATGCATAAACAAGCCTCCACCCTTCATAGTGAAATTACATTTCAACATATAAGCCCTTGGAGGACATAACACAAACCATGGCTAAAATGTAATAGCCGCGTCTTATTTATTTATTTATTTATTATGATTATTATAATTATCATCAGTAGTACTATTATTAATCTTTGTGCTAGGGACTGACTCCAGAGCCTCGCTTGTGCTAGGTAAGCGTCCCATTATTGAGACCCACCCTCAGCCCCACCCTTCTTAACCAGGAGGCTGTATTTTCTGAAAAGCATAGTAGAACAATTCTCTCACTTGCCTGGTACAGACTGGACAGAGCTCCAGCCTTGCTCACATGGCCAAGTCAGATTGTCAGCACAGGTGTCAAGTCGTAGACATCTGTGCTGTGAACTTGAGAATGAGCCAATTCCTTACCAGTTCAGACTTGAAACTGGAATTCTAACTGGATCAGACTTGCAGCTTTTCCTTTGTTAAAGCAAAACACATGTACCTAGAAGTCCATCGTAGACTGCAGTCTTTCCTGGGAATGAGTGACTGAAACCAGCAGAGCCGTGGATGATGATGACTGTGTCCCGCCTCGGGCTGCCTGGTGCCTGCCGCTGGGCCTGGTGTGAGCAGGGTGTTCCCTGTGTTTTGTCGCAGGTCTCTCAGGCAGCGGCGGAGCTCCAGCAGTACTGCATGCAGAATGCCTGCAAGGATGCCCTGCTGCTCGGCGTGCCAGCTGGGAGCAATCCCTTCCGGGAGCCCCGGTCCTGTGCTTTACTCTGAAGACTGGTGAGTTAGGGTGCACCGTGCCAAACTGGGGCCATAACGTTGCCAGGGAGCTTCCCAAAGTATCTGGGTGACAGGAGTTAAACAAACCAGCCAACCAGCCTTTTAAAATGCTGGACTTTGATGGGTGATTCTGGTCTGCAGTTTCCCTGCACATGGAAGAGGTCTAGCTAAGAGAAGCCCTGTTTTCTTTGGCACCATCTGTGACATGCCGTCACCTTGTAGACACAAGCTCTTTACCTTAGCTGATTGCAGTATTTTTTGACCTTCATTCCCTCTCTGCCCTTACAGCATCCCAGAGTTGTGATTTGCTATCTGGTGTTTCCAACTCACTTGCATCTCCTGGGACTAAGGATTTAACAGAGGGGCTGAGTTTGCTTGCCTTGGGCTGTTGTTTCCTCCCTTGATATTCGTAGCTGTGCGTGCATGCGTGTGTGCGTGTCTGTATGTGTATGGGGCTAAAGGCATTTCAACAGGTTTATTCATTAGAATGGCATGCTGTAAGTTTGAATGTTTGGCATTGAGGTCTTATATTTCCATGTTTTTTTTTTTAAATTTTATTGATTTGTGGTAAATAAGAACGAAGTTTAAATCCATTAAGGAAAAATGGAAATTACAAGCATTTCTAGAGAAGGAAGTGCAATCTCAAGTGTTAAAAGCTTACAAAGAACACCTGCATAAGAAATCAGCATTTGGAGCTAGAACTGGTGATACTAGTGGGGAAAGGGAAAAAAAAAATGAGAGAGGGGGGCTGAGTCCAGAAACTGAAACAGGAACAGGAACTCTCAAAGGCATTTTTAGAAACAGTAATTCACAGTAAGAAACAGACACAAGCCTGACCAAGAATGAGACCAACGGTGCAACAGGAAACAACTCAGAGTTGGAATAAAAAACCAAAACTATCTACGACCCAAATCTCCAGATTTTAATCCTGATATTGTCCCCTGGTGCTCCCCCAGCAGAGTCAGAATAAAATGTGGGTCAAACAGTTTCAGAACTGCTCACCCGGGAGGCCAGCTGTGGGGAAATACGGCATTATTTAGATCCTGGCAACATGGATGGGGGCATGTCAAAGGAGGGCTTATGCAAGGTCGGTTTCCAAATGATGGCAGAATCCCGGCTTTCTCAGTGAGTGGATTGAAATGACCGGCCTCACAGCCTCTGGTGCTCCGAGGAAGGGCAGTTCCACTCACGGTTGTCAACAGACCCAGTGGTTCCCGCATCACCTCCTGCAGACTGTAGTGCTGCTTCAATTCAAAGACTTGAATTTAAAACCGTTTTAGAGTATAGATCCTGTCCGTTCTCTATGAGAACGTGCAGGACAGACGGGGCAGACTGCTAATGTGCGCATGCTCAGGTAATGTCCTTTGTACTTCTTCACCTTGGCTGCTTCCGTATCAAGAGAAAGATCTTGCCAAAGCGTGTACCTCCAGATTTCCTGGTATGGCTTACAGTCTCCGACTTTTGCCTGCCTACCAACCTAAAAACTTTCTAAAGAAATGAAAGCCGGGGTGGGGGGGCTGGAGAGATGGCTCAGCGGTTGCCTGCTCTTCCAAAGGTCCTGAGTTCAATTCCCAGCAACCACATGGTGGCTCACAACCATCTGAAATGAGATCTGATGCCCTCTTCTGGCCTGCAGGCAGACACACAGACACAGTATTGTATACATAAAAACAAAACAAAACAAAACAAAACAAAAAAAACAAACCAGGCACCGGAAGGAAATACATTAAAAAAAAAGAAAAAGAAGAAGAAATGAAAGTCGGGCAAGTTTAAGGCCAACCTGGCTAACTCAGCAAGACTATCCCAAAATAAATCAATGGTTGGGAGTGCAGCCCAGCTGCTTGGCATGCACGAGGCCTGCCATCTCCCTACATTTCCTTTTTTTTTTTTAAGATGACAAGAACATAAATTATTAGTCTTGAGACCAACATATTTCAGATTTTGTATTTACACAGCAAATGATCATCTTTTTTCACCTACTTGTAAAAGGAAATTGTTTATATTGAGTCAGGAGCTGATTCTGCTGTCAGGCACAATTTCCGTAGTAAAGGGAGCGGTGCATCGGACTGCTGAGATAACTCTCTTGCACCGACACTGTGGGGCTCCTTTCGCAAAGCACCGCCATGCGTGCTGTTCGTCCAAGGATATGGTTTGCATGTTTTATTGTATTTATGTATTATTTTCTACTCTGTGACTATTAGGTGTCCTGTGAAATGATGGGGGAATCTCATTAACGTCAACATTGACCACTCTCTCCGACAGGGAGAAGTTCTGGGAAGCACATGGGGAAGGATGACCGCCCAGGTCCCAAGAAGACAGTTTCCACAGCCAAGTTCCAGTCTCTGTTGCCTGGTCCTAGAGCCAAACTCTACAGAAATCCATTTTTGTAACCCTCACCTCCAAATTTCCTGAGCTGCATCTTTCCCTCATAGAATCCATGTTGCTCCGCCTGGGATATAGGCATGTTTTACCTTCTGGGTGTTTGCATTTTAGGAGGGAGGCGTTTTGTTTTCAAAAACCGAGATTTGTAATTTTCCTAACATTTTTATACTTTAATAAAATTTGTTCATAATAATTTACTATTACTAAATGAAGACAAAGTATAAAATTGGGGGAATAATTGATATATTGATTTTTTTTAAAAGAAGGAGAACATTTTCATTTCTCAATGAAATATGGTCTTACTTTGACAGTAAACTTGGGAGATGCTCTTAGCCAACTGAAATAATTGATGTAGTGTTAGGTTGCCCATCCTGGGTGAGGCTGGTTAGGTCTTTCCTTACTTCCTTTAGTTTACAATTTATAATTGTTTTTGTAGCTCTTAAAAATGTGCTTATGCCTTTAAAAACATTTAAATGTGGCCTACTACATTCAGAACACTGCAACTGGTTAAAAACGAAATGTGAAAATATTATAACAAACCTACAAGAACTAATGTCACAAGTACTTTATTTGGGTGATGTGCCTTTGGTTTAATTGGGGACACTTTAGAAGGAAAGTCTATGTTTATAATAATCTTTGCAGAACTTGGAAATAAAATGTTGGCCTAATTCATCGTTTTCCATGAGAACAGTATCTTGTGTTTGCTTTCGTCGTTTGGGATCCCAGGGATTTCTGTTCGCTGCTGAGAGGGACGCTGCACGCAGAGGGTGGACTGTGGCTTTGAGATCCCTGTAGAATGTCTCCAAAAGTAGGTGCTAGCATAACATGGAAAACAGCCTCAATTAGGAGCCACAGCTGCTCTCTAGACTAGCTCTGCCGGGCACTCACCCATGAATAAGCAAGTGGAAAAACGAGCAGTGGTCGGATTGCAGTGGAGAGGGTGGAGGCCGTTAGCTGAGCCCTCCCTTAATTCTCGGCATCAGGCAGGTATCAGCGGATTGGATTCTGTATTAATCATAATTTGGGTGTCCTTTTGATGCTTCAATTATCTGTTTAGTCTTCTCTGAAATTTTATATGATTTATTTCTTTCTTCAACCTCTTCTTTCCTAGTAGTATTATATATGTTCCACTCTCCATCTCGATTAATAAGAAATTTAATAAGCATTCCAAATTTCCATTATAAACAAAATTCTCTTTGTTTCAGCAACACTCCATGAGATAATTGAGAGAAACTACAGACACTGTACAGGTACAAATGTCCTGAATGTAGGCAAATCAGATCCTGCAGTATATTAAGAGAAGATGCCCCACGGAAGGAGCTGGTTTAGCATAAGAGAATCTGCAGTGTGTAAGTCATTACAAGAGTGTAGAGAAGGGACCCGGGGCCAGAAAGCTAACCTGAGGAAATTCAGTTCTTGTTCTCACTTCCTCTCAGACATGGAGGATGACAGCTGCCTTAATGGGTTAGTGGGACTGCCTTGGGAGCAATGAATTAAGCAATGAGATTTTTAAAATTGGAAATGAATTATGGAAATGGCATACTGAAACTTATTTGTATGTAAACTAAAAAACAAACAAATGCTGAACTTTGCTAAATATCTTCGGGGGAATTAGATATACTCATATTAATTTTTCCTTAAATATCAGTTATATTAATGATGAATCATATTAATACACACCCTGTTGTGGAACTATCTGTGCACTCTAGGAATTGAACTCAGATGGATTTTGATTTAATTGTTGCTATGGTACTCTTCCATTAGAATGTTTGCATCAATAAAAGTACGGTTCTATAATTTTCTTTTTTGCAGTGTTAGATTTTGGTATTATATTTATTACAAAACATAATGTGGAAATGTTTTTCTAATGTTACGTAGCATTAAATTATTTACTCATTAAAAATAAGCTCTAGAGCCGGGCACTGGTGGCGCACGCCTTTAATCCCAGCACTCGGGAGGCAGAAGCAGGCGGATCTTTGAGTTTAAGGCCAGTCTGGTCTACAGAGCAAGTTCCAACAGCCAGGGCCACACAAAGAAACTCTGTCTTGAAAAACAAACAAAAAGCTACAGAAAAAATGTGTTAGGAGTTTAACACTAAAAGATTTAATCAGTGACCAAAATATAGGAATCTAGATCTAAGCAAAGTGAAAACACGTTTTTATACACCTAAGCTGGGTAAGGAGGAAAAAAGACTGACATCTGCTTCTGGCCTTGCAGGCTCCCGGGCAGCCCACGTAACTGCTGATTCCAACACTTTCTGTGTGCGGAAAAGAATAGGAAAGAGAAAGAAAAGCAAATAAATAAATAAATAAAAAATTAGAGGTCATAGACAGAAACAGTAGGAAAGTGGGAGGGAACGGCAAGGACGCAGGACTGCTCACCAAAGAACAGCTGTGAGCTCACTGAGTCGTTGGGACCGTGGGTCAAGCCTCAACCCAGGCTTCGTGCCTTCCGACCAAGCATGGTTTAGTGGGTGCAACGCTACGATTTCCTTAGCCTTTCTCCTCCTTTGAGACAAGCTTTCGTGTATGCCAGGGTTGGTATCAAACTAGCTCTGTCGTCAAGGATCATAATCTCTTTTTGGCTTTGGCGTGCTCAGTTTACAAACCCCTGGGAACGGGATCCAGAGCGTTGTGAATACCAGCCAGTCACTATACCCACGGAGCCACTTCCTGGAACCTCACGATAGTTTCTTTTCAACAAAATCATGCACCAGAAAATGTGGAGTTTATGCTTGCTCAAGTTTTCTCCTTTTGTATAAAATCATTTTGAGCAAACAGGAATTGTCTGTTTTCAATCTATCATGGACCACTCTGTCAGAGCACACTTAATCCTTCATAATCTCTTCAAGGTATTTTATACTCTGAATTGTTTGCTTTGCCTTCTCTCTTGGTAGCAAACTGTCTATAATTCTTACCTATTACAAGTTGTACTTACAATAGATTTCATGTTATAGTTGATACTTATTTAATATAAATTCTTAGTAATATAATTCCTGAGTCAAATAATAGTCATTTTACATTTTACTAGCAGGTGCCTAACCTGGGCTCTAAAAAGTTGAACAGATGATGCAGGAGAGTAGTCTCCTGACGTGCTGATCCTGGGTATCGGATTCTCAGCGCTGTCACTAAAACAGGCAACTACAGTGATTTCTGTAATAGACAGCACATCTGTATGGCAGATGATGAAACTGCGTATGCCACACGTTTACAAGTTAGTCTTGTTCTGAGAATTTTCTGTTCAGATATTTTACTTATCCTCTTAGGTTTCTTTCCTTCCCGCTTGAAAGGATGCTTTGCACACTAAGAACGGGAACGTTTCCCACTATTTAGGTTGCAAACATTTCCTTTTACTCCTCTTTCTCTAATTTTCTCAGGGAAACCACAAGGAGCTCCTCTGGCTTCGGTTTTGCCCTTGTCTGTGGCGTGAGCCTCACTTCTTGCCTCAAGCTAAGACTGTGCTGGGGCGCGGAGTCCAAGAGACAGCTCAGTGGAAAGAGGACTGGAGTGTGGTCCCAGCACCACTACCAGGCGGCTCACATCACTGGCCACTAAGGCTCCAGGGCTCTGATGCCCTCTTGGATTCTGCAGGCAGTGCACTCAGTATGCACATAACAATAGTCAGATATACACAATTTAAATAATAAGGAAAATTAAATCTTAACAAAGACTGTGTTGGGAAGTTAGGGTAGCTCTGGCCTCTGGCCTCCACATATGTGCATATAAGTAAAAAAACAAATCTGAAAAGACAAAATGCTTGTGATGTACATATAAATCTGAATGCTTTTTGGGTCTTATGTTTATTAAGCTAATTGATAAATCAGACAATCAGATTTAGATGCAAGTTACAGGACAAAATATATATTATGAAAATTGAATATATGATAGAAACACTGAGGACATATAAAATGATGGGTTTTTTATGCATAATCAAACCTAAACAATTCTGTTACTAGATTATCGTAAAGTAGACTCTGGCATGTGGCACTGTCCTTTCTGTTCTTCATAAAAACCTCAGCCTAGTTTGTCCGTCCATTCTTCCAGGGACTTTTTCGTACATTAGACGCCGTTTTTTGGGTTGTGGTACTTGTGAGTACATTACATCTGTCAAAAGGAGGAGAAGGGAAACCACTTTATTGCAATAAGTAACATGAAAAATGGTTTTTTTTTATATATAAAAAACCATGAATGCACCTGTCGCTAATGGCTCTGTGTTTAAAATCAGTACACACATAGATCATGTGAGTCATTAATTATCCCCAGATTCCATTATCCTCCTCTGTGAAGCTATACAATCTCTGAAGTCTTTCCTCATTCTGATATTTTGAAATAAAACACTGGAAATAGCTCAGGAAGCAACTCAGCAGGCTTTCTAATTCCGGGGAGTTTCTAACACATCTTCATAGATTAGAATAAGCTCGAGGCTCACTCTGATTGACTCTGAACTCACAGAGTGCTCTGTTCTTGGGCTCTGCACACCACTGAAACTATTCATATCACAATCAATATGCTCACAGTATTAGCTGTTCAACTTTCATTCCAATATCCTTATTTAAAAATTTAAGTTCTGCATGTGAAGTGTGTGTGTGTGTGCACACATAGAGGTCAGAGGACGACTTACTGGCATCAGCACACCATCATCATTTAGGTCCCAGGGCTGAACTGAGACCAGCAGCCTTGGTGGCAAGTGCTTCCATCTGCTGAGCCTTCTCTCCAGCGCCACAGTATTGTCAATACGCCATGTTTAAAACACTGCTTGTCAGTTACAAATCTATTCCTGCTCCTATATTTACACTGTAAAAATTATTCTCAGTTAATATATGGCAGGAGGTGACCAGGAATGACTCACTTTACATGAACTTATTATGTACGACATACTAGCTGTAAATACCTAGCTGTGAACCCTTATGGAGGATGATTGACTTGATCAGTTTCCAAAAAGAAAGTAAAAAATTAAAAGTTTAGCAATTATTCCTGGGAGTTTCACATCAGAACTTCATGAGCTAGGCACCATTATAGATAAGTTTAAAAAGTAATATAGTATATAGTTAATTATATCAAAGAAATCACAAGTATACACTTACAGGACAAGTGGAAAATTATCTTAGAGCCTTTGGATAAATTTCCCAAAACTGTATCAATATTGACTTGAAAAATGATATATCTTAAACATTATATGTTGGGGGATATTCGATCACAGTGTGAAACCGAGTTTTCACTTGCATTGATTAAATAAAATTAAACTTGGCTCTGGAGGCTGAGCTAGCAACTAGGTGACAGAAACTCATCATAGAGCCTCTGAGGGCCTCCCGGAGAGACAGGCACAGGAAGTGGTAGGCATGGCCTTTTCTGGTTTGGTGGAGGGAAGCACAGGTCTTTCAGAGATAACAGCAAGAAGAGGGTTAGCCTGCTGCTATTCAGCCCCTGAGCTCGCAGGTTTTCACCCCATCCTTTGAATCTTGCGATAGAGATTCAGTTAAAGCCACCTTAGCAGCAGCATTGGGCCTGCAGGAGCAGAAATTCTACCTGGCCACTGCCTGAGAAGCAGGCCAGTAACGGTGGAGTCACAGCTTCTGGCTGAAATAGCAGTCAATTAAGGCACAGCTGCTATGCCAAAGATAAAACAATTTGGACACTGTGGTGTTCTGTGCGAAAGCACATTAAATAAGCCAACATTTGCCCCAGTAATAGTGAAGATACCACCATCAAAGGCTCATGCTGAATGTAAGAATGAAATTATTTTATAGAAGTAATTAGAAACTAGCAAAAACTCTAACCAGATGAAATTGTATGTGTGTGTTTTAAAATATATTATTTAGGTACTTGGAGAGATGGTTAGCATGTTAAGTGATTGTTGTGCGATGTCTGGACCTGAGCTCCAGCACCCATGATAATGCTGGGTGGGCGTGGCAATTTCAGCACTCCGAAGGCTGGAGGTTCCTGGAGCAAGCCGGCTGGACTAGCTGTATATTCCATGAGATCTAGGTTCAGTTAAGAGGCCACCTCACTGCACAGGTAGAGATGGTTAAGGGAGCTCCACAGCAGCTTCCACACACATGTGCACACATCAGTATATGTGCACCCACATGTGAACATTCATACATACATGCACATATGCTGTATACATACACATGCAAAATAAAATTATTCAAAACTAAATAAATTAAAATTTACATAGATATGAGTATTCCATCAATGTATGCCTAAAAGCTTAAATGTCAGAATTTAGAAACACTTTCTTCAATTTTCTCATGGAAAGAATGAGAAAATTGTATAGGAAAGTGCTTCATGTCCAAGAATCTATAGAAGTCACATGTATAATTTGTTCTAGTAGGATGGAGTTTGAGCTGGTTCATTTATAAAGCTGCTGTAACAAAACGCGTGTGTGCACACGCACACGTGTGCACATACACACATACACACACACAACCACCATTAGCTAAATTCATGACTCTTGATATGAAGATCAGAACTAAACAGAGGAAGCATACTAACAGTGTCCCTATGCATATACACAACAGGATTTTATTCAGCTTTAAAGAGAAATGAAATCATAACATTTGTAGAACAATGGATAGAGCTGAGAAGTATGTCAAGTGAACAGTCAGGAACTGAAAGACAGCCTTGCACATTATTCTCTCATGTGGTGCTTGGATAGTAGTTTGTATATTTATGTTCAGGATTATGGGTCATCAGACTAGGAAAGGAACCATGAGGGCCGAGAGAGACCTTTAAGGGGTGGGGCTAAAGAAAGTAATAATACCTGTGACATGGGAGCAGAAGGAGGGCTGCTGGGTCGGGGAGGACAGGGAGCCATCAGGAGGCGAAGGGCAGGGCAGGGGAGCAGGGGAAAATGACCAAGAGTGAGGTTTAGGAGGCTCCCTTTTAATAAAATATAGAATGTGGGGGGTCCCCCCAACCCCGGGCCTGCTCTGATCTTTTGAAGGAGCCTATGAAAAGAGAAAATTTGAAGTTTAAGTTTTTCTTCTCACTCCTGGCTACCTGAATGGCAAAGCCACATTCACATGCCTTATGATATCTGAACATTTTATTCTACAAGTTCAGGTCAATGTCATAAAAATTATACAGAAATAAAGGCACAATGACTGAGAAAATAAAAGTATCCTTTCTAAAAGTGAACAATAAAATGTTCAGACAAGACGAAAACATCTATCAGAGTGAAGCTGATGGGG
This sequence comes from Myodes glareolus, assembly GCF_982192425.1. Lineage (NCBI taxonomy): Eukaryota > Metazoa > Chordata > Mammalia > Rodentia > Cricetidae > Myodes > Myodes glareolus. The sequence goes on along the minus strand of NC_142041.1, from coordinate 17,213,731 downwards.
TTCCTACCTAGTAAAGTTAAATAATTCATAGAAAAGGGATCTAGCATCATGTGCGTGCGTGTGTGCATGCGTGTGTGCGTGTGTGTGTGTGTGTGTGTTACACATGTGTGCATGTGAAGGCTAGAGGGCAAACTCAGGTCTTCCTCTTCCTCAGGTACCATCTATCCTTATATTATGGAGACAGAATCTCTTCCTGGCTTACAGCTTGCCAAATAGGCTGGCTAGGAGCAAGCCCATGGGTCCACCTGTCTCTGCCTCCCAAGTGCTGGTTCTTGGGAGCCATGGCCACAATGCCAGGTTTTGTGTGTGGGTTCTGGGTGCTGAACATAGGTCCTCATACTTGCACAGTGAGCACCTGAGTGACTGGGCTGTCACCAGTCCCCTAATAGTAGCCAAGTCAACATTTGTACCTGACAGTCTGATTCCTGTTTAATCCTGATCATATGCTTTACTTAGATTTGCTATTTTTATTTTAAATTTCCTTTTTTCACCTTATTTTGTTTGCCTATTTGTTTTGCAACAGGGTCTCTCTATGTAGCCCTGGTTGTCCCGGAACTCACTATGTAGATCAGGCTGACCTCAAACTCAGAGCTCTTCCCGAGTGAGTGCTGTTTTAAACTTAAGTTGAAGGTATGGTTCATTTGATACTATGAGAATTTGAAATATTTGTTAGACCACCACCCTTGATTTTCTCTTAAATCCAAAGTTAATGGAGAACTTTAAGTGTGGCAACTAAAACAAAACATCGATTGAAATTTGATTCTAGCACTATCGTTTTAAATGTTATTTTTAGTTCTGTGTGTGTGTGTGTGTGTGTGTGTGTGTGTGTGTGCATGTGTGTGTGTGCGCGTGTGTCTGCATGTGGGTATGTGTTTGTGCATGCAGGTGTCCAGGAGGCCAGAGGTGTCAGATCCCTGGAAATTGGGGTTTCAAGAGGTATCAACTACGCAAAGAGGGTGCTGGGACCCGAATGTGGGTCCTCTGCAACAGCTGTAAGTATTGGTAGCCACAGAGCCATCTCTCAGACCCTGGCTTTATTGTAAAAGCTATTTACAAACCAGAAGTTGTACCAACTATTAGTGTTACCTGTTGGTGTTTCATAATCTTCCCAGCTAGATGAAGACACAGGGAGCCTTCTCTGTCCTAGGTAGTTCCCAGCTCTTTGGTAGAAATTAAGGCCATTGAATCCTCTTTGGTTTACGTTAGAATCAGAAGCATATAATGAATCCCCGCGGGGAACAGATGGCTGTTTTGTCCAGAAAGTCTGGTCAGTCCCAGCATCTGAATGTCTGTATGTGAAATCGTCCAGTTCAGCTGACAGGCACTCTGGCTGATAACTGGTTAAGTCATCTTCTTGAGGGTACCATTTGTTGTAGGTGGTCTGTTCCGCTCCACAGCTTGACCTGAATGAATACACCTGTTTTTGATCAGTATTTTTCTTAAAGTCCCAACAAAGGTGGGATTGAGAGCCCTCTGGTAAAAAGATAGGGGTGGACACTTGCATACTTCTGCTTCCTTTTGCTCTAGGATAATTCACAAAATTATGAGTAACTCTCCTCTGAGTATCAATTGGTAACATTTCGGGTTCACAATTTATGTGTGTTAGGCCCAAAGAAAAGACACCTGATTCTGAATCACCCTGGCTTGGAGAGGAGCGCCAAGATGCTTTCTGTGGTTCCTTATGACGTAGAAAAGGGTTATTCCGCACCGTGTTAGGGCCACTCAGGAAGTCGTCCCAGGAGCCGGCCTGCCTGTGAGATGCTGCAGATGGTGGCATGCAGACGCTTTCTCTTAGCTCCATAAAAGGAGCACTTGTGCCTTCCTGCACCATTTCTTCTGGGTCTTCGTAGGAATAATATTCATCATATTCTTGAATGACAGGAGCCGAACTCTGAGAAATAAAGGGACGAGTTTGATTCATATCTTCCTGAAGTGATGAAATTCGAGGTGACTTTGTCATGGAGGAAGAATTAATCTTAAACAAGGAAGTGATGCTACAAAAGTGCTGAAAATTAAAAATAATAGTTAATATAACAGTTTGGAAAATAAAATGATGCCTAGCTAAATTCATAGGATACTACACTGACACATATTAACATAAAAAATAATTAAACAGGGCTGGAGAGATGGCTCAGTGATTAAGAGCACTGCCTGCTCTTCCAAAAGTCCTAAGTTCAATTCCCAGCAACCACATGGTGGCTCACAACCATCTGTAATGAGATCTGGTGCCCTCTTCTGGCCTGCATGCAGACAGAATACTGAGAATACTTATACATAATAAATACATAAATACTGTATATATAATAAATACATAAATGTATACATAATAAATAAATCTTTAAAAAAATAGTTAAACACCATTAAAAGAGATCATTGTAATTTGCATCTATTTTCTAGTAGCTTGCAATGGAATTTTAATAAACTGTTTTTAGAGATGTTTTAGGTTTGCAACAAATACAGTGGATTTTATTTTAGTTATACAAATTATATACAAATTTCTTGATAAGAATTTAAAAATATCAATAAAGCTAAAACTCTCTTCTCTGCTGTGGTAAAAGACATCAGGAATTTTGGAAGGGATAATGCAACTACATATTAATTGAATATTTATGAATACAATGATTTTTAAAATGACAAAAATGTGTTAACCTGTACTGGATTATCTTTGATAGCTTTAAGATGTACAGCTAATGGCAATTGCATATGTAAGTAGTTCAAGTAAATGATTTCTTTCCTATGTGATGCCCCAAACAAAGCTGGACACCATCTCTGGAAATGCCTGTGGTACAAACGCTAACTGAGATGGGAAGGGAAATTACAGATTACGGCCTGCGCTCTCCATAACCCACCTTCAGGACTTTGACTGGAACCTGGGGCAGGAGTTCCTGAAGCTCAGCAGGCGATGCTCTCAACAGCCAGTGCAGCGAAGGCGCTCGGTGCAGCATGAGCTGAGCCACCAGCGGGTTAATGCATGGAAAATCAAGCAGGTGCATTTCTTCCTGGAAGACAGTGTGGTGTTTACTTGGGCAGTGGGCTTGTGAGAGGGACCTACTTTAGTCTATAGATGAAAATTTTGTCATTGAATTTATAACAATTTGGGAAGCATGAAAAAATATGCTATCAGGAAGGGAACTCAGGTATTGTGTCTGTTCCCCTCACAAATGTCTAACTTAGGAAGAATAACCTTAGACACACATGTCTAATACATTTGGAAAGAGTAACCTTAGATGGTGAAACTTCAACCCAGGATTTATCCAACCACTCGTGAGGATCTCTCTTCGACGTCATTAAATTGTGGTCTGCGATTTGTCGAATTGTTAAGGCAGTCTCTTCTACTCCCGGGGCAATTATAAGCTAAAAAATATTTCATATGTTAGATTGTAGGAGAATATTAGGAAGTAAGATGTGGCATTCAGAAACAGTTTGAGATAAAGGAAAAAATCTAAGTAATGAATTTTTAATCATCATCTTGTATATAATTTATTAGTGTGTGTATTTGAAACCCAAGAGCTTTCATTTGTGAGGATAACCAAATCAATTCTCTCTGTCTCTGTCTCTCTCTCTCTCTCCCTTCCTTTTTTTTTTTCTTCTGAGACAGGTCTCTTTATACAGCCCTGGCTATCCTGAAACTTGCCATGTAGACCAGGTTGACTTTAAACCTATGGAGCTCTCCCTGTCTCTGCCTCCTGAATTTTAAGAGTAAAGGCATGCACCACCACACCTAGCTCCTTCTCTCTTTTAATATTGTGCCCTATTTTCTAAATTTTGAAATCAATTTTTCTCCACTTTAATTTGGATTTACTTATAAAGTTTTAAAGTTTATTTAGTGTTATATTTCACTTATAGAAGAGTGAAATTTGAAAATCACTGGTAAGATTTAATATTTTGTTTTTTCTAGTAGTTGTCAGCTGAAAATAAGAATAAGAAATACAGTGCAATAGTTTTCAAAAACAAACTTAAACATGAAGGATACTTATAAATTAATTTGATATTGTGTTAAAAAAAAGATATAAGCCCTGCTTACAGGAGCATACCTGATACTGTAAATCTGGACAAGGGTTCATGGCTGGGGAAATCATAGGCTCCAGGGAACCTACTACTGGTATTTTGCTAAATGGATGTAATATCAAACTGCCCTCTGTAATCACGTCTCTCTACCCATAGATTAGCACAGCTCTCACACCTCATCAGAGAGAATTCAAAAAGCTTTATTTTTTAATTTGTATATGTGTATATGAACATATGTGTATATGTGTATATGAACAAGGAGAGTTCATAAAAAACTCATAGAAATCTTTTAAACTTAGAAGGTTAAGAATATAACTAAGTGCTAAACGCTTGTTTGCCTACTACACACACAGCTTTAAATTGGATCACCAGTACCACAAGAAAAAAAAGATTAACAAATGAAATCTATCTAAAAGTTAGATAGCACTGCCAGTGCCTTCTCTTAACTTAAGAGACTGTCCTTAGACTTCCAGGTACTCCTTCTATGGCTAAGATGGCTGGAAACAAAAGAGAGCTAATAATATACTGATGTTCTCTAAGAGACAAAAGTCATGATAACTAAATAAAGTAGCAATACATTCTAATACATACATAATACATATTGGTTCAGGAGCCCCTGGCTATTTCTAGTTTTGAGTCAGGGTCTCATGTAGTCCAAGTTATTCTTGAATTCCTTATGTAGCCAAAGGCAACATTGAGCTTCTGATCCTCCTGCCTCAACCTCTCAAGTGCAGTGGTGTTGCAGGCTTGCATGTGGTACTGGAGACTGAACATATGGTTTTGTGAATGTTCTGCAGACTCTACCCGCTAAGCTACATCCCTTCCTCAGACCTAGTATAATAACGACATCAAGTCAGATCAGTGGCAAACCTATGCGTATTAACGACATGCCAACATCGTAAGAACAACAAAATACCTGGACGACTTTTTAGGATGGACTTGAAAAGCAGCTGGGGTGTTTTTATCAGAGGCAGACTTTTGTTCAGAGTGGCTCGCCTGTACAGTAGTCCTGTTTTATCCTCAGATGACGTCCTCAGGGCACACCGGCTCTGGACCGACAGTGTCCCTGTATCTGTACAGTGCCACTTTACTGATAGCATATTTGACATATAATTCTTTACCACATGCTCAGAAAAGGCTAACCAAGCAGGGAATCCTCATTTGAATAAACAAGACACATTTGCACCTGTCATTCACTTATTTAAGGTAACTTTTCTAAGAATTTTACTTTTGTGGGTAGTATGTATCATGAGATTTAAATTTTCAAAAGGATCATTTCTTCATATTCTTAACAGGTTGTGATTTGACTTAACTCTATTTAGCAGGTGTTTGTTAAATATATTTGCTAGATATGAAGTACTGTGCTAGCTGCCCCAGGTTTACAAAGGATTTAGTTCTTACCTTTCAGAGTGGAGAGTACATAAATAAACCTGTGCCAGGAGTGGTGCGCACCTTTAATCCCAGTACTTGGATCTCTGTGAGTTCAAGGCCAGCCAGGGCAACACTGCACAGTGACACTCTGTCTCCAAAACCAAACCAAATCACCACCAATGAACACCTTACACCACGACAGAGGTAAAAGGTGTAATGGGGAGGGCCATATTTACTCTGGGAGGGCATGCCTGGCAGGGTCCCTTACAGAAGCAGTGTTTGAAACCTGGCTCCAAGAGATGGACAGCAGCATCCTGGGGGTAAAGGCTGGAGAGTATCTTTCATTGGTGGAGTATGACTGTGGGGCTTTATGGAGAACATGATTACCTAGGGACTAAACTCTGAATCCACCTGAATTTGACTCTATTCTGAATAAAGCAGGGAAGACATGGAAGGTCTCTAAGCAAGAAAACGTGACAGTATTTATCAATGACCATCTATTTGGCATCATGCTGGGTGCCCAGAGTACAGATGTGATTAGACAAGCCCCCTCACCTCCAGAAGCACACTTCTGTGAGCTGATTTTCACAGCTGCATCCTAGCAATGAATGGGTGTCAGCAAATGATGGAGGAGGGAACAGGCAGGGAAAAGCTGGTTAGTTAGGAAGGCATTTTAAAAATCTTCAGAAGAAGTGATGGATGCCTGAGCTCAGAGAAGCAGAGGTGGGCATGGAAGGAGACTGAGTCCAGAGATACTGCGGCTGTACAGAGAGGACCATGCCAATGAACAGAAATGTCCCAAATCAAGTTTGGTGGAGGACGGGAAGTTTCATATGGACACGCAGAGTCTGAGGAATCTGCAGGATATTCGTGTGGAGATTGTCAACTGGTTGCTAGAATATAGGTGCAGACCTTACACGTCAGAAGGATTTTAAGAACTACTCAGAAACTACAGCAAGGATGTGGGAATGTCTGAGTTCTTAAAGAGCATGAAATAATAACAGAAAAATAACAAACGTTGAACTCAGACAAATGGTTTAGTTTTAGAGTGGGACCCTAAAAAGGGGGCCAAGTAACGAGATTATAGATCACCAATACACATTACCCTATCAAAATGTCGTAAGATCTCCACTCTGTAGCAGAGAAAATCTCAGTACCTCTTTTCATAAAGAATATGTTTTGATCAAGGGACATTTATTTTTCTGCATATCCTGACATGGTTTTTAAAAGTTCTAAAAAAAACCTTTTAAAAAACAAAAAACAAAACTAAGTTCTAACTATGCTTGACTTTAAATTAACTAGAAACACTCCTTATTGTTTGGTTTTTGAGGTAGTCTCACTCTATAGCTCCCTAACTGGCTTTGAACTCACGATCTTTCTCAGCCTCGAGTGCCAAGATAACAGTCGTGTGCACCACACCAGGCTTAAAGCTCTTGCCACGTGTTTATTTTGTGTGAATTTATATGTGTGTGTATGTTCGTGTGACACACACAAAAGCTTTATAACAGAAGTGTAGTGATAAATATATTTAATAATTGGACCTTGCTTTTTATTGGCTCCTAAGGAATTGTGTCTGTTTAATGTTTCTTCTCACTGGGCACTTGAGTTCAAGTCTCTTTTAGTTTATGGACAATACTATGAATACGTAGGAAACAATACCTTTACATCCAGTTCTTCAGATTTAAGACCAGAGGAAACCAAGGCTGCATAAATCTGCGCGAGGTGATGGAGTGTCTTTGGCGTGAGATGGTACCTAAGAATGAGATTATTATGTGTTTCAGCATCAGACATTTTGCTGCAGGCACGTCCCACCTCTTTGCACTTCCTTTCCCCTGTCTGGAAAGGGCATTTCCACCTCCATCTTTGAACACACTATTAAATCTAGGGATGCTGAGGTGTGTGCGGAGGAAGGTAATGGCCGAGGAGAGGAGCTGACGCACTCCATTCTTATCTCCAGGGATGACTGTATGACCTAAAGTTAGACACATAGAATACTCCATCTCTGGGTCAAAGTGATAGGTTCAGATAAAACATGGCCAGAGCAGGTACCAGCATCTCTCATGAGCTGCTCCATTAGAAGAAGCACTCTGCCCCTTTCTATAGTTATTGACAGGCCATATGTGAACGTTGACCCATGAGAGGGTGCTTCTATGGTTACCTACTCATTTTATATATTCTCAGCAGCAATGAGGAGAGAACCAGTCTATTACTAAGAACTTCAAGCAAGTAGTCTTCTATCCAGACATTTCTTGGCTCTTTTAGTCCTGTGTGTTAGCGTCTTCCTCCATGCTGTTTAACACTGATCCTGGGGGATGTGAATAGGCGTTTGTTCATCTCAGATAGGGAATCAGCGACAGATCAAAGTAAGGAGACTACTGAAGTCCAGCGTAGTGAACCATGTGTTTTATTGTGATTACCTCCAGAAATATGGGTGAGGGTTTACTTACAGAAGCAGAAATAACTCAAAGACAGCTGCACCAGCAAAGCCCACCCAGCATAGGGGACAGCTCACAGAACCTGGAGACCTGGAGCTCACTGCACAATTTGCAGACAGCTCACACGCCTGGAGCACTTTTTTCCAGACAGTTTAGCTGGTCTGAGCCTCTCCAAACAGCTCCCCTGGTCTCTGCTTTTTTCAGACAGCTTGGCTGATTTTCCTCCTCCAGCCAGCTTGGGTGGTCTGAGCCTCTTCCAACCGCAGCCTGCCCAGCTGCCTGTAGTTGCGCAGTGAGTCACAGGCTTGTAGCTTTGGTGACTCGTCACCCATACTGCGGTGGGCTTTTGGTCATGCTCTTTCTCACGGAGTCATTTCTCCTAGTTAACCTTCATCCACACCCCTGTAAGTAACCCCAATAACCTCATTAGCTCACCGAACTGGACTGCTGTGGTGTCCTCGCTGTGACATAGGCCCCTGTTTATGACGAGGAGACTTTGGCTGCATCTCCCCAAGGACGGTGTCACACACGCCCAGACTTTCTCCACAGAGAGAAGGTTGGTAGAGCAACTTCTGTGCCCGAGCTGTTTGTACAAACACCACGAATTCCGCTGAGCACTTCCCTACCTTCTGAGCCCCAGAAGCTCTGACTTGTGCTAACCCTGGCCACTGTGTCTCTAATAAGCTTCCCGGATGAATATAGTTTGTAGTGTTGTCACAACTTTTGCTGAGAAAATCAAGCACCTCTGTGTGTGAACCAGAAGACTCTTGGAAGTTTCCTCAGGGCTTTGCCCCATGAGCGCCTTCTCTTGTTAACTTTGTGCTGTAGACTGTTAAGTCACAGCATGAGCGCAGCTGTGTGATGGCTCGTTCTGGCAAGCATCAAACATGGGATATTCTCAAAGGTCGCAGATGCTCATCTTTGAAATTATCTGCCTGAATAACTAAGATAATTTGAGACATTTCTTCTTCATTTTCTATTTCCCTCATTTGGTCATCTTATTGAGATACTACTTAAAGATTACAATTAGGTGGGTGTGGTGGTGCACGTGTTTAATCCCAGCACTTGGGAGGCGGAGACAGGTGGATCTCTGAAGTTCAAGGTCAGCCTGGTCTACAAAGAGTTCCAGGGCTATGCAGAGAAACCCTGTCTCAAAAACCAAACAAAAAAAAAAAGAAAGAAAAAGGTTACAATTATCTAATAAAATAGAACTATGAAACTTAGAATTCTGGAAATAATTATATTTATGATAATATCACAAATAAATTATCACACTGTATATTCTGATATAAATAAAACTATCTCAGAATATTACATGATAGGCAAAAATAGGTCAGGATCTTTTGCTGTTCTCCCTGCATTTCTGCTGAACCACAGAACTATAGATGAACAGCAATCTGAAAACAGCCTTAGAAAACTTCTAAGTAAATAATTTATCTAAAAATTTGGCAAGCTTCGGATAAAGCTTAAAATGATTTATAAGCAGGCACCAGACTTGAACTGTTTTATAGGCCTTATTAATCTTCAAAGCACAAACCACAGTTTTATTTTGTAGCAAGGTGGAAAGGGCTCACTGTGTTAAATGACCTGCTGGGGCCGCTTTAACAGAAGAGGAATTAAGAGCCACGGTGTTCAGACTCTTAGACCCAGTTCGTTTCTGTCCTCACAAGATAGTAACTACACGGGAAGAGTTCAGTAAGCTAGTAAGCAACAAAGTGGACAAAAATCCCAGGCAATGCCGAGTGTATCCATTCCTTCTCTAACGACCAATTTAAAGAATATATAAAACCTGTTGTGAGTTAGGTGGGGTGTGGTACTAGAGGAATAAAAATGAGTCAAACTGGTTAGCAATCTGGTAGGAAAAGTTGACTCATTCAGTGAACAACTACTGAGCACCTATCACCCGAAAGCAGTGTGCTCCAAAGACTCAAAACACAGAAGACCAAACAGAGAGCTAAGTGGTTCACAGGATGGAAAGTGTAAAGTGGGAGCTTTGAGAAAGATGGAGCAGAAAACAGAGTTCCTGGGACAGGTCCAGATAAAACAAACCAAGTGCAGTTTCACTAGAGGAAGCAGCTGAAGGAGCAGAAAGGAAGTGGGAGACAGCTGAAAACACCTGGCTGAACGGGAGGGCAGGGAAGAAGCAGCCTGGAAATACAGGTGGTTCACATCCCGACACCTCACACATATGGGTCAGTGTGTGTGTGTGTGTGTGTGTGTGTGTGTGTGTGTGTGTGTATGCACACACACGCACACAGAGTCAGAAGTTAATGACCTTTCCTCCTCCTCCTTCTCCTCTGTCTTCATCTTCTGGAGACAGGGCTTGCTATGTAGCAGGCTGGGATTAAAGATCTTCACTACCGTGCCCTGCTTATAGTCAGAAGTGAACATCTCAAGCATCATTTCTCAGGTGCTGGCGCATTGCTGTTACAGACAGGGTCTATAATTGGCCTGGAACCGGCCAAGCAGGCTAGGCTGAATGGTCAGGGAGCAACAGGAACCCACATGATTTTCCTCCCCAGCACTGGGACTAAGGTGCACACCGCCATGCCTGTCTGTTGTTGTTGTTGTTGTTTTCCTTAACATGGGTTCTGGATTTTGAACTCAGGTCCTTGGATTCAAACTCAGTTCCTTGTGCCTAGCATTTTACTGAGTTATTTTTATAGCCTTTTCATAAGAATGGAATAATCAGAGCTTGGTTTTAGGGGCATCAACCAAGCATCTGACATACCACTTAAAGGAACAGGGAAAGACCGGTAGAACTAGAAAAACAACAGGTAGTGTAACAACCCACATGAATAGTGAGAATCTGAGCTGACATAAATTCAGGACAGACAGAGAGAAGGTAATGCCAAAAACTGCTAAAGGGCAGGGAAGAAGATACAGGCTTGGAGGGGACAGGGACTATACAGTCAGTTCATGTCTGAACATGTTAACTTTGAGAGTTGTGGGATATAAGGGTGGAATGTTTAGTAAAGGTTTAGAAATTTGTTCCAGGAATTCCCAGGAAAGGCTGCAGAAAGAAACGTAATAATTATATACTGACAGATCCTGACAAAAGTTGTAGTAGATACGATGGACAATGAGAGACTGACACGAAGAAGCTGTACAGGCAGGGAGAGGACTTAGAAAGGTGGACGATCAAAGGCGCTGGAGTTCTGTCACAGAACTGGGGAGTCTGGAGCAACAGACCACCGACTGTAACAATCTAAATGCCTCAGAGCAGTGAAAGATAAATGCACTGCCGACGGTCCTGAGACAGGACCTCCAGAGACAAAGGCTGGTACAGAGGCAGAGAGAAAAGCCAGCTGGCAGAGAATAAAGAAGAAATGACTATCATGCTTATCAGTAAAGGAAAGGGTAAATACAATGATGACTCAAGCCACTGTCTGGCCATGGCATTTTCTAATGTTTTGGTTAAGTCCATCAATGACGTAAGTACAGAAAGGAGTTATGGAGTCAGTATATTAACATGATTTTAGAGGTGGTTTAAAATGATTTGTCTTTTAGCAAACAAGCCCAGGATTTCAAAGAAATAAAACACTTAAAATAATAATTCTCAGTGAGACAGGGTCTAAGGGGATGATCTGAACAGAACGCCCAGGACAGTATGTGCCATCTGCAGAGTTCTTGGCTCTCCAAACCCTGCCTCCATCCCCAGAACCCCCACTTAAAGCACACTAGATGAGTAAGTGGACTTGGCATGAACATATGTGTGCAAAGAGGACTGAAGAAGACTATGAACATGACTTTTGAGAAAGAAGTGTTTACCTACTCTGAATTTAATGTTTCCTTGGGATACAGTATTATCCAACAACAGCTATACTGGAATGACAATGCCATTAATCTCATAATGATATTGTCTGATGCCTTCTCATAATGTAATTCTTCTAGGTCCTATAAAAATAAAGAAAATGAAAAGATACATTAGGTTGACTACTGTTTAAAACTTGCAACAGTCTGTGGTATAGAAACGGGAAATTAAGAGACATGGGTATAGTTTAATGTAAAAATTAAAGCTGCAGTAGACATAAAAAGGTAACCAGTGACAGCATCAGCCAGGAACTCTTATGAGTCTTCCGCAGTCCGAGATGGGAATAAAAGGACCAATTCATGCTCCTGTGCTGAAAAGGTGCTTTGTGGACTGGGGTCTGGCTGACAGGGTAACAGACAGTACATTTAAAAGCCCATGGATAACCTGTTGACGGTGCAACTGGTAAAGCCATTGCCCTGCGAGCACTGCGACCAGAGTTTGAGTACGGGAGCCCTGCACGGCAAACTTAAAAGGGTGGGCTTGGTAGACTTCCTGGGTCCCTTGACAGTCTGGATCTTCTTTCCATTTCATTACTAAAGTTTAATAAGATATTTGATAAAATGTGTCACTCAAGACACGTCCTTCTTCTAACAGAAATTCTATAACTGTGGATTAAGAATTTTTCCAAGTCAACAAATAATTAAGAACGCTAAATATTCAAGAAACACTGTCTCGTTAAAGCTCCAGGACTTGACTTTTCCATTATATCATTCTTATATTTTTCTCATCAAATCAGACATTAACACATTTACACATGATATTTATTAAATATCAATAATTTATACTCAAACCTGACTTCCAATCTCCATTTCTTTACAACTGGCACATCAATCAAGCAAGCATAGAAGACTCTTCCAAGAATGTATACATTTTAAGTTCCAAATTGTATTTTAACAAATTTGTGACTTTCTGTCATAAAGTTAATGTGTCAGAAGCTGGGGTTTGACATTGCAGGTGAGGAGACAGGTCTAAATTCCATGTAGTTTTTGGAACTCTCTCTCTTTGAGAAACAACAATTTGAAGTAATCCCTATTTGCCTTAGAGGAAATTGTACATTTCTAACCATCAATTAATATTATACTTTTCTGGGTCTAGAAAGATGGCTCAGCAGTTAAGACACTTACTACTCTACTACACTTACTACTCTAACACAGAGTTCAGACTCATTCAATTCCCAGCACCCAGATCGGAGTTTACAATCACCTATAATTCCAATTCCAGGGGATTCAATGCCCTCTGGATCCTTGAGTACCTGAATACATGTGGTGCACATAAACTCACACAGTCACACACAAAATAAAGAAGAAGTAAAGAATGGACTACCTAGCCATGTAAGATTATACTCTACTTCCTTACATGAAAGAGGCTCCTGGTTTTCTTTATCTTGCTGTCTGCACAGCTGGTGCTCACACTCAGGGTGGTGTGCACGCTAGCCAGCACTCTGTTATCCCCAGCCTTTGGAATTTATTGCTTTTGAAACTTCTTACACTAATTTTTCTACAAATAACTTTAAAAAACACAATTATACACTGCTAAAAATGTTTTTATTAAAGATTTATTTATTATGTATACAGTGTTCTGCCAGCACAATAGCAGAGGGCACCAGATGGTATAGATGGCTGTGAGCCACCATGTGGTTGCTGGGAACCTCTGGAAGAGCAGCCAGTGCCATTAATCCCTGTGCTATCTCTCCAGCCCCAGATTCTTTATTCATTTTGTTTGTTTGTTTTTAGTTAGGGTTTTGCTGTACATAACTCAGGTTGGTCTCAAACTTGCAATTCCGTCTTAATATCCTACATGCCAAGACTGCAGATATTACTATGCTTGTTTTGATCTTCCTTAATTTTGTTAAAATTTATATGACATCAGGAAGATTGGTAGTCATTTTCTGCGGTGGTAATTTATCACTATGCCCATCTGCAAAACTTAGAAGAGATCACAGATTACAGATGAGCTCCATATAGAAAAAATAACATAGATGTACTATTTTAACATGCTTGACTCTCTTTTAATATTTTATTAATAAGTGATAATTTCATACCTTTGAACACATTTTGTCCATATTTGTTCCCTACTCCTCATGCTAATCGCCCAGATTTACTTCCCACTGTGTGACATAGATTTACCTGCACGACAACAGCAGTGTGCTCGTCAACTGTGACCACTACGTAACGTTCTGTGCTTCCGAAGAGTTTCAGAGACTCGCAGCAGCTTCTCTCCACTAGTGTGATATTATAGCTGCAGGAGACAACAGTCTTCAGTGGAGATAACGCCATGGCTGAGAACACACCTCAGAGGACTGTGCTGTCCTTTGGAATAGTCAATTATGGGGATTACTGTTTTTCTCATAAATCAACTTTTTAAATTTGGGGAATAAAATTGTGATTTACTTATAAAAGAAACCAGACACTTCTCCTCTACTCTGTACCTGCTCAGCTTGGAAGGCCTCTGATACGTTTTCTATTGGCTTCACCTTCAATTGTGTTACTCTCTTTTCAAATTTTTATTTATTTATTTATTTAAAGACTTAGTTTTAATTTTTGTGCATGTGTGGATGGGTGCATGTGAATTCTGGTGCCCATGGAGACAAGAACAGGGCACCAGATTCCCTGGGTCACTGCTAGAGTTACAGTGGTTAGGAGCTGCCCAACCTGGGCGCTAGGAACCAAACTCTGGTCCTCTGCAGGTACTGTTAATGGCTGAGCCCTCTGTCCAGTCCATGCTAATTTCTTTTTATCTCTCTCTCTCTCTCTCTTTTTTTACAATGACAATCTTTTAAAAAAGTATATGCTGTCTCAGTAATCGTGCTGAATATTAGTATATATACTACCACACAAATGTTTTCACCATCTATCCTAGCTCTTTAGCAGTAACTCATGAGTTTAACTATCATGTCAAAAGACTGTAAGATTCCCCATTTACCAGAATTTCCCCCCTTTTTTATACTGACTCACTTTTCGGGGTCAAGCTATTGCTGGGCCTTATGAATACTCAGTGACCTCATAACGCATACTAAGGACACGCGACTGAGCTACAACCCAAGTCTTTGTCTACACTTTAACTACTTTCATGAGGTAATAGTTTTTTATGAGTACCCTATAGCCTTTCAATACAAAAACAAAAGCATAGAATGTTGATTTGGATTTTATTTGAAGTAATAATTCAATTTTTCTTCATTGATGTGCACTTCAACATTCCTGTGTACTGTGACACAGTATTTTTTAATTTAAAACATTCAATGATGGCATAACCTTAAAACTAATAACCTGAAAACCCAAACCATTAATTTAGAACTTCATAGTCCTGCTTTCCATGTTCCTTTTTTATTTTTAGAAAAAGTTCTCTTTTTGAATATTGCAAGTGGCTCAAATGTTCGAATATGTAATTCACTGAAAAAGACCACACAAGATGTTTGTATGTGCTGGTAACAAGAGAAATTTAAATAAAATGCAAATTAAGGAAAAATTAAATTTCATTTTGTACAGAAAATTAGTAATTATCATAAAATATTATTCAATAGTTATAGTTTAGGAATTAGAAATATAAATTGACATGCTTTTTGGAAAGATGATCTTGCAATATTCTACTTTTGGATCAGGAAGATAAGGTATAGCATGTACAGCACACACACACACAGACACACACACATGCTGAAGTTGCTGAGATCAACAACTAAGAAGCATGGCTTACCCAGATTCCAGCAGCCGGAGTATTTCTGGGATGTTAAGCAGACCTTCGGATGCAAAAAATACATATGGAACCTGAATTTCCAAGAGAAACCCACCGAATCTATCCAGCAAGGTGGCCCCTAAATAAGAAAATTATAAATGTTTACATTTTCTTCTACCTCAGCTTTCCCCTTTTATTAAACAGTAGTAATGCAGGTGTATGTTAAGGAAACTATATAAACTATATTATATAGTTTACAAACTATATATAAGCTGTATATTATAAACTATATAAAAACAAACTTATTTTATAAATAGAAAAGTATTACTTCAAACAGAGCAACCCTACTCTAATGGAGACCAGGAACCCGGCTTATCTCCTTACTCTTCAGCACTGTGTCTGGAAGGACGACTCTAAAGACCAGGAACGGTATATTCAACTGCTGACAGTGCTTGGCCCAGCAAGAGTGGCCCACGTGATTGTACTCCAGCACAAGGGAGAAGCTGCTCCAGGGGAAATCTGCTCCGATATGGTGATTGTGCACAACCACACAGGAACTCGTACTGAAGACAAAAGCAGGTGAAGACAATGGAATCACACGTGTCATTCTTTAGCTGGAGCTGGACGGACAGGTACAGATGGCTTCCTAAGCTCTCCTGACTTGACTGCTCCTACTCAACTGGAAAAGCAATGCTCACAGTTTGCTAATTTCTTCTGTGTTAATCTTGTTTTATCTTTCTTATGTTTGTGGTTTGCTTTTTCTTCTTTGTGTGTGTGTGTGTGTGTGTGTGTGTGTGTGTGTGTGTGTGTGTGTGAGTCTAGTCTAATGGCTAAGCCATCCCTCCAGCTCTGTTTATCTTTTTTGAGTCTCTCTATGTAGCCATGACTGTCCGGAACCAGGCTGGCCTCAAATTCACAGAGATCCAACTCCTCGGCCTCCTGTGCAGGGAGACTAAAGGAGTGCACCACCATGCCATGCCTGGCTGTCATTTTATTTTTCTCTCAGATAATCATACTTAGAAAAATACCAGAACGTAAATTTTGTATGATCATATCCCAAATGTAACTCTGATTTTATTATCTGAGTATCATCAATAATGGATATCAACATGAAAACCTGCCTCACCTCACCAATGCCAAGTCTTTATTCTAAGAATCTATGTAGTAGGGTGGAGCTGTCTCTTCTCCATGGGCGTCCTAAGTGTTTAATGAACACAATAAACGAGGGGCACAGCAGTGCCAGTGCGGTCTTCTCCCGTCGTCATGTGCTCCAGTGCCTACCACAACCAACCCTCTACCGCTCCGTCCCATCCAGATCAGTCTGGAAGGTTGAAGTGTTCATACCTACTGCTTATGGGCTTCTATTTTATTTATATTTCTTTTCATTATTTGGATTCCAATATTAGAAATAATTTTTATGTAAAACGAGACAGAATAAAGACACTCAAGAACCCAATGCTTGGTCTGTTATAAGCAGGACTTCCCCAGGAAGAAGGGAAGATGTGACAAATGGAGAAACTGAAGAAAACAAGGTTGTTTTAAAGGGTATTTCTTTTTTCTTTCTTCACTTTTTATTTATATTTTTGAGACAGGATTTCTCTGGGTAGCCCTGGCTGTCCTGGAACACACTCTGTAGACCAGATAGCCTCAAACTCAGAGATCCACCTGCCTCTGCCTTCTGAGTGCTGGGATTAAAGGTGTGCGCCACCAACGCCTATTTCTAGTCCAACAACGATGATGATAATTTTGCAATATTAAAATAAGACTGAACAAATTCTTGGATGCTAATTTTATTAAATAGACATGGCTATGTTGTGAGTTAGTATTCTATGGCATTTTCTATGAGGAGAGTAAAGTCGTAGACTTCAGCTTTTCTTAACCAGAACTCTGGGAGGGCCATCTTCCCAAGGCCACGCCTGGGCCAAGGGCTACAGCACAGCCCAAACTAGCTCTCCCTTTCCTGGGGAACTATGTCGCAGATTAAAACACATAATCTTACTCTTTGAAAACAGCGGTAGTGTCCAGAAATTTTTTTCTCTCATTTGAACGTAAAACAGTCACTGTTAAACCTGTTAGGAAAAAAAGGGAGTTTTCTTTCAAAAAAAGAAATTTTTTTTTTTAGTTTTGTTTAAATATTTTTTCCAGTGTCACAACTTTCAGTCCCATAAAAATGAACTGAAATTCTGTAGGCATGAACATTACTTGAAATACAATTTTTCAGATTACATTTCTAAGTCTATTTTATTAGAAAGCTTGTAACATAAGCAATATTTCTGATGTGTATACACAAAGATCATGGCAATTTAATTTTTATGCCAACAGAAACAGTCAAACACTTAATTTTAAAACAGCCATATTAAACACTCATTAGTTGTGTATTTAATCTTATTTTGCCCCAAATCATAGTAGATTCTTATTCTTTCTCTAGCCAAAAATGTAAATACAGAACAAAATCAGCAAGGGAATCTATTTCATTGTGAAATACATTCAGCTAGCTCCTGGCTGAGGATAGTTGTCTCTGAAGTATTCAAACATTTCCAGCTGTATAGTAAGATTTTTGTGTCAGCAGACAATGCTGAAATGAGACAGCAAGTGTCGAAAACAGCTGGGTCAGCCTGAAGCTGCTCACATCCACATCGCATGCTAACACTGTGCAGCCCTTTCCTGAGTTATTTATGGTGTGTGTGTTTGTGGGCGTGAGGTAGGAAAAGTAATGTGACGCTGTTAGCTCTCTCCTTCCATCATGTAGGCAGGAGTTCACATTCATACACACAAATAAAAAAAGTGTTAAAGGAAAACAATCAGCTTCCATAAGCTGGAGGAGGCATAAGAGGAGGCAATGGCTTGTGGGAGAAAGCCATGTTTCAGCTATAGTGTGACAGAATCCCATGTAAGCAGTGGGCTCCAAAGCTCAGAGCAGAAAGGGCTGACGGAGCAGAGATGAAGCACACACTGATGAGAAAACTGGGTATCTCTGTAAGTATTACCCATAACATCTAGTATGCTACATAATCATTAGGAACTTTTTCTTTGTTTATAAAACTGAGTAACAACGTAGCAACTAGGAAGTAATCTACAAAACATGTCAATTCTTAATAAAATTATAAGTACACTATAGATATATTGCAGACTTAGAGTCTACATTGATTTAAAAATTGTTAGTTCAAGAACTGATGAAAGTTGAGCAACTGGAGAATTGAACTGTCAGTAAAACTCCACTGAGTCCTAGATTTTGACAACATAAATTTATGGTGTTTTATTGTCAATAACAGTTGATAAATACATCTGTATAACTTAAAACACTAAATGAAGAATAAGTGAAATGTGCCTACCTTCTATTTTCTTAAGGGTTTTAATAAGCAAATGCTTTTCTCCATTTGAGTCCATTCTTATTATAATCAGTACCTAGACAAAGACAAGAATTCCACAGGTACTGCTGAATTAATTTCTTCTCTCCTTCTCTCTCTCTCTCTCTCTCTCTCTCTCTCTGTGGTCCTGGAGGTCACACCTAGAACCTCACCCATGCTAGAAGGTGCTCTACTCTGAGGTATCCCCGCTGTTTTGCTACAGTGATAAACTAGCAAATTTAACTGGTCAGACAAAAGTCATGACGATGAGAGCAGAGTTACCACCTGCGGCCCGATAGTCTGTGAACCCAGCACTAAGGAGGCCTGGGCAGGAGGGCCTGGAGGGCAAGGCCAGCCTCTGAGGCACAGAAAACCCTGTCTTACAAACAAAAAGGGAACACACAGGTTACAAAGGAAACACTCTTGTTCTAAATTCTGGTAACATCAGACATGAGTGAGGGAAGTGTTTGGGGCAGTGCCCTGGCGTTCCTGTCTGTAACATTCATGCACAATTCTCTCAGCCCGCTGTTGATTGGAGAAAAGGAGGGGCTGCTGCACTCTCCTCCTCAGCATGCGACTTCTCTTCTGGAAGGGAGCAGTGCCTCAGATTCAAATGTAAATTTCTCATTTATTGATTAATTGACGATTTATGAAAGTCATTCAAGAATTATACTGTCAAGGGTAAAGGAGTGATGAAGCAGAATTCAGACTCACTGTGACCACTTGTAATGCTTTTTTGCTAGATTAAGTTGAGAGAGGTATTTTGCCTTAAACCTTCATTAATTCAGTTCTCATATAAATGATTTAGGGTGGGTGAGAAAATAAATGCATAAATACGTAAGGGTTTTTTTTTTGTTTTTTGTTTTAGGTTTGTCAAGACAGGGTTTTTCTGTAGTTTTGGAGTCTGTCCTGGAACTAGCTCTCATAGACCAGGCTGGCCTCGAACTCACAGAGATCCACCTGCCTCTGCCTCCCAAATGCTGGGATTAAAGGCGTGTGCCACCACTGCCTGGGCATAAGGTATTTTTTATAATATCATGTCAGATGAAATTCTAGATCACTACCCCAAAATATGTTGTGAATTTCCATGATCTTATACAAATACCAGGCAGGGAGAACCAATCCCTTGGAGAACCAATCCATGACAACACTTTATATCAGAAATTAAAGCACTTTAAATTGGAAGGCAATGAATAATGACATGAATCCCCCTTTCTCCGTATCTGAGACTGCTGTTATCTTACTTAAGGAGGAAATTGTCAAGGACCAGATATAGCCTATTTATAACTTCAAAGTTAAATGCATAAAATCATGTTACATCCCCCTTATTTATACTAATTACTTTATCTGCTTTAGCTCAATAACTAACCTTAATCTGCTGTTGACTTTGCAACCTGCTTAGTATCTGACATTGCAATTCTTGGATCTTATAGTTGGTATTAGGCCTTTTTTCCTTAATAAACTGTAAAATTTTCAGCTGTCTCCAAATGTTATCCAAGCAGGAGTCTAACATGCTTTTGTAGATATCCTTTGCATTTGACAAATATCCTGTTAAAGGAAAATTGGGGGAAAATATTAAGTTCTTTAATGTTTTGAGTATAACTCCATGACAAAAAAACACTAAAAGAAAATAAATCTTTTTGTTTTTTTAAAGACAGGATCTCTCTATGTAGCCATGGCCATCCTGGAACTCATCATGTAGAACAAGTTCCTGTAACTCACTATGTAGACCAGGCTGTCCCAGAATGCACAACGATCCTCCTGACTCTGCCTCTGCCTACTGAGTGCTGGGATTAAAGGTGTGCACCACCATGCCTGGCTAAGCAATATACTTAAGTGAACAGTTAATAGATCTAGAGAAAAGTCTCAATGGTTAAGAGCACAGTCTGTTTTTCCAGACAATGGAGGCTCAGATCTCAGCACCTGCATGACAGACAACAATTGTCTGTAACTTTAGCTTAGTTTAGAGGATCTGATGTCTCTTCTGGTCTCCACAAGAAATGCAAAACACCGGTTGAGCTCCCGGGATCGCTTGGAGGCTTCGGTCGAAGGCAGGATCCTGCCCATGGGTGACATGGACAGATGTAAAGAAAACTGTGGTTCCAGGCCTGCTAAGAACCTAGGATTGGCTAGCAGTGGCCAGGCCCAGCGGGTCCTGTGTCCTTCCAACTCCTCCCACCGTGTCTTTTCACAAGCGCAGAAACTGGCCTCATGTCAGAAGCCAGTGCCAAAGCAGTTGCCAGCTGCCAGCGTTCCTCGACCTGTCTCCCGGCTCAGCAACCCCCAGAAGAGTGAGCAGCCCACAGCCTCTGGAAATAATTCTGAAAAGGAACAGTCATCAAAACAGAAAACAGAAGACTCGAAAAAAAGGCAGTGGACTCTGGAGGATTTTGACATTGGCCGCCCCCTGGGTAAAGGAAAGTTCGGAAATGTTTACTTGGCAAGGGAAAAGCAAAGCAAGTTTATCCTGGCCCTGAAGGTGCTGTTTAAAACCCAGCTGGAGAAAGCCGGGGTGGAGCACCAGCTTCGAAGAGAAGTGGAGATACAGTCCCACTTGCGGCACCCCAACATCCTCAGGCTGTATGGCTATTTCCACGATGCCACCAGAGTTTATCTGATTCTAGAGTATGCACCCCTTGGGACAGTCTATAGAGAGCTCCAGAAGTGCTCCAAGTTTGACGAGCAGAGAACGGCTACTTACATCACCGAGTTGGCAAATGCTCTGTCTTACTGCCATTCAAAGAGAGTCATCCACAGAGACATTAAGCCAGAGAACCTGCTTCTTGGGCCAAATGGAGAGTTGAAGATCGCAGACTTCGGGTGGTCTGTGCATGCTCCATCTTCCAGGAGAACCACACTGTGTGGCACCCTGGACTACCTGCCCCCCGAGATGATTGAGGGCCGGATGCACGATGAGAAGGTGGACCTCTGGAGCCTGGGTGTCCTCTGCTATGAGTTCCTAGTTGGGATGCCCCCCCTTTGAGGCACAGACCTACCAGGAGACCTATAGAAGGATATCACGGGTTGAATTCACATTCCCCGACTTTGTGACTGAAGGAGCCAGGGACCTCATTTCAAGACTGTTAAAGCACAATGCAAGCCAGAGGCTAACACTAGCGGAAGTCCTTGAGCACCCCTGGATCACAGCTAATTCCTCAAAGTCTTCGACTGGCCAAAAAACCAAAGAGCTAACTAGCAAATCGTCTTAGAGAATTCGGAGCCATGGCCCCTGTGCAGCTGTGAGAAATGCTCCATCAAGACTGCGGGGCATCATCCCTGCTGAGCAGGCAGTCCCTGGCCTTGCGTCCTGAGCAAGAATCATGCTGCTTTTCCTGGTTCAGTAATCTGGAGGAAGGTTCCACTGCAACAGTTCCCATGGCCTGTGACCCCTAAAGTGTCCTTGTGGGGTCTCACCGTGGGAAAGTTCTCACTCTGGCCACCTCCCCAGTGATCACCTGTGTGTCCATAGCCTTCAAGTGCCTGAGTGTGTGTGTAACTTATTGGGCCACCAGGCCTGGGAAAGCTGTTGGAATGAATATGTAGTTTTCTTTTAAATGTTAAATAAAGGTTTGTATATAGCCTTTTCTTAACTGGCAACCCATCAGAACACTGGTTTTCAGCCTTAAGCCTGTATGGGATTCGGATCCTCAACCACCTTAACGGAGCCTGTGCTCTACCTGCTTTGAACGCGACTCAGGTGTTTCTAGATGTTATGGGCTGTTATGCTGGAGTTCTGTCAAGTACACAAACTTGTTAAATATATAAATATATGTATAACAAAAAAAAAGAAATGCAAAACACCCAAACACAGAAAATAAAAACAAAATAAACAAAATGAAAACAAAACAGTGACAGATGATATTTTCATTTAGTCCTATTCTTATTTTAATAAAATACGCTGGTGTTTTAATTTAAATTTATACTCCATACATAAATTCTATTAAAACTGTACATGCTTATGGAATACTATGTTATATTTTGATACATACACATGCTGGGTAATACTGTTTTCTTTTTCTTTTCTGACATGGGATTCCGCTCTGTATGCTATGAATACCACTGGTTAATAAAGAAACTACTTTGGGCTTATTGCAGTGCAGAATAGGGCAAGGCGGGAATTCCAAGCAGATAAAGGAGGAAAGTGTAGACCAAGTCAACGAGACACTATGTAGCCACCAGAGGAGAAAGATGCCTGCATGCCAGTACTGGTAAACCACAAGCCTCGTGGTAAAATATAAAATAATAGGAATGGGTTGATTTAAAATATAGAGCTAGCCAATAAGAAGCATGAGCTAATAGGCCAAGCAGCATTGTAATAATACAGTTTTTGTGTGATTATTTTGGGTTTGGGCAGCTAGGAAACAAACAAGCAGCCTCCACCTACAAATGGTGCACCAATGTATCCGTTCAGTACAGCACAATTTCTTGGCAGACCACACTTTTTCAGATAGGCTGTTTGCTGGTGGAGAGCAGGGGTGCTGCAGCTCCTTTAAGAGAGATTTTCCTGATTCAGCATTAGCAGAAAAAAAAAATATCCATGTGGTTTAAGAAATGGCGGCTTCCTGGTTTGTGCTAGTTGCACGAACAGCTCTGACTCTTTCAGAAGGCCAAGCACTTAAATGGGGTCTGTGAGCAGAGTGCTACAACTTGCTTAATGGCAACATAGACCCTCTGTGTGCCTGGAAATGAGCCTGGCTTGCAGAGCTGGTACTGAATGGACCTCCGCCATGTTGGACTGGGTGGAGCCAAAAAGCAAAGCAGCCTTAGTCCTAGCCATGCCTTTTAGCATTTTCAGAAGTGCTCCTGTACAGAAAAGGATTACAGATACACAATAAAGACAAATTCAGATGGAAAAGACCTCTAAATGGGTCACAATGTTGGATACATGTACATAGGCTTGGGAGAGAGAAGAAAAGGAATATAGACAGTTATAAAAATGTAAATGGTTTTAAAAACAAAACAAAGTCTTTAAAGAGACAGACAGTCATAAATTAAAAGGAGTAAATAAAAAATAAGCCATGTAAATATGAAAAATACACAAAGAGTCTGGATTATATATACTATTGTGCTTTCTTTATATGTTTTGACTGTAAATGATCTAAGTACAAAGAGACATTTCATTGTACAGGCTGCTAAGCTAAACCAACATATATGTTTTGGAGGTATCTTGACTTCAAATTTGGGTCTAAGGATATGCTATTTTGGAAAAGAGGTTCTGCTTTTGTATCCACAGAGGATGAGAACCTGTCGATTCCTTCCAGACTAATGTGGTTTGATGGACCAAGAGCCCCCTGAAAGGTCACTTTGAACACTCCTCAAAAAATTACTTCGCCCAATAAACATCAGGAAGCAGTTTGGAGAAAACTATGCCCAAATCCCCTAAATTATTATTTAGAAACATTTGTTTACATTTAAAGGGGAATATACTATCAAGATGAATACTTTGCTTTGGTATGGATCTTGGTTTATTGATACAAATTTAAGGTCAATTATGTTATATATATTTTTCTGCTCTTGATTAAGGTATTGTGTTTATGTGGCTCATTTAAAAATGTAATATATAATTAATACAGATTAATAGATATACATATATAATAGTCAAGCTTGTAGTCATGTTAGTTAGGTTTTCTAGATGTACAGAGATATATTTCAAGTGGATAGTTATTCTTCACACCTTTCAAAGACAAACAAAATGTGGCATTTAAAATGTTTTACGAACTTAGGATTTTTCATGACAATCAGACTCATCTGCTCCTGGCAGCAACAATCTACTTCAAGAGGATGCTGGGCACTGAAGATGCTCCTTATGGAGCTTGCCATCTGTCTGGGTAAGAAGCTGTTCTTGGACTGCTTGATGTTATGCTGTATGAACTGAACATGCAGGACCCACAGAAAAATGACTGCTGAACTTGCCTAACAGTAAGACAATCCTTCGGGATTCCTGCTTCATGAAAGAGTCTGCTAGACATTCTGCAGGACACAGAAGAAAGTGATTGAAAACTGCCAATATAGTTGGAACCATCTTTGAAGTTTCCTGCTTCATAGAAAAGTCTGCCAGATACTATGGGCCTGTAGGCTGAAGATGGATGCCCCAATGGTACAGAAGAACTTTGGGTGACTGTCCAGGAAGCAAAATGTTTCTGTCAATTCTAGATTTTTGGAAGTTGTTTACAATGTACTTCCTGTTAACTTAGGTAAGATATCCTTCTGAGGTCTTTGACCAAGTTGAAGAATAGATAGTTATAATTATAGTTTTTCTCTATTAGGATAAAGGAGATATAAATATTGTAACTGTAATTCTTGCTTAGAACTGTTTTGTTATATGATGTGAGATTCCCCTCTGTATGCTGTGAAAACCATTGGTTAATAAAGAAACTGTCTTGGACCTGTGCAGAGCAGAATAGAGGTAAGCAGGGGAAAACAAAACTGAATGCTGGGAGAAAGGAGGTGGAGTTTAGGAGAAGCCATGTGGCCCCACCGGACACAGATGCTGGACAGAACTTTACCCAGCAAGACACAGCCATGTGGTGATATACAAATTAATGGAGATGGGTTAAATTAATATGTAAGAGCTAGACAAAAAGAAGCTAGAGCTAATAGGCCAAGCAATGATTTAATTAATACAGTTTCTGTGTGGTTATTTTGGGTCTAAGCTGCCGGGCAGCCTGAAAGACCAAGCAGCCTTCCTACAACAGTTATATGTAAGTTTACTGTTGTTAAAGTTAAAACCTTCTTTTTTATTTAGACAGAAAAGAAAAGGTGATGTGAGATTCCCCTCTGTATGCTGTGAATACCATTGGTTAATAAAGAATCTGCTTGGGGCCTATTGCAGTACAGAAAAGGGAAAGGCAGGAATTCTGAGCAGATAGAGGAGGAGCAAATAGGCAGAGTCAATGGGACATCATGTAGCCACTGGGGGAGAAAGATGCCTGCGTGCTGTATAAGTAAACCATGAGCCTTGTGGTAAAATATAAAATAATAGGAATGGGTTAATTTAAGATATAAGAGCTAGCCAATAAGAAATGTGAGCTAATAGACCAGGCAGTATTGTAATAATACAGTTTTTGTGTGATTATTTCAGATCTGGGTGACCGGAAAATGAATGAACAGTCTCCGCCAACATTTTTTTTCTTTTCTTTTCTTTTTTTTTTAGTCAAGGTCTCATTGTATATCCTTGGCTGGCTTGCAATTTGTTATGTAGACCAGGCTGGCATTGCTTTGCCTCCCAAGTTCTGGAATTAACCAGTATTATTCTGAAATCCGATAAACATATCTTTCTCCTCAAACATATAATGTATTTAAAATAGGGTGAAGATGGAAAAGAGAACAATATCACAAGTTTATTTTTAAGTTTGTATAACATTAATTTACTTGTACATATCTCCATACTTTGAATATATCTTATTCTTTCCTGTTTCCTGCTTACTGAGTATGAATTCACTCTTCCTGGAAACCTCAGAAATTACACTTACATGGAAATCCTTTCTAAATATTTATTCATTGGAATTTTCTTAGTATTTAATTTATGCAAACTTTGTACCTCATTTTTGTTGTTGTTGTTTTTTTAATGCACATGACAACCTCATTAGAATATAAAACCTCAGGGTAAAGTAAATGGTGTTTATTCATAATTAGTTACGCATTTGCTAAAACATTGAGGTCTAATTCATTCACATAGGACAGGGTCTTACTATATTCTACAGCATGGTCTCAAATTCCAGGTCTCAAGGGATCCTTTTAGCCTTCCCAAAAGCTGGCACTACAAGCATATATAATCATACATGTCTACAAAGGGCAACTTAAACATGAAGGAGCTAAATCTTGTCCTTGAAGGTTCATATTTAGTAAATCTAGATTTGAATGCCAAGAATTTCCTTTTGACAAGCTCTCCATGAGTTTTGTAGATTTTTGCAGCAGAACACCTGGTTACTTCTGAATATCAGATGGTGAAAAGATATTGGGGGCTGGAGAGCTGGTTCAGCAGTTAAGAGCTCCAGCAGCTCTTCCAGAGGTCCTGAGTTCAATTCCCATCACCCACACGGTGGCTCACAACCATCTCTGGTAGAAGCTGATGTCCTCTTCTGGCATAAAGTTGTACATGCAGATAGAGTACTCATGTACATAAGATTAGAAAAAGAAAAGATATTTGGGTAATTAATGAAACAATAACTTAAAATGTTGAATTCTCATTTGGTATGTTTCATATGCACATGAATGTCAATTCTTATATTAGTATTGCTAGGCTGACAGGTAACTTTTAGTTTGACTTATTATTTTTTGTGTTTGTTTTTAATGATACCTTTTTATTTTTATTTTTTATTTTTATGTGCATTGGGATTTGCCTGCATGTATGCCTGTGTGAGGGTGTTGGATCTCCTGGAACTAGAGTTATAGACAGTTGTGAGCTCTCGTCCTGTGAAGTGGGCCAGTGTTAACTTGTGAGTCATCTCTCCGGCCTCAAGATAATGACTTATGTTTTATCTCCTTTTTTCAATTTTTTTCAAATCTGATTCTCATTACTGATTCACTGGTGTTTTTTGTTTTGTTTCAGTTTGGTTTGGTTTTTTTTGTTTTTTTTCGAGACATGATTTTTTTTGTGTATTCTTGGCTGTCCTGGAACTAGCTCTGTAGACCAAACTAGCCTTGAATTTACACATATCCTTCTGCCTCTGCCTCCTGAGTTCTGGGACTAAAGGCATGTGTTGCCACCACTCAGCTTCATTACTGATTTCTTAATATTGCTGTCAGTCTTAATTTTTTAAAAGATTTATTGTAGGCCATGCATAGTGGTGCACATCTTTAATCCCAACACTCAGAAGGCAAGGCAGGCAGATTTCTGAGTTTGAGGCTAACCTAGTCTACAGAGCAAGTTTCAGGACAGCCAGGGTTACACAGAGAAACCCTGCCTCCCCCAAATTCATTTTTAGTTATCTGTATGTGTATGTTTGGGGTAAGTGCCCATGAGTGCAGGTGCTGTGGAGGGAAGAGGCAGGGAGCCCACTGGAGCTGCTCAACACAGCTGCTGGAAACTGAGCTGGGCTCAACTGCAGAGCGTATGTACTCTCAATCACTGAGCCGTCTCTGCAGGCCCAGAATTACCCTTAAAATAAAATCTAATCCAGTGGAATCTCTTTTCAATGGCTCCTTATCATTGTACAGTAAGGGCTAAATCGTTTGTATAGCAACAGCTAGTTCTTATTTTTTAAGTCAAAGTTCCAAACATGCACAAAGGACCAAAAATGTATTTGGTAAAATGTCAAATATCACACTAAAAACTAGTGCATAAAGATGATTATACATTCAGATCTGTGTAAGGCCATCAGAACTCCATAATTCAGACCCAGACTAACAGCATAAACAGACCATATATATATATATATATATATACATACATACATAATTATATATATAACTTATTTTTTCCAGTTTGGGTTGAGAGTCTTGCTAGTGGTAGACTTATTTAGTATTTAAGTATTAAGGGGCCCTGAGTTTGATCCTTAGCACTGAAATGTATATAATATACACCATATATGTGTATATATCCCATTAATAATTATGACAAAATGTTGATCAGTGTGATAGGTGAGAAGGTGACATAATTTTTAAGAAGTATATCTTTTTCAGAATATTAAATTATTTCAGGTGGACTATCCAACAAGAAGAAAGTAAAAATAAAAAATTCTCTACCAACCTAATGCTGTATCCAAGCTGCATGTTAAAAGGACATCTCTCATTGTCACCAGGAGATGTAAGAGAGCAGCATGCATGAATGTTATTTCTCTGTCAGCATTTTCACCTACAGAAGCAAAAGCATAGTTAACACATTGCAGTTTAAGAATATGTATCGATTTGCTAATAATGACAGCTATTATCTATTAGCAAGTGCTTACTATTGTTAGGCTGTGCATAAGCAGGTTAGTTCATCGACTCTCTAATAATCCTATCAGGACTACTGTGAGCCTCATTACGGATGAGGGCACAGATTTAGTGAGGATAAGTGATGCTCAAGATAGCACTGAGCCCAGACAGATAACCGCCAGCTCACTCCCTACTGGCAAACAATTTTCATTTTATATATATATATAATATTTAAATCTTGTATTTCATTATGGGACGCAGTTAAAATCACTGGAAACAATTTGATCCTTTGGATTTTGTTTTTGCAATTTTTTGGGGATGGTCTGAGTAGGTCCATGTTCGAGTCCCAATGTGAATGTTCACGGTGTTAACTTTGCTTTTGCAATGGGGATCTATTAAGTAATACTTATCACCTAGGAGATTCACTGAGAGTCTTGTACTACATGCTAAATTACAGTCAGGGTCTCGTCCAGATCTGAAGTCTGCAGCTACAGTTGTCTATAAATTCATCCAGGTGGTCTGAATCTCATTTGTGCTCACCTTGGTGAACAGCATCATTTACTAGTTTTTCTTGTTCCTTTAAGAAGAATCTTGTTTGGTCAAAAATGACAGTGGCGAATTTCCAATTAGCAGCAGGGTAAGTGCAGAGGCAAACAAGCTTCTTTAAGACAGGAGTTGCTGCTGCTTCTAGGAGGCAGTATGCTTGGCACTGGGTGTCTGAAAAAGAACAGCACTGAAATCGGTGTCTGTGAAAAGGACGCGGTTCTGTCTTTGATAACCACCTACATCCCTGACAGTGGGTGAGCAAACAGATCATTAATAACTCATTTCCCGAACATGGAAGACGAGAGTGAGGACTCCTGCAGTTTGGTCTTCTTACATGAAGGCAGGAAGTGGTCCAGCTTCAGTGAAGGAAGAAACAGCAGTTAGTGGGCTCAAGTATGACAATGGGAGAAAGACAGGCAGTGGACAGGCATCCAGGTCTAGAAGTAACTTGGAAGTAGAAACAGAATTAAGTTTCTGAAACAAATAAAGACAATTACATGGAGAATAAGGTATATTCTACAAATCTTGTTTTGGAGGACTTTCAAAACAAGCAAAATAGAACAATCTTGAAGGCATGCCGCATACCTGATGCTTGAATCTCAATGACATCATCTGCTCTTTCTTGACTTTGTTCCTCTGCAGTTCTGTTGTTAGAAACAATAGGACTCTCTTCTTGAAGAGTTAAATAACACTTTTCTTTATCTTGAAATTCTAGCAAAAACATTAAATTGTTCAGGATAAATTGTGTTGCCTTACTTTAACACAGTGTTCAGTATCATAGTTGCTAAATTTCTTCATGGAGTCTAAGTTAAACGAATTACCCAGATAGGAACCCTGCTGAGTAGTGAGGTGGATGGCGGAAGTGGGAAAGTTCTGGCCTCAGGCCAGAGCTCTAGCCCAGTCCTGACAGCAGTCTGGGTGTCCTCATATGCAAATACGGGCTAGAATGCCGACCTTCGGTACAGCGGCCAAACACTGTCCAGTCCCAGACAGACAGGACGGCAGCACTCCAGCTCACTCTGCCTTCCCAGAGCTGTCTCTCTGCTTTAGCCCTCTCCTTTGTTTCAAGCCTTCTAACATCTCTCTCCTCTCTCATGCACACCAGTTTTCCTCTGTTGAACTTCAGCTCTGCCATCGTCCACACTAAGTCTTCCAGATCTGCCTACTTTACTTCCAGGCCACCAAACCACCCCTCCTTTAATATGCAGCTCATCATGTACCTGATACAGTGTTTAATAAATGCTTGTTTTTTTTCTTTTTTTAGGTATTATAGAGGATTCATTTATGTACATGCAGCTATTTTAGCTAAATACTAATGTCACTCACAGATAATATGATTATAGGATATTTCTAAAACTGCATTACCAACCCGATGTACTTGAATATGTGAGGTTAAAAGTATGATAATTAAATTGGACATGGTGACTATGCCTATAATTCCTGCACTTGGAGGGCTAAGACAGGAGGATTACAAATTTGAGGCCAGACATGGCTACACAGAAAGATCCTGCCTTCTATAAAAATAAAGAACCCCAAGTGTTGGGACCAATTGGAGTCCTAGCCTTCAGCTGCTCTTCCCTGCTGGAGCCTTCTAATTGAAGTTACTAAAAGCTGTGTCTTCCCTAGAGCTCAGAGGATGGGATTTTCACCTGTTGTCCATTGACTGCTGGGTATTTAAGCCTCCATGGTGCTATTAAAGAAGCCTTTGTACCAGTGATTGGAGGTTCGTGTGTCTGTCTGTCTCTGTGTGTGTTTCCTCAACCTCCAGCCCCTTACCTGAAGCTTGCAAACTGGATTCTAGCACACAGAGCACAGACGGGGGGTGCAGTGCACAGCACCCAAGTGTAATTTGGAGACTATTCAAACTAGATTATGTCATCTTGAAATAATACTGCCAGTTAATTTTAAGTGATCTAAATAGATACAGTCAAGCAATATTAATTATTGAAATTTTTGAGAAAGCTAATAAGTAATAACATTTCTTGTCCCTGGTCAACTGTAAAATAAAGCAAGAATATTATATTACCTTTATTGCTAATAAAAGTTAAGTTGGAGAATAGGGCTTTATTTGAGAGACAAGTGGGCTTGGTAGCTAAATACCTGAATGAGGCATCTTCCCACCCAGTCCTCACCTAAGCTGGGCAGGGAAAATCTCATCAGGAGAAAGAGTCATGACATAGAGAAGCTGAGAATACTTCCTTCTTTGGGGAAGTTCATTCCCTTACTGTACACCCAGGAACGAGCTTCAGCCCATCTATCTATGGCTGTCACACTTTGGGAAACCACACATAACTGCCATGACACTGAGAACCAAATCTTGTCCCCACAGACAGAACATAGGACTGCAAGACCCAATCATGCTCTAAGCAACATAAACACTTCTTTTTATCAATTTCATCAAGGTAAAGTCTATCACGATTATTCTAGAAAGCACGAGGTGTAGTGGTGCACACCTTTAATCAAAGCACTTGGGAGGCAGAGGTTGGAGGATCTTCGTGTGTTTGAGGTCAGTCTGGCCTACATAGTGAGTTTCGGGATATCCAGAGCTACATAGTGAGACCCTGTCTGGAATAAGAAAAATTATTCTAGAGTTCCATTTTTTTTTACAACTGGAAGTGAAATGATATGATATACTATACACTTCTGATGTGGTTAGAAGCAGGAAATAAATGACAATTACAACTCAAATAGAAACTCTGATAATATTAGAAAGATTAATGAGCAATTAAAAGAGAAAATGTGTAAGTATATATTAAAATGTGTTAAGACACGTAGCTAAACCCTAGCTAAAGAGCTGGTAGCTTCCAGGAGAGTGCAGCCCCTGGCAGGTCTAGCACGCTCCAGTGGATGGCCTACTTGACAGTATACAGGTAGCACTGATGGATTCGATGGGTCTGGAGGGGTGGCTCAGAGATCAAGAGCACTTACTGCTCTTGCAGAGCTGACCCAGGTTCAGTTGCCAGCAGGCAAATGGCAGCTCAAAACTGTAACTCCAGTTCCAGGAGCTCCAACATCCTCTTCTAGCTCCCATGGGCACTAGACACACACGCAGTGCAATGCATACTTGCAAGCAAAACACCCACATACATAAAGAAAAGAAAATAAAGAAACCATTTCAAAATGAGGACAGAAAGTTGGATGGGTCTGAAACGGAAGGTGGATATGGCTGGAGATCGGGATAGAAGAAATGGTAATGGTAAAAAGAAAACGTTTGAAATTCTTGAAGAATTAATAAAACTATCTTTAAAAATACTGACGAAGGATTTTAAGTTAATAGAAAAAAAGCATGAGAGCATGATCAAGTTACGAATACTAAGCTTATATACCCAAGATATACAAAGCAAGTTTTAATTCATAGCTTTGTGGCAAATTAAGACATGCCTTTTCATCTTTGAAAGCATATTTGTAGCCATATCTAAGTCTATATTCATGTATCAACTCTGTTTATAAGGAGTGTCAATGGCATTTCCCTTGTCTATGAAAAACTATACAATTTCTCTAAAAGAGTTTTTATTTTCTTGCATTGTATAACAGACAGTGCCCAGTCCTAGAGGCTACGTGTCTATGCCAAAACTGTACTGAGTTACCCACCATTGTTTTGGTCATGGTCTGTGACTTCAGCATCCGAAGAGAAAGGCTTGTATTTACTTCTCAGGGTAATGAACTCGCTCAAAAGATCCAAGTCGTGCTGCTTTTTATTGTAAGATGCCTTGATCTGTGAAGAGGAAGCTGATTCAACAGCGGGTACAGAGTCAGCAAGTCCAACGTGACCGTTGTCTGTCTTCTGAACTGTTCTAGCCGCTAGCTCTTGGTCACTCTTGGGATTGTCTTCCTTTTTTGTTTTTTTAGCAGAGACACATTCCTCAGACTGCATCTGATGCAGCCCTTTGTTCTCAGAAGACGGTCTCTTCTGAGGATGTACTCTGCGGACACTGGCAGACTTCTCACTCACAGGCATGACGGGCAAAGGGCAACTCTGCTGTTCCAGCCAGGCTGGAAACGAGAAGATGAAAGACACCAAATGATTTCTATGTTTAAATAAATAACTTTTAGTTAGAGTTTCCTATTAACATAATTTTTCTTTCTTTCCTTTCTTTTTTGAGACAGGGGTTCTTTGTGTTGCCCTGTCTGACTGTCCTGGAACTCACTGTGTAGACCAGACTGGCCTCAAACTCACAGAGATCCGCCTGTCTCTGCCTCCTGAGTCTGGGATTAAAAGCGTGCCCCACCACTGCCTGGCAACCATCTCTTCATATTAGGAGTTTAATTGTTAGGCAAAGAAGGAACTCCAGTAAAGCTGTTGCTAATAGGTTATAATGAGTCACAGCCTTGGACAAAGGCTGAATCCAAAATACATTTTTTTAATTCTCATGAATGAATATTTTAAAAGAAACTTCATTAAAAGTTGGCAAAAATTTGAGCATTACACACACCCTACAATATAGATGAATCATGATGTTAAATAAACTATGCCAGCCACAACAGACCAGTATTTGACAGTTTTATTTATACAGACTGTCTCAGAGAGGCATCTCTACAGACAGAGCGCAGCAGTCCCGCCACACCTGGGTGAAATAGAGAGGAAGTGCGAAAGGCTATGGACTTGAGGGAGGGGCTGATGCGGGACCCGAAAACAGCTGTGGCGGTGACTGTACACCTCTGACTTTATGAAGACCCACTTGTACTTTAAACCATATGGTAAATTCTGTTACAGTAAACTGGTCACTGAGCGTGTGAAGATACTTATCACTATTAGGCATTAGAGAAACAACAGAATAAAGCCACAATGGCACATTACACATGTCCATTAGAAAAGCTGCTTCCATAGAACTGAAATTCACACATTATCGGTAGCCATGTACAGTGGTGAAATCACTTTAAAAAATAATTTAATAGTTCTTGTAAAATTAAACAAATACCTCTAACACCTACAATAACAATAAGCAATTTTATTTCTGTATATTCTCTCAAGAAAAACAACACCATGCCCATAAGAAATACTGCACAAAACACTCATAGGCATTTTATTCTCAACACTAAAAAATTGGGGAATAAATTCTGGGGAGATGATCGCACTCTGGTTAAGTACATATAATAAGAAAGTTATTTATCAATAAAATAAATGAATTAGTGCTACACATAACATGGGCAAATCTTACAGTGCTATGTTGAGGTGAAGAATCTAGGCACAAAGCCAGGAGTGTTGGTACACACCTTTAGTCCCAGCACTCAGGAGGCAGAGGCAGGCGGATCTCTGAGTTCAAGGCCAGCCTGGTGTACAGAGTGAATTCTAGGACAGTCAGGGATACACAGAAAAACTTTGTCAAAAAAAAAAAAGGAGAGAGAGAGAGAGAGAGAAAGAAAGAGAGAAGTGGCTAGACAGAAGCATTTTAGGCAGAACAGGATTTTAGGATGAGCTAGTTACACTGCCATATTTTTCTGAGCAAACATCTGGGCCCAGGAAGGCCAAAACCCATCAGCTGACAGAACTGAAGCATATCCGAAACCATCGTCTCATTATGAAATGGTCACAGTGTATGAACTACTCTGTGCTTACGCTCCAGCTGAAGCACTTTTGTAGGCAGAAAGATCTCCAGCTTAGCCTCCTCAGAAGACAGACCACTGTGGCACAAATATGCCTTCAGATGCTCCAAAGTTTCGGCCATTATTGAATTTCGTCTTGCTTGTCTCCAACCCTTTGCTTTTGCAGGGTTAATCACAAGGCTGTCTCCTTTGATAGAAAAGATATTCCTCATATCTGCAAGAGAATATTGACTGCTGGGCTCTTCAAACCTTGGAACTTGAAAACAAACATAGGGAAAAATAAATAAAAACAATAAACAGATTCATATTGGACATTCTCAATGAAATACATTTTCACACATTGGGAAACGGTGAAATTTGAGGCTATATCTGTTCTTTGTTTTCAAAATGATATTTGTATAAGTCCAAGTTAGTTTAACAATAGAAATCATACAGTTTCTTCTTCTTCTTCCTCCTTAAACTTACTGTGTAGACCAGGCTGATCTGCCTGCCTCTGCCTAAAAGTTGCTGGATTAAAGGTATGTGCCACCACACCTGACTATTTTAACTTCTAGCTATTTGCAAAGATTGAATAAAATGTTTTAGGGCTGGGAATGTGCCTCAGTGGTTAGAGTGTTGCCTTGCATGTGTGAATCCCTGAATTCAGTCTTTCAACATTTTCTCATGTATTTTCATAAGGTCACCTTTTAAAACCTCTCCACTCCAGCCCACTGCTCTGCTTTCAGCCACTGCATTTTTCCAGAAGTTTATGTAAATGAAGTGATACTGGATGAATTCTTTTTGGTCTGGTTTCTTTAATTCAGCATAATTACTTTGAGAATCGTGCATATTGTGTGAACAGTTAATCCTTTTTAAAAGATAAAAATAATTATAGATCTAATGGAACTGTAAAATAATGCAGAGATGTTTACTCTCCTATTTTCTACAATTACACACTACACTTGCATACAGTTGCACAAGTAGGAGAATGGCACTTTAGCAACCCATCAATTTTGTTCATATTGTCTTAGTTTTTTCTATTAACCCCTGCTCCGTGTGTGTGTGTGTGTTTCTGTGCAACCAGTTCTATGCAATTTTACCACCTATGTGGTGCAGGAGAATTATCTGTATTCTGTCAATCATATTTTAATAAAACGCTGATTGGCCAGGCAGGCAGTATAGGTGGGAAAACCAGACAGGAAGTAGAGGTGATGCAATGAGAACAGGAGAATTCTGGGAAGCAGAGAGGTTCCTCTGCCACTCCTGCGCAGATCACTGAAGAGGCAGCATGTAACTTGCCCAGCTGAGAAAGGTACGGAGCCATGTGCTAAAGTAGATAAGGATAATGGGGTAACATAAGTTATAAGAGTTAACAAGAAGCCTGACCTAATGAGCCAATCAGTTTATAACCTTATGGAGTCTTGTGCGTGATTTTTCCTTGGGACTTGCTGGCTTGTTGGGGTACTGGGTGGGACAGAAACCCCAACAAGCCGGCCCTCGTGTTACATATGGCGCCCAGACGTGGATAACTGAATCCACAGAAAGCCTGAGAAAGCTTGGGAAAGAATAGAGTAAAGCTTGTTTTGTTTGTAGCAGCAATTTCTCGGGTCTACTTTGCTTGCTAGAGGCAAGCAAGGCTCTCATCTAAGAGAGGCTTCCTGACTCAGCTTTAGCTGCAAAACCTTGCAGCTCATTAAGAGGTCCTGCCATGAAACACTTAAACGGTGTTGATGAAAAGCTTGACGCATGCTTTTCGGTTTTAAGCTGTAGCAGGAAAAAGCTGTGCTGTTTTAAAATGTCGGCTTTATGGGATGTCCTGCCAGAGCAAACTTTGACTCTTTCAGGCAGGCAGTCCGACTGAGTGTGGTCTGTGAGCAGAATGCTGCAGCTTGCTTGCTAGCAAGGACCTTGAAACACGACAGGTTGTGGCAGTGAACACAGCTGTGGCTGGTATCTCAGCTATGAGTCTGGAAAGCTAAGGAATGAGCTGGATCTAGCTGTCAAAGCCACGGCTTCCCATATTGCTTTGTAAATTAAAGGCTCATGTGGTCAGAAAAAGAGAGATATACAGTAAAGAGAGATTCAAAGAGGAAGAAAATCTCTAAATATTTTACAGTGTGTTAAAAATATATGCAGGCTAAAAGTTAAAGTTCTTAATGTAAAAAAAAGGAAGAAAGAGAATAGTTGGGTGTGGTGGTACACACCTTAAATCCCAATGCCTGGGAGGCAGAGGCATATTGACCTCTGTGACTTCAAGGGACAGAGGTAGAGATTGACCTCTGTGACTTCAAGGTGTGGTAGTGCACACCTTTAATCCCAATGCCTGGGAGGCAGGGACAGACAGATCTCTGTGAGTTCAAGGTGTGGTAGCATACACCTTTAATCCCAGCACTGGGGAGGCAGAGACAGGAGGATCTCTGTGAGTTCAAAGACAGCCTGGTCTACAGTGTTATTCCAGGACAAAGATATACAGAGAGCCTGTCTCAAAAAGTAAAAGTAAAAATAAAAGAAATAGAAGTAAAATAAAGCCGCATAAAGATGGAAAATACACAGAGAATCTTGATACTGTGTGTCATTATGCTCTCTTTTAATTGTTTGAATGCTGAGGAAGGAGCAACAGTCACCAAAAGACATTTGCTTATAAATGCTGCTGAACTAACCCAAGATAGACATTTTGAAAATACCTTGGCTTCAAAACTGAAGTCAAAAGGTATGTTACTTTGGAGAAGAGATTTTGCTTTTGTTTCCACAGAAAATGAGAGGCTATGGATTCATTCTGAATTAAGAAAAATCAGTTTTGATCAAGGGAGGCCACCTGAAAAATCTCTGACAGGAACAGATGGCCTAGATGTCTAAATTCTACATCCAAAACAGATTCAAGACTGTCTCCTGAGATGATCGAGACTCACAGGATACTCCAGTCAGGACTTGAATTATAACTCTAAATTTTCTTTAGGTCCCCATAAGATCATCAGCGCCCCCAACCAGCAGGAAGTAGCCTGAAATACTACGCCCACATTCCCAACAAATGGACTATGGGTATTTTTCTTTGTTTAAAAAAAAAAAGAGGGAAATGGTGCAGGAGAATTATCTGTATTCTGTCAATCATATTTTAATAAAACGCTGATTGGCCAGGCAGGCAGTATAGGTGGGAAAACCAGACAGGAAGTAGAGGTGATGCAATGAGAACAGGAGAATTCTGGGAAGCAGAGAGGTTCCTCTGCCACTCCTGCGCAGATCACTGAAGAGGCAGCATGTAACTTGCCCAGCTGAGAAAGGTACGGAGCCATGTGCTAAAGTAGATAAGGATAATGGGGTAACATAAGTTATAAGAGTTAACAAGAAGCCTGACCTAATGAGCCAATCAGTTTATAACCTGATGTAGACTCCGTGTGATTTTCCTTGGGACTTGCTGGCGTGTTGGGGTACTGGGAGGGACAGAAACCCCAACAAGCCAGCCCTCA
This sequence comes from Myodes glareolus, assembly GCF_982192425.1. Taxonomy (NCBI): domain Eukaryota; kingdom Metazoa; phylum Chordata; class Mammalia; order Rodentia; family Cricetidae; genus Myodes; species Myodes glareolus. The sequence goes on along the minus strand of NC_142041.1, from coordinate 17,175,696 downwards.
TACTACACCTATGTGGATTTGTGCATCTCTCATCACACTCAATACACTTAACAGTTCAACAGCACAGGATCCTCCTACCTGCCTTCATGTACCCACATCCTCCTCTCTCCTGCATTACTCTCCTGTCATTGCTAGTCCCTGGTCATTTCTTTTGATTAGTTGGTAATATTTCATTTTATATGTATGCCACAATTTGCCAATTCATTCATTTATTCAATGGACATGTGAAATGTTTCCTGGTGGGAAATTTTTCAGTTCTGAGGATTAAACCCAGAGCCTTGGGTATTACTACCCGTGCACAGATCACTGAGCTATAGCCCCAGGCCCGTTTCCAGGTTTCTACTTTTACTAAAGCTGCAGTGAACATCTGCATTCGTCTTTATATAAAGCCATGGTTTTAGAAAACAGACACCACCAACATTGCTATTCTCATTGTATAAAGAGATAGCCTTGGAGGGGGTTATTCAACCCAAAATTATTTTATTACATTACAAATTTTTGTTAAAGGTTTTAAACCATCCTTCTTGGAATGCTTGAAAAATGGAAAACTTTAGCATTTCTTTTAACATTAGTTATGTAGAATATCTTTTGCAACCAATTTACAGACTCAAAAATACAAATTTCTTTACACATTCATATAAATGTGTTAGATTATCTGGTTTCTTTTATTTCATGAATAAGGACCATGAGAAAGCCAGCCAGATTGAGGCCTTGTTTTTCTAATGTGTGTCTAAAAGATAACTGACTTTCATGTTACGAAACAGTCAAAGAAAAATATGTCACATTTGTACTATCTGCATGCCGTTGCCTATGCATTCTAGCTGCCATTCAGGAGCAAATTCTATACCTGTAAGCATGAATGAGACCCAAGAGTCTCTGCAGCTTCCCAAGTGCCACAGCAGACAGTATTTATTAGCCGATTCTCCAGCACTAAGCAAATTACTGTAAAAGAAGAGTCAAAGTTTAATTCATCAATAGTATTGGTTGTTTTGTGTAACAATTTTAAGAGGAGTATTTTTCTAAGTTTTTTACATGTAAACGCAAGTAAAAAGGAACTCTATTTTGTAAACGTATAAAACTAAAGTACAGCTGTATAAACCAAATTTCTAATACTTTTTCTTTCCCTGAAAGATTTGGTATTAGTAAATTTCTTAATTAGCCCTGTTTGCCTAAAAATTGTTGTGATGCTCGGTCTTCATCGGTAATGTGACTGGATTCAGAGCCACCTCGGAGACTGATGAGTGAGGCAGGGCAAGGGTGTATCTGTGAAGGCATTCCGTGAGCCGAGGCTGGCTGGGTGGTACCGGCCACGGCTGGGAACCCATGACAGGATAAAGGAGGGAAGGAGAAGCAAATGAGCACTACATTCCCTGTTTCTGTTTGTCAGTCACGAGGTGAACAGTCATTACCTGTCATATGCCCCTACCTCTATAACCATGTGTTGCCCAAGAACATGGGCCAAGCAACTATGGATTAAACCCTCTGAAACTATGAACCAAGGTAAGTCCTTCCTCATTTAAACCGTTTCTGATGACTATTTGGACATAGCAAGGACAAACATAAATAATGCAGAAATTGATTACTGATAACTACTAGTTGGGATAAAAACGCAGAGCGAGAAGATGCAAAAAAAAAAAAGCGTGCAATATGGCTAGAAAAGGGTTGGTATAAATTTCTAGATAACGAAGCTGGGGCTGTTAGAGAGATCAGTGCCACCGTAAAGAAGCTAGGCACTTCATACGGAGCTATAAGGAAGATCCTCTCAGCATCTCAGGTATTGGACGAACACCAGACATCACAGGCTCTAAGGTGTAAAACTCATTTGAGTAGAGATGATGAGGCACCTTGCTCCAATAGGGCCATCAGGGAAATGGCTCCCTTAGTGTAAGTGCCTAGTTACTCAGGCACTACTATAGCCATGGTCTGAGGAGGCCTGACTACTGCTTTAACTAGCAGCAGACCCTGGCATCAGCTACATGATGCTGGATTTTCAGGCATACAGAAATAGAAAAGCTATGGGGTCATGTAAGCTTCAGGCACATTCTAAAAAGAAGACCTGGAAGGCCAGGTAATGTAACAAACAGGATTGGAGTTCTTGCAGTCAGCCTCCAAGCAGCTCTATGAAGCTGTTAGTGAAGCTGAAGCTGCAGTAAAGACACCAGGGTTCTGGAGCTGCCTGGCATATGGAGCATCTACTGAGGATAACTGGAGGCAATGAGTGGAGGAAACCCAAGAGGGAGTGTCCTGGCTAATCTTCTGTCAACCTGACACAAGCTAAAGTCATCAGAGAAGAGGTAACCTCAGTTAAGAAAATACCTCATAAGATCAGTGTGTAGACGGGCATTTTCTTAATTTGTGATTGATGGGGGAGAAGCCAACTCACGGTGGGTGGTACCATCTCTGGACTGGTTGTCCAGGGTTCTATAAGAAAGCAAGCCATGAGCAAGCCAGTGGGCAGCACTCCCATGACCTCTGCTCCTGCTCCCACATTCCTGCCCTGCCCTGTTTGGGTTCCTATCCCGACTGCTTTCTATGACGGATGGTAAAGTGAAGTGTAAGCCTGGGAGCAGGCTGCTTTTGGTCATGATGTTTCAACACAGTAATAGAAATCCTAATTAATAAAGATAGGGTCACATGAGCTGCAAACAGCAAAGTTACACAGGTCAGGCTGCCCAAGCCCCTTGGAGCACACATCAGAACACTCCATGCTTCAGAGGTTGGGCATAAAATTGCAGGACTTCGTGTTTCCTTCTAGGTTTCATCCTTCCTTTCTATACTCTTCTCCCTCCATTTCAGAGTGGGAATATTCTCTCGGTCCTGCCTATTCACTCTGCCCCGTTGTACATAGTAGCAATATGTCATTTTCTTCTTCGTTTTACAGAAGTTCAAGTAAGAGATTTCCTTGAGATTCCGAATTTTGCCTTTTGGACAATGTAAAACTTTTAAGACTCTGGGACTCAAAGGGCAGATTGAATGCATTTGGACAAGAGCCTTTGGGGGACAAGGAATGGAACGTGTAGTTTAAAGTGGTATGTCTAGGTGTGCAGTTGACATTGGGTAGACTATTTTCTCTATCACTGTAACCAAATGCTGAATAGAAATAGATTAAGGGTGAAGAGTATAACCTGACTCATGGCTTCAGAGGCTTCAGCCTATAAACTTAGTCCCATGAGCTTGGGTAAACATCATGGCAGCAGGAGCACTGAGCAGAAGACAGCTGCTCACTTCATGGCTGACCAGAAAGCAGAGGCAGGGAATACTGGCCCTTTTTTTGTTCTCTTTTTTTCCCCCTCTTGCTGTGTCAGGAGCCCAAGCCCTTGGTGGCACCATCTACATTCAAAGTGGGCCTTCCTCCCACTCAGTTACGGCCCTCTGGCCACGCCCTCAGTCACAGCCATGTGTGTGCTTCATCAGTCTCCGAGGTGACTCTACATCTAGTTAGCAGGAAGAGTAACCATTATGATCACTTTTATCTCCTTCAGTGTTGATTGTAAAATGACTGTGTTTAATATTCACATAGCAATTTACAGCAAACATGTATGTATATATATTTGGATTTTGAGGCAGGTTTTCTCTATGTAGCCTGGCTGTCCTGGTACTCACTCTGTAGACCAGGTTGGCCTCAAACTCACAGAGATCTGCTTGCCTCTGCCTCTTGAGTGCTGGGATTAAAGATGTGCACAGCCACCACTTGGCTAATAATATTTCTTATGTAAATTTCTATTCTTGAGTCCATTATATATAGAAATTCTAGGCTCTCAGTTGCTAAGAATCAGAACTACACAAAAATCCTATTGGCCCTACTTTCTCCAGAAGTGACAAGGCCCTAAATTTCAATCAAGCCCCTAAATTTTGGTTGGTAATGGGGGAGATGTGTAAAATCTGTGTGATGGTTTTAGAGTGCAGAGGGGAAAGGAAGAAATATGGATGAGAGTTAATGTCAACCACGGCTCATTAGTACTATGAAGCCTGGGCCCTGGTAGGGAGGGACTACTGAGCTACAAGCCCTCATGTCCCAAACCACCCATCTCCACTGAAATGGAGAATTGATTATATTCTGTTTCTCAGTTCATATGGAACATAAAGGAGGGTGGCAATGGCAAGTATTTCTAGATACTGAATTGACAATATGGGGTAACTGAAGGCAATATTTTTAGATCTAAACCACACGATTCACCCACACAACCCAAAAAAATGTGTTATTTGATAGAAAATGAGAATTGGGACAATTCTTGAAATTTATCAAGGTTTTTTTTTTGATAATACACTTCAGATTATAGGTACTTATCCTAAAGTGGAAATAAGAAGAAATGCTTCAGACAGCCATGCCCAACAAAAACAAATATTTTTGCCTTTTGAAGCATTTTGAAGATGTGTTTCCCATGTCAGTTAGTAAGGAAATACAACCTTCTTTCACCCCAACTTTGCTTTTTCTCTCTCTAAAATCTAAGTGGGTCTTACATGTAGTTGGTACTACAGTAAGCCAAAGGTACAACAAAAATATTTGAACACATTTTAGCTTTATAATTGAGGTACTTTTTTAATACAGGTAATCAGCACATAGCCTAGACTGGTCTGAAATCCATGACCTTACTGCTCAGGCCCCCAAACACTGGGATTATAGGAATAATCCCCATAACTGGATTTATGCCATTTTTAAATGGAAATGTAAAAAGGTTTAAGCCAAAAGGAAGTGACTTCTCTCTTGCTGTGATGAGTAACTGTCAATTGTTTCAAATAACTCTAAAGTAATTAACTGATTTTTTAAATTATTTATACAATGTTCTGCCTGCATGTATTATGCCTGCCTGCCAGAAGAGGGCATCAGATCTCCTAGATGGTTGTGAGCCACCATGTGGGTGCTGGGAATTGAACTCAGGACCTCTGGAAGAGCAGCCAGTCTCTTAACCTCTGAGCCATCTCTCCAGCCCCTCATTAACTGTTTTAAAAGCCATTTTTGTTCTAACTTTGCCAAATCATAATTCATCAGGCAAGACTTGTCTCATACATCTCACTAGATATTGGAGTTCTAACAATATATAGGAAACATCTGTGTAATGAAAGATTTACTATAGCTATTATATAATATTTGAACGCTAAATGAAATTTAAGATTATACTAACATACACTTGTTTCTGTTTCTGACTGCCAACCTGCCTCCTCAGATAGATTGGAATATACAGAATAAATAAGACAAAGAACTTAATAAAGATTAACTGTGTCCTGCAAATAAATATCTTTCACCTTAGCAGAGGAACTAAAGTATCAAACAAAGTATGTGTGATTGCATGATGACACCATGCTGTCCAGAGCTCATTCAGGCTACAGACAAGCTTGTCTTGAACTGCGGCTTGGGCTCTGGATAAAATCTTTACTTACATTTTACACACAGCAGAAAATGGAAATGTCTGAAATCCTGCACATAATGAACTCATTGGAGAATGTTGCCTTGGTAAGCTTAGATTGGTTAGTGGCATTTCCAATTCTCCTGAAATACATGAAAATTAAAGTTATATAATACTGTATAAAATAAAATTTAGAACTCTTGTAAATAATTATTTGGTTTGATCAATTTGTTGCAATGAAATATTTGTATTATTTTTGGGGGAATTGAGTACAGGGTATATTCTACTAGAACATATTACTATATTCACCTCTTCCTCAGACCCTCCTAGAGCTATACCTCCAATCCAACTCTGTGTCCTATTACTGTTTTTAACCATCCAACTCAGTTTGTGCTGCTCATACAGTTTTTGCTGTGACAACAAAGTATGTCAGCAAGTGAAATCTGGGGGTAAGGCTAGTGAGATAGCTAAGCTGGCAAAGCCTCAGAGCCTCAGTTCAATCCCAGCACCCATGCATGCCAACAGCTGGGCGTGACGGCATGCACTGGAAATCCCAGTCTATCCCTATCAGTGAGCCCAGAGTCCAGCGACAGATCCTATCCCAAAAGACAAAGTGGATGGATCCTGAGGACTGATGCCCGAGGCTGACCTCTGGCTTCCACTCACATATACGTGCACGCACACACATGCACACACGCAATACAAGAAACTTAGATTCCTAGAGATACAAAATAACAGCCCTAAATTTATTGTCTATATAGAGAACTGCAGATTTATCACTTGGTATCTCAATTACGACTACGGTGACTTGAGAAAGCCACAATGACAGCTGAGCTTTATTGAGTTTTCTGTGGAAGTTAAATCCTAGGAGCTTGTGTATAAGAAGAATTTTCATTCTGATAGCTTATGTTGTCAGCACATAGGTGATAGTATTTTATTTCCACAGTAAATTTTGGTGATGTTACAGAAATATAGGAGTAATTCTTCACCTTAACGAGTCAGGACTCTAGGTGTCCATGTCAGAGTTATAAATTAATAGAACTGGCCTGAAAAATCGACCTGTCTTTATTGAAAAGTAGTATAGTATAAAGCAGTAAATGCCCAAAAAGATACTCATGTGCTCCAAGTGTAGACGTAACTAACAGTCTCATCAAAATAGCTTCAAAAGAACACAATTTGGCTTCATCTGGAACAAAACATGATGCAGAGTTTCCAAATTTGATAAAATAGTGACAGAGCAGAGAATGATGTGACGGTTCTAAGGGATTAAAACGTCCACCTTTTACGAGTCACAGGTGAGCAAGATGGCTTAGCCTGCACAGGTGCTTGCCGCCAAGCCTGAGGACCAAGTTCAAGCCCAGGAATGCAACGGTGGAAGGAGAGAACTGACTCCCACAAACTGCCTGCTGACCACTACACGCACCATGCATCACCCCACTCCACTAGACAGTATGTAATTTAAAGGGTTTGTTTTTAAGTATAACAAAATCAACAAGATTTCTAATACTTAAGCAAAATATAAAGTTTTGGGGCTGAAGTGATGGCTCAGTAGTTAAGAGCATTTGCCACCCTTCCCTAGAGCCCAGGTTTGAGTCTCAGCATCCACATTGGGTGACTTACAATCACCTGTGACTACAATTTCAGGGCATCTGACGCCCCCTTTTGGCCTCAGATGGCACCTGCATGCTCATGGCACACATATATACACTCAGGTACATACATAAAATAAAATACTAAAACAATAAAATAATATTTAGTCAGATGTAATTTACGATTATGTGTGGGTGGGAGTGCATATGCATGCACTCAGTGTGGAGGCCAGAAGTCAATGCTGGGTGTCTCACTCAGTCACGCTCTGCCACACTGTTTTGGCATGGGATCTGTCACTGAACTGGTGGTGTGGCAATTCAGCTAGCCTGACTGCTGGGAACTGCACTCGGTTGTGCACTCACGCTTGTGTGGCAAACTCTTTACTGACTAAGCCATCTCCCAAGCCCCAAGATTTGCATTTTAATTTTAGTCTTTGTCCTCTGTTCATCTTCCCCAATATTTGTGACTCTGCTGTGTATGCAACCGACTTCTGCTGGTGACGAGATCCTGAGAGGACAAACAAAAAGGAGCAGGAAAGGGAAAGATGACAGGTAGGAGCTCAGTGAGCACGCTCCTGACAGGGAAACGGATCCACAGCAGACTACAGCGCGAATTTAGTGTTCTCCATCACACAGCAAACTCTTGGTAAGTCAGTGACTTAGGCAAAATCTCTACCTGGTTCGCTGCCCTCCAGTTCAGATGGGCTTTCAGTAGGTAAGATCTCTGTGGGGCTGCATTCCATATCCTCAGCATCTGAAATAGAAGAAACTTATCAACAAAACTACCTACCATTAAAGTCAAGTCTTGTAATGCTAGTCTCTGGCTTCTTCCTTATCCTCACTGCTTTACTGCAGACTTTTTTCTTTTAAAGAGAGCTGGATACTCTGAAGGAAATGCTGACATAACAGAAAAATTCCTATTCTTCAATGCACGCTCCCTCTCACTCCTCATATATCAATGAAAATCACCAAAGAAATATAAAAACACAAAACTCGGCACAATGACTGAAAGCTAAAATAGGATAGGTAATCCCATATGTCATGAACATCAGAGAAAACAAACACTTTGAAAAACCTCATCTTCACCCATAAATGGCGTCTTTCTAAGCTTTATTTAGTCCGAATTCTACTTGTGGTTCTGGAGGTTAAAACCAAGCCTTGGGTATGCTGGGCACTCTGCCACTGCACCACACCTACTGGCACTGGTTTGCGTTACTGACTAGTGTGTCCCAGCTGCCTGGCATATTGAGCTTATTATTTTATTATTGTTATGTTACATGTTTGCACGTGTGTGTTATGTGCATGTGGAAGCTAGAGGTTGATGTTGGGTATCTTCCTCAGTCACTTTCCACATTTTTTTTCAGACACAGTCTCTCACTGAACCGGAGCTCACTGGTCTGATTTTCTAGACTGGCCAGCAAGTCCCAGGACTCCTCCTGTTTCAGTCTTCTCGGTGCTGGAGTCACAGGCTTGTTGGTCATGCTGGGCTTGGAGTGGGTGCCGAGGATCAAACTCAGGTCTTCGTGTTTGTGTGTCAAGCACCTTACTGACGTAGCCCCCTCCCAGCCCTATTACTCATTTTTAACGTCACCCTTTCTCTCTTTGTAACACACAACTCTTGTAAACACTATACGCATTAATTCCTTGAGTGCAACACAGATTTTCCTGTTTTGTTTATGAAATTATTAGTCATCTTATATTGGAATGTACATGTAGGCTTTCCCCACCTGCATATTTTATGATCTTAGAATTAGAAAATACAAAAAGAAAATGACTGTCAGGAGAAGGCCTTAGGAGAACTGGAGGTAAACTGGCCCCGAGGTACTTTTCCAAGTTACAGCTTTTTACTGGGGGCTGACTGGGACAACCAGAACTTGGATAAAAATATGTAGTCTCATTGTCTTGAAAAATTTGAAGGAAGATGATAATTATCTACACTAGAGTTCCGGGTTAACAAAGAAGCTAGGAAGTGGAGTCAGGAAAGGAAAGAGCAACAGAGAAGTCCCCAACTCGACATAAATATTCTCTGCCTCCTGAACTGCAGGCTTGAGGTGGTATCCAGGGAGATCAGTTAAGGCCCAAAGAATACTTAAAAGACTTCAACTTATTACTGTTATAGGGGTGAAAAAGTTTGCAATTTTTGAGCCAAGCTGACAAGTTAGTGTGAAATAAACAACACTCTCATTAGCAGGACATAGCAGAATTTAAATAAAAATCGCAGAAGGAAAATACAGCTAACTGTATTTTTTTTTACATTTCAAATATCACTTTTTACTACTTTATCATGTATTTTGAAATTTGCAAATTTAACCCAAAACAAATTATCTAAATCAAACCTTAAAGCAAACATCAAAGTTTGTCAATATAAGATGATAGGACTTTACCCCTCCGGTTCTTCACTTTACAGCCTATCTGTTTGCTTTATTGTGTCTTTCAATCTTATTAATGCTCATTTTGAAAAATGGCAGTGAACAATTCTTCTCTTTATTTTATAATAGTGAGTTCTGAAGATGCTCTCAGGTCTCTTTTGCAACGCCTCATGAATATGCAGCCATATGATGTTGCCATATTCATCTTAACTTATACTGCCAATAAGAATCTAGGAATAAGATATAGTCTGACCATAACATATCCTTTCTCTTTTCCCCTACCTCCATCCCTTTAACTTTGAGGCAGGGTTTAATTACTTAGCCCAGGCTGGGCTAAACCTCATAATCCTCCTGCCTCAGCCATATGTAACACCATGCACAGGAATTTTCTTCTCTATCCTGGCTTCTAAAAAGCTTGTATTCTGACAGACTAGAAATTATAATTGCATTAGCATGGCACTGCTTCATCCTAAATCATAGGGTTTTCTTTATAATGTTCCTCCACTCCTCCCAGTCCCATCCCTGACCTCCCTGACCTTCCCTTTCCCCCAGGTACACTCCTCTTCTGTAAAAAAGAAAAAAAAAAGCAAGCTTCCCAGGGAAATCAACAGAACAAGTTACAATGAAACTAAGCACAAACCCTCATACTGTACTAGGCGACCCAACAAGAGGAAAAGGAGACCAAATAAGGCAAAAGAGTCAGAGACACTTCCCACTCCTCCACTCCCACTGTTGGGAGCCCCATAAGAACACCAAGCTACATAACCACGAAGTGTATGCAGAGGACCTAAGCAGCTAACTTTACAGTCCACACCCACACGGAAGAAAAGACGAGGATGTCCACTGTCACCACAGCACTACAAGTCCTGGCAGCAGTGAGAAGAGAGAGAAATGAAAGGCATCCAGACTGGAAAGGAAGTCGTCAAATTATGTCTGTTTGCAGATATTATGATATATTATATATATAAATGCAAGGCTCTGACAAAATAAAACCTGGAATAAAAAAATCAATATATCTGCAGGATTAGAAAAAAATGAAAATACAATAGTGTGCTGTGTTTCCATATACTACTGATAAACTACCTGTCTGGTCCACAAGAAACTCAGGACAGATGGCTAACTGTGGCGTCTGCTAGCGCGCTGGCCTTCAGGCTCTCTCAGAATCACAAAGTACCTGCTACAGAGTCCATGGTAGCATCCCATCTCTTCTCACCCAGCCTCTACCCTAAACTTCTCCAGGTCAAGGGCTTCCCTTCCCCCAGCTTCTCATATATTCCTAATATAACCCTGCCGGCTGCTCGGTCCTCTGTCTCTTTATCTACTTTTCTCTTTGCTCTCTCTCTTCTCTTCCTCTCTTGTTCTCCATTCTCTTCTCATCAAATGGCCCAGTTCAGTCTGCTGGCCATGCTTAGTCTTCTTTCTCTCCTGGCTCTGAGCTCTTCCAGACATCTCTGGCTGTACCGCCCTCATATCCACAACAAAAACCTCCTCAGCCACACCTTGGAGTGGTCATCTTCTCACTTTATACACCATCTGAAAAAAAATTCATACACTGTGGCTAGAAGCAAGAATTAGTACAGCCAAAACTAGAGCTAGCATATATTCAATCTGGCCAACCTGCTGCTGGGATAGGTATGCAAAATAAACACAGAGTCTGAGAGCAATGCCCGCACATCCATGTTCACTGTGCTATCGCTCACTACAGCTAAATACGTGGGAAACCCTGAGTCAGACACATAAGAGGCAAGCTTACTATCCGATAATAAAAAGTACAACCACCAAATTAAAAGTGAACAAAGTAAACCACGATTCCAAAGACAATACATAAATGGCCACTAAGTTCATGACAAGATTGTCATCATTCACTATCCAGGAAATCCAAATCACACTACCATGAGCTACCACTTCATACCCAAAACCCCAATGAGAGCAAGTTTTACAGAGGGGGCTAATAAGCAAAAGCCTGAAAACATGACAAGCACTAGGAACACATGCAGGAAGTTAAGCACGGAGCTCCCATGATGTAGCAGTTCTGCCCTTAGACACATCATGAGAAGAAAGGAAGTGCATGTGTATAACATGTCAGCTGATGGAAGAGACAGGGATTTAGGGGGATGGGAGTGGTTAGAAGTAAACCTACACAACTACAGCCACCTCGGTATTTGACAAAAGCATTAAACACATTAAAAACAACAACAATGAAAACCTAGTCTCTTTAACAAATGGTGCTGGGGAAACTAGATAGCCACAAGCCAAAGAATGAAACCAGGCCTATCTCTCTCACCTATCATAAAAGTCAACTCAAAATGGACCAAATACCTTAATATAAAACTGGAGACAATTTTCTTTCCTCTCTTCCAGCCAAACAAAGTGTCCTAAGGAAAGAAAGTCAAAGATATAGGTGGCCCTGGTTCCCATCGTTGTGATGAAGCTGAAAACGTGGTGACCCTGTTTGAGAAAAGCCCTAACCATTTTTCATTGGACAGGACCTGCAGTGCCAAGGAAACCTCACCCGCTTCGTCAAATGGCCCCACTGCATCAGGCTGCAGCAGCAGATGGCCATTCTCTATAAGCAGCTCAGAATGTCTCCTGCCATTAACCGGTTCCCCCAGGTTCTGGACCAGAAACAGTTACCCAGCTGCTTAAGTCTGCTCACGAGTCCAGGCCAGAGACAAAGCAGGAGAAGAAGAAGGCTGCTGGCAAAGGGACGGCCCCACTAAGGGACCAGGCATCCTTCCAGCAGAGGCAGTACAGTCACCACCTTGGTGCAGAACAAGAGGTTCGGCTGGTGGTGATTGCCCATGACGTAGACCCCCACTGCGTCATCATGGGGAAGGCCAGGCTGGGGCGGCAGGTCCCAGGAAGACATGTACCACTGTTATCTTCACACAGGTTAATGTCGAATACTAAGGCCCTCTAGCTAAGCTCATGGAAGTTGTAAAGACCAATCACAATGACATATACAATGAGATCCACTGCCACTGGGGAGATGACATCCTGGGCCAGTATCTGTGGCTTGTGTTGTTGCCAAGCTGGAAAAGGCAGAGGTTAAAGAACTCGTCACTCAACTGGGTTAAATGTACACTGCTAAGTTTTCTGTACATAAATATAATTAAAAGATTTCCCTTCAAAATCATATACATGTATCTATATCATATATATAGGATATATATGTATAATATGTTTTGTGTGTGTATGTATAGAATATGTTATATATTATATGATATAACTGGAAATTATAAAATGGTTAGAAGAAAAAAAAGGAAAAGCACTTCAAGATCTAGGCATAGGAAAGAACTGAAAGGGCTCCAATATATATACATATACATACACATATATGCATATATACTGACATACTGAAAGGGCTCCACTAGCCCAAGACCTGACAAACTGAATCCTGTGAAATTAAGATACTTCTGCACAGTGGATGGAAACTACTAGCAGAGCTAAGAGACAATCTACAAAATGGGAGAAAATCTTTGTCAGCCATGCCTCAAATAGGGGCCAATATCTAGACTATGTAAGGAATAGCAAAAACTGAGCAACAACAAAACCCTCACAAACCTTCCAGGCAATAAATGGGCCAATTAACTGGACAGGTTTCAAAAGAAGACATAAAAATGGCCAATAAATACTTGGAAAAATACTATATACCCTTGGCTATGTATCATGGAAATGCAAATCACAGCTTCTTTGAGATCCTACTTTACCCCAGTTAGAATGGTTATCAGCAGGAGAACAACAGATGCCGCTGAGGATGTGGGAGAGGACCTTCTGCTGGTGGGAACGCAGGCCTGGGCATTCACTAAGGAACTCAGTATGACGGTTTCTCAGTGAGTTAAAAACAGATCTACAGCAGGTCACAGTTAGACAGCTCCTGGGTACATACTAAAATCTCCTACCTGTAGTAGGAAGGCTGCTTGTTCGTTTCCCAGCCACTCAGACTTCCCAAATAATCACACAGAAACTGTATTAAGAAAATCACTGCTTGGCCCATAGCTCTAGCTTCTGACTGGATAACTCTTACATCTTAATTTAACCCATTTCTATTAATCTGTGTATTACCACAAGACTGTGGCTTACCGGGTACAGTTCTGGCGTCTATCTCTGGTGGGGCTACATGGCTTCTCCTGACTGCCTTCTTTCTCCCAGCATTCAGTTTAGTTTTCCCCACCTACTTATAGTCTGCCATGTGCAGGCCTAAGACAGTTTCTTTATTAACCAATGATATTCACAGCATACAGAGGGGAATCCTACATCATTTACCCTTGTATGAAAAGTTTGCCTGAGGCTAAAATAAAGTTTTGGATTAATTCCCTTGGCAGAGGAAATCTCAAAACAGCCTAGTATAGACTCTGTTGTGGTTACTAGTTGTGGTTACTAGTGTTAACTCTAATGAAGATATATAACAAAAAAGAGAAATCTAACAAAGGAAAATATTTGAGGAGAAAGGGAACACCAAAAATAGAATGAAGCTGGGCAGTGATGGCACACATCTTTAATCCCAGCATTTGGGAGGCAGAAGCAGGTGGATCTCTGTGAGCTCAAGGCCAGTCTACAAGAGCTAGTTCCAGGATAGGCTCCATAGCCACAGAGAAACCCTGTCTCGAAAAAAAAAAAAAAAGAACAAAAGTAGAATGGAGCTAAATAATGTATTCAAGGAGATAAACGAATTAAGAAATGAAACAAAGGGAGTAGTAACCTCCACCGAGTTAAATTTCCAACTTGTGAAAAGGAATTAAAGAAAATCTTAGAACTAGGTGTGGTGGTGCATGCCTTTAACCAGAAGTTAGAAGCTGGAGGATCTCTGAATTTGAGGCTAATCTGGTTTACAGATCTAGTTTCAAGACAGCCAAGCTTAGGCAGTGAAGGAAACCAATTAAACAGACAGTTGGTAAAGATGTAATTGATTGAGGGGGGGCATGTTCCAGCACCAGTAAGCAAGACTTGGCAGCTTTGGTCACATGGTTCTAGAGTTAAGGATATAAGGGGCCATAGAATTTGTCTCTGTGACTAAGGAAAGCTGTTGAGGCCAGGAATATGTCAGGAGTGTCCCTGAAAAAGAACTAGAGAGGCTACTGCATGAAGTTGTGAAGGTGAAGCCTGGATTGCCTTGGAGAACCCAAGATGTTGGAGATGCCAGAGTCATGGGGTACCTGCCAAGGAGAGCTGCTAACAGGAAGTGGAACCAGCCCAAGAGAAAGAAGTGTGTTACAGTCAACAAAGCTGAAAGGAATTGGAGATCTGAAGAGTGCTCTGACATCAGACGTAGAGATGCAGAGTCTGGAGTTTGCCCAGCTGGTTTTTGGTCTTGCTTTGGTTCAGTACTTCCTCACTATGCTCCTTTCCCACATTTTAGAATGGTAATGTATACCTTGTGCCATTTTTGGTTGGCTGTAGTGATCTGCTTTTTAATTTTATTTTACAGATTAGAGTTAAGAGATTGTGTGACTCTCAGAAGAGACTTTAAACAGTTGAACTTTAGACTTCATTAAGTTTAAGGATGTTATAGACTATAGGGACTTCTGAAGTTGGACTGAATACATTGTTGCATTATGATATGGATACAAGTCTTTGGGAACCAGAAATGGAATGTGGTGGTTTGAAAAAAAAAAAGTAGTGGCACTAGTGGAAGGTGTGGTCTTGTATTAGTAGGTGTGGCCTTATTGGAAGAAGCGTGTCATTGTGGAGGTGGGCTTTGAAGTTTCCTATGCTCAAGCTACTTTCAATGAGATAGACTACTTCCTGTTGCCTGTGAGTCAAGATGTAGGACTCTCAGGTGCCATCATGTTGCACCATGAATAATGGACTAACCCTCTGAAAATATAAGTCATGTCAATTAAATGTTTTCCCTTTGTAAGAGTTGCCATGGTCATGGTGTCTCTTCATAGCAATAGAAACTCTAACTAAGACAATATATATATATATATATATGCAGAAAAAACATGTACATAAGTATTCATAGTAAGTTTATTTATAATAGTTAAAAATATAAACAATTCAAATGTCTATCAAGACGTGTAGGTACATAAATTGTGAGAAAATATTTATCTCTCCAACGGGATATTATTTGGCTATAAAAACCAATGAAGCACTGATACATTCTGTAATATAAATTTGAAAAATTATGGTTCATGAAAGAGGCCAGACACAGGAAGACCATACATTGCATGGCTGTATTTTCAATGAATGTCTAGAATAAACAAATCTAAATTGGGTGCTCAGGGTTGGGAATGTAACTCAATGGCAGAATTCTTGTCTAGCACATGAAGGCCCTGATCCAAACTCCAACACCAGAAAAATAGCAATAATATGATCAATATGTAAAGAATCTAATAGTAATGATCCTGATACTTCAACATGTAACTTACAGAACATCTCTATAAAGTATTTTAATAAATAAGAACTCAATAACAAGTTATTTTTTACACGAGACACTTTTCTAAATGAATTCTCACCTCTTTTGAAAGGTTTTTCACTTTCATCTTCATGATCCATTATTTCAGGTATTGAGTTTAATGATTCCTTCGGTTCTGATAGTGACAGAGTGGGAATTTCTTGTTTGGGGATTGTAGATATTAAGAATTCAAACTCAGAAGGAAAAACTGATGGCTGAAATAATATAACATTAAAAAAACTTAAGGGATATTTCCACATAAATATATTTGATTCTTAAATGGATGTATTTGTTTAAACAGGGTCACACAAAATTTAAACTTAAGTAATATTCTATTTTAAATGTTATACAGATGTTTAGCAGTCAAAAATAAATACATCTTACATGCAATTCTGTCCTTGAGTAATGTCTTCTATAATCCCAACACCTTATGAATACATAGTATCTCTAATTATGTGCATTATATTTTTGGTTAATAAAAATATCTAGAAATTCTAAATTAAAAAGAATTACTACAGAAAATAATAGAAAATGGCATAAGCGGAATATCTGATAGAATGGAGTTCATATCTACTGCACCCTAGGAAATATATTTTTCGTGCATCCCACAGACAATATTCTCCAGCAAGCGAGACTGCACCACTAGAATCAACAAGTGAGGGGGCTGGAGTCAGTAAGGCAATGAACAAACGAATGTCCTCGCCAACCTGTCACATTTTATCTGTAATGAAACCCTTGAAGTGCCCTTTCTGCATTGTGTGTGTGTGACCTCTGAATGGATTAAGAAAAGGCCCAATGTATAAAATTCTTCTATTTTCCACAAAATATGATGTGTGTTTTTAAATTAGAATGCCCATAGAGTTAAGTTTATAACTTTTAAATTTAACTACTTAAATTTCTATGCCAAGTATAGTAACTAAAATTACTAAAAGAGGTTTGAAAATTCTCTGTACCTGCACTGCCCACCAGACCAGTTAAATCAGGATATAACTGGGTAGATCCAACTTCAACCTCAAGCTAAGGCTGAGAATCATTATTTGGAAGTTAATTTGGCTCCATAATTGACATATATTCAACCTAGTATCAAAAAATTTTAGTATAACAGTTGTAAACACTCAAAATAAATTCCTAAAATTTATAAACGTGTATTCCCCTACTTCTACAAATACATTACAAAAAAAACAGATGTTACAATTCTATTGAAACATACTAGTTTCTTCTTACAAAAGGTCTCCTCAGCCATATGGAAATCTCTCACAGAAGGTTCTTGAACAGAGAAACACTCCCTTAAATCAAAAATAAAACAAGATTAATTGAAGCTTACTAAAATCATTTAACAAATATTGCCAATCAAAACACACTAAGATTAACATGTGAGATGAGATGAAGTGATGGAACCCTTACCAACAGCATCTAAACCTGTGGCTGTACAAAGAATGTCCTCATGTATAAAAGCAGTAACAATATCAGGCAATTACATACGTGAAATTATCCTTCCCACAGAGCTGTTCTTTGAAATCAAAAAGCGGATCCTTAACCCGATAGAGCTTTAGTCTGCTCAAGATCGTATCCACAGTTGGTAGATAATCGTCCACTGCCTTATTTATAAAAATCAATTCCTCATCAATAAGTAATCCTGAGAAGAAATAAGGAATTAAAAATCTAATAGTTATACAAGAGATCTAGACATTAAAGATTAATGGATTTTTCAAACACATTGAAATCATTTAGTCCTCCTACATACTATGAATATAAAACATAGAATATAGGACCCAGATAAAGGAAAAGCTCGATAAAATATCGTATTTAGTACATGAAGACGGAGACAGATGTTCTGAAAGAACAATAGTATAGTGGATTAATTAATGCAGGGAAATGTTTTCTACTTCAAACTGGTACCAAAAGTGTAAAGAAATAAAAGTATTGGACTCTGGCTGAGTCTGGTTTTCTGTTTTCTGGATCAGCTAATCTGTGAGGGCATACAATGAACGAATATGGTCTAGAGAGCCTACACATGAAATCACTGAGTCCATCATTATAAAGTTATTCATACCAATTATAATGAAAACTGTATCCTGAAGCATCTACTTGGAAATGATGACATACTTTACATATTTAAAACACCACTGATAATAGTTAACTGATGAGCTGAAATTCCTTTTCTATCCCAACCTGCTATGCTTGTGCTACTTTAGAATCTTGGTTGGTTGTGTGAGCGTTTCTGAGCTATGGAAGGGAACAGTAAACTCGCCCCCTTCTTCAATAAGTTTCTTAGCAGAAAAAGGAAGGAAAATGTATGTGCAGAGAAGGAAGCACTCAGAAAGTTAAAGTCTCCACCATGAAAGACGCCTTGAGTGTGGAGAATGGATAATTCTTTTGTTCTGGGCAGTAGTCTTCCAGTTAAGTGGTGGCAGCAGGTCTCGGGAGAGGAATAGCATATAGTTTTCAGGTAGTGATGTCTCTCATGACCAACTATATAAGTGATATGTATGTACCTAGTTGATACGTGACAGAAGACAAGTAGACGGGGAGCATCCCTTGCTTGTGCTGAATGTAAGAATTGAAGAACTTGTGATAAACTAGCCTCCTAAGAGACCACCCAAATCATTTAAGTTCCTGCCAGTCTCATAATGTGATACTGCTGAAAGATCCTCAACCAAGTCCACATCAAAGCAGGGTTTACCTGAGAAAATTAGGGGCTGATTGTTCATATAATCCACCCATTCTGCAAAATACTGATGAAGTCATGTTGAGGGTGAAACCAGCATTATCTATATGCTCCGTATCCTCTTTATTCTCTACTCATACGCTCTGGGGCTGTCACACCAGATAAAGCCACATCCTGATATTTTACTGCATGGGGCCATCTCATGTCACTGATGAGTCTTGTTTTCCGAGCATTCATCCTCTACCCTTTCAGTCCCTGAGAGTCAACTACCATTTCTGATGTAGCCACTAGATGTCAGCACCTCACCATAGCCAATGCTGTTAGACAAAGGCTGTTTTCACCAACAACTAAAGCTGTACTGTACTCCCAGAGTTCTTACTTAACAACTATGTGTGCTCCACACTGTGTTACTCTGCTGTAGAAAATGACGTGCAGGAAATACAAATCTGGTTAATTATGAAAGAAGCAGAAAAAGAGGCTCAGTGACAAGAAGGAAGACAGGACGAATTTTGCAAAAATTACTTCTGTCCGTTTAGAAAAGCCAAGTTAGCTAGATTAAAACAGTAAGAATTCCATGTTTGTGTAGAAATTACTAAAATAATGATTTCTTAATGGATAACCGTTGAGAATCTTTTTTAAAAATTGAATAAAAAGCAAGACAAACAATCCCCCACTCCCAACCCAACTCCAGTTAGGAAAGCTAACGAAAATATCCTAAATGACGTGATATTAATTTCCCAGAGGCGTGACTGGGAACATTTGGGGAAAGTGACTCCAAAGTAAATCCAGACAAATAAACACATGAAGTTGGGAAAAACACAAGAGACTGCTAATACACATCATAGGTCTGTCTATAAGAGCTCAAACTATGTGACACTAACACACCAGACAGAACAATACAAAAACCAGAATAAAGCTGGAAATGGGTAAGAACTTAACACTTAATATCAGCAGAATTTCTGGTGGTGGGAAAGACTCTTAGCTAAATGATATTGAGACAAATGCCAAAATATTTTTAAAATATCCCTATTTTAAACATAAAAATATTTGAAATAAAATTATATAAAACACTTAAAAATTAGTGGGTGCTATGGTACACACCTAAAATCCCAGTACTCAGGAGGTAGAGGCAGGCAGGTTTTTGTGAGTTTAAAGCCAGTCTGATCTACAAAGGGAGTTCTAGACCAGCCAGGACTATAATAGCAAGACACTGCTTCAAAGCAAACACCTTAAACAAAAGAAAAGTTACATAATAGATAAAAGTAAAGGAAAATGCAATACAAAAATCTATAAAACAAAACACCAGTAGAACCGATCAGATTAAAGTTAGATGCATTAGGAAACATTGGTATCTTTACATATAAAAACACATGCAAGAAGAAAAGGAGAAAAAGATACAAATAGCCAATACACACTAATAACTTTTAAAGATGCATATAAAATACACATTTTCCCATCACACTGGTTTATGTGCGTTACCATGGTAACAGCGGTACCATATCCAGTGATGATAAGTGTGGCGTGAATAAGGCTTGTATTCTCATATTATACTAGTGGTGCTAAAGCTAGGAACAAAATCAGGGGAAACACTTCCACCGCCAAGATTAACCTCAGTGAAATGATGGGCATCTATGTGTTTGAAGTGAGCAACATATGTAACTACAGAGAAGATAGATTAGATTATGAAGATAATAAAGTTAGGACAAGGACACTAAAGGAAAACAAGTTAAACATTATTTCCCCTTAGCTAATTGATTTTATCCAACAATAGCGTATAGTTTGCCACAAGAATAATAAGAGCTCTGTATGTTTAGCCTGCTAGTTTTTATAAATCATCTCTCTACATATATAATTTAATATAAATATATTTTCATCTCCACAAAATTTTACAAGAACTATTTTAATAAATCAAGAAAAATTATAGGAAAAATAAACCATAATTTACCCCTAAGCCTCAATAACAGCTTTCCCTGAACGGCATCACATCAAAACAACAGCAAAACATTCTAGTTATTTTTTTCATGCTCAAAATACCTCCCCCCACCACACACACATTTTTCAAAACAGGGTTTCTCTATGCAGCCCTGGCTGCCCTGGAGCTCACTCTGTGGTGTGTGCCACCACTCCTAGGTACAGCATTTCTTAAATAGCAGGAGTGATTATATAAAAGACCTTCAAGTTTTGTCATTAAACACAGAATAGGCCATTATAATACAAGAAAGCCAGTTCTTGGCAAGCTCTGAAGAACTCGGCTTGCTAGAGAGTAGACTGGAAAATAGTTTGGATAAAACATAATTTTAGTTGGTACTGACAACAACCTTTTAAAAACCGGCGTATTTCTTGGCCTAGTCTGACCACAACTACATCTATGATTTGAACTTGGCTTTCACATATATTAGATGTTTTGAGAAATAACAAACAGGCATAACTTCAGAATTCAGAACTTAAAGTCCCACTACACTTCCATATCACGAGATCTGGACTCAAAGCCAATGACATTCCAGAACATGCTGGAACATACCATGTTCAAATCTGTACATTTTGAGTTTCAGCAAACTTAAACTACAAGAAATCCATTTGTGAAAAGTATATTATTATGAAAGAGAAAATACTGTTAGCATGACAAAACTCAGACTTGTAACCATGTAAACAGATTTAAAATACAACCGAGCGACGGCACACAGAAATGAAGCTGTGTACGTTAGTAGGAAACGTCTCACCACTCCCTACCTTGGTGCTTGGCTTTCACTCCCGGGTAGAGTGGGGAGCACTTGATAGGTGTAAAGTCTTCTCTGTGGTCCTCACTGAGGGACAAGCTGACATCCTCTATTCCGGTTGGAGAGTTTGGATTGGAACTGGGAACAATTTCCTCAAACGTACCGTTAATTATCATCCCTGTAACTGTCTTTCTGTGACATAAAATTATTGATTGTATATGTATCTATCTGAAGACATTTTTATTAGTAAGTAGTACGTGTTCACCACGTAAAATTTGCCAAATTCTAATGAATACTAAGAAAAATTATCTGTAGCTCCACTTGAAAAGAATGCAATATCACACAAATACCTAATTACACAGTATTTACATATATAGTAATCTGTAACCTGCTTATTCCTACCCAGCTGTGAATAATGAGCCTATTCACACGTTAACCACTGTCTTTTTATTTGACTGACTCTCTATTTGAGTGAAGAGCAGAAATCCATTTATCATTGCTATATTTTGGATCATGTATAACTTCCCGAAGGCCCATGTGTTTAAGGCCTGGTGTGCTGAGTGGCATTATTGGGAGGCAGAAGAACTTATAAAGATAGAACCAGCGGGGAAGTGTTTGGAGCCCTAGAGGTATGTCCTTAAACGAGACAGTGGGACTCTGACCCGTTTTTTTTTTTTCTCTTCTGCTTCTGGTCCATGAGCTGAGAGAGTGCTCTTGCTCTGCCGTGGTCTCCTGTCGCTGTACTGGCTGACCACAGGCCCAGATCAATGGAGCATGCTCAGAAACTCTAAAACTGCAAACCAAAATAAATCCTCTCTAAGTTTATTGTTTCAAGTACTCTGTTAAAGTGATGAAAGCTACCACACTTAATAGTAACTGCCATTTACTTAATCAACTCTCCCTTACTGGAAGTTGAAGGTTCTTGTTACTGTTATTAGGAGCAATAATACAAAGACCATTTTTGTATGCTTAGTCAATCATTTCCCCAAAATGCTCTTCCTAAAAACAGAAGAAGTTTTGGAGAAGTTACGTAGATTCATTTTTATTTATTTATTTGCAACTTCTGCCACTCATTGCCAGACTTCCATTTTATTTTATATTCAATCTCTCTCAGATCTTCCCCTCCTAACCCCCTCACCTCATTGTTTTTTCCCAGCCCCCAACCCCAAGCCGGCATTCCCTGGGAACCCTCAGGCCACTCCAGCCCAGGAAACATGCAGGCTAACTGTAGATCTTCACCCCTCCCTTGGTTCCTCCAAGTCCAAATCCCCCCTCTCCCTAGTCTTATCCCAGCTCTGTAGCAGAGCACCTTGCCGCTTCCAGCCACCAACTCCAGTGGATACTCCCTGGAGCTTTTAGGTCGCTCAGGCCAAAGAAGCAAGTAGGCTAACTACATATCCTCACCCCTCCCCCAACTCCAACAGGTCTAGTCCCCTAATCTCACCCCATCCCAGTTTCATCTCTAGCTCATCTGCTGAATTCCTGCTGTAGCCTCTCCTCACTCTTTGCCCTTATTCCCAGGGGTTAAGCAGGTTCTGGTGGAACACTCTGCTTTCCTCCCTCCTGTAGACTTACTCTTCCTAGACCATCCACATTCCGAAATGTCAGGAATTCCAATACCTAGAAACACGTTTTACCTGAAACCCCCAGTGACCTTACCTATCAGGAACCCAGAAGAATTTCCTATTGGGCAACACACAGCCACCATACTCTCCTACGAACAAGAGAGGGCATCAGAAACCCAGGAACAAAACAAAACATCTACCCAACATAGACAAGACCAGATATCAGCACCAAGAACTGATATCTTCCCAAATCCAGATGTCTACACACCAGAATAAAAAACACAACCAATAACAGCTAGGACAGTATGCTTCCATCAGAGCCCAACAACTGCCACAGCAGGCCCTGAGTATGGCAATCTAGCTGAGGCATAAGAGGGACCACAAAACAGCCTTTAAGACTATGACAGAGCTCCTTAAAGAGAAAATGAGCGAGTCCTTAAAGAAGTCATCTACAAATCCAGCCATGCAGAAGGAGCTACAAAGAAAACCCTCCAACCTAAAGAGGTTAAGCACACCTAAAAACACATAAGAAATAAATAATCCCAGACAAGAAAATCAAAAGACAGAAAACACACACATACACACCCCACTGTCTGAATATTTCACCCAAACACAAAAGAATATACCTTCTCAGCACCTCATGGAACTTGCTCCCAAATTGACTGCACATACTGGATATCAACAACAGAAAGAGAATGCTTACAAACTCACGGAAAATGAACAACATCCTACTGAATGAAAAATGGGTCAAGACAGAAATTATGAAACTAAAGGCTTTCTAGAATTGAATGAAAATGAATATACAACATACCAAAACTTAAAGGACATAATGAAGGCAAGTTTAAGAGGCAAGAATTAAGTCCCTAATTATAAAAAATGGAGAGATTTCATACTAGTAACTTAACAGCATGGCTGGAAGCTCTAGGACAAAAGAAATCACACCCCAAAGGAGTAGACAGCAAGAAATAGTCAAACTCTGGGTTTAAAATAAGAAAATAGAAACAAACAAGAAAAAGAAAATACAAAGAATCAATGAAACAAAGTATTGGTGCTTTGAGAAATTCATTAATATTGACAAACCCTTATCCAAATTAATTAAAAGGCAAAGAGAGACTATTCAAATTAACAAAATTAGAAATGAAAAGGGGGACATAACAACAGACACCAAGGAGATTAAAAAAACCATAAGGACATACTTGCAATATAAATCAAAACTATTTGAAGATTTCATCTTATACCTATCAGAATGGCTAAGGTCAATAAAACAAGTGACAGTTCATGTTGGTGAGGATGTGGAGCAAGGGGAACGCTCATCCACTGCTGGCAGGAATGCAAACTTGTACAGTCACTTTGTAAATCAGTGTAGCAGTTTCCTCAGGAAAATTGAATTGATCTACCTCAAGATCCAGCCATACCACTCTTGGGCATATACCTAAAGGACACTTCATCTTCCCACAGAAACAGTTGCTCAGTCATGTTCATTGCTGCCCTATTCATAATAGCCAGAAACTGGAAACCACCTAGATTTCCCTCAACAAATGAATGGATAAGTAAAATACAGTCCATTTACACAATGGAGTATTATTACTCAGCTGTTTATAAAAAATGAAATTCACAGGTAAATGGGTGGAAAAAGTCATTCTGTGTGAGGTAACCCAGACCTAGAAAGACAAATATGTTGGAAGTATTTGCATATATATGTATGAATATTAGATATTAAGTCAATGACAACTAAGCTACAATCTGTAGAACCACAAAGGTTAGGTTTAGAGTAAAGGACTGGGAAGATAGATAGATTTCTCCCAGGAAATGTAAAAGAATAGACAATTGTGGTTGGGTGGGGTGGGGGCTGGAATGGGAGGATGGAGTGGGAAAGGGAAACAGAGGGATGAGGGAGGGAATACAAGGAGAGACAGCTAAAATTAAGGGCAATTTGAGGGGTAGTTTGGAAACAAGCTTCCTAAAATATACATATATTAAGGTGATATAAATGAAATCGCCAACTAATGGAGGAGACAGAGCCCCAGCTGGCTGTCTCTTGTCACCAAATGAAGCTTCCAGTTCCAGGATTGGGGTTACTTATAATTGAGTTGTTAGCCAAAGGGGTCCCATGTGAATCCCCAGACAACCCAGGCTGTTTTCAAGACTATAGGTTGCTCTCCACAAACAGATAGCAAGGTCCCATTTTTGAAGACAACACCTATACCCATTGAAGATGGATAAGTTGGGCTGGCTCCTACATACAACCTTAAAGTCTTTAGTACAGGAAGGTAGTCTGCACACTACCAAAGAAGAAATTGTAAACACCAACCCAGCCACAACTCTATGATCTACAATGGTGCCCTGCCTACCACATATGTCAGTGCAATGATGGTACATGCTTGATGGGGTAACCAACCAATATCTGATTTGACTCAGGTCCCACTTCACAAGATGGAACCCATAGTTGATACTGCTTGGAGGATCACAAGCCTGAACCTAGAGAGCCCAGGGACCCAGGACAAAACCAAATACTACTTCTAAAAACAAAACCAAAAATAAAGCAATAAAGTACCTCCTAATGGCATTCTGTTATATTCATAGATCAGTGCTTTGCTCAGCCATCACTAGAGAAGCTTTCTCCTGCAGCAGTTAGGAACAAATAGAGTCCCACAGACAGACATTAGGCAGAGAGGGAGAGATATTGAAATTAAACAGAATGTCTGCATCAAATCCCTCCCCTCGAAGCTCTGGGAATCCGGTGGAAAAGAAGGCAGAAAGAGTATTAGAGGAGCCAGAGAGGATGGCAGAAACCAAGAAAACAAGGTCCTAAGTCAACACACATGGATGCAGAGACCAAGGCAGCATTCATACAGTCTGCATCATTCTGGAACAGATGGGGTCCTAGAGTTGAGAGAAGTAGACACCGTGCCCTCATCCCTAACCCAGAAGTAATCTCCAATTGATAACCACTTCCAAACGAAAATTTAGTTTGCTCCAAGGGAGTCTCACTAGGGAAACAAACTACTCTCAAGGATAGGCTGCATGCCCAGCAGTAGATGGGCAACAGAAAACAAAGTCAATGGCATCTTTGGAGGTTCATTGTCTTACAGTGTCATGTCAGAGCTTCTCCTTTAAAAAAGGATTTTTAATCTTATTTCCATTATATATATATATATATATATATATGTATGTATGTATGTACTCCATCTCTCCTTTTATACTACACATATATTTACTACACATATAACACACACACACACACACATAATGGCTCCCCATTTGGTGCTTTTTTTATTATTAAGATTTATTTATTTGGGGCTGGAGAGATGGCTCAAAGGTTAAGAGCACTGACTGTTCTTCCAGAGGTCCCAGTCCAGTCCCCACTTCAGTGTTTTAATGGGATCTTAAGTGTGTGAAGAAGTGAGTCTCTGTTTCTTATGCTTTCTCTCAAACTTGTATCCTTCTGTTTCTTTTGTCCAATTCCAACATGCTAGTTTATGTTTTGCCTTATCTTATTATCATCCTTAGAAGCCTGCTTGTTTTCTACTGAGAGACAGAGGCAGATGGATATGGATGGGAGGGGAGAGTGAGTGGAACAGGGAAGAGTAGAGGAAGGAAAACTATAATCAGAATATATTATGTGAAAAAAATCCATTTTCAATAAAAGGGAAAATCATAGAAAAACCTCTCTAAAATTTCTCCTTTATTCTTGAAGAAAATACAAGATACAAGAAGAACCAGTTTAACACTCCCAGATCTGTATGTATTACTCACTGAGAGTATTTGCTTACATGTGGATCTTCATAGACTTCTGAAGCTAGGCCTTTAGCTAGTGTGTTTAAAGAAAAAAGTATCATTGACACAACTGGTGCTTGGTAAAATACCCAGTCAACTCTCTTGACACAAATGACATGATTATCAATTTTTCCTGGTCCTCCTTGTTTCTCCTTTTCCAGCATTATCGCTTTCTTTCCGCTGGAACCTCCTCCTTTGCCTAACCCTTGAATAGCGGAGTTTTTGAGATGTCCTATCAGCACTGTTTCTGCTTTCTTTCATTATCATTCATGAGGGGTACCACTTTACCCACTGTGATTCATTAATTCTTTAAAAATGCTGGATGAGTATCTGCAATGTGCTGACTCTACCCTTGGAACTAGCACTGCACTAGGAAACAGTCTTGTTCTCACAAGTTCATCTCAAGGGAAGATCAGGGGTGAAAAGTGAAGTATACTTAATATCACAAGCCATGCAGGCATCGAGTAGCAGCCCTGACGCTGGTGCGCTTAGAGAACGCAGCTAGTGTTAAGGACCACTGAGGAGCTATTTTAGGAGCTACCTGCACAATGATGGGAAGTGAGCCATAAAAGCCTAAAGCAGGAAACAAGCTTGGTGGATTCTAGGAAAAAGTGGAAGGTCAGAGTAACTGGAATAGAGGCGGCAGACAGGCAGAGAACAAATCATTAAAGACTTTGTAAGACATGGCAAGTACTCAGGATTGTATTCTGTTGGAACACCATTTGTGGGTTATAGTTAGGTTTATGTCTTTTTAAAAATATTTTTAATTGAAATAGAAGTATATCACATCCCCTCCCTTTCCTTCCACTAGTCCCTCTCATGTTCCCAACTCTTAGGTTAATAGGCCCTTTTTCTTTCTTTCCCTTTTCTTTTTTTTTCCAAGACAAGATTTCTCTATTTAACAGTACACTTCTTTCTCTTTGAATATATTTGTTAGACACACACATGCAACATACTGGGTCCATTTTTGTTGTTTCTGTGTCTCAAGGCTAAACACTCTGCACTGGAAAGTTAGTAAGAGGAACTAAGAGTAGGGCGAATTCACAGAAGAAAATAAAGGAGTAAATTCTTATGACATTACAGCATATAAACTTTTCTTACATATAATATTAAGTGCACTCATGACAACAAAAACTAGCCAAGTTGAACAATATGGAAGTCTGAAAGTGGCTGCAAAGGACAGCATCAGGAAAGTGAGAAGACAAGCCAGAGGACACACACCTGAAGGAGGGTTTGTATTCGGAACATACACCAAACACTCAAAAGCAAGCTTTTGTCCCTCTGGTTTCTAGTGAGAAGTCAAAGAAAGGAGAGTAACAGCTTGGACCCCTTCCCTGCTGGACCAGTTTGAAAGTGACAGGACACATGCGCCAAAGGTTTTGTTTCTTTAAGCAGGAGAGGCAATGATTTCCTGCTGATCCCACCCTACAGCTATGTTTGTGCTGTCCTCTAACTCACTAGTACGGCTATAATACAAAGGACAGATGATAAAGAATAGCAAGGATGTGAACAAGCCATGGAGTGCAGCTGATTGGATCACACCTGACCGTTCCACAGTTAAGCAGGAGTTACTGTATGACCCAGTAATCCAATCCTAGATAACTGTTTACACAAAAACAACTATATGAATGTTAACAGTAGAATTACATATAATTGCAAAAAGCAAAAACAACCTTCATGTCCTTTCTAATGAATGGGGTAAGTGAAATGTGATCTATCCATACAGCAGACTATTATTTAGAATAAAAATAAATGAAATCTGGATACAAACCACACACTGCCAAACTGCCCTTGTACTTTATATTCAATGTATGCTTCTCAATATCATTATCCAAACTATTATACTCTGTTCTGCAACCAAGACCCAGGTTTTTAAAAATAAGCTAAAAACTCAACTAGACATTTCTAAAAGGTAGACTAATGGCGAGCTACATGAAAATATGTTAAAGATAATTAGCACCAGGAAAATGTAAATCAAAATTACACATATGTCTCTTCTTAGACAGCCCTTTTCCCACAGCTGCAGCTCTCACTAGGCTGGTGACCGGTCCATCCCCATTACGCCTTCAGGCATGTTTTATTCTCTGACCCAAATATTTAGTGTCAAGGAGGCATCGCCTCAATGCCAAGCCCAAACTCAGTTCCTGCCTTTTTGAGAAGCTTATCTCTCCTACTTATACACCCACAGGCCTACCATGTTAACTGAACAAAGATCCCAGAGAGCCTTAGACCAGCAGGAGGACATCTAGGAACAGGATTTTAAAATGTAGACTCTCAAGCCCAACTCATGCTGGCTGAATCAGAAGTTGCATTTTACCGAGATTCTCAGGAGATTCACATATGCAGGGAACATGAGTCCCTTGTCATCACACCAATGACAGCAGTGAGTAGAGATAAAATGAAGTCAAGTTGCTAGCACTTGAGTCTTCCATCTTCAAATTCACAGTGCAGGGAACTGGATACATGCATTTTTCAGCTTCCTCGCTACTCAAGTGGTAAACATGGCCTATATCATATTCATCATATTCTTAACTTGACTAGTAAAGTGTAGGTGATACAAATAGAACATTTGGGCTCACTTAATCAAGAGTCTAGACACAATTATATGTGATAGGGTTTTTGTTTCTTCTTTTAATTGCAATTAAGAAATATTTAAATTATAAAAATTTGAAAATATGAATAATAACAAAAGTCTGATGCACATTCCGCATGAACTAAGCCATTAATTATCTGGATTAGAACTGAGAAGTGTAGTTTCTGTGCTGACACTATACCGGCATCCTCCCTTCGTGACTGCTCCACATCCTACTTCTGCCGTGTGCTTTTTACGGCGCTTGTGATGATTCCCTTCTAAGTCTCTGCTCCATTTTGTTTCTTGAAGGAATAACTATACCTTTTTTTGTTTTGTATCCTGTATATACACATGAATATGCAAATATATGAAGGATGACTGAACTAATAAACAATATTGATAAACACACTAGAAAATCGTCTTAAGTCTGCATTTTTAATAAAGGAAGTTTAATAATAAGATAAAGAGTTTGCTCAAAAGATTGATATATTGACTAAAAGTATAATACCACTAGTTAATTTCTGTGTATCTTTTGTAACATCAATGAAGAGACTAATAAAGTATGGTAAATGAGGGAAGGACACAAAGAGACTATAAATTATTTCCAACTAACCTCTTCTTTGTGTTTGCCATGAGGGCTTTTTTTTTTTCAGACTAAAGGAGAAACTGTGTGAGAAGGTAAACGGGCTTTTTCCGGTGTCTGTGAACTTACTGTTTGTCTTCTATAGATAAAGGGATTAGGGACACATACTTCTCAGGAAAATCCTCCACACAGAACCTTGTTGTCCACTGTTCCAAGACTGAATTATCTGTCACCTCCGGAACTGAAGCAGCTGAGGCCAAATTGAACAGGCAACGTTAGTTTCTAAAGCATCCTTTTACTCTTAACATAAGAAAGCCAAACATCCATCATTTTCATTATGGAGTTACCTTTACTTGTTCAAACATACACTTACTTTTCCAAAGTGGTATCTGATTTTCATCATTATAATCTGCTTCCCCCGAACTCAATCACAGTCAAGAAAATATCGTCTGAGTATACTAATAACTCCCTCCTTTTCACAGC
Organism: Myodes glareolus; assembly: GCF_982192425.1. NCBI lineage: Eukaryota > Metazoa > Chordata > Mammalia > Rodentia > Cricetidae > Myodes > Myodes glareolus. Next base: position 17,145,631 of record NC_142041.1, on the reverse strand, counting down.
TTCTCTTTGCTTAACCCTGTCTAACCCAGATAACCCTGTTCAACAGTTCATGCTTTGCTATATAAGGCATTCCTAATTAAGCATTGCTGTATTAAGCATTCCAGTTCATTTTGATGTTCTCTCTTTGAAAGTCCATAATATGGCAAGTATAGCTTTAGTATTTAATCATAGACAGCTCTATATTGAAATTTTATGCATCTATAGATTACTTCTTAGATTAGATTCTTGATTCCTTAAGAAGTGGGACCACATCATATTCTTGCTCCAGAATATGCAACTATGCACCTGCATATTCCACCATGAGTAGTGTCCCAGTCTGAGTGTCTTCTTCCCAACATTGTTACTTCCTCTTGCTATGTCCTCAAGACAAAAAAAAAGGGGGAGGGATCCTTTGGAATATCTTATACAAAAGCACTAATCTCAAGCTTCCTGACCCTTCCTCTGACCCAATCACAATGGGGCTTAAATTTAGACGTGTGGTCTCGAGGGCACACAAACGTTCAGGCTATTGTTCTACAGGGTCTTAGACCACATAAAATTTCCTCACATCGATCTCCTCCTTTTCCTTCTTCAGTCATACGGCCTAATTTTCTTAATTTACTACACTGAAGTAACTTGTATGATATAAAAACATACCTCTTGTCCATGGACTCCTATATTTATCATCAATAAAGTTTTTATCTTGATTTAAACACGGAGGGATCGGAAGAAATAAAGCATCCCTGCAAATCCTTTCTTTAACTGTGTTCTGCATGAAAATGTAAAATCATTTTAGCATACACTATTTATTAATATTCAGAATATTATTGTTATAAGCTGATATAATTTTTCTTTAAAACTGATATATTTGTCATAAAATGTCCAATTAAAGAACCATGTAACTGAGGATAATATAAGCAACTTGTCTCACAAATATTTTTCTATGATACACTAAAATATATGTGTGCTTGACCAAAAAAAGTATTACATCACTTAGTAATAGATAGATTTTCACTATCTCAGAATAAGTGGTATAAAAGATCATTTAAACTGATCTATATAAAGTGAGGATCAAAGATACATGGAAACAGGAAAAAAGCTTGATTAGTACTTCATTTAAAAAAGCAAGTAATAAGAAATAATTTACGTCTAATAAATTTTGTTTACAATTACTTCTGAGGTAAGTTTTCATAACCTGTATTTGATGACACAGAAGGCATAACTTCTTCTTTGGTCAGAAAGGAGCTAATTTGTGAGAACGTGAATTAGGAAAACATCTCTGAGTCTTTGGATATTCAGATCATTTTTTTTATTGTCTGCTAAGCAATTTTACTTTGCCAGATCTTTAGATTGTTACTTGAGTAGCTCTTAATACACTTTAATCAACTTTATAGAGTCTCACACCTTCTGCAAGAGCTGACATTTCTCAGCCTCACACCATGGAGTGCAATACACCAGCATTAATAAGTAATCATGAGTTAAGAAAATATCTTTGAGGTCTCACGAGTATCTGCATTTTTGCAAGTAATCCAAACATGTTATAGCTACATATTTATGTCTCTCAGTTATGAGAGAATAAATAAAACCTGAAGATGACTACATATATATTTTTTAATCTCATAAAGTGTAACCGAGTTTTAGTTTACTGCAATATTTTTGTACTGGTCGATGGGGAAGGTTAATGTAATAATGGAAATGAAATTTTAACTTGTCATTTAAGGTCAGAAGAACAATGAACTATTACATAATCTCTATCTCCTGCAATACATTTATTAACAATATACCTGGACTTGAAATTCCTCTCTGACATCTTTTCAAGATACTTCGCTTCTCTTGACATTATTTTGCTAATGGTGAATCTGTAAAACCTGTATTTGATGTGTGGGTACTTACACTGAACAAATGACATAATCCACTAGACGGACAAAGTATCTGATTCATCAAGACACACTGTTACTGTCACACTAACAATGACTCGGATTACTTTTGTACCCATTTTTTTTTATGTGTGTATTCTTTTCTTTTTGGGGGATGGGGAACCACTATTCAGTCCCGGGTGGCTTGAAACTTATCTTGCTGTTTAGTTTTCCAAGCACTGCGATTACAGGCATGTGCCACCATTTCCCATGTCTCTTAAAGGAAGACCACTTCAGAATGTTAGTAAACACCCTCAAAACTTGTAAAAGTCTCGTTCTCTTTTTTTCTTTTAAAAGTGTGTAGCCCAGGCTGGCCTCGAACTTGTGATCCTCCTGCCTCTGCCCCCTTCAGCAAATCCTACCAGCATGTGCCACCACAACCAGCAAAAGTCTCATTCTTTTCTTCAGGTAGTTTCAGACTTATTTTGCTATTCAATTATTTAATTCAAAAGTCCCTTACAAAAGTGGACTTTTAAAGAAACATTAAAAATTGAAACTAAGGTGTTACGCCTTTAATTCCAGCACTAGGGAGGCAGAGGTGGGTGGATCTCTGTGAGTTTGAGTTTAGCCTGGTCTACAAAGTGAGTTTCAGGGCAGCCAGGACTACACAAAGAGACCCTGACTTGAAAAACAAAAACAAACAACACAAAAATGTTGAAACTAGGGCTGGTGAGATGACTCAGAGATTGAAGACACTTATCACCAATGCTGATGACCTGAGTTTGATCCTCAGGATCCACACAGCAGAAAGACAGAATCAACTCTTGCATGTTTTCCTCTCAACCTCTTCATGCACTATGGCAAGAATATGCATACACACAGACACACAGATACATATACACAATGAGTATTTAATTGCTATAAAAACCTAAAGTAATTTTAATGACTCTGAAAGCAACTAAAGATTAACCTGTGGATTACTGAAAATTATCATATACTAGATACACATAACATGTTTTCAAGAATAATTCTTAGTAAATGGATAGAAGGCAGTAACATCATACCTCATGTAAATAGTCTACTGCATAATATTTGAATGCCGAAAACATAGCTCTTCCCTTCAAAGACACACAGAGTTCACTATCTAGAAATAAAAAAATTAATAAACGTTGGAAAAATAGCAAAGCTGAGAAGAAATCTCTCTTAACCACAAATCTTTGGTTCACTTATTTTTCAAAAGGCCCTAAATTATAAAAGTAAAGTATAAAATAACATTTATTTTTGTGGTTGAAAATCTAATATGAAAATAATGTGTGTTATTATACATTTTTCTATATTTTCTCTTGTAATTTAATTCATACAAGCTGGTTCAAGTATGTTTAATATAATTTAGTTGAAAGGAAACTGGAGTAAGTGGCAAAGACTGACACGATATTTTATCTAGGGTTATTATGCTTCGCAAATGATTTCAAAATTAAATAACCAAGGCCAAAACTCTGTAATGAAGAAGTAGAGGGCTGGAAAGATGACTCAGCAGTTAATGGCACTGACTGCTCTTGCCAAAGACCCAGGTTTGAGTACCAGCACCCACCTATCAATACTGTCTGTGACTCCAATTCCAAAGGACCTGAAGCCCTCTTTTGACCTCCAAAGGCGCCGGTGCACAGACAGGCACTTGGGCAAAACACCTATACACATAAAAAGAAAATAAATAAATCTTTAAAAAGTAATAATATAGTGGAGGCACTAAAAGTTTTCTTAAAACCTATTTAAAAACGAAATAGAGTAAGACTTGGGAAATTATCTGCTCTCTTACTTAGAAAATAAAAGGCTTGAAGCTAGAATTTTCTAATTGCTAGTTCATCCAGGATAAAGCAACTATGGTATGATAAAGCTATCAGGGCCACAGACTATTGGAAATTCAACAAATCTACTGAATAAAATAATAAGCAATTAGAACAATTAATTAGGCCAGGATGATTCCCACATTGAGAATTCAAGGAATTATGCCTCAGAAGTTACTCTGTGTATCAAATAGTTAATAATTTTGCCATCTAAAACATCTGGAAGGAGTGGGATGTTGTGATGCATGCCTCTAATCTAAGCACCAAGGAGGAAGAAGATGGATTTAGAGTTAAAGCCAGTTTGAGTTATACAGTGAGGCCCTCTCTGAATAAAGTATGTGGGATGCTGAGATAGCTCAGTAGTCAAGGACTTGACCAGCATGCTCAAGGCTCTGGGCTCAAGCCCTACCCTTGCAAAAAGCAACAAAACAGTCTCAAGAAATCCAGATGTCAATCAGATGTTTCAAATAATGGCTTATTAAAAGCGTTTTATTGAATTAAGTACATATTATAATACAAATGCTCTTGGCCTAGTGTGGTAGCTTGCGTGTTTTTGGCCCCCATAAACTCATAGCGAGTTGCACTATTAGGAGGTGTGGCCTTGTTGGAGGAGGCTGGATGACACACACCTTTAATCCAGACCTCGAGGCTGGAGGGTCCCACCTTCCGCTGGAAGTGTGTCATTATGGGGGTGAGCTTTGAGTTCTCTTCCTCAAGCTTCACTCAGTGGGACAGTCAGTCAACTTCCTGCTGCCTGCACGATGTAGGATACTTGGCTATTTCTCCAGCACCATGCTTGCCTGGATGCCACCATGCTCCCTACCATGATGGACTGAACCTCTGAACTGTAAGTGAGCCACCACAATTAAATATTTCCTTTATAAGAGCGGCTGTGGCCACGGTGTCTCTTCACAGCAATAAAAACCTAACTAAGACACCTAGTGTAATTATTATTTAATTTTTTGTGGTTTGCCTGTTATCTTATGTAATATGACATTCTGAAGTCTGAAAAGCTGAAGATATAGCCTGGGCAGTGGTGGCACATGCCTTAATCTCAGCACATGGAAGGCAGAGGCAGACAGACCTCTGAGTTTTAAGTCTGGTCTATAGAGTGAGTTCCAGGACAGTCAGGGCTATAGAGAGAAACCCCGCCTCAAAAAACCAAAAAAACGAAGAGAGAGAGAGAGAGAGAGAGAGACCTGAAGATACCATCTATTGGAGAGGGCTATAATATATCCCTGTTTTCAGTTATCATCAGGTGAATATTCTTCTTGTAAACTTTTTGTTACATTTTTATTTATTGTGTGTGCGCGTGCATGCACAACTGTGTCACTGTCCGTGTAGAAGTTAAGGGACAACTTGTGGGGTTCTATTCTCTCCTTCTACCATGAGGGTCCTAGGCATCAAACTTAGATCTTCAGGCCTGCTGGCAGGCCTTTACCCATCTCACTGGCCCAAAGAGAACATCCTTAACTATTCAACTTGCTGAAAAACTTAAAAACAAACTTCTAACATAACCCACAGCACAATTATTTTAATTAATAACATAGAAGTTTTTAGATATTATTCAATTAAACTGAGCAGATGCACAACCCAGATTGACAGAGTCTTAAATATCAGTAAGTATGGTGCCAGTTAGGTGCTGCACCCACTCTAATGCCAACATGACATTTTTTAGGCTGATAATTATCTCTAAGAATATTTATAATCATTACACCTCTATGCCTTTCCATACATTATAGTCTGTGAAGCAAACACTGATCCTAGAATTTTCATTTCCTTTTTAAAATTTGCTTTATGTGTACAAGTGTTTTGTCTGCAATGTGTGTCTGTACACCACAATGTGTGTGCCTGGTGCCCTTGAATGTCCTGGGATGGGGCTACCGATGCTGAGAGCTGCCATTTAAGAACTGGGAACCAAACCCAGTTCCTCTGAAAGGGCAGCCAGTGCTCTTAACCACTGAGTCATGGCTCTAGTCCCAAATTTTTCATATCTTAAAGTTACATTTTCTCAGAAAATCATGACTGTATATCACTATATAAGTGAACTGAAAGACTTAAAACAAAAAAGAAAAGGAAAAAAAGAAAAAAACCCACAACTCTTAGTTTACCCACTCAGTTTGTGGTTTGCATTTATTTTCAATTTTCTGTCCTTACTTGTAATACCTTGCATCTCCATCAGCTTTAGAGGCACCATTCTCATCAACTATTTTGGAGACAGTGGTTTTTGTATTGGCATCAACCATTGACATTCACACTCTGAAGTATTTACTATACGGCACATGCCATTCACGAGCAGAACTGCACCTGCCAAGTCTACTGTGCTGAGTAACAGCTCTCTGAACCCACCTTAGTGTGTTGGGTGGATGGGGCAAAAAGATAAGTTGGCTTTATATTTAAAGGCCAATCAAACACACACACAAGCATAATCACAGTCAAGATTAATTTTTTCTGGTTTGTTTTCATTGATTTTTGAGACAAGGTCACACTTCGGTGGGCCTCAAATTCCCAAAGAATCTGCCTGAGAGCTGGGATTAAAGCTGTGTGTCATCACACCGGCCAGAAGTATTTTTTTTTTAAAGATTTACTTGTAAATTGTAGTAATTTCCCAGGTTTATTTTTAAATCTACTTCTAAAGATTTCCCTTCCTCTCGGAATGGTTCAAAATGGAAATATACACAATAATTAGGACAGGATTTTGAACACAAAGCTGGGGTAGTTTTACCAATATTGCACCCAAGGTAAGAAGCGTGTGAATCTTTGAGACACATCTTCTCCCGTTACATGAAGGCATTCTCGAATTTTCTCCCCTTCCATACTCCTTTCCATTCCTTTCCATAACCTCGTAAGAACCTCCCCCCACGCTGGGGGGGGGGAGGGTCTGTAAAATTTGTAAAAGAGGCATTTTGTTTACTTTCTTATAGCCTATGCAACTAGCTGAGTGGAAACCCACCGGCCTGTCAGGCCCAGGAATCCCTGTGACCCCGAATGAGGCAGGGCAGAAGCTGAGTTCGAGATCTCGTCCCTGCTCGGCTACATTAACCACGCCTCAGAAATGGGCTTTCTGGAGAACTCTGAGCTGCCATACTTCAATCTCGTGGAAGCTTTCCTTACCCTCAGCTGGAGCAGGCTCTTCTCACACGAGGTAACATCTCCCGCTTTGGAGTCCCCGCCCATGGGCTACGTGACCTCGGATGGCGGCTGAACGCTACACTCCCATTGGTCAGGCCAGACTCCGCCCTCTGGTTTGGTTCATCAATTGCCCGGATGTGAGAGTCCAGGACATTCTGCTTGTCGTTCCTAGAGCCGAAGCCTCTTCTCACCTTGGTAGCCTGGGTGAGGTGTGACGTTTGTGAGGTGTGACAGGCCATGGCGGCCGGAAGTCAGGAAGAGCGGAGTCTAGACTTATTCTTAGCCGGGCTACCATGTTATTTGCTAAAGTCTCCAGAAGCAACGCATGGCCAGTAGCTTTTCCGCAGGTAACTTTTAAGAGCAGTTAGCAATCAAATGGCTTCAGGGAAAGACAGAAGGCAAACGGGAGGAGGCAGACATAGGTGTGAGGCCAGGTGGTTGTGCAGAACCGGAGGAAGAACATCTGAGGTGGGGCGGAAAATATGCTTTGAATGGGAATGTGTGGGTTTTATATCTTGATGGATGGCCACTCCCTCGCACATTCTAACGTAGAATGACTAGGCCTCCCCTGATAATGAACAGCCCATTCCTTTGTGTTTCTTAACTTCAGCTTTCTTTTTCATGGCACAGCTTGGCACTGAGCTTCTTCCCAGGAGATTGCATGAAGTAATGTATATTTATTTATTTTACTAATTCATCTCTTTCTTTCTAGTTAATATTTGAGGTGCTTATTGTGAAATATCAGTGAGATAAGTAATTTCCTTAAGTCTCTTACGCCATTCTATTTTGTACAGGTTTGTGCAGCGTGTTTCAATAGTATGGGTTATCATTTAGCAGCAATTTTATAGGTGTTCACCTACCAGGGGGATACATTATTTTGCATTCTTCTACACATTTCATTAAAATCAAAATGATGCAAGTTTGCTAATTATAAATGTATATGGATTCAACTAGAACCAGTAAAATCATTCAAAGACATGTATATGCAGAAGAAGTCACCGTCATTTTTGTCCTGACTCCCAGGTTAAGGTAATAATTACTAAAATCTGGTCCAGAGAAATGGCTTAGCAAGTTAAGGTGCTCGCCACCAAGGCTGACGTCCCGAGTTCAATTCCTAAAACCCACAAGGTGTAGGAGAGACCGGACTCCCACAAGTTGTCTGTCCTCTGACCTCTATACACTGGCTGGGGCAGGCATGCCGCTCCCCTTAGGCACAAAATAACTTTAAGAAAATCTAGATTCTGTCTTTTGATACTTTGCATGTCATTACAGATCTAAGCAGGTGAGCACATACAAAGTTGGTTGGCCAGAAATATAAAAAATGGACAGCTTACATTTGCCGCTAAATAATTCATGAAGAGCCTTCCAGATCAACATCCATCCATCTAACTCATCTTTAAAACAAAAACAGCTAAATAACGAGATATCTCACAATAGCTTTGTGTCATTTATTCAGATATCTAGAAACTAATGATTGCTTCCAGGATTTCTCCTGAACAAAGAATGGCACAGTGAAATTCTTAGATAGCTGCTCTTGAGTAATTTCTATGGAATTTTTTTTTATTTGCTGTCTCAAGCCATGTGAGTGTTTCAACTGTGATAGATACTTCTCGTTTATCTTCCAAAAATTTGTAGCACTTTATATGAGCAGTGCCAAGAGGGATCATTTTCCTGAATACGCAGTAGTACTGAATATATTGCTCTTCAGAAAAATTTGACAATATAACATAGCAAGTACTTTTTATCTATTTGATAATTGAATACTGTTGAGGTGTTTATGAGTCCTTTAGCATTCTTCTTATACAAATCACCTATTATATGTGTTTGTACATATGTATTAATGTAATTTTTCTGTTGGGTAGGTTGTCTTTTTAAAAATCTGGGGCCTGTAGTGAGTCAGACTACCACAGCAGGGAGTGTGTGGCTATAGCAAGGTTTTTCGTTTCGCTGAAGCTGGGAGAGGAAGGGACTAGACTGGAGAACCAACATCCCTACTAAGGTTATATCTAGATAAGTATATCAGTTGAAATAAGATCTTGTGGTATAAATAACAGGACATTTAAAGTAATAGTAAAAGTCCAGAGATAAGGCGTTCTGGATTGATAGGACAGTTCTGCCCACCCCAGCTCCTGGCGACATCATTCTGTCTCATTGCTCTGACAGATCTTTTGTGGTCTTTATCCTCCTGGTCTCAGCCAGTGTTTAGAAGTTAGCACAATAGAGGAAAGAATGAAGTAGAGGCTAAAGTATCCCTGTTTCTTTGTGTGTCTCCAGTTAGGTTGTGAAATACGATATTCATATACAAAAATACATAAGACAATGTGTAATTTTAAAAATATGTTAAGAAACATCCATGAAATCTCTGCACCAGTCACAGCACAGAACACGGTAAGACATTCAAAAGCCCGGTATTTCCCTGTGTAATGACAGCTCTTCCTTAGAAGAGCTCTCTCTACCTAGAAATTACTGTAATCCTGACTTGATACTAATCATTGCCTTGCTTTTCTTCAGAATGTTCTGCCCAAGTCTAAATGACAGCTTGCCTGTTTTTAAACTTTGCTTTGGGTTATTTTGGGTCTTCATTCTCCTACTCAGTGGGTATTGTTGAATGTACCCATGTTGATTTACTTTCACTGCTGAATAATGTTCTACAAATATACCTCATTTTCTTTACCCATTCCACTGCAGATGGCTACTGTAGTTGGGATCCAAAACGTCTTTCAGAAGCCCATGTGTTGGTCCCTAGCACTTGGCACTACTGGAAGGCGATAGATATAATCTTTTAGAAATGGGGCCTAACGGATGAAAATTAGAGTCATATCCTTAGTAGCAGTGTTGGGACCCTAGTCAATCTCTTCCTCTTCCAGCAATGACATGAAAACTTTAACCATAAACTCCCTGTTGTGATACCCTGCTTCACCACAGGCTTAAGTTACTCTGTGCCACTGACCATGGACAACAACATTCAAGACAAAAGCCAAAATTGACAGCCCAACCTCCCATTTTCCTACCCCTCTCCCTTATCCCTCCCCCCCTTTCTCCCTCTTTCTTCTGCCACTACCCTCACCTTTAGGATAAAGTTCTACTATGTAGCCCAGGCTTGCCTCAACTCATGACTCCCCTGCCTCAGTCGTCACATTTATTATAAGTCAGGACTATAACAGATTACATTCCCATTGATATACTTGTATGTGTACCCTAGTATACTTGTACTTTTCTCTAGACTATGTATTTAGGAATTTTTTCTGAATTTGTTCATAAATGTCAGCATGTTTTCAGAAGTGACAGTTCTCGTTACTCTATACCTGTACTAACTTTAATAATTTCATGCTTACAAAACTTTGAGAAGTTGGTAAACATCCAGTTGTCTTTTGAGGAAGGTTTTCGTCAGCTACCACATGGTACTAATGCCCACATCTCACTGGTTAACTCCTAGACACATGGCCACATGTTACTGTAATAAAAAACTAGAATATATAGTGTTTATGCCAGACAGTTGCATGCATAGTTACAACTTAGTGATTCTATTACTATAAGAAAGAGAGACCAGGTGTTGGGAAATTATATAGTAATTTCTGCCACACTAATAATAAAAAGCTTTTAAATGCTGAGCTTTATTTAGGACTTGTTATATTGTAAATTCTATTCTAATCACTTGGCCACACTTTAGTACTAGATAAGATATGATATGCCCCAGTTCATAAATAAGAAAACTGGGGCATTGAATGCTTCAGTATCTTAATCAAGACTAGCCAGAAAATATGATACCGAGTTTTAAACCCAAGTAGTCTGGCTTTAGCATCCGTCTTAATCAAGCCACACATTAAAAAAAGGAATGTTTGCTTTCAATCTGTTGCGTGTCCAACAGATACTTTCTCTCTATACTTCATAAATTACTGTGGATGATTTTCTTAATCTATCTCCAGGAAAATTTACCTTACCTAAATCACCTTTTCCTTCTACTGTGAACGTTATAACTCGATCATTATTTTTAAAATTTTGCAACACTAGAGTAGTTACTTTTCTTTCACTTTTCAGTGTGTTTGTATGGACATTATGTGACTGCAGGTGCCTCTCGATTTTGGAGGTCTTGGATCCTCCTCTAGTTAGAATTACAGCCAATTGTAAGCTGCCTGATGTAGGTGCTGGAAATTGAATCATGTTTTCTGAAAGAACCATACACATCTTAACCATGGTACTGTCTCTCTAACCTGAACAATTATGGTTCTCTGTAAATGCTAGTTCGTCATTTTTATACCATTATTATTCCATAAAACAAGTTGAAATACATACTTGAAATAAACTAAGCTGAAGAGTCATCCTGAAAGGGGGAAGGGAGAAAAATCAGTTGTGATGATACAAGGTTCACTGATCCATTCACACACTCTGGTACCGTGGCCATGATGGAAATGTTTAACGTTTATTAAAAACATACTTGACACCAGGCACTGACGATGCCGAGAAAGAAAGACGTTACAAATCCTTGACTAAAGTGGCCTTTTTAACATCCCTTCAGATAAGTCTAAGCATCGCTGCCAGGATACTATTTTAATATAACTAATGCAGGATTCCACCACTACACTCAAGCTCTCAAATCTTAGTCACCTACAGCATATAGTCCGAAATCCTGAGCCTAGAACCTCCCTAGTTACTAGGGAACTTTAAGCACTGGCCATTCTCTGAACATTTCTCAGATTCTCCTCCTCTCCAGTCTATTGGCCAGTGCTTTTTTTCACAATAATAACTGTTTTGCTTCTGTCTGCCTCACCCACAGACCACAATCTTCCTTAGATCATGGTTCATGGACCATGCCTTAATTATCTTTATAATCACCCAGTGCAATCCTGAAATGAAAATTTATTTCTTCTGGAAACCCTTTTGAAATAGCAAATAAACCATGTATGCATTTCTGTTAAGTGCAGGTTCTTAGTGTCATTGCAGGGATGTTAATATGTATAAAACGCTCCACAGGCATGAGCACATGCTTGCTAAGTGAGCATGGCATGAATGTAGCAATTAGTCATCTGGAGACAGAATTGCCTATCAGCTCAAACCAGATCATGCAGAAAATCTGGATATATGGAATGAAAAGAGTGTTTCATAAGTGTGTTACATAACTTATTGTCTTGTGAGAACTAATTTATAGGTGTGGCCTCTCGTGCTATCTTTTGATCATCCTGAAGGAACTGTTTTGCATCCGTAGACCGAGAAGAAATACTTTAGCACAACATAGCATAGATAATTACTGCTGAAAGAGAGCTGAGACTGTAGCAGTATTAGCATAAAGGAAACTGCAGGTGCGGAAGAGAAACCAACATTCCACATGGGGGTACTTACCTTTTCATCAAATGCAAGAAAGCATGCATTTCTTAGCCCGTTCTGCAGCATTCACCTTTGCATACATGAATACCTTCTCTCACATGTTCAACTCCTCATTTTATAGATTATGAGCCATCCCACATAATGTGAACCTTTTATATACATTGAAGAATCCATGAAAGCTTAGATTCTGACGGGGATAGAATCTTTACCCATATATTGGACTTGAATGTGTAACTCTAGAGAATATTGGCTGCAATAAATAAAAATAATCATATCACTATTTCCTTGGTGATTTAACATTTCCTTCCTTGATTAACATTCCCTTAAAACGCCTCATACTTTGTTGCCTAACAAAATTAAGGATTTCCCAAACTTACATAGATATAGTACACAAGTCTTCTGTCCAGTAAGTTATCATCATTCTCTCACAGATTCATTCATCAATTATTTTTATTACATTTATTTATTCATTTGGTGTATGAGCGTGGGGGGCACTTGTATGGAGGTCAGCAGACAACTTGAGGGGAGTCATTCTTTCCTTATACTCTCTGTGTCCCAGGTATTGAACAAAGGTCCTCAGGCTTGGCAGCAAGTGAGCCATCTTCCTGGCCCTTGTAAGTTATTTTAAGCAAGGAACTATGCTAATTGGCAAGAGCTGTCAAGTGTCTAGGGAACTAGCAGCTTTACCTAAAGACCTATCACTCCCTCAGGAAATTAGTGTCATAAGAGTATGGAAGTATAGCAAGGGAATAATGACTTATTGTCCCAACAGGTAAGTTGTAGAGACACAAACAAATAATTGATTAAATGACGAATATCGCATACGATTAACCATACCTCTGGGAATTCTAGCCATTTAGGACACAAAACTGTAACAGTACCACTGTGTACCTAATAAAAAGTGAGTCAGCTATAAAGAAAACAAATTGCTAGACTTATACATCTGTCTGTCTGTTTCTCGTCTTCTGTCTGTCTGTCTGTCTGTCTATCTATCATCTATCTTTTTTGAGACAGAGTCTCTCTGTAGCTTTGACTCTCCTGGAATTTGCAATATAGAAATGAACTATATTGCCTGCCTCTGCCTCCCTAGCGCTGGGTTTAAAGTCATTCACCACCACCAGTTAGACTTCTAAATTTAACTGAGTGAGATGAGGCATACCTATAATCCCAGCATTCAGGAAGCTGAGGCAGAAGACGACAAGTCCAAGGATAGCCCAGAGTATACAGACAAGAGCCTGTCTCAAAGATAATCAGGGGCTGGAGAGATGGTTCAGCTGTTATTCTTACAGAGGACTTGAGTTCTGTTCTCAGCAGCCACATGGTGACTACAGTCCTCTGTAACTCTACTTTCAGGGAATCCAACAGGCAACAAGCATGGAGGTCTCTGACCTCCACAGCCAACAAGCATACATGTGACATACATAGTTACATGTAAGTAAAACACTCATATGCATCAAAAATAATAAATTGAAAATATTTTTAAAATAGCAAGAGTTATTTCTAGTTAAACTTGGAATTCTGAAAATATTATTTATTTTTATTTTCTGTGAATAGCTGTTTTGCCTGCAGGTATGTCTGTTCCACGTGCATGCAGAGGAGGCCAGCTGTCCAATTCCCTGGAACTAGAGTTGCAGACAGTGGTGAACTGCCATGTATGTGATGGGAACTGAATCCTAATCCTCTCCAAGAGTAGCAAGTGCTGAGCCATCTCTTTAGCTCCTAACTTGGAAGTTTAAACTAGAATAAATTATAGCAAATGCTTCCAATATCCAGAGTAGCCTATATATATCTGTAAAATATGGGAAGCGTATTATATTTTTTCTCTCCTCCCCTAAGTCTTAGTTTTGTTTGAGGTTTCCTTGACTGCTGCGTTGTGTTTTAAAATGGAGGTGATGAGACACTGTGCCACATTTGGAAAGATGACATTGCATTAATAATTCTGTATGCAGGAGAGATAATTTTGTGAAAAGCTGAGTATAGTCCTTTCTCTAAGAATGAAAAGATCTTATAAAGCAATTTTTTATCTCTTTACATAATTGTTTGTTTTTGTGGTAATGGCTCATGTTGGAGCCTAGGCTAGCCTAGAAATCATAGTATGGCTGATTTGGTTCCAAATTCATGGCAAACTTCCTGCCTCGGCCATGTGAATGCTGGAGTTTCAAGTGTTAAGTCACCAAGCTTGGCTTTTATCCCATTATATTTTAATTTAGGACCATCCTTGGACTTAAGAATATAAATTAACAAATAATTATTGTACACCTACTGTATATTCCTCACGTACAAACTTAATAGGAAGTTAGGCAACTAGTCCTAACAGAAGTGCAGAAAAATAGTAAAACCATACAGTCAGGCTCATTTGCTTCACTACCACTATATATGCTTTAGCAAGGCCTTCCCTGTCAAGTATCAGAGTTCATCAATCCATCTATTATAGAGGGAAAAAATAGTGTTAATATATACCAGCATTGTTGTGGGTCAGAAATACTTTCAAATAAGACACTACATATCTGTACTTCTAAATCTTCCCCTAACACACCAAATAATTGACACCAGTGGTTCTCAATTGGAAGTAACTTTGTCCACTAAAAAAGCATTTGGAGCTGGGCAGTGGTGGCACACACCTTTAATCCCAGCACTTGGGAGGCAGAGGCAGGCGAATCTCTGTGAGTTCGAGGCCAGCCTGATCTACAGAACAAGTTCTAGGACAGGCTCCAAAGCTACACAGAAACCCTGTCTCAAACCTCCCCTCCCCCCCAAAAAACATTTGGAGACAATATTTTCTTGTTAACTTTGGGGTTCTGACTGGCATCTAATATCTAAATGACAGAAATGCTGCTAATAGAGCACCTTCGGTCTCACCTCACTGCTCCCATGATATCCGCAGTGCCAACAGTCAGATCTGGATCTGAATGTCTCCCCAACTCTTCTGCTCATAGACACATGACACCTACCTCCTTCTCTGCCTTTATATTCTACTTAAGGGGAAAATAGAAATGTATTTCTTCACTTTTCCTCAAAATATTTATCTAGACTCATTAGACATGATCTTTCTGTGGCTGAGTACCTCTTTCCCCGTTCTAAGTTAATTCCCCTTTCATATTTAAATTCTGTATACCACAAACAAAAACACATTCTGTATCATAGGACAAAGATCAAATATTAGGCGAAGAGTTCCTTCCCCTTGGTTTTGTTATCATCGCTCTCATCTCCACAATGGTTTCACGGGCTTTTCTTTCCATGTCCATTTTTATTCTGTCCCACATATAGTAATGACTTTTTTGTGTCTAAAAGCACTTTATTATATTCTATCCTAAAATACTCTCTAAACTTATCTTATTTTTGTTCTTTTAAAAATTTCCAGTACCTCCAATGATGTCCCCACCTGTTTCCTAGATCAATTCATCTGAGTTCTTCCAGTCTTTTGTCTGCATGTGCTAGAGAATCTGGGTTATGTCCACCACTGCTATCCAAAGCGTCCAGTAGTGAGCCAGTGCCTATACATAATAACTATTGATAGTTATGTGCCATCAATTTACAAGGTCTAAGCTTGGCATATCATTGGGGAATATTATTTTATGGTGTGTTGCTTTTGTTTATGCTGCATTTGTTTAACTCTGTGAACCTGTGAGTCCTTGCCTGTCTAAAACACCCGATGGTCTAATAAAGAGCTGAACGGTCAATAGCAGGGCAGGAGCAAGGATAGGCAGGGCTGGCAGGCAGAGAGTATAAATAGAAGGAGAAATGAGGACGAGGAGGCACAAGAGACAGCAGGGGAACCAGCATAGGACCAAACTAGGCCCTATGAATGTGGGTGACAGTGTATGGCTGGACAGACTGCTTGTACTGGGTTTTTGGAACCCCTTCTCTTTGGATGGATACCTTGCTCAGTTTAGATGTAGTGGGGAGGGCCTTGGTCCTACCTCAAAGCAATGTGCTAGACTTTGGTGACTTCCCATGGGAAGCCTTACCCTCTCCAAGGAACAGAACGGGGAGGGGGTAAGGAGGAAGGTAGATGGAGCAGGAGTAGGGGAGGGAGTGGGAACTGGGATTGGTATGCAAAATGAGAAAAGATAGTTCTTTTTTAAAAATTAATTAATTAATTTTAAAAAAGAGAACAAGGAGAGGAGGACGTCAGGGACCAGCTACCCAGCCACACAGCCGCCAGCCACACAGCCACCCAGCCACACAGCCACCCAGCCACACAGACACCCAGCCGCCCAGCCACACAGCCGCCCAGCGGCCCAGCCACCCAGCCGCCCAGCCACACAGACACACAGACACACAGACACACAGACACACAGACACACAGCCAGCCATGAAGTAAGAAGGAAAGTAAGATATATAAAAGTAAGAAAAGGAAAAAGCCCAGAGGCAAAAGGTAATTGTGATAATACAAGTTAAGAAAAGCTGGCAAGAAAGAAACAAGCCAAGCTAAGGCCGGGCATTTCTAACTAAGAATAAACCTCCATGTGTGATTCATTTGGGAGCTGGATGGTGCCCCCCAAAAGCTGAAAGAGCAAAAAACAACCCACAACAGCATATGATGTAAGTTAGTTAGCGAGAAGAAAATCTGAAGTTAAAGGGGGTTAAGTGATAGATTTAAAACTATGCATCCAGGAACTGAGGAGCCAGAATTCAAGTCTGTCACATGCCAACATCTATACATTTTATACAACACTTCATTCCTTAAGGAGTTAGTCAGCCTCCTTAGTTTGGTCTTCGAACTCTGTGTTCTGACTCTAAACTTTTTCCAGCTATGGCTGGCCTTCATCCAGATCATACTCTTGCCAAAGTAACCATTCTTTACTATATACCATCTTTGCTTGTTTTTCTTCTGTCAGTGCCTCATATTATAATCTCTGTCTATCTGAGCCTTCTCACACATCTCTATAGGTCCAAACACCTACCAATTTTCTAAGACCCCACTCAACTCTCTCAGCTTTGTTGGTCTCCTCTGACCCCAGCCCCCCACCCCCATCCAGGCTTCTCTCATTTTCAAGCACAGGTATGCTTGGTTGCTTTCTTTACTCCTTCCTGTTTGAGAGCAGCATATTTGTTACCCCATTCTAATGTCTATATGTAGCTCTTTGCAAATACTTTTTCATATATGTTGTGTGTTTGTTTATGTGTGTGTGCACGCATGTGTGTGCACGTGCACGTGCACGTGTGTGTGTGTGTGTGTGTGTGTGTGTGTGTGTGTGTGTGTGTATGTTGCTAGAAAGATGACTCAGAAGTTAGGAACACTGAACACTGGTTACTCTTCCAGAGGATCCGAATTCAATTTCCAGTACCCACATGGTAGCTCACAACCATCTGTAACTTGAGTCCTAGGACATCTGATGGCATCTCAGGCACACATGTATGTAGTATGTAGACATTCATGCAGGTAAAACACTCACATACATAAAACAATTCCTTAAAAAAGAACTTAGAAAAGAGTAGAAGCTCAATAAATGTTTGGTTGCTTCCAATATTCACAACAGTTCTCCAAGATATTGGTATCCTTTACTAACAAATAAGGAAACTGAGGTTCATAGAAGTTAAGTGATCTGCCCAATAGTACGGGTGCCCCAGAATGACTCAAGCTTGACACTGCCTGTGACTTCAGGGTTTGGTTCCTCCTACACCGTGTGTCCTAGCACACACCTTTCTCTTAGTTGCTATGAGCACATGTTGAGCTGATGAGTAAATGTGTGTTAAGAACATATTATTGCAGATAGAGAATCATGAAAGAGTCGTGGTCATAAAAAGAAGAGTACCTTTAAGTGTGACTCACTTCCGTGTGTAGCATTTAAGCAAAAGGAAAACAATCCCTCCCATTCTGATAAAATATCTTAGGTGGCAATGTGCTGAAGTCTTCATTATATACTTGAGAATATACCTTTAACAAATGCTTTGCTGTTATTTAAAATCAGTAGGTAGTTAGAATACTGGGGGGTAATTTTTCATTTTTTATCAGTTTCATGTAGTAAAATTTATCATTTTCTTCCTGTTTCTTCTTTAAAAGTCATGTTTAGAAAAGTCATTGCAATCCAAAAGATTGTTTCAACAATCAGTATATTTTCTTCTGTTTTACTACATTGTCCTTTACATTTAGGAGTTCTAGCTTGTGTGCAGCACATGTGTGTAAGATGTGAAAAATACTTATAATTATTTTGTTGTTGTTGTTTGTTGAGACAGGGTCTCTCTTTATAGCTCTGACTGTCCTTAAACTCACTCTGCAAACCAGGCTGGCTTCAAATTCACAGAGATCCACCTGCCTCTACCTCTCGAGTGTTGGGATTAAAGCACCACCAGTCAGCATAGTTTAATGGTTTTACACATTAAGTTATCTAACTATTAATTTAGCCTTCTGATAGTTGGATAATTTAATATGTTATTCAGCTATTAAATTTGCCCTTTTAATAAATTTTCCCTTTTTAAGTTATGCCATTATCATACTTACATATGCTAAATGTGTGTGTGTGTGTGTGTGTGTGTGTGTTTACTTATTCTACTGATGGTTTAATTCTGAAATAAGACAATTGTTGGGACTGTTAAAGTTTTAATTTCTCGCGTGATAATCTGATATATTACTCTCCTGTTTAATTAATGTCCTGGCTACTCACTAATAGTTAGCCTTAAAAACAAGTGTAAAAAATATTTTATTGTTGGCATGATGGCAGATGCCTCTGGATTCCCCCACATTCCAGTCTGCTCAGCCTTCCAGAGGCTCAAGGAGGATCATTAGTACACACACACACACACACACACACACACACACACTTTATAAGAGTAATTATTACAGCTTTTGTTTTCTTTTCTCAAAATCAATTATGTTAAGCCCTTTGTGTCCCATATAAATATTAAAATCAGCATGTAAAATTTACACTAAAATAAAAGACCCACATCAATAGAGCTGGAGAACTTATGGTAAGTGAAATGAACCAGGTTCAGAAAGACAAATATTACATGTTTTCACTCATATATGAAGTTTAAACAATTGATCTCACAAAAGTAAACAGAGATTTGGGTGATAATAGGGAGGAAAGCTGTCGGATACAGAAGTGAGTTAGAAGAAATGAGTTATAATAGACAGTAGCATGGCTATAGTTAATTTATTGTATATTGTAAAATAGCTAGAAGAAAGCATTTTGAATGTTCACAACACACACACAAAAATGGTAAGTGGTTGAGATAGTCCAGTTACCCTGACTTAGCCATTATGCTTGGAATACTTGTATTGAAATGCCTTGGTGTAGCCCATAAACGATCACAATAATTGTACCATTTTGAAGCCAGTTAATTGTACCATTTTGAACCCCTTAACTGGGGTTGTATTGAATCTGTAGATCAACTGAGTAATATTTTCACTTAATAGTTTTGAATATTTTACTCTATACATACTCCAGTAGTACTTTCAGTCCTACAACTGATCTTTCTGGTGTTAGCCATTAGTCCTCTGATACCTACTGTTTGCTTCTGCATTCGTTTACTTCCATCCCATCTGTGTTGTTCTTAAAGTGTCTCTCGTATGTGGAGATATAGTAGGGCCTCACTGTGTGTGAGTGTGAAGATGCACTGCCCTTGTGCATGTGCACACATGCCAGAGAAAGGCGGTCTTTGTCTCCCTTCATCGTTCTTGGCCTTACTGCCTTGAGACAGTCTCATCATTTCAGGTCATCTGGTTGACCAGCCGGCTCCTGGGATGCACCTGTCTCTGCCCCTCAGTGGTAGGGTTACAGGTGTGCATAGCCATCTGTTAGTGCCGGGGATTCAAACTCAGTTCCTCACACTTGCAAAGCAAATGCTCTTATGTTGACCTGCCCCACAACCAGCAAGGCTAAACTCCAAAGATCAAAGACTAATGCAAAGACCTGCATGCAGGAAAACCAGAGACTCTAGGCATTGGAGCTCAAGAGTAGTGCAAACAAAGGTCTCTTCATTTTTATCATTAAAGCAAGCAAAATGTAAGGTGATGTTTACCATTAGCTTAAACAAATATAAGTACAGCAGTGAATACACCTAGCGTTATACCTTCTAATCTTTGGTCATGTGAGAAGAGCCAAGAATATCTCCCAGCCCTTTGCCTTTCCCACAGAGCATTCTCTTTATGTCCTTGCCTTCAAGTGCACTTAGCCATCATAGTTTATGTAATTTTTTTGTAGAAGGCCACCTTGTGGGAAAATATTCTGCACATTGCCCTATCCATAGTTTACAGTAAGGTCACAGCTTTCTTACAACATAGGCTTCCACACTCTTACACCAAACCATCTCCACAGCTTCCCGTTCTGCTTTTCTTAAATGAATTTATTTATTTAAATATTTAATTAAATACAGATTTAAATATCCATTTTGTCAATCTTGTCTTTTAATTAGAATTTTTGGGGTATTCACATTTATTATAATTATTGGTAAGGTTAAGTCTATTACTTTATTGTATTTTTTCATTTATGCTTTTTTGTTCCTTTCTTATTATGTCCTTCCTTCTATGGAACTATTTTTAATGCTTCTGTTGCTGTTGTTTTGGTTTTTTTGTGTGGGTTTTTTTTTTAAGATAGGGTTTCACTGGGTAGCCTTGGCTGTCTTGGGACTCACTCTGTAGACCAGGCCGGCCACAAATTCACAGAGATCTGCCTGCCTCTGCCTCCTGAGTGTGAGGATTAAAGGTGTGCGCCACCACTGCACAGCTATTTTTTTTACATTTTAATTAGCTTGGGCTATTTCTTTTCATAATATTTTTTAGTTTTTAGTGGCTGTGATATATATAACTAACTTTTCACAGCCTATTTAGAATTTTATGAATCCAAGCAAAATGCAGAATATAATAACTTTATAAACTTTACCATACCATTAATTATATATTGTAATTATATATTTTACTTTCCTTGGGAATATTACCAAGCAGTGTTATAATTTTACTTGAAACACCATATAGAAATTTTAAGAAATAAGGGGGAAAATGATGTATAGAGTCACTTGTCTCCACCATTTTCTTTGTGATTGTTTTGCCTTCCTTCCTTCCTTCCTTCCTTCCTTCCTTCCTTCCTTCCTTCCTTCCTTCCTTCCTTCCTTTCTTTCAGACAGGGTCTCATGTAGTTCATGCTGATCTCAAACTCACTAGGTAGCCCAAGCTAGCTATGAACTCCTGATACTCCTGCCTGTGCCCCACAGAGTCTTTACCATGTCTCTTGCTCTTCCCTCATCCCTGAAGGTATAGTTCTCACCGTGTTGGTTATTTCTCTTCATCCTCTAGAGGTTTATTAATATTTCTTATAGAGAGTAAATCTGCTCATGGCAGATTTTTGATATTACTCTTTCCATCTTTTTGTGTTGTGGATCCATTAAGAAATTCTGTTTTATTGTTTGCTATAGTTAGTTTTAGTATTTTTGCCTTTAAACTTTATTCTAAAATTAAAAGTGATTTATATGCCACCATTATAACAGCAGAATCAGCAGGGCATTCTTTTTAATCCTTTTATGGCCTCCCCCACCAAGAGCATCCTTAAACTTGAACTTCCCATACTCTGTTTCAAAATGAGTTTCTCTGGTGAGAGCTTAGTGTTTCGTTCTTTGTTCTCTTCTTGGGCAAAATTTTCTGAGCCGCCGGACAGTCTGGAGAGCCCCTCTTCTTTATGGACCAGGACACTGGGAGCGGCAGCAGCTCTCACCTTCTCTTCTTTCATCTTCCCGAATGAAACTTCTGCCCTAGGAAGAAAGTAGGGCGAGAATGACCAGAGTCCTCGTGTTCTTGGCTTGTCACATGTGGCTAGTCTTTAGAAAGAAGGGAGAGGTTAACATAGTGGCACCATCTGGCAGGTTTAACCATCTGTAATTCAAAGCTGGGGTGTGGGCTGCCAACAGCTGGCCACTGTCTTCTCATGACGAGACTCTGATGATAAGATATGGGGAGAAGCAGCCCCGTTTGTGTGGGGAGCTGTTGTAGAGTTTGGGGAAAGAGAGCCAGGAGGAAGCAGGTCATGGCTTACGTACCACAGACTCCTGCTCCCCTTTCCTAGTTCTTGTTTTTTTAAAAAAATATTTCGTCAATTTTTGCACAAAAAAAGTTTGTTTTTTTTTACTTTCTACAATTCTTATACAATTTCCATATATTTAAAAACAGCTTATTTAAAGATAATACTCCGCAGTCATGGTTATCACTGGAGAGAGGTGTACGACCCTACTCACACTGCCAGTCTGGAAGTGAGGCACTACTTTTAAAAAGTAGTTTGGATAGATTGTCAAACATTGCTACATGTCAGATAGTAAACATTTTTTCTTTATGAAAATAATGATCTTATGCACCTATTCAAATATGCCATTGTATCACAAAAGTAGCCATAGACAATACATAAATAAAAGGCTGTGACTCTGTCCCAGTAAAATTCCCCTTATAAAACTGATTTAGTAATCAACAAAATAAAAAAAAAAACGATGCAATGGAAAAAAAAAAGCAAATTTGGATCATAGGTCGTTAGTTACCATCCCCTGCTATAGATTAGAGCATGACATAGGATATTAGCAATGATCAATTTTTCTCATAGAAAACAAGATGAGTAAATATTACATAATTTTCTCCATAAATGAGTCTTTATGTTAGTGTTCATAAAAATGTCACATGTCTATCATCAGAATAGACATGTACACTAATTAAATTGAGTCATCTTGTTATCGTTTGTCAACTAGGTAAAATCCACAATTTCACCTTCTTTCTTTGTCCTGACAAAGATATATTTATAAAGATAGAAAGCCAGAGCACATTATATTTAATAATCTGTTAGCTTGATTTGATTTCTGAGCCTCCATTGGTGTCTTGAATTATGCAGTGTTAGGAACAGGACTGCAGTTAGTAACAATAACAACAGAAGATCACGTGCCACCTTTTATTACCTTACACTACGATGGGTAAAGTGAGCCTAAAGCCACGCGGGCTACGAGAAAGATGAGCAGCTTTCAAGAAGGGCAGCACAACTGTAAGAATGGAGAAGCAAATGTAAAAGCTTGATATGCCTGAAGTTTTAATGTTATTGGCTTAAAATAGGCTGTTAAAATGTTATACGTAAGCCTATGATAACCACAAATTAAAAGTATCAAGAAACTGCACAAAAGAGAAGGAAATTAAAGCATACAACTACAAGATTTAGCAGATTATCAGGAATGAGAGCGGCAAGGGATAACCAAACAAGAATTGGTGTCTATTCTATCAGAAAAAAATAAACCCACCACTCAAAATCTGACAGGTGAAAGAGTCAATATGGAGTGCTAATGGGAAAAGAGCATCCAGAAAATATAGCAATAATAAATATATATGCACTCAGCACTGAGTTACCTAAAATACTTAAATATTCACAGAACTTAATGGAGAAATAGACAACTGTATTATGATGCAGTCATAGTAGGGGGCTCAGTACCTTACTTTTAACAATGAATTCAGGAAGAAAAATCAACAAAGAAACAGCAGTCTTTAATGACAACATTCTAATGTGCAAAGCAAATGTAAACTAAACATTCTGTCAGCAGCAGGATGTCTTAACTGGGTTTCTTTTGTGATAAAGCACAGTGACCAAAACCAAGTGTTTATTTCAGCTTTCAGTTCACATCACAGTCGATAGTCAGAGGAAGTTAGGGCAGGAACCTGGTGGCAGAAACTGAAACACAGGCCATAGAGGAAGTGTTTACTGGCTTGCTTACCATGGCTTGCTCAGACTGCTTTCTTATACTATTCAGGACCACGTGTCCAGGGTGGCACCATCCACAGTGAGCTGGGATCACTAACATCAATCCCGAATCAGGGAAAGGCTCAACAGCTTTGCTTACAAGCCGATTTTGTGGAGTCATTTTTCTCAATTGAAGTCCTCTCTTCTTATGTGACTTTAGATTTATCAAATTGACAGAACACTAGCCAGCACAATACAGAATCATCTTATATCTCAAGGAATATGCCTCAGAATAAATAGATAAGTCACAGAACAAGTCTTATCAAATTTAAGAAAATTGAAATCCTGTGCCATTTTTCTCCCCACAATCG
Source organism: Myodes glareolus (assembly GCF_982192425.1). Taxonomy (NCBI): domain Eukaryota; kingdom Metazoa; phylum Chordata; class Mammalia; order Rodentia; family Cricetidae; genus Myodes; species Myodes glareolus. The sequence goes on along the minus strand of NC_142041.1, from coordinate 17,121,491 downwards.
TATCAAACTAGAAATCATTAACAAGGGGAAATTAGGAAAATTCGGAAATCTGTGCGAATCAAACAATCTGATCCTAAACAGTCAAGTGGATCAAAGAGACCAAAAGGGGAAACAATGGCATTAGGCGAGCAATAGTGGGACTTTAATATTCCAAACCTAAAAACTAATAGTCCCATGGTGAGTTGAATTACCAACAGATGAATCATTCAGGAATACAGAATTAATTAATGTTGTCTTCTTATCTTGGCAATAGTATCTTTTGGTATCCTGACAGCAGATGTGAACCAAGAACCCAACAATCTCTAATCCTAGTTCCATTGTATGCAATCCTTGTCTTTGGAGATGTCTGAGAGCACAATCTAGTTAGTGTGTGTTCTGTAGACATGCGCCAAGGCAAAAAAAAATCTCCTACAAAGGGTTTAAGTGATGTTAAAACAAAAACAAAAACAAGTAGTGTTGTTGTGATTTGAATGTCAAATGTTTCCTACAGGCTTGTGTATTTGAATATTTATTCCCCAGATGTTTGTGCTGTTTGGGGAAGCTGTGGAACCTTTGGGACTGTGGTTTAGCTAGCAGAAATGAGGAATACATTAAAAGCCATATCTGCTTCTGATTACGGCCTGGGCACTCTTTTTCCTTATCTGCCAAGATGTGAACAAGCCACACTGCAAACTTCCTACCATGGACCAAGCTACTCCAGTTCCCACCATGATGGACCGTCCCCTCTGAGGCTGAGTCAGACTAAGTCCTGTGAGTGCTTCAGTCAGGTGTCAGTCACAGCAATGCGGAAAGTTCATAAAAGCAATGAACTGACGCCAGTAAGCCTGGGGTGCTTCAGAGGTCACCAAACCTAAAACAGTAGGCAAGGATTGATTTTCCAAAAGCTGCATAATGCACAGCAGTTTAAAAACCTGCCCACAGATGCTTTGTTGTTCCTCACACGGGGTAGTGTCTGCTCCTCATCTCATCCCTGTTTTCTGTTGCTGTTACTACTGCTTTGGGGACAGGTTTTCAGTGTCTCCCACCCAGGCAGACTTTGAACTCACCACGCTTTTGCTTCTGTCTCCTGAGTCCTGGGATTATAGGTGCACACCACTACTCTGGCAACCTGTCTATTCCTTTTTGTTGTTGTTGTTGTTTGAGACAGGGTTTCTCTGTAGCTTTGGAGCCTGTCCTAGAACTAGCTCTTGTAGACCAGGCTGACGTCAAACTCAAAAAGATCTGCCCACCTCTGCCTCCCAAGTGCTGGGATGAAAGGCGTGCGCCACTACTGCCCCACTCAGCTGTCTATTCCTTATGGGTGTAGGCAAATTACTATTTCTCTAACCAACAAAAGTATCCTAGAAAATGCTGCTGTGGAGTGTCTGGGGCATGCTGGCAGACATGAACCACTATCTCAAAGCCAGCAGGCCATGAGAAGACAAGTTATATTACATGTCTCGGGATTCAGGAGCTCCATTTGTAACTCTCTTCAGGTCACCATTGATCAAGTATCTGACATTAGTGAAAAAGTCTTTGGATATTTTCCAGATAGGTTGTTGAGTGCAAGGGATCTCTTAGTAACTAACATAAATGTCCCAGATTGGATCTCTCCATTTAACAGCAATCTAATCAAGATGCCAGTCAGCTGTGATTTATAGACTACATCTATCTGCCACCTTTAAAAATTTTCATTTTGTTTGTTTGTTTGTTTTTTTGATGTGGCCCACAGGTTAAGAATGGATTTTATAAGCTGGCGGTGCTGGCATATGCCTTTAATCCCAGTGCTCAGGAGGCAGAGGCAGGAGGATCTCTTGTGAGTTCGAAGCTGGTCTGGTTTACAGAGCGAGTTCCAGTACAGCCAGGACTGTTTTCACAGAGAAATCCTATCTCAAAAAAACAAAAATAAAATAAAACAATCCATTTAAAAGGTTATCTTTTATAGTCATTAGATTTTGAGCTGAAAGCAACATAAAATAAAAGGTTAAAAATGAATTTTATATATACTTAAATGCCAGCTGATATTTATGTATAGGAGCCAAACAAGGGTATCATGGGGGCCATGGATTCCAGAGTAATCAGAGTATGGCTGATGGATATTCAGTACTGATGTTCCAAAAGAAGGTCTGTTATTTTCTCTTTCTGGTATTGCTAATTGGAAATTGAATGGAATTTCATGAAGAAGCGGCTTGAAAACCAACAAGGCTATTCTGATTCGCTCTATGGGACAGTCACATGGCTTCTCATATCTGCCCCCAGCAAATAAAAGAACAAGTTTGCCTTATGTAATAATTAGTGTATCTGTTCTGAATGCTCGAGATTCAGGCACCATGCATGTCACAAGGCATAGTCATGTCTTCCCAAGGTTAAAGAAAGAGGCACTCATAACTGATGACCCAGTGCCCTTCATAGATCTCAAAAAAATGTCAACATAGAAAGGTCAGGGAGGGGGCAAGTGGTGGGAGAAAGATGTGATTTTAAATGTTTGAAAAGTGGTTTTGACAGTGAGAGTGTGTCTTTACTTACAATTTGGACAAATACCTGTTTCTCAGCTTCTGTGGAAGTGGTATAAACCAAGTCATCCTTTTTTGTTTGTTTGTTTTGGGTTTTTTTGTTTGTTTGCTTTTTTTGTTTTGTTTTGTTTTGTTTTGCTTTTTGTTTTTTGGAGACAGGTTTTCTCTGTGACTTTGGAGCCTGTCCTGGAACTAGTTCATGTAAACCAAGCTGGCCTCGAACTTACAGAGAGACCTGCCTGCCTGTGCCTCCCAAGTGCTGGGATTAAAGGCATGTGCTACCACCACCCGGCTCCAAGTCATCCTTAAATACTATTGCCAGATTTGTTTAGGCCATACAGGAGTCACTGTTGGGGAAAAGTACAAGGGAGTAGGAATGATTTAAAGGATAACCAACATTATGAAAATCACTGTGGATTTATTGATGCTACTATGCCGGCTCTTAAAGGCCTGAGTCAGTACTGCCTCCGTCACTTTATGACTTTGTAGTAACAAGGACTAAGCAACTTAATTTCTTAAAGTTCTTTGATTGTAAAATATTTATAAAGCTTTAGTAGAAACAAATTGGACCAGGTGTACACAGATACCAGTGGGCACACAGTTGTCCTTCTCCGCTGTGTTTGACATTACCAGGTACTTGATAGAGATGGTCTGAGGGCCACTGTGCAGTCATTGGGACATTAAATGATAAGAGACATTCCCATGGATGTCACTTTAAGAAGATTGTGAGAATCTGGCAGTGGTGTCACACACCTTTAATCCCAGCATTCAGGAGGCAGAGGCAGGTGGATCTGTGTTAGTTTGAGGTCAGACTGACTTACAGAGCAAGTTGCAGGGCAGCCAAAGCTACACAGAAATACCCTGCTTCGAAAAAAGGAAGAGGAGGTGAAGAAGAGGAAGAAGATGATTACTGTGAGAACAAAGTGGTGGTGCACCCCTTTAATCCCAGTACTAGGGAGGCATAAACTGGTGGATCTCTGTGAGTTTGAGGCCATCCTGCTCTACACAGTGAAGTTCAAGATAGTCAAGGCTATATATAGTAAAGAGCCCATCTCAAGAAAGAGGAGAAGGGAAAGAGGAAGAGAAGAAGAAGATGGTGATGGTTGTATATCTCTGGGTCTTTGAGATGGCTCTGAATAGGGGCACTTGCTACTGATGGCTTGGGTTTCATCCCCAGCACCTATATGGTGTAGGGAGAAAACTGATTTCAGCACATCGTTCTTGACCTTCACAAGCATACTGTGTCACATTTCACATGTATGTATACACAACAAAATAAACCTACAAGTGTAGGGGCAAATGCCTTTAATCTCGACACTTGGGAGGCAGACGCAATTGGATTTTTGAGTCTAAGGTCAAACTGGTCTTCAAGCAATTTCTAGGACCACTGGGACCACACAGAGAAACTGTCTTGGAAAAAAAAAAAGAGGAAGAGAGAGGGGAGGGAAAAGTACTATGAAAAAACCAACAAGAGCCAGTTTGCCTTTCATTTATGGGCCCTGGGAATTAAGATTTTTTTTTCTAAGAAGGGCATTCATGGAGGGGAATCTAAACACTTGTGCTGTACTATCAGAAGTCTTTGTTTTTATGAAATAGGGCTGATTAAAGTGCTGCTTTTGCCAAAAGCTTCAAATATGCAAATGTGTAGATCAACCCATCACAAATGGAGTATATGTGGATTATGATGAAAAGTCCTGGTAAGCAAATTAGTGTACAACCAGGAAACTGATTTGAAAGTGAATGTGGCCCTTGGGAGCCTGATTTTGCTAGTGAAGGAAAAAGCACCCAGTGAAAGCCAGAGCTGGGATAACAGCTAGAACCAATAATAAGTCACACTACATTGGTCAATAAACTTTTGTCAATCTTTAGTAATTTTAAGATTCTTTTCTGTGATTGTAAGGTTCAGAAGTGAGTTTTTGTTATTGTTTTTCCTTGGTATTATATGATTAACAAAAGCAAATCTTATTTTTAAATTACACACATTCTCATGTGCATGCACATGTACACACACACACACACCTATTGAGAAATTCCTTATTAAACAGTGATCTACTGTGAAAATAGAATGAAAATCATTGTTGGTGAAGGCTGCTCGTTCATTTCTCAGAAGCTCTGACCCAAAATAATCACAGAGAAACTATCAATTACAATACTGTTTGACCAATAGGTTAAGCATATTGCTAGCTAGCTCTTATAACTTAAATTAACCCATTTCTATTGATCTGTGTATCACCACGTGGTTGTGGCCTACTGGTAAAGTTCCGTCTGGTGTCTATCTCTTGTGTCTGTTTCTTGCAGTGGCTCCATGGCTTCTCATTGACTCCACCTTCTTTCTCCCAGCATTCAGTTTAGTTTTCCTGCCTAGCTCTATTCCACCCTGTCATAGACCCAAGAAGCTTCTTTATTCATTAACCAATAAAAGCAACACATATACAAAAAGACTTCCCACACCAAATCACAATGAATGCAACATTGAAAGAACTTCTTGAATTGACGCTGTTTTGGAAGCCAGACTTACAATTCCAGCTGTTACTTAGAAATATGAACCTTTGAACTTAAGGCATGTAGTACAATCAGAACACAGGACAGTTATACTCAGAGACTCAAGATGTATGTCAAGAGATTATCAGATTGACTGATAGATATTTTGATTCTGCTTATGTATTTTTTATCTCTTAACAGACATGTAAGCCTTGTTCTTTCTTAACAACAGTTCATATATATGCTCATTTTTCCTACTGTAATCAGTATACTGACCTAGTTATGTCTCCTGCAAACTCTGTTCATTTTTCCTACCTTTTCATTTTCTGAGTCTGGGGTAATGGGGTAATGGGGTAATGGGGTAATGGGGTAATGGCAAGTGTTCTCTGTGGGTCCAAAGTCATGTCTACATTTTGTTCTGTTGTGGATCCTACAGGAGCACTTTTGTGTGCCCTCATCTCTCCTGTTCTCATCTTCCCCACATTCTGACCCAGAGGTAGTTTCAGTTTCTAAATCTCTTGTTTCTTTGATCCAGGTTCTGAACCTTTGGTCAAGCATTCTTTTGTTATTGGCTGCAGAGAAGACTCCCTCATTTTAATGAGGACTTAAGTTTTGGAAAGTCAAGTTTCGTTTTGAACACATACAACTTTAGAGATTTCTTTCTCTACAATGTGATTGGCAGGCAGTCATCATCTACAAGTCTGTCTTTTCTTATAGTTAAAACCTTTGAGTCCTCCTGTAAATTTCTGTCATGCTGAACTGAAATTACTAATAATTTGAAATGATATTGGCCCATTTGAATAGCTCCTGATATTTTAAAACTGTCTTATTTGCAGTTCAATTAGAGAAAAAGTGCACAAAATTAAACAACTCAGCTGAAAAGCATACTTCAAATTGGTTTTGTTAGGCAACTAACTGTAAAAATTGCACTATTATGGAAAACTAGCAGTTATTTATCCCATGGCATTTCCATATTGTAAAATCTTGTGAAGTCTTAGAGATCTTTTCCTCATCACTTTCTATTTATTGCTCATTGAACTGGCCCTTCCCACTTTGTTCTCCTTCCCTCGGTTTCTTTCTTTATAATACTAAAATTCTGCTCCCTCAAGAACCTAATTATGGCACCCTGTCTGTGTTAATGGCCCCTTTGAAACAAATCTAATGAGGATAATGTTAAAACTTACCCATGTTCTTTGGACAAAGACTAAATTCTACACTACTGCTAAAATATTAAAGAACTTAAATTTCCCCAACAATCCCCTCCCCTTCATCCCCTCCTTCTCTCTTTCTCCTTTTCTTTCCTGCCTCTGTCTCCTAAGTGCTAGGATTGCAGGTGTGTACCATCACACCCTGCTAAGCAATTTGATCTCTTAACTAAAATCCATCAGCCTAGCTTTTCAGATTAGTAGAAATTAGTCTGTTTGTTGGAGATGTTTTGGGCAGAGAATGGATCACAAAGTCTACTTATAAAATGGACCTCAAAAATTACCCCAAATTTTATAAACAAATCCATATTCTATATCTTATATATTTTGACTAACACATCATTGAACACTGCATTCAACAGCTAGATGAATAAATGCCTTTATTACTATTATGCCTGACTTGTGATAACTTACACACATCTAATAAGTGAATTTAATAATCTATTCCATCCCAGCTTTTGAGCACTGCTTAAACATTTTTCCCTGACCTTGTCTGAAAAAGGCCGTATGAGTTACCTACTCTGGCTGAAAATAAAAGTTACAGCCTATGAAAACCAGGTTATTTAACCCATGAATCATCTTAAAAAGTAATTATGTATTAAACCAAATTCTTAAAAAATACATGTAATCATAACAACAACAACAACAACAAAATACTTTGCACTTTTAAAGGACTATAAAGTGTGTCTATCAGTGCCAACAGTAGGCAGGGCTTTAATAAACAACCCTACTCAATTGCGTCTTTTAAGGTCAACTTCCAATATACTTACTTGAGATACTGAGGGGACTTCTCCGATCTTTGTGATAACTCTCTAGGGAGACAACTTTAATAATTTCTAATAAGGTTACTAGGACCCTGATAAATGAAAACAACCTTATGTTTTTTGGGGGGAGGGGGTCTTGCTTGTCTTATTGTTTGTTTGGATGGTTGCTTGGTTGGTTATTTGGTTATTTTAAGACAGGGTCTTTCTACAGTACTAACTGTCCTGAAACTCAGGACACAAACTCAGGCTTGTGAACCAAGCCATCTTCAAGCTCAAAGAGATCCACCTACCTTTGCCTTTCAAGTGCTGGAGGTGTGTTACCAAGCCCAGCAGCCATATTGTTCTTAACTCCATTAGGACTGAACAAACCCCAAGTATGGTTTTCCCACTTCTCAGGATGAGCTATTCCCAGTTCCAGAGTGGACTTCTTTCCTTAAGTTAAGGCTCCCTTGAGTTGGAAATGATATAATTATACTAAAATGGATTAACCAAGCAATACAACCTTGAGTGTTGCCGATTCCTGTCTCACCTCTATAACTTGTAAAGCTCTGATTTGTTTGAACAAATCAGGAGCCATGATATAACATTCACTAAGCAACATCTAATGGAAGCCAATATCTCTTTGAATTCTGGCTCCCCCCAGGTTGGAGAGAGTTTTGTACTTCGGGTTTTCCTGGAGCATCGGTACATGTTGAATGCACCGTTATTATAGTCCCTACTTTCTGCTACTTTGTTTAAATCACTATCTAGCCATTTCTCCTTCGAAAATAATGACTGCATAGATGGCTGAGAGCAGTCATCTTTATAGGGCACCCTCCAATGAAAAATATCAAGATATTGTCCACAGCCTGATCTCTGACCTCCTTGTTTGAATATTTATTTTTACTTTATTGTATGAGTGTTTACCAGCTTATGTGTCTGCACACCATGTGCATATAATGCTCACGGAATCCAGAAGAGGGAGTAGGGTCCGCTGGAACTAGAGTTGCAGATAGGTGTGAGCCACCATGTGGGTGCTGGAAACTAAACCGGATCCTCTAGCAAATCGCTCAGTTCTCTTAACCACTGCACCATCTCTCCTGCCCTCTGACCTTTTTCTTACTCAACTGTAACACTCTCCACCAATAGCCATTTCCTTCTTTCTGTAGGACATGAATGAATTCTTAGGAATGACTTTTCTAGTGCCAAGGAACCAGACCTGTAAGAATCAATATACAGTTCAAAGATTGACCATTAATGCTTTTCATTGAAAGAGATCAGGATCAAAAGGGAATAGAGGTATGAAAATAAAGGAGAAACACTAATGAAAACATTTCTCTAAGTGAACTTAAAAATCATTATAGAAATAAGACTTATGCATGATTTCAGCATCTATACAGAAATGTGAACTTTGGCCACGTTTACACTGTGGCCTTAGGCACCTAGAATGACTGGAACAATCAGACAATTATATTGTTACCAGAGGTTCAAGATGCTTACCAAGAGGTTATTCATTGTTTCATGGATATTTCTACTGTTTATAGATTTTTGTCAATCATATAGTTTCTCTTCCTTCTCAATAGTCTGTGACCCATAAAATTTCTGCCTTGCTTGGAACTATTCCATAAGTACCTAAGCTGTCAAATGAAATCATTCTCATTTTTTCAATTTGAATTTGGATTTGAGACTACAAATAACTACATTAGGTAATCAAAGGATGGCTGTGTCACAGTGTATGGTCCTTATTGGTCCCCTTGGAGTAATTTGAAGCTGGCCTCGAAGTCACAGAAATCCACCTGTCTCTGCCTCCCAAATGCTGGGATTAAGGACATGAACCACCATGCCCAGCCCCATTCAGTATAATTTGGAGGTTACTAGTCTTGTGAACAATTCATCTGGTTCTGTGTAAAAACCTCATAAAAGTAAAAATTATATCATTCTATTCTATAGCTTCAAAGTATGTAAAATGCCATCCTCCCAGTCTTTCCCATTGGAAGCTTTGTTGATCACCTGGTTAGAGGCTTGCCTCTTATACAGACACCAGGTAACTGTGATCCCCACATTATATCATGTAGGAGTCAGAGTTAAGGCTTTAAAAATCACATCATATACATGAAGATGATAGAACAACTAAGATCACCCTAGAAATTTACCTCTCATGGTACAAGCTTGCCTAGCTTCTTTGTCTCTGTCTTACAAATGCTGGGCAGGCAGGCAGCTGTGGCCTTATTTACAAACAAGGAAAATCAAAGTAAAAACCCATCTTTATTCCCTATTATCCCATCCTAAAGGTATCACAGCAATCCAGCCCTAAGTGAAGCAGACTAGTTCTGTCTGGCACAGAAGACAACACAAGTATTCTGAACCTGAGTTCCATTATGGTCTCAAATCATTTGACCATGGCTCAAGAAAATGCAGAATCTAGGAACGGTTCATTAAATCTAGGCTGGGAACAAATAAACGGTGCATGTCCAAAAGCAACAATAAAGGTGCCAATGTTGATGAAAAATAACATACACAGAATGTCCTAGATACAAGATGATTCACCAATAAGGAGCAAAGGGTACAGTCAGACCTATTAAGAATTCATAGACTCAGAGAACTATTCCAAACCATTATCAAGTTAAAAAAAAAAGAACACATGCATATAAGAATCTATGTGAGGGAGCCAGATGGTGGTAGCACATGCCTTTAATTTCAGCACTCAGGAGGCAGAGACAGGCAGATCTTGGGGAGTTCAAGACCAACCTGGTCTATGTAGTGAGTTCCAGGGCAGCCAGGGCTACACGGAGAAACACTGTCTCAAAAATAAAAAACAACAACAACAAACACAAAAATCAGAAAAAGAAACCATATAAACCAGTCATGGTGCACCTTTAATCCCAGTACTCAGGAGAAAGAAGCAGGCAGATCTTTGTGATATCAAGGCCAGCCTGGTCTACATAGCAAGTTCCAGGACAGTCAGAGCTACATAGAGAAACTCTGTCTGAAAAAAACAAAACAAAACAAAAATAAACAAACAAACAAAAAACCAAACCAACTTATATGACTATCACACTGCATCCCATGTAGTTGTATAATTATTGTGTATTATTTAAAATAACATTTAAAAATAAAATGCATATTTTTAAAGCTAAACAAGACCAGACCATATCATTAAATTTAACTATTTCCTGCAAAACAAACTCCCCTAACTCATGAGTACTTTAAAATGAAGTTAAAACTATAATTCTAAAGAATAAGAATATTAGGTTGACACTCAGCGAGTCATTGAAGTATCTTAAGACTTGTGCTCAATTTAGTACAGACTGGGAACTGGAGAGGTAGCTAATCAACCGGAGTTCTTGTTACTCTTGCAGAGGACTTGGCTTTGGTTCCCAGGCCCTACCTAGATGGCTCACAGCCACCTGTCCTTCCAGTTCCAATGATCCAGTGCCCTCCATGGGCACCAACATGCACCTGGTTCACATACAGACAAGAAGGCACACATACATACAGGTAAATAAAAAATACTTTAAAAATTAAAAGCATGGCAGTAAAATTGAATTACAAGCTTTATTGTAAAATTTGTAAGATATATATAAAGTTCATGAATAAAAATAACCATATTTTACATTAACTGATAGAAAAAGAAAACACTTGGCAAACTTGGGTGCACGGGGGGTGGGGGTGGAAGTAAGGGGAGATGGTTAGAGAGAAGAGAGAGGGGGAGGATTGGGAATGGCTTGGGGGAATGAGATGGTGGGGGAGGAAGGATGGATATGGGAGCAGGGAAGTATATATCTCAACTAAGGGAGCCATTTTAGGATTTGCAAGACACTTGATTCTGGAGGGGTTCTCAGGCCCAAGGAGAGGTCCCCAGATTCTTCCCTGGGCAGCAGAGGAGAGGGTGCCTGAACTGGCCTTGGCCCATAACCATACTGATGAATATTTTGCATATCACCATAGAACCTTCATCTGGCGATGGATGGAGATAGAGAAAGAGATACATATTGGAACACTGGACTTAACTCCCTAGGTCCAAATGAGAAGCAGAAGGAGGGAAAATGTGAGCAAGAAAGGCAGGACCAGAGGGAACCTTTATCCGACAATGGATGGCGATACAGACGGAGACCCACATTGGAGCACTGGACTGAGCCCCCAAGGTCCAAATGAGGAGCAGAAGGAAGGAGAACATGAAAAAGGAAACCAGGACCGCGAGGGGTGCGTTCACCCACTGATACAAGGAGACTGATCGAATGAGACCTCACCAAGGCCAGCTGGACTGGGACTGAACGAGCATGTGATCAAACCGAATTCTCTGAATGTGACTGACTTGGGGACTGACTGAGAAGCCATTGACAATGGCACTGGGTCTTGTTTCGTCTGCATGTACTGGCTTTTTGGGACCCTGGTCTGCTTGGATGCTCACCTTCCTAGACCTGGAGGGAGAGGGGAGGAACTTGAACTTCCCACAGAGCAGGAAACCCTGACTGCTCTTAGGACTGGAGAGGGAGGAGGAGAGGGAGTGGGGGGAATGGGAGGGTATGGAGAAGAGGGGAAGAAGTGGAAATTTTTATAAACAAATAAATTTTAAAAATGCAGTATAAAAAAAGAAAAGAAAAAAAACACCAGAAAATTTATCAAGTATCAAGTAGGAAAAGCAAAATAGTGAGAAGAAAACACCAATCTGAATGGTTGAATTATTGAAATATGTCAATCACAGAATACATCAATGAGTTCCACTCACCTGTAAAGTGACAGAAAAATGTCAAATTCATTTTTTAATGTAGTCTTATGTGTGTTGTGTGGTATTTTGGTCTCATCCTGACAATAAAGTTTGCTTTGAGTCAGAGGGCAGAGTCAGCCACTAGCCGACTAACTAACCATAGAGGTTTTAGATTGAGGACAGGAAGGAATAGGAGACAGGATGAGACCAAAATACCACACAACACACATAAGGCAGGCTGAGAGAGTATCTCAAGCCTTTTGTATGGAGGAATTAGAGAGAGAGAGGAGTTCACTGGTTGCTTCTCTACCATTTCTCTGATCATTCAAGTTCTTACCCTGATATCTGACTTCCAAGTTTTTAATTGGTAAAGAATAATTAGATAAATGCATCATGTGTCTGAGAGGCAAATCTAAAAAGAGCAAAACTGTTCGCAGCAGTAAGAATGAGATGAAACAGGCCCTATTAATCCCACAGGGTGAGAATAAGACCACTGCCACAATTTTTGAGCCAAATTTGAAGCAAGCTTTATCAAATACTGTCTCAGACAATGGACAGTAGCCAGAGCCATGCCCAGGATTCCCAGAGAATGGCCATGAATTACATTAGTCAAGTGCTTATAGAGGTAAAACTCACAAGCCTATATACTTCCTGCCTTTATCCAGTCAGGGGCAAACATACATCCTTACGTACTTCCTGCCTACATATTTCCCACCTACATGTGATCAAGCACATCCTGTGCAATTGGGACAACCAACCTTATTTACAGAAGTAAAAAAAAAAACACATGGCTTGTTATCTGACATGAGCAACATCCCCCAGCACCCCAGAAAGCTATCTGTCCTTGGGCAAGTGGGGCTTATAGGTTAGATGCTTTTTTGATTTGTAGATCTCTTAAGCGCAGTAATTGAAACTTAAAGCATAAATATGGCTTTCATAGCCCCTGAAATACTAATCCAATAACATCTGGGATATTAATAGTAACAAAAGTCATTCAACGAAATGACTTTAAATTGAAGATACTTCAAGAACTTACATGTCACTGATATGATGGCCACGTCTTTGGCCATGGTAAGACTAGCAACCATTTCTTTTATATAGCTTGGGCACACTGGAGGGGAAAATACAATCCTAACATATCACCTGGCCTGTCATTGGGCAAATTTATATGGTCATACTAATAAAAATGTTGATTGACTTGTGACCTTTAGCAGGGTCTTAGAGAAAGGATTGAAACAGTTCAGTTCAGAGATTGTCACTCGCTTGTAAGTAGAATGCATATGTTAACAAAGTGTTACAATGGATGGTAGATAAATGAAAAAAAATAACTGGAAAGGAAAGGACATGGTGCTCCTAGTGGTGGAGGAGAAAGTTTACTGTAGATGAAAGGGAGAGCATAGAGGCAGAGACATCTGGGACAGTTCAGAGTGGACATGGCCAGACTGAGCTGGGCCAGGTGGAGAGATAGGGAAGAGAAGAAAGGGGAGCCAAGTGCAGCAGCCAGGAGGCCAAAGGCACAACAAGGGTGGTGTGTTGGTTTGGAAGAAAATGGCCCCCAAAGGGAGTGGCACTATTAGGAGGTGTGGCTTTGGTGGAGTGGGTATAGCCTTGTTGGAGGAAGTGTGTCACTGTGGAGCTGAGCTTTGAGGTCTCATATATGCTCAAGCCACACCAGTGTCTCAGACCACTTCCTGTTGTCTACAAAATTATGCCGGACACTCAGCTACTTAGCTAGCATCATGTCTGCCTGCACATCACCATTTTGCACCATGATGATAATGGACTAACCCTCTGAAAATGTAAGCCACCCAATTAAATGTTTTTCCTTTCTAAGAGTTGCCATGGTCATGGTCTCTTCACAGCAATAGAAACCCTAACTAAGACAGGTGGGAAACCAAAATGTCTGGATTATATAGGGAAGAGCCTCTGGGGAAAGGGCAGCCCAGCCCCTAACCTGGAAAGTTCAGGGTAGAGGGTGGGGTATGTTAGTCATATCCTGTAATAGGTAGGAACTGAGGAATGCTGGGAGAACCTGGAGGCCAGGTCTACTTTGATATATTAAATAGGCATCTCAGCTGTTTGTCCCAAGTTTGAAACTTAAAAGTAAAAGGGAAAAGAAACTGCAGGGAATTACTATGAATATAAATGGAAGTCAATAGGCATGTCTAAAATTGATAAGTAAAAAGAGGCATGGACAATTAATTGTCATCAGAGAGACTTCCTCCAGCAGCTGATGGGAGCAGATGCAGAGACCCACAGCCAAACATTAGGTGGAACTCAGGGAACCCCAGAGAAGAGGAGGAAGGATTGTAGGAGCCAGAGGGGTCAAGGACACCACAAGAATGCTGCCTACAGAATCAACTAAGCAGGGCTCACAGGGGCTCACAGAGACTAAAGAGGCTGTGTAGCTTGGTGGTTTGTTTGTTTTTGGCTTTTTGAGACAAGGTTTCTCTGTGTAACAGTCCTGTCATGGAACTCACTTTGTAGACCAGGCTAGTCTCAAATTCAGAGATCTGCCTACCTCTGCCTCCCAAGTGCTGGGATTAAAGGCATGTGCCACCACTGCCCGGCTAGTTTGTTATTCTTGTGGGATTAACAGTGGGAGTTGGGGTGTCTCTGACTCTTTTGCCTGCTCTTGGGACCTTTTAACTTCCCACTCACTGGGTTGCCTTGTCCTGCCTTGATAAAAGGTTTTGTTCCTAGTCTTACTGCATCTTGTTATGCTGTGTTCAGTTGATACCCCTGGGAGGCTTGCTCTTTTCTGAAGGGAACCGAGGGAACAGGGGCTTTGGGGGAGAGGGAAAGGGAGGGGAGAACTAGTGGGGAATGGAGGGAGGGGAAACTACAGGGATGTATTGTATGAGAGAAGAGTAAATTAAAAGGAAAAGAAGAGGCATGAGGATGTACATTAGCACAACAAAGACCACAACAGGAATACTGAACTACAACAGAGCTAAACTAGTATGGAGTAGAGAGGTAGAGAGTAGAGAGACCGCATCATATGCAAAATAATTTAATTAGCATATTCATGATTACTTCAATGAATCATTAACATAAAATTCAAATGAAGCAGCAGTGCCACAGAGGACTCTTACTCTTTGGGCCTGGACTGCTTTTCCTTTTCCCACTAGGAAGATCCCAGGCAACCTGCAGAAATTGTCGATGGCGTCAGTAGAAACCAACGGATGTGCATGGCTTAAAACAGCTACATCTCCGTGGGTTTCTGTGACTTAACTGGAATATTGGCCACTAATGTTCACAACCGACAGTGAATGGATTGGGAGCCTCCCTCTCCTGCTTGGTGCATCTGCTCGTAAGATTCTCTGCTAGGGGGCAGCAGCAAGCTCTCCATAGGATTTATTCTTGAACTTGAAAAAGCCTGGCCAAGAAAAAAACAGGTAAGGGGACCTGCAATGATCTTAAGAAATGCTTTCACTGATCAGCTAGGGACCCTGCTCTTCCCTGCAGATAAGGTTTCCCAGAGTAAACATCAGCTGGGAAAAAGCTGGAAGCTGAGAGACAGTGCCACAGGGGCACTCACTTTTCTCTATGTTCTTTGTACTTGTAAATTTGAGACTCAGGTTTGTTTTTGATTTTTGTTTTTTTTTAATTCACAAAGTCCATGGAGAACTATCTGCTTTAGACCCTGACTGAGAGATTGATGGGCTGCTAGTGTTTAAGGTTCTAAGGTTCTTTAAGGATTTTTTTCAATTGAAAAAAAAAAATAGCTTTCATATAGTATATTCTGATCACACTCCCCTTCCCCAAACTCTTCTCAGGTCCTCCCCTCCTCCCCATCCAACCAACTCCATGCCCTTTCTCTCTATATATAGAAAACAAACAAAACAGAATGGAGGGGAGAACCACGAGAAAAAAACACAGAAAACCAATACCCTTAAAAATATAAAATCAGAAACCATAACATGTAAGCAAAAGCCCAGTAAGACAAAAAAAAAAATGCCCAAACAAAGCAATGTGAGACAAGAAGTCTACAAAAACATTATTGAGTTAATTTTGTGTTGGTCATCTCCTATGGAGTTTGGGGCTTGCCCTTAAGTGTGGTCACTATACCCAGCTGTTGTGGAATAATCTTCTTGTACACTGTGAAGATGTGTTCCTCTGGTTGGCTTAATAAAAAGCTGAGCAGCCAATACATAGGCAGGACTGTCAGGCACACAGGATGCTGGGAAAGAGGAGAGGGGGAGCTGCCACACAGACAGAGAGGCAGCAGCACAGGCAGAACAGAGTACAGGTAAAAAAGCCACAGACAAGTAGGAGATTGATGAAAATGGCTTAATTTAAATTGTAAGAGGTAATTAGTAACAAGCCTAAGCTATCAGCTGAGCTTTTATAATTAATAAGTCTTTGTGTGGCTATTTGGGAGCTGGCAGGAGGAACAGAAAAATCCACTTACATCCAGTGAGACTCTATTGGAGAAAATGATTTTTTATTTGCAAGTGGATGTCATAGCAGAAACGAATTTTTTTGTTTGGTTGGCTTTTGGTTTTTTGAGACAGGGTTTCTCTGTGTAGCCCTGGCTGACCTATAATTCACTCTGTAGACTTGACTGGCCTCAAACCACCTACCTGTGCCGAGTGCTGAGATTAAAGGCACGTGCCACCACCACCCTGCTGCAGATAAGGATTTTAAAGACAGGCAAGACTTTCGGAGCCTAACTTAAAGTTCTCATTGAAAAATATGTGGGGAAAGAATTCAGTACATATTTGCGGATGGCTGTGGTGTTGACGATGATGAAGGTGATGATGACATGAGCAACAGCCCATCCTGCTATCCCACCAGCAGAAGCACTGAAGCTTTGTGGAGCCCACACCCTGATTTCCACAGAATGGCAGGTGAACGATGCCAACTTCCGCGAAGGCTAGGTACCATCCTTCATGTGACTTTTACTTGCCAGCCTTTTCCGTCTCCCCAAAGGGGTTAGGCAGAGACCCTATTTTCAAATTTAGTGGTCCAATCCAGTTCTCCCACTTGGTCTCAGGTGTTGTGGTTGAATGACCCATGTGTTTGGGAGGAGCCTGCATCTCTGGAAGCTATAAATGCTCAACAGCCAAGCAAAGCATCATGTGCTGAAAACCTATTATTAAGTGATGTGGTCTTATCTCTCAGATGCCAGACACATCCACTGAAGCATTTCCTGGTGACCGCAGACCTGCATGGAGGGCTGACACATGAGAACCAATGGCACTGACACACCGTTTAGCTAATTAATTCTGTGTCACCTTTGTAAATGCTGCCCTACTTCATGACATAGACATCATCTTTGTCACAAGGGATTCTCTATCCCTGCTTCACCTTCCTGTCCTTCTCTTTCTTCTTCCAATTATCTTCTCTCTGTCAGATACCCTTTAGAGGCTCTGTGGCCAGACACTGCCCCAACATAAGGTCATGAATCCTGTGCTAGTTTTAGACTCAGGGAAGGTTCCAGCACCAGGCAATCAGGTGAGTTTTTGTCAGACTCTACCACAGGAGCAAGTGGAACAAATACTAATTAAAACTGAGTAATGCCTATCAGAATTGCATCTGCTTGAGTAACTACACATCCTGCACCTGATTTGTTTGGTGGATGGGTTTCTGTGGGGAAATACAGCATGGCAGATGGCTTACCTGTCCTATTTGACAGAAAATGACTAAGAGTTACCTCTCAGTACAGTTGTACAAAGTGGACCACATGAAGGGATGAGCCGCGGTGAAAACCTAGAGCATGCGCTGCTGTGAGGCTAAGGCCCAGGGGATTCTCCAAAGGTGCTTTCTATTCCAGGAAGCATAACCTTGTTTTCTGATAATAGTACTTGAGGAGCAGATCAGGGAGTTTACAAAGCATGGTAGAAACACACTGCGAAGAGTTGGAGAAAGGCAGAGGGTAGGCATGGTCACCAATGTTAGTTCTCCTCCTTGGAAACAAATTATATCAGGATGACAGGGTTTGGCTGGTGTTTTCTATCACATTTGAAGATTCTACAACACTTTTTTGCTCATATTTGAGATAGGGTTCCTGGCTGTCCTGGAACTTAGTGTATAGACCAGGCTGGCCTCGAACACACAGAGATCCGCCTGCCTCTGACTCCTGAGTGCTGGGATTAAAAGTGTATGCCACCACACCTGGCCCTGCAACATTTCTAATGAGGATTCAGACTTCCTAATGAGACATCTGTATTTTTTCCCTCAAAGTCACTTCTCACATTTGATTTTTATCCTCCAAATACCTCACACATGTAAATATATGTTCCTCATCTTCATCCACCATGTGCAAAATGTTTAGAGACTCTCAAGAAAGGTACGGCTGGAACCAGCCACGAAACACTTGAGGATGCGTGGCACAGATGCTGGCTTGCAGCACTTGTCGTCTGAAAAGCCTCCTGGGGAACAATAGGCCCAGGTGCTAGGCTGGATTTTGATATCGACATGCCCTACTCTAAATAAGTCCTCACATCTCTCTGGACTGCATTCCCTTGAGCTGCACAAACAGAGGACCGAGGCTGTCTATAGTCCTGACTGGGCAGGATTATACCCACTTGGTTTCAGAGGTGGGAAGCATGCAGTCTGCGTCTAGGAGGAAGTTGCAGTTGGAAAGATTGTGGCTGAGCTAACCAGGGTGGAGCTCGAAGAGCCACTCTGTTTGGTTATTGCTAAGTTTATCAACAATATTGTTGGCCTTGGCATACCAAACATTATTGTGTTTTGTGATAGCCTCTCCTTTTGTGCTTTGGTCCTTTATGGAAGTTGTCATCCCTCCCACTTGTACATGAGTATGCAGGATGCAGCAGTAAAAAAACAAGACAGGAGTGCTGAAGTCCTGGTTCCACCGCCTTCATAGTAATTAGGCTGTTCTCGGTTTCCCAATCTGTAAAGAGGCACTCACAGCACTCAGGGTAGCGCTTATGTCATAGAGCTGGGGATTAATTGAGATTCTGTTGGAAAGACACATAGTGGCAGAGCTGGCTCATCGTGTTGATTCCCTTTCTTTCCTCGTGCCCCCTCCCTTGCCTGCTCATGTTGCACACCGAGATGGATGAACTGGCTGATGACAAACGCAGGCATGACAGAAGTATGAATGTAGCTGGCTGGCTTGAAACATCTAACATTTTTCATTACGAGTTTCATCTAAAACGATGTCTCATTAGAATGAAAATAAAAGTCTTCCTCCCTCCAGTGGTGGGGGCGTCCGGCTATCCTGGATATGATAATCCTACATGAGTACACAGGTAAGAGATCTATATCCAGTGGGCCCACCTAAAGGGCATTAGGAAGTCCCCTTCAGTTTCAGCCCCAGTACTCTCTGACAAGCTGACCATCTCCCCAAGCCCCAACCACATTGTTCCATCCGTGGCAAGCTCTGGTTCACTGTAATACAGTCCACAGCAAACATAAACTCCATATCAGAATAAAGCAAGAGTGTGGGCATAATACACCATAAGAGTTGAGACTTGCACACTCAGGCTGCCTCTGCTGCTCACTAGCCTTGTGATAGTAAGGAAATGAATGTCTCAATTCTCTTATTTTGAAAACAATGGCACCAACCTGGTGAGCTGTTGTAAAGATTAAATAACTATATATAGTTAACTACAGTAGAACAGGATAGATAGAGAGGAACCAGGACCTAGAACAAGAATTGCTCGTCTCTGCGGTATATCTAGCTATTGATCCTAAATCCTTGTCATCCATTGTAAGTGGAAGGAAACTGTAGTCAGCAGGTGGAAGATAAGACTAGTCGGGGTTGAGGGTAGCTTTCTGCTCGCTAATCTGCCTCATCATATCACACGGCCCAGGCCTCTCTTCCTGACTACATTGATTGTGTGCTAAAGACGAGTGGTGGGGACTTAATACTTCTTTGTTTTTTCTTTCTTTCTTTTCTTTTTGGTTTTTTGAGAAAGGGTTTCTCTGTGTAACAGCTCTGGCTGTCCTAAAACTCTTATAGATCAGACCAGTCTGGAACTCACAGAGAAAAGATCTGCCTGCCTTCACCTCCTGAGTGCTGGGATTCAAGGCATGTGCCACCATGCCCAGCTGACTTATTACCTTTAAAATGATCTATTTTCTTTGTATGATATTAAAAAATCGCATTCTGACAGGAAACAGGTAGGTGAGAGCACAAAAGAGAAGTCTGAAATAACTGCTCTAGGAAACTAGATGGAAATGGAGATGTTCCTCTGTAATGCTTACATGGGTTTGAGAAGCCCCAAGAACACACCCTTGGCACCTAATGCCTGTGTCCTCAGAGAGGACAGCAGAGACTCTGTTGGCAAGGGTTTCTCTGGATTTTTGGTTACCCTGTCAAAGAAAAAGAAATGGGGGAGGCAAGAACCAGGGTGAGTTAGCATTCCTGAAGTTTGTGACGTCAAAGTATATAGTAACTGCCAGTCCTGTTCTTTTCTGATTTGTTGGACCAACCGAGGTTGTCACAAAGTCCGAAGCCAGGGTATTATGTAACATTTTCAGAACTTAGGAGGATGTCTGGAGGGCCCAACACTACAATGACTCTAGTATCTAGTATCGTAGAATATCAAGGGATGCCATTCAATTTTTGCACTTGACGTTATTAATTTTTAGAATTAGAAAAAGAGAGAGAATAACGGGTTAAAGAAAGGCCATATAGAGTAGGGAAAATTCCCTGACCTAAGTGGTTCACACCCTCCTACATCTAAGGGCAACTTCCTACTTTCCCTTGACCTTTCTTCTGAGCTGCCCAGGCCATGATACCTAGGTCCCTTTCTTCCTGCACAACTGGCACAGTCTTTCCTGAGAACATTCCTTTCCCTAGTAATCCTGCCATAGTCCTACAGGTGCATTAAAAAGGCGTTCATTCTTCCAGTATCCCAATTCCTTCTGCAAACCACCGACCCTATGACTGCTAATCTTTCCCTGCTGAATTGCAGGCCACTAGGTCATACTCCAGGCTGTTGTATGACCACTCCATGACTGACCACTCTCTTCCTGGCCACTCCTCAGAGTCCTTCCAATCCCCGATTCCCCTCTAGTCTCACTGCCTAGCCAGGAGCGATGACAATGTCCAGGTGATGGCTCCTAGACCTTCTCAGCCCTAAAGCCTCCACCTCCAGAAGTTGGCCTCCTGTTCTCTACCTTCAGCCCTCCATGTCTCTCACTCATTTCTCCTTCTAGACCTGATTGTTATCTTAACGTTTTTCAACCTCTGGGTTTTGTTTTGTGTTTTTTTTCTCATTTTCTTCCACTTTACTTGTTTCCCCCTGATCTGACCTGAGCTCCTAGCTCTTTACACCAATTACAGTATTGACAAAACACTGTTCATCCCTTTATCTCCTTAGCTTTTTATCTAACCCATTTGGAAACATTCATGAGATTTCGTAAAGCCCTCACTGGCGAGTCTCTTTCCTGATGCCCAATGGTAGCTATCAAAAAAAAAAAACCAAAACATTTCTATCCTCTTCCAACTTCACCCTTCAGTGCCTTATCATAATTCCTATCACAAATGGCTTCAATTGGTAACTTATAGGGAAAGGAAAAATGCATTAAAGATCTTAAGTCTCTACTCTACATCTAGAATGATATACAAAATTATACTAATACATTCAACTCCTTTTCCCCTTTCTGGTTAAAGACTTGTCTAAAGCCTCCATTGTCTGAGTTTTATCCTTGCCTGCATCCTTCCTCGTGGGTCCAATGCGTTAACTAGTTTATTTTCTCATTGATTTCTCTGTCTGTTACGTCTCAGGAGCTTCTGTGCAGGGTAGCTTCCTGCTCACCAGGCCTTCCCACACCTGGGAAGTATGATCTTGGAGAATTTCTTCAGGAGTACCATTGACAAAAAAACAAAACAAAACCAAAAACAAACAAACAAAAAAAAAAAACAAAACAAAAACAAACAACAAAACAAAAAAAAAACAGAAAAAGGGGAAATGATTCTTAGAGACAATAATTAGCAAGTAGTACTTGACTTTTTTTAATGCATGGCTTCCAGGGCTACATGTGTGGAAATGCCAATAATGAGGTCCTAGGATATATACTGTTTTAGGAGCATATCAGTCTTGAGTATCCAGTTGCCTTCTGATATATCAAAGGTAGGTAACCAGGCATTATCTAGGGAGGGGTTATTACTAGATGTTCTATTCCTTGAGTTTTTCTCCATAGGAGAGTTAAATTTGGAACATATAAACACATTTACTTTATAGTCATTTCTGTAACACTAACACCAAATGTATTATGACTCTGAACTGAGAATTCAGAAAAAAAAAAAAACCTCTGGTCTTATGCTGTCAATTGGTTTCTTATCAGGAGTGTTCATGTTTTTGCGTCTTTGAGTTGACGTTCTAAAGTGTAGCCATAGTTGTATTTTAAAAGGCTCTCTAAACTATTGTTAGGGAATGACTTTACCATTTCTCCACAGTCAAAGTCACTTGTTCAACAAATGCTTCCTTCCCCCCTCTGAGAGGCACCTTCTCACAAAATACATTCCACTTTTACCAGGAAGCGGAGGCAGGCGGATCTCTGCAAGTTTGAAGCCAGTCTGATATACAAAGGAGTTCTAGGACGGTGAAACCCTGTCTGTAAAAACGAGAGAGAGGGAGAGGGAGAGAGAGAGAGAGAGAGAGAGAGAGAGAGAGAGAGAGAATACAAATATACTATGGTTATGAATATTATTGCAAAATATACTTAAACATTTATCAGAAATTTAGAAGGTTTTTTGAACTAATAAGCACACTTGTACTCCACCGCACTTAAACATCTCCGGTGCCATTTTGCTGGTTATTTATCTTCTCCTTGAATCATAGGCCATAAAGAGCTTATGTAGATGGAGACCTATAAATAAAAAGATAGACTAGCTCTATTCCCACCGCCTTCCCTTTCTTTTCTCGTCACTTTCCCTCCTGTCCACACAAACCCTTTCTAAGTACCCACAGTGTAACAGGCCCTGCAAAGAGTAAGCAACAAGAACCAACTTCACTCTTGGGCTCCCTGCTACAGAAATGTGTAGGCATTCGGAACTAGGAACCAGGTACACCCCTCTTGTTCTTTCGTTAGCTCTAACTGGATGCTCTGAATATAGCTCTACAGGGGGATCCTTGACTCATTCTTTCAGCCCAACCTCGGGGAAACTATCTGATGTGGCCCCTCAGCCCATTTATTTTTGTCACAAGAAGGACTCTTTAAGGCCTGGCTGTCAACCTCATTTTGCATTCAAGGACAGGGAGTGATAAATCTTAAAACAAGGTCACATGACTTTCAGAACATATGCCAAAATCAGTCCTCCTTTATCTCTTTTGATCTCTGAACTTCCTTTTCATCTTCCTTCCTCTGTCCATCTTTGTGTGTGTGTGTGCTCGCCCCTATTCTTCTTAACTTATTATGTCTCATGACTCCCAGTAACTCCTGGAGCATTTGAAAGCTTCTGTTAGTCATATTTGGGTTTATAACATATGCCCTAAAACCAACTTCACACAATTCTCCAGGTTTTCCATTCACACGAAACGAGACGACTTTCTTTTCTGACTTCTCACATATTCCTGTACTTGCTAGAGCCATGCCTGGAATGATGGGATCACTGTGTCATCTGGCTGGAAGTCTCTTGTGGAGATTCCGGTCTGTCACTGGCCCTGCCCTGTTTGACTCCCATTTTTTAATGGGAGTGTATATGAAGACACAGGTAACAGAATTACCAAATCTCCAGGTGACTCAAAGCCAGTAAAGATCCCTAACATGACAGAAGCAGCTTTCTAGATGGTTCCAACTGGGTGGAATGCTGTGAAACCAGAACTCCTGTCCAGAGAAGTGTGTCTGACTTAATGAGAAACTGAGGAAACTCAATTTCTATATGGACCAGGGTGGTGACTTTTTAATAATTAGCTTAACATAAGCCGTCAAAGCAAGAAGCAGCTGCTGAAGATGCTTGCAATGTACATCTGGATTCTACATGGGTTCTGGGGTTTCAAACTCAGGACCTCACACATTTAGAGCAAGCACCTTTCCTCACTGAGCCATCTCCCCAGCCCTGTACATCATTTTTAGCCTCTTTAAACAGTAAACTACAGTATATACACAAGGGATAGAAAATTGATCAGTGGGTAAAAGTGCTTGTCATGGTACAAGCAGGAGTACCTGAGTTTGGTCCCCAGAATGCTTGTAACCCCAGTGATACATGCTTGTAACCCCAGTGCTGGAGAGGCAGAGACAAGCAGAATCCCTGGGCCTCAATGGCCAGCCAACTTAGCCTGTTTGGTGAGCGACAGGCCAGGGATAAACCTTTTGTCTGAGAAAATAAGATGGATAGCTCTTGAAAAATGGCATCTGAGGTTGTCTTCTGGCCTCTACTTCCAATACACACACACACACACACACACACACACACACACACACCCCAAAATGGATGTACACAGTATCTGAGATGGATTTTGGTTTGGACGTAGGTTCTGTAACATGAGATCATGCAAGGAATGGGCCATGGTCGTTTATTTCCCATCTCTGGCCTCTTTCTACCTTCTCTCTACTATAGTTTCTTCACTGTGACTTCACTGACTTTCTATCTGTTTTCTGTACAATTGAAAAGGTTATTACATGAGATGGAAACTGCGCCTTCCTCACCTGTTACTGTCATCCTGCAAGCTTGCTACATTTAGGCAAATAGGATACACACACACACACACACACACACACACACACACACGCACAGTTTGGATAAACAGAAATGCCCCACCCCGGTCTAGTGGGCCCCAGAGGGAACAGGCGATGGCGGAGTGGAGTGATGTGTCTGCTGGCTGTGGAAAGGAAGACCTGGTGACAGGCGTGAGGGAGGGCTGACGTCAATGGTGGATCATGTCATTGCCCAGGGGGGTCGACAGGCTGGTGTGCAGCAGCTGGGAGCTTAAGCAGACACAGACTCAGGCCCCAAACAAGTGGCCTGGTGGGAGGATCATCCTAGCTTTGGGAACATGGAGACCAGAGATGAGAAATGGTCCACTTTTCTAGACTGGACCTCTTCAAAGGACCATTGTGTCCTGTGAGGCCGCTTAGCACCATGTATGGGTCAGTGGTCCTGATGTGCCTGGGGTCTGGTTCAATGGGGTCTGGTTCGAGGACCATGTTATTGCCTAATGATATGAGGCTGCTCATGACCTGAATCCATGTTGATGTCCATGACCTAAATCCATGTTGATGTTCATGGGCCGTACTACTGCCTGGGACCTTAGTGATGTAAGCGGCCTGCTCTGCCACCTGAGACCATGGTGGTGTGTCGGTCCAGGCTGCTGCCAAAGGCTATGTCTGGGTCCAGGGTCCTGCTACAGTCAGGGTCTGAGTTGATGTCTGTGGTCCATGTGACCACTGAAGGCCAAGTGGAGGTCCATGGCTTATAGACTTATAACTCCTACCTCCACGCCCCCAAAATAGTAACCACTTAAACAGGAAACCACCAAAGAGAACTCTTAAAATTGTGACAGGGTGCTGAAGTGTCCACAATAGATGGCTTCCAGTAGTGGTGCAGGACGGGAAGAACTCAGTCTTATTTTGGGGGCAGGCCATTGAGAGTTGGATCACACTCCAGTGAATATATAGATTAGCACGGATTAAACCATTTTTGCTGGGGAGGAGGTCACAAGGGTGGGAGGGACAGCAAAGGACTGGGGAGCAATGTGATAGGGTATATGATGTGAAATCCCCCAAAGAATCAATAAAAATATTATGTTATGGGAAAAATTTGTGAATAAACAATTTAGATAATGTTTTAAGCATATGTTACAAATATTTGTGTTGCATATTTATATTAAAAATTATTTGCCTGGTTAGAATTCAGGATGAATTTTGAATGAATGTGGTTTTATCTTGTTTACCCAGCATTACAGAAACCCCAAAGACCCAGGAGATGCCTACCTTATAACCGCACTAGCATCTTTTCAGTTTTCTCTGAGACCAAACCCTCGTGGCCTCACCCAATGTCAAATCCTGTACTCTGGCTGTTAGTTACTACCACCTCTCTAGTTTCCCTTCTGACAAGATAGCAGAACGACAGGCAGATCCTGAGTTTATGTTTCTTCCCCATTCATATTGTCAGTCCTTCCCATTTACTCAATTTCTCTTTCATAGTTTTGTTGTTGTTGTTGTTGTTGTTTTCAAGGTTTTCTCTGTGTAACAGTCCTGGCTGTCCTGGAACTAGCTCTGTAGACCAGGCTGGCCTCGAAATCACAGAGATCTGCCTGTCTCTGCCTCCCAAGTGCTGGGATTAAAGGTGTGCGTCTGGCTTCTTTTTCATAATTCTAATCCTAGGTTCAAATCATTTTGTTTTGATAACCATGGCATGGTGGCTACTAAATTTTGCAATAGCAATGGTGTCTTTTCCTCCCCCATTATATCCAAAGTAATCCTCACAGTGGATGGCATTCAATAAATAGTTGAATTGTTGAATGAGATAATCAAAGAATAAATACCCTATAGACTGTCAGGATTGATGGATCAGAGAGTTCTACATGGTTCCACAGGAAAGGGATAAAAGGTCTTGGCCCATTAGCATCATTACTCTCGGAAAACCATTTTTATGCACATGAGTGTGAATGTTCATGTGTAGGGGATGGGGCACATGTGTATGAAATGGATGGAGGCTAGAGTATAAGTTCAGGTGTCACCTTCAGAATGCCAGCCAACTCCTCAGAAACAGGGGCTCTCATTGGCTAGCCAGTTAGGATAGTCAGGCTGATGAGTGAGTCCCAGGAATCCCCCTATCTCTGCCCTCCCAGTACTGTAATTATGGCGCATGCTAATACATCTGACATTTCATGTGGCTTCTAGCGATCAATACCAGTGTCTTACTCAGTCATTCCTCTAGCCCCCTGTGTCGCTTTTGTTTGTTTTAAGGAAAACCATTTTGACTGAATAGACCGGAAGCAGTGAGATGTCACTGTGAGATTGTTCCTAAACCTAGGAATCAAGGGAATGTGTGATTATGGCTTCCTTCTGCTTCAGCATCGCATGTTACTAAGAGACCTAGTCTTCCAAAGCCTGCAGTGTTTAACTGATATGTGTATATATCGACGATGTACCAACTCTCCTCATTTCAGAACCGACAGAGCCGAAAATCAAGGGAATGTTTCCTGTTTGTGTAAAGTAAAAGGTCTCAATTTTCCAGTTTATCTTCAGTTAATATGTTTCTCTGTCTGTGTGTGGCCAAGCTTTCCTTGACCTTTTCAGAAGGAACATGGTGTAACAATTTAAGATGTGTGGTGACTGTGGGGGGAAGTATTATATGTTACACACAAAAAAAATGTCATTACAGTAGACAGCTCAAGCTAGTTCTTTAACACAGAAAGAAAGACTTGTAGGTGTGCTGAGTATCCCTCCCCAAGTAACCCTGGGATTTTCATATGCACGCTATTCTTTCAGTGTTGTTTTACATGACAGGAAGAGATGTGTAGAGTTTTTATGTACATTAGAGCACTGTATGTGGTGGGCAGAATCCAAATGATCAGGGGCTGGGGGCAATAGGCATGATACTTTACAGGCTGCAAGTACAGTTTTCATAGGACTGGGATGGGAACGTATGGTGGCCCAATATGTCATATGTAAGTTATGGAGGCTGAGACTGTGTGTGTGTGTGGTACATGTGTAAAAGCATGTACACAGATGGATGTCCAAAACTGGGTAGAAAGTCAACATTGGTTGTAAACACAATAATGTATATGGTCTGAGTTTATAAGTGGGGATGCAAATATGATGTCTAATATAAAAGTAAGTTGGTGTAAATGAATTAAGTATGAGTATGCTTGTGGATTTTTTGTGTAATAACCTGTTGGCAGTAGCTAAGTTTGAGGTATGAATAAAGTATGGGGACAAATCTATAAATGAATATGACAGGGACATGATAATTGGTTGTGGTATGTATATACATACACACACACACACACATATATATATATATATAATATGTGTATATATATGTGAAGAGAGAGAGACAGACAGACAGACAGAAAGAGAAAGAGAGAGAGAGATAAACCATTGGAGGACAGCATTGAGACATACTTGCCTATATATAGAAAGGCTCTGTGAGCTATCACCTATGCCTAGTTATAAGATCATATCTGGGAAAGATGAGATACAAAGAACGTGGGAGGCAGAGTGCATGCAGACTCATGCACAACTGTGTTAGCATGGAGAATACATGTGCTAGATACAGTCCTGGTGTTTTGGTGACAGTAGACCAACATGTACATGTTTATGACAAGTGGGTTTGTTTGGCAATTGTGTGTGTTGTGTGGGCCCCACAGTAAGGGTGACAATAAGACCCTACAAGAAGGACAGGGAAGTCACCATCTACAGATTTCCCTTCTGACCTTCGTATCCTGTGTGCACTGCCTTTAAGGTCCTTAAAGGTATGTGCCCTGGTGATCGTCAATAAAATGACCCTTAGCTCCCATTGTACTGCTCAGTCATGCCTGAAAGACAAATGGCCAGTCCGGCTCTAACACAGTGGCCCTCAGTTTTGTCCTGGATGTGAATTTCTTTGTGCTGAGAGCCAGGTGAAAGGGTAAGTCATGACGTTACCACCGGAAGGTTTTGCCATCATCTTGGCATCTAGTTCTGAGCCATGTGACAAAGATCCCCAATGACAATGTGCAGCATTATTTCATTCTCTTGTAGAGGCTGGGACTGGGAGACCCAAGAGGTTCTAGTCAGTGACTCACTGAGAATACAGTAGAAGGGACAGTTACAATAATATTCTGATCCTGACTAGGAGAAGTCATGGGAGGGTGGCCAAGCTAACAAGGACATTTTTAGTCTTTTGCTGTTGTTTTGTTTGGGAGTTTTATTTATTTTTTATTGTTTTGGATTTTTGAGACAGGGTCTCACTATGGATGGTCTGGAGGTTTCTGTGGAGACCAGGTTGGCCTAGAATTCACAGAGATTCACTTTCTTCCACCTCTGCCCTCTGAGTGCTGGGATTCAAAGCATGTGTTTTCATACCACTCCTTCTCTGAGAAACACTGCTCTAATCCGAACCCTGCTTATCTGGCAATGCAAAGCTAAGACCCACAATGGGTGAGTATCCTAGTCAAGATAAAATGACATCATGATCAGTACAGGTTTTTGTTGCTGTTTGTTTGTTGGGTTTTTTGTTTGTTTGCCAATTTAAGGTTTTCTGAGCTACTCAATACAGTAGTCTTTTGTTACTTAGGTGGTTGTTTTTTTTTTTCAGTTTAGTTTGTCCAACTGTGAATATAGCAAAAGAGTTGAGTAAGCATTCTTTGTATGGTTAATTAGATAAAGATAGTGCTCTGGCCCAGCATGATGTAGAGGAGAGGCAGGTCATTCATACAATAACTGAGGGAAGGGACAGTAGCAGTGTGGGAGTTTTCATAGGGAGTAGGGGTGGGACCTGTTTCAATAAAAACCAAAGGATGCTCAGTCCTGATGTGGGCACAGCCGTTCATAATGGACAAGAGTATCAAGTGATTCAGAAAAAAATCTTTCAGGCAGCACACGCATCCTAGCAAGAGGTTCTGGTCATCCCATATCATGAAGCCAAGGCCCAAGAAGAAATGGAAAAATAGAAAATGGGATTTCTCGTGTTTTCTCAGTTGAGATTCCCTTCTTTCAGATAACTCTAGTCTGTGTCAGGTTGACATAAAACTAGCCAGCTCAACTGAACCCTTCCAACTTGACGCACAAACACGTCACTAGTAAGCTGCACCTTTCTTATTCATCCCCAAGACCTCATTTAAAACATAAATAACTGTAAAAGTTCCACAGTCTTTACTTATTCAAACACGTTAAATTTTTCAGTCTCTTTAAAATATCCAATCTCTCGCTGGGTAGTAGTGAATTTGAGGGCAGCCTGGACTACAGAGCGACTTCCAGGACAACCAGGGCTACATAGAGAAACCAAACCAAGTCTCGAAAAACAAAAACAAAAAAATCAGTCTCTCCAAAAACCTAAAATCTCTATTCAACTGTGGGCTCTTTAAAAATCAAAATTAAATATCTTCTTCAAGAGGAAAGCACCAGGGCATAGTCACAATCTGAACCAAGCAAAACCAAACTCCAAAGTATAAATTAAATAAATCAATGTCTAGTTATCTGGGAGTCACGGCTCCAGTTCTGTCCTCTGCAGCACACCCGGCTGTCTTCTAGACTCTAGCTGCTTCTACTCCACTGCTGCTGCAGTATCATGGTGGTACTGGCATCTCTAAAATGCTGGTGTCTTCTGCTGCAGTTGGGGTGCACTTTCCCATAGGCTTTCTTCATGGTGTCAAGCCTCAGCTGCTCTCCACGACCCCTTCATGCTTTTAAAACCAATATCGCCTGGGTGACTCTTACACTACCAAGTTCGGTTGCCAGCACAAGGTACAACCTTTGTCTCTTTTGGAACAGTCTGTGTGTTCTGACTCTAAGGAAGTACTTCCCAGAAGATAAGACTTCAGTGATCCTGGTCTCTTCTCAATCACCGCTAATCTCTTAGCTCTAGCTAACCCGCAGCAATTGCCCCAGTGACATCAAGGTTTCACTTCAGTGTTGCCAGCCTCCTGTTTAGTCACAGCTGACCACCTGACCAGAACAACAGAATCTCAATTAAAAATAGCAAATGGCCCTGACAGAGTCTTTAAACTTCCTTCTGAAACATCCTGAGCCAGGCCCCCACCCTCTGCCCTGCTCTCCGCATCCTGATCTTCCAGGCTCCCACAGAACAGCCCACTGAGCTCTCAGCACTCAATGGTTTTTCTCCCCCAAAAGTTCCAAAGTCCATCATCCTCAGAACATGGTCAGGTCTGTCATAGCAATGTACATATACCACTGTGCTGGTACCAACTTGTCCTAGTTAGGGTTCCTGTTGCTGTGGTGAAATACCATAGCCAAAGAGCAAGTTGGGGAGCAAAGGATTTATTCAACTTAGAATTCCACAGCACTGTTCATTGTTGAAGAAATCAGGACAGGAACTCAAACAGGACAGGAACTTGGAGGCAGGAGCTGATGCAGAGGCCATGAGGGGGAGGGGAAGCTGCCTACTGACTTACTTTCCCCTGACTTGCTCAGTCTGCTTTCTTATAGAACCCAGGACCACTAGCCCAGGAAAAGCACCACCCACAATAGGCTGGGTCCTCCCCCACCAATCACTAATTAAGGAAATGCCTACAGTCAGATCTTATGGAGACATTTTCTCTATTGCGATTCCCTCCTCTCAGATAACTTTAGTTTGTGTGTCAAGTTGACATAAGACTAGCCAGTACATCATCTTTGCCTCTCCAATTTGCCCTCTCTTTAAAAAAAAAATGGGGGGGACACCTCATGAACCTCATGTAACTCAAACTGTCCTCACTATGCAGTCACGGATGACCTTGAACGGCCCTCCTGCTCCCGAGAGCTGCCCTCCATCCTTGCATGTCCTTCACTGAGAATTTAGAAATAATTTTCCAAGCCTTTTAAATTTATCTGTCATGTCCTTTCTTCTCTCTTTGATCCTAAGGTTATTTTTTTTTACCGCCCAAAACATCAAACAATGGAAATGAACACACAATTTAAGAAACAAGCAAATTGCTTAAATTCTGACTCTCGCTTCTTTGTGCATTTCTAAAATGTGTAACTTCGACTGTATGAAAAGTAAATGATGTATGTATATATATACATATATACATACACAAAATGTGTTGTTCGGAGAAAGCACGGAGTAGACACGAGGTCTCCTTTCATCTGCAGATAGGTTTCATCTTCCACCTGCTGTGCTGTCTACCTTCTGTCCAGTTCAGCCACCGACGGCAGGAAACACCCTACCCACCCTGGGAGCCCAGTGGGGCCTAGTCTTGGCTAAAATGAGTGGGGTGCTTTCCTGAGGCATAGCGGTTTTTAAAACATACCCACAATTTGAGTAATTAAGATGAATAATATTTAATGCAACTTTTCAAATGAAAATGAATGTCCTGGAGGAATAGACACGCTCTAACCTTTTTGTTTGATTGTTTTGAGACAAAGTTTCACTAGCTCTGACTGGCCTAGAACTTCCTTTGTAAAGCAGCTTGGCCTTGGACTCACAGAAATCTGCCTGTCTCTGCCTCCTGAGTGCTGGGATTAAAAGCATGTGCCACCAAGCCTGACCTGCTATAAATTTACCTTGTAGCAATGATTATACAACTTTATGAATAAATTGAAAGCCACAGAATTGTGGACTTAAAAAAAAGATGAGTTTGAGCCAGAAGGTGGTTCAAGGCCAGCCTGATCTAAAAAGACTGAATTCCAGGTTAGCCAGGACTACAGAAAGAAACCCTGTCTTGAAATATAGATGACAAATATCAAATTTATAGTAAAAATAAGGATCAGAATTTTCCCAAAGGCACCAAGTTCTACATCTCAAGAACACATATTGCTGGGGCCACAAGACGCGAGAGGGAAGGAAGGCGCCTTGCGTAGTCAGGAGGATGATCACACTTGCTCTTCCTGTCTCTGTGCTGGGTTTTATTTAATTTCCGAAGCCTGCACAGCAGTTTCCTCCGAGGGCCTCTCAACAGCTTCATCCAGGCTCTTCCTTCCCCTTCTTCCTTTTCCTTCCCCATTCACAATGGACGGTGAGGACGAGGACTGGTCAGTGAGCTCTCTGAGCGTGGAAGGCAAGGCTTCTGCATTTGTTTCAGGCAGAGGAGAGCTTTGTAAGAAGGAGACGAAAAACTCTGTTAATTAGCACTTAAATTCTTTTCTTTTTTAGTTTTTTTGTTGTGTTTTGTTTTTTCAAGACAAGGTTTCTTGGTGTGGCCCTGGTTGTCCCGAACTACTCTATAGATCAGGCTAGTCTCAAACTCAGAAATCCTCCTGCCTCGGCCTCTATAGTGCTGGGATTAAAGGCATGTACCACCACCACCTAGCAACAGTTAAATTCTTACGTAAGGAAACTTGGGAAGGAAAACCCTCCAAACTGTTTGAGAGTAAAAACTGGTGCTTCATGGGCCTGGCACGGTGGTCTGTGCAGTAATTCCAGCCCGTGGAAGGTAACGATTAAAAGTCCAGTCCCTCGGGTACACAGAGTTTGAGGCCAGCCTGGGTTCTATGAGATTGTCTCAGAAAACAAGAAGCTGAGAAGATGATCCTAAGAGTGTATATATACTGGTGACCAGCTTGTGGGAACTAACTTGACATTCTTGGTCAAAGAGAAATTTACCTGAAGAAGTTGCCTTTAATCCCAGCACTCTGGAGTTTGAGGCAGGTAGATCTCTGAGTTGAAGGCTAGCCTGGTCTACAGAGTGAGGTGCAGGCTAGTCACAGCTACAGAGACAGAGTGACCCTGTCTCCGCAAACAACCAAAAACAAAAGAAAGGGCCACAAGCAAATGAGACTGAGTGGCTGAGAACTTGCCTAGAACTTGCCTCACACTGAACTGAAGATAAGAGAGGAATGGACAGAGGGCTGGAGAGATGGCATAGCAGCTAAGAGCACTGGCTGCTCTTCTAGGGAACCCTGGTTTGATTTCGAGCACCCACATAGCAGCTCACACCTGTCTGTATCCAGGACTTCTGACACCCTCACACAAACATATGTGCAGGTAAAACACCAATGAACATAAAAGGATAATAGCAATAAGCAGATTATATAAAAAGAGATGAATGAAGAGATTATGAATCTACTCTAGGTATGTATATTAATTTTTAAAACAGGTAAAGCTAATTGATGTTAACAGAAGTCAGGAAAGTAGTTACCTTGTGGATTGGTATGACTCAAATGGGAGCATGAGGGAGATTTCTGAAGT
This sequence comes from Myodes glareolus, assembly GCF_982192425.1. NCBI lineage: Eukaryota > Metazoa > Chordata > Mammalia > Rodentia > Cricetidae > Myodes > Myodes glareolus. Next base: position 17,088,162 of record NC_142041.1, on the reverse strand, counting down.
TTTTGAAATGTTCTGGGTACATGTTTGAAAACATACCAAGTCATTTGGGTACTTATCTGTATGCAAGTTATACCTCAATAGACATGAAAGGGGGCAATACTGCAGTAGACACACTGTCTGGCAATGCTCGAGGACCAAGCAGGTCCTCTCCAGGCGATAAGGAAAGTGGGCAGTCATCTCAGATGATGCCGGGGCTTGGATCAGGTGAAAGAGATAGGCAGATGACCATAGAAAAGGTTGGAAAGGGGAGGCGGGGACTTCCTGTCTGCAGTAGATGATGGGAAGAGGTGTTTGCCGTGAGACAGAGAGTCCTGGCTTGGACAATAGGCTGGTGGATGTTGGTGGCATTCATTGAGACAGAGCACATGGGGTGTGGGACAGCTTCAAGTCGTCTGGCCAAGCAAGAAAAACTCTGGGAAGAAGAAAAACTGGGTGTAGCCAGGACAGGCCATCCACTCTCTCCGCCTATCCGAGGAGAGGTTTCTAATCTTAATTTGAGTCATCTGTTTTTAACTGGCAGTGGAAAAGCAGGCTCAGGCCAGCCAAAGCAGGTGAGAGAAGACTCAAGGGCTCACTGTCACCTCGCGAAAGGGATCGGCATCCTGTCGCTTGACAAGAACTGTAGGGGAAGTTGACTTAAGTCAAGCTATTTCCCAAGTGCCAGGAAACAAACAGGTGAGGGCAAGCCATGCTAACCGGAGTAAGACCCACACGACCTCGGTGAGACACAGCTCTGGAGGCCTTTGAGAATGGACTCGGGTGTTTGTGTGGGTTTAGGGCTACACAGGAAGGAGGGCTCCAGAGCAAACAGGTTTAACGTCTCTACTACTCACTAGGACTCTTTCTGAGAGCAAGCCAGTCAGACAATAGCAGCATCATTTTTCTCTTTGGTTTTGTTTTCTTTTGTAAAAATTTCTCAGTACCATATCCAAAGGTGATATTTAAAGAATTCACATATGTGGGGAAAGCTTACCAATTGTAGCTGCCCAATTTGCATAGTTTCTCTATTTTCTTGTCGTGGATAAGATATATGATCCATATTCAAGTCCTGAGGGATAAAACTGGTCTCTCTACACTCACTTCTCAAATACAATGGTATTTTGGATATAGTGGGTTTCAAACCCCCTCCCACTTTTTCTTTTAGTAGCAAGGGCTGAACCCAGGGCCTTGTACATGCTGGGCAATGCTAATCCCACAGGTTGAGAATAAGGCCATTATCACAATTTAAAGACCAATTTGAAGCAAGTTTTGATTAAATATTGGCCAGGCAGGATGTACTCCAGCCAGATCCATCTCTGGGTTCTCAGAAAATGACCACGGGTCACGTCTGTCAGGGCCTGAAAAACGTAAACCCCACAAGTCACATTCCCCAATACCTAGTGCCATGTCCAGTCAGGAGCAAGCATACATCCTGATTTATTTCCTGCCTCCATACCTCCTGCCTGCATCCAAGAGGGCAAGCATACATCCCAATGCATTTCCTGCCCACATGTCTCCCACTTCATGCGATCAAACGCATCTGGTGCAGATGGCTCAAACATAGGACAAACAGGAACTCACTCTTAGCTGCAAACAGAATCCCTAACCTACAAAACATATTTTTTTTTCTCTTTTGGTGTCATAGCAAGTGTTTTACCATCGAGATACATCCTCTGCCCTCAGAATGCTTTTGTTTCAGTATGCCCCTCGTATACGCGGTCTGAAAAGAGCAACCCCTACTTGTTAGCGAAGCTCTCTTTATTCCTGTCCATTCCATTTTCGATCACCCATCTTTCACTAAAATGCTATTAAAGATTGTTTTCTAAGTCTCAGAGCTTTATAGCTATAGTTTTAAGGCACAAATTTGAAATGTATGGGTTGGATGACTTGGACAGCATTTAACCAGAAGATTTAAAAGAACAATGATTCTGATTACAGAAATGGATTTCTCTTGCTCATCTGAAGTCCAGAAGGAGAAATTCCCGGAATGCCCTGGCAGCCCTCTACTGTATGTCTGTCTTCCATCTACTGTATGTCTGTCTTCCATCTCAGTGCCTGTGTCTCACCTGCAGTGTTCTTATGGTACAGGATGACAGCTTCAGATTCAGGCCAGAAAGCAGAGAAAAGGAGAGGTGCTTCCAGACAAGGCTTTTGTAAAAGTCCCATAACCGTTTTAGTTCATGCTTCAGTGACCAAACAGTGCAGGTGCTGAGATGCCCAGACACAATTTAGGTTCTGAACTAGGGAGACAGAAAAGGCTCCATGCTGAGAGAACAGCTAATATTCTTTTCTCAAGGATTTTCCTTGGTCAATATTTATTATATGATCTTTGTTAGACACTACTCCTAATATCAAAGGAAAATAAAAGGAATAATTCCTATCTTTATAGAATTTGCAGAAGCAATACAAAATGTACTATATATTAATATATAAATATATAAAGTGATTACTATGTGCTAGATGTGGTCCTTTTTTGAGATGGGGTCTGTCTATGTCTTGGGGTTGCCATCCCCTTTGGGGCTGAATGGTCCTTTCACAGGGGTCACCTAAGACTATCAGGTAAATACCAAATATTTACAGTATGACTCATAGCAGTGACGCAATTACAGTTACGAAGTAGCAACAAAAGTAATTTTATGATTAGGATCACCACAATATGAGGAACAGTATTAAAAGGTCCCAGCATTAGGAAGACTGAGAACCACTGCTCTATGTTGTCCTAGCTGGAACTCACTATGTAGACCAGACTGACCTCAAACTCACAGAAATCCTCCAATCTCTGCCTCTAAAGCACGGGAATTAGGATAGATGGTCTCATGGTTCGTTGCTGTGGAATCAGGCTAGCTGGCCCACGAGCTTCAGGGCTCTCCTTGTCTGCACCTCGCACCTCTCCATAGGAGTGCCGGAATGACAGATGTTCACTGCTGCTCCTGGCTCTTTGTGGGTTCTGGGGTTTTCAACCCAGGCCCTCATACTTGTGCAGCGAGCCATTTACCCACCAACCCGTCTCACCAGTAAAAGAAATGTTATGTTCTGCTTTCAGTATGAAGCACGCCTAAAGTTCATCAGAGTTAGAGAGGAGACCCCAGGCATAGCTGGTAGTTGGTGCCTGCTTGTCTTAAAACTCTGAGACTATTACCAGCCACCAGGTATGTGATAGAGACCATCATTAGAAGAGGGAGCAGTCTCAAGGACCAAATCATTGATTATACATGGTCTTTTTTTGGTTCTAATACAATGGGGCATTTGGAAAGAGGGTTTTGCTAGATTGGGAATCACTAAAAATCCAGCAGGTGGAGGAGGACAGGGTTTTCTTATGGATGGGAATTTTAAAACCCCTGTATTAGACTGTCAGCACACCCTTTCTCTACGTTGGTAACCCTTTCTGCAGAATGGCATATTAAAAACTGCTTTGTGCTCACCAGTCTCTTGATTTTTTTTTTACTATAATGAGGATCTTACTTCTCAAACTAGCATAAGAAGGAAATTTTGAATATAGACCAACTTGCTCCAACATGCATGCCTTTTAATTTCTCTACTGTAATGATCTTTCTTGATTTCTTTATATGTTTAGTTCATTTTTCTTTTGTGGTTAACAGTTGCGTACGTATATTGGAGGCTTAGACATTGAGCTTAGTGCTTACACTCATCTCTGGTGGTGCTGAGAGGTGGTTGAACTAGGGAGGGGCCGGCTGTGTTCATCCTCTCAGGCGTGAGCAGGGGAAGTCGTCACAGACAGGTCTTAAAATTACTAAGCTTGGATGCCCTCACAAGTAGGAAGTGTCCCTCTTTCTCTTTTAGGAACTGTAACTTCAATTGGGGACAATGATGACATCACTAGTTGCTCAATACAGAAACCCAGATGTCATCTCTGACTCTTCTGTCACTCCCACATATGATCAATTTGTGCTTTTGACTAAGCATCCTAAATATTTTTAGATTTTGTTGGCTCATCTGTAACTCTGCGATCACATTCCCAAACCCATGGCGTTCCCCTCTCTTGCTGCTCCTCAGAAGCTGGGCTGGCTCTCTTGTCATAAAGCCGTCTTGTGTCCTAGCATTTCCTCCGCAGCCAGGTCATCTACTACCCCTCCTAATCTCGTCGTTCCCCACTGATATCAACTCCACACCATCCTTTCCTGGAAGCCTAGACTCTCTGTATGGCCCTCTAAGTCTCTCATTCTTAAAGCAGGCTGAAGACTGCTCCAGACCAGCTTCTGAAAGGAAGCTGGCAGGCTGAAGAGTAATGAGCGACTTTGGAGGGAGGTTTCTTGTATCTGTGAAGGTGCAGGAAGGAAAAGGAATTGGAGAGATGTTCAATTGTCATGTAGTCTTTAACAAAAGAAGAAGAAAGGAAACAGAAAACAACAACAAGAAGAAAAACAAACAAACCTCAGCTGCTGTTGTGGCCCCATCTGAAACTGGGACTCAGAAGAATTGCCTGAGTTGGGGTACGAGAGCTGACCTTTGTATCCCGTGTTGACTGGCACTGGGCAGTTGCCTGGGGAAAGGGGCATGGCCTTGGATGAGGTCATCGCGCTTTTTTAAGCCTCTCTTTGCTAACTCAAAGCCTTTATGGAAACAGTGAAGTAAACCTAGCACTTATGTGTGCCACACCCTTGAGCCCTTGGGACCTGACAATTGATTTCCTCAATGTACGCTGGGGAGAATGGGATGAAAGTTAGGCTGACTATGCACCAGTTCTTCCCCCAAGTCCCCTTCTTTAGATGCTTGGGAAAGACTCAACCTATGGCCTCCAAGTGCCCTACACTGCTACATCCACGGCTGTCTCACCAGTGTAGCAGAAATGCTGACTGGATGGGCAAATATTGCCGGCAGGATTGGGATTCGTGCTTCTAGGAGCTGTGTGTTCCAGGCAGTCCCTTGGCAACCAGTTGTGGTGTAATGCTACCTGAGTCGCCATTAGTACTGACTCGACCTGGCTGTTCTTGGAGCCATATGTGTGTCTTTTCCCTTGTCTGTGTGTTCTTTGTGATCCTTACATATTGCTAACAGATCAGACTATTCCAGGCAGTTGTGGATATAAACAAGACTGCTGAGGACATTTTTGAATTCTGCTCCACTATTAATTAAAGCCTTAAAAAAGTAGCCAGTTCTGGGAATTGCCAAAATCATCATTAGGACAATTCCTTGATGATGTGGAATAAAAGGAGTTAATCTTAGCAGAAAAAACCTTAGAAGCCTTCTACAGGAAAACAGCATTAGGCATTTATGTGCAACTTAACAGGAGGCCTGTGCAACCTTCCTTATGGCCAGAAAACCTAGGCTAATTACAACATCTGACCCTGAGAGTCGGGAAGGGGAAGGAGTTGAGATTAATGGTACAAAATGAGTCTCAGAAAGTTTTTCCAGGAAGATAGTAGCCTTCTTCTTCTTTCTCACCCAGACACACAAGGTCACTTAGCTGAGCCCAAGTCAGCCACCTGGTACAAGCTGATAAAGGTGGGCTAACTCAAGAACAATGGTCTCTCTAATAACAAGAAAAAAGAAGGGGTAACTTTACAAATGTAAGGAAGCAAAAGTCTTTGTACTCATGCCAAAGCATCTTTAAAGATTCTCTTTGTAAAACTGTTTTATGCTGTTCTTTTCTGTTTTATGATCTGATGATGTATGCCTTTGCCAAGTTCTTTGTTTGTAATAATATATAATCCTGCACTGAAGTAAGTAAATCGCAACAGCATGTCTCAAAAACATTGAGAATGTCTGTGTGTCACTTTTCCTCGCCGTATCCTGATTTCTCCTGTGCCTTCACCCTGATTCCCTTACGGTCTGAGTGGCTCCCTTGAGCCGGTCCGTAGCACTACACCGGGCTGTATCCTCTAGCCTCAACTGCTATTTAGGGTCCACTCTGCACTCTTGACTTACCTATATCCCTCTGCAACTCCTGGGTTCTTTTAACCTGGTTAGGGATTTTATTTTCCTGGGTTTCCTCTGACCCAGCTACAAGCAGGCATTATTTTAGGGAACCTCCAAAGAACTTAGGCAACATCTAAGGTCAATGCACACCACCTCCCTTCATTGCTAATTCATCAATCGTGTGTGTGTGTGTGTGTGTGTGTGTGTGTGTGTGTGTGTGTGTGTGTGTATTCTCTTGGACAATGGGAGAGTGGTCTAAGCAAAAGAAAGATAAATAATCCAAATAGTTTAAAAACAAATTTTATTCTGCTATGGATATAAGCCTTCTCTGTCTCCCTCTAGCCAGCTTTCTCCCTCTTGCTCCCTATATATAATACATATTTACATTATATACGTATGTATGCATACACACACACACACACACAGAGATAGAGAGAGAGAGAGAGAGAGAGAGAGAGAGAGAGAGAGAGAGAGGGCTTCAGTATATTATATAGAGGCATTCTGTGAAAGAAAGTTATTTTTCACTAATTCTTGGGCATTCCCCAGGGTACTGATACAGGAGAAACAGACTATCACTGATGTTATACAGGATTTACCCATAATCTTGCTTAGGAAATACTAAGTTGCACAAAATAGGATCTAGGTGAAGGAGCCCTGTCTCTAATAATAACTGGAAGATAAACAGCGACAAACCATACTTGTTAGAAACTGGGGGGGGAAATTCGTAACTGTAACATAATTGAAGTTTTAGCCTGTTGAGACTATGTTTGATTGCTCACAGTTAGGCCCTATTCCCATATCAAAGGATATGCTCTAACAGGCAGCTAAAGGGGACAGCACTGGGTAACGTCCACTCATTAAGTCCTGGTTAGCCATTAAGTCATGGCTTATGAGGAAAAACATAATTCTGCCAAATGGGCAGGATGACCCTGGGTAACTGTTACTAGAAAGGAACACCAGTCAACTTCAAAAATAATTGTGACATTATCTTTGCTAGGTAAATCTCCCTCTTATCCAAAATGGCCAGACTGACAGTCGCCCATCTCTTTTTAATTGCCCAGAGTATAATGTGGGGCTGGGACCTAAAAGAAATTTAAAGATGACAGGATATGTAGAATGTTAAATACTCGACATATAAGCTACGTCCTGTCTGTGTCTGGTTTCTCTTAGCCAGAATTGAATTTATGCTGTCAAAGAGCTTTCTCTCTATTTCCTGAGTGTCTGGAATAAATTCTCACAGGGGTGGGTTAGGGTGAGTGGGAGCTTAACTTGGTGCTTTGGTATGGCCTCAAGAACAGAATCACCATGACTTTCGCCTTCCTGAACTTTCTACACTGCAGGCTTAGCCACCTAAAACTCTCATCAGGTCCTGAGCCACTGCCCTCAGAATCCCCTCTTCAAAATCACACTCCCACCCCTAGACCAGCCCCTCAGGGGAACGGGACACTTTGCTAAACTAACGCTTTGGAAATTGTATAATTTTTTAAAACTAGAAGGAGACTCGTCTTGTCTTTACATTCTAATGGGCCCAGAGAGTGGGGAGCTGGAGGGGTGTCAGCAGTGAAGAGCACTTGCTGCTCTTCCCCAGGACCCACGTTTGGTTCCCAGCACCTAGGTCAGGCCCTTTACCACCGTCTGTATCTCTACCTCCAGGATGGCTCTTGTGCACAGTTACCCTCACGCGTGTGTGACCCTCGGACGTGTGTGGGGATACATGCTGTGATTCTCACACTCCAGAGGTGGAAACAGGGGGGATCAGAAGTTCAAGATCATCCTTGGAAAGCCAGCGGGCTTGAAACTAGCCTGAGCTTCATGAGACCCTGTCTTTGAGAAAAGCCAGAAAGGGACAGGATTACCTTTCCTAAAACTGTTTGGAGGATTGCCCTTAGCTCCGGAGTCATCTTGCCTGGCCCCTTCTCTCTTCTTTAAAAGGTTAGATTTTGGGAACTGATACTCAGGTTAAGTCTGTCAGTCCAATAGTTTCAACACTGGTGTCACCTCTGAGTCTATATAAAACTTAGACTAGCCCTTTTCAGTCTTTCTTTTTGGAATATTTAAAACCCTGGGGTCCAGACTCACGTTGTTACAAATATAAACGAAACAGAACCAAAGTTGGGTGTTTAAAAGAGAAATCTGATTTACACTAATTCCTACACAATGACAGAAATTCATAAGCTCATGTGAAGAGTCGGAGGAAAGACAGTCACCCTTGTCTGAATGGAAGCAAAGCAATTCCCCTGTGCTTGCCCCCACACCTCTTGTCTCCTGTTGTCCTCTTTATTGACTTGACTCTTATAAGCTTCCCTGATGAAAGTGAACAGTTGTGGTTAGTGAATGAAAAAATGAGGGCACGATGCTCCAAGGCAAGGCTGGGGAGAAGGTTTATGGTAGAGAAAAGGGAGAGAACAGTCTGAGGCATCTGGAAGGGTCCAGACTGAAAAAGGACAGTAGAATGAATTGAGCCCTGAGTACGACAGTGAGAGTGAGGAACAGAAGAGAGGGGGGCAGAGAGAGCACTTGGGAACCAAGAGAACCAAGAGAGGAGAAGAATCAAGAGAACTCGTAGCCAAATGCTGGATTCTAGAAGACGTAGAGGAGCTGGGGAAGGTAAGTGAGGCTCAGGGGCTTGAGGCATTTCGGGAAGGGAGCAGAGTGTGCCAGCCAGGATGAATCTGAGAGATGCTGGGGAAACCTGGCAGTTGGCGTTCATTTTTAAATCTTAAATAGATACCACAGTTATCCATTTCTCCTGACTTTCTTTGAGACCTAACAGTTAGAAATAATAATAAAAAAAAGATGGCTGGGGAGACAGCTCGGCAACTAAGAGTATTGGCTGCTTTTCCAGACAACCAAGGTTCGATTCTGTCCTGAATAGTTTTCTGTCAACTTGACACAAGCTAAAGTCATCTGAGAGGAGAGAGCCTCAAATGAGAAAATGCCTCCAGGAGATAGGGCTGTAGGCAAACCTGTAAGGCGTTTTCTTAATTATTGATGAGGGAAAGCCCAGCCCAGGATGGGTGGTGCCATCTCTGGGCAGGTGGTCTTGGTTTCTATAAGAAAGCAGGATGAGCAATCCATGGGTAGCAAGCCAGTAAGCAACGCCCCTCCATGACCTCTGCATCAGCTCCTGCCTCCAGGTTCCTGCTGTGTTTGGATTCTTGCCCTGATTTCCTTCAGTGATAAGCAGTGATATGGAAGTATAAGCAAAACAAAGCCTTTCCCCCCAAATTGCTTTGGTTGTGGTGTTTCATGTGGCAATAGAAACCCTGAGACAGGTGCCCAGCACCTACATGGTGGCTCTCTACCAGCCATCGGTTAGTTTGGAGCCCTCATCTCCAATATTTTCCCCAAATACCTGTGAAAACTGTATTGGGAACCAAACCTTTAACACATGAGCCTTTTGTACCAAATCATAACCATTGCCTCATGGGAATATAATAGGCTCAAGAAAACATGTTATTTTGTAGGTTGCCTGGCTTGGTTCATTTTATTGTGTTATAATGGGAATAATGTTCTTTTGAAGGTTTTTTTTCCATTTTTTTCTTCATGAGATAGATACTAAATTAGATTAGATAATTAGAGGGACATTATTTGTGTTTGTTTGAAAAAGAACTCATGTTGCCGAGGTTGGCCTCAAACTCCAGCTTCTTCACAAGTGTTTAGATTACAGGTAAGTACCACCAACACCAGCTTTTCTAAAACTGTGTTTCTGGAGAGGGGGTGCATGAATGTGTGGATGTGTGCATGGGAGGGTATAAATGTGTGGATGTGGGGTGTGTGTGTGTGTGTGTGTGTGTGTGTATACACATATGCACTGGGAAATGTTTGAACATAGTGAGAGTATATAGAATGAGAAGCAATTATCCCTTCAAAATCATGTTCTGGTCAGCCTTCTCGCAAGCAAACCATAGCTAGCAATTTCCTGGATGTCCAACCAGAAAATTTCCCTACTCCCACAAATCTATGTACATATGAACATGCTCCTTTACTCAAAATAGATGCTTTCCTGACCAAACCTCTACTTAGCTGACACAGAAGATTAACCAGTGTGCTTTACTTTCTTTTGGAAGGGCAGTGAATATCTTCAACTTCCTCAGTTCAGCTTTCACCGGGTGAGTTTCCAAGTCAGCCTTGTTTATGCTAAGCCTGAGTCCGCCAGCTCTGGTTATTATCATATTCAAGTCATTCAATTAATTGTTACATTAACTGATGTAAGTGAATTCCCAAAAAGGTCACCGCTTATTTATACAGAGGTTTTGAACATATTTGGTAAAGAAGGGGGATTTTTGTTTGTTTGGTTTTTATTTTTCAAGTCAAGATTTCTCTATTTGATCTTGGCTGTCCTGGAACTCCCTCTGTAGACCAGATAGACCTCGAACTCACAGAAATCCATCTGCCTCTGCCTTCTGAGTGCTGGGATTAAAGGTGTGCACCACCACTGCCTAGTTAAGAAGGGGGATTTTTAATGTTTGTTTTTGGATTTATCAAATTAGCTGTAAGAGAAGTAACTAAAATTTTTCGGGGGGGCAGGACTTAAAAGTCAAAAGAGCTTTGTGTGGAGGTTTCTGCAAAGTTGTTTGAATTTTATTCAGAAATACTTAGCCTCATGGTGGTGGCGCGTGCCTTAATCCCAGCACTCAGGAAGCAGGGACAGGAGGATCTCTGCGAGTTTGAGGCCAGCCTGGTCTACAAGAGCTAGTTCCAGGACAGGCTCCAAAGCTACAAGAGAAACCCTGTCTCGAAAAACCAAATAGCAGGTTCTCTCACTGCTGAAGCATCACTCATGAATGATGTCCCCAGCATAAACAATGTTTTAAAGATCAAAAATTCCTTTAAACATAAGTCATTGAAAATACATTTTATGTTTAGTTAATGCAGGAGAGAGAACATGCTCAAGTTCAAACCCAAAATAAGGATTTTAACTTAAAATTAATTTACTTTTAATTTGGGGGGAGGGGTGAGACATAATTTCTCTGTAGCTTTGGAGCCTATCCTGGAACCAGCTCTTGTAGACCAGACTGGCCTCGAACTCATAGAGATCTGCTTGCCTCTGCCTCCAAGTGCTGGAGTTAAAGGCATACGCCACTACCCAGTTAATTTACTTTTAATTTTTAATGACATGTTTAGTATGTGTCTGTGTATGAATCTGTGTATATGGTCAGGTGCCAAAGACATCTAGAGCTGGAGGTATAGCCTGTTGTGAGCTGCCCAACATGGATGCTGGGAATTGAACCCAGGTTCCCTGGAGGAGCAGCCAGTGCTGTTAGCCCCAGAGCCATATCCCCAGCTCCTCCAAGATCTCTAAAAATGTAAACCAATTCATGGCAACGCATGTATCCCACACTCCAGTGGCTTCATATCTCTAAGGAAAATCCAAAATCACAACTATGACCTTCAGAACCACCAAGGGATGTTCTGTGAGGACTTTAGACATGTAGTTTCTCAGTACATAGTATGTTCCTTCTTTATACAATGTCATGGCTGAATCGCTCATTCATTCAGCATCTTGCTCAAATGTTGTCTTTAGGGAACCCCACCAGTCAGATCAGGACACACATTGATTGATTCTCTGTCTCCTCTCAGACATACCCTAACGGTTCATTTTGTTGGTGGTGTCATGTGCTTGTCCACTAAGTTCTGTGACAGCTGGAACTTAGCTTACTGCTGTGTTCCTATCATTTGAAGCCATACTTATGACATAGTAGGTGTTGGATAAGTGTTTGTGGAATGACTGAGTGAGTGTGCTTAGCTTCTGGGGTGCGTCCACATAGAATTCCAGAAGATGTTCAATAATGGCTCCAGAGTAGCTTTGTTCGGCAGAGAATAGCACTTCTGCTAGCATTAATCATGAAGTGATTCAATCACACATCCTGAAAAAAGCATGCAATTTTTCAATCTGCCTTTCCCTCATTTTCTCTTAGTGCTTTAATAATATCACCACTCAGAAGAACTATGAGTTGCCAAACATAACGTAAAGATTTTCTTTCGGTTCCATCTTTAGAATATTAGTTTATTTCCTATATCTTTTTTGAATATATGACTTAGAAATATTTTTATTTGTTCTTTGAGAATTTGTCTATGCATACAATAAATTATCATGTCCTCTTCCATTTCTTTCCTCCAACTCTATCTGGAGTACCCAGCATGCCTCCTTCCCAACTTAATGTCCTTTTTTCTTGTTGTTTGTAATGACCCACTGCAACCAATTAGTGCTGTGCTTGTGTGCATGGGTATGTGTCTGTCCGCTAGAGCATGGGCAGCCTACAGTGGCCAAAGACTGCCATCACCAGTCAGTATCTTCCCAACTTGGATTGGGGTCTTGGGAACTTGGCTCTCACTGATGCTGGAGTTTTGACTGGCTCAATCTTGTACACCAAGTTTTCCTTCCTTGCACATTTTCATGACCGATTCTCCCATTTCGTTCATCTCAGCTCAAATATCATTGATTGAGGGAGACAATAGCAGATGTTCGTGAGTTCTTGAGTGCACAACCATGGTCAGGAAGGTCTTAAAGATCTACCGCCATTGCTCTTTGTCATCTGAAGAACTAGGTGGAGAGACTGTATTGCTGAAGAAACCATGCACTTTGGTTGCAGGATATGCAACCTCCCTATTGACTCTCTTTCATAATGCTGGAAGGTGCAATGCAATCTTCCATGGGAGAAAAGATATCAATGATTTTATCCAGCATTGGAGCCTGTGTGCTACAATATCAATCTTTCAGGCAGGATGTGCTCGATGGCATAATAATGTTGTACTGGCTGGTTTTATGTCAACTTGACTGAAGCCTGAGTCATCAGAGAGGAGGGAGCCTCAGATGAGGAAATGCCTCTTAAGATCTGGATCTAGGCAAGTTTGTAGGTATTTTCTTAACTAGTGATTGGTGAGGGAAGACCCAGCCCAGTAAGGATGGTGACATCCTGGACTGGCAGTCCTAGGTTCTATAAGAAAACAGGCTGAACAATTCTTGAGGAGCAAGCCAGTAAGCAGCGCTCCTCCATGGCCTCTGCATCAGCTCCTGCCTGCAGGTTCTTGCCCTGTGTAAGTTCCTGTCCTGACTTCCTTTAATAATGAACTGTCATATTGAGGTGTAAGCTGAATCAGTCCTTTTCTCTTAGTAACCCTAACTAAGTCAAGTGGCATGATATTATGGGATAACTAATCACTTTCTGATTGCATTTAAGGCCTGCTCCATACAAGGGAATTCATGCCTGGTACGATAAACCTGGACAAAGCCCATGGCTTAAGTAAGAGGTCATAAGCCCTAGGAGTAACTTTTTTTTGTAAATGGTCATATCACCAAACTGCCTTCTAAATATTTATGTTTATACTCATATACTTGAGCTTTTCTCAACCTTGCTTTAAAAAACTTCTTTTTGCCATTGAATGGTCAGGAGTTAACACAGAGACTCATAATCGGTCAAAGTGCTGAAAATAAATGACTGGGAGTCCTAAATAGGAATCTGTGTCAGCCTGTGTCCCACCGCAGGCTCAGGAAACAGCTTTGGGAAAGGGGAGGACAGAATGGAAGACCTGACGGATAGGGTTGGGTACCCTGGAATGCTGGCTTCAAAACATGATAATGTTTTTTATATTCTTCTGGCAAGAAGCTAATTTCACTGATACATGCATGTACTGAGCAAATGCTAGTTAGTACGATAAATGATGAAGCAGCCAGGCAATGGTGGCATACACCTTTAATCCCAGCACTCCAGAGGCAGAGGCAGGTGGATGTCTGAGTTCAAGGCCAGCCTGGCCTACAGAGCGAGTGCCAGGACAGCCAGGGCTACACAGAGAAACCCTGTCGTTGTTGTATTTTCTTTTACTCTAGCCCCAAGTTGGACGCCAAAATGAAGCTTGTTGCTTTTTTACTTTTTCTACTCTTTGCTCTTTGGGGACTCGCCACCCAGCTCCTAAATAAATCATACATGGAGGCTTATTCTTATTTATAAATGCTCAGCCTAAGCTTGGCTTGTTTCTAGCCAACTGTCTTTAACTTAAATTATCCGATCTACCTTTTGCCTCTGGGTTTTTTCCTTTTCTTACTTCTGTACATCTTACTTTTCCTCTTACTCTGTAGCTGGCTTAGCATCCTCCTCTCCTTGTTCTCTTGTTCCTTCTCCTCCCGTTTATCCCCTCTGCCTACCAGCTCCACCTATCCTTGCTCCTGCCTCACTATTGACTGTTCAGCTCCTTATTAGATATTCAGGTGTTTTAGGCAGGTAAAGAATCACAGCTTCCCAGCACTTGGGAGGCAGAGGCAGGCATATCTCTTTGAGTTTGAGGCCAGCCTGGTCTACAGAATGAGTTCCAGAACTAGCTTCATAGCTACTGAGAAAGCCTGTCTCAAAAATCAAAGAAAAGAAGAAGAAAAAAAGAACCATAACTTCAAAGAGTTAAACAAATGCATCATAAGCAAAAGCAACACACCTTAAAATAATATTCTATAACACCCTGTCTCAAAAAATCCAACAAATAAATAAATATTCCATAGAGTAAATCAAAGCCATGCTCCAGATATACTCACGATAGTTATAAAAGACTGGGAACACTGTGGCAGCACAAGAGTATATAAACATTAGGGAGAATTCCCTTTCCTCCTCAGTGTTGTTAGGACACAGCCAGATCTCTAGTGAATATGGATGCCAAGTAGCCAGTAAAATATCTCGTTAACAAAGTATTAGATTTTAGGGACTAGCGCGGAAGGCCAGAGGAACATATGTTTGGCATGTCAAAGGCTCAGAGTTCAATCCCCAAACCACAAAGAAAAGGAAGGAGGAGCGGGGGAAAGGCAGGATTGAGAAATATCTCTGGTGTTAAGGTGCCATAACTATGGGGGAGGGGAGATGGAGACTGGAGGATGGACAGAAATGTGAGCTGGAATGAGCAAACACAGCCAAGAGCTTGGAAGAAGCAAGCGCGCACATTGTGCGCGCGCGCGCGCGCGCGCACACACACACACACACACACACACACACACACACACACACACACTGTAACGTTATCCTAGGATCTAAGGATAGACCACTAGGAATAATGTCTGTGAACCCCAATGTGGATGACACAGCTCATCAGCACTGACTACTTCAAGTGAGCACAGCCTGTGTGCTTCTTAAGAATTCAGAATCATGGGCTCGACCCCAGTTTCACTGAATTGCGATTTGCGTTTTGCCAAGATGCCTGGCTGATGTGTGCACACGTTAAAGTCTGAGAACCTGATCCAGAACAGTAGCAATGAGGACCCAGTGTCAAAGTGAACCCCACGTGATCCCAGAGGCCGAGCAGTCAAGTCACGGAAACAAGCGTCTCCTTCTGCTCACTTCATACATTCAGATTTCAAGCACTCTGGTCTGTTTATTAGCAATGTGGCCTTGGGTAAGTTATTTAACTCCCTCTTGCCTCACTAATAGTCTGTTGTCACAGTATCCAGTCTAAACCTGCGAATAGCTACCTCTGTGAGTGCTTTGTGATTCTCCTCTTACATCCCACCATCAAGTGGTCACAGGGCTCACTTTGATGCATTTGAGCTATCTCACTTGTAAGATAATGGCTTACTGTGGAACGAACAGAGACTAATGTCGCGCTGAGTAGGGGGTACAGTGTTCCACTCTAGGGAATGATATTGTCTCCATGTGGATCATCATCGGTTGAGGGGCTGGAGAGCTGGCTCAGTGGTTAAGAGCACTGACTCCTCTTCTAGAGGACGCTGATTAAATTTCCAGTACCCACATGGCAGCTCGCCTGCAACTCCAGTTCCAGGGGAATCTGGATTCTGCATGCACATGCTACACAGACATACATGCAGACAAACAAACAAAAAACCCACACACATAAAATAAAAACATAATAAAAATTTAGAGATAGGCAGTTGAAATAGAAAACTGCTCTGCAAGCTTATTATTTATGCTGAAGACGCGCACAGAGATGACGGGTCTGTGTGTCAGAGGAGTAGCGCCCCAGGTAATGGAGAGCCCTTACTTCTCCCTTAGTATGGTGGTCTTGGATAAAAAGAAGAAAACATCATTTTAAATCCTGCTGATTTTCCAGCAAGCAGAGAGCTAAGAGCTGAGAAGAATAAGATAGACAATATAGGGAGCTGGAGAGATGGCTCAGTGGTGAAGAATGTTTGCTCTTCTAGAGAACCCACGTTCAGTCCCCAGCACCCATGTCAGATGGCTCACAGCTGCCCGTAGTGCAGGCTCGAGGGCATCGGGCTCTTTCTTCTGCCCTCTTTGGAACACCCATATCTGCTCCCTAGCACACGCAGACACACAGTCTCTCTCTCTCTCTCTCTCTCTCTCTCTCTCTCTCTCCTGCTCTCGCTCTCGTTCTCGCTCTCTCTCTCTCTCAAATAATAAAAACGAAAACAGTATGCATTTTAAAACTTGATTGATGTTGCTTTCTAAAGACAGAAAAGAGAAAGTATCATTTCTTATCAATAAACAATTTTAAACAATTTTGACTATTTAAAACTGTTCTGTCCACAGTTTGTCTCTATGAAAGTGCCTAGTTTAACAGGACTTCTGAGTTTTCTGGTCCAGATACAACTATGCGAGAAGAGGGCCTTAGCACAGCCATGAAAGCAGCTGGAAAACCCTCTCCCCCCCCCCCCCCCAGAACAATGCAAACTCTTGTGAAACGAGCTAACAAAGACTGTTTCTGAACTCCGGAAAGTACCAAAAGGGCTGCAATGGCCAGAGGAAACTTTATTTGATTGGACGAAAAAAACTGACTGTAGACTTAAAAAAGCAAATTTTGGGAGATGAATTTGTAGCCGTAAACTGATGTAGGATTCCCCTCTGTATGCTGGAATCTTGGTGAGTTCGAGGCAGCCTGGTGGACAGAGTAAGTTCCTGAACAGCCAGGACTGTATAGGACAGTAGTTCTCCACCTCATGCTGTGACCCTTTAATACAGTTCCTTACGTGGTGACCCCTAACCATAAAAATTATTCTGGTGGCTATTTCGTAACTGTAATTTTGATACTGTTATGAATCAGAATGCAAATATCTGACACGTGACGTGACCCTCAGGTTGAGAAGCACTGATGTTGAGACCCTGAAGCAGGACTTCTAAACAGAAGTATAATGAGAAATGATAATGAAATGCTCAGCAAAAAGCCAACAACCCCAGGGCCAGGGAGACTGCTTGCTAGTTATGGCGCTTGCTGCATAAGTATGAGGGCAGGCGTTCAAATTCCAAGGACCCCCATGAATGGGTGGGCAGGGTAGTCAATTGAGGATTCCAGCCTGGCAGGTTTGGGGTGGTCGGGGAGGTGTGGCAGGATCCCCAAAGTAAGCTGGCAAGCAAAACTAGCCATATCAGGGAGCTCTGGTTTGATTGAGACATTGCTTCATTGACTAAGGTAGAAGAGCAATCAAAGGAGATCCCTGGTATAAGCCATAAGCCTCCACTCCACATGTGTTTACACAGGTGCATACATAATGCCCCTCAACATGCAAATATGCATGCAAGCATATACCCGCCTCCATGCACACACACACACACACACACACACACACACACACACACACACACACACAAAGCAGGGCAAGGAAAATGACTTAGCAAGTAAGAGCACTGACTGCTTTTGCAGAGGGCCCAGTTTGGAGCTTCAGCACTTACATTGTGGCTCACCATTGTTTGTAGCTCTAGTTCCAGGAGATCCAATACCCTCTTCTGGCCTCAGCAGGTCAGAATGTATACAAATACATACATATGGCACACAGGTATATGCAGAAAAGCACTCATAAAACACATAATAAATCATTTTAAAATAATAAGCCTGTGTCCTCCTGTGAAGATCCAAGCTCACATGGCATTACCACTGGATTCTACTAAGCATTTAAGGAAAAATTATATAATTTTAAAAAAATTACAGAGTATTTACTTATTTATTTTAAGACAAACTCCCAGCCAGGTGAATCTCTGAGTTTAAGGCCAGCCTGGCCTATAGAGTGAGCTCTAGGATAGCCAGGGCTACACGAGAAACCCTGTCTCAAAACAAACAAACAAAAAAGACAGACCCTCAGGCTCTCTGGCCGGGGAAGTGTAGCCAGGGTGACCTCAAACTAGCAGAGATCACCCCCACCCCCACCCCCACCCACCCCTGTCTCCCCGGTGCTGGGCTTAAGGCATGAGTCACTGCACTTGGCTTTATAGTTAATTTTTTAATTTATATTCTTTATAGTAGAAAGCAGTTAAAAAACGAAAGCAAAAGCTAGTAATCTAGATGAAATGAGACTGATTGGGTGAATCATCCTTATGAAGGAAAAAAATAAAACCTTTATAGAATATAATGTACCTGGAATTATTATCATACACACAAATATGTATGTGTGCATTTGATAATACACTACAGCCTGTTTTACATATGGGACACTGAGGTCATTGATTTTTTTTCAGGCCACAAGGCGAATAAATGTTAGAACTGAAAGTCAAACCCAGCCTGACTTTTCAAGGTGCCTGTGCTTAATTGATAGGGTGCTTGACTCAAATCGAGCTTATCACAACAGTCTTTGTTCCTTCATGGAAGTTAAATTTAGAGCACGGTGGCCTGGGCCTTTAATTGGAGCACTCAGGAGGCAAAGGCAGGTAGATCTCTGTGAGTTTGGGGCCAGCTGGTCTACATAGTGAGTTTCACATTGTGACACCTGGGCTTAAAACAATTCACATTTTAATAATATTGTTAGTAATTTTTTGAAATAATTGTAATGGATTAATAAAAATGCTGCAGATCCCTGGCGGCTATAGCGGCAGAAACGTTGCAAGTCACAGAGCAGCAGCAGTGGGCAGTGGGTCCTGAGAGCAGCCAGTCCTAGGCAGGGATTGGCACAGTTCCCCCAAGTGGCTGAAGCAGGCCATGAGGTGAGACAGACAGATGGGCAAGCCAGGAGACCATGCCACAGGTCTCCAAAGGTGACTGGCCCTGGGCAGGGAGCCATGCTGCAGGCAAAAGACGGACAGATAGGTACACCATGCATAGTGAGGTTGGATATTTATTTAGTGGGTTATGGAGGGGAAAGGGAAGAGGGAGAAGAGCAGAGAGGCAGAAAGAGAGAGAGAAAGGAGAGAAAGAGAGAGAGAAAGAGAGAGAGAGAGAGAGAGAGAGAGAGAGAGAGAGAGAGAGAGAAAGGAGAAGCAGAAGCTGCCTCTTTGAGAGGGAGACAGAAAAGGAAGAGACTCAGGCTGGAAGCTAAAGATTAGCTTGCCTTGGCCAATGGGATGGAGTGGGCATGGCTTGACTCTTAAAGGGACAAGACAGATTAATAAATAATAAAATAAGTAGAGGCTGTGTCAGATGATATCTTAAAATATTAACTTAATTTTTATAGCAGTCATGGGATATATAATTGGAGGCCAAAAAGATTAAGTGAAGTAACTGCCTTATATATCTGATAAGTGAGGGAGATGGAGTTTGGACCTAAAGTCAGTGTTGATTACATGACTAAGCAAGGGCAGTACTGAGTTAAATACCATATAATAGACATTCAGTCCTCAAAGTGCCATCTGCAAAGTCAATTTTTGTCTGGTATCATTTAGTGTAGTAAGCAATACCATGTACATATTAGTCTTAACCTCTGAAATGTAGCAAAATATACTGTGAGAGATGCTAAAATACATTGGCAATTTAAACATCTTGATCTTTCCTTCTAGCATATAGGTTACTTCCATATAGGTTACTTCCACTAATAGGAAGTCCAAAACACTCACTTTGGAGAGCAAGAGGCAGGCAGAAGAGTCAAGAGGGTGCTGTCTTTCAGGAGTGCTTTCTTCCAGTGGGCGTGGTAGCGTCTGAATAGGAATCCTAGTACTTAGAAGGTTAAGGCCAGGAGCTCGGGAGATGATGGCTCAGTGGATGAAGCACTTTGAGGATCTGAGTTCAGGTTCTCAAAATTTATGTGACAATCTGGCAGCAGCAGTGGATGTCTATAAACCCAGTGCTGGGTGGAAGTCGGCAAGGGTTTGAACATGGGAGGATCCTGGGAGCTCAGTGGCCAGTCAGTCTATCTGAAACTATAACCTTCAGGTTCAATGAGAGGCCCTGTCTTAATGAATGAATGAATGAATAATAAGATGGAGAAGTGACTGAGGAAACACCTGATGTTGACATCTGGCTCCCCACAAGCACTGACATAAGCAAGTACACTCTTGTGTATACACACGCACACACGCACACATACAAGCACACATACACACACACACCTTTTTAAAAAGTGTTTTCTGCTCAAATCAGTTTAGGAAAATACTAACACCATCTGTTTCTTCTTGTTGGAAATAGGAGAAATATGGCTAAATAATAAACATATTGATATTTTGACTAAGCAAACTGGTTTAGCAAAATCCATTGTAAAATCAAATATGAAAAACTTAAAAGAAAAGTAAGTGTATAATAAAGCAGATTTTAGCTGGGCTTTCAGATGAGAGCAAAGCAGCCGAAGAGAATTTGAACTCTAGTGACCTGTGGGCACTCCCCTGGACCACACCCACATAAAGGAACACACCACACCTACAGTTTATCAACAAGACCGAAGGCCTGAGCAATCGATTTGCTTGCAACCTTTGTAGCACTTGAAGGTTGTTCAGGGTAATACAGGTATCCAGTATCTACAGGCCTCTAGAAAGTAAACATTTTATGGGAAACAAAGATGTTCTCATCACCTCAGCTGTACCTAAACACCATGTTTTCCTAATTCCAATTGGAGCAAAGGAAAAATATTATTTCTCTTGTCAATTAGCATCAGGAATTAAATGCACCTTTGAAACTTCAAATTTACTCAATGCCTGGGAAATAACTTTTCTGCACTTAAATTTGAAAAGCTTTTATAGAGACGAAAACTTACAATATATATCTTAACACAGTAACATTCGGGAACTGTATTGCTGTGATCAGTATTACTGTGGGCTGGTTTGTAGAGACCTGCAAAGGTGACCGGTGTGTACCACCATCCCAGCTCTCAATTCTGATTTTTAAGATGTTTATATGAAATATTTAAAAACTAATGTGGACAAAGATAGAAAACTTGGTCAACACTGAAACGAAAATAGTGCTGTCAGCTCAGAGAATGGATTTTCTGATAGGCCTTCCAGCTGTGAACAAGCAAAACCACGCAGGAATCCTCCACGTTGGTGCTGAGATTAAACTCAGGGCCCTGAGACTGCCAAGCAGGTGACCTGCCACAGAGTTAGACTTCTAGGCCCTAAATATCTTTCTTTACTCAGTTTTGTGAATTAATTCTGTAAGAGGAAGGAAAAACTATGGTGGCTAATATATTTTTTTCTTTAAAACACAACTTTTTTAAAATTGAAGCAAGAAGAAGCAAATTTATCAGTGACTTCTGTCAATGTTGGTTAGTTTACTCATGCACTCCACAAATATTGTAATGCTTACTTACAAGGGGTAAAGTTATTGGTGCTCATTGATCTTACTAGTTCAGACTTACAGCATTTCCTGTTACATACATTTACATAATTAATAAAACATATTTGAGCCGGGTGGTGGTGGCACACACCTTTAATCCCAGCACTCAGGAAGCAGAGCAAGGCAGATCTCTGTGACTTTGAGGCCAGCCTGGTCCGCAGAGAGTTCGAGGGCAGCAAAGGCTATATAGAGAAACCTGTTTCGAAAAACCAAAAGCAAACAAACTAACAAAAAACAAAACAAAACAAAAAAAGGACACATTTAATAAACAAAACAAAAACACATTTAGCTATTTGAATACATTCAGTACATAGGTTTATATAATACATTATATAGCATATGTACAGTCACTATTTTTAGAAGACTTTAGAGTAGCCTTAAATCCGGCATTCCCACACACCGCACTGCCCCTCTCTCTCCAGGACTTCTCTAAATCTCACACTAGAGTGACACATTTATTACAGCCAATGAAGCAACACATCCTTATCACCCAAAGTCTACACTTAATAGTAGCATCCACTCTTGCCATACTTTCCGGCCTATTGTTAGTATATGCCATATTTCATCACAGGACCATACAGAATAATTGGCAATCACTGGCATCTTTTGTTTTTACTTTGCCATCCTCAGAGTATCAATGTTGAAATCACGCAGTATGTTGACAGCACCGGCTGCTCTTCCAAAGGACCTGCGTGGCACCTACTTGGCTGTTCACAAACATCTGTAACTTCAGTTCTGGGGGTCAGATGGGGGACCAGACGCCCTCTTCTGTCCTCCATGGGCACAGCATGAAAGAGTAGCAAGTGCTCTTAACAGCTGAGCTGTCTTTCCAGCCCCTAGGGCTGTTGTTCCACAGCCAGATTTGAGCAGACTAAATTTAACCAAGATGAAGTGCAACATAGTTGATCTTTATTGGGCTTTACTACACAATTACACCAATTTTCTTTGGCTTTTCTGTGTTGCCCACAGTACACTATGGAATCCTTTGTTGTAAGGGTTCAGGAAAGATTTGGGAAAATGAAAAAATGCAACAAAATGCACGAATTGAGGAATTCATGTCATTGACCACGTCCAAGGGTGTACTAACAGCACGCAATATTGTTTTTGTATATGACTAACACGCACATTTTACTTTTTAATGGTTTATTTTTATTTTATGTGCATTGATGTTTTGCCTGCATGTATATCTGTGTGAGGGTGTCAGACCCCTGGAACTGAAGCTAGACAGTTGTGAGCTGCCATGTGGGTGCTGGGAATTGAAACCAGGTCCTCTGGAAGAGCAGCCAGTGCTCTTAACCGCTGAGCTGTATCTCCAGTCCCCATAACAAGCACATTTTAAGAAAAAACAAACCTGGCCTATTATTTTATTTGTAAGATGTCATTGAATGTGAGATGCATTTCCATTTTGGAATTTTGAAACTGCTTTAATAATTCTTTAAAAGTGGGTCTTAGAAGTGATTAATCACAAGTGTGGCATTAAAAACCCGTGCTACTGTTTCCATGTACGGATTCCACCCTACTGTAATTATCGACAAGTAACTCTCAACAATGCGAAATTAGTTTTTAAGCGTGATTCTTTCTCACTGATTTTACACCAGTAGAACAAATGACAGAACAAACGACACTGCAAACCTTAAATTCCTGTAGTTGTAGTTTATCATGTAAGTCATAGATTGAGGCTGCCCAATTATTATTAACTACAATCAATAGCAAAAACAAACATCTTCAAACTGAATCAATTACAAAATCCCTCGAAGGAGGTCGTGGATTATTTTTTTGTAAAAAAAATAACTGGAATAATAAACAGTTTAAACACAGAACAATAGTTAGCAAAATGAATCCTGTATCTAGGCTGAAGAAACAAATGGAAACATTTACTACCAGCCTCTCCCAGGACTTGTTTAAAATCAGAAAATTAGAAGACCGTTTTGTTTTTCCACCGCAGGGGTTCTCTGAATTTGCCCCGTCTAGCACGTGTGTGCTCAAGTGCAGGTAATCCTCCTGCCTCAGTCCCTGAAGTAATTGAGCTACATACACGCTCCCCACACAGTGCCCAGCCTTTATTTCCCCCATTTCAGTAACGTGCCCGCGTGTAATTAAACGTTTAAGCACTAGCAACATTTTTAACAGTTTTAAAAAAAATGTAACATAATTTAACCCAACATGTCCAAAATCTATCATTCCAGCAAATAACACAAGATTTATGAATGAGATGGTTTGTGGGCATCTGCGGTGTACTGGCAACACTAACAGCCCAGCCCTGCTTGAACTAGCTACATTTCCATAACTCTCTTGGCTACATCATAGCCAAGTTACACTCAGCTGCCCTAGTGGACGTACAATCTTGGGCGATTCCAGCATCCAGCATCCAGGGATTCCAATTCTGAGTCTGGGGATTCCTTAAATAACACAGACTCTTGGCTCCTCCGGATTTGGCCAAGACAAAGTGTAGAGGCGGCGCGCGCTGCTTAGAGACGGTGCAGGGGGCGCACGGAGATTGAACCCGCGCGCGCGGGCGGCGGCAGCGGTTGGCGGCTGTCGGGCGACGAGCACGCGGGGGCAGCTCCGCCCGTGGGCGCGCGGGCGGGCGGGCACCTAGGGGCGAGGGCACCGCCCCGGGGGGGCGGGCAGCGGACTCCGGAGGGCGGGGCGGGGCGGGCCGCACCGTGCCGGGACTCGGGCGCCGGCAGCGGGTACGGAGCAGAACGCAAAGTCGCAGCGAGCGAGCGGGTCGGCGGCGGCGGCGGCAGTCGGAAGGGTCAGGACCACGGGAGCCCGAGCGCGCGGCAACGGCCGCCTGGAGCGCGCAGAGCGATTAGCGCTGCGCCCGCAGCACCCCCCAGCGCGCGCACGCTGAGGAGCGCGCGGTGCCGAGCGCGCGCCGAGCGGCCGGGGGCGCGCAGGCCCTGCCCGCCCCTTCCGTCCGCACGCCCGCCGCCCCGCCGGCCCTTCCTCTCCCACCTTCCACTCGCGGCCCGCGCCCCCCACCCGGCGGCCCCCGCGTCCTCCTCCCGCGGCAGCGCTGTCCGCGGCGGCCGGAGCGGGCCGGGCCGGGCCAGCGGGCCGGGGGATGGCGCTGCTGGACCTGGCCCAGGAGGGAATGGCCTTGTTCGGCTTCGTGCTCTTCGTGGTGCTGTGGCTGATGCATTTCATGTCCATCATCTACACGTGAGTCGGAGGGTCGGGGCCTCGGGGACCAGCTGTGCTGGCAGGCGTGTGCGTCGTGGAGGCTCGCGGGCTCCGGGGGTAGAGAAAGCTGATCCTCAAACGGTCCCCCCATTGATCTCCTTGGGGAGGTGCGGCGCGGGGTCCTGGAGAGGGAATAGCGCTGTTGTCGCGACCGGGCTCCTGGGTTGCAGGCGACTGCAGAGCCAGCCCTGGGAAAGGCGCCTGCTTCTGTGTCTGGTGGATGGTTGCCTGCTCGGTCTGATTGTGTGGGTAATTCGTGTGATTTTTTTCCCCATCTGGGCCAGGATGTATGGTGTATTGTGGGCTTTCCCCCTCCCTCCGTGCGGGCCACGTCTCTGTTATGGTGATGGTCCTTAACACTCTTCCGGGAGCTGTTTTTCACCACCGGGAGACTTCCCTGTGGGTTTTCTCCTTCCTGGAAGAGCTGTGTGCTTACATAGGTGTGGAGCACCTGCCCGCTTTGAAAAACGTCAGTCTCCGAGCCTGTGTACAGTCCTGTCAGGGTGGCGTTTCAATATGATTTTCCTTTCTTCTTTTCCTTTTTCATTTTTTCCAATTCTTCATTTATTGGCTTGTTTGGAGTTGTATCCTTTCTCCCTCCACACAGAAAATTTTATTTGACAAGTACTTACCGAGGCCTACTAGATACCACCTAGCATTGGGCTGGGGACACAGATGAGAGCAGGACCAAACTCCTGCCCTCGGGAAGCTTACATTCTAGAAGAATGAAACATGGTAAAAATCCAAATAAGGTTATTTATTCCCTGTACAGTTTAGGAATAGAACAGAACAGGGTGAATGGCTGGAGAGAGACATGATATAGGTGGCTAGTTTTGATCCTTCAGTAAAATGTCTTTAAAATGAAGTCTGTGTAAATAAACGAAATACATGTGTAGAGATGAACTCATTTGGCGTTTTAGTCCCTTGTGTGTGTGTGGGGGGGTAGATTTTTACCACCAAATAGAATGGGATAGAATAGGATGTTAGGGAATTACTTTTAATTGCTTTTTTCCACTGTAGAAAAGATATGCTTTTCTCCATCCGGTACGCCATTTCTTGATACTGAGAAAGATGACACTTGTACAAGATAAACTAGCAGGCTTTTAATTTTTCTTTGAAAGTGAAAGAAAACATACTTCAGTCGGTATGGCATTGCTGACTTTAGAATTTTTAAGTTGTATTCATTATAACTACATGGGCTCTTTAAAAAAATAGCAACTATTTAAGGAATTTAGTACAAAAAGAATTAAAGAAGATAAGTTATAACTATACTGAAATATTATTCTGTTAACCTTCTGTGCCTACCTTCCCAATTATATTTAATAGGCAGAGGGGGGAAAGAGGAGACCACGTCACGACTCTTGTTCTATAGCCTGCTTTAAAGTCTCACCTACTTAATAAATGATTTTTGACAAGCAGTACAGACCACTGTTGTAGGTGCTAGAAGCAAGCACGAAGAACCAGACACACCAGACTGCTGCTCACAGGGGGGGGGGGGGGGTTGGCCTAAAAAGTCACTTGCCTATTGTTTTTTCTGTATCAACAACTGTGTGAGCTCTTTCCATGTTTCAGGCATTTTAGATTCTGAGCTATTAATATTTATTTGTCGTTCTTGGTAGGCAGTTCAGTTGATTCCAGTTTACTAAGCAGCATTTTAATGATTTTATTTGGATTTCTTAACTTTTTCCTGCATGTTGGGCAAGTAAGTGCTTTATCCCTGAGATACGTTACTAGTCCCTGGGATGAATTCTTATCCATATGTTTCTTTAGTTCACATTTCAGAGGGAGGAAGTATTGGACTAAAAATGGTCCATCTTTTCATCTTGGATACAATGTTGCCTTATAAGCAGTGTGCTAGCTGATCATAGTCCTGGCCCTGTTGGATGAGGGGTTATCGTCTATTTCTGCCTCCCTTATTCTTCATCATTTCTTTTGTTTTGATTTTCATCCATTTAGTTACTGGTTCCACTGAGTAGCTTTTCAGATATTTATGTGCTAGTTTCATAAATTATGTCAGTCATAAATTATGTGGCCATACTCTTTTGCCTGTACTGCAGTCTGTTGCCAAGTTCATCTGTTTAATGTGATGGTAACTCCTGTGTTCATCCGTCTGTCACATGCTGTAATTTTCCCCAGTCTATTTTCTTGTCTCTCAACTTGAGACTGGGGTGTTAAGTGGACAGGTCTTCTGTTTTATTTTTCCTTTCATCGTCTGCATTCCCAGTTATATGTTAGTCATATATGTTAGTCTGCTTTCTTCTAATGTTGTGAATTTTCTTTTGATTTTTTTCACCTTTTACACTTTGATTCTCTCAGCATTTTTTATTTGTTGTACACTGAGACCTGGAACCCTAATTTTAGTTTCACTTAAATATATACCCAACTTGTTCCCAGGTTATTAATCAAGAGGTCTGATTATTCCTTTGTTTAGAAAAAATAACAGCTTTTTTCATAGACTAAATTCTTTGCACTTTGGTTCTAGTGCCGGTTCATGGTCCCATTGTTTTTTGTGTTTTTTGTTTTTTGTACAAGATCTATTCTGCTTTAATTAGTGCAGTTTTGTTAGCTGGTGAGATAGCCAGCCCTTTTATTCTTTTGCAGACTTTCTTGACTTTTATAAATACATTTCTTATTTAGTGATGAATTTTAAGATCTTGTTTCAGAGTCTTTAATTTGTTAGTTAAAATATTAAATTTATAGCTCGACTTAAAGTAAACCCTTTTACCGAACCTTCTGGAACCCTGCCCCCTCCAGTCTGGGCACACAGTAAGCATCGCACTTCCTGAACGTTAGCATGATCGATGTATCCGCTCTTTCAAAGAGCCAGCCAGAGTGTGTTTGCCCCTAGCCTTCAAAATTTTTGTGTTTCATTATTTATTTATTTTTGTGACTAATGTGTTATAAACAGATTTTCTCAAAATAATCTGACTTTTTTGTTTGTTTTTGGGATAGGGTCTCACTGGGTGGTTCAGGCTGTCCCAGTACTCATTAAGTAGACTAGGCTGACCTTGCACTCACAGAGATCCACCTGCCTCTGCCAGAGTGACGGGTGAAAGGCCTGTGCCAACCACGCCCAGCTATAATTTTACAGTTTTGAACATGGTATAAATAAACATTTAGCTTCCTTGAAGTAAAAAGACTTTGTAATTTTTAAAAAAAAAAAAACTACTCCAGGACATTACCTTTAGATTTTTAGAGAGAGAGAGAGAGAGAGAGAGAGAGAGAGAGAGAGAGAGAGAGAGAGAATGAATATGAGTATGTGTGTATGAGTGTATGACATGGGTTTGGAGATGTGATGACAGCTGCAAGAGTTTGGTTCTTTCTGCCATGTGGGGGCTGGGATCAAACTCAGGTTATCAGGCCTGGTGACAAGCACCTTTACCTGCTGAGCCATATCTCCTACCAACTCCCTAGTACTCCCCCCCCCACCTTTTTTTTTCTGATAAGAACATGTTCTGGGGTTGGGTGTGGTGACATACATGGAAGTAGATGTCTAAATTCAAAGCCAACCTGGTGTTGATGGTGGGTTCCAGGAGAGACAGCCAAAGTTATATGATGGAGAGACCCTGTCTCAAAACAAACCAAATTCCTAAACAGAAATGCGCAGATTAAACAAAGGAAACATAACATAATTAATTTATAACAGGTTTCATTTGCTAACTACAGGCCTTGTAAAAGCTCTTTTGAAATAGATAAGTGAATATAAAGCAAATAGGCAGAATAGTTACCTGGGCACACACCTGTCCTCTCAGCAGGAGGACTGTGCAGTGAAGCCTAGCCTGAGGTAGACTGTGAGACCCTGTCTCACAAAAACTAACGCAAGTAAGCAGCAGAAGAATTTGGATATAAATTCACACACTCTCTT
Organism: Myodes glareolus; assembly: GCF_982192425.1. Taxonomy (NCBI): domain Eukaryota; kingdom Metazoa; phylum Chordata; class Mammalia; order Rodentia; family Cricetidae; genus Myodes; species Myodes glareolus. Next base: position 17,059,832 of record NC_142041.1, on the reverse strand, counting down.
TCTGTTGTTGTTTGCTTGGCTGGTTTTTACTAAGTATCTTTTTGTGATCTGGTTCGACCATCATTTCCCACTTTTTTGTATGTATGTTTTCATTATAAATAAATAAATAAGAAAGATACTTCCCAATTTGATAGGAATTGTTTTCCAGAAGAGAACAAAATATTTTTTGTTTTTTTTCTTGCCCTTTCCTTACTGTGTAAGTAAAATCGCAGTTGAGTCTCAGCATTTTAACAAAGTTAAGAACTATGAAAATAATATTTTGACTAAAACAGTGTGCAGAATGGGGACCTAGTTATTTATTTGTTGATTTAGGTTTTCCTATGTTGCTCTGGCTATCCTGGAACTTCCTCTTTAGACCAGGCTGGCCTTCTTCTGATTCCCCCAAGTGCTGGGACTAAAGCCACCACCACCTGGCTTTTTTGGAGGGAGAAAACTATCTTTATTTTAATGAAAGGACATGTTTTCTGAATGAATATTCTGCTTTATCCTTTCTGTCCTTTTAAGTATGACAAAAATGAATTAGCATATGTTGGTGCGCCCTCTCCTCACCTCAAAAACTTGTACTTGCAGCTGGTTGTCTTGCAGCCCCCAGGTTTCTAAACACTGGCACAGCCCTTGTATCAGGTGTCAGGTCAGCATGAGGGTGGGCTCCCAACTGTTAAAGGTGCATGCAGAACACTGATATTGCACTGAAAATGTAAGGAAGACTATTAGATACAGTGTATCAATGGCACACTGAATCTGTTCTATTGTATCTTACAGTCAGATAAAAGTTCTGGCCTGCATTTTAAACAGTGTTGCTGACGTCTGATTCACACATTGACTAGCTCTTTGGTGAAGTTACTTGTTTTGATTTCACAAGTCTTACAATTCTCATACCCTTATTCCCCCTGCCCCCTACCAAATAAAGACTAGTTGTCTATCAAATACAAACAGGTGTTTCCCATGTTAAGAATCTGTCTCTACTCACGGATATCTCTGCCACCCGCTTCGTTCCTCTTCAACTTTAATACCAAACTGAGGCACAGTCATTTCGTAGTATTATTTTAGGTGGCAGATACTTTTATGGGAAGGGTCTTATTCCCAAGATTTTGATTTTCTAAAAATAGCAGGTGATTATAGTCTCAAGCAGTCAGTGCAGGCTAAGTGCTCTTTATGGGTTATTTTGTTTTTCCTCTTTGTCAGAGTGAGTTTGGTTTCCTAGTTGGGAACTGAGATGAAAGCATACAAAAGTCTGAAAGCAGTTGTTTTCTTCTGAAGCGGAGCCATCCTTTTTGATGATTGATGTATCTCTCATCCATTCTTGCTCTCTCTTCCCCATTGTCCCTTCTCCTCTAAAGAATACCTTTCCCCTCTGTGTATAGTGCTCTAATGATTGACATTAGATTTTCCTGTTTTTGTTAATTGTAAGTGCCAGCCTAGCTTGGAAATGCTGCCTTTTAAAAAAGACTTACCTACTTTAATTTTATGGATCTGAGTGTCTATCACTGGTACCCACAGAGGCCAGAAAGAAGGAACTGGATTTACAGTCTTGTAACATGAGCCTCTGTGTAGGTGCTGGGAGCTGAACCCAGGTCCTCTACAGGAACAGTAAGACGACTGCTGAGCCATCTCTCCAAACTCAGAAGTACTTCTTGCTGTTTTCGAGACAAGGTTTCTCTGTGTAGCCCTGACTGTCCTGGAACTTGCTCTGTAGACCAGGCTGGCCTCCAGCTCAGATAGATCTGTCTGCTTCTGCCTCCCGAGTACTGGTATTAAAGGCGTGTACCACCACCGCCTGGCTCATGTGATGGTTCTAAATAGCAAAATAAAAATTCTAATTCAGTTTTACTACTCACTGCTGGTTCTCGTGATTGCTTGTTGTTTCCCCACACACTGACTCTGATGGAAACGTTGCTGCTCTGCAGTGTCTCTAGAGTTTGGCTCCCTTTCTGCTTCATCGTTTCATATTGTCACCTTGTCATCACTCTGCCGTCTAGGGTCCCGAGCTGTAGCTCTTGCCAGGACTCCCCACTGCCTTCAGGTAGGCTTCTTACATGTCCCACAATTCATTGGGGACATAGCCCCGCCCCTTTTCTTCAACAGCCTCTGATTATTGGCATTCCTGTGAGTGCACAGTACTGTCTTCAAGATTATCACCTCTTCCTCTTTTCTCCTCTTTTTTAAAAACATCTTGTTTTTCTCTAATTTTTGCATAACTACTTCTTTCTTTAGACTTTGGTTTTGTAAGGGGCTTGGAGTGGGACTTCTTGTGTCTTTCTGTGGTTTGGGGGAATTACCCATTTAAGTAGAAATAGAAAATGATTTCCCCATTTCATGTGTGCATTGTAAGTTATTGAGGAGGGTACAGAAGTTTTGAGATGTTGACTTATTTACCACTGTACCCACAGGATCCACTAAACATTAAATTACTACTTGTTGAATGAATGATCTTTGAGTTTTTCTAATAGCAGTACTGGATGTGTGTATGTGTGTGTTAATATATTCATTATTTCAGTCTCTGTTGGTAATTGTGCTTTGAGGCAAATGGTCAGAATTTTTGATGCTTTTAGTGGACATAGATTTTAATGAAATTGGACCAAGTAAAATCATGTTCTCACTATGTCTAAGCCAGTAGCAGCAGGTGAAATAGAACAGATTCATGTCAATCTGTTTACATCAGTCTGTGTTCAATTTTCCCTCAAACGGTTTTCCTGAGGGACCAGTCTTGCTAAAAATAATCTTTACATTCATGTCTGTCCTTTGGGGAATGTAGAGCCCAGAACTAGCCAGGGTTGACTCAGAAATGTTCCCAATCTCTCCATCCACAGCGTTTCCTTCCAAACACAGGGTAGTTTAAAGGTTAGGGGCTGCTTTGAATGGGAGTTATGTAGGAATAGGGACCGTTCATTGCGTGCTCAAGAGAGCTATGTGTTTTTGAGCATCATCTGGTGGCTCCTTCTTCTGTGAGCCACCTTTTCCTGGTTGCTCTCAGCAAAATACCTACTGTTTTCCATGGACCAGAGTTAATTGAAGGCTCACTAGAGAGTTAGTGAGGTGGGTTGTTTCTGTTTGTTTGTGAGTCTGTTGTTGAGATCTGCTGGCTTCCTGTGGTGCTATGACTCCTTTATATTCCGCGATATGTGAGTCCATTGTCCAGTGGGGACAGTTTATGCTGTCCTGTATGGTTAGATAACGCCTGATTATTTCTTTCTCGTGGAAGCCTTACGTCAGCAAAGTCACAGTTGCACGAAGAAGGTAGACTGGAGGCGCTGAAGCCCATCTAGATGCCCATCTTTAAATGATAAGCTCTCTGTGCGGCAATAACATGAGTCACAACCCAGCCCATACTGATCATAAACAGCCTTCCGGAGCCCAAGTATAAGTGGCAGTGATAGAGGCCCCTAGTCACTGGGGATAGCTGTGATGGGCATGCTGATCCCACACTCAGCCTGATTTGATGTGCAATATTAGCAGTCATGGTGTGGAGCACAGGAGAGAAGTTTCTGGCGTGGAGCAGTTGGTTTATTGGAACCGCACAGCAGAACTTGTAAAATGAAACAAAGGAAGAGCACAGCCTGGGGCTATGGAGCAAGTGACCTTTGCCCTCGCAGACTGTATGCTCTTGGAAGCCCTAGGCAAAGTCCTGGAGCCTCACCCCGATTTAAGATTACTGCCAGCTGGGGTGGGGGGGATCAGCCCTGCCCTCTGCAGCTAAGCCCAAACAAAACTGAAAGTTGGGGGACTGTCAAGCCTGAGCTTTGGGCGGGTGAGCCTGAAAGATGGGAAGGCTGAAACAAGGGGTTAAGCCATGGAAACCATAGCACCATTGTAGAGCTTGATATTAGGAGGAAGCGGACATGGAGCCTCACACAGTCGGGGCTCATCAAGTCAAAGCATGGCAGCATCCAGCAGAATCCCTGAGTGTCTTCCTATGGCTCCTGAATAGATGTGTTTAGCTCAGTGGAGAAGGTGGGACTCCAAACCCTTTTCTCCTTTTGCCCGTGGCTTGCTGCTCATAATGTTCGGACTTTACGTGAGTCTCAGCATCTTAATGGTGCCTCCACCTTCACTGTCCCTTTAGCTCACAGAGCCAGCCTTGAACACCTCTCTGGGACCTGACTTGACAGTGGCCTTTGAAGAGTAAAACCAAACCCACAGCCTAACTCTATAATAGGGTCATTCACTTTGTACTCATTAACTCGTTATATTCCTGAAGTTGTAATAAAAGCTGACTTCTGAGTGTGCAATGAATGTCTTTGTTAACAGGGGAGATACTTGACTAGAATAAAAAAATATTGTTAAGAAGCTGGGGATGGGGGTGGCATGTACCTTTAATCCCAGCACTCATGAGGTAGAGGAGATGGATCTCTGTGAGTTCAAGGCCAGCCTGGTCTACAGAACTAGTTCCGGGACAGCCAGGGCTACACAGAGAAACCCTGTCTCCGTAAAACAAAACAAAAACAAACAAGAATATTGTTAAAAATCCCAATTACAGCTCATGCTGCCACTAAGTGAGATCTAGTGTTCCAGGTATTAAACTAGGTCGCAGAGAGGGCTCTCACCTCGAACAGCCTGGAAGTCTGTGGGGTAGCCTCTACCCTGGGGACTACTAGACTGTGTATAGAGTTTCTGCCTATATCCTTCACGGACATTATATCCTGCCTGGGTCTCAGCTTGGCTCCTTCCTCACCTTCCATGGTCAAGTGAAGGGGCTTCTTGTGGTTGGGGACCAACATGCTGAGGCAGGTTTGAAGGATGGCACACAGTCGGGGCTCTGCAGAGCCTCTGCCTGCTGGAGAACCCATCTGTCTTTGAAAGGAGAGCTCGGCTTAAGCCCTGCAAGCCAAAGGGCACCAGCAGTTCTTCATTAACTCACAATAACGTGCTATGTATAATGTTTCTTATTCTCATCTTTGTGTTAATACTTTTGGATGGCCATAAAGCATTTGTTCATTGCAGTGCTGAGAACTGAACCCAGGGCCTCACATGTGCTGGGCAAATGCACTACCTACCCCTGAGCTATGCCCCCCCTCAAACTTTAGATATTTCCTAAATATTTGATATAATTCTTTTCACTTTAAACATTACATCAGCCTATGTATTGGCTTTCCTTCTGTTTGTTTAGGCTCTTGATGTCCTTTAACTTGGGAACCTACTACCATAACCTCCAGAGTGTTGGAATTTCAGGCACATGCCTCTTTGCTTGACTCTTGGGTAGGATTAAGCTAAGTCTTAGGTGTGTTCTAGACCATATTTCCCTTACTCTGTTCTCATCGCGTGATCATGGTCTCTCTACACACATGCGCATACATACATACATACATACACACCTTCTAGTTGACTTCTGTTCCTCTCTTCCTCTGTTTAACATCCCTAAATCTCTTATCTGAACTTTGGTGATTCGGGGAAGTCGCGCACAACAGAAAACACCCTTGAAATTACAGCACGGGTCCTTTTTTAACTTCTTTTTTTTTCCTGTTTGTTTTGGGCTGTGTTTAGTATTAGCTGTCATTGGGTGTTTACTTTTCAGCCTGTATTTCTGGACCTACCCTGCAAGGTAGACACTAATAAGCACACATAAAGAAACAACTTGCCCAAGGGCACACGGCTCGCTCTCTGAGATAGAAACCCAGGCAGCCTGCCACCAACTCAGGCTTCTAAATCACTCTGCTGTACACCGCCAGAAGCAACCTAAAAATAACCCGGAAGTGAACGAAAGGGAGCCCCATAATGGCTAGGGATGTTCCTGACGTTTGGTGACCTCTCCTCCCAGTCTCATAGAGCTGCCTTTGATCATCCTGCAACTGCTCCTCTTTCTGAAAGCTCCCACATCCTTTCAGGAATCACGTCTCTTAGGTCTGTGGTTCTCTGCTTTGTACTTCGGAATTGTCGGGAGGGAGAAGGGGACCTTAACAAACCTCACAGCCTCACAGCGAGGGTCTCACCCCTGGAGCTTTAGATTAAATTGGTCTCGGTGTTAGAAGTTTTCAGCTCCCCAGGCGATCGTGATGCGCTGCCCCTGGTGGCCATTCATCCACAGGTGTCCTGCACTGTCCCCTCTCGGCTTCCTTCACTTCTCCACGAAGCTCAGAAGCCACAGTTTGCCCTCGCCCTTTGCCTTGCCTCACCCTGCTCGGCGTCATGTATCAGTTTGCCCAGTTGTCCTGGATCCATCCAGTGCCTTTAGCTTCTCAGCTTTCAGGGTCCTGCAGAGGGCCGTGGCTGACCATGTGGATTAGTACTGCTACACATTCATGGTCTCAGGTCGCCGTCCAGAAGCACTTGGTGTCTGTATTTAGTGCTGTCTGTTGCACCATCTTCACCATCCGACTACGCGCTTGGCAGATTGCTCTAATCCTTGATTGTGTTGTAGATCCTTTAGCCTTAATCTGTATTTGCAGATATTCTTACAGATATCTCCAGGGAAGTCCCCCTGTTTCATCTGGTCACTCTTGGGCCCTTTCTCTCAATTCTGCTGTTTTAGGGAAACACAACATTTTTCACTATTATCATGCCTTACCTCCTGTTTATTTACTTTTCCTTTTTAAGAATTTTTTAATTATGTGTGTATTTATTGCCATGTATATTTATTGGGAATGCCACGGTGAGCATGTGGCGGTCAGAGGACAGCTTTCAGGGGTCTGAAACCTTTCTACCTGAGTCTCTGGCCCTGAACTCAGGATATCACTCTTGACAATAATTTCCTCTTACCTGCTGAGCCATTTTATTAGCTCTAAGGACTAACATTTTTTTTGTTTTTTTGTTTTTTAAAATATTTATTTATTTATTATGTATACAATATTCTGTCTGTGTGTGTGCCTGCAGGCCAGAAGAGGGCACCAGACCCCATTACAGATGGTTGTGAGCCACCATGTGGTTGCTGGGAATTGAACTCAGGACCTTTGCAATGCTCTGAGCCATCTCTCCAGCCCCAAGGACTAACATTTTAAATCTGCTTTTAAAAAAGATCTGTCTTCTTCTGGGCTCCATCAGATGCTTCATTGCTGCTAAAAGTGCTCAGAAGTCACCAGGCACAGCCCTAGTATGGTGCACATTTTACTGACCTACCCTCCTGGCAGCATCTATTGCTGCTCTTTCTGTAAAGAGACCTTTGCATTTCTTTTTATTTATGTGTTTATACGTGCCTGCGTGTCCGTTTGTGCACCGTGCTCGGGTTTTATGACTGTCATGACTAGTTCCTTGAGCTCAGCCCTGGAGTCATCTAGGTGCTCGCTCCACCATCGGACAAGCCCCATGGATTCTTCATCTGCGTTTCCCTTTGGCCCTTTCTTCCCCACGCTCCCTTTTTCTAGCATTCTAAACTGTACAGCTTGCATTTTCTTTTTCTGGACAATTGTAATATCTTCTCCTGCCTTCCATCTCCCTGACCTGTCCTTGGTTCTTTTCACTTAGTAATCCTAGCTGTTTTGTTTTGGTCTTCCATGGTTATCCCTTGCTGTCTCTTCAACATTGCCTGTGAAGTGGAAGCATTTAACCGTGGGGAGGAGACAGCACTGGCCATATGTGGATATGCTAAAACTCAGGATCTGTTTTAGCGGAGGGGTGGGGGCAGTGGAGTGGGCCACACTCAGGCAGCACTAGCAAGGGCCTCTTCCTTCTCCCTTCTCCACAGAGGTGGGAGTTTGCCTTGTTGACGCTCTGTTATGGCTCTAATTTGAACAAGGTGAGAAATGCCCCATTGTGTTCTGGGCACTTAGAACTGCTGTGATAAGGACGTGAGTGCAGCCTGAAGGCAGCAAGGGAAGTCTTGTGTCTTAGGCAGAAGGAAAACTCTAGTCCCAGTAGCATTTCCAGGTTGGTTTCGGCTTCTTGTTTCTTGATTTTGCTGCTTGGTGTGTTTTCCCAGGTCTTTGCATGCTTGGCTGTTTTTACAAGATGCAGACATTTTGAATTCCACTCTCTTGGGTTCTGGCTATTTTTCCGGTCTCATCTCTGTCTCCTGCATGTAGAAGAGTCTGCAAAAATGTCCTTGGGCTCCCTGTCCCGAACACACCAGGAAGTGATCTCAACGGAGTAGTGGGGTATTGTGGCTCTGCCTCCTCTGTTCCTGTGTCTGTGACTCTTCCTTCCTAGTGCTCAGTGTCTATAACTGTCCTTTCCTAGAGGTTGTTCTGTCAGGTTGTTTGGGGGTGGAAGGGCAAATCCAATTTATGTTGTTTTGTCTAAAAGTTGAAGTGGGGGGGGGAGACTTGGGTTTTTGATTCTTTGTTAAGAGGGATGAAACTTCATGCTGTTTGTAACAGCCCCACACCATAAACAACCAGGTATCAACAGCTGGTAAATAGATAACTGTGAGGCAAATTAACAGGGAGAATTTTATAAAGAGGACGAATAAGCTATAGCCAAACTATCAGCGTGGGCGAACCTCGGCTAACATAATGGTGAACAAAGCATGCCAGATAGAAAAGGTGGTTGACAGTTGGACATAGGGGTGGGGTCTGCTGATGCTGTTGTTTAACGACCTGGGCACAGGTTGTAGGAAGTTTCACCTTAGCAAATTCCTTGCATTGCATATTTATACATGACTTCACATTATGTGCCAATTTTACAAAGTACCTATTGTGACAGAAAGGTCAAAGACATAAGCCATATGCCTTGGTGGTTCAGAGAACTGGATTCCCAGTATGAAGGAGAAAGTACAATCTAGAATCCCAGCAGAAAGCAAGTCTCCTGTTCTAGGTTTAGGGTAGACACCTGTGAGAAGACCCGTGCATTGTGCAGACACCGTAGGTCTAAATCCACGCTGCTTGCCTACCAAGCAAATGGTCTGTTTATACCATTTCGAAAAATGTTACTGCGGGTTTGATTTGTACCACACTCGTCACAGTCTAAGGAATTATTCCTGCATGTGACAGGCACAGTTGCTGTCCTAGCTCCAGAACACAGTTTTGTTGACCTGAGTTGTGTAGCATTTGTGCAATCCCCCTTTTAAACCATAAGTTATTGGCAGTAGGCAGTGTGTCTGCCAAGCATTGTTCCTCAGATACAAAGGGTGCCATCTAGCATCCTCTGGGGCTGAGGGTCAATAAGTGAGTGCTACATAGGTGTGGAGTGATACCGTGTGCTAAGCAGAGCGCTAAATGTGCATGGTTTTCATTAAATGGTCATTCTTTTATGGTTTTGATAAATATTTCAAGTAAGCTGAACCAAAGAGCTTTGTCAGCTGTATTGCATAGAGTCAGCACAGTGTTCTCCAAAGTGAGACTGCACGTTCTAGGGAGAGTGAGCTCCACGTGATCTCTTGACATGTGGAAAGAAATACTGAGGGCCGATTAGGTAAAGAGGAGCAACACAGTGTCGTATGGTTTTAATTTGCGAGAAATCTCAGAAATGGTCCTTATCCATTCTCTCCATCCATACAGCAACACTGCATTATCAGTACTGAAAGCTCAAGAGGAAGGAGGCCTGTCAATAGTCTTACAGTAGGCGTCTTACTAAAAAGGGGAAGGAGGAAGGTTTTACTCTAAACTTGCACCAAAATCTCAAACTTCCAAGCCCACTTGGGTCTAGAAGACCCCTCTGTTGCTGTTGCTCACTTAGCTACCGCCTGCCAGATCCGATGGGCTTAGTAGAGGGCTGCATGCGTCTACGGATTGATTGGTCAGCATGTTGACATCAGAGTTTTGAGACGCCTTCTTAGCACTCAGTGGATCAATAGGTATGAATCACTAGATTTTATCAGTATGGTGGTTCCTCAAGCTAAAGATAACTACCGTTTGATTCGTTTAACTTCTGTGTAGATAGCAGAAGGCGATACTCCTACAGACTCATATTTATTGAGGCATATTTGCAATTGCCAAGCTACAGGGTCTGACTAGTTACCCGTCAACAGATAACGAAAAGCTGATAGGTGTTTTATTCAGCCGTACAGAACAACAAAATGATGTCATTTGCCGGAAAGTGGGTGGAACTGGAGATCATTGTGTTAAGAGAAATTAGCCAGACTCAAGCAAATACCATGTTTTTGCTCATACACAGCCTCAAGATTAATAATAATAATAGGTGTTTGTGAGGGGGCATGGTAAAGAAACTGCCCATGTGACCATGCCATTATTAGGGCAAAGTTTTTACTGTCAGAGAGAACATAAAGAGTATCCAGAGACATCTGGAGGAGTCAGAGCAAAGAGAAAGAAAGCGGATTGGACATGGCTAGAGCTCTCTGCGAGAAAAGCCAGAGAGAATAATGAAGGTAGCTGATAGGCAGGGGAGAGCTTTGCCATTGTATGGAGAACAAGTGGGAATGGGGAGGGGGTGCAGGTAGTGACTGAGGGAACTTGGAGGCCAGCATGGGCTTTGATATGTAACCACTGGTGCATTCCTCTTCTGCCAGAGTCAAGGGGAATGACCCCTTTGGGGCACAGGATATAGTGATATTTCATTTATATTTTAATAAATAAACTTTATCTGAAGTTCACAGAGTAAAACAGCTGCACTGATCAGCCTTGCAGACCAGGCAGTGGTGACACACGCTTTTAATCCCAGAAGCCACACTGGTTTGCCATAGAAACTGAGCAGCAGTGTGCATGCCTTTAATCCGAGCCCTAGAGAGGAATATGAAACGGGAAGAGACAGCTCTTGGTCAGTCTCACTTTGAGGATTCCTGGAGGCAGGATCACCTTTCAGAATGAGCTAAGACTCAGTGGCTGGCTGTTTAGTTTCTCTGACCTTCAGGTTGAATCCCAATATCAGTCCCTGGGTTTTTATTAATTGTGCTATACCAGGAACCCACTTCACAGCATGTGAGGGCTGCAGGCTTTTAGCTAGCCACCAGAAATCCTTCTGTAGTTCCGCGCGAGCTCATCTCTAAATATACAATTTCCTGAGACCTAATACTAATAAGAAGGTGTGAAAACAGAGTTGGTCACTCTAGGGACAGATATGAACAGAAGAAGGGGTACCAAAGAAAGTAGTTGGAAGTGGTGACTATGGTCCTAGTAGAAAAATGTCATAATAAAACATCCTTTTAGCCTGGTGGTGGTGTACATGCCCTTAATCCCAGCACTCAGGGAGGCAGAGGCAGATGGATAGACAGAGCAAGTTCCAGGACAGCCAGGGACACACAGAGAAGCCCTGTCTCAAAAGACAAAAAATAAAGATTTTTTTAAAAATTCTTTTGATAGTGAAAATGGACCAATTACTATTGGTAATTGCTAGTCTTAGGCCTTTTATCCTATTATCTCCATCACGTACGTTTTTCATCGTTTCTGGGTTTGATTTTGTTTTGCCTTTATTCTCTATGATGTGTTCTGGGTAGTTTCATCAAATCCAGCATACAGTTCTGTCTTCTACTGCTGTGTGCAATTTTCTCTCTTATCTGACCTTTGAGCTCATAGGACAGTGGTCCTCAACCTTCCTAACGCTGTGACCCTTTAATTCCTCATGTTGTCGTGACGCCAACCTTAAAAATATTTTCACTGCTATATCATAACTATAGTTTTGCTACTGTTAATGAATTATAATGTAAATATGTGTGTTTTCCAGTAGCCTTAGGTAACCCCTGTGAAAGATTGGTTGCGCCCCGCAGACTGAGACCCACTGGCATAGGTGCATGCTCTGCACTTGGTTCTTGAGTGTCCTCAGCGACTGGCTCCAGGAGAAGCCGTGGCTCCAGCTTTCTCTTACGGCCTTTTCTTTCCGGGATTCCAGACATTGACACACGGTGTCCAAACAGATTTTTTGTCTTCCTCAAAGCACACTTGTCACGTTTCCAGATTGCAAGTAGTTAGCCCCAAGGCGTTCTTGGGCTCCAGTCTGCAATAACTGAGGAGTTTCCCTTACTGTTTGCACACCTGCATTCTGTGCACAGGCTCTGTCGGTTCCATCTTCAAAATCTCTTGAAGGACCAGACAGGTGACTTAGGCCTGTAATCCCCACTGTTCAGAGGCTGAGGCAGGAGGATCAGGAGTTCAAGGCCAGGCTGTGCTACACAGCTCGCCTCTGTCAGTGACTGGCAAACTGGACATGTGTGACCGGATGGGATGGGTGGGAGCGACAGGAAAATTTTTATGAGACTCTCAGTATTTTTCAGGATGCAGGTTTGTGATACCACGTTGCAGGTTCAGGCAACCAAAGTGTGCAAGGGTGAACTTTGTTTTCACACCCACCGTCCAGGTGCCCTTTCACCAGATGGGTTTTTGCAGACACCTGTCTGGTCTGCCATTTTGTTATGGGAAGATGTGTTTGTGTGTATGTGGCCATTGGTGTTAGAGCCTGGTTTTGCTTCTTTTAACACTGTAGGTGAACCCTGTAGATCTGTATTTTCCGGTGTGTCCTAGCTTGACATCTTGCCAACTACTGAGAAAAATAAATGGCTGTTACTGCCCAGGTGTATGTAGTGTCAGATAGCTACATTTTAAGTTTTCTGAAAACCTTTTCTCAGTTCCTTCTCCTGGCAAAGCAGTATAGCAGCTGCTGTGGTCAGTCCACACTTGGATGGTGTCCCAGCGGTTCCTAGCATTTGGTGGTGTGGCTCGGAGGTTGACACTACTCCTACTCTTGAAGCGTGTTGGTTTACGTTTTCCTATTGTCAGCAACCTAGTTTCTTCTTCAAAGACATTTCCGTGGTCGTATGTAAAACTGTAGGCGCTTGCTGCAGTGCCCTCTGCCTTCCTCTGCGAGCCCAAACTGCCTGGTGTGCGCGGGGCACGGCTCTGGTGCACCTCTACGTCGCCTGTGCGTTTATAGTATCTGTAGTACAGTTCTTCGAGTTGAAGATGTGATGGTTCTAGTGGGGCTGTTGTCTACTAGGTCTCAGTTGGTCATCACGCTCCTGGCAGGACCACCGTCTGGCTGGAGCAATTCTAAGATGCCGTTGATTGCAGAGATATTAAAGCCTGGAGATACCTGGGTCCCAGGACACCTTGTAGCTGGACCCATGAGTGCTCCCGCATCCGATTACTGCCAACTGCCTGGTGACTGGCTGATGAGGCGGACCTGCACTGTGCTAAGAAGTGCAGAGGGAGACCTGGGCATGTCCTCTTCTCCACTTGGCTGGGCGCCCCTCATTAGGAGCTGTATTGTCTTTGGCATGGACCAGTGATGTGAATCAGAGCCAGCTTCTCTGTGAACTGGTGGTGCAGGTGTATCTTCTGGTGTCTCTCAGACAAGTTTTTTTGATCTGAGTTGCTTTTTGTTTTGTTCTTTTTCCTTCCTTCAACCTTCTTTTCTACCCTGCCTGCCTGAGTTTAATGGCATTAGGCATTCATTCCGTTCACCCTGCTCTCCTGCTTCTGTGCTGCCTGCCTGCTGCTGCTTTATAGTACATGTTCAAAGTATGCTCATCACACTTCGGTAGCCTTCTGGCACATACACGGCTTTCCCTACTTTGGTAGCTCTCTGGTTACTTCTGGCAGTCTGAGGGGTAGGGCAGTCATGTTGTCTAAGGGGATCTGAACTCGGGGCCACGTGCTTGCACAGCAGACCTCTCACCCGCTGGGCTACCTTCCACGTCAGTATGCATCCACCCAACGCCTGCTCTGGACCTCACAGTTGCCAAGGGCATAGCCCTGAATAGCAAACACACGGTACATCTGTGTACCTGTCTTCATTGGAACATCCATTCTACTTCCTGCTAATTTTCCTACCTGGAAGCTTGTTTTGTTCATCTTCTCTTCATTTTCAGGTCTCCTCAGAAAGATGTCAGTTTGAAAATTCCCCCCTTATAGTACTGGGCTGTGGCACAGTTGTAGAGGGTCTGGCCAGCTTGTGTGAAGCCTGAGTTTGAGCCCATAAACTGGGAGGTTCAAGAGTATCCTTGGCTATATGAGACCCAGTCTTTAAAACACACGCACATAGACAAAAAACCTAAAAGCAAAATCACCTCCCCTTGAGGTGGCCAGACCAACCAACCCTTTTGGATGTGTCTTCCTTTGTTCTGCCTGCCTCGCTTTCTCTTGGCCTTTGTGCTTTTATTAAAGCCTTTATTAAAATACTTAACCCCAACACTGCTTCAAAAGAAAAAGAAAGGAGAGGAAAATCCCGTTTAATGATCCATCAGTGTTGTGGGTGCTTTCTTCTGATTTCATACCAACACATTCTCTAGGAGTAACTCATGTTGTTTTTGTTCTTTTTTAGCCGGTTACACCTCAACAAGAAGGCAACAGACAAACAGCCATATAGCAAGCTCCCTGGTGTCTCTCTTCTGAAACCATTGAAGGGGGTGGATCCCAACCTAATTAACAACTTGGAGACATTCTTCGAACTGGATTATCCCAAAGTAAGTGTGGTGCTTGCTGTGCCCATGAGAGATGGTTTAGGCTATGGGTTTGGTTTTTGGTTGTTTTAGTTTCCTCATCGGAAACATTGGGAATTTTAACACTGCATATAAGGCAGAAGTACTGATGTTGTTGTATGTACGTCAACTTAAAGTAAGGTTTGCTTGCAATAAGAAAGTTGGAAGGTTTTCAAGCCCATATTCTCTAAGTGAATGCAAAGGGAAGTTTATTTTTGTGAATGGGAAAAAAATGCATTTTGTGGATTATAAGCAAACCTTAGCATCTGGCTTAGCATCCACGTGGTTTTGATGTGGAATGTGACCTCACATTTTGGTTTTTCTGCCACCATCCCATCTCAAAGCTGAAAGAACTAGTTCCATGTGGCCCTTTTCATGTTCTGTAGCATCCATGTGCATGAACTTGGTGGAAGGGGAAGCTGTGTTGACCTTCAGTATGAAATTAGTAACAGCAAACACCAGAGGCAGTTTCTAGTCTCGCGTCGTTTACTTTCTGAAGTAGAAAGCCAGAGGAATCGGAAAGATGCCTGCATCTAAGGGAGGCGTGTTCTGTCAGTATTTTACTTTGAAAACATTAACAGTGTGGTTAAGTGTAGCACAAAGCCATCTAGTTCTTGAGCACAGATAGCATATTTGATATTACCTTTCAAAGTGTTGAATTTAGAGGTGGTTTCTTTAAAAACCTCTCTTGTCTGTGCTCTCTGTTTCCCTCAGTTTCCCAAATGAGTTCACAAGTGCACTTGTCTTCTGTTCTGGGTCAGCAACTGCTCTAGGGATTCAGAGTTCATTTGCAGGAGGTGTAAAGTCTATATTTGTAACCCAAATATAAAATTTTCTGTAAAACCTGGAGTATAAAGTTTTTAAAAATAATTGCTCAAAGGGTGTGTGTGTGTGTGTGTGTGTGTGTGTGTGTGTGTGTGTGCACATATGTATGTGTGTATGCACTTGAAGGGTAGGCTGTACCTCAGTAGAGCACTTGCCTGGCTCTGGGCTACATCACCAGTGCTGCATAAACTAGGTGTAGATGCAGGCATAAAACCATAGTCCCTGGTACAGAGGGAATTTGAGGCTAGTGTAGGCTATGTGAAGCAGGTGGAGGGAAAATATATTATTTTGCTTGATCTACAACATAATTAATTCACGTATTAAAGCATACTTTCGGACGTAGGGTGAAAGCCTTTTCCCATTACTTAGTGTCTGGTAGAAGCGCTGCTTGAAGCGCTTTCTTGGCCTAGCTTATTCACGCCTGTGGAGCGGTACAGATGGCGGAGCAGAGCAAGGGATTCTTCAGGGTGAGCCTGGCTGAGCAGCTCGTTAGAAGAAAGCTAGCTGTTGGGTCTTGCCCTTTAGAAAGTCACGTAGCCTTTCTAATCTTCATTATTAAGGACACGGTCTTTCTCCACAGAGTGTTTTCAGAGCTCAGGAAGCTTGTAGCCTTGGCCCTCTGGGAAGTTTCAGGGGTGTGGTAGGAATGGCCGCCTTTGCTCTCAGACTTTCACCCGGCCAGATGACTAATGCTTGGTTAACCCTTCTTGAGGAGCACTTTTGATCGATCGTCACTGAAGCAGATATTATTGGATAGGATTTGTAGAAAGAGGTAGAAATCATGTGGGATATAGTCCTTGTTTCCCCCGCCTTCTCCCACTTTCCTGGCCAAAGCTTTCCTGCCTTTAGACCTGGTTCTCCACCACAAACCTTTCCTGCCATGTCTGGTGAGGTGAGGTGTACGCTGAAGGCATTATGAATATTTCGTTTCCACTTCCTGCTTTTATAAACTTATAAAGAAGTGAACAGGACGGGCTTTCCTGTGGCTCAAGTGAGTCTCTGACAGGACAGCAGTGGTAGGGCCATTTGAGCCTTCACAATTGCCGTTCCAACTAAGTAGCGGTGAGCAAAATGAAATTCTGGGTATTTTCATGCTTACGAGGTCCGTGAAGTATGCCTTTCAGGGGAGTAAATGTTCAGTCAAATTCTATTTGATTTAAAAAAAATTTAAACAGCCAAATAAAATTTTAAAAAGAAATCTGATGGCATCTTGTCCTTTATGGGGCTTTATTTGTAATTTATAGCACCTTCAGGAAGTGAAACTGCATTCTAGGACACAGATTCAGGAGAATGGGGAGGGCCCTGGGCTTCGCTTCCTCTCAGTGTAGGTTTTTACACTCCTGCCCATCTTACAAGCACCACGGGTACGTTCAGTGACGCAGGTCACGAACAAGCTTGATTTGCAGGTTGTCATTGGGGTGGGGCCTGTCAGGGAATGACAACCATCAACCTCAGGCACAGCCAGGCTCTTCCTGTTGCTGACAGACAGGTCCTTGGCCTGGAGAAACAGTCTCTACCCAAACAACACTTGCCTGGAGCACCTGTACCCTTAGGATTCCTGCCTACACTTGTAAACTTTATGTACACAGTTGCTTGTTTTTCTTACAGTTTTTGGTCAATCTAGAAACGTTCATAGTGAGTGCTTATTTTGTGTGAGGTTAATTAATGTTAGTTCCTTCTTTTGACTAGTATGAAGTGCTCCTTTGTGTACAAGATCATGACGATCCAGCCATCGATGTATGTAAGAAACTCCTTGGAAAATACCCAAATGTTGATGCTAGATTATTTATAGGTAAGTACCAGAGTTCATGCTAGCCATTTTACTTTGGTAGTTTTAAATGTCAGCAATTTTCTCTGCAGTGGACTCTAGATTAGGCACTCAGTAAAGGTAGACAACATGCTTGCTGTAAGCCTGGTTCCTCGGGGGAGGGGAAAGATAATTCTGTTAATTCAAGGGAAGTTATGGGGGGGGTCTTGGTTACCAAATGACATACAAATAATATCGTACTCAATAATCAGGTATGAGTATTTGTTGCTTTGTTTTGGATTTTCTTTTTGCTGAAATCTTTTTTTCATTTTTTCTATTTTGGCTTGTCCCTCAGCCAAGTATCTATCTATCCAGTCTCAGGCTCCTGGCCATTCCAGCAGTGTTGAACTGGTTTCCACCTCATGGAGTGGACCTTAATTAGAATCAGATCCATACATAATCAGTTACTTTCACACTTCTGTGCCTCTGTTGTACCAGCGTGTCTTACAGGCAGGTGTGCAGAGCGCCTTCCAGTACCATGAGCTCCAGTCAGTAGGGGTGAAGGCTCTAGGTGGTCACCAGCACGGTTTCTCCATGTGTAGTGAGTTATGCAGGTGTTGTCTTCAACAATGGGGCCTTACTCTCAGTTTGTGGGAAGCAACCAATAGCCTTGGTGACAGCCTGGGCTTCTTGGAGGATTTTAAGGAACCCCTTTGGCCAACAACTTGATAAATTGTAGCCTATTCCCAGCACTGGAGGTTGCTGGAGAAAAATGTCCAGTTGGAGCTTTTTCTCTCCCATTATTTGGTGATCCCCTTTAGATTTCTTTCATACAACTTCTATGGTATGAGGTTTCCATATACCTTCTCGTGATCCTTAGTTTTAGGTGTCCCTCTTGCATTGGCCATATTCCTTTTGCTTCTAAGGTGTTTTCAAGGATAGCCTTTTCTTTATATAATGGCTAGTGGTGAACTAATGATGGTCAGTTTCTCTACATAGTCATAACTACTATAACTTCAAAATGAGTTCTGTGTGTTTTTTGTTTGTTTTGTTTTCAGTTATTTCCTACCACTAAATAAAATGCATGTCTTTATAATAATGTATAGTATGATGTTTTGAAATATGTATATACTGTGGAATGGCTCAATCAAATTAGTGAGCATGTATTTTTAACACTTGAATTGTGATAAGGAGTCTCAGCGGTTTTCAGGTCCTCAGCCCAGGGCTGTTACAGCATCATTATGTTGTACGCAGTGTTAAGTGTCAGCTCATAGTGGCAGTGGAAGAATTTGCAAATAGAAGACAGACTGGATTGTCAAAGAGAAAGTCAATTCTCCTTTTGTGAATGAGTAATTTTTACAGATTTATTATGAGTAATTGGGAATATTTAAAAATTAAATATTTAAATTATTAAATGTTTAAATTATGAAATATGGTAGTACTTTTCCTTTCTCCATCATGTATCTTTTCAGCGTTATATAAATCTGTTACTGTTGTACTTTTGCATTTTTAGGTGGCAAAAAGGTTGGCATTAATCCTAAAATTAATAATTTGATGCCAGGATATGAAGTTGCAAAATATGATCTCATATGGATTTGTGATAGTGGAATAAGAGGTAAGATTTTCTTATTTTATAAAACTGTTCACTTGATGGTAAAATACCAAAAATATTTTGAAAATACATTATTTATTTATCAGTCTTTGGTTTGTGTGATAATTTACGTCATTATTTATGGTATTATGTCAGTTTTAGTCACTAAGATTTTAACTTTTTTTTAACCTAACCTAGATGCTACATGTATTAAAACATTTACATTTTGAAGAGAAAATTTTACCCATTGAAAAAGTCATGATGATCCACTATCTCGTCTACAGCCTTTCTCTGGTGTAATATTTCTTCTTTGTTGGACTCTCTAATACTGTTTTATTCTGTAATACACTATTTTACCCAAAGAGTGAGATCAATGAGCTCATATTCCCAAAAATATATAAATTTATTTAAAGGCATTTGTATCTTTTTTTAAATTTATTTAAACTTTAGCAAGAAGGTTTTTTGTTTGGTTGTTTGTTTTTTTTTTAATGGTTATTTTTGAGACCTGTTGAGACAGAGTCTCATTATGCAGCCTTGGGATTCACTACACAGCCGGGGTTGACCTTGAACCTGTGACTATTTTGCCTCTCCCTTCTGACTGCTGGAGTTACAGGTATAAGCCACTATACCTGTTGCAAAAAGCCTTTTACATACCAAGCAGGATTTATAGGTGTAAACATTTGTATTAAGCTCTTTGGTATTTTTGTTAGCTTGAGTTCCTTGTCCTCATAGTGATCTAGTGGCCTAAAGAGTTTGTCATTCTGGCTGTCCTGGAGGAAATGTTGCCAACATGCCTGACCTTCACCCGCTGGCTGCCACTAGCTCCCTTCCCCCTTCTCAACTCTCCAAATGTCACTTGTAAGGAATTGTCCTGGTTGAGAACCACTACCTAAAATAGGGAGGGATTTTTGTTTCTTGAGGTGCTATGGATTGAACACAGGATGTCATTCATGATCAGCAAGTGCTCCGTACCACCAAACTGTAGCCACAGCCCAACCTACCCCTAAGTCGGGATCTTTGTCTTGCTGCAGCCTCCTGAGTTTTGGATGGTGGTTCTAGACTACTGATTTCCATAAAATCCACTTATTAAGCTTAGTAATGTCCTATCAAAGAAAACAAAGACTGCCCCTGGCACATATTAACTCAACCACTCAGGCTAAAAATGTGTAGCTTTTTGAAGTTTTATGTTCTCAGAATAAATGATTGCTATCTATTAAATCCATGGTCAAATGAACATATTTTTATTGTAGTTTACTAGCAATTCAAAATATATTACATTAATGGGCATTTTACTAAAGAGTTGTTTTGTTTTGTTCCCGTCCCTCTCCCCACCTTTTCCCTCCTAAATTTCAGTCATTCCAGACACATTAACCGACATGGTCAATCAAATGACAGAGAAGGTGGGCTTGGTCCATGGGCTGCCATATGTAGCAGACAGACAGGGCTTTGCAGCCACATTAGAGCAGGTAAGTACAGCTCATTGGTCTCTGTCAGGTGGGGCTGCCTGACCTTAGCTGTATTGTCCAAATGGGAGCTTGTAGAGCGCACTCTAGTTCCTCGGGGAGGAAGTTCTCAGGTCCCTGGGAACCTACTGCTGAGCGGCCCTCACCCTGACAGGACGGGCTGTCCTGTTTTCCCCCTAAAGAAAACATTGTTCTTGCAAGTCTATGGTTTTTTTTTTTAAAAAAAAAAAAAGAACTTTGATTTCCTTTTAAAATAAATGTCTTGAAAAGCATGTTTTCCTCCTCCTTCTCCTTCTTTCTTCTTTCATCATGTAGCAATGATAAATTGTGGAGACACAGAAGCACACCCCCACACCCACACCCACTAATTACAGCAATTAAGGTTCAGTTTCATTTGGTCATTTTGGGCACTGGTGGTGGTTTTTAGTTTTGTTTTTCTCAAGTTTACTCTAGAAGCAGTTTATATATTATTTTCCACATCACGAGCTTTTCCCGTATTAAATCTTCACAAAGGACATTTTTATTGGCTGCCGTATCTACTTCCTACAATTAAACAGAAAGCAAGGCTTGTCTTTGTGCCCCGGGGAGAAGACACTCGGTTTCAGTTTTGATGTTTATCCACTTCCTCTTCAGCACAGCTTACGTTCGCTTGATTTTTCTAATCCCTACAAGTCTGAAAAGGGAAAGGTACATTATGAGAACTTTGATTTGACCTTTGTCAATTCGATCTCTCTCTAACTCTTTCTGACTCTCGTGCATATGCATGAATGTTCAGGTGTGTGTGTGTGGAGGAGGAGGGGTGTGTATGTGTGGGGGGGTGTTCAAGGTCAATATCAGGTTTCATCCTCAGATACTTCCCACCTGATTTTTTGAGACATGGTCTCTCACTGAACATGGAGCGTCCCAGTTTGACTGGACGGAGTGGCTGACAAGCCCCGGGGACCCCCCACCCCAGCAGCAGTTCCCACAAGACTGTGATTATAGGTGCTTATGGCATCCAGCTTTTTTTATGTGTACGCTGGGTCTGTAACTGAGATCATCATGTTGATGTGGCCCTTACTTTGCCAACTGAGCCATTTCCCAAGCCCCACGGTCTCTCTCTTAACACTGACTTGGGAAATATTTCTCCTACTGCCAGAAACTGTAGCCTTAAAATCTTGAGTTTTTGACTAATAAAGTGAACTATTGGTCCTTTTACTTTAGAAATATCCACATAGATGTTTATGTCAGTGAAACGCACTGAGTCTGCTATGCTTAGAATGAATGGAGATCCAACCAGAAGACTCTTCCTAGGTGATAAAGAAATCTTAGACACAATCTCTAGTTTCCCCTCATGATTTGACCTCAGTTAACTGCCTAAGGGTTAAGATGGACACTTTTGGTCTTAAAAGTCACAGAAGTATCATTGCTTCAAGGGCGTCTGAATTGGGCCTACGTAGCAAGAATCATAGTCTTAGCTGCCTTATCAAATCCTGTTGTTCTGCACTCAATAACCGCCATTAAGAAAGCCTACTGTGATGTGGGGATGCACATCCCAGCACTTGGGAGGCAGAGGCAGGCAGAGCTCTGAGTGTGAGGCCAACTTGAGAGCAAGTTCCAGAACAGGACACCCAGAGCTATACAGAGAAACCCTGTCTTGGAAAAATAAAAAGAAAGCCTACTGCTCTGTACTTGAAGCCAATGAGAAAAGGCAGCATATCTGATATATAAATAATAAATAGGGATTTATGTCCCACAAGTAGGGTGGTGGCAGTCAGTTCCACTGTTAATGTGTCAACTTGCGTATCTCAGGACTTCAAAGTGTTATAGATTAGGGGCTGGACAGATGGCTCAACAGTCCAGAGTGAGTACTGTTCTTGCAAACGACCAGAATTGGGTTCTTAGCACCCAAGGTAGGCATCTCCCATCTTCAGAGAGTCGTGATCCTCCAACTTCCACAGAACCTGCATTCAGGTGCACATAACCCCCTGCAGACTTACATGAATATACAGAATTAAAAATAGCTTTAAGAAGAAGTAGAATTATCCTGAACATTGATACACCTATACATCATCTGTGTATATGTATACATGCTCACTCTCTCTCACACACACATACACACACGCGCACACCATTAAGTAATATAAAATCAGGAGACATTATTTGATATTTTATATATCAATTAATATTTACTCTTATTTTTATATCCAAGTTCCATTTTATTTGGATTTTTAATCTATCAATTTTTAAAAAGATAATATTTGCCCAAGTGTAGAATATGCCTTTCTCTCTAGAGGTGAATGTTTCTTGGTAATGTTGGTAGCGTGAGCAGTCAGCTGAACAAATCGCCAACTGCTTGGGCTACAGTCGTGCAGTCGTGTGTTTTTATCCAGGGATCTGCTGTGAGCATATTAGGATACGCCGTCATATTTAGCAGAAAGCATTAGGAAAAGTTTATAACCACCCATACTTTTAACATGAAAACCTAATCAATTATGTCTGTGTTTTCTTGGGCAGGTATATTTTGGAACTTCACACCCACGATCCTATATCTCTGCCAATGTAACTGGCTTCAAATGTGTGACGGGAATGTCTTGTCTAATGAGGAAGGACGTGCTGGATCAGGCAGGAGGGCTGATCGCCTTTGCTCAGTACATTGCTGAAGATTACTTCATGGCCAAAGCAATAGCTGACCGGTGAGAAAACCGAGTTCCTTTTAGTAGCTAGCTTATTGTATTGACTTATTCTTTCTGTTCTAACCCTGGATTCCGGCTATTTTAATATTTCTGCCAATGAATACAGAAGTCAGTCATTCTGGCAGAGCGTTCGTATCCGTGTTCTTAGGTAAGAATACTGAGCAAGTGCCTTTCCCATTTCCCCCGGCTGCTTCCCGTGAAGTGGCTAATAGAAGGCTTTTGAGAGAATGCAGATAGAAATTCCTATGTGTTTTAGAGAAATTAAAGTTCTTGGTATCACTTGAAAATGAACTTTCTGCTGGGCAGTAGTGGTGCACGCCTTTAATCCCAGCACTTAGGAGGCAGAGACAGGCAGATTGCTGTGAGTTCAGGGCCAGCCTGGACTACAAGAGCTAGTGTCAGGACAGCTAGGACTGTTACATAGAGAAACCCAGAAAGAGAGAGAGAGATAGAGAAAGGAAAATGAACTGTCTACAAAGTTTTTTTTTTTAATTTTATTTTATAAATATGAGAGTTTTGCCTGTGCCTATATATGCCACATGTGTGCCTGGTGCCCCCGAAGGTCAGAAGAGGGCATCTGATCCCCTGGAACCGGAGTTGCCGATGGTTGTGCCCCCCAATGTGAATGCTGGGAATCGAACCTAGGTCCTCTGGAAGAGTAACAATTGCTCTTAAACTACTGAACTATTCTCCAGTCCCAAACTTTGAAATTTCTTAGCGCATTGTTTCACACTTCATCAATAAGCCTCCTCACAACTTAGCATTTCTCTGTCATGGAGAATGTGTTTGAGTTTAAAGGAGATCACTGTCTTGTATGATCTTTTATTTAAAAAAAAAAATTTGTTTGTTTGTCTGTTTGTTTTGATGAATATTTTCCCTGAAGCTCTTCCTTCTGAGGTTCATGGTCACTCACTGTCTTCAGTGGAGACACAGTGCCTCTTGGTTACTTTTCTTGTTGAATGAGCACACACAGGGGGGCAATCGAAGAGAAAACCATGAGTGTGAATTCTTCTCACCAAGTACTTTGAAAATGGCCATGTTTAAGTTTCTTGAACTGTAAACCTAGGGAATATAGTTCCTTCTGGCCAAAGTGCAATACCGTTGTGGGGTAATGCAGTTGTGCAGAAACACCCATAGCATCAGGTTGCTCATCTTTAAGGACCCAGCTTGTCCTGAATACCAGCAGCTGCTTACTCTGACAGTGGCTAATGAATGCAGAACCAGTCAGGCTTGATTGTGTTCATCAACATAGATCATATTATTATTGTGTTCATTTTCAGAGGTTGGAGGTTTGCAATGTCTACTCAAGTTGCCATGCAAAACTCTGGTTCGTACTCCATTTCTCAGTTTCAGTCCAGAATGATCAGGTAAACCAGTAAACACTTACATTTTATACTTTGTTAAAAGGAGTGTGTGTGTGTGTGTGTGTGTGTGAGAGAGAGAGAGAGATATGCTACGTGGTATATATGACATGCTTTAAAAACCCATCCAGGGCCAGGCATTGTGCTGCACACCCTTAATCCCAGCACTTGGGAGTCAGAGGCAGGTGAATCTCTATGAGCTTGTATTATTAAGAGAAACTGAATGCCTAAATATATTTTCTTAATAATACTGAGATGTTCTTTTAAAAAACTAAGCTGAAACTAAGCTCTGCATTTGCCAAAGTATAGATCATGTAAATGAATATAAATAGAAAAGGGATTTGTAAAAGCAAATCTGAGGGCTGGAGAGATGGCGCAGCCGTTAAAGGCTAGGCTCACAACCAAAAGTGTGAGTTTGTTTCTCAGCAGCCATGACTGTCTCTCCAGCAGAGAGAGAATCTGGAAAAGGAAGGCAGGGGGTGTAGCTAGGTTTACAGACTGCTTTCCTAGCATGCAGAGAGCCCTGGGTTTCATCCCCAGCATGGCATACACTGGGAGTGGTGGTGTGCCTGTAATCCCAACGCTTGGGTGACAGACGCAGAGGGTCAGGAGCTGAAGGTCATTCCTTAACTAACTAGGGAATTTGAGGCCAACCTGGGCTATGGGAGAGACCCGGTCGTAGAAATGAAATAGAGTGTGTGTGTGTGTGTGTGTGTGTGTGTGTGTGTGTGTGTGTGTGTGTGTGTGTGTGTCTTTCTGTGACAAGATTAGAAGTTGATCATTTGTGCGGGAGTGGTTTGGGGGTCTGTGGGGAGAGGTCTGGGTGGCATTGCTGTTTTGAGGGTCAGTTGGTTACTTTTGTAAACTTTTGTAACCAGGCCATTATCTTAAAGAAAATCCTGTTTTTGTTTGTTTGTTTCTTTCTTTCTTTCAGGTGGACCAAATTGAGAATTAACATGCTTCCTGCTACAATTATTTGTGAGCCAATTTCAGAATGCTTTGTTGCCAGTTTAATTATCGGGTGGGCAGCCCACCATGTGTTCAGATGGGATATCATGGTCTTCTTCATGTGTCATTGCCTGGCATGGTTTATATTTGACTACATTCAGCTCAGGGGTGTCCAGGTATGTAGATACACCAAGAAAGGGCTTGCAGTAATTTGCTGAGGGACCAAAACTATTTTAATTTAGAAAAGGTTGGAGAAAGTTTGAGTCATTTTAGCTTAACACTGAAGAGTAAAATGTAGACATAAAATTAAGCAAATTTCGGGTCAAGCGGAAGTGGCACACGCCTTTAATTCCAGCACTTGGGAGGCAGAGGCAGTTGGATCCCTGAGTTCAAGGCCAGCTCTTGGTCTACAAGAGCTAATTCTGGGACAGGCTTCAAAGCTACAGAGAAACCCTGTCTCGAAAAACAAAAAACAAACAAACAAAAAAAATTAAATAAAATAAAAAATTAAATTAAGCAAAATTTGAAACTTACAGTTAGTTCAGAAAAATGATGTTAAGCAAATATTCAAGCCAAGACTGCAGTTATTTTAATGCTGCTTTTACTAATACTGAACATATTTTAGACTATATTGCAAGGCAATTATGTCACCCAAGGAGTCTCCTTCAATTTCAGTGATGCCAAAAGTGGGGTACTAGGAACTACTAGGAACTCATTCTTCTTTCTCAGTGCACGTGTGTGTGTGTGTGTGTGTGTGTGTGCGTGTGCATGTTCTTGCTCCCATGTGCAAGTTTGTCCTCCCTTCTACCAGGTAGGTTCTGGGGATTGAATTCAGACCATCGGGCTTTGGCAGCAAGTGTTTTTCCTTGCTGAGCTGCCTCAGCGGCCTCGAATTTTATTCTTTCACTGTGTTTAGCTTGACAGTAAATAAATTGACTTTTATTTTAATTCTTAGGGTGGCACACTGTGTTTTTCAAAACTTGATTATGCTGTGGCTTGGTTCATCCGTGAATCCATGACAATATACATTTTCTTGTCGGCATTATGGGACCCCACTATAAGCTGGAGAACTGGTCGCTACAGGTTGCGTTGTGGAGGAACAGCAGAGGAAATTCTCGATGTGTAACAAGAGCTTCGTGACTGTGCACAGAGGATGGAACAGAAGTATTATAAATTATGTTTATAGAAACGCTTTTAAGGACCTACCTTCAGTAGTTTATCACATGTGTGCTGTGGTCTCCGCTCTTTAATTTATTCGCATGGCTCTCGCATCTGTGAAAAGGAAAAGACGACAAAGCCGGTCTGTAGTCTTGGCTAATAGGGTATTTTGTGAAAGTAGAGAATCAAGACAATTGGTTCTAGGAAACTGGGTTTGTTTTTTGTTGTTGTTGTTGTCGTTGTGTTTGTTTATTTTTTAAACAAATGAATATATCTCTATATCTATATAAACACACACACACAAGACTGCTCTGCAGCAGACACGATGACAGTATCCTCCAACAGGGAAAGTTTCTTGCTGAGCGCACTCACTCCATGGTCTGTGCGGGCAGGACAGTAGCAGCTCTGTAGAGAAGGGGCAGGTCACGGCCTCCCCGTGTGAAGTGGATGACGTCTCACAGGGAGGCGCCGACTGAGAAACTTTCCGTGCTTCATGCCTACCTCTTGTAGTCGTTGCAGAGCGAATAGACGTTAGAAGTTGTAATACGGTAGCTAGGCCTTGCAAAAACGAATGGAAAACTTTAAAAAGTAATAATAATAATAATAAAAGAGCTGGAGTCTAGTATTTATATGAATCTGTGAGAATTTTTTTTTTTTTTTGTCTCACTGCAATGAACCAAAAGTGGCTGAGATTGGTTTTTAATCATAACCATGAATTGAAGGCATCTTTCGGACCAACTGTTGTTGGCTCTGTCTTGAACCATGTTAATCACTGTGCTGTAATTAGGAGAGCTGAATCTTTCCTTCCCTGCTCCTTGCCCAGCCTGCCCCATCTTTCCTTAGCGTTTGTCAGGGTAGGGGGGTGGGGGGGTTCTCTTGTTTTAGTGTGAGTGGATGTTTTGATAGTTGTAAGGAAATGCATTTCAGACACGGTTCACAGGAGCTATTTTCTTACCCAGTATGTCTGTATTGTTAATAAGAATGTAATTTCATGATACAGGTATTTAATATCTTTTTTAAGTCAGTAGATATTCTAGCTATCAGTAAATAAATTACAGTAGAGAATTAAGAGGACTCGATAAGGTTTTCTCCTAAAATCAGTAGTATCTAACCGAGTCTACCGTGTGTGTGTTGTTTATTTGGTTTTTTTTTTTGGGGGGGGGCTGATGTTTTTTTTCTTTTTTTACTATAATAGTCTAGTCTTATTTAAATTGAATTTTTGTATTCAGTTTGTATGACCATAGACTAGGTCAGCCTAGCTGTAGTTGCATGCTGGACTTGACTCTCCTCTCCGTCACTCAGCTAAGCTTGCTTGTCAGCCTGTGCTTAACTTGTGGTGAACTGGACTTTTGTTTAAAATAAGCAAAAATGTAAGGGACAGTGCATCGGCCTTTTTCCCCTGTCTTTTTTAGGTGGTGTTTTGCTTCTCTCTCAGAATTTGGTGGCAAGTTGTCCATCTGATGCCTGCTGCTGACACCAGCATTGTGGCAGCTTCACATCCTATGTTACAGTGGCTTCCGTGTCCGTGCATAGCGTGTAGCCTGTTAGCAATAACTTCCTTTTTATAGAGACACTTCATCCTACTGAGCCAGTCCGTTTACCTTATGACTATACACACGGTCTAAATTGCAATATATCTGTAAATGTGTATGCACTATAAATTCACACCACACCTCCATTTTCCTGGGCCAAACTGTATTACCCTCCCTTCTCTCTTTCTCCTGGCCTCACTCCTCTCTCTCTTGCCTTATGATGAATTTGTTTGAAGGGCATTTTCTTTATGAACAAAGGCTTGGATGCATGTTCCTTTCTTTTTTTCCTTCTGTGAAACGGGTAATATTGCCCCCCAAGGAAAGTCGCGCAGTGAAAACAAGTCTGGTTATGACCCACTATGTGTTTATTATTTTTTTTTTTATCGCTCTTTCATGAGTTTAGTTTCGCTGAGCATGTTTGCCGTTTGTCAGAATAGCGGAGTTTGGTAGATGCCACCCTTTGCACTGCTGAAGTGAAATCTTGCTGACTACTTAGCTTTTTTGTTGATCTCAGTATGGGCAAAGAAACAAAATCCAAATGGCTGGACAAACTTCTTGTGTTCTGTAAATATTTAAAAAAATGTTCTGTATGTATGTTTTCTGTGGTCATGGAGTATTTCCTTAAGTGGGGCGTCGAGTATACAGAGTAACTCTTTGTTTAACAAGTTTGGAGTGAAGATAAAATAGTAAGAAATACTGTAAATGTTGAAGTATCACAGCAGAACTGTAGGAGTCCAAATTTATAATAAACTGTCTTTTTAAAAAAACAATTAAGTGTCTAGAATATATCATGTTTTATTATTTAAAATCATTGTCTTAAGTTTTTTTTGTTCAGAAAATAAAAATTTGAATACAATCAACCTAAGCAACAGTGTGGCTTGATTTATTCCCTTTCCTTTTACGTTATGCTCTTGGTGAGCGATCTCCCTCGGTCTCTCTCAGACATGTTGTCATTCATTCTCAAGTCTTCCTTTCGTTTGGGCTACACTGGGCCGGAGAACATAGAGTACGTGTGCCCGTCCACACACCTGCATTAATCATCCTGGGTGGGGCTAATCTCCACTGGGAGCTCTTCCCCTGGCTGAGTGACTGAACTCTGCCTGTCTTACCACAGCTAAGAGAGGTAAATCAGTCCCAGGGAACGACTGGGTTGGTCTTGCTGCCTGAGGTACTGAGCTGCATCCCACATACTATCCAGGTAAGTCTCTCTGTCTGTCCCCACTAACACACGAGCAATATCTGGGTGGGGGGATCCTCCAAGACTCATGTTGAGCACTGGGTGTATTGTGTTCCCCACAGCAAGCTGGCTAGCTAGACAAGCCTAAATGACCTCCAGGTTCAGGGAAGACCTGACCCCCTCAGTGGGGAGAGTGGTCAAGAAGGCACCACCTCAACTTTGGTCTATATACACATGAACCCACACATAAACAGATAGATGCAGGCACACCATCTGTACTAATGCCAAACAACAAGAACCCTTATGTTCTTGTTCTGCAGGCTTGATTTGTGTCCTCTAGATGCGTTTTTAGTAGGTAAATGTAGAGCAGCAATCTAAGAATCATTAAGTGCTAAATCTTCACGGGGCCTTTTCCCAGTTCCTGGAGAGGCTGACAGAGTCTAGGTGTGTGGGGGATGCTTTCATGTGGTTATGCTATTTAGATATTAAGTCGTCAAGACATCCGTGCTAATAGCATGAAGCTATAATTACATGGCTTAAACAATTTGGGGATATTGCAGGACTGAGGGTCTGTGTATCGGAAATCTCCCCTGAAGACTGCATGCCTCCCATTGTAATGTGACCTGTTTCCCAGCTCCACAATTCTGTGACTTCCTCTACCCCTTCTCATGAGTGACATCAGACAGCCAGAACAACAGCATGTCAGAGAGTCTAGTTGATTCGAACTGATGCAGACACTGGAACATGGGAAGGAATGGAGTTAGGCTTGGTGATGAACTGGGCTGGGCATCATGGCCCATTTGGCTGAAACAGAAAGATCCCAGCCTGGGCTACATAGCAAGATCCTACTTAAAAACCAAGTGGAAGCAGCTTAGGGTCATTTGGGTAGCGCCAATGTCGGAAGGTGATGAGCACAGCAGTGTCAACAGGTGACGGCAAAGGACAGAACCTTGGGGAGCCATTTATAGGGTAAATAGGAAGGCTGGAGAGAGCACAGCCGCTAGGAGCCTTCGCTTCTCTCCCAGAGGACCTGGGTTTGATTCCCAGCATCCACGTGGCTGGTTCACAACCATTTGTAACTCCAGTCCCAGGAGACCTGACATCCTCCTCTGGCCCCTGAGCACAGATAAGTATGCAAGCAAAACACCAGTACATATAAAATAATTTTTCACAAAATCTGCGAAGACAGGCTTCCGGCTGAGGTTATGTGGACTTCTTGGTGACCCTGGACTCTGGCCAGCTTTCTTAATCTTTCTGAAACCCAGTTTTTTACCGTATACGATAGTGGACTCATCAGATGAGGTGTAATAAATGCGATGGTTAGTTCCTTTCTGCTGTCAAATAAGAAATTCCCATGGGGGATATCTTGGAAAGTGAGTTTAGAATTTAGAAAGGAAGAATCAGGGGTGGGGATGTCGTGGATCATCGAAATGGGGCAACGTCAGTGAGTTCGCGAGTGGGCGCCATTCCCAGTGTGGCTGCATCTCCATCCCTGGTGAGATGCATCACACAATGAGGGTAGAGTTTCTGCATGTGAGTATTATCCTTGAGGTGGGATTTTTCTTAATGTGGTATATTTTACTTCACAGGAGAGAAAGGAATGGGGTTTTCAGAGCTGAAGACTGGTTCTGCCCGTTGGTGATGCCCATCCCCTGTTCTGGAGAAACTTCTAAAGAAAGGCATCTCTAGGGGGCTAGTTCAGCAGGGTGGAGCAGCAGAAATGAAAGTCATGACACATACCCCAGCGATACTCGGTGGAACCAAAGATTCTGACTTGGCTTCTCAAGAAGGGGATTTCCTTGCCACCCACCCCCACCCAAGCTCTGGTCACATTGTGTCTTCATTTTGTTATTACTTCACAGTCTGTGTTATTTCCTACTTGGACTGCATTGTCCTAACTTCAGCTTAACCTCTGACTTTGACTTCTTTCTGACCTCATTGTTTAAAAATTGAGGATTTTAAGCAATAGATAAGGTACTTTTTTATTTTTTTGTTGTTTTTTGTTTGTTTGTTTTTTGAGACAGGGTTCCTCTGTGTAGCCCTGATTGTCCTGAAACTTGCTCTGTAGATCCTTGAACTCACAGAGATCCGCCTGCCTCTGCCTCTCAATTTCTGGGATTAAAGGCATGTGCCACCATGCCTGGCAATTTCTTAATTCTATCTAGATGAACATCTAAATGGTTTCTTTGGGAGTGGGGGATTGTTGAGACAGGGTCACCCTACAGTCCCTAGCTGACCTGGAACTCACCATGTAGATCAGACTGGCTTTGAACTCACAGAGATCCACCTGCCTCCGCCTCCCGAGTTATTTTACATGTCTTTCCATTTTAACTGTAAAAACAACTTATGTGACCAAACAGAAATGGTTATTCTTTCAAACTCTTTATATTTAGGGCAGTGTTTTCCCAAGGGCAGACAGTGTAGGGTTGGAAATAATTAGCATTTGTACAAGCGAGTGGGCCCCTGGAAGTTCTCTAAATCAAAGATCTTTTTCTCAAAATGTGATTTCTTTTCCTCTTTTTCCAGTTCCAGCTTTTAAATTAGTGCTTTCTTTTTTTAGTAGCAAATTTTATTACTTTATTTCTAAATAGTTCTCTTTTTTAAAAAATTGTTTTTATTGAGCTATAAATTCTTTCTCCACTCCCCTCCTTTCCTCTCCCCTCCCCTCCCCTTCAATCCTCTCCCATGGTTCGCATGCTGCCAATTTACTCAGAGATCTTGTCTTTTCTACTTCCCACGTAGATTAGATGCATGTATGTCTCTCTTAGGGTCCTCTTTGTTGTCTGGGATTGTGAATTGTAGGCTGCTTTTTCTTTGCTTTACATCTAAAAGCCACTTATGAGTGAGTAATATGATATTTGTCTTTCTGGGTCTTGGTTGCCACAGTCATTATGATGTTTTCTAGATCCTAGATCCATCCATTTGCCTGCAAATTTCATTATTTTTTTTCTGCTGTGTAGTACTCCATTGTGTAAATGTACCATATTTTCCTTATCCATTCTTTGGTTGAGGGGCAGTTAGGTTGTTTCCAGGTTCTGGCTATGGCAAATAATGTTGATATGAACATAGTTAAGCACATGTCCTTGTGCTATGATTAAGCATCCTTTGGATATATACCAAAAAGTGGTATTGCTGGGTCTGGAGGTAGGTTGTTTCTTCATTTTCTGAGAAATCGCTCTACTGATATCCAAAGGGGCTATACCAGCTTGCTTTCCCACCAGCACTGCAGAAGTGCTCCCTACACCCTACAACCTCTCCAGCATAAGTTGTCATCAGTGTTTTGTTTTGTTTTGTTTTTATCTTGACCATTCTTACAGTTGTAAGGTGGAATTTCAGAGTTGTTTTGATTTGCATTTCTCTGATGGCTGAAGATGTTGAATATTTCCGTAAGTGTCTTTCAGCCATTTTGGATTCATCTATTGGGAGTTCTCTGTTTAGGTCTATACCCAATGTTTTATTGGGTTATTTGTTCTTTCGATGACCAATTTCTTGAGCTCTTTGTATATCAAATTAGTGTTTTCATGCTCCATATTCAGTTCTGAAACAAATGATACTCAGCCTTGACGCTCTTCTCAGTAGGGATCTGAGTTTATTGTGAGCATTTTCTGATCAGTCTCCAGGCTCCAGAGGTAGGGTTTGCTAACTGTACAGTCTAACTGGTTGTAGAAAAAAATCAGCAACTGGGCATGCTGGCACATGCTTTGAATCCCAGTGCTTGGGAGGCAGAGCAGGCAACCTCTGTGAGTTCGAGACCAGCCTGGTCTACAGAGTGAATTCTAAGACAGCTAGGGCTATGCAAAGCCATGGTTTTCAGCCTGTGGGTCAGGACCGCTTTGGGGGCTTGAATGACCCTTTCATGGGACTTTCCTAAGACCGTCAGAAAACACATGTTTACTACGATTCATAACAGTAGCAAAATTACAGTTATGAAGTAGCAAAGAAAAGGGAGGGAAGGAGGGAAGAACGGAGGGAGGGAGGGAGGAACAGAGGAAGAGAAGGAGAGACGGAGGGAGGGAAGGAGAGAAGGAAGGAAAAAGAGCTATCCTCTGTTCCTTGAAAGTTTTAAGATCGTTATCTGTAAACATGTCTGGGCCTGACACAGTTGTAGTTTCAGTTTATTTGGTTGTATTTTTTGTATTAGTGTGTATTTTCTACAATTTAAAAGTCAGCTTCGGTTGTCTCTACTTTAAAGATGCGTGTAACAATTCTCTAATCCTCTTCCAATACTGTCTTTTCTGGTCACAGATGTGTCTGTTCCAGATCATGGGCTCATGGATTATGGGCTTCTATGGTCTGAGAGGAAAAATCACAGGCAAAACCAATGGGTGTTTCTCAGCTATCAAGAACACTTGGCCCCATTGTCCTTCCTCTTTTTTTTTTCTTGTTTTTTTTTTTAACTAATTTATTCTTTGGCAATTTCATACACATATATGATACATTCTGGCCACCTTCATTCATCCATTCTTTCTTCTTTTTATCCTCACCCCCCTTCCTCTCATCAATCCCCCCCATTTACCCCCTTATCAGTCTCTCATGTCTGGCGTGGGAGGTCCTTCTGTATATGTGTTGCTTTTATTGGTTAATGAATAAAGAAGTTGTTTCAGCCAGTGACTTAGAATAGAGCTAGGCTGAATGCTGGGAGAAAGAGGCGGAGTCAAAGAGAAGACATGTAGCCCTGCCAGAGGCAGATGCCAGAACTTTACCTGGTAAGCCACAGCCTCGTGACAATACATAGATTAATGGACATGGGTTAATTTAAGATATGAGTTAGTCAGAAATACACTTAAGCTATTGGCCAAACAGTATTACAAATACCATGGTTTCTGTGTGATTATTTCGGGGCTGAGCAGCCGGGAATAAACAAGCGGTCTCCTACTACATGGGTCTTTTTGTGTTGACTTTGTTTTTGCTGTGTGACCCACTGGATTTAACTAGGACTGCTTGTGTAAGCACAGATGTGAAGCTATCCCCTAGGTCATGAGTAACTTACTAGTGGCTCTGGCACTGAAGACAATGACTTCCTTTCTCACAGCAGCCTTGACAGCTATTAGCACCTCGGGGCACAGGTTAGTTAAAGGATAGTTGATAACACTCTGTGAAGATGCTTTGCTATTTTACCTCATCTGCCTTAAGGTACCCTCTGATTGGTTTAATAAAGAACTCACTGTCCAATAGCCAGGCAGGAGAGGATAGGCAGAACTTTCAGGCAGAGATAGAGAGATAGGGACTCTGGGAAGAATCTGGGTGTGGGAAAATCACCAGTGAGATTAGGAGGAAATAACAAGCAGTGTGGTAGAACCAGAATGCAGATTAATATAAATTGGTTAGTTAACTTAAGAGCAAGTTGGTAACAAGCCTAAGCTAAAACCAAGCTTTCATGCTTAATAAGAAGTCTCCATGTCATTATTCAGGAATTGGTGGTCCAAAGAAAGACCGACTACATTTGGCATACAATATGGAGGCATGTATGTCCAAGAGTAAGGCCTATAAGCAGCTAAACAGCTGGTGTGCTACTCCATGAGAAACTAGGTGGAAACCCTGCTGCATCTCAGCCCAGCTACTTCTTAGACCTGTAGCAGGTAGACCAACTCCCAGTCAGTGCTCACAGATGTGAGGCTTGGGTCTCACAAACCGTAGGGAGCAGAGCCGGCTGCCAGAACCATGTGCTAATCAGAGCCAGAAATGGAGCCTAAAGATGCACAGAAGGGTTTTGCAACCTTTTCCCAGAGCCAAGGCATGCAGAAAGCCAGATCCAGACCAAGAAAACCTCTGAATAGGTACAGTATTCTTGAAAATGTGCCTAGGTACTGAAGAAAGAAAAGAAAATGGGTAAAGATAGTCATAAAAATATAGTTTGAAAATAATAAAGTGAAGTCTTTAATGAGAGAGTAAAGTAATGTAAAAAGAATAAGCCTCCTAAGGACAGGAAACACAACACAGGATGTTTGGGCCTTATATAGTAGTTTGTTAATTTTATTTTTTTTCTGTATAATGTAATTTATATTTATATAAATTTTTTGTCTTTTTTATTAATTTATTAAAGTTTCCACTTCTGCCCCTCCTCCCAATACCCCCCCCACTCCCCTCACTCCCTCTCCTCCTGCCTCTCCAGCCCTAAGAGCAGTCAGGGTTTCCTGCCCTGTGGGAAGTTCAAGTTCCTCCCCCCTCCCTCCAGGTCTAGGAAGGTGAACATCCAAACAGACTAGGAACCCAAAAAGCCAGTCCATGCAGAGGAAGCAAGTCCCAGTGCCATTATCAATGGCTTCTCAGACAGTCCCCGTGCCAGCCACATTCAGAGAATCCGGTTTGATCACATGCTCGTTCAGTCCCAGTCCAGGTGGCCTTGGTGAGCTCTCATTAGATCAGACCCCTTAGCAACAGCTACTGAGAGACATTGGATTGTAGGGGGAAAAAACTGCTGAATTAAACATCCTATATATTTTAAGGGTGTCTTAGCTTCAGAATGCAAGTTAGGAAATGTGTTGCACTGGGGGAAAGGTTATGCCTTTATTTCCACAGGAAACAAAAAGTTGTGGATTTTTTCAAAGTCAATGAAGATCAGATTTGATCAAGAGAGACCTTCTGAAAATCTTGGCTATAGACATGAAAGAAGAAACCAAGAAAAACTACAAGGCAAGTGATGGATATGCTGATCCCTCTACATGGGAACAGCTCTCAGCCTGGATGAGATGGGATAAATTTTGCTGGCCAGAGAGTCCTTATGATGTATTATTACATGCCATCCTTTCGGATGGCATGGATGGAGAGTTATATTACAGTTTGGTTATACAGTTCAAGTGGACTTATAAAGTTGACAGGTGTCTTTTACCTGCTCAGACATATAACAGAAAACCATCTTTAACTGATTTGTGCACACTGCACGTTACATACTTGTGCTACAGATGTGTATGTAAAGAACCAGACACCAATGAAAACAAATAGCCCAGGTGCTCCAACTTACCAGAAGGCCTCTGTTGCTGTTTCTTCAAAAGTTCACATCCAGAACAATTTCAAAGCTGCTGGCTGAGATACCTCCATCCAACTCCCCTCCCAAGTGCTGGGATTATGGGCCCTTCTTTTGAGAACTGTCATACTCTATGGAACCTTCAGGATGAAGCCTGGGGATTTTCTTGTGACTGAGAGGCCATTTAAATTAACTCTTGCCAAATATCTCCATCCCCACTTCCTGCCAGTTTCCTTAACCCACTCAGAAATTCCCTCAGTAAACTTTCTGTAAGACCCTGACTTCTCCTGCTCTTCACCTTGGTGCATGTTGCTTCTTTAACTGGGCCCCCTGGTTCCTCTTATGAACCCCCACTCTACCCATGGGTTTTAACTCAGATGTCCCCTGTCTGAGGGGCTTCCCAACATCCTTATATATACTGCTCCAACACAGCCTCCTCCTTCACTTCTGCCCTAGCTCTTGCCACGTTCATTGTTTTCATTTCCCCTTACATCACTGAGTTCATCTTAGACGGAGGTTGTCAAGGGCAGAGAGGATTAGTGACTTACCTGACCTCGTACCCCAAGCACCTAGCCTAGGACTTGACACAAAGTCCTTTCTACAGAATGAATTAATGAATAAAATAAACTCTCCTAACGTTTAGTCATTACAATTATCCCTGAGATTAATAATATAGCAGCAAAGAGTACAGTCTGTGCACTCACCTCTGGCTTCATGTACCAACATAATCATTGGCTTCCTGTGCCTACTGGACACCTCAGGGGACGGCTGTGTTATCAGTTCAAGGTTGGCATTAGAATTCGATGTGACTGGATAGTGGTGGCCCATGCTTTTAATCTCAACATTTAGGAGGCAGAGGCAAGTGGGTTTCTGTGAGTTTGAGGCCATCCTGGTCCACAGAGGACGTTCCAGGACAGTTAAACAGAGAAATCCTGTCTCAAAAGACAAAAAACAAACAAACAAACAAAAAACTAAAGGAAAAGAATTCAGTGTGACTTTGTATGTGAAAAGCCACATTCTCTGTAAAAATCTTTACTGTTGCTATGATGCAAAGCTCAAGAACTAAGATCTTATCACTCATTGAAAACAAGACCTTGGTATGGAGGAGACTCAGTGGACAAGAGCAAGTGTTACAAAAGCATGAGGACCCGAGTTCAAATCCCTGGAACCCATGTAAAAAGCCAGGCATGGTCACGTGCAAGCCTGTGACCACAGTGTTGGTCAGGGCAGAGACAGGAAGACCCCTGGGACTTGCTGGCCACCAGTCCTTCTCCAGCTCCAGACCCTGTTCAAAAGAAAACAACAGGGAGTGACTGAGCAGGACGCCCGGAGTCCTCCCCGGCTCAACCACTTTGTAAAGTCAGTCAGTAGCTCCTTTCTTGGGGATTTGAGAAAACGCTGTTCACAACTGATAGAGAGGGTTGCTTGGTCTCCTCTAGAGGAACTGACCAACGTCCAAGGAGAAAAATCAATATGATTTGTTTGAACTGTTTTAAATGGCATCATTGTACCTGTTGAATGTTGTCCAGAGTGTTGGAGCCAGTGGCTTGGCCTGGCAAGCAGCTGCAAGGCCTCATTGTACAGACCTGTGTTTGTACTAGAATAGCCCATTATTCTTGGAAACCAATGTATCCAGTGCAGAATACTGCACACACACTGTGAATGAGAGGCATGGGCAACACTCAAGGGGTCTTGTGTAGCTCAAGTGTTTCTAGCTATTATTTTAAGGATCAGCTGGTTCTGTATCATTCAAGGACCGTTTCCAGATACCTTGGCATGGATTGGAACGAGCACAAGGTATCCAGGTCTTTCTGGAATGGGCCTGAAAGGGACCCTTCCCCCGACTTTGTAGGTCCCATAGTTTTCTAACTATGCATGAGTAATTCTTTTGGATGCTCAACTCCTGGGTGGTGAAAGAAAAGACTCTGTGTTCACAGGCTTTGCTGGGAATTGGATCTGCTGCACTTTCAGCTGCTCTCGGAGGGACTTCACAGGAGGGGCATGATGGGAAGCCAAGGCAGGAGGATTGTAAGTTCAACCGGCATGGCTAGATGACTAGATGCTTTGGGGGTGGGAGAAAATGGGAGAGAGGAGCGGGTGCGAGTGTTTGAAGCGGGAGAGCTGTGGTTCCGACCCCAGGACGCCATTGTATTCTCCAGGTGAAACTGTCCAACAGAAAGGAGTTTCCCTGGGGGTTTCTGCAATCAGCAGTGGCCTGTGGGCCCCCAGCAGATGTGGACTGGCCAGCCATCACTACCAGCAGTGTCGGAGGAAAACTCACTGAAAAGTTAACAGAAAATTTTCTTGCCAGTATTTTTTTTTTTCTTAGAAAACTGTGGTTTTGAACTTTGATAAAAGGGAGAGTGGAATTTACCATTTTTTTTCTTCTGTTTTCATAGATCATCTGAAAGGGATGGAAATACAGAGACAAAGGTATCCCGGTTCTGTCTTTGAGACTGACCCAAAGCTACAGAATGAAGATAGGAGACATTCTGTCCTCTGCCATGCTGGTGATGGAAGCCAGCAGGCCTAGACCTGCCCAGCCCTGAGGAATTCTGGGAACATGATAACCTGTGTAGTCACTGGGCCTCCACAGGTACTTATAGTTACAGGCCAGCAAACCTTTGTCAACTCAACCTCCAAATGCAGAGATTAAATGCTAAGCTCGGTTTGCTTAGCATGTAGGGACAACGGTTCATGGTTTACCACCTCATTCCCTTACTGTGACCATCTCTGGGAGAATCTGACCAAGTTTGTCAATGCCAGTGGCACACACAGAAAGGTTTAGCATTCTTGTATGAAAGCAGAAACACACTCCCTCTTTTTTTTTCCCAACAGATAAGTCCTGGCTCCCTGCCTCAGTGACTACTGCTTCCACTTATGGTGACAGCTGGGCCACCACTGACTGCTTGAGGAATTAAAACAGTTGGCTGGGCAGATCATCAGGCAAAGAGATGCCAAACAAAGGACATGTGTAATGTACAAGAAATGGGCTAAATTTTACGGCCAGAGGACGTGGCTAACTTAGAGGTAGAATTAACGAGAGAGAAAAATGAGCTTCAGACATGATGGAGCGTGCGTGTTAGGGGAACATGAAGAGGAATTTGGAAGAAACGTGATTAGACCATAAGAAATGAAATTATGAAGTTGGGAGATAGCTCCGTTTGGCAAAGTGCCTGCTGTGTGAACCTGATACCCTGGATTTGAATGCCTAGTTTACACATGCACACACGCACACAAACACATACGCATGCGTGCGCGCGCACACACACACACACACACACACACACGTACACACGTACTCTCCTGGAATTGTGGCACACAGCTACAACCTCAGCAATGAAGAGAGGTAGATCCCTGGGGTTTGCTGGCCAGAGAGGCTTGCCAGTTGGTGAGAACAAAACCTTGTCTCAAGGTGGAAAGTGTGGTGGTGCCCTGTACTCAGGATACAGAGGCAGACAGGCTATGAGTTCAGATCTACAGATCATCCTGATCTACAGAACGAATTCCAGGCCGGACAAGGTCACAAAACGCTGTCCCAAAATAATGATAACAAATATAAAGGGAAGAGTGACAGGGGAGGATGCCAGATGTCAACCTCTGGTCTCGAGAAACAGGCTAAAACATACGTGTGGAGGACATAGCAGAGCAGTCAGATGGACACTTAATCTCATAATAATATTTCCAGAATACAAACTCATGTGAAAACTAAAGAAAGGAAAAAAATTATTTAGATCCTGGTGGGTTTAGTGTAAAGGCAGAATACCAAGAATTGTCCTGCCTGGAAGTAGTGGCGCACGTCTTTAATCCCAGCATTCACTTGGAGAGCAGAGGCAGGCAGATCTCTGTGAGTTTGAGGCCAGCCTGGTCTACAAAGCTAGTTCCAGGACAGCTAAGGCTGCACAAAGAAACTCTGTCTCGAAAAATAAAGACTCTCTCTCTCTCCAGTGTGTGTGTGTGTGTGTGTGTTACTAGTGATTGAATTTAGGGCCTTCTGCACTTTAGGTTCTGTATTATAAATCAGCAATTTAGTTCTGTATCACTGAGCTATATCCTTAAACCTTTAAAAAAAATTTTATTTCAATTCTAGGCTGTCCTTGCAATCTTCCTGCCTCAGCTTCCTGTGTAGCCAGAACCGCAGGTTTGTATCACAAATCTTGGCAACATTTCTTGCCAATACTTGATAATGGTAAGTATATCATTCACTGGCTAGAAAAAGAGAGTTGTTGACAAAGGAAGTGAGCATCCATCAATAGACTCTTAGGGACTGGGCATAAGCCTTTAATTTCAGTACTCGGGAGACAGAGGAAGAAGGACCTTTGAGTTCAAGGCTAGCTTGGTCTACTTAGAAAGTTCTAGGACAACCAGGGGTATGTAGAGAGATTCTTTCTCAAAAACAGACAAAACAAAGCAAAAAAACGATAAACAAACAAAAGACTGTTAGCAGAGCTGGAGGCTCTTGGGAGATAAGAATAACATTTATAGGTTGTTGGGGAGGGATGAATTGTGATCTGAAGATCTTCTTCTGGCCCAGATCCTGTTGTTCATAGATAACAGCAACATATTTGGGGGCAGGAAATGCTCTACCCATGTAGTCTAATTTGAAGAAATTAGTCAAGAAATAATAAAATAATCTCAAAAATCTCAGCCACGTGAGCGAGACAAAGAATGGGTATATAATTAAATTATAACCTCAAAAAGAAAGCAATGGTAGTTACAGATAGACCCTGTAATAGTCAATGTAGATGTTAGGGGACACGGAATCATTCGGACTTTGGATCACTGAGATTAAGAGGCCATGAATTTGAGAGGGAGTCAGGGTCATGGGTGCAGTGAGAGTGAGGACCAGAAATGATGCAAATACAGCACTCATCTATGCAACTCTCAAAGAAATACAATGTAAAATGTTTAATCAGATGAACCTTATTAGAGGGGAATTTTTTTTGATAACCTTGGCTAAGACTCTAAGCTGTCACAAACCCTAGTATGAAGGGAAGGAGGAAAATGGCGAGTAGATGTGGTCTCGGCCAGGCTGAGGCTTTTGGATTGGGTGGACGGGTCCAGCACCTCTCCATGGCACGCAGCAAGCTACTCAGCAGCCTCTCACAGGAGGCTGTGGCGAAACTGGCTGTGGTGTGTGTTCTCTGTCCTCTCCTCCCTTCTCAGTACCCACATCTGATCCTCTCTGTCTTTACATTAGGCAAATTAGACCCGCTCAGACGAGCCATTCCTGCCTTCGTGATGTAAAAGAGGCGTACAAAGTTTTGATTGACTCCTTCCTGTTCCTCTGTGAGAGCAGCGTGTGTGTGTGTGTGTGTGTGTGTGTGTGTGTGTGTGTACATACATGTTTGTATATATGCAAGCACACATGAATGTGTGTGCACGTACATGTGTAGATCAGGACCTCAATGTCACTCTTCACTGTTTCCCATCTTGTTTTGGAGATGGGGGTCTCTCATTGGACTTAGAGTTTGCCATCAGGGCTAGGCTGGCTGGCCAGAGTCCCCAGGATTCGGTTGTCTCCAATCCTTGCTAGTGCCGGGATTACAGATCCGTGCCACCCTGCCTGGCTTTTCGTGTTGATTCTAGGTCCTCATGCTTGTGAGGCAAGCCCTTAATCCACTGGATCATTACCCCGGTTCCTGTCCTTCCTAAAAAGCCCCATCCTCTGTGGAATGCTGTGCGCATCTCAACCACGGCTCTCACCCACTGTCACAGGCCCTGTGGAAAGTTCAGTATCATTGGAAATGGGGTGTCGGGGAGTGGAGATGGAGACAAAGAGACAAGGATGGAGAGATGAGAGAGGTGAGCGTGGTCAGGACAAACTCCTGAAAGTCCAGGGCAAGAATGCGGGCTTTAACTTAAAGGCAGCTGAGAGTCATTGAAGGTTTTCTGTGTTAATTGTCTTTGGCTGCTTTGTGGAGCCTGCTTTAGAAAGAATAAGGCTGCAGGTGGAAGCAAGTAGAAAGTGTGGTATCCAGTTCTAGGGAGGAATTCTGTTTAGCCTCAACCCTGTGTCCTAAGGGTCTACAAACTCACCTTTCTACTTCTGTAGAGGTCAGGAGTCGGTGTCAAAGAAAGCTTGCGTTCTGCTGTGGGAATTCTGCCCTGCCCCATACCAGCCTTGTAGCTTCCTCAGGAGGATCTGACCTCCCGAAGTCCCAGCAAGTGACAGCAGACAAGATTTGTTCACTTCATCCTGCTGCCTCATTTCTCTT
Source organism: Myodes glareolus (assembly GCF_982192425.1). Lineage (NCBI taxonomy): Eukaryota > Metazoa > Chordata > Mammalia > Rodentia > Cricetidae > Myodes > Myodes glareolus. Next base: position 17,017,940 of record NC_142041.1, on the reverse strand, counting down.
GACCTCGACAGATCGATCGCCCATCAGACATGACTGGCAGTCAGCCTCACAGACTTGATTTTTTTTCTCCCAGTCTCCTGCTCCCTCTGAACTTGGTGACCAGTCTACCCTACTAACTGCTCCCGTCTGTATTGTATAGCAGGTACAATAAAAACTCTATAGTCGAATCTGTGGTCTTAGTAGAGTTATGACACAGAGAAGAAAGAAACTGGTCATAATGAGTCAGTTTGCAGTACTTTTGTGACTTGAAGCATCCCAAATCCCAAGGAGCTGTCTTGCTCACAATCGTAGGCCCCGCCACCCCAGCTCTCCCGGATAGCGAGCATTCAGTAGTCTTGCTAGAGGGAGCTGGCTACCCTCTAAGAGAAAGCCGGTTCTCCATCGTCCACGTTCTTACCATCTCTGATATTTCTGGACTGAAACCTAGAATTAGATCCTAGGAGAAATGCTTTGCTTTCTATCAAAGGTCTGCCAAAGGCCACCATCCCACCTAGAGGACCCCTCCTCACTTCTCAGCCCTCTTTCTTTCACGTCCTTTGCACCGATTCTTTTCAAACAGCCAATCTTGAAAGACTGTGAGGTCTGACCCCAGCCAGCATGCCAAAGGCACGGTCGTGACCTGCATTACACTGTACACCAAGTGAACGTCCTTCTGCCTCTGCTTGGGTCAGAGCATACTCTTTTTTGCAAAATAAAATCGCCTTGTCTTGTCACTTTAGCTTTTTCCATGTGCGTCTTTGTGTGACTCTAAGAATATTTGTTTTCAACATATCCTGACATGTCTTTCCAAGATCGAGAACCAAGAAGAAGGCCAAGTCACGAAAGGAATTCTAAATCTTTGCTCTTTCTTATCAGCAAATCCTCCGAGAATACATCTGGGAGGATGAGGAAAGAAGGACATACATAAGCTATGCTAACAGTTTCAACACTGCGCTCTTCCCAGACACTTAGGCTACAGATGCTCTCTCGGGCAGCTGGGAGTGGCCCCCGTTTTTATTTCTTTGTCTTTGTTCCCCAGTTTCCTCACTAGAAGCCGTCACTCTAAGATGTACTGCGCTGAGTGGCCCGGACAGGCCAGAAATTTCTGGATATCATGTAGAGGAAGAAATACAAAGGCTTAAGAAAGGACTTTAGAGTGGGTACACAATGCGCCATTCATTAGCCTGAAATCCACAACTGTCACTCAGTAAAGACCGACAATGTACTCACATTGTGAAAAATATTGAGAAATGCACTCCTTCGAGGAGTGGCAGGAGCCTTGTGAGCACTGGAGAACTGAAGGTGCTCATGGGAGAAACGGAGCTGGAATCACCTCCCCAGTACGCATAAGGGTGGCGGGAGGGAGCGAAGCTCACAGGCAGCCCAGCACTGAGCTGTTCCAGGCATGCCACATGGCCCAGCAAGGAGGCATTCCCTCTAAATCCCAGCGTTTAGGAGGCTGAGGCAAGAGATCACAGAATCAAGGTCAGCTGCCATGACATCCTGCCCTCAAAAATAAATAAGTGAATAAATAAATAAATAAATAAATATCATGATCCTTGGCAAAAGTGCCAAATTTGATTCTGTTGGTGTCTGATTAACTAGTCAGTTCAAAGACCCAGAATTAACTGGGGAAGGCGGTGCCATGCTGCCTATTGCTTGGCACTGGGGAGGATGAGGCAAGAGGATTGAGTGGTCAAGGCTAAGCCAAGACCCTGTCATGAAAAATAAAAACGCTAAGCTGCCCTTAAGGTTTTGTTTGATTTATGAAACTACCACATTCTAAGTGAGGTGAAAAGAGGCTTTATTTGAGTCCCTAATACAAATCCTGCTTTAATCCCCACTCAGTTCCAAAGACTTCTTCCTTTAGAGGCTCTGAACCTCCTTCCAAATCAAGGAAGAGAGCACACACTTAAGATGTTCATGGGGCTGGAGAGATGGCTCAGCAGTTAAGAGCACTGACTGCTCTTCCAGAGGACCCAGGTTCAGTTCCCAACACCCACATGGTGGTTCACAACTGTTTGTAGGTACAGTTCCAGAGACCCGATACCCTTACACAGGCAAAACACTAATGCAAATAAAGACAAATAAATATTATAGAAAACAAATAGATGCCTTAGTTCCATGGAAGATGTATGGTTTGCCTCTTCTTTCTCATCTTCTCCAATAGAAGGTCATGTATGCAGTTAGATGCATCATTAAGGGAAGAAATTTTCCAAAATCTTTGACTGTAAAATGGGAGACAAGAACACCATGGTGAGCTATGAGACTGATATTGGGCAGATCATAAAGGCTTTGTTCTAGCCACCTTCACACCTCACCCTGGGCATGCCCAACCCATCCTGTTGTTGTGTGTACTGAAAGAATGCACTCATCAATCTGCATAATTTCCACATCGACATAATTTCCTACCCTCTGCTCTGACAGCTATCATAACAAAAATGTAAATTTAGCACTGAGAGCGGTACTGTCCAGTCCAAGGACAGCATGGGCTACATATTTAAGCATTCTCTTGCCACATTTTAAAACATAAATAAATAAATAAATAGAAGCAGCTAATTATTAACAGCTCACTTTATTTCAATACAATATAATCAAAATAGTGCCATTTTGATATGTAATCAGTATGTATAAAATGTGCCATGGTGCTTACTTTATATATGTCATCGAAGTGTGGCGAGTGTTTTATACTCAAAGAACATCTCAAAATGGACTAAACATATTTCCCAAGCTTGGTAGTCTCGTGTGACTGGTAGCTCTACTACCCCCACCCCACCTATCCTCTGCCATGAGTGGTTGCCAGAAACAATGCTCTCATCTTCCTGGAAGAGTCTCAGAGAGGCATGTGCAGTTAATAATGGCTGGAAGTCACCGGGCTCAGCTCCTCCCATGTCACTTCTAACACTCCTGTTTGGCATATACTGCTGGGGGGAAACAAACGTAAAAAGTCTAACTGTTCCACTGCTCCAGACACAGCCTTTCCGTGGAGGAGATCGGCACGGCTTCTCCCTCCAGGATGCAGCCCTGATTGTGGAAGTGGGTTTTTTTGCCTAGTCAACGAGACAGTGTTGGTTGTAATTTGTTCCCATTTGCCAGGTACAACTGTATTCTTCCTCATCTTGCCTGGGGATTTTATCTCCTCTCTTCTGTTCCATATTTTAGGCTACGCCTCTCTTCTTCCCTATTTCACAGGACACAAAGCCGGTCCATCATGACTGGCAGGACGGGCAGCCAGGAGACAGCTTTGTGCTTTCGAAGCCTTGTGGTACAGGTGCTAGGAGCAAGACATATGTGTCACTGAAGGACAGATTGTCTGGTGAAGGCCAGGGACTGCGTTTTTTCCTTCACAGCATACGGAGGGGAATCCCACTTTGAAGAAGTACCTCAGGGTTCCTACCATTACAGAGGAGATACATTATTTGATAAGACTTTTCAGGTTTTGGAGGCAATGTTGACATTTAAAGGCATCTACTACATTTGAAGGTGTAGTAAGCAGGGCAAGCTGACACACACAACAGGCGAACACTGATAGCCCCAGCGCTGAAGCCACGAGTGAGAAGACAGCGTGAGATGGGGTGGAGAGGGAAGAGCACTGGACAGGGAGAGATGTGGAAAGTTCCAGAAAAGTTGGAGGAGCCGGAACAAAATGATGGAGAAGCTGGATAGCCTCAACTGTAGAGACTCCCATCCAGGATCCACCTTAAATCCACCACTGTCTTCTAGTCACCAGGATTGTGTTTTGGCCAGGGTGAGGCTATTGAGCTGTATTCCTCTGTATGTAGCGACCTGGCTGTATGGGCCTTCGTCACACAGATAGCTTCTGCTACTAACCCTTGGAGTAATGTGGAAAGGCCTTCTTGTCTCCCCAAAGAGGCAAATACATCAGCTTTTCCATTGGCAGTTATACACTGCATAGCACATAAAAATTGCTATGAAAATTTTTGATCCAGTAGTTTTTATATTTTATTGTGTGTGTGTGTGTGTGTGTGTGTGTGTGTGTGTGTGCGCGCGCGCACGCGCCTTTGGCATGTGTGTAGAGATCAGAGGACAACTTGTGGATTCTTCTCTCGTTTCACCATGTGGGTCCGGGGATCAAACTCAGGTCATTGGTTTAGCTGAGGGCACCTTCAGCCACTTCTGTCTCCTCCGCCCTGATCCCGTAGTCTTTAATCCCTCACTAATAGCACAGAGGAGGTATTAGGATCAGGTCCAAATTTGGGCGATCATGTCCCACACCAGCTAGGGAACAGGTTTGGAGACCTCGCCTTCACTCTGAATGTCTTTTCTCAGCAAAGTTGCTAGCAGAGACGTCGCAGACATCAGATGCCCCCGTAACCTTATTGTCTGCGGCACGATTCCTCGTTTAGAGGAAGTGGCCGGCCTGGTAGAAATGTGTACATTGTCTGGGGCAGGGTCAGTGACATAAGGCAGAAGTGTCCGTGGGAAACCGGGGACTGTAATTTCCAGCTGTGTTCTGCTTTGTTCAATTCTCTGCTGCTTCCTCTTCCTCCTCGTCCCCTTTCCACTTGCTTCCTGTTTCCTATCTTACCCCTTTCCCTCCTCGCCTTCAGCCCCATTCTTTGCCACCTACATCCTGTTCTGTCGTTAGGACCCACAGTGGTAGGAGTAAACCCCAAGGGAATCTTTACAGAAGCCGGCTTTCCTTTTCCAGAGTCTCCAGCGGCAACGGATGGATGTCGCTTTCACCATTCAGAGCCAACTCTACTATCGTCACCTAGACAACGAGCCGAGTTTGAAAGCTTATGTAGTTTGCAGCGGTCTGGAAAAGACAAGTCTGTCCACATGGCTGGTGAACCTGAGACTTGGGACAAACTGCTACTCTTCCACGTGCCCTTTGACCTCAATTTCCCATCCCTTAGGAATCCGTTCTGCAGGTATGTTCCAACAAGTAACCCATCTCATTTTTTTTTTTAAAAAAAAAAATCTCTTCTCCTTGGAGCATCGAGAACTGCTGGTCCTCATGAGGAAGTAGCATCCTTTGGAATTCTCTGCAGCTGGTGATCAGAGGTGACTCACATGGTAGATGACAAGCCTGTCTCGGTCGAGAATGAGTAAGTAGGTGGCATCTCCCTGCCAGACCTCCCTCTAATTTTTCCAATAGAGTGCCACTGTGAACACCTCATGCCACCCTTCTGGATTACAGGTTAAGCACTTGAACTATTCACCAGTATTCAGCCTATCTGACAGTGACCTAGGTCGGGAGGATTGTGACTGTGTAATACGAGACATTGGGCAAGATGTGATTAAAAAGCAATCTCTCAAGTTACTCTAGCCACAGAGCCATTTAATGCTGGTACACTTGGAATGCCAGAGTTCTGTGTGGAAGCTGGAGTCATCCTCAGCCCTTGTCTCAGGCAAGAAGGGTCTCCTCTAATCAGAGGGACTTTATGGTGACTTAGTTGTCACCATAGCACGAGAAGGCAGAAGCCCAGTAGAGCACACTCTCAGAGCCCTTGGGTTAGTGATACAGAGGGCAAGTCTCCATCAGTTCTTCCTAGACTCAGCATCAACCGCTACGCTGTCCTGATGTACAGAAAGATGACACGCAGCAGTCACAAGATTCCAGAGAAAGAGGCAGGCATCTCATGTGGGTACAGGGCACACTGTGCAATGGGGTAAGATGAGGAGATCTATATGGAATCAGGCCCAATGTGCTCCTCTGAAGACATGGAGGATCTAGGAAGCAGAACCCACTGTGGGTTTATGACCAGTGTGTTCCCTAACCTCCTCTCCTTTCCAGTATCTTGGGCTCTTTTGTTTGGTTTGGTTTGGTTTGGTTTCTGGTTTCTACACAGGGTTTCTCTGTATAGTCTGGCTGTCCTGGAACTCTCTGTAGATCAGGCTGGCCTCAAACTCAGAGATCTGCCTGCCTCTGCCTCCTGAGTGCTGGGTTTAACAGCTGTGCCACCATCACTGGGCTTCCAGCATCTTTCAATAGTTTCAAAACATCCTGAGATTGATGAATTCCCAGTGGAATGTTAGCATGTTTTAGAAAAATAAAAACCTATGCTGCCTTCTTATCAATGCATTTGGCATTATCCCAGCCACACACTGGGATATAATCTTAAAAGCAAGCACTATAGTTGAGTGAAAGAACATAGCCCTTGTTTTATGTTGGGCAAGCCTTCCTGTGCTTAACCCCTCATCTGCTGTGCCAGTGTTTGTGAATCTATGACAATTTACTGACCTCAGGTGAATGGCAGCGGTGGGCCGTAGCAGAATGGCGTTGGGGACTAGAATGCATTTGTGCAGGGAGATAGTTCAGAAAGAAATATGGCTATGCCAAAAATAAATGGAATCCCTGAGAGCCTGAAACGGAGCGAGAAGCGATCCCTGCCTATAATTGAGGCTGTGTGCACTGTGAGGACAGGTGTTTGCCCTCTGATAATAAGCAGACTGTAATTCTAGGTGTGAGCATGAGGCATTGTCAACAAGGGTGGCTCCGGAGAAATTCAAAGTAATTGCTCAAGATCCAATGTTAGCCTACCAGCATATTCTCACACTGCAGAGAGACACCATGGGCAGGTAGGAAACGGCCATCATTAGGCAATAGGAAAGGCACTCGTTCTTCCAAGTAAGCTAGCATCTTCAAATGCTTCAGGAGCCAGCCAGGCAAGCTAGTCCAGCAAGGAAGAGGCGTGGCTGCAGTGTATGGCGACACCAGGTGAACACCCATGCTCTGTGGTACCGACTAGTTATGTAATGGGTGGATGATTCAAAGATCATGATTCCTAGTACGTCAGCTACTCGACGGCTCCCAAGAAACCAGCTCCAGTCTGACCCTGCCTCCATGTGAGCAATCCTGGGGGTGACTGTGAACCCACAGAATCACCGTCAAGACCAAATCAAGTCGCCATGGCGGGGAAGCCAGATAGCCTCGTGACTCATATCCCTTCGTCTGAAGAGGCAGGTTCAGCCAAGCTCTGTGTCTCTGTGAGTCTCGTTTTCCTCGGAGAATTGTGATGATGGCCTAAGGGATGGAGCAGAGGAAGGTTCTAATCCTACAGGTTACCCCCTCTGGTCCTGGAGGAGGAGGCGGGTCTTCGACCTTAATGTCATCAGCTATGGAAGGGTATGATGTCCTGCCTGTAAGACACCCCTACTCATCAGACAACAGCATCAGAAGCTATGGTTCTGTGTCCCTTCCAGCCAGCTGCTTCCCACAAGTTCCCTTGGCTGTGGTGTCGGGGTTGACAGGCACCACACAACTAACCACATTGGGATAGTGGGAGAAACGTCGCTCCTCCTATCCTCAGTGCTCCAGAAGAATCAAGGACTCATATACTCCCGAGTACAAACCCTCACCCCGTTTCTTAGCTGGGTGACTATCAACAATTAATCTCTCACTGTGAATCTCCAGTTCTTCACCTGTAAATGAAGGGTAAGACTATGCACTCAGTCCAGTCGGTTTGAACCTTAGCTTCAATCAGGTATGCGGAAACACCTAACTACATGCCTGGCACAAGCGGAAGCCCCCTGAGTGACAGCTGCCACATCGAAGATTAGTGAATTCATGAGTTGAAAGTTCAGAGGTGGGAATGGGAGGCTGGAAAGATACCTCAGGGATGAAGAACACTCTGGGATGTGGCAGAGGATCTGGCTTCAGGTCCTACACCCACATGGGGCGGTTCACAACTACCTATAACTCCGGTTCCGGGGGATGGAACTCCCTCTTCTGGCCTCCACAAGCACTACACATACATAGAGCGCGCACGTGTGTGTGTGTGTGTGTGTGTGTGTGTGTGTGTGTGTATGTGCAGGCACACACATACACATAAAATCAAAATGCAAATAATTTTCAGAGAGCCGCAAGTCTTGTAAGTCACACACTGAAACCTTGGAGTCTTTCTGTTGCAAGCATCTCTGACCGCAGCTCTGGGGACCTTGACCTTCCATCCATCCATCCCTGCTTTAATCCATCCAAGCCAGGGAAATTCTTTTCAGGAGTCCTGAGATGCTTCCTGAAATATAATTCCCAGGGGCTCCTCCCATTTGAAGGATAATACCTGCTCGTACAGGGGTGGTATTTCCAGATGTCAGCTAAACAGAGCTCTGCTCAGGGTGTTGCTTTTCCCATGGGCCCCAAATGTAGAACGTGCCTCCTAAAGTTGGGCATGGTCATGACCCCATCTATATGACATGATTCTTGGTGTCAACCTCACAGTCATTACAGTCCTTCCTCCGGACAGAGCACTCACAAGTCCTTCTGTTTGGTCACATGCAGGACATTCTGAGCCTGCTCTCTCTCCCTGCGTGCTTGTCTGTGTGGCACCTGAACTCAGTGCTTCTCTCTTCCTTCCCCGTCACAGTCACGCCTCATGCCGCTCCGGCTACAGCCCCACCCCTCTTCCCTCCTAGTCTTACAACCTGGGTTGTTTTCTTTCTTACTTAACCCCAGAACAGGACCTCGTACTTGTGCCTGTGAGATTTCGTCTTACTAGATTCCATTTGTCGTTCCAGACGGTGAGGACTGCTCTGGAGGGCAATGCACTCATTCTCTCGGGAGGGCAAAAGAATTGTGTAGGATTCACAGGCCCAAACGGAATTCTCTGCTCCACCCTTAGAACATTTCCTCCAACCTGACATTGAAGCAATCTTTTTCCTATTTTTTTTCTACACTTGTACTGTACTACCTTCCAGCTAATATATCTTTATTTAACCTCAATTTTATGATAGGAGACTTTGTTTAGTATCTTATTCAAGTTATTATTTCTTGAGCAAACATTTATCTAGTACCTGCTGTGTCTTGGCACTGTACTAGATTCTTGCAGAGCAGGCAGCGCTGTGGTGGTAAATGTTTAACAGCCCAACGGGGGGCGGGGAGGGTGGCAGTGGGGGAAGCCCTGGTTCCCAGTGTCTCCTGATTTCTATAAGGTATTACTTCCAACATGAAAGATTCCAAACTACCAATACGTTATCACTGAACACGCGGCTGGGGAGAGCTCTATGTGCACAATCAGCTATTGTGAAGGCGCATGAGTCAACTGCAACACACCGCTGATAATGTACAGATGGTCCATGCATGATGTCTGCCTTGTCAAGGCTGATGCAGGTTATTATGGGTTAGTGACGCAGCACTGAGCTTCCTAACCTAGAGTTTAAAAGTTCCTTTAAGACATCAGCCCAGGAGCTGGAGGAGACTGTGAGTACAATGCTGACTGAGTATGCATGAAAACTGAGCCTGGATCCCCAGCATCCACATAGAAAGTGGGTCCTGGTGATGCCCACTATGACCCCAGTGACACAATGGTAGCTATGTATATCCTACATTCTTACTGGTCAGCCAGTTCAGCCAATGCAGATGAGTTCTAAGTTCATTGAGAGACCCTGTCCCAAAATAAAAAAGGTGGAAATGTATTTGAGGAGGGCATCTCATTTTCATCCTGTGACCTCTACACCCATCCACACACACAGAGAGAAAGAGGTAGAGATAGAGAGAGAGAGAGAGAGAGAGAGAGAGAGAGAGGCCCCTCATAACTTCTTTGTTTCTAATCTTCTAGTAGTATTCTCCTAAAATTTTCGAAGTTTTCAGTGAGAGATTTTGGCTATTGTGAAAGTCTCTCTCTATTTTGAAAAAAAAAAATTATATCTGAACTGAAGCCCAGCACTCAAGGGTCTCTCTGTCATCTTTTTTCCTTAATGGTAAAAAAAAAAAATGTATATTTAGAATTAGCCAACTGGACTCATTTAGAGGATCCCAGTTTTGCTGGCAACATCCCGAGCACTATAACCAACAGCCACTTGAACACCCACCTTCTCTCGTCAGGCCTTAACAGAGTGTTGACTTTGGCCACATCGGTGTCATAGAGTTTCTTCACGGCCTGTGTGATCTGGAGCTTGCTGGCCATGACATCCACAGTGAGCACACGTGTGCTGTCATCTTCTTCTTCAGGGCTGACCCAGCGGTCAGGAGAAGTTTGAGGCTGGTCAGGCTTGTTCCTCCTGAGCACGCTCTTTCAAGGGTATTCGAGCTGCCTTCAGAGTCACAGGGTCTCGGGTCGCCGGAAGGCGGGTGGGTGACATGCAGATCTTCTTTTTGTGGCTGTCCACACTTTTCAGCACTGCCTTCTTGGCTTCAGCTTTGGGAGGGGCGGGAACTTTCTTCTACACTTCCGGCACCATCTTCCAAAGTCTCTTTATCCTTTTCATTTGTTTGGTTTTGTTGTTGTTTTGAGACAGTCGGTCCCTCTTTCTCTTATGTAGCCCTGGCTGGAAGCAGAAGTTCTATCTTCCAAACACACCGCAAATTCTACCTAAAATCTTACACTTTGACAACAAAACCTCACACTCGTTTTCCTTTCTCCTCTAGAGACAATCACTCCATTAGTGCCCCTTGCAACGGTTCCTTTCACTGTTGACATTCATTTAACATGACACTTTAGCCATTTCCCTTAACTGTCACCTCTTCAAGCCACCGTGAAATCACTAGTAAAGTAAGGCAAGGACTTTACTGCAGACTTTATGGAATTTTCAGCGGAGGGCAGAGAGCTTATTGTCACACCGTGCCCTGTTCCCTCTCCTGCCAGGTGGCAGCCTGCAGCCCTCTCTCACAACAGCCTCTTCCTACCCACGCACCCACCCATCATCCAGGCTCTTAAAAGATCCCTACACAAATACAAGTCTTCTCTTGGTCACCGCTTTCTTCCCACTCTGCTCCATTCTTGAGTGTCATGCCTTAATCTCAGGAACTGTGTTCACTCAGCTAAACGACCCATGATCTAAGCTTTGGGTGCACCCTGTCCATCACTCCTCAGCATGGACTAGAGGCTGTGCAGAATCCTCGTGTGGCAGGCACGCTGCTTTGCAGTTCGCGGTGCAGTTGGGAGATTACAAGATAACCATGCTAGGATATAGAAGGTGTTACAGCGCGCCAAGAAAGGACTCGATCCTGTGCCGTTAGAAGTCAGAGAGGGGCAAGAGGTCACTCCTAACTGAGAGAAAGGTCTTGAGAAGAAAAAAGAAAATAAGTGAGTAAAGCCGAGTGGACAGGAGAGGCTTCCGTAGCCAGGGAGTTGGGAGGAATAAGACGTCTGTCTCTGGAGAGGAATGAAGTTCAGTGGGAGGAAGAGGAGAAACAGATAAGATGGAAATGTAGGTGGGGCCAGACCTTGAGAAGCTGTAAACTCAGTAAAGGGGTTTTGTTTGTTTGTTTGTTTGTTTCTATTTCTTTAGAGGGAACTCATATTTGCGCCCCCGTTACTATCTTTCCTCTTCCTCCCTTTTAGCTGTAATCTGTGTGAGTCTTGGAAGCCTGTTGTGCATAGACAAATCCATCTACTTTCTACCATCCAGTAATGAAAGTCAGCTTGTACAGCGGCTGTCTAAGGTCTGATAACGCCCCATTTTTTCCCCCAAACTTGCAAATTAAAAGGGAGTGAAGAACTTTTTCTCATGGAAAGCATTGCCTACATAAGAAAACCAGTATTGGGGGTGAAGAAAAGACCCAGTAACTAAGAGCACTTGCTATTGTTGCAGAAAACTGGGGTTCAGGAACCAGCACCCACATGATGGCTCACAACCATCTGTAACTCCAATTCCATGGGATCTGGTGCCCTCGTCTGACCTCTAAGGGCACCAGGCACACAGACAGTATGCTCACATATATGCAGTCAAAACAACACAAAACACTTTACCAGGCCATGGTGGCACAGGCCTTTAAAACCAGCAGCACTCAGAAGGCAGAGGCAGGCAGATCTCTGAGTTTGAGGTCAGTCTGGTCTATAGAATTTCAGGGCAGCCAGGGATACACAGAGAAACCTTGTCTCAAAAAAACCAAAATAAACAAAACCAACCTCGAACCCCACAAAACTCTGAAAAACACTCTTATACATAATAAACTATCTTTAAGAAGAAATTAGAAGCAAATTGACCCACAATCACCAGCCAACCGGCTTGTCTAAGTTTTCATGCAGTTGGAAAGGGAAGAGAAGGAGGTAGGTGAGGCTACTATCAAACACCGCAGAAGCTGTTGCTGGAGCCGAGACTCCAACTTTCCCAGTCAGCAGCTCACTGGTTCACTTGTGAGGATGGCAATGTCTATTCTCTCAAGATGTGTGCCTGAAAGCAGAGAAACTTACTATAGAGCCAAATCCCATCTGTCAGTGGTGTTCTCTGCCAGACAACTAGACAGTCACAATAGGGGCCAAGTCTAGGTCTCAGAGACCACCAGGTGAAGCCCTTCTCTCTACTGAAAAGGAAGATTAGGCTCATAGACAGAAGGGATATGCAGACTTACTTCCCTAGTTGAACTCGAACTTGATGGAAGCCCTTCTTCCTGTAAGCTCAGTATTGAAGACAATGTTGACCCTAGAGCCAGACTGCATGAATTCACATCCTGGTTTTTCCTGTCAACTGGGAGACCTGAATAACTCGCTCCATGTTTTCAGACTCAGATACTCTCTCTATAAGCATAAAGGTTATCATAAACCCCACCTCACAAAGTATTGTTCTGGGGAAATGAAATAAGAGAAAAACAATTTACACAAGACTTGTATAGTAACTGTTCCAAAAGAGCAGAAAAGGATACCCAGGTCAAAAACACTTCCCAGCCCTGGATTTTGCTCTCTAAATCCAATTTACTGAGTAGATGTTAGAGTCTGCAAGAGTTGGTTGTGTTTCCGCTACCATTGGTTTTGTTCAAAACTGAGGTGAGAGAGGGAGGAGAGACAAAGACCTCAGCTACATAAATCCAACCTGTGCCTGTCTGCCTGGGGGTACAGGCATGAGCGTCCTCAGAGGACAACCAGGTATTTTACAAGAGAAGCAGGCATTAGATTGTTGGTCAGTGTGGACCATATAATTTGGTCCCTGTCTTATATAATTGTCTTTGCTTGCATTCCTTATTATGCTGAGAACCAATAGAAAAATGGCCATTCTAGGGGGCTGGAGAGATGACCCAGCAGTTAAAAGCATGTGTCGCTCTTGCAGAGGACCCCAGTTTGGTTCTCGCATTCACACTGAGCAGATTACAGCAGACTGTAGCTCCAGCTCCAAGGGATCTCATCTCCTCTGAGTCTCTAAAGGCCTGACATTCATGTGCACAAACCGACTCACAGACACACACATATACACATAATTAAAAATAAAATCTTCAAGAAAAATAGCCCTACTGGGCAGTGGTGGTGCACACTTACAATTCCAGCACTCAGGAGGCAGGGGCAGACGAATCTCTGAGTTCAAGGCCAGCCTGGTCTAGAGAGCTAGTTGTAGGACAGCCAGGGCTACACAAAGAAACCCTGCCACGAAAGAAAAAAAAGCAAGCAAGCAAGAGATGAAGGAAGGAAGGAATGAAGGAAGGGAAAAGAAAAATAGTCATTATGGAACCAGTTATAGACTGAATTATAGGGCTGTTTGCTATGTCACCTCTGTGAGGGCACATGGGGCATTCTTGTCTGATACCATACACTGCCATCACTAGGTGGGTGGCTTTTAATTAATGCTTTGGGCCATTATCTCCTGGACACAGTGAACTCTGCAACCAGCAACATACTCTGTGAGCAACTCAGAGTCAAATGTGTGGTCCCAGAGAGAGATCGGTACTGTGAACTTCAGCCTTCCTCTCATCCTACTTAACTTATAAAAAATTCTTATTCCAGGGGCTGGAGAGATGGCTTAGAGGTTAAGAGCACTGACTGCTCTTCCAGAGGTCCTGAGTTCAATTCCCAGCAACCACATGGTGGCTCACAACCATCTATGAGATCTGGTGCCCTCTTCTGGCATGCAGGCATATGTGTGGACAGAACATTGTATACATAATAAATAAATAAATTTAAAAAAAAGTTCTTATTCCTATTGTTAAACAAAAAAACCCAACTATTTCAAACAAGATGTGTAATGTAGACATTCCACGTGCCTTCTGTAAGAGGGTGACAGCTCTTCTCTGGCTATATTTTATTGCATGCCTACGGCATCACTAGGCCAGCGCTGCCAGAGAAAAGCACCATGAAGCAAGTAGCTTCAACACCAGGATTTATTTTTACTGGGTCAGAACCAAGCTGTCAGTGGGACTGATGTCTTCTCAGGCCTCCCTTGCTTGCAAATGCCCGTCTCCTTCCTAAGGTTCCCCTGGTCTTCCATCTGTTTACATCTGCATCCTGATATCTTTTCAGGAGGGTACCAGTTCCTGCTGGGTGAGGCCCATGCTGATGGCCTCACTTAGCCTTAATGACATGTCTAAAGGCCTTATCTCCACACAGCCACTTCCTCTGGTGTTGGGGATTTCAACATCTGAAAAAAGGGGGGGCACCATTTATCTTTCTCCATAACATAGAGACGCCCACAATATTTTTCTCTGCACTTTTATACGTCTCAGAGTGTTGACATGTCTATAGATCAGAGAACCATGTCTTCCTGAGGAGGTTGACCGACAGTGAGTATTTGATTTCCTGTTTTCTACAGTAAAAAACTAGGAAAGGAAGAAAGGGGTTGAGAATGGTCACTGGATCTATCAAAACCATGAATGCCACAGGACTGGAGAGATGGTTCAGGAGTTAAGAGCATTTGTTGCTCCTGCAGAGGACCCAGGTTCAGTTCCCAGTACCCACGTGGTGGTTCACAACCATCTGTAACTCCAGTTCTAGGGACCCCAAGGTCCTCTTCTGACTGCCTCAGGCATCGAGCATGCACACGGTGCACTTGCATACGGCAAGTAAAGCACTCATGCGCATAAAATGAAAGCAATGAATCTTGGCCAAGCAGTGGTGACACATGCTTTTAATCCCAGTACTTGGGAGGCAGAGGCAGGAGGATCTCTATGAGCTCAAGGTCAGCCTGTTCTTTATAGTGAGTTCTAGGAAAGCCAAAGCTACATAGTTGAGACCCTGTCTCAGAACAAACAAAAAAAATATAAAAGATGCAAATAGTATTAGATTTATGTGTGTATATATATATATTGAATGAAATGGAGTTTTATACACACACACACACACACACACACACACATGTATGTATATATTCACACACAGAGAATAACTGGGAGGCATTCCAGTGTGACTAGAGCTTTGAAACCACATTCCATATCCCCATTCTACCATTCACAAACTGAGTAACCTTCTATGCCTCAGTAAAATGGGAAAATAATGGTACCCAGGTCATAAGATGGTGTGCAGATTAAATGGGTTGCTACATGGAGGAGTGATTGACCAACAGAGAAAGTTTACTACCGTGAAATTTGTTAAACTGATTATTTCTGGGAAACATCACAGGGTTACTTTTGCAATCAGGGAAATTGCTAAATATTAATATTGACCCGGCTGCAATTAAAACAACGAGATAGGAGCCTGGAGAGATGGCTCATCGGTTAAGAACACTGGCTGCTTTTCCAGAGGACCTGGGTTCAATTCCCAGCACTCACATGGCAGCTTACTCACATGTCTGTAACTCCAGTCCCAGGGATCTGGCACCCTCACGCAGACATACATGCAGGCAAAACACCAGTGCACATAAAATAAAAATAAATTTGGATGACAAACTAGGGTCAACTTCTCAGAAAAATTCCAACTTTGCTAAAATATTAGTAGATGATAAGATCATGGGATTATGGGAGAAAAGAAGGGCTGCATCATGGGACCCTCTGGGGGAAAGGGCTGGAGATCTGCTGCTTAAGGCTAATGCGACAAGGTGACAAATGCTTTCGTTTTCTACAGGGTGTGGCTGGCACCCCCCACTCCAGCAGCCTTTCTGTGAGCCTCTGACCTGCCGCCTTTGCCTTTCATTCAGTACACACCTGGCATGGGAACCTGGAGGCTGGCTCCTTTAGAACACTTTTTTTTTTCAGTCCTGGCTGGGAGTCTTTACAACTGCCGACTCCCTGAACAATTAAGTCTCAGTTTCTGGAGTGGGACTGAGGCATCAGCATTGTTTGGGGTCTCCTAGGCGATCGCTGTGTGTGGTCAGCATTCACAACCACTGCTTTGTGGGGTGTTATTTGATAAGGTAACACATTAAAGTTTAATTTCTCAGGAACAACACTCACCAAACAGGTTGCCGATGAAGAGATCTGACTATTCCGGCGCTCTTCCTGTTGCGGCCCTCCTTGGCAGGCATGCTTTGTGTTTGGATTTCCCCGAAGGGATATGAATTGCTTGAGCTGTGTTAACAGAGTGGAAGGCTGGGGAGATGGCTCAGTAAGTCAATTACTTGTTATGCAAGCACTGAGTTCAGATCCCCAGAACTCATGTAAAACCGGATGCACCAGGGCATGGCTGCAATCCTAGCAATCCTATGGCAGGACAGGAGGGAGCAGTTGGAGACTCCTTAGAAGGTCAAGAGCCAGCTAGCCTGGTACACAGAGAGGCAAAGAGACCTTACTCCTCAGACCAAACGACCCTTGAGGACAAGAACACGAAATCATCCTCTGGCCTCTACACTCACGCTGTGATATATATGTGCCTATCCTCACACACACGAGCACACGTATATTATACACACATAAACATGATCATGCATACAGATAGGTCTGGGCTGGAGAGGTGGATGGCTCAGTGGTTATGAGCACTCGTTGCTCTTACAGAGGAGCCAATTTCAGGAATTCCCAGCACCCACAGGGAAGCTCACAGCTCCCATAACTCCAGTCCCAGAGGATCTGATACCTTCTTTTGGCTTCTGTGGGCATAAGGCACACATGTGGTACACAGACATGCAGGCAAAACACTCACACACATTTAAAAAATTAAAATAAAAGATTAAAAATTATATTATATATATAATACATATATATGTGTATATATATATATACACACACACACAATTTTCGTTTGTTTGTTTTGTTTTCAAGACAGGTTTTCATTGTGTAGCCCTGGCTGTCCAGGAACTCACTCTTAACCCGGTCTCATAGAGATCCGCCCTGTCTCTGTCTCTTGAGTGCTGGGATTAAAGGCATGCCCCCCCCCCACACCACCACCACCAAACTTAAAAAAGTTTTTTAAAAGAGTGTATGCAGAGTTTTCACTTTGTCCTGGGGAAAACCAGAGAAGAATCTGGATAGTCCAACTGAACCCAGTACAAGTCTGTTTGGATGGCCCTTCTAGTCCGGCAAAGCCAGTGAGCCTGCTACCTTGCCGGCATTCACGGTACTGAAAACGCAAAGCTGAGTCAGCTAAGACCAGTGCCAGGAAGTCACCGAGGCACCTCAGGTCACCTATGACTACAAGGAAACCTAAGGTCAAACGTTCCGCCTGTATTTCCAGGCCTTCTTGATTCCCAAGCAGCCAGCTACCTGTTGTCAGCTTCCACCTAGAAGCTGGCAGGGTAATGACAGAAAGGGGTTACTCTGGGTCAGGAAGGTCCTGGGAAACTGCAGGGAACTGACCTCTGGAGAACACAGGCTGGGTCTTTCCCAACCAGCGCAGCAGGCGGTGCCCATCACCTAGGTGTGGGCAAAGTAAGCATCTTGCCTTCCTTAGCTGGTGCCTCTTTCAGGATCTAAATTCCTGCATGACTCCCTATAAACAACGTCCTTGTGGGAGGGAAGCTGTTTAGGACTAGGGTAATAAGATGAGAGTTCCGGGGTTCCTGACTCCATGGAGTCTGCCTGGCGTGGTTCCTTTAAGAGATCCATCTGTGTTACAGAGGTAGAAATGTACAACCATTTCAAGACTTTCCAGAAACGTGTGAAAGCTACTCTTAGCAAGAGCCAGTAGAACAGGAGCGATTTGGTTGAGAGTTTGAGGAAGTACCTGTCTCAGCACGGAGATCTCTTGCGCATGCGCCCATTTCAGGCTTTGGGTCTCCGTGTGGAATTCGAACCACTGCCAGGAAACCAAACACATGCTAACAAAGCCTCGTATGAAAGCAGAGTTGGTACATGAACCATGATGAGAACAAGTGGACAGTTCTGTGAGGATTCCTGCCAGGTCTAGGACTCTTTGCCCTTCAGCTCACGCTTCTCGGGGGCACTGAATAAGAACGAGCCCAGGCTTGCCACAGCCAGCCGTGTAGGACGCGCTTTGACTGGGCTTCAGCCAGGCGCTTTGACAGGCTGCTGTCTGCTTAGCTTGCCCAGCATCTCCCCCTGCTTTGATGTCATACAAATGGAGTGCTCACCAATTTTAAGATCCTCTGGGGCCCAAGGGTAGGTTTTTACTAGAGAGTAAGCTTGAAGGACGAACGTGATTCTCGGAAGTGGGTACTGGAGCTTCCCCTCTCCGAGTCTTGGTCCCTTCTTTTAAAGGGTGGGGGCTTCAGATTTTCCTCTCTCCTAAGAGCACCTCATGCTCCTCCATCAAAGCAACCCGGCTGTGATGGTTTCCTGTGTCTGCTCAACAAGTCTGTGAGTTCAGCACCAGGTCACACCCTGGGTGCTCAGTTCAGGAGCACAAACACCAGCACTCAGAAATGCAATCAAATGAGAGCAGGAAGGAAAGAAAAAAAGGGTGTGTGGGGGGACACACCAGGAAAGGAGCGAGGGAAGGAGGAAAGATGTTAACAGATTTGCATAAGGGCTGCTAGGAATCCTAAACGTTTCTCAAACTTAGGAGAGAAGAAAAAAAATTCTATCTACCCCTTAGAAGAGGGAAATAATGAAGGAGCTACAGAACGGTGGAACAGGATTTCAACTTCCTACAGAAAGTTCTAGAAACCAGAAAAGGAACAGCTTAGACAACATCCCGAGTTGCTTCTTCCAACGACAAGGGGCCTTGCTAGGATTTTCTCCAATGCTGTCTGAGAGGCCCAAGGCCTGGCCAGGGTCAGAAGGTGGGAACT
Source organism: Myodes glareolus (assembly GCF_982192425.1). Taxonomy (NCBI): domain Eukaryota; kingdom Metazoa; phylum Chordata; class Mammalia; order Rodentia; family Cricetidae; genus Myodes; species Myodes glareolus. The sequence goes on along the minus strand of NC_142041.1, from coordinate 16,999,238 downwards.
GGTTAGAGTCTGGCTGTGTACACAGTTTTTAGTAGTGCTAGAAACCACACCCCGACTTTGGCCACCCTAGAGGGGCCCTTTACCACGGAGCCCAGCAGCACAGGGCTCACCTGGGAGAACTGGCTAGATGTGGTGACACAGTTGAGGAGCCTAGAATTTTCTCCTTCTCTAGAGCAACTTGGAGTGGGGCGGGGGAGGGGGGATTCTGGTTGTGTCTGGAACACACACAATCTTTTTCTTTCTTTCTTTCTTTTTTTTTTTTAAATATTTATTTATTTATTATGTATACAATATTCTGTCAGTGTGTATGCCTGCAGGCCAAAGAGGGCATCAGATCTCATTTCAGATGGTTGTGAGCCACACCATGTGGTTGCTGGGAATTGAACTCAGGACCTTTGGAAGAGCAGGCAATGCTCTTAACCGCTGAGCCATCTCTCCAGCCCCCCTCTTTCTTTCTTTCTTTCTTTCTTTCTTTCTTTCTTTCTTTCTTCCTTTCCTTCTTCCTTCCTTCCTTCCTTCCTTCATTTATTTATTTATTTATTTGGTTTTTCAAGGCAGGGTTTCTTTGTAGCTTTGGAGCCTGTACTGGAACTCACTCTGTAGACCAGGCTGGTCTCTAACAGAGATCTGCCTGCCTCTGCCTCCTGAGTGCTAGGATTGAAGGTGTGCACCACCACCACCCAGGAAACACACACAATCTTAAGAGGGAAAGGCATACAGCTGGACTTGGAATCTCGGGTGCTCTGTGCCACGACAAATTCCTCTGAGTACAGCCACACACACCCCCTACACACACACCTTTTTGTAGGGAGGAATGAACGCAGGGGGCTGTTTGTCATTTGGGACACTGGGACCATTTACAAGCTCAGAGTCACACATGAGGTTTGGGAGCGAAGTAGTGGCAAAGTCTTCTGAGTTTTGCTTCCAATTCTACATAGCTACAATGAGGATGTGTGGGAAGGAAGCAGGCCTAAATTTAGGTTCCACAGCAAAATCAGAAAGGCAAATGCCTTTCTGGTAAAGCAGGGTTAGAACAGAAACCTAAACAGTGAGAGAAAGTTGACCCTGTGCAGGGACACCTAGGAGGAATAATTTCTTTTTTCTTTCTTTCTTTCTTTCTTTCTTTCTTTCTTTCCTTCCTTCCTTCCTTCCTTCCTTCCTTCCTTCCTTCCTTCCTTCTTTTTTGTTTTGTTTTTTTCTAGACAGGGTTTCTCTGTGTAACAGTCCTAATTGTCCTGTAATTAGCTCTTGTAGACCAGGCTGGCTTCAAACTCACAGAAATCCACTTGTTTCTGCCTCCTGAGTGCTGGGGCTAAACACATGTGACAAGAATAGTTGTAGAAGATTGGTCATGCATTTGAGAGGGGGTTCAGAGGCCTGGGAGGAGTTGCATGGAGATAAGGAAGGGTGGAAGTGATAGACACATAATACTCATGTATGCAACTCGCTAGCAAAATTTTAAATAAAATAAAACAATTTTATATCCCCCAATAAGATCTTTTACACTCGTTTATAGTAAATTGTTATTTCTCCTTTCAACTCCAGTCAATAACGAATCTACTTTCCATCTCTTTACGTTGACTTATTCAGGATATATTTTACCAGTGGAATCATTAGGCATGTGGTGTTTTGTGTCCAAATACTTTTACCCAGCATAATGCTTTTCAAGTTAATCCATATAGAACCATGTACAGGGTTTTGTTTCTTTTGGTTGTTGAATAATATTCCAGATATATGGTTTTTAACTAGGACAAAGTGGACATTTCCAGTTAATGATACTGCCTCTGGGTTTTACCTGCAAGAGTCTTTCAGCACCACACCCAAGAGCATCCAAGACTGCCCTCTGTTGTGAGGAAACTTTCTCTCTGTCTGGTGGGATAGAAAGTCTGGATCATGTCACTTTGGATCACGTGTGCTTTGGATGGCAAGGTGTCTCAGAGATCTGATGGCCTTAACTCATGTTCTTTGAGCTGCACTGTAGTCTTCTCGGCCTGAAACCTTTTGCAGAGAGAAGTCATATCCTGAGGACTCCGTTTCCTCTGTCTCCTTGAACAACACTGAAGGGAAACCCAGTATTTAAGAAACACACGGGAGTGGTGAGAGGGCAGAGTGAAGCAGGGGCTACAGCTAACATTCTGTGGGCTACTGCAGCTGTTGGACCCAGAGCCTGCATCCTGGCAGCCTTAACAAGCTGAGTTCAACCACCAGTCTTCAATGGGTCACTTAAAGGCACACTAAGTAGTGAAAAACAGGAGATTTGTTCAATGAGGACACATTGGGAAGAGGCACAAAAAGATCCAGTGACTCACTCCGAGGTCATCTCTGCAGTCCTGATGTCAGGCCTTGATTCAACTAGAAGGCAAGAAGCATAGACAGCCAACTTGTCCCGGTCAAGATGAGGCCACTCATTGTTGACCTAGCATCGTCTCAGCACAACATTATTTGACTGAACAGCACTGAATGGGTTCTCTTTCCAGGAGCCGAGCTTCTCTTCTGCGTCCTCATCAGTGGATATCTGGGGACATTCCAATTTTGTGAGGTCCTTAGTTTCAATAGTTGGATGGTCAAAGAGAAGAGCATAAGAAGCCCATTAGAACATCCTCATTCCTGCCAGGACAGGTAACACGCTCAGCGCCCATCTTCTTTGGCACAGTTTTTTAGTGCTAACTGTTCACTTTAGTGCTTTGACAGCGAGCAAGAACTCTCAAAAAGATTGGCAGCAGGTCAGCAGCCCTGAGGTCTCACTCCCACAGGCCACTTTTGTCTGTTCCCGAGATTTACTAGAAACCACCCTGACTCCTTCCAATCAGCTGACTATCAGTGACCTTAGGCAAGGCTTATCTTCTGTTGGACAGCAAGAGGACTGGAGGGTTGCTTCACCGTTGTTAGGTAGCTATTCTACCGCAGACATAACCCCCACCGCCCGTTCTCTCATCTTTTTCTCTTTCTCTCCCCACGTCTCTCCTTCTTAGCCTTCCCTTCCTGTTTCCGCCCTAAGGTCATAGACGAGCTGAACTGTGTGAGATCCCAAGCATTTGGGGTAGCAGTGCTCCAATCGGAGCACCGATGGCTTCCTTAGTCTATTGTGCAAAAGTGCCTGAGGCCCCTGGACTCAGTGTTGATGTTTCTGGGCAGCTGCAAGACAGGTTGGCAAATCAGCGGACCCATTATGTGTTTCATGTGATGTACGTCACTGAGGTGCCAGCGAGGTTGGTGATTTGTTTTCGTTTTGATATTATCTGCATTATATAGATGATATTATCTACATTATATAGATGATATTATCTTCTACATTTATAGATTTCACATCCTAGTCCTGATTTTTTTGGGGAGAAGAAAACAATCAGATCTGAAGATGAAGTTCCACGTGTGGACAGGTAAGCACCTCCCGGATGGCCACGTTTGCCAGGGGATTTTCTCTTGTTCCAAAGATTAAGGTCGGTTTTCCTTCCTCCACACTCCTTCACACTACTGACTGGCCCTTGGGGCACTTGACTTCAGTCCTTGGGAAAGTGCTGTCCAGACAGGTTCATTCCTGGAAGGCCCAAAGGCCTGATAAGCAGGTGAGCCGCCCGGAGAGTTAAACAGCCTACCGAGAGCGTGAGATCTGCCTTCTTTTCTCTTTCTATATACTATCTATAGGGTGCAGTCACTAAGAAGATCTGGGGCCAGTTAGCAGTGGCTTGGCCTGGTCTTGTGACTGGAGAAGTTTGGCGCGTTCCTTCTATGCTCAAGAACAACTGTAAGCTACTTCTGCTTATCACGATCTGTGTTTGTGAACTAAGTTCAGTGGTTGACAAAGGTCCAGCTAGCAAATATTACTATTTCTGTGTTGTCATCGTTAACCCTGACTTCTGACCCCCTCCCTACTCAGCTCCCAGCAAGATAGGTATTTCCCTAAGCTCTGACCTTCCTTTAGTCCTGCCACATCGGTGGTCACCCCCCTTGCGCTTCGCATCCTGACCTCTTTCCAATGGCTGGCCTAAGCCGCTTGCGATACTGAGCTCACTTCTTAACAAGCGACACTGTAGGACAGGTGCGGTGTCCCACACCTTTAATCCCAGCATGCAGGAGCCAGAGGCAGGTGGATCTCTATGAGTTCCAGGCCAGCCTGATCTATAAAGCAGGTTCCAGGACAGTCAAGACGGTTATATAGAGAAACCTTGCCTCAATAAGCCAAAGCCAACCAAACAAAAAAACTATGCCTTTTGTCCTGACTTTTGTGGTCCTTTGGGTGGCTTCCATCCCTGGCACACTGACTCTTGCCGCTCCAGGATATCTGCCTCAAGCTCTTGTGGGGCAGAGCTCCAGGGATGGGCTCCCATTAGAGAGCACAGTCAGTGTAGAGTAGAGGCTCCCAGGGCGCTCAGGTCAGACAGGAACTACTCAAGGGCAGGACCCATGGCTACAGCTATCTGCTCAGTTCTGTAGCCCCCGTACTTGGTCCTCTCTCTGGCACACTGTAAGTGTGTGAGAGACACAGTTACATTTTAAGTTTTAATAGTTATGCCTAAGAGATCCATGCAGCAAAGGACAGATAGTTCCTGAGATTCTGGAGGCTATTGTTTATGGGCAATAATAAGTCACGTGTTTTCACTCCCCTAAGTGAGTTTATTTAGCCCATCTGTAACTATCTATGTGCTTGATCACATGTGGGCGAGAGATTCCCTGGCTGTAGATACATCAGGATGTATGCTTGCCCCTGATTGGATCTAATGGAAAATGCAACGAATTAGGAGTTTTCTTTCTTAAACCCGCACAAACTGTGATTCTGGGTCCTTTTCCAGGAGCATGGGTATGGACCTGGCTAGAGCCCATCCACCTGGCCAGTATTTAATTAAAGCTTGCTTCATATGTGTTGTTGTTGTTGTTGTTTTAAATCATGTTGGCTTTTTAATTAGGGGTCAGTTTGCATCTAGGAAAATAAGTATAATGATAAATTCCTTCGTTTCATGGTTTACCTTTTCACATTTACAATAACATTTTTTTCCTTATTTATTTATTTAAAGAATTTCCACTTCCTCCCCTCCTCCCAATACCCTCCCGCTCCCGCTCCCCCCACTCCCTCTCCTCCTCCCTCCCCATTCCCAAGAGTGTTGTTGGTTTTTGTGGTTTTTCGAGACAGTTTCTCTGTAGCTTTGAGGCCTGTCCTGGAACTCACTCTTGTAAATCAGGCTGGCCTCGAACTCACAGAGATCTGCCTGCCTCTGCCTCCTGAGTGCTGGGATTAAAGGCGTGCGCCACCACTGCCTGGCTCTCAAATTTGGTTTTAAACTGTGGTCATGGTCTTATTCTTGATTGATGGGATTAACAGGTACCTGTAAGTATCCATTACATAGATAAATGATTGCATGGATAAACTCAAGAGGGAATGAATGAATACGGACGAGGGACCAGAGTGGCAAAAACTGTTTAACTTCTATAACCTCCCAGTGTAACCTTCCTGCTGGGAACAAGGCCTGCGCAGTGACACACAGGCCTCTCCTATTCGCTGACGATGGAAACAATGGGCTGCAGAAAATTAAAATTGCCCAGGAATCTCATGCAGGAGACAGAGAAAGGCCAAAGGCCTGGTGTCAGTCAGAGGGGTAGCCTACTTCCCAGGAAGAGTTTTGGCAACTCAGCAGGCTACTTGGCAGGACAGAAGCAGAGGTAATTATGACCCAACAGCGGGAAGGACCACACTTTGGCCAGGGCTACTTACTTATGCATATCTCTTGTCCCCTATTTAAACATGAAACCTACGACAGTATCCTGAGGACAGTCTTGGGGGTTGTCACTGGACAGTTGCATTCCGCTTCTTATTGTTGGCCTTGTTGACCAAAGCTCTCCTTCTCTCTGTTACTTGTGTCTTTCATTGCCATATTGGGAATAGGTGGCTGAGTCTAGCTTGTAGGGGCTGCTGGGGTTTAGGCTTTGACCCTAAAAACTCTGGTCGCACTAGGTGTGCTGGTTTTGTGACATGCCTGTTTCTCTTTAGTGAGTAGCAATACAGCCATGACATGGAAGAGAGGTCATGCTGGCCTTCCAGGACAGGAAGAGGGGGAGATTTTCTCCCTCAGCACCACAGCCTGCCTCTGTGTGGGGACGCTGCCAGGACACAGACTGCTTGTGAGAAGTTGCTAAACATTAGGGAAGACAAAGGTGACATTAGCATTCTTGATGCAGGGCTTGCTCCCGCCCCAGGTGACAGGCCTGCCTCTGACTGGGAACTGACTTTGGGCAAGGCCCCCCAGTGAGCAAGCCAGGAACTGTGGCCTAGCTCTGAGCCTTTCAAAAGGCCATTGCTATCCCATAAAGGCTGCAGATTTATCGGTAGTAAAAACAACCAGCAGCTCTGTCTTAGGGTACCTATCGCTGTGAAGAGACACCATGAGCACAGCAACTCTTCCAAAGGAACACAGTTCACTGGAGTAGCAGCTCACAGCTTCAGGGGTTTCGTCCATTATTGTCATGGTGGGGAGCATGGCGGCATGCGGGCAGACATGATACTGGAGAAGGAGCTGCTGCGCGTTGATATGCGGGCAACAGGAAGTAGACTGAGGCGCTGGGCTGTATCTTGATCACGTATGAGACCTCTAAGCCCACCTCCACAGTGACACACACTTCCTCCAACAAGACCACACCTACTTCAACAAGGACACAGCTCCTAATACTGCCGCTTTCTTGGGAGGCCAGTTTTACTCAAACCAGCACACAACCCAGTCACATTGTGGGCTTTCCCTCCACTGTCTCCCCATTGAGTTTCCCCTGTCTGTTTTCTCTGCAACCTAGGGATGCCAGTGCCCTCAGCTCTCAGCCTGTTTGTCCCTTGGAGACGAGTCACAAGCCCCCTTGGGGACTGTGGGACTCGGGTTCCAAGTTCTGGAAAGCAAATGACTGCTTCTCTTCTCCTGTCTCGGTGACTCTTGCAGAAAACTTAATCCTAGCTAGACTTGTAATGATCAGGCCGTCTGCCCAAGTCCCCCAGCCAGTAAGCGGTAGGACTGTGATTCGGACACAGGAAGTGAAACTCCACTTCCTTACTCTCTGATACGGACGTGGGCCTTAGGAAGGGAGAAAGTGTGTGTAAGGTTTTCTCCTGGGACATTTGAGCAAACCCTCTCTAGGGAAGGGAAACTGATATCTGGGTAGAACTTACGTAGCTGTCTGTACCACCCCCTCACCGCTCCTCCCCCCACTCCTGCCCAGTTCCCAGTATGGTAGGGAGCATGTTGATTCTCATCAGGTTCTGACGTTTGGTTCTTAAGAGTACCAGAGCACCTGCCTGTGGCCTTGGAGCTATAGCACCCTCAGGTCAGAAAGAAAACCCTTCCCCACGGGGGTTTCTGTGGGAGACGGTCAGCTTGAAATTTAAAATCACCTTGGCAACACACCTCTGGGTACGTCTATGAGAGTGTTTCCAGAAAGATTTACCTAAGGAGTGGAGAGCCACGCTGAATGTGGTATCACAAGGCGGGCGTCCCAGACTGAAATGAAAACACAAAGCTCGTTGACGCAACGACATCCATCACCCTCTGGTTCCTCACTGTAGAAGCAACATGGCTAGCTGTCTCACACACTGTTGCCTTGAAGGAAGTTTCTAGAGGGCTAGCTCACAATTCCAGTTCCTTATAGAAGGGCCACCCGTCCCCACGGTATTACAAGAGGGAACAGGAGACGAGCTCCCTACCGCAGTGGAGGTGAGAGCCAGGACGCAAGGACATGCTGAGGGCCTTCTGGGGCTTCCTGTGTATCCACCATTATTGGCCACTATGAATCAACAAGGGCCAGAAGTTTCCATTGAGAAACCTCAGAAAATAATGTGTCTAAAGCCTGGTCAGCAACTGAGTCAAAGAGAAAATAGCTTATGAGGGAACTGGTCCCAGCGTAGCCACTTCACCCAACAGAGGAAGCCTCAGAGCAAAGTGCCAGTGTTGAGGTCTCTCCTGTCCAGTGCCCTGCGGTCTCACACACAGCCTGTAACTGATCTCATAGGTTTTCTCCTTGTTTTAGTAAGCATCTATTTCAAACACCGGAATAATGCTACTGACCAAAATGCCAGACGTGGAAATGGAGGTAAGAGAGATGTTTAGTGACAATGGGGACCTTCTAGAACCTTTCAAGTTAGACCATAGAGCACTTCCTTCTGAACACAGGCAGTTTTTTTGAAACCACCGTAATAACTGATGTGAATTTTTCTGCCATGCATTCAGAGGTAATAAACAGCTCAAGTGTTTATCTACAAGATCAGTGTGCAGGGTCCTTGCCCATCTGTGAGCAGCATATGTAGTGTTAGTCATGATTCAGATATCCTTTGCCATTTGGACAGGCAGCCATTGTGAACTCATATATACTTAAGAGACTGCAAGCATCCTACATACCAACCAAGAGGCAACTAAGTGCAAGGGTTGAGGCCTTTGGATCCAAGAAGGCAAATATTGCTGCCTAGATATTTGTTTCTTGGGAGTTTCCACAGAGGTCCAGGGATGCCACTCATGAAGACACAGGCCGTTACGTGGAAGATGTAGTTGAGGGGTAGCACATTAGCTTAGTACACTTGAGGCTATGGATTCAGTCCTTAGCACTGCAACAGAAAGGGAGGGACGGAGGGAGGAAAGGAGAAAGGGTTGGGTCAGTTAAGAATGAAAAAAACTTCAGCTTTTAGATCAGCTCCCTGGAGCTTCCCTACCCAGGGAGATGCATCTACTCCACAAATCTGTTCTCAGCTCTCTCTCCACGGGGAAGCAGCTTCCTTGTTACACTCTCCAGGTTCTGAGGGTGCTTTTCTGATTCATCCATCACCTTTGCTCCCACAACAAAGAAACTGAAAGCTCAGGGCCAGGAAGCCTATAGGTTTGACTTCCCCCAGGCTGGGGGCTAGGGGAGGGAAGTATGTAAACGTGGCGGGAAGAATGAAATACTTAGTACTTTCTCCATTAGCTTCCTTGCCCGACTGACCCAGAAGCAGTCAGTGTTGGGAGCAGATGCCAAAACACTTTGGAAAGAAAATTCCTCCCCCACTTTTTGAAGGCAAAAGTGTGAGGGTTGAGCAAAGGGCAGACTGCAGAAAGGGAAACACAATGAAATGGCACAGTAAGAGGAGGGGAAGCGTGCTCCAGACCTTGGGCTGCGGAATAGCTTCCCCAGAGAGATGATCAGTATGAGCCACTGAGCTTCCGACGTTCCCCATGATCTCATGCATGAAGAGAAAAGCTTGGTGGCCTCACAACTCTCTTCCTAATCCTCCACTGTTCTTCTTCCCAGCATTCCTCCTGCACCTGCTTCCTTCCCTCTCACCTCTGACCTCACGTTTAGACTCGTGGCTCCACATCAGAGTTCATCTTGCCTTTCCCAGCTCCCTCACATAGGAATCAAATGCTGGTTCTCTCTTTCCTTGTACCGAAGACCCAGGTCCTTCTAGCTAACTCTGACTGGCACCAAAATGCTCATAGTAGATAAAGGTAAGTGCTGTCTCAGAAGCCAAGGTCAGGGCATCTTGATGCCAGTTCCAGACCGTCCGGATCTCACATGACAGCTTAGTTTGCTGGAACTTTCTGTGGTTTCACTTCAACCTTCCCCTTCCCAGGAGCTTGGGCAACTGACTCTTCAGCAATTACAATGTCTCCTTGTTCAAGTGAGGGAGACAACAGAAGTCATTTAACTGTCTGTCTCCTCAGTCCAAGTATGGTGGGCCCATCAATGGTGCGCTCATCACGAACGGTACTGCTTGCCCCTAAGGCTAATAGCACCCTCTAGTGATGGACTAACTGGAGGTAAGAACACTAATAACAACAGTTGTATTTAGCCTTATATGTTCTATTTATATTAATGATTTAACTTTGCATAAATCCACTAAAGAAAGCAGGATTGTCAACACCATTTACCATTTGACAGATAAGGAAACAGACACAGGGAGGTAAAGACATTGTCTATCATAGAGCTTGTCAGAAGCACAGTCAGGTTCCAGGGACAAAAGACAGCTGCCACCCACTGCTAAAGCCCTCCATTCCTCCTCCAGATGTACTACAGGCCTGCAGGTGGTGGTGTGGGCCTCCTTCCTCATCCGACGCTCAGCAGGTGAGACTTCTGACCAGTAGTACTTCTGACTGTGGAACCACCGCTCCAAGGAGCGTCCCTTGCGTTCTTTAAGCTGCATGTTCAATGGCGTGATTAACGTACTCCGTGTAGAGATCAGGGTAGCAGAGTCCTGGAGTGAGGTTGACTCTTTCAAGAAGATATCTGAGAGTCTCAGCATTACTGGCTTCCAAGTGGGATTCACAGAGGCAACACACTGTGCTATGTGGCCTGCTTCTGTTCTGTTCTCCTCGTCTAAGATAACGTTGGGGAAACTGCTGCGTTGCATTGTGTACCACTGAGACGGGAAAAGAGGCCGTCTGTTAAACTAGCTGCCCTGTTTATAATAAGATGCACCAAGATGAGAGATGTTAAAATGAGACTCATGAAAGAAATATCATTGCATACATGTTATTGGGGGGGGTCCCTTTATAAAGAGTTTAAATCAGTCAGGTGGTAGTGGTACACGCTTTTTGTATCAGTACTCAGAACTCAGGCGGATCTCTGAGTTCAAGGTCAGCCTAGTCTACAGTGTTCATTCCAGGGCAGCCAGGGCTACACAGAGAAACCCTGTCTCAAAAAAACAAAAACAAAAACAAAACAAATGAAAAAGAGCTTAAACCAAGAATCTACACATAGTAATAACTCAACCAACGTTAGATATAAGGATGAAGTGCTCAAAGATCTTGTACTTCGGGTTTGATCTTGATAAGAAGGTTGTATTCAGGCAGAGTTCATTTTCTCCAGGCAGAGGAAAGAAGTCTAGATTTACTCAATGAGCTGGTTATGAGGAGACTGGGAGTAGAGCAGAATGGAAGAGGATGTGAATGTTCCATTCATGCCCGAGAGAAGGCCCACAGCTCTGCTCACTGTCTAGGGCAAGATGAGAGATCTGGAGCCAGCCCTTGCATGTTGGAAACCTAGTAGGTAAAGTCTGGGTGAGAAAGGTCATTAAAAATGGAGATTTGAGCTGGTAGCCCAAGGAAGGTGTGAACTGGCAGCATGATGAGGGTGTGAGCTGGTGGCATGATGGAGGTGTGAACTGGCGGTGGCATGGTGGAGGTGTGAACTGGCGGTGGCATGGTGGAGGTGTGAACTGGCGGCATGACCTCTGGGGACATGGTGCTCACTGTCTGAGTAAGATAGATTGTCTGTGTCATCAATGACTTTGGTATGATGGAGAGGTGGTACCAACAGAAAAAGAACAGAGAGGCTGCCATGGCAACTCCATCCCCAGTGAAGATGGAGAGCCAACATGCCCTGGCTTCTTTCTTTTCCACCTCTAGCATCCCTTCTCATCTGTATTTGATGCTACAGTTTCTAATATTATTATTGGTGAGGACTTGCTGTCCAGAGGGAGGAGCTAAGACTTACAGCCTTTCACAGTGAGTGGATTCCATCAGTCAGAGGAAGAAGGACAAAGCAGGGACGGCAAGGTGGACCACTTCACCTTTCTTTTAAATGAAGACGATGCCAGCTGTAGCCCTCACTGAGTTGAGGGTCCGTACTGCAGAGGACATCCTCCTGTCTCAGAAACTAGAGCCACCCCTGGCCTTTGCGACAGCAGGCCTGCTGTGGATGGGTGTAGAGGGAAGAGAAGACCGGGCTCAACTGTTGCACAGTTGTATTGAATGGGGCAGTCATGGCCTCAAAGGCTGTGACTTCTGCTACTATTTAACACCTCACCAGAAGATTTCACAGTTAGGAAGGCTCAGCGAGGACATCAGAAGGCCACCTACACTTCCTGTTGGCTGGCCCCCATGGTTTGCCGGGTTCAGGTTCCATAAACTGATACACATCATTGTGTGACACAGGCCCAGCTCTCTCCATCTCTCTCCCTCTCCCTCACTCTCTCTCCTCCTCCCTTCCTCTCTCTCCTCCTCCTCCCTTCCTCTCTCTCTTTCTCCTATAACAGAAAGGCACAGAATTCACAAAGGAGGCGTTAGTTTTGGGGAAATTAAGATTTTCATCCAGAGTCTCTGGTGTCTGTAGCAGTTGAATCTTTTTCAGAATAAGAGCAAGTACGTAACTCACAATGGGCAAACCATTTCAAATCAGAACGACTATGCTCAAACCCTATCTCAGGAAACGTCAGAAAGTTTATTTTCTCTACAAGCCATTGTCATCAGGTTTAGATCGTAAGAGTCATGGCTCTCAAGCCTCAGGTCGCCTTTGACGGGTGAAGGTCAAACAATGGCAGCTTCCTCTCCCTTGAAACTTCTGACTAACCGGGCAGTTTTCAGACCCTCTGTGCAAGACACTCTGTGATGGTCAAAGACAGACTTTGATGATAAGCACATTGTTTCAGTCAAGGCTAAGCGGCATTTGTTTGCTCTTCGATTAGTTGGCATCCATGGTTTGATCGATTTCTTTGGGCTTTAACCAAAGGCGTGTGCCATGTACACGCTGCCTCCTTTAGTGTGGTAACAGGCTTCTATTTTGTGGGTTTCTTTTTGCAGGATTTTCCTTGACCTGAAACCCTGATGTGACTTGAAACCTTAGTGTTCTGGCCTAGAGTTTACTGTGTCACTCAGTTCTGCCTCATGCTTACAGCAATCCTCCTGCTTCTGCCCCCTAAGTACTGGGATTTTAAGTGTGAGTCACTATGCTCAACTAAATGTTGGACTTCCTGGGAGTCCATCCTATTTTTATCTCTCTGCCCAGTGATACTCCAGTGGTGTATGTACTTATTGAAAAACTCCGCAAAACCTTCTTTGGGGCGGGGGATAAGTTAAAATTCAGGTGAAGGGCTGGTGTGGTAGCTCAGAGGTTGAGAATACTTGCCACTCTTGCAGAAGACCCAGGTTCATCCTCAGCACCAACACAGTACCTGACAACCATCCCTAACTCCAGCTCCCGGGGATCTGATGTTCTCTTTTGACCTCCATGGTCACTTGACATGCCTGTGGTGCGCTTACATATATGCAGGCAAAGCATCCCCATACATAAAATAAAAATAAATAAACCTTAAAAGTCAGTGAATTTACCCCCTTCTCAACAACTCTCTTGTCTCGGTGGCTTTATGACTATTATAGTTTGGACCTTAAACGTCTTCCAAAGGTCAAGTTATTGAGGCCTTGGCCCCTGACATGCTGGGTTGCTGGGGCTAGTGGGAGGTCTTCAGGTCAAGGTGGAGGAGGGTCTTTTTTTTTCAGATAGCAGTTGCTTTTTATTTTTTTTAATTAATTTATTTATTAAAAATTTCCACCTCCTCTCCGCCTCCCTTTTCCCCCCTCTCCCCCCTCCCCCTTCCTCTCTAGTCCTAAGAGCAGTCAGGGTTCCCTGCCCCGTGGGAAGTCCAAGGTCCTCCACCCTCCATCCAGGTCTGTAAAGGTGAGCATCCAAACAAACCAGGCTCCCACAAAGTAAGTCCATGCAGTAGAATCAAAACCCAGTGCCATTGTCCTTGGCTTCTCAGTCAGTCTTCATTGCCAGTCACATTCAGAGTGTCCAGCTTGATCACATGAGAGAAGGGTCATTTTCACTCGCACTGTCTGGACCCTTACCTCCAATGCATCTCATTCTTCAGGGTCTCTCCTAGCGGTCTGGGTTTCTCACAGTTCACTCTTTCAGGCTAGTCTAACACGGAGGTGCGGTTCTAAGAGTCAGGGTAGATGGAACGAGGCAAACCACATACTGTCATTGTAACTGGCACAGTGTAACTTCCACATTCTAGTGCTCAGAGTAGGTATGACGACCCAGGTAAGAAGACGAATGAAAACAGGACTGTGTAGGCAAACACAGATGACGTGCTCACCTACACAATCCATCACTGGGTCTTATCCGTGCAACCCCAGAAAATTCTTTTTAATTTTAAACAAGTATTTATCTGTAATTTTAATTTTTATTATTTTAAATTATGTATATGCATCTGTGTGGGTATGCGTGCGCGAGTGCTGATCCTGACAGAGGCCAAAAGTGTTGGGTGCCCCTGGAGCTGGAGTTCCAGATGGTTGGGAGCTGCCTGGTATGGTGCTGTAAACTGAACTCCAGTCTCCTGGAGGAGCGGCGCATGCTCTTAACTGCTGAGCCAGCTCTCCAGCCCCAGAAACAACTGCCAAATGCCGTGGCGCCTCTTTTTCTGCTCTGTCGCTGCCTGAAGGCCACGCCAAGATTTCTGTCTTCATCTCTGTCTGGCTTTCTTGGTTCTTCAAAGTTGTCCTCTATTCTCAGTGGGATTGACAGAGATACCCTTTTAAAAGATAAGCCAAGTTCATGTTGACTAAAGCTTTATTTGGCCCCCATGTGGATGAGTTTTCTTGTTGCCATGACAAAATAACTGACAAGAAGCTATTTAAGGAAAGCGGGGTTTATTCAGACTTCCGTCATGGGAGGAAGGCGTGGTGGCAGGAGCAGCAGGCCAGCTGGTCACACTGCACAGGTCTATAGACAGCACGCAGAGATGTGTGCTTGGCGGGCTTGCTTCTCTTCACATAGTTTAAGACCAGCGGGTGGATTGAAGCTTCCCATGTTTAAGGCTAATTACGTAAGGTAAGGGTAATTAGGCCTTCATTTAGGTAATTCCTCACAGACATCCCAGAGGCATGCTTCAAGGGTAATTTTAGATCTCCTCAAGCTGACAACCGATGCCACAGTTTCAAACTGCTCTTAGGAGAATCCTCGTCCTCTCTATGTATGTATCTATCCTCAACTCCTGTCCCGCTTTTCTCCGTGTACTTTACGTAGACGGAAGGCTACGTTTTGTTATTCTCTGAAATTTCCACCAACGTGTACAAAGTATTTTGATCATATCTACTTCTACTGTCTCATGCCAACAACCTCCCCTCCCCTCAACACATCTCTTTTCCAACTTCTTGTCCTCTTTTATGTATGTATGTATGTACATATCTGTCTGTCTGTCTGTCTATCTATCTATCTATCTTGTTTTTTTCAAGAGAAGGTTTCTCCGGGTAATAGTTCTGGTTACCTGGAACTCTCTTTGTAGACCAGGCTGGCCTTCAACTCACAGAGATCCACCTGCCTCTGCCTCCCAAATGCTAGAATTAAGGGTGTGTGCCACCATCGGGCGGTCTCTTTTATTTTTCAGATGCACTGGCTTCAATTAGTGTTGCCCGTATCCACATGGGTGTGGTCATTCACTGGGGTATGGACAACTTACCACTCCACCCCCAAGAGCTTGACTCTTCTGTCACCTGCCAGAAACAGAAGTTAGTGGTTGGTGGAGAGACTGACGATGGTTCAGAGTGCCGAGAATGAGCAGCCGCAAGAGCTGGCAGACAGGACACCAGCACAGTTCCAATCCATCCAAGTCTCAGAGAATATCACCGAAGAGGGAGGAGGAAAGGATGTAAGAGCTGGAGGAGAGATAGGAAGTGCTCCTCTCTGCATATCTCACGGCTGCATACGTGAACTCCCAGCAGCTGTGGTGGCCTGCACACGACCTGAACAAGACCCAGCCAGTTATAAATTTCAGCACAAAGCGGGGAGGCTCCCGATGCCCCACCACTAGCCAAAAGCTACATCTTTGAATTCAGGCCTGAATTCACTGTTGTTTGTGTTTTTAGGACAGGGTTTCTCTGTGTAGCCCAGGCGGTCCTGGAATCTGCTCTGTAGACCAGGCTGGCTGTGAACTCACAGAGATCCGTCTGCCTCTGTCTCCCGAGTGCTGGGATTAAAGCCGTGTGCCATCACTGCCTGGCTTGAATTCACCATCTTTTATCTCCAGGCATTTTCGCATCCTCTTCTGTCTTCTACCCCGTCTTCATTGGGCTAAACATCCTCAACGGTAACTTTTAAGTCTTAGTTAAAAAGCTTAGTATACAGTGTTGGGACTAATTGAGTCCTGGCCTTCAGCTGCTCTTCCCTGTCTAGAGCCTTCTTAATGGAAGTTACTAAAAGCTGTGCTTTGCCTAGAGTATCAGACGATGGGATTTTCAGCTGTTGGCCATTGACTGCAGGGTATTTAAGCCTCCAAGGTGCTATTAAAAAGGGGGCTTTTTGGTACCAGTGTTGGAAGGTCTGTGTGTCGGTCTGTCTCTGTGTGTCTATTCTCAACCTCCAGCCCCTTGTCTGAAGCTCGCGAACTGGGTTCTAGCGCATAGAGCGCAGACAAGGGGTGGGGGAGTAGGGGGGTGCGTGGCAATATAGGCTCTCCTAGACGGAGATGAGCTATTTGGTTCGCCATTGCTAGACACCCTACTGGTCTTGCGCTATCCCTCTTGTAAATTCATCACCTGCACAAGTTGGCATTTGATGTCTTCTAGCAGGGCATGGTTCATGCCAGCGCTGCACTTACTGCACAGATGGTTTCTAGAATGTTTCCAGTCCATAGTTCATGTTTTCTAAACATTGTATCAAATAGATGATTTTTTTTGTTTTCTTTTGTTTTTCTTATTCTGTAAGAAAGTGGTAGATGTGTGCTAAGTTTCCCATTATAATTGTAATTTCTTTATAAAAATGTATTTTATATAAACTTCTATAACTTTATAACAGTATTTTATCTATTCAGATAGTGTTATTTGGTTAAGAAGAGTTCGAAACCTTATTCATGAGCCATGATAGTCTGCCTGTCTTGCCTTAAATTATGCTCCTAAATTTCACATTTCCTTATTGTTTAATTTTCCTCAGAATTGACCTTTCTCTGCCATTTCCTTTTTTTTCCCTTATTTAGTGGGTTTGATGGTCCCCAGCCCACATATATAAGGCCCAGGCTGGCTTTAAACCAGTGATTCAACCTGCCTTGTGAGTGCAGGGTTTACAGACCTGTGAACTACACCCCAATTAGATAGCACACATTTTGATTTAAAATAATAATAATCTGACCTGTGCTAGAGGGACAGCCAAGGGAATCTACCTCTTCCGTAGCACCAGGCCAATGTCAAGAACTGTTACGGCTCTGTTAGAACTCACTTTAGTGGAGCTAAAGGGACAGTTCGGTGGTGAAGGACACTTGCTGCTCTCCGAGAGACCGGAGTTCAGTTTCCAGCACCCACGGGGAGCGTCTCACAGCTACCTAGCACCCCAGTCTGAGGGTGTCTGGTGCCTCTCTCCGGCTTCCTTGAGCTTCAGTGCTCGCGTCCACACACATGCATCCACATGCAGACACCTGTGCAGGATTAAAACTGACAAAAACAAATCTTTAAGATTCATTTTGATGTTACTGATACTTTGTTCCAATTTATATTTCTAAGTGTCTTTTCTCTTCCTGGTGTTTATTTTCCTATAGATGAGCCAGGACACCCGAGAAGATGCGATCTGACTCATTAGCAGCTTTCAGTTTCTTCCTTGCTGCCCCTCCAGCGTTGCACAGAAAGACCTGTCAGTCAAGCGGGCACACAGCTTCTGTTTTGGTGATTCCAAGATGCCTTAAGACAACTAGGCAAAAGCTTGTGGCTGATTGCCCAGGCTCCTGAAAGTACAGCCCAAGGCAAGGCTGTTTGAGACAGGTTTGTATCCGGCTTTTGTAGCCGCAAACCTCAATAAACCATTTCCACCTTGGCCAGAGAGGGAGCAGTACCCACAGTGGGAGGACCAATGGCAAAGTAGTGATAGAGGCAAGATGTTAATGGGGATAGAGAGGACTGAGTGGGGACAGGAACAAGGCCTTGATGGGATAGAGAAGACTCATATTGATGCTAGAGGGAAGACTGTGATGGCCAAACAAATGCTAAGTATAAATAAATAACAAAAATTTAAAAATTAGTCTGATGGGCAGGTCAAATGGCTCTGTGGGTGAAGGCCCTTGAGGCAAAGTCTGATAACTTAGCCAACTCTCTGGACCCTCACGGTGAAAAGGGAAAGCCAACAAGAACTGGTTCTCACATTCGCACACATGTGATGACACATGCTCGCACACGGACAAATAACTAAATGCAATTTTTAAAAATTGTTGTATGCTGGCTAGTTTTATGTCACCTTGACACAAGCCAGAGTCATCAGATAGAAGGTAACCTCAGTTGAGACACTGAGAAGATTGGGCTATAGGCAAAGTTGTAGGACATTTTTTAATTTTTAAATAATTGGTAGGGAATGGCCCGGCCTATTGTGAGTGGTGCCACCCCTGGGCTGGGTTCTATAAGGAAGCAGAACAAACAAACCATGTGGAGCAAGTCAGTGAGCAGCACTCTCTGTGACCGCTGTACCAGCTCTGCCTCCAGGTTCCTGCCTTGTTTGAGTTCCTGTCCTGACTTCCTTCCGTGATAAACAGTGATGTGGAAGTGTGAGCCAAATGAACTTTTTCCTCCCCAACTTGCTTTTGGTCATGGTGTTTCATCACAGCGATAGTAAGCCTATCTGGGACCGTCTGATTAAAGTCTTCATCTTTTACTGAAACTATTTGACTCATTTACATTTTCTTTCATGGCTGATAAATGAGGTCCTTTGCCTTTCACTTTTTCTTACATTTCTCTGGCTTACTGTAATTTAAAAAATTCTCAGTTACTGCACAGTAATTGGACGTGGACTGGAGTGTGACATTTTAAAAACATGTACAGTGTGTGGTTATTAAACATATCGGCTCAGATGTCTATGGCATTTTTCTGACCCTCCCTTCACCTTTTACAGCACTGAACCCTTGCGCTTACTGGGAAGTACTCTCTTGAACTGAGCTCCACCCCCGGCCAATTCTGGTTTTTAACCTTCTGCTCTTAGTATTAAAGTTTTGCTACTTCAACTTTTAATGTGTCTGGGGAAATAAATATTTGCAAGTTTATTAAGACTTCCCTTGCTATTACCTTACTAAGACGGGCTTACTAGGAAGACCCTCACTCACTATCCAACACATTGCCTCCCTAATATGCACTTAGTAAGACTTGGAGGACACCGTGGTTAAAAGCGGGAGGGGTAATTTTTTCCCCTCATAAAGCCTACAGTTTAGAAAAGTTAATTAGCAAGACAATTAGCAAAATAGTGTCATTATAAAATCTACATTAATGTGTTTACCCACACGATTATCCAAGCAATCCATTCTAAGAATCATCTTCTACCTCCGCAGCTCCTTGGGTTCTTGCTCTCAGGGCTACAGATTCCACTCACCTTGCTATTACATCATCCAGACAGCTGAGGTTCTCAAAGGACCAGCTGGAAGCAAAGGACCCCAGCAGCTTCATAATTAACATATCCATGATCTATCCCCTGCAGGGGACTACAACACAGGTGACAAGGTTCTGGCCTCCTAACTTGGTGACAGGGAGAGTTCAGCTTTGAAAGAGGCATGTTTCTAAGAATTTAGGGGCACGAATAACCTTTTTGCATTGTTTAAAGAAAAACTAGCCTCTCAAGGTTCACCACATTCAAAAAGAGATCGTACAGCCCGACCATGCGGAAGTTGAAGTGTGTCAGGCAGCGGTGGCCTAAGAAGCCAGAGAGGAGCTGATGCTCCCCGCCCTTGCAGAGTCTGGACTGAGGCAGCAGACATCAAGGAACAGCTTGCCTGCACATGGCCTAGGAAACCAGGCCCTCGGAACAAGCTACACCGGACATCTGGAAACGGGCACAGGCCATAGAGAGAACAACTGGGGAGGGAGGTCAATGGGGTGCAGTTTCAATTAGAGAGGAGAAAGAACTCTGCCAGCCAATCACTGCATGGTGATATAATTACAGTAACATGTTGCGTATTTCATCATGGAGCAAGAGCAGACCTCCCATGTCTTCATCACAAAGAAATGATAAGAATAGAGGTTATACGAACATCAATTATCCTTGTGCGCTGGTGCACACCTTTAATCCCAGTAGAGGCAGAGGCAGAGGCAGGAGAATCTCTGTGACTTTGAGACCAGTCTGGTCTATGTAGTGACTTCTAGGACAGTCAGGGCTATGTAGAGAGATCCTATCTAAAAAACAAAACAAAAAAAAATCATTAATTAGTTGATCATTATATACATATATATCATATACGCAGTAGATACATATACATCCTCAATGTATATGTGTATACATCCTCAATGTATATGTGCATCAAAACATTTTATTGCATGTTCCTGGTAAATACATGTGATTCTTCTTTGCCAACTAGATAATGCATTTAATTTTTGAAAGAAGAACTATGGGTTAGGAGATGGGCTACACACTTGTATAGTAATTGCTCTCATGAATGGCTACTCCATCTAGGTGAATGGAAGCAGGAATTCAGTTCCTACAGTGTAGCTCACAGAGGCTATGGAAAGGGAAATTAAGCTGAGTTGAGAGACATGCAGATAGCCTGACCAGACTCTATGTCAACCCTGGACAGCCTTGCCTACAGGGCAAAGACAGCCGACTGGCACTCTGTGCTTTTATACAGGACTTTATTGGTAAGTTCCCGAGTGTGGGAGCATCCAGTCTGCTGCCCATGGTGCTCAATTCCCATGAAGGGCATGGGAGAGAAGACAATGCCTTTGAAAAAGGCAGAGAAAGCACTCAATGTCCAGGTCAACCCTCTGGGCCCTTGAGGGTCTAGAGAATTCTTTATCTATTGCCCAAAATGTCTGCTTCTCAGAGGGCAGACATCCTGGTTGGAGGCTCGTGTCTCTAATATCCGGGAAAGAGAGGGAGACATCTAGAAAAGGGAGGCATTTTCTGAATGCAGCCACATGATTCACTAGTGAGGACAAGTCCTGGCCAATGGTTTTATGTCATAAACTAAGGACACAAATCTATCCTGACTTCTCTCCGCCTCTTTCTTCAAATATAGTCTGTGCGCTAAAGTGATTTCCAGTAAAAAGTGTCTTTATATGGTTATATATATATGTATATATGTATATATATAGCTTTACGTAGTTATAAAGTTTTAAGAGTAATTTAATGTGTTATATCAATCACTACCTTCTTCATTTCTTAAAAAGTTAAAGGTCAAGATCCCCTGAGTAAATCGGGAGCATGGGGACCTTGGGGGAGGGTTGAAGGGGGGAGGGGAGAGGCAGGGAGGGGAGCAGAGAAAATGTAGAGCTCAATAAAAAGAAAAGAAAAAAGTTAAAGGTCATCAAGTTTTGTAAAGTATTTAATAAAGAAGCAATTTTAATTTAAAAATAATTTTATAGCTATATTTTGAGTATGCAACAAGCTTATTTTAACACACTGTAAAACTTTCATAATATAAATAGGCAAGACTCTATTTATTTATTTATTTATTTAACCAATGGCCCACTTCAAATTTCTTTAAATTAAGTACAAAAGTCCTAATTTAGGGCCCGTGAGAGGGCCCAGCTTGTAAAGGCATTTGCTGCCTGGCCACCTGAGTTCAATCTCCGAACTCACAAGGTGGGAAGAGTGAACTGGTTCCTGTACATTGTTCCTCTAACCTCCACACGTATCACACACACACACACACACACACACACACACACACACACACACACACAATTTTTTAAAATAATAAAAGTAAATCTTAAAAGAAATTGAAATTGAGCCAGATGCCATTAGCTACTGGCCATGGCACGAATTCCTGCCGGGGTGGTGGTGGTACACATCTTTAATCCCAGAACTCTGGGAGGCAGAGGCAGGCATATCTCTGTGAGTTTGAAGACAGCCTTATAGAGCAAGTTCCAGGATAGCCTGGGCTACACAGAGAAATCCTGTCTCAGAAAAAAAAATTCCCTAAGTGAGTGGGAGCTGATTTGCATTTGAGATACACTGATAGACAAGGCCAACCCCTGGTTTCTTTCACTGAGAGAGCAGAGTTGTCAATAATTATTTTTTACCACACACGTTTCTCTCTGATCTGAATTATTGATCCTATTTTCAAATTGCTTTTCCTATATAAATCTAAAGATTATGTGAAGACAGGCAGTCATTTAAATGGGGACCACCCTGGACTACCCACACCCCAGAACAAGCCCTCACTAGCTCCCCAAAGACAAAAAGTTTTAATGTTTACTGCTTTTCTTTAACTGACCAGTTTAACAGCTGTCCTGTGCATCATTTTTGGACTTACATGCTCATTTAACCCCCCCCCCCCCATCCTAGGTATCTAAGAGCCTTGAGAGAGGTAACTTCTGCAATTCTTGAAGAATGTCTGCAAACAGAAGCTGTTGCTAACCCAGAGTCCTGCCATGTTGTGCTGTGCCCCAGGTCCCCAAGACTTGTGTCACCAGGCAGGTGCTAACCACAGTGCTTATCACCGTGGGACGTTCCCTTCCAGACCAGTTAAGGCAATCAAATAAGTCACGGTGTTCATATATTTGATAGCAAAGTTTCAAATTATGTGAGGCAAAGCCAAGAGACATGAAACAAGAAACTGGTCACAATTATAGTTAGAGACCACATTGTCCGTGCCCTTGGTTGCCTCCTGGAACTTCAAACACCACACAGTTCAGACACAGGGCTTGGAGGAACTGCGCAGGAAGTGGCCTGGAAGCTTCCTCTATGAGGACTGGCTCTCACAGTGTCAGACGGTGCTATGAAAGCCACCAAGGGAGAAGAGCATCCAACAGTCTCACCCAACCGGAAAGCCTATGACCAACCTGGCACGGTGCCTCTAAGGGTGCAACACTAGCACCTAAACCCTGAGGGTAACCAAAGGTCATCAGATTGGATTTAGGGCCCTAACCATAGCAGGGAATTCGAGTTTGGTTGTGAACCTAGACATCTACCAATGCCTGGTGAGGCCACAAATCCTAAAGAAGAACTTCCACTTTGCTGAACTAGTATAATTTCTAACGGCGTCATAAATACTTAGACAAACAAGTGTAGTTCTCCCCCTATATCAAAAATGTTCTCTTTGCACCAAAGACCATTATAAAAATCCACAACTGGTCAAAATGCAGCATCACTAACTGTGGGGTATTCAAGCCCAGGTATATATCCATAATAACCCTTATATTTACCACTTCAGGAACATTCCCGAGGAGAAGGTGGAAAGATTGCTAGAGTCAGAGAACCAGGCTGTCTGCTGCAAGATAGTGTCTTCTAGACAGGAGAGGGAAGCTCCACTAGTGAAATCGTAACCATATGGTCACCTAGACAAAATGAACAGTGACAACACCAGTTGACATGCCAACATGGATGAGGGAAATCTCGCAAGGCCCCAGTCCTGGATGAAGAGCTGTAGGCAATTAATGGCTGCTGAGAGAGAGAGAGAATTGGTCTTCCCTGGGATGAGCCAATCTCTGGTGGTTAGCTCCCTATATGCACAGATGTATGAACAACACTAAACGCACTCAGCAGGGTGTATGTATACATGCAAAGAACCATTACTAGATAACAGGTGTGTGTGTGTGTGTGTGTGTGTGTGTGTGTGTGTGTGTTTTGTGTGTATGGTTTATTTTAAAATGTCACATATTTTAAATGAAGCCTAGCATAAAGCAGCTTCAGGTTCTCAAACATGGGTTCTCAGATCATCTTTTCTGCCCACAAAGTACAAGCAGACATTAAGAAATGAAGCCTTGGAGATGAAGCCTGTCCTCTGTAGGAGGGGGTAGGAGCAGCCTCCCCCTCCCCCTGCAAAGGCCTTTCTCTCCACACACTTGCCCTGCTTTGCCAGCTACCACAGCCAGGTGGTCGGACAGCTGCTCAGCCCTCTTCCCCTTCCTCTTCTAGCTCTGCATGTCTAGAGACCCGTCACACTTCCTGCGCTAATCAGAGACCTCTTAGAGTCCAGCCAGCTCCCTGCACGTGGGGCCTGACTATTTGGTCCAGAGATTTAAGGCAAAGCCTCTGTTTAGGTTTGACCCTGAGCCCCAGCTGCAGCCTGGATTCTCGGGGCATCTCCCTAAGCATAACTGGGAACCGGCTCACATTACTAAAACGTGACATGGAGCCTCAGTGATCAGAGTTTCCCATCCATAGCTCTGCAGAAAGAACTGGGGTGAATAAGGATGGGGTGAGTGGATGAGGACAATTTCACCCCTGTAACCTCACCACCCTGTAGATATTATTGACACATCATAGAAATTCCCCTTTGGTTTCTATCTCACAATGGGAAACTAGAAAAAAGCCCTACATATTATTGTGGCTTATTTAGACAATACAATCTGTGCATGTAAATAGGACACTATCTTCTTAGTGTGCATGTGTTCATGTGTTTGCACATACTCCTTCGTATGCAGGTGTATGTATGTTCATGCAGGTATATCCTTCATTCTTCCATTCCTCGTTATTTCTCAGATGTTGCCAGTCTTTTGTTCTTGCTTTGTTTGCTTATTTTTTGAGGCTGGGTCTCTCTCTATAGCCCTGACTGACCTGGGACACCCTATGTAGACCAGGCTGGCCTTGAACTCACAGAGAGCTGCTTACCTCGCTATGGCTGAGATTAAAGATGCGAGACAACCATGCTCAACGCTTTCCTAATAACTTGATCTCTTTTGTAGGAAAATGCTAAAATAGCAAGAAAGTTATACTTCCGAAATAAAATTGGGTTTAAAAGCAGGAAAAGCCAAGATCCATCTATTGAAGGATTTGAGGAATTCTATGTGTGTGTGTGTGTGTGTGTGTGTGTGTGTGTGTGTATGTGTGTGTGTGTGAAGGGGGTGTGTATGTGTGTCCATGGTACTCCTGCGTGTGCATGTTTGTGTGGAGGCCAGAGGATAATCTTGGGTGTTATACTTCAGGTCATCTGTTTTATTTTGTTTTGCTTATTTTTGCAAGACGGGATCTTTACCTAGCACTTGT
Source organism: Myodes glareolus (assembly GCF_982192425.1). Taxonomy (NCBI): domain Eukaryota; kingdom Metazoa; phylum Chordata; class Mammalia; order Rodentia; family Cricetidae; genus Myodes; species Myodes glareolus. The sequence goes on along the minus strand of NC_142041.1, from coordinate 16,974,638 downwards.
CAGGTAGGACAGGCCATCCTCAGGACCACATGTCTCCTCCCAGGACTGGGATTACAATGAACCTGCCACCACACTGGCTTTTTCGTGTTTTCTGGAGATGGAGCTTTCTTCCTTCTTGTACAACATCTGCTTTACCGACTATGTAATCAGTTAATTACAATCCCTTCTCTACCATTGTAATGAAATGACTGACGTCTAGGGGGTCTGTGTTTTTAGCATAGTACAGTTTTAAAGGAGAGAAAGACAGCATCTCACTAAATAGTCCAGACTGGCTTGAAACTTGAGATTCTCCTGCCTCAGCATCCTAAGGACAAGGATTACAGGCATGGCTACTACGCCTGCAGAAAGGTAAAATCTTAAGAGTTTCTGATCCAATGTGGGTCAAAAACGAGGGAGTCTCTGAGTGAACTATGGCCTGGTGGATGCACCGAGGAGCATTGACGTGGCAGCTGGCAGGCATTCTCTGTGATTCTGGGACAAGAGTCTCTGCGAGCTGGTCAAGCGCACGGCACCGCGGTGTGAAAGTGGGTTAGCTGGTGAGACTGTGAAAGTGTTTTTGTCTTTGCTTCAGTTTGTATCACTCACAATCAGCTCAGCCAAGGGCGAGTGAAACAGAACTCTAACCATTTTAGGTAGGAAATGGAAAATTTCAACAAGGTAACAGAAATAAGTCAAGATCAGGGTTCAATGAGCCTACCAACAGAGGGAGGGACTTTTCTCACCTTCTCTCATTTCTGCACCTTTACTATATCTGAATCTCCTCACTCAAAAGGAAAGACAAGCACCCAAGTCCTCCTGGCTTTCCTCTCTCTGCTTCAGAACCAGGAAATGGATGTATCCTCCATCTGGTTCCAATTTGTGAAAGCCCCCAAGGAGGTGATGATTGGCACATCTTCGGTAGCCAGCTCGCTGCCTCGCTGCCTCGTTGCCTTGCTGCCTTGCTGCCTTGCTGCCTCGCTACCTCGCTGCCTTTGTAGCCGAGCTACCTGGAGAATGATGGGCAGCAGCATCAGAGTGCGAAACAAGTGAACGAAACGAGCTGAAACAGGGAATGTGGGTGACAAGCTGGGTGAAGATCCCATTAATGCCACCTAGTTTCAGAGGCCTATCACAGGCTTGGAGGGCCGGGAGGCACTGCTCAGGGGGTAAGAACGAGAATGCAAGGGTCACACTGGATTTGAATATTAGTTTCACTACTGAGTGGTTGTGTGACTGTGTAAATAGATAATCGCTATGTTCAAGGTCTCAGTTTCCCCAAGATAATAGCAATACCTAGTTTATAAGGCTCATTGGCAATACTAACTGAAATACTCTGCATTGTGTTCACTAACCACTGGCGAATACATCTGTCTTTCAACCACTTGAAAAGGTGCTTTGAAATCAACTTTCACTACCTTTGTGGTTAGAACTAATGTTTTGTTTTGTTTTTTTAAACATCCGTGTCAATTAACCAGTGTACTTCTCCCGTAAACACGTCAAGGATCTCAAGCACACACGTCTCAGTGGGAGGAAGACTGTGGAGTGGCCACATTTGCTCTAGTCCACACGATCTTGTCTGAAGTTGGTGAGCTCTGAAGGAATGTCACCAGGAATGGCCCCGGCTAGCTGCCAGGCTGAGGCAGCTGGGAGACGGTGACAGCTGTGGTCAGAGAGCACGGCGCCAGTCTAATGACCTCCAGACCACAGCCGTGACCGTGGTACCGCTCTCACACGTTACTGGTACCCCACCCAGAGATGGGGCGCTCAAGGAGGGGTTTGCTTCTCTCCCTGAACCTTACAGTTGAAATCCATTGTCTCTTTCCAGGGCTTATCAGACAAGGACTAGAATACATCCTTTATCTTAGAGAATGTACTTGAAGCCAGAAGTTTTGCACGCTCGTTTTCTTGTCTAAAAGAATTGTTTAATTAAGCCGAGCGGTGGCACCTGCCTCCAATCCCAGCACTTGGGAGGCAGAGGCAGGCAGATCTCTGAGTTCCAGGACAGCCAGGGTTACACAGAGAAATCCTGTCTCAAAAAACAAAACAACAACAACAAAAAGATTTTCTTAATGTATTTGATTATTTTATATGTATCTCTGTATGCTTGTGAGAGTTATGTCTAGGACATGTGTGCAGGGACCCTCAGAGGCCAGAGGACTTCAGAAGCCCTGGAACTAAAGTTACTGGTGGTTGTGGGCCGTCTGATACGGCCAATGTGAGCTGAACAGTGTAGTTAAGAGCATTGACTGCTCTCAACTGCTGAGCCATCTCTCCAGCCCCACCAGTTAGTTTTCTTTTATCTGCAGTTTTAGAGCCGCCCCAATCTTCAAGATAAGTGATGCTTTGGTGATATAGATGGAATCCAGAACAAGAAAAAAGTTCGTGGGTAAATTTTGCTTCCTTTTTAATTCACAGAATAAACTTTAATGTTTTGTATTTTTATAACATCCTTCTTTTTGGGTTAGCATATAAAACATAATAAATTTGACCACTGAGTCTTCAGGCATATGTGTGTGTGTGTGTGTGTGTGTGTGTGTTGTACTTTGTTCTTGTTTGTGTTTGACATTTTCCAATGTATTGATACAAGGTAGATTTTTTTGATTTTTTTTCCAACGATGATTACATAGTATCTTAGAGTATTTATTGCTGTAAAGATACGCCATGACCTTGGCCCCTCCTAAAGAAAACATTTAATTGTGGTGACTCACAGTTTCAGAGGCTCAGTCCATTATGGTCATGACGGAGAGCATGGTGGCATGCAGGCAGAGGTGGTGCTGGAGCTGAGAGCGCTACATCTTGACCAGAAGGCAGCAGGAAGTGGACTGACTGTCACACTGATGGAAGCTTGAGTAAAAGGGACTCGAAGCCCGCCCCACAGTGACACAGTTCCTCCAACAAGGCCACGCCTCCTTATAGTGCCACTCCATTTGGGGGCCATTTTCTTTCAAACCAACACATATATACATACACATGCATATATGTATGTGTGTGTGTGTATATACACACATATATCAAGCTCTAGTTATAAAGTTATACAAATACATTTTATTCAAAAGATACTGATTGTATCCCAATAAATTATTCAGATCTGGGTCATGGTCTAGAATTTGGATCTCCAAAGATGAAAGTCTTTTTGGATACCCTGTTCTGCTTCAATGCAATGTTAGAAAATCAGGGAAGGATGCAGTATTAAATCCCTGTCTGTAATCTGTTTAATTACTAACTAATGCTACACCTTGGATGAAGGACTTACTTTTAGTAGCTGGTAACTGAGGTGCTATAACCCATCAGAGCAATTCTAGAACCCATGTACATTACCTGATATTATTGTGTTAATATTAATAATATTCATGGACATGGCTGATGAGAAGAAAGAAAGGGTAGATATAGAGTAATTTAAATAACTGGCTGGCTTGATTTGGGTTCATAAATGAAAGCCAGGAGGCAGCTGTTGACTCACGTCACTCTATGGACATTTCTGACAAACTTACATTTGAGCCTGTCCTGGAGAGAGCTGGCCCGGTGCATCTGTTCCCTGGGAGCTGAAGGCTGCAAAACGTGTGTGCATGTGTGCGTGTGTGCGTGTGTGTGTGTGTGTGTGTGTGTGTGTGTATAAGAAAGACACAGAGAGAGAACATGGAAAGGAGGGATCGGCGCAGTCATGGAAAGCTAGTCCTAAAGGGATGAAGGACCACATTCAGGATATCAGTTACATAAAACACAACCCATGTGTTTTGTCGTTTCTCCTAAACTTAGGTCTCACATACATGAAGCAGTTCAAGCTCCTGCCCTCAGCCTCTGTGATGGAAGGGAAGCAACGCTAGGGCAAAGCCTGGAGGAAAATCTGTGCCCATGGAGCCCAGGTTGACAGTGGACCACAGGGAGCTTTTGAAGAGCAGAGGGAAAAAGCAGAGTTCTGAAAGCTGCCTCCACTCCGTTTCCACGTGAACTCCGCATTCCTAAGAGCTCCCCACATTATGCAGCTTACACACAGCGCCATAATATAGAGTCCTTTCCTGCTCGCATACAGGCCTCAAAAATGATTCCCAGCCAAGGTCTTTATTTATCTCCCAGTAAAGGGAAGCTATTGGCCTTTGGTGTCAGAAGTGGAATTTGAACACACTGCTGGTTCAGAAGAGCATGGCCCTTTCCACTAGACCGTGCTAACTGCCCGAGGGAAAAATTAAAACATGTATTTTTCATAAACTCACTCGGCATCTTCATCACAGAATCGAACAGAAAAGGATCGGCCGTAACAGGATGTGCTGAGCTCAGAGGAGCTCTCGGGTTATCTTCCACGCTGTCATCTGTTCCCATTCTGCCTGTTTACAAGTCAGGAAATGAGGCAAAAGGGAAGACGCTGAACAAGGGAACTCGAGAAGTTTCTCTGAGCGGTGCGGTTTGCTCAAATTTTATCATCAGCAACAGAGACGTGTCAAGGTTTTAGATAAGACAATCCTGTAGTGACAGAAATGCAGCCCTGGGCGCCAGCCCAGCGGCCCTGTGCAGCCCCGGGACAGCAGCAGCTCCCTTCTAGCTGGCTCTCGGGCAGCGACTCCCAACCTTCCTAATGCTGCCACCCTCTAACACAGGCCCTCCTGTGGTGGGGACCCCCACCCATAAAATTATTGTTGTTGCTACTCCGTAACTGTAGTTTTGCTACTGTTATGAATCACAATATCAATATCTGATACGTGATCCCATGAAAGGGTCTTTTGACCCCCAAAGAGGTCACAATCCATAGGTTGAAAACCATTGCTCATGGGCTGGAGAGATGGCTCAGTGGTTAAGAGCACTGGCTGCTCTTCCAGAGGTCCTGAGTTCAATTCCCAGCAACCACATGGTGGCTCACAACCATCTGTAATAAGACCTGGCACCCTCCTCTAGCATGCGGGCATACATGGAGGCAGAATGTTATATACATAATAAATAAATCTTTAAAAAAAAAAGAAAGAAAACCATTGCTCTAAGGGTTCCTGTGTGAACCTGTAGGTTTACAGCTCTATCGAGCTATTAAAGGGAAAATGCCTGGCTGAAATCCCAGCTTGACTGTGTCTTTCCACTGGGCTCTCGTGGGAAGCAGAGACATCTGGAGGACCAACACAGTCAAGCGTTCGTTCGCTGAACTTGTCAAGGGTTATTCTAGACTTCTCCAAGGTGTCTCTTGGCCTTGACACTATGCCTTAAATATTTCAAAAAGCCCCCTCCCCCAGTCTCAGTTGGCACTACCAGAATGTTCCACCAAAATCAAACTTGACCTTTTCATAGTCACGCAGATAGTGATTCAGAGGAAAAGCAAGGGACGGAAAGATGGCTCAGTTGGTGAAGTGCTTGCTTTGAGAGCATCAGGACCCGAGTTCCACCGCCCAGAATCCAGGTGTGGTCAGAGGTGAAGACCAGACACGGCAGCTTCACCAGAGTGGTGCTAGCAGCGAGATTCTCAGCTTCAAACCCAGCCGCTCTGGGTGACAGGTGAGACGGGGGGGGGGGGGGGGGGGGGGGGCGCAACCCAGGTAAGCACTCTCCAGAGGCTTAGCTGGAAAGAAGAGAAAAGATATCTAGATAGAAGCACAGGGGGAGGGGAGGCTGGAACCTAAGCATGAAGACCCTACCTCAACCCCTGGTGTTCCTCATCATTTATAAAAAATCCACGGGGGCAGGGGATGGAGAGATGGCTCAGCAGCGAAGGACATTGGCCGCTCTCCCAGAGGACCCAGTTTCAGTTCCTAGCACCCAAGTGGTAGTAAACATCCGTTAATAGCTCCAGTTCCAAGAGATCCAGCTCCCTCCTCTGGCCTCTATGGGCAGCACACAGACATACATGCAGCAAGACAACCTTACACATAAACTAATAAAATAAAAATTTAAGCCATAAAAAGTTGGTGCCTCACTATAATCCCAAAGACGAGGAGGTACAGACAGTGGAATCCCTGAGGATCACTGGTCAGTGAGCCCAGTTAATGTGAACCCCAGATCCCAGGGAGAGACCTGGGGTATAGCACTTAAGGAATGACTCCCAAAAAGGTGATCTCTGGCCTCCTCACACACATGGGCACATGTGCCCATGTGCCTGCACATATGTGTCTCATACATATAAACATACACACAAAAGAGACATGTGGAGTCTAAGAAGGTTGTTTTGAGTTTCTTAGATCCTGAGTTTTGGATGCCTGCTTGTCTTCATTTTGATTAAAAAAAAAAATCTTCCTGAGAGGGACCATTAAGACTCAGGTGAAGCTGGGCAGTGGTAGCACAGGTCTTTAATCCCAGTAGAGGCAGACAGATCTCTGAGTTTAAGCCTTGCCTGGTCTACAAAGTTAGTTCCAGGACAGTCAGGGCTACACAGAGAAACCCTGTCTCGAAAAAAAAAAAAAAAAAAAAAGACTCAGGTGAAAGGTAATCGTAATGAAGATACAGAAGGGGGGGGTTACGCCCTCAGAGGGCAGAGAATGGCGGTGGCACCTGAAAGGAGGGGGCACCCCAGCAGAGACTGTGGGGGAAAGAGAAACGGCAGGTGGAAGGCGCAGGCAGGCTTCTAAGGTGACAGGCCAGCTTGTCTCCGTACCACACCGCTCATAGGTAGCTTTAGAACTGTCCAGATCCAGCCTGCCTTCTGCTCACACCCCTCCCTCAGGACTAGCTCACACCTGTCCTAGAGGCAGACAAAAGGTTTTTGTTTTGTTTTTTGAGAATTCTTTTATTGTGTGGAAGGAATGAGTGAAAAAGAGGAATTTAAACAAAAGCCAGAAAAGATGTCTGACTCCTGAACTCTGACCCCAGCCTGTCTGCCAAAGGCCGCCTCCCTCCAGCGAACAGGCTCAGAGGTGTGCCAACTCAGCAGCTGGACTCCATGGGAGTGAGGGCTTCAGGGCCCGCTTCCCAGGAAGAAGGGCGGACAATATCTCTGCCTTTAAACACAAACAAGCGCATAGCTGTGAGTCACAAATTACTCCGTCTCTGCAGGAGGTCCTTCCTGAGATTTGTTTGGGCCTCTGCAGGAGAATTGGCTCCTTTTTCAGTTAGATTACAGAAAAGCTAAGGCCAACCAGGAGCAGGGAGGAAGCTGTCACGTGGTGTCTTGCAGAGCGTGACCTGCCAGTCACAGCCCCAGTGAGTGGATGCCAGGGGCAGAAGCACTCAGAGTGGGTTGAAGGCAGGGACTGCGCACCAGAATTCAGTATCAGAGAAGCACGCCTCCCATTCTGTTCCTTGCTCTTTGTTTGGGGCCTTTCCAGGCCTTTCTGCACCCTCGGGTCTACAATCTCATCTGATCCCATTGACACACTTTCCTCTCATCTTCCTTCCTAACCTGCTGTGGGACAATGGTCTTTTATCCTGTCACTTGTATTGTTTTTAATAAAATGCTGATTGACCAGTAACCAGGCAGGAAGTAGAGGCGTAGCAACGAGAATGCTGGGAAGAGGGAAGCACATCACAGCGTGACCGCGGCCACTAGTCCAGGCAGAGACTGCTAGAGCGGTGCAGGTTCCTCGTGGCAGAGGGCGGTGGAGTCGGCGGATAAAAGGCTTTCAGGACATAGTAAATAGACGTAAGACTAAACATAAAGGTAAACATTTATTACTTAAAGGAGAGACAGAAAGACAGAGAGACATGGAGACAGACATAGAGGAGACATGTGTGCACACGCCAAGAGAGGGAACAGAAGGAAAAGGGTTAAGATGGCGACCAGAGGTCAGAAGTGGCTCGGAGTGGGCGTGGCTTGCCCCTTAAAGGGACCAGACCAAAAGAATAACAGCACAGATGCAAGATGTGACTGACTTGAAAAAGGTACCAAGCCCCATGGCTAACACAGACAAGAATAATGGGTTAATGTAAGATGTAAGAATTAATTAATAAAAAGCCCGAGCTACTAGGCCAACCAGTTTATGATTAATGTAGACCTCTGTGTGTTTCTTTGGAACTTAACAGCTGCAGGACCGGGTGGGACAGAAACCTCAGACCACACTAACCCACTCTGCTCACATAACTACGGCAACACAGGGATGGGAGACGACTATAGAGGAATGATTTTACGTCTCAGAACTAGCCAGCACTTTCAGAAGAATAAGGAAATGTATAAGACAGTGGATTTTGCAAAACCATGACCTTATCTCTTTCCCAACGTCATTGCTACAAGTATAAGTCTCTGTGATTTTGCGTGTGCCAATCATGACTCGGCTCTGCAGGCTCGGCACTTCTGTGTTCCATGACTCTGCTCCACCCTTGTGACCTGAAAGCGGGCATCTGCCAAAGGTAAGGGAATGAGCTTAACTGGGTTCCGACAAGACGCTGTTTAGGGATGCTGACATTTTAATTTTATGTAATCCCAGGTCATAAAACATTCTTTTTTATCCAAAATATTTATAGATATAGGACTGTGGTGTAAGTCTATGGTAGCGCATCCATGAGGCTCTGGGTTGGGTTCCCCCAGCACTCCTAACATTATAACTGTATTCTCTATTTCATGAGTCACGCAAAACCCAGGTTTGATTTATGCATGAATAGGGTAGCCAGGGTCGTCTACATGCTTCCTTCCAAGGTCTTTGAGGTCAAGTGTTCCGGTTTCCCCTGGATAACTTTGCCTGAACTGAGAGCTTCTGTACCCATAATCCAGCGAGAACGTCCTCTACTCCACAGACTGTCACCTCCTTAGGAGCTCCCAAGCTTCAAAGGTGGATCATAGAACCACAATATGTTTTAGTGTATGTATGTCTCCGTGTGGGGGGGCATGCTCATCAACATGCATTTGTATGCATGCAGAAATCAAGGGACAACTTTGAATGTCATCCTCAGGGACACCATCTACCCCCTTTACTGCAAGATTGGTCATTGTCCTGGAGCTTGCTAATTAGTCTAGTCTGGTTGACCAGCCGGTCCCAGGGACCCTCCTATCGTTACTTCCCAGTTCTGAGATTACAATGCATGACATTTCCCCATGGAAATTCTGGGTTCTGGGGATTGGACTCAGTTTTGTATGCTCAGGAGGCACACACCTTACAGACTGAGCCATCCCCACGCGCCCAGCAGCCCGTTATTACAGAAAGGAGAGAAATCAGCCCTTCCCTTTAGAAGCCGACACAGCTCTCTCATCACCAAGGACACTGTCACTCAAAGCCACTCCTTAACTCCCTGTAATGACTCTGTTTGCCCTAGTCTCCCAAGGTCAGGAGGGAAATGCCAGAAAGGGCAATAGTCTACAGAACGTAGGAACACAAGGCCTGGCTACCTGCTTGGAATACTGAGAAATGAACAAGGAACAAACACCATGGTGATTTAACCTGCCTGGGATCAAAGCTTCCAAGCCCTGGACCAAGTTCTTCAGTCCTTGTGGGCACTGATTTTGTTTCCTTAAAAAACCTCTGAAGGGAGGTGTCTCCCCATTAGACAAAGAAAGGAAATACACGACCTTCCTCAGTATACCGTTTCCTCAGCCACTGAAGGCCTACTTGCGGTCGTGGCGTGCTTGCTACTCTATACTAAGTGATGCCATGCTAGCTGCCCACTTCTGAAGGCTCCTTGTAGTGTATCTATACGACAGAGAACACCCAACAACTGATTTCCATTTTGTCACAGAGGCTCATTCACCTACACCCTGAGTCGAAACTTTCACAGGCTAAAGCCCTGTGAAACTTCAGCCACATTCCAAGAATGGAGGCGGGGTTTAAATACCACTCTCCTCATAAAAAGCTTCAATCCCCAGCTGGAACGGCCCCTTCCCTTCTCCTGCTTTCCAAGCACAATCTCCGAAGGGCTGGTATTATGTTCTCATTGCACCTTTGACCTTTCTCAGGCTGTGGAGACATGACTAGCTTCAAACAGGGTTCCTGTGGTCACATGTTCCCCGACAGGAAGACAGTGTTCCTTACACAAGGCCATTTGGAATGGGAAAAGTCCTTCCGGAGAATAGGAAGTGTCCATGGGCAGTGGAGCCTAGGGAATATGAGCAGTGTGTGCTGGAAGTTGCTCTTGGGACGTATCCACAGGGACGGGTACCGGTGCCGAATGCTTGAATGTTCACATTGCTGGTCTCTGTTCTAGGAGCCAGAACCCATTCTCCAGACCGACTTCTCATCCCTTATCTGTGTACGAACTGACCTTTGACAATGAGGTTATTTATTTCATCTTTATATTTAGCACTGAGGAAATCTTTAACCAAGACTTATTAAGTAAATGAATAAACAAACGAAAAGCCCTCTCTCAGAATTTAGCGAGTATTTGCCTAATTGCCCTCATGATTGCCAAGAGAGACTATAAGCTATCTTTCCACGGAGCTGTAAAAAGTCCCCTGACCTCACTGACTGCCTTCTTTGTAAACCTGAGTAAACTCAGGATCGTTACCATAAATCTGCTTTCAGGGCAAGAGAGTGAAGGAAAGGGGACAGAAGAGGCAGCCATCAAACCTGTACTTTTTATCAGCAAAGCAGTGACTTTTCCAGAACCCCACTGACCCCTGCTTCAGTACACTGACTAGAACCCACTGACTCCCCACTTTAGTACACTGACAGGAACCCACTGACACCCCACTCCAGTACACTGACTAGAACCCACTGACACCCACTCCAGTACACTGACTAGAACTCACTGACACCCACTCCAGTACACTGACTAGAACCCACTGACACCCCACTCCAGTACACTGACTAGAACCCACTGACCCCCACTTCCGTACACTGACTAGAACCCACTGACCCCCTCTTCCGTACACTGACTAGAACCCACTGACACCCACTCCAGTACACTGACTAGAACCCACTGACACCCACTCCAGTACACTGACTAGAACCCACTGACCCCCTCTTCAGTACACTGACTAGAACCCACTGACCCCCTCTTCAGTACACTGACTAGAACCCACTGACCCCCACTCCAGTACACTGCACCTCCATCGGTTCACCTCCTGCCAGTGAACCTGAGTATTCATTATTTTTCATTTGCCCCCTCATAAAGAGGAGAGGTGGCATACTGGGTATGGGAGGACCAAGCTAAATACTACCACAGATCCTTAAATAATTCTATGGACACAGTACTCTACCCTCTGCTAAAATACATCACAGAACTAAAGGAACCAAACCAAAGTGGAGCTCATTATGCAGCGATGACAGTCACCCCAGAAACTTCCCGACACAGCAACCTAATCAGTGGCTTTTACAAAAGGCTCCCCAGGGAGAAAACATCCCACATAGGCTACTGACACAATCTGCTGCTGAGAGAGAAGACACAGTCTTGATGTCCCCTTCCAGACAGTACACATAGTCACATCACAAACAGAGGCTTTGTTTATTTGGTTTTGGAGACGGGATCTCACTATGAAGCTCCCCCACTGGCCTGAAACTCACTCAGGCTGACCTCAAAGTCACAGAGAGTTCTTAGAAAATCTGCCTGCCTCAGCCTGCTGAGGACTGGGCTTAAAGGCCTTTCTCACCACACCGTGGCGTACAGATAAAATTAAGAATAACCTTTTGCTTTTCTGACGGAAGACAGCTAAGATTTAGACAGAAACCTCTGCGCAGGCTGGGAGGGTTGATGATAGTTCCCTCCAGTCCCCACAAGTAGTGTTAAAAGTACAAGCAAGACTGAGCCAAGCAACACTTAGCGATGTACTGTGTCAGCAACAAGGAACTCGGGCTCCTTGTTCCAGCTCCAGCTCCCAGTGTTTGGAGTGGCTCACAAGCTAAGATGATTTTGATATTACTACATGGGTGGGAAGGCAGATTAGAAGAATCCTATTTGGCAACCTGTGAAGATCACATGAAACATTTGAGCCCACAAAGGAAGCGATGGGATCCTATTTTACCTGTTCACATAGGAGTTCTCTGGGGCTGCTTTGGGGCAACATGGCAAAGGTCAAGACTTGACTTGGAGCATAGGCCTCCAGGGACTTTGAACTCTAAAACATTTACTGCCTGCTTCTTTCCCAAAAGCACTTGGCTGCCCAGAGAGTGAGTGAGACTCCGTCAGCCTAGGCTGTTGCTGGAGAGAAAATAAACCTCGATAGGGCTCATGATCTCCCTAGGCTGTGAGTGCAGCAGCCTTCTCCTTCTGTAGGTGACACAGTCTAATCCAAGGGTGGCCGCCGCCACCCCCTGGCGATGTTCAAGTTGCCTTCTGAAGATTCTGGTGGCTGTAAGTTCTATCTGCCCCGAGGAAGGTTGGGGTTGCTCAGAAAACTGAAGTGCAAAGTTGGGGAATGGGGAGACGGAAGTGGATGGAAGAGGCTTGAGAAGTCAAAGAAGGGGCTTTCTGGGGGGACCACATTTTGCATATGTAAAAAATAGCCTGGCTGCAAAGGAAGCAGACCGAGGAGGGTTCAATTTCTGCTCTGTGGGAACAGACTTGTTTCTCCCTAGGAGACCTCTGACGGACCTACACAAGGCCAGCCCATGGGGAACTGTGAGTAGGAGATTCTATGGAGCGAGACCCCTATTGTTCTGCCATTTGGTGGAGCTGTGTGGGAGAGATCTCAAAGGTTCATCAGTCTTTCCCATGATTGAAAAAATAGAAGATGGAAGTGGAGGAATACCGGAGAAAGAGGGGAAAGAGACAATTACAACAGTGTATGACAAGAATATTGACTATTTGATTCTGACATTGCCCAACTGACACCCCCATTCTTCAGGTGGAGCCCTCGGGTGTCAGCTGTGCAGCCATGCCTGGACTTTATGTAGGTGTTAGGCTTCAAATCGGGGACTCATGCTTGCTCAGCTATCACTGAACCCTGAGTTCCCTCCCCCCAGCCCCAACTGTCTGCATTGTTAAAGCCTCCCTGGTGGTTCAAATGTGCAGGAACAATTGGACAACTCTGTTCTCGGGCTTCTGAGTCCATCGACAATGTGAGACCCAGGCATCCACGCTTTGGCAAGGTCTACTGTGAAGAAATACCAAGGACAGACAAGATCCCTAACGTGACAGAGTCTATTTTCTGAGAGATAAGCTACTCGGTATCACTTCAAAGGGAACGGAACTGCCATCTTGAATTGGTGGGTTTTCAGACCGCTAGAAGGCAGCGGAGTGTTAATGTGGGTGAGAGTCAGAAGTCACAGAGGTTTGGTCTAACGAGTGCTTTGTGACTACAGAACAAGAGATGTAAGTATCGTTAGAAATTAGAGAGCTACTACTTCCTCTATGGAGCTGAACACGAGAACTGAATTACTTACTGGGAGCGAGAAAGGGGTCATTCATACAGTGATTCCAAGAGAAAACTTGGTGATTACTCACTGCTCCTAGTGGCTAGAAAACACTGAAACCATCTACCAGGACCCATCTAAAAACTAACTACCATACAGGTTCACTTCACATGCAAGCACCTAGAACAAACAGCTATTCAAGGTTTACAATGCTGAAAAATGCATTTGCCAAGAAACAAAATGAAACATACTGAAATCCGAAAAGCAGTCGACTACAGAGTCATCTTGACAGTGGAGAAAAAAAGATTTGCTAGTGTTTGATTTTCATTCCTGTGAGTTGTCTCTTAACCAGAGACAGGATGGTAATATGTACACACACACACACATACACACACACCTCATACACACACACCTCACACATACATAAACACACACTTCACACACATACACACACCACACACACACACACACACACACACACACACACACCACACACCCCTCACACACATACACACAAAAATGACAAAGCTTAGAGTTTAGAGCACAAGAAGATTAGAATCCCGACCCTATTAGGTTTTGGTAGGTGTCTTTGAGGAAGGACAACTCAGCTTTAAAAGAGGGATGAGGAAGAGATAGTGCTGGTGATGATTGATAATGGTGACTGGTGATGGTGACGATGGTGATAGTGACCATGATGGTGATTGTGGTGATGATGGTGATAGTTATGGTCCTAATGGCTATGGTAATGATGACAATAATTTCTGCACCCCTCTGTTTGGTTATTTTTTTTATCTCTCTGGTCACCCTGGAAAATCTCTGATCATTTACTCCCCTTTATAAAATCCTATCTTATCTCTGTAAGCGCTCCACGTGATCACTTGGCATTCTCTGTGTGTTCGGTCGCTGAAGTCCCTGGAACAGCTGCGTGACAACTGTGGACCTGGCTCTGAGCCCCGCCCAGTGTATCACTTCCCCAATGTCCGCTGATCACCAAGGGTACTTCATAGTAACAATGAAGCTCCCGGGGCTCTAACGAGAGATTTCTTCCTCCAGAAAGTTCACCCAGTTCTCCGGGATCCAGGGGCAAAGGGCGCTACTGACCCACAGTGACTTCAGTAGGATGTAAGATCTTTCTTAGCATCTAAGAGCTCTTGTTTCAGGACCAGCATCAATTTATTTTCTGCAACCTTTTTATATAGCTTACTATCTGGTAGGAACCTTCCCTCTTCTTTTCTTTTCCACTCCAAAATATTCTAAGTTCTCCACAATTGTTTCATTTTCTGAATGAATCCTGAACCATTAAATCTTGAATTCTTTTAAATTATCCACTCTCAGACTTTCTTAAAGCGAAGCATTCTGTGAGAATCCGTGATGGCGTGTTAGTAGCCAAACCACACCAATGAATGAACTAATAAACAAAAAAATAAGGCCCCAGTGTTATGTTACACACTCTGAAGAATTCAGTCAGATACTGTTTGGAAGAAATTGAAGGAGTCTCATGACCTCTAGTTCATAAGCGCAGGACAGTGTTGCAGGTCCTAAGTAAAGAAATTCCAAATGATTTGCCAATGAGTGCTGGGAAAAAGGAGCAAGTTGCTAGAAGAACAAGACCCCCTATCCCCCACTCGGAAGCCATTGACTCAGCACTGATCACAGAGGAATGTGGTTTTGCAAGACACACTGTCCTGCCCAGCACACAATACCCTTCTACATCAGATTATGGTGGAGGCTGGATGCAAAACCCATCACTATCCCAGGAGTACCCAACAATCCTGTGCTGACACAATTGGAACATTAGAAAGGAGAGAATTCATTGCTATGGTCTAGAAATTGTGTTAAAACAAGGAAAGACCATCTTGCCAATTAAGAAAAACCAGTGAACTGCTGTGTCCTGTAGATAACGCACAAAACAAGATGAGAGATCATGTGAACAAGAGTTGCCCCCAAAGAGCCCAGGAAAAGAGAGGCAGACAGGTAAGATGTCTTACCATAAGCACGATAGTAGCACAGCTGTTGGGCAGGGGCGAAGGTAATCACTCACTTTCTGATCCGCTCTGAAGTCCATGGGAAGGAATACATTCCTGTTACCGTAAACCTGGTCCAAAGCTTACAGCTAAGATGCTAGAGGGGACCCATCTCTAAATGGACATCAAACTGCCTTCTGAGTGTCTGTGTTCCTCTCCTTGACCAGTGCAGCTCTCAGCCTCAGTCTTCTCTTTGCAACGGGCCGTGGTTAATACAGAGACTCGTAAGCGGTCAAAGCGCTGGGCAGTGGCTGTGGTGGTACACTGTATATGTATATGAAATTGTTAGGAATTAAAAAGAGAGAGGCAGAGTGGCAGGCAGAAAGATCTTTAGGGTTCAATGAGCAGGTATGCTGGATAACTGAGAGGAGACTCTAGCCTCGCTACGACTATCTTATCCCTCACTCTAGGAGAAGATTTTTTATATGAATTCTCATGGGAAACTTTGTGGGTCTCAGACAGGTGAATGACTCAGATGCCCAAATGTGGGTCTTAAATAGCTTCTTATCTCATTCACATGGGTGAGCAAGAGTTGCAGGCCAGTGAGTCTAAAGCCATAAAGAATTCAAGTTTGTGTGTAGATTAAGGCGGCTTGGGTCAGGTTTTTGTGGTGGTGAGCAATTCTGACGAACATCTTCTGGATGACCTGCTTCCTAAACTTGAAACTACAGAGACCTTGGTTCATCTTCCTCTGTGGCTTGGTTAGGTCTTCATGAGTGATTTGGGGAGATTACCTGATTGTTAGTGACTACCTGAGGAGCCACCAGCAAGACACCAGGGCTGACCACAAGCTACCGAATAATAGCTTTTCCAACCACGGTGATTCAAAACAAAAGCTCAGAACGTAGATACTGGTGGAATTCTGGCTCTGGACCTTCCCATGGAGGTGCCACACGGTGGCTGCTCAGAACGCTGGACTACCTCTTTGAAGATCACTTTCCCAGTCTGGAGTATGCGCACACACTCTTTCTTTTTGTGGTGTGCTACATCTACACATGCAATCTTCTTGAACAGTACTCTCCAGGTTGTATTATTTTGGAAAATAGATAAAAGCAATTTGCCACCTATGTTTAGTTTGTAGAAGAAACGTCCAACCAGCTAAATTTTGCCGGAATACATTTTGTATCCGCATATAATGTTCTCACCATATACAGAGAGATAGAGACAGTTTTCTGAGGCTATAAAGCCAGCGTTCATTTGTGGCTCATAAAGATGTTCAGAAGGCAGTTATCAAAGGGGATCTCTCAAGGTCTTTTTCAATAATGCCACTGTAATAAGTGTTTAGTCTCTCCAAGTGACTACTTAAAAGGACAAATATAATTTAGATGGATATCTAGCATGACTGGGGACAAAGTCCCATTAGTCATAATGCTTTCTCTCTCCTTTTCCCCTCCCTCCCTCCTTTCCCCTCTCTTCTGTCTTCCTGCATTGCTGACATTGAACTCAGGCCCATGCAAATGCCAGGCAAGCCAGGCAAGCACTCTCCCACTGACCTTGGTCCTAGCCAGATGGTCTCTCTTTTAAAAAATGCTTTGCTTAAAAAAGCTTACCTTCTCCCCTTTCCTACCTCCTGGCCTCCTTCAACACCGGACAATCCAACGAAGCAGCACATTGTTTATACGCTGGGGATATTTCCCCCGAATTAGATCTTTCCTTTCTTAGCCCTGGGTTTCAGTCTCTAACACTAATTTTCTTGCAGCTTTGTGCTTTTGTTCATAGACTTAAATGAACCCACGCACATAAGGCACACGGCCCAGGTTTCCCTTCTAGAGAGTTCCAATTGAACTCTCCTAGTCCTTCAAAGCCAGCTCAGACTCTGCCTTCTCTGGCCCCCAGCCACGATTCTCCCCGGGATATTGCTTGTTGCTCTAACCCACCCACAGTGTAACAATCCCATCCCTGGGGGAGGGGCATAAAACACCAGTTGAGTAACGTGAAATAAAGATTAGATTGATTTTTCAATCCCAAGCGGGAATTCAGAGTCATAATTAAGGGAAATGGCAACAGTTTGTTTCTATCAGTTACAAGTTCAACAAGCAAACAAAAAGGTCGGCTTTTAAAACCTTGGGGCTGATTCTTTGGGGACTCTATTGGGAAGTTCATGGTGGTACATGTCTGTAGTCAGGAGGCCATAGCAGGAGGATTGGGAGTTTGAGGGGAGCTTGGGGTACGGGACAAGTTCCTGGGCAAGCTGAGCTAATTAGTGACACGCTGTCTCAAAGAAAGAAAAAATAAAAGAAGGAAGGAAAGAAGGCGACTGTGCCAGGAAGCTTCTGGTACCACAAGTATATGAAGACACATCTGGTCTTCATTTCCGTGTAGGGTAAAGAGCCTAAAAATATGTGTGATCAGTTTCAAGTCATCAGTTAGAAAACAAAAGCGTTAAGACACGAAAGGAAAAGTATCTGGTAGCAGCAGAAAGGGTGGAGACACAGCCATGTGAACCAAGGTGAAAAGCCGCCGGCTACTTGTCTCACCTCTGCCGTGCACTCCCGTGGTCTCCTCTTCTTCCTTGACTGCTTTGTTTCCGCCAGTACAAGAAAAAGAAACCTGAAGCCAAAATGCCAAAAGTCATGACATCTTCTCTCTTCCTTCGCAAAAACTCAAAGATGGAATTTTGTCAAACTAAAACGTTACTGCACGTCAATCAACAAAATGATAAAAACAAGCAAGGGATGGGGGGAAAATAGTCGAAAAAATAGTCAAAAACCCAAGAGAGGTTCCTGTGCAAATTTGTATAAGGACTTGACAGAAAGGGGGAATCCAGTTGTTTTAAATGGAAAAGGCTCTAATTAGACATTTTCCCTCTTGAAGACACACAAATGATTGGCAAGTGTATAAAAAGCTGTCCCCATTCTTAATCACAGGGAAATCAAAACCATAATGAGGTTCACTTCAGATCTGTCAGCAGAAGAAACAACAACCACAAAGACGACAATGACAACAAAGCAGATGTGAAGCCCGGTCAAGGATGTAGAGAGAGGAGAAGCCTTGGCCAGGAGAGTGATTCTTGCTTGTACTCCTGGCATTTTGGAGGCTGAGACAGTAGGCTTCTCATGAGATCTAGGCCATCCTGGGCTAGACCAAGAACCTGTCTCCAAAAGAAAGTCGCTGAGAATGTGAGCGGGTGAGGACATTACACAACATGATAAGGAAATTTCCTTAATGATTACACAGAATTTCAGTATGACACGGCCATCCTACTTCTTGGTTTACGTTCAAAGGAAATGAAACCCTGTGTCCCGGAGATCTTTCGATTCCTGTGGTCTTCACAGCATTATTCACCGAAGGTGGGACATGGAGGCCACCTGAGTCCCTGTCACCAGAGAAATGGGCAAAGAAACTGTGAGACCGACCCTAAGATGGACTGCAGAGTTACCGCTTGTTTGTGAGATCTAGAAACGTTGAATTCACAGAAATAGAAGTGCGAAAGGTGGTTCTGAGGGCAAGAGCGAGAGAAGGGAAGATGCTGGGCACAGGAAGCGGGCGCAGGAAGATGTTGGTCAATCAGAAGACAGATGAGTCCCAGCTATCTGCTCAACCGCGCAGTGACTATGTTAAGTGATACCTCATTTTATATTTGAAATTTCTTGTGAAAGCGATTATAACTGTTCTTTCCTATGTGTGTGTACACATGTGTGGGTACATATGTGTGGGGGGGAGGTGTTCATGTTTATGTGAACGCACACGTGGAGATCAGAAGTCACCATCAGATTTATATATTCTTTTACCATTCCCTTCTTTTTTAAGACAAGGTTTCTCACTGAACCTGGACCCTACCCATTCTGCTAGACTGGTTAGCGAATCACGAGGATGTACCTCTAGTTCCTCCCAGGACTGGGGCTATAGACACACACCACCATGCCCAGCTTTCTATGTAGGAGCCAAGGCTCTGAACTCCAGTCCTTGGGTGGTAGCTCACTGGGTAGAGTGAGTGTCAAATATGCGTGAGGCAAGGGTTTGATCTCCAGCACTGCAAAAACCTGGTGTGGTAGCCTATACCTGCAATGCCAGCGCTCCAGCTCCAGGAGTTGGAGGCAGAGGGTCAGAAGTTCAAGGTCATCTATGACTATCTAGAGAATTCAAAACTAGTCTGAGACTCTGTCTCAAAAAACATACAATAAAAAATAAATAGCAAAAGTTGGGTCCTAGGGCTCACACAGTAGACTTTACCCACTGAGCCATCTTCATAGGCCCTACGTCTAAGTAGTCTGTCAATGTTAGCGTGACTCTCGCCATTTCTTCACAGTGTACACATGGACCCTGTCATCTATTGTTCACTCTCAATACATACAAGTTTACTTGTTAACCACATCTCAATAAAACTAGGGGAAATGACAACCAGAGAAAAATAGCAGTAGCTCGTGATGAATTATATCCTCTCCCCCAACACACACACACACACACACACACACACACACACACACACAGAGGAAGATCTCGCTGATATTATTGCTACCTGAGAATTTTAAGTAGCCCATTAAGTCTTCACTAACCACATACATTGCTCCCACGTTTTCTTCACGTGGATAGACACTCTCATGTTTCCCCCATAAGCCGCTATTTCCCACAGACGTGAAGTTGCCTCAGGTTGTTTTTTTGCTTGTTTTTGTTTTACTATAAAGGATGGTGGCACACTTCTTCAAGGGGCAGGCGGGTTCCCGTTAGTAGCTCAAGCGTGGGTCCCGAGCGACCATCAGTCAGGACATCATCAGGAACCCAGCACTTAGAAAGGACATGGAAACGCTTGATGATTCAGTAAGCTTATTCCTGGAAATAATAAAGGACAATAATCTACACACCGGCCTCAGCGCACATAGTATAAATATTGAGTTTGGAGCATTACCAACTTCTAAGCCCACTCTGACTTAAGCTATGATCCCCTTAGCCGCGCACCTCTGTGTTTGGGATGATTTAAAAAGCAGCTTCCTTCGCTAAGTATCCACAAGGGGTTGTAGGAAAATATCTCAGGAGATTCTAAGGATCATTGTCACCTTTGCGGTGGTGTCCTGAGGAGTCCCCTTGGAATTAGCTTGAGAATTTGTTGAGGTCAGATACTTTTTGAGCGCTGGAAGATTGGGCATGACTAGATTCTTCTCCTTAGGCTCAGTGTCAGGGACGCCTGTCACTCAGGAATACCTGCTCAGCAAGTCCTTTCTGTGGCTCAGTGTATTTTCCTTCGAGTTCACCAGAGAGCAGCATGGTGGTTGACCAAGCAAGCAATTATGCAAAACTGGTGTCTTGTGTAGTAAAAGTGACAGAAGTCTAGAAGCGATGCCAGCCTTATGATTGTGGGAAACCAGTGATGTACCCAGGGATGACCTGGGTAGCCCAGGGGGTAGACAATAAAACTCCAGTCAGCTGAATACTGAGTGGCAGAAAGAGCTGAAGATGGTAACCTGATTGACGGGTTACCCATAGAAAGTTCATGATTGACGGGTTACCCACAGAAAGTTCATTACGTGTCATCTGAAAGCATCCTTAGCCTTGCATTTCAGTCCTCCAGTGCACGGCCAGACATCACCAGTCCTCCAAAGCACATAACCAGACACTCAAGACTCCTCTGCGGTGTGTGTTGCCCAGCTCCTCCCTCTCACCCCATCCTGGCTACTCTCCCATTGCTGTGAAGACAGGCCATGTCGAAGGCAACTTATAAAAGGGAACGTTTGTTGGGGCTCATGGTTTCAGGGGGTTAGAGTCCATGATGGTGGAGCATTAGCTGAGAGCTAGCAACCTGATCTGCAGGCACCAAGCAGTGGGGGAAGGTTTAGCTAACTGGAACCGTGGGAGGTCTCTCGAAACCTCAAAATCCACCCTCACACCCCCCCCCAACAGACCACACTTTCGAGTTCTTTCCAAACAGTTCCACCACATTTGAAACGTGTTCGAATGTGTGAGTCTGCGGGGGTCATTCCCGCTTAAAACACCACACTCTGCATCCAAGAAAGGCAGATTGCTTCCACTTCCAACCCTCATCTCCTCTCTCTCTCTCTCTCTCTCTCTCTCTCTCTCTCTCTCTCTCTCTCTCTCTGTCTCTCTCCTGCAGTGAGAAACCTGATCCCGCTGATGGCTGCCTCAACAGGATCTCCAGTGCGGGTTCCCACCCAGCACTTAGCCCCTACCCTGAAGGACCTTTCTACAGAGGCCCACAGAGGTGAGGAAGGGCAGCAGCAGCTTCCGCGTTGAAGGAGAAGCAGCCAGTTGCATGTAGAATGGAGGGAAAGGAGGCTGGAAGGGCAGACCAGTAGCGAGGAGTGACTGCTGTGCTTGCAGAGGACCCAGTCAATTCCCAGCACTCATGGTGGCTCGTAAGGATCCATAACTCCAGGTCCAGGGGATCTGATGCCCTCTTCTGAATGATATGAGCACCAGCCACATAGCTGGTACACATACACACATGCAAGCCATACATACATACTCACATAGGTTAGGTATACAAACATGTAAGCCGAACACTCAGATACATAAAATAAAAAGTAAATTTAGAAAGTTCTTTAATGAAACAAGGGAAAGGGGAGGGGAGTGGCTGACACCAGGTATGTGTCACACGTGGAGATGAGGAGGTAGGATCTCTTCAGATCAGGATGGGGACTGATCTTTTAGCCTTGGTGGGGGTCCCTCCGGTCTCTGTCTTCTCCAGGGAACTGTCTCAGATGCACCAAGCTCAGACTGACGTTCAGCCCAGATGAATACGAGTCAGTCTGCAGCACACAGGAAAAGAAAGTAAGAATGTTCCGAAGTGCTAATCCCAGGACGCCGAGGCAGCCCCAGGCCTCTGGAGGCAAGGACGGGGTGTTGGTCGGTCTTCAAGGCTGTCAGTCACAAGCGTTCTCTCTTGCAGGGCTGCCTCAGTGTGCACATCCGCCCTGCGCGCCTTCTAGCCAGATGGCCTGCTGCTCCGTAAGCTTACACTGCGCGCTCTCTGTTTCCTGGTGGCCTCTGCTCTGGGTCTATAGTGATGATTCTCCTTTCATGGATGTTGCCCTTTCTTAGGCAGAAGACAGTGTGGTGGAGAATCCTCTGTTAGGTCCCCAGACCACCAGGACCCTTAAGCAACTCTGCTCTTCCCTAGCTCTGGTGTTCACCTTGTGACATCTCCATCCACAGACGGTTCACTCTGGTCTTATAACCCTCCTCCAGTCACTGGGCCCACCCTTCACTGGAAGTCACAGTGCCCTTGAATAGAGGTAGCCACGGCTTATGCTTCCCCTAGCCCTACCTTATCCTATCTCTACACACAGCAACTACCAAGATCTTGTCTACAGAGTGTCAGGAGCTAGGGAGGGCTTTTCTATCCTGTAGCATGTGGGCTCAAGAGAACTCATTGTCCTCAAAGGTTTGGAGGCGGTTAAAGCTGACTGGTCTGACTCAAGATAGCGATGGGGTGAGGAGAGGTGTGGGGGTGGGGGCTTGGGAAAGAGCTAGCTCCTCAGGGCCACATACCAGGCTCTCTTCACTTGGTGGAGCCCAAAGAGCCTGAATCCTGACTGAAATGTTAAGTAAGGGACAGGGGCCCATGCTCATGACCCAAAGAAATGGGGCTTGTTCTAGCCCCCAGATGGGTGAATCTCAAGTGAATTCGTCTGGTCAAAGGTGACAAAGTCACTTTGCAGAACTGGCATATGATGGTTATTGACCATTTCCACCCCTGGCGGCTATGGCAAATGCTCCCTTGTGAATGTAGAATCAAGCCCCGGGCTTGTGCTATAAAAGCAAGCCACTCTGCCAACAGAGCTCACAAAATCTTACAGTAAAATCGAAAGTTTATAACAAATAGATTCTCTTGCAGTTTGCAGGCTGAGTTCGAAGATGACCCTCGTAAAGCCTGTCCCCTGGAGAGCCGTTTTCACATAAAATGTCCCCGAAGTGTGATTTGCTTTTAACCAGCAGAATCTGGCAAATGAAGAGGTTTTTCTCAGATGTGATTGAGACTCCAAGTTAGCTCATCTTCAACTAGTTCAAGAAGAGACATTCCGGGTCTCAGCAAACCTGACTTTGTCAGATGGAGACAAAAGCCATTTTAAGGAGAGATGACCACCTCCCTCCCACTAGAGACTTTTCTTGATGATGTGATCAGTCATGTTGCAGATGTCTACATGGCAACCAGCAGGTAGTTTGTAGGATCTGTAGAGACATCTAGGTCATGAGGTCAGCCTCCAGTTGACGGATAGCAAAATGTTGGTGATTCCATCCATACAGGCCTGGGGAAACGAAGTCTGCCAACAGGCTCGCCAATCACAGAAGACAAGTCTGTTCAAGCCAGCCCTCCAGATGATAACACAGTCCAGCTATTGTCTTCATTGTGACTTGTGACGTCCCAAGCAAAGAATCATTCCTGGATTCCCGGCCCAAAGAATGGAGAGGCAAATAAATAGTGTGGCAGGCTCTTTGTTCTCTTCTCTTCTCTTGCGGATACGTCACATACCCACAATTCTCATTCCTAAAGATGCAAGAAAGACGTTAAGATTTCCGAGTCAACTCTGTGTATCAGGGAAGAATGTATTTGGTCGTCAGAAACTTTGGGAGAATTTCTGAAAGTTCAAAAATAAAAAGTTTAGGCCGAGCATGGTGCATGCCTTTAGTCCTAGCACTTGGGAGGCAGAGGCAGGGAAATCTCAGTAAGTCTGAGGCCAACTTGGTCTTCGATGACATTTCCAAGCCAGTCAGGGATACATAGTACACCATGTCTCCAAAAAATCGTGTGTGTGTGTGTGTGTGTGTGTGTGTGTGTAAAGTTTAAATTAATACCTGGAAATAGACACTTTCTTAGAAAAGCTGAGTTTTGCTTGTTTGGAAAAAATACTCTGGCAGACTACTTGTTTGTTGCTTAGGGCATACATACACTAGCAAAAGTTAAGATATATCTGAATTTTTCTACATTTAGAATTTAGAGGTGTGGCAACTGTTTTCATTAGTCCATTGTTATTAACTCAGGAAAACTATCCCAGAATATTTTTATTCACCCTCTTTTTTATTCAAAAGGTAACATACACATACACTGTCACGTGGTCTTTTCCTCACTAAAACAGCACACCTTGGAGCTCTCTCTGTGTCCATGCACAGTCTTCCTCTGTGTCTTTATCTGCAGTATGATATGTCATTGTGTGCGTAGAGATACCACAGTTGATTCAACTTGTTTCTTCCGCAGAGACATTCGGATTGCACGTAAGTTTTTTTTCTATTATACACTGTACAAAAGGGGACAAACGCGCTGCTAATTTTGAACACATGCAGATGAGTCCACAAGACAGGTCCCAGAATGAGACTTCTGGGTAGACGGATGAAGGCATGTGGAATTATATAAATATTGACGATTTCCTTCCCTTTTACTCCAGCCACCGATGAGCGGCATTTCCCCACAGCCTCTAAAAAGGAGGTGTTATCAAACTGGGTTTCTCCTGTCTTGAAAGGTGAGAAGACATCACACTATGCTTACTTCTGTTGTTGTTTGGTTTTTTATTTTTTTCCTAAGTGATGCTTACACGCCATAGAACCGTGGGAGGAATGGGAGAATGGAAAAACAAACTGTGGTAGACATACATGATGGAGTATTGTCAGCAATTAAGAAGACTGTACAGTCCTTTGTAAGAAAATTAATGAACTTTGTAAGAAAATTAATAAGGTTATCATGCTGAGAAAATTAAACCAGAATCGGAATGAAAAGTGTTACATGTTTACTCACCTATGTAGACACTAAAGAAAAGGGAACTTGTCCAAATCTTTAATTTATATAAATAAATACCTATATGTAAATAAGTAAGTTTTTAAAAAGCTGAGGACACTCTGGGGGAAACAGAGGAGCGGCCCTATACTTAGTATTTTTCACAAATCTATTTTAACACTACAGCAGGTCATACTGGCACAGGGCAGATCAACAGAACAAAAGACATTTCAGATGACACGGGAGGAAGTCAATGGACATGTGGAAAACCATTTAGCAGTGATAGAAACGATGCCTCCTC
Source organism: Myodes glareolus (assembly GCF_982192425.1). Lineage (NCBI taxonomy): Eukaryota > Metazoa > Chordata > Mammalia > Rodentia > Cricetidae > Myodes > Myodes glareolus. Next base: position 16,949,549 of record NC_142041.1, on the reverse strand, counting down.
ACCCACCTCTTCCCTATGCCCAAATCAATTCCTAGTAGATTAAAGATTTAATTTTTGAAATCTCATGTTTTATTTAATACTTTGCTTTGGAGGTCCTTCTGAGCATAGCAACAAGGCAATCTAAAGGGAAAACACTGGTAAATTTGACATTACCAATGTGATGGGTTTGTGTAAAACTATAGAACTCAAATGAAGTTTTAAAACAATACTATCCTTTCTAAAAATGACACACTAGAAAAAGTTAATAAAATATATGGCAGGTGAGCATTAAAATCGCAATGATATGAAGAGCTTTTGGAGGGCCGTAGAAATGAATGTGGGGAGAGAAGGTGGTCCATAGGAGTGTAGGTTTCCATGGAGACCACAGGCATCAGGTTCTCCTGGACCTGGAGTTACAGGTGACTGAGAACCAACCACTAGATGTGGGTGCTGGGAACTGAGCTCAGGGACTCTACAAGAGCAGAGTGCTCCTAATCACTGGCCACCTCTCTCATGCATAAAGAGCTAGCCCAATCAATATAGACAAGTATCTTATGGAGGCAATGGTTCTTCTCAAAGACCAGCTACAAAGGGCCAACCAGCATGGATAAGCCAAGAAATGCAAGCAAAACATTAAAACGTTACTTTCCACCTACCAGAGGCATAGAGATGAGTGATACCAACTCCAGCAGCAAAGAGGCTTTCTATTGGTGAGAGCATAAATTGACTTCCCTAGCAAAACATACTTCAATACATACAGTTTTCATTCCAACAACTTTATGCCTATGAATTTAATCTAATAACTGCACATCTTTTTACAGATTTGTATAAAGAAAAACCTGGAAACACTGTAGATATATATGCATGGTAGAATACAATTAAATAAGCCACGGTATAGACTTGTAAGTCAGTCACTACTGACAAAGGTCAGGAAATACTGAGGAGTGGAAGCACATCACAAAACACACTCATAGTCTGAATCCTTTCGGGGGAACCTTTTGGGGGAACCTGGATTACGTTCTCAAAAGGCAGGGCTATCAAAGTTTATACCAACATGGCCACTACAATTGAAACACACTCATAGTTTGAATCCTTTAGGTAGAACTGGAATGATATTCTCAAAAGGTAGGGATATGAAGGCTTATACCAACATGGCCACCACAACTGGGGTGACCCAATCTCTCTGAACCCAGAACGCGCAATGCTCAATGCTTTAAAAATGGATTTGCTGTGGGCTGCAAAGTTGGTGGGGTTAAGAGCGCTTATTGCTCTTGCAGAGGAACCATGTGCTGGGTTCATAACCGTCCATAACTCCAGTTTCAGGGGATCTAATGCCCTCTTTTGACATGCACACGGTGTAAGACACACATGCAAAATACTCATACACAAAAATAAATCTTTAAAAGTTGATTTACCCTTCTCCCTTTCCCCTCTTCTCTCTCTCTCTCTCTCTCTCTCTCTCTCTCTCTCTCTCTCTCTCTCTCCCTCCCTCTCTGCCTTTCTCTCTGCTCTTCTCCCCTTCGCCCTTTTCCCCTCCATAACCCACTAAATAAACCTTTAAAAGAAGTTGATTTACTTCATTGTATCTTTCACTGCATAAACAAGAACATAAAAAATGCTCTCCTTGCCGAGAGGTGGTGGCACACACCTTTAATCCCAGCATTTGGGAGGCAGAGGCAGGTGGATCTCTTTGAGTTCGAGGCCAGCCTGGTTTATAAGAGCTAGCTCCAGGACAGACAGCAAATCTACAAAGAAACCTTGTCTCCAAAAAACAAGCAAACAAACAAACAAAAAAAACCCAAAAACCAAAAACCAAAAAATGTTCTCCTTCCCTTCAGAAGCAAGCACCTGGCCTAGACAATGACTGTCACAGGCAGAAGGTCTTTAGACTGCTATGACCAGTGGTTCATAGAAGAGAATGGAAAAACAGATCTTGAAAATCAGAATAAGAGTTTAGCACTCAAAAGGGTCCACTGAGCATTGCTTTTTACTTCCTCTCAAATAAATTTAAATATGACCTTTATTTCAAGCTGGCGTGGAAGTTTGGGATAATCACCACTACCCTGGCCTTTATCTCAAGTGCTCTGCTGCAATTCCAGGTCTTCTAACACTATTCCATTTCCCCCAATCTGCATTCATTTGCTTGGCTGTTTGTGGCTACTTCTAGAAGTGGTGGGTAGTGGTACTTAAGAGTCAAAAGACAGGCATAGGGACTCGTGGCCAGGCAACATAGAAACTAACAATAAGGTAATATAAAGCTGACATGATATTGTTTGGAAATCTAAAGACCTGGTTTTCCGAAAACCAAAGAGGCAGTCTACAAATTACATCAGTGGCTAATCCTTGGATTAGCCAGTGCCAAGGAAGAAAACTAGGCTTGCATCAAAACATTCAAGTCACAAAGCTATCCGCATCCGTTTCTCCCTTTAACATGGGGACCTGAAACCCCTGACCTTTCTACTTCACAGAACCTAGATGGAATGAAAGAGGTGCCTGATGTACAGCTAAGGGTGTCCCCACAAACTTTGCACACACACACACACACACACACACACACACACACACACACACACACACCAAAAACTCCACAACAGTCCAAAGTGAATGTGTTTATTCCACTACTAGGTAATACCTCAATTCTGATTCCCAATCTGGAAGCTAATTTAAAACCAGATCTAAGAAGTTCCCATGGTGGTCATATGGAAAAGAATCTTCCTCCATCCCTATATTAGGATCTATATTTTAAAAACTACATTTTGCGTGCATGTATGTTTGTGTATATGTATGGGCATATACATGCCACAGAACACATGTGGTGTTCCGAGGACAATCTGCAAGAATCAGCTTTCTCCATCCACTGTGTAGGTCCCCAGGCTTTATCTCAGGTCACCAGGCTGAGCCATGTCTCTGACTCCAGATCTAGCTTTAGTTAGTGGGACTCAGAAGCCAGCTCAACACCATAGTCTACTGGTACGGGATAATTGTCTGTATTCTGTCAATCATGTTTTAAATAAATGCTGATTGGCCAGGCAGGGAATAAAGGCAGGTAAACCAGACAGGAAGTAGAAATGATACAATGAGAACAGGAGAATTCTGGGAAGGAGGAAGTTGATTCCTCCCACTCCTGCCCAGACCACCGAAGCACTGAAAAAGGTACTGAGCCATATGGCAAACATAGATCAGAATAATGGGTTAATATAAGTCATAAGAACTAACTAGAAGCCTGACCTAATGGGCCAATCAGCTTTATAACTTATAGAGATCTCTGTGTGAGTTTTCTTTGGGGCAAAACAGCTGTGGGAAACCAGGCAGGACAGAAAGTACAAACAAGCAGGCCCCCCTCATATTACAGTCTACAAGTATCCCTTGTCCCTCCATTAATTGGGAAGCCAATTAAGGAGGGGGGAGAGGTCTTAGGTTGTAAAATTTCTTTCTTCGTGCTTATGGGAAAGCTAAGATGAACAGCGGGGGGAAATGCCCACCGCCTGCTGCTGCTGTGTATGTGCACAGAGCGACTCCGCAGTAATTTAGAACAATCGGAGGAAATAACAAAGTCTGTGTGTTTGCTGTTTCTGCAGCTGTAAATGCACTGTTTTTATATTTCTACACTGCACGACAAGCTGATAATTTACTTAACACAGTTATTGAACCAGAGGGTTTTTTTTTTTCTAGAGAGGTGAGATTTCTTCCTTTCAGTGATAATTATGCTAAGTCCCCTCATGAGCAACTACATCTTGGACAGTTATCCTAGAACACAAAATTAGGGAGTGCTGGAAATATTAGTCCCACGTAACTCAAAGGACAGAGGACTAGCAAGGCCGGCAGCTGGCACTGAATACACAAGTCTGGGTTGCCTCCCTCTGCCTGTCTTTTCCCAGTTGAGTAGAACTAGCCCCCACCCCTCCAGTTAGAACAGCTTTATGAGCAGTTGAATTGTGTTTCAATCTGTTTTCTGTTCTAACAGAACAGCTGAGTATCAGTGATTTACAAAGCACAAAGGAGCTGTTAACTTGGGTTCTGGCTCAGGAGCCTGGGAAGCCCAAGGGCATGGCCCCGGGCATCTTCACAACTTCTGATGGGGTCTCTTGATGTCTCATGGGAAGAATGGACTCACCAGTATCTCATGCTCTTGTGGGAACTAAGCCAATCTCAGAAGAAAGGAGAGAAAGGTACTAACACCCCCTAATACGCAATTCAGTTGGTAAAGGTCCCACACCAATCAAATTTCACCATGAGACAAACTATAAGTCATAATCACTGGGCAACTCAGCTATGACCTCCACCCACAAACACCCTGCAAGCCAGAAGAGAACACACCAGCCATGGTCCTGGAAAGATTGTCTCTCTTCTTCAGGACCACAGGGGTGCACAGTTCTAGAACCACATTGTGTTCCACCTTGAGGTTGTACTATGTAACCACATGTCCTCCCCACCCTCCCCTCCCCCTGTGCTTTGGATTCTGTAGGTCTAGCGAGGGAGGGAGGGAGGGAGAAGAAAGAGAGAAGCCACAGCCTTGGAGCTGAGCTGTGGTTGGAGAAGAAGCTGAAGAATACCGACTGGGTTTTAAAAGTCAAACTGAATACACTCTATGTGTATAACCACTACGTGGACAATAGGCCAGCCCTGCCTATAGCTAATGTTCATGGGCCACGATATGGTCTTGGTCATGGTCACTGAGGTGTAGCTAAGGTATGTCAATCACCATTGCCCCCCCTCTCCCAACACTCCTGCAGATTCTGGTCATGAACCATATGAATGCTGCTTTAACCCACTGTTTCTACACTACTGCCAAACCCAGATTTCTCAGGGGAGGCAGAGGATAATTTCATAGATGGTGAGACAGAAACAAAACCAAACCAAGGAAAGAATGGGCAAAATTACAGAACGTGTTTTACTGGAAAGTAGGCATTACTTTTGATCTCACACAAACAACTGGAATTGTATCAAAGCCATGTTGCCTAACAGTCATGCAGGGAACTCGAGAGGGTGGCCACGTTACTGTATTTTCTAATTAGTTCACCAGTTAACTGAAGGGAAGGGCTAATTCTAAAATGCTTGACGCATTTGTTCATGTCACTGTTCTTTATCCAACGACCTCCTTCATAAAACCAAGTTCCAGCCCAGACTTAAGTCCATCTCATTACCTACTGTGAAAGAGTGAACCCTGAACTAATTAGCAGGAGTACCTAAAGTAAGACCCAGCAACTCCACATCTCAGGATCTATGGCCTGGGCACAGTCAGTGTCTACAGAAGCTGACTCTCATGGCCTATGTCCTGTGTACAGTCAGTGTCTACAGGAGCTGACTCTCAGGGCTGTGGCCTGGGCACAGTCAGTGTCTACAGGAGCTGACTCTCAGGATCTATGGCCTGGGCACAGTCAGTGTCTACAGGAGCTGACTCTTAGGGCTGTGGCCTGTGGTCAGTATTACACTGGGCACGAGTCTCAAGTTCATGGACACACACTGATCCTGAAAGCATGAAGCACATAAAACAGTTCCCAAGTTTTCTCCTTTTGGAAGATTTCATAGAGATAGGATTGGTGCCATCTTGAATTCAGGGACGAGGCCATGCTGGGATGGAGAAGGTTTCAGGTTCACCCAAGGGCTCTGGATGGAAGTCACACAGCCCGGACACCTGAAAAGCTGTAGAAACAGCTGTCCATCATAAGGCAGCCTTCCCAGGCGGTGCGCACCAGCCATCTAGACATAGAGGAGGAAGAGAAGGCATAAACATTGCACAGTAGACTGTTTCTTCACTGCGTGCCCCTCGAGCACAGCTCATATGGATGTCTGCCAGCAGGGTCCCAGCGATGAAGCTGCATAGATCAGCCTGCCTGCTGGAGCAACCGGGCTGTCATCACTATTGCTACTTTTTCCCTGGTCAGGGCATCCCCTTCCTCGGCGCCAATTTGTTGGAGAAGAGGCTGCTTGTTGGTTCCCAGCAGTTTAGCCCCAGAATAATCACACAGAAATTGTATTAATTAAATCACTGCTTGACCCATTAGCTCTAGCTTCTTATTGGCTAACTCTTACATATTAATTTAACCCATTTCTATTAATCTGTGTATTGCCACGTGACTGTGGCTTACTGGCTAAAGTTCCAGCCTCTGTCTCCTGCAGGGATACATGGCTTCTACTTGACTCTGCCCTCTTTCTCCCAGCATTCAGTTTAGTTTTCCCTGCCTACTTCTATTCTGCTCTGCACAGGCGCAAGACAGTTTCTTTATTAACCAACGGTATTCACAGCATGCAGAGGGGAATCCCACATCGCCTTCCTTCTCCCAGCTTCGAGGTTAGTCACGCTGGCTTACCTGCTGCCTGTGCTCTGACCACCCTCATGCCCAGCTGTTCGGCATGACTCCCACCCTAGCCTCCCCTCCATTCCACTCATTCTTCAAAAGTGACGGTCCCACATACCACACCGCTGAGAAGGAGAGGAATGCAAGAATGGTCACAAAAGCCACGGAGCCCAGTCCAACGCCCACCATCTGCTGCGGCGTGAGGGACGAGTCTGTGGGAAGAAACCGCAGGATGAGCCCAGAGCCTGTCCCATCATGCCCCCCCCCAGGAGCTCGCCATCCAACTGTGAGCATTCTCCTTTAACCCAGAGCTGGGCTTCATTTAACAAAGAATCCCAAGAATGCCTCACAGTGCCTCTGTGTCCCCAACAGGTCCTGCAGAGGTCAGACCTCAGGAAACCACAGTTTCAAAGTATTTCTAAAAAGGAAGCATAAAACCAGATCATATTAAAGCTACGGGGGGGGGACGACGACCAAAAAGCTTGTGGACACACCAAAGCTACATGATACATGCTGTGTGCAGAGCTCCTCTCGGGTCAGTTACACTTGATAGCTTTTTACGAGCCACCTCCTTCCACATGGAAGATGATACTCTGATATCCTCTGAACTTGGGCTTCGGTGTCAGCCAGCACCAGAGGTCACATACAAACAAGCTTTGTTGAGCAGCGATGCCTCCATTTCCCCACATTATTAACAGGACAGTACCTCTCTGCTCTGCTCAGCAGGCCTCTCTGAGGAGTTTTTAAAAGTCCATGTAAAAGCACTTAGAACACATGTGCTATTTGGGGAACGTCACATGACAACTCCAGGGAGATCCCTGATCACAAACGGAAAAACACTCACATTTGTGGTGCACATTTGGGCCAAGAGACTTAATCCAGAGCCTCGTGACTTCAGCAAAGGCCCTGTTTCTATCGGGAAACAGCAGCCACTGTGTGACAGGCACCGCACCACTGTGAGCACCTCACTCGGGTTAACTCGGTCTCCCTAAATGTCAACTGGATTGGGTTGAGAGACACCTGGGAGCTTAGGACACTGCACTCCTGGGTGTGTCTGTGAGGCAGGGACCTCAGAGAGGGAAGACCTACCCTGGACATATTGGCATCACCACCCAGTCAGCTGGAGCCTGGATGAACAGATGCAGGAGAAGGGGGCTGGCTGGCTGGGGCTTGCCTGCCCTCTCTTTGTTTTCTGGCTTCCACAAGATGAGCTGCCTCCTCCAGCACATACGGTGCTGGTTCATTCAAGTCAGAGCAACGGAGCTAGCCGACCTTAGACAGACACCCCTGGAACCGTGAGCCCCAATACACCTTTCACTCCTGAAAGTTGTTTGTGCAGTTACTGTGTTATCCTGATGAAAAAACGAACTCATCAAGCTCCTAATGAATGCTTATACTGAGGATCATTATTAGGCCCTCTTTACAGATGAGGGGCCGGGGCACAGAGTAATTACACACAGCTCATATGTCTAAGGCTAGCTTAAGGGCGGTTTGGTCCCAGTGGAAACTCTGTGGGGTCCCTGGCACCCACGGGCACAGCCATAAACTACACCGCGTTTAACAGACAAGCAAAACTCACTATCCTAGGAAGTGTTGTTGCAAGACTTTCTAGAAAACACGGTATACGTCTATAATTCCAGCACCTGGGAAGTTGAGGCAGGAGTCTCATGAGTTTGAGGCCAACCTGGGTTGCATAGTTAGACCATATCTCAAAATGACAATGACAACAAAAAAAAAGAAAGAAAGAGAGAAAGAAAGGAAGGAAGGAAGGAAGGAAGGAAGAAAGAAAGAAAGAAAGAAAGGAAGAAAGAAAGAGAGAGAATCATGCTTTATGTATTCAGACCCAGAGGGTCTCGACACTTTACGAAGCTAAACTGTCAAATAGAAAGAGGAGCAGTGAGGAAATTGGAAGTTACTTGTACCTTAAATATGAGAAGATTTGATCACAGAACATAAAGACAGTAGAATGTTAGCACAGGGAAGAATATGCTAGAACAAGACCAAGTGTGTAGGAACAAAGCCAGCTCCGCCAAGCCATTTCACAGCTTGAACACTAGAATGATGGTGTCCAAGTCTCTGTCTCAACACCATCCCTTTCTCCCAGGGGAACTTCAAGCCAGTGCATCAGCGGTGTGTGTCACAGTTTCCTTACCGAGGAATGCCCTAAGCACATGGAAACTGTAACCACAACACCCAGCTTCAGGGTGACTGTGAGAAATAATGACATGCCACACAGCCAGTCACCCAGCAAACAGCGACAAATGTCAGTTACTGTAAACTATTGTTCCCATTGTTGTGTAACTGTTTCAAATGAGTGAAACGATAAATTAGCTATAACTAGTAAGGAGAAAAAAAGTGCCTAATTAGATTAAGGTGATTTTGATTACTAAAGCTTATTTCATATACCAACATAAAACTCAGGTAAAGACTTAAATGGAAATATAAAAGAACTGAAAAACGTTGGTGAACATTTATATAACATTAAAGTGGGTGAGAATTGTCTGGTTACATTTATCAAGTCTGGAGCCTTCTAGACTTAACCACATTTATAAAAGCATGCGCTTTATATACACAAAATTACCATTTGTAAGGTTAAAAAGCACCATTTGCATAATTAGTGAGGTTTTGGGTTTTTAAGAGACAATGCTGCCTTTAGTCCCAGGGCTTGAGAGGCAGAGGCAGGCGGATCTCTAAGCTCAAACCCAAGCTGCTCTACACAGTGAGGGCTACACAGAGAAACCCTGCCTCAAAAACAGAACAAAAATAAACACACACACACACACACACACTGAGAGAGAGAGAGAGAGAGAGAGAGAGAGAGAGAGAGAGAGAGAGAGAGAGAGAGAGAGAGAGAGAGAATTCAACACTAGAGATGGGGTGGGGGTGAGGAGACGGGTATTTTCACTGAGCGCTTCACAGAGCTAACCCTCCTCTCCAGTTTTCGTTATCAGCATTTCCCCTATATACTTCCTCCACATTTTAATCTTTGCTAAATGAAAACATTGAACTGAAGGACTGTGGGCTGGAGTCCACGCTGTGTGAGTCCTGGATTTCTATTCATTCATCAGGAGTTACTAGTTGGGTGACGTCAGCTTTGCATCATCCTTTGCATCAAACGGGCCCACTTCTAGGCCCATCTACAGCCCTCCTATCCCCTCTGTGTCCCCAGGGGCATTGTTAGCTGTTATCAGAAGTCAGAATACACCCTTGTCTGCCCGACTTCCTTGGCCGCTGGATGACTCCCCGGAAGGAGGGACACCTAAGTGATCTCATGCTCTGAGCTGACTCACTAGAAACACTGTCACTGTTGCTATCAGACAGAGCCAAGCCATCCCGTGACGATCTGGCCTGCCCTTCACTGTACGCTATCTTCAGGAACACTTTTGGCGGCGCCTCCTTTGTACAAAGTCCTTGTCCACTCCCCAGTCCCAGCTTCCTTCTCCAGATCTCACAAAGGTCATCTGCACTAGATTATCTGACTGAGGTGAAGACTGTGTGAACCTGCTCTGATGCGCTTCATAGAAGTGAAAAGGCATCACCCGCTCACAATCCAAAACGACAGAGGCAAAGTCGGAGCCCGGGAATCCAACTTCCCCCAGACCATCTACCCATAGCAACCTCCTCAGAAGTGGACCCACTTAATCCTTGCTATAGACACAATTATTAAAGAGCGACCTGTGGGGCTCATGAGGTGGATGGCTAAGAGGTTAAGAACACTCGCGGCTCCTTCAGAGGACTTGAATTCAGCTCCCAGTTCCTTTGTTGAGGAGCAGCTCACAGGCCCCTCCAGCTCCGAGGATCTGACACTCTCTTCTTGCCTCTGAGGGTACTACACTCATATGGCACACATTCACACAGACACAGGCACAAGCATAAATAAAAAGAAACAAGGAATGACCTTGATTTATTTGCACAGCATAATTTGGGCTTCGGCTCCCAGCATGATGTCCAGTCCTTGGCTACAGGGCTTTGGGTTCACTTTGCATACAGACTCTGAGTCTAAGCACACTCGTGTCTGTGTGTGTGTAGCCACACAGTTTCTTCCTCCAAGAATGCCTTACTGATAAAATTTACAAGTGGCCAATTTGGATTATAGTTTTTTATAGTCTTGCCATCTCTGGCTCCCCTCCCTTCCACAGTCTCATGCTGTGGGACCTTTGATTTTTCTTTCCTTCTGAATCATCTGTAGAATATTCTATTGGAAACTTGGCTGAGTGACTCATGTGCTGCGTTAGTCATTCTTAGAGAAAGTAAATACCTTTGAACCATAACCCTCTTCTCCACAGACTCTGCTCTGGGACTAAACAGTGAACGGGCCTCTCTTTAATCCGTCCCTGATAGGTCACAGGTGCTGAAGAGGAAGTTAGACCCTGGGACAGCCTTGACTTCCTCCTGGTGTGGACACGCTGTTTGCAGAGCTGTGCTCAGGTATGGTCATTTCCTGAAAGCAACAGTTGCCATCAAACACTACAAATAAATTTGCACTGTGACTCAGGCTGGCTTGGGACAGGCATATCCAGAGAGCAGTCGGTGCATCAGTTTGAGCACAGGAGGGCAAGAGTGATGACTCAGTGTGTTTAATTTCTATCTGTTATTCTCGGGTCTTCTTATTTAAGTTCCTTGTGGGGGGAGGCTAGAAAAGGGGAGCAAAGCAGGAAATAAATTCAGAGGTAATTAATGTTTGATAAAGCAGCAACAATGCTGGATCCGCTTTATTGTAACTTAGCACACTGCCGTAAGTTTAGATAGCTCTAAGGCCATTGATTGGCTCGCAGTTCTGTGGTGCCAGGTTCAGATCCACTGTGACAGGTTCTCTGCTCAGCCCCTTCTCAGGGCTGGACTCGGGGTGCTGAAGGGCCCTCCTGTCCTTCTGGAGGCTCTGTGGAGTTCATCTCGCTGTCAGCCTAATGCAGTCCCTTGAGGTTACAGAACTGCGGTCCTCATTGTCTTAGGGTCTACCAGCAAGGGCCTCGCTCCTGCAGGCCACCTGCACCCCCTTGCCCTGTGGCTTTTCAACCCTAGCAGGAAACTCCCAGCGTCAAATCTGTCTCAGTCCCTGACCCAGGTTCAAGAGTTTGTATGACAGGTCAGGCCTGTTGGGATAATCTCCTTGCTGAAGACTCTGTCCTCTGAGTGCACATTCAAAAGTATCACTTAGAATAGCCTTTGAACAGTAACCGCAGACCATAACTGTGTTAGAGTGTGTGTGTGTGTGTGTGTGCCCATACGTGTGTGCGCACATGTGTGCATACATGTGTGTATGTGCATATGTGCGTGCATGCGTGTGTGTGTGTGTGTGTGTGTGTGTGTGTGTGTGTACAGAAAGAGAGAGAGCCCAGTATCCCTAGGGGACTGATTACTGAAAATCTTCCCCTAAGATACCAGAATTTTTAATATTAAAGTCTCACAAGAAATGTGTTTGCGTATAACCTATCTCCAATCTCTTTCGTACTTTTCATTTGTCTCTGGATTACTTAGAACGATGCAAACAACATAAATGCTCTGCCAACAGCTGATCCGCTGTGTGGTTTTCGGATAATGACAAGGGAAAGGCCCATCTCCACCATCTCCATCTGCAGCTGACAGAATCCCCAGATGCAGAACCCTGGAATCAAGCCCTGGCTGACTCTGTGTACCTGCATACTCACCTTAAGCTTGGAGCTTGCAATTTTTCTGTTTATTTGACAGGTATTAAATCTGCGCTCCGTAAAAAGGATGGCTGCCTATCTGCTGGATCCAACGCTCTGTAAGTGAGCACCTAGTGTACGCCAGGCAATGATCCAGGTTTCTGCTTTCAATATCCTCTCCAAGTGCCTGAAACCTTGTAGAGAAAGACAACCGCTAGCCGCTCTGCCGTGTGGGAGAAGAGTTAAGGAAAAGGGAGAGGCAGGTGTGACTCTAAGGAGTTCTGAAGAGCAGAGGGTGTTTGGCTTTCTTCCTGAGCAAGTGGACAGCAGCAAGCAGCGAGTCACGGTAGCTTAACAGGGCATTCGGGTGCGAGGAGTCAAGTTGCCGTGTAAGCCAAGACCTTAAAGAGAAAGGCACAGAATAGCTAAGGTGCCCATCAGATTGCAGAAGGAGGAGAGAAGAAATCATCTGAAGGTGTGTTGGTGTCAAACCGAGGCCTCAAGACACAGGCTGGAAAGCAATGGGAAAGCCCAGAAGAGGCTACCAAAGGCAACGCTAGCATGAGCAGTGCAGTTCCGAAGTGAGTCAGGCAGCAGGCAGGCTGGGGAGGAAGCGGGGAAACCTGAACTCCTGTAATGGGAGATGGACAAGGAGGCTTTGCCATCTGTCTGTGAGGCAAGGATGGAGGCCCGAGCTCTGTATGACCAGAAATGAAAGCTAGAGCAGCGTGCAGGCTGGAAGAGAACTGGAGAGTCACCGGTGACTTGGGTTTCATTCCCGGGTCTGCAGAATGCCCTCCGACTATAGCTTGCCACCATCTGCGTGACTCAGGAAATCACAGACTCACAGTACTTTGTGGCTGGAAGGAATCTCAGCCCAGGCAGAGGTAACTGAGGACCAGCCAAGTTAAATACCGTTTCAAAGACACTGTCTGATCGGGAACTTGACTGAGGCAAGGACGCCCAGGCCTTGGCATTTGACATCAAATGCAGTTCCCCGGCTCCAAAGCTTTCTTGCTGGTGGCACTGTGCAAAATACAAATACAAAACTCAGCACTGGCCAAAGCCAGAATAGGGTCGAGGCTGTGCATCAAGGAGCTGGAATGACTTGGGGGCAAAGCTGGATCGATCCCACTTCTCTCCAAATTACCTTCTGAAATGGGCGTGTCCTAGTTAGAGTTATTATTGTTGTGGTGGAACACTGTGACCAAAAAGCAAACTGGGGAGGAAAGGGTTTATTTGGCTTACACTTCCACATTCTAGTCCGTTATTGAAGAAGGCCAGGACAGAAACTCAAACAGAGCAGGGACCTGGAGGCAGGAGCTGATGCGGAGGCCCTGGAGGGGTGCTGCTTACTGGCTTGCTCCCCATGGCTTGCTCAGCCTGCTTTCTTAGAGAACCCAGGACCACCAGGATTGGCACCACCCATAATGGGCTGGACCCTCCCAGATCAGTCACTAGCTGAGGCTCCCTCCTCTCCAGTGACTACAGCTTGAGTCAAGTTGACAGAAAACTAGCCAGCATAGGTCTTCACTTTTTATTTATTTATCATCACTATTGTCATCATCGTTTGGGTTTTTGAGACAGGGCCTCACTATGTTTGGAGCCTTGGATGTCCTGGAACTCACTATGTTGATCTCACTATGTAGACTAGGCTGATCTCGAGCTCAGAGATTCACCTCCCTCTTCTCCTGAGTGCTGGGATTAAAGGTTTTCAGTACTGATTCTCAAGGATGCAGAGAGAAGGACACTTGCAAAAAAGCCACTCGGATATTCTCAAAATCCTTCCCAGTTACCACGAAAGAACCACAGCCTCCTCTCTGGCTGTTTTGTCTGCCTGGTTTGAATCTTTCCCAATCATATCAAACAGTTACCGGATAGGGTGGATTCCAGACGCCGTTGTCTTTGTCTGAAAGCCTGCACATCTTAATTCACATCTCCTTTACTTGGAAGAGCTCTATTCTGTCCCTGGGGCTTCGGGGAGGGGACAGGCTGAGAGTGTTTCGGATGTTAGAATGTGTGATTGCTTCCTGTACCCTTCATTAAACCACTTCAGAAAAGCGAGCCCAGCCACGCAGCACACACCTCTGGCTAAGACAGCTATCTACAACACAAAAAGGCTATCAGAGAACTCACCTGGCCCAGACCCCAAATCAACTTCTCTACCCTTGTTGAAGAAAGTTTTGAGCGGAGATATAAAGAAGGGAAGTCAGATCAAGGGAAAAGCAGACAGACAGAAGCCTCTTTCCCTCCGCCCCTCCTCCACGCGTCCTACTAAGGCCTCTCCTGACAGGAGAACAGAGCGTCCATTGTGACGTCCATCCCTGGCAATCCCCAAAGCAGTTGTGCCTGGCTGCCTCATCATCACTCCAGCCCACTGTGGCCGTGGCTGTGCTCAGAAGCACGGGTGGAGTGGAAGGAGTTAAAGCGACAGTGTGGCCCAAGGACAGAGGGCGACATTCCTCAGCCTGTTGCCAGGAAAAGGTCCATACTCAAAGGCTATAAATTTAACAAGATTTCTGGGATTAGCTACAACTAATGGAATTCCCGGGAATCAATTCCTCTGGCTGGCTGCCTACTGGTTTTAAGAAATGTCCTGCCAGGGAAGCCTCACAAACAACGATCTATGATTACTCAATCCCGGGGGGGGGGGGCAGTTTCCCAACCCCTTGGATAACTCTGTCCGTGGAAAGGGGAAGGTTTTAAACGGCCTAGCACCATCAGCAAGAGCCAGCTCTGGAGGAAGGAGGACTGTCCCGTCCGGAAACCTGAGCGTGCCCCGTGCTGCTGCTAGGATGGCGGAGGCTTTACCTACCCAGGAGGTGGTCTCTGTCAAAGGCACTGCTGTTTGCCATTTGATGTCACATACTAAAGTCTGAGAATGGTTATGTCTTCCATGTATCGCGGTTGCACATCTGGATCTGATCAAGAATAATGTACGGCTCCCAGATTCCTGGCCTTGGAGCTGGATGCAACAACCAACCTTTGAACTATGTCCTTTTCCTACATTCCTTTTGGGTTGTGTTTTTGTTTTTGTTTTTTGTTTTCTTCTATATGTAGGATAGTTCCATTTTATTGATAAATTATTCCTCATCTATTATAATTATGCATCATTTAACAGTGGAGACAATTCTGAGAAATGTGTCAGTGGGTAACTCTTCGTTAGAAAAACATCACAGAACGTTCTTCAGGCTATGACGGGCTATGTCTCTGTCTGACACAAACTTACTGTTCCCTTTTAGGCTGGGTCTTGGTATGGATCCCAGGCTGACCTCGAACTCATCCTCCTACATTTGCCCGCTCAATGCTGGGATGCAGGCATATAGGATCCACGTCAAGCTTTAGGGGATGCAATCTTACGTGACTTCCCCTATTTCTGTGATCCACCACGTGACTGAACTGTCATTACTGGTATGTGACTGAGGCTGTGTATGTGTGTATACATGGTGTATATGTGTATACATGGTATACCGCCAAACAGCAGGTCTCGGGCTTCTGCAGCTATTTTGCTTGGTAACTAAGCTCTCCAGCGCCCTTAAACTTGATAAGAATCTTTGCCCCTTCTCGCTGCCACTCTGGCTGAACAACTGCTTACACTGCTCGTCCCCAACAAGCCAAAAACACAAAACCCAGGCAAACTGATCCCTATCTCAAATCAGGGATGACTCAGCCAATGGAAAGTCACTTCCGCTAGGAGGAAGGGCTCCTCTAAACTGTAAAACGTTGTCCCCACTGAAGTTGCTCATCTGGAGTATCTTGGGGGCCCTTCTCTCCAACCACATGGCTACAGTAGAAAAATAGAGGCCCATGGACATAGCAGGGACAAGAGGCTGACAGCAAAGATGGTCCCCACTCATGGTATGAAGTCCAATGCCTTGAAGCCTGATGATGTCATCCCCTCCAAGACCAGGTTTCTCTGTAGCTTTGGAGCCTGTCCTGAAACTAGCTCTTGTAGACCAGGCTGGCCCGAAACTCACAGAGATCCGCCTGCCTCTGTCCCCCGAGTGCTGGGATTAAAGGCATGGGCCACCACCGCCTGGCTTAGCTCTTTGTATAATTCCACAAGTTCCCACCTCTTCGGTTAAGGCTTTGCATTTAAATATGTCATAGTCCCTATGACACGAGAATGTCTGCACTTTTCTGACGGTCCCTTAACTTGTTGTCACATGGGACAATTTAAAACGAGCCCTCAATATAAAATCGGTGCTGCAGCTTGAAGATGGGAGGACAGAGTGCATAGAAGGAAAAGGGTTTTACCTTTCACCTCGGCCCAGATGGCACAGGAATATCTTCTCACCTGGCGGGGGAAGCAGAAATCCACCTAAGTAGGAGGCACACAGCATCATCTTAAACAACGTAACACCGACTCTGACACCCTCAGAGTCTCAGCCTTTTCATACTCTAATCCCAACTAGAAAATCTTTTGAGTCCTATCAAGGTTTTATAAGTGTGCGCATTTGTTTTATGTTGCTGGGTAATAGACCCATGGCCTCACACATGCTAGGCAAGGCTTTGCCGCCAAGCTACAATCCCAGTCTTGCCTCTTACATCTTATAATTCAGCCATGTACCATCAGTATTTAAGGGGCTGGCATGGATAACGGGTATAGGATTGGCTCTAGATGTCACTTCTGGGGGCTTCTGAGAGGTCCCAGAAAGCTCACACCATGAGGAGACAACAGAATGTCGGGAACATCATTTCTGCTGCCAGCTCGGAGCAACTGGCAAGGGCTACTTGAGGAACTGTGCTGAAATTCTGAGACCACACCTAGGTTCAACAAGAAGTAGCGATGTGTGTGATGGGCGAGCAATGAGAAAATCTGGTAGATGATAACATGTCGTCTATCTAGGTGAGGCTTAGCAACTTCATTCACCCAAAATGCATCCAAAAACCAGGAAAAAAGTGGCAAGAACCCTGAGCACCTCATCTTCTGGTCATTCGTATACATATCACATACATTACCTGTTAATCAGGATGTCTAGGACTCTTGTGTATGACTAAGGGTTCAATGCAGTCTCCCCTGGGAAAAGAGGTTATAGAACAACCTCTCCAACCTTATTATGAAACTCTCTTTCACGTGACACACTTGGGCATTCTGGTTATGTTCTTTTGTTATTTTGTTTTGTTTGCTTGTTTTTCAAGACAGGGTTTCTCTGTCTGAAACTCGATTTGTAGACCATGCTGGCCTCAAAACTACAAAGATCTACCTGCCTCTGTCTCCTGAGTGACGAGATCAAAGGCCTGTGCCACCATGCCAGGATGGTTTTCATGATCTTAAAAGGGTTTTTTTTTGGTTTACTTTTTAATATATTTTAACTGAAATTTTCTGAAAGGCTTTAAATAGCCACAGGTTTCTAACATAATTAAATGCTTCCCACTGTTCAGAGCTCTGGCCTCCAGCTGGCTATATGACAGAACCACACTGTCCCTCCCTCCCCACCCTCGACCTCCTCAGAAACCTGGGCTGTTGCTTATGAGCCTCAGATCCAAAGTTGGCCAGCTTCTCCATTCTGCACCACTTCCTTTGTGTTTATATGGCGTTTTGTCTGTGTTGCTGTTTAGAGTAAATAAACTGTTTATATAAAGGTTTTTGTTGCATTATCATCATTAAAATGTGAGGAGGTACTTCAGTATGCCTGGCCCTCTTTATATGGCTGCAGTCCTTGCCAAGCCCCAGGACCAACACCTAGGAGTTCTCCCAGCTTCTGCTAGAGTTGTGCCCAGGCCACATGCAACTCCATCTTCATCTGGTTCTTTGTAAATAGGACTATGGACAGAGGTGTGTTCTGTTCTCCCCACCTGGGTCTTTGGGCCTTGAGGTACCAGGCGGCGTGAGACCCTCAAGAAGTCGGAATCTGCACACAGCCTTCGTAAACCCAGCAGGGTGAAAGACTGGCTGATCCAGGCCAAGGCTGTGGCCAAGGGAGGGCCAAGGACACAGTGAGTAGTCTGCATTGATCTCCCTGCCTGCCAATTGTACTGTGAGCCCCACTGGGCACTGGTAGCTGGCTTCAGGCCTTTTGATGACCTGCCCTTGCACCCTGGAGGAGGCAACCCCACCACCGGCTCTGGCAAACAGCAGGTCCTTGTCTAGAGCACCTGAGCACATGACTCCTGTACCTTCTGGCCAGCATTCAGTCCCACCCTGCAACCCAGGGGACCAGACCGGTTGTGGCCTCGGCACAGGATGACCTCAGGGACCACTGTCCATATACTCTGTTGGACCTGGTCTAGGGAGAAACTTATCTATCAATGGCCTATAGCCCATGCCTGGGCCAGGCTGGATGTGTGATCTTGGGGCTTACAGAGCACAGGGAGGTGCAGTGGACACAGCCAGTGATCACAGTCTCCATCAGACTTGTTCCTGAGACCCCCTGGAAGACTCTTGGTGTGGGAACCAGTCACCAGTGGCTCAAGTTCAGGGACCAAGCAAGGAAGGGCTGGGCCCATGCCCAGGTCTGCAGCCAGGAGCCTTCACTCTGAAGTTGGAGGGACTTGTCCTCCCACAGCTGGTGGTACCTGCACGGACTGGGTTACCAGCGCCTTGTGGGTATGTTTAGCCACCAGAACAGTCTGGAACTGAGTTTGGATGGACAGTTGCAGTTGGTGGCACGGGGCCTCACCTGGGGAGTTCAGACTGGTGTGTGTGTGTGTGTGTGTGTGTGTGTGTGTGTGTGGCCTGCTCGCCCAGAATGTCTTATTTTGTAACAAACAACTGACTACATTTAGTAATAGGTACACATGTATATGGTTAATATATGGAAATTCAATATATTTTATAGTTAAAGTATTCTAAAGTAACTGATGTTTCTAGCAAGCTGTAGTGACTCCGGCTATGGAATGTTCCTTTGTACCACAGTCCTTAACTTACCAGAGATGTGAATTTTGTAACATGAGAACATGGTCTATGACCATCCTGTGTTCAGATGGTGGGGAGGAGGGTATCCCAGCATGAGGCCTCATTGGTAAGGAATTGTGGGCAACAGATTAACCACTGTACCTACAAATCTCCAATTAAAACATTTCCACAAACGGAAAAAAAAAATGGCATTCAGGTGATAGAACTGACCGGATCTGGTGACTGAACAGAGAAGAAGGCATGAAAGAGGAAGGAGACGAGAATTATTCTTAGCGCCTCCCTTAGCTACAAGGCTTAATGGAGGAATGAGTCAGGACAGACATACAGAAGGAAATAAATGGAGCTGTTAGAAGACATGCTTTCAAAGCATACTGTGAAGACAGGGTGTGCCTACCATAAAGACAGACTCTAGCGCCCAGCAATGAATGTCAGATGCTTTTGAAAGAAGCACTTACAATGGCGGTGTGGTCAACTCAATGCAATCTAGAATCACCTAGAAAGAAAATCTCAGTGAGGGGCCATCTAGATCACACTGGTCTGTAAGACTGTTTTGATCATTTTAATTGACGGGAAGACCCAGCCTACCATGGGTGGCACCACTCCCTATGTTTGGGTCCTGGACTACATCATAGTAAACAAAGTCTGCTGCATAATACATATGCATGCCTTCTCTCTCTACTCGTGACCTTGACTAGCTGCCTCAGGTTCCTGCCTCAACTTCTCCAAAATAATGTGCTGCTGCCTGGAATTGTGAGCTGAAGAAACCCTTTCCGCTTCAAAGTTGCTGTCTGTCAGGGCATTGCATCATTACAGCAACTGGGCCAGGAATGAGAACAAACATCGAGAATTCAATGGGGGCTGGTCTTTCAACAAGTCGTGTTGATGTGTAAAAACAGCAGCAAAACCCCAAAACGAGGTGAGACTTGTATCTAATGCCAAATGTAAAAATTAACTCAAAATGGATCAAATGCCCAAAAGTAACACTTAAAGCTACAAAACTCCTAGAAGCCAATACAAATAAGAAGTTTCATGCCAGTGACTTCTTGTGACCCCGATAACACAGGCAGCAAAAGAAAAATAGACAAATTGGACTTCAACAACATTTAAACCTTTTGTGCATCAAAGAACATAATTAATAGTAAACAAAAAAACAGAACGGAAGAAAATATTTTCCATTTCATCTCATAAGAGATTAATATCCAAACTATAAGAGAACTCCAAACACCAAACAGCAACAACAACAACAAAAAAAAATCAAACAACTCAATTTAAAAAATTAAATGGGCGGTGGTGGTGCACGCCTTTAATCCCAGCACTCAGGAGGCAGAGGCAGGCGAATCTCTGTGAGTTCGAGGCCAGTCTGGTCTACAGAGCGAGTTCCAGGACAGAGACAGCCTGTGAAAAAAGGGAAAGTGTTTGAATAGACACATGAGCTAAAGGAGAGACAACCACCAAGTACTTGAGAAGACTGACATCCTTAATCTTTAAGGAAAAGCAAAACAAGATCAGAGCGAGGCACTACCTTGCACCTATGAGGGTGCCTGTCACATTAGCATTGTGAGGAAGAGTATCCTTGCCTTTAGCTTCCCTATGTTATTGTCACAAACTAGTCCTTGGCCTCTCTGTTACAAAGTCTTAAAAAGTGAGTCTGGGTTTGCTCTCAGCATGACAGTGGCAGGCACATCAGACTCCTGTTCTAGGTGGAACTCAATAGGGCCTGCTTTAAATATGAAGCGCCTTGCGATTGAGATAGCTACATACTTTTGCTTCAAACGTATCTGTCAAGAGATGCTTTCTTAGTATTTATGTAATTTTCCTAGTTTCCCACCCACAGGGTTTTGCACCAAGTTTAGAATTCTCCTAGCTCATTACATTTGCTAATTAGTGAATGATACACAGCTGGTAGGGATGAGGCTTTCTGGAGGGGGTGGGGTGGGGAGAATGGGGCCTGTGCAAAACAAGACAGTGCTGCCTTCTTTTGGGGTCTGCCACTCCCTCCTGCTTCCCTGGAAAATGAGGGGAGGCAGCCACCCGGGAGGGCATAGAGGAAGCAGCTGATCTAAGTACTCCTTTTCAGCTCGGACTCCAGCGGTGTTGTTGGATCCGGTTCTCATGAAGAAGCTCGAGAGATACGCGCAAAGATCAGTCCCAATGCAGATGCAGTAGTGTGGGCTGTCACCTAACATGTCTCACCCGCCCACCCTTTAGAGAAACAGCACTCATGAGGGGAGAAGCACATGTTTCTGTGGTTATTCCAAGGGGCGTCCATCGTAGATGGGGGGAGGGTGTGTGTGTGTGTGTGTGTGTGTGTGTGTGTGTGTGTGTGTGTTATTCAAACTATTTAAATCTCATGGGGAAGAGAGAAAAAAACTGTACCTTATTCCATTCACTTGTGATCCGTACTAGAATGCAGTAATCGCGTCCTGGTTTCAAAGGCGCGTTGTAATATTCCCCGTAGTACAGCCTGTCTCCGACAGGTATCTCCAATACATCATCTGGAACATCGCTGGCCAGTATTTCTGCAGCCACATAGCCACCAGCAAGAGAGGTGTTGCCAAAAAATGAAGTCATGCCTTCAGATCCACAAGAAAATGTGCTTTCCAAGGCCAGGGGAAGGACTAGCAACTGGTAGGAGCTAAGAGAGGGGGCGGGGAAAGCAGAGAAATTGGCCAGGGCCTGGTTAAGAAGGAAGATTTTATTCCTCCTCAGGCCCTTAACCAGAAGTGTATTTTATAAAGCCCACCCCACGCTCCCGTTTGGAGGACTGTGTACTTGGGCTTCTTGAACTCACACTACGCAATCAGCACTTTTGAGACACTAGAAGCACAAGCGTGGACAAGAGAAATAGGTGGCTTACACGGGATTTAGTGTCTGGCAGTTTCAACAGGCACCGACCTCCAAATTTACCTACAGCCAGATGAGAAGCTAAGTCCAAGGCCCAGCTTCCCCAGCAGGGAGAAACTGGTGCCTGCACCCACGGCCTGTGTCTGTCACATGGCAGTGCTCCACATGGGCAAGTGAAGCCTGGCAGCGGGAAGGGTTTAGCAGTCACATGGAGGCCAAGCACCTACAACAGTGCATGTGCTAAGTCTGAAAACCGGCTCCAGACAGTCATGCGGCGACTTAAAACAGAACTCATGTGATTTACACTCCCTGCAGCTCAGAGTCTGATGCCAAGGCTCACGCCAACCCGATGAGCGGTCAGGGGTGAAAAGTCACCATGAGTTAATCTAGGCTGACAGGACCCTGGGAAAGTAAAAAGACACATGGATCTGGTGAAAACAAATCCTCAAAATGAGGGCCTGGAAACACACTAACAGTCAGGTGTCATTCTGTCGTGTATTTTAGTCGGATTTATCCACCAAAGGGAAAAACCAGCCAATGAGAAGTGTCGGAATGGAAGGCACCTGATCGAATCATGCCTCCCTTCCCGTTTCTACCGACTCATCCTTTATTTCCCCCCTCTGGCGTCACACACGTCTGAACATCTATCTCTACTGAACTTTGCAGTGGGGGTTGCAGGACTGACTGCCTCTTGCACCTGCAGGTCCTTTCATATTCCTTCCGCTATGATCAACTCCTCATAACTGCTGGTTCGGTTGAATTTTCAATAAAAAAAAAAATGCCTGGATCGGCATCAAATATGATTAGGGTGATTTCCAAAACTCATTAGGCCCCATAATTCTATTTCACCACCAATTCCGTGCTTCCTGTTCCACTTTCCTAATGCCCCATTTCCTGCTCCCGAAAAGCACATGAATCACTAGGTTAAAGGAGCGGGAGCCCCCTCCCCCCACAGTAGCTGTTGTGTTTGGAAAGCCTCCAGCCACATGCTGTGTATCCAGCCACATCAGGTGTCCCTAGGACCCCGGTTTCCACAGAGTCTGACTCACTTTCCGAAAAGGCCTCTGAGCAAAAGAGATTGAGTAAAACCTGCGGGCGCACAAATAGTCACCAGCAGCGACAAGAAACATCGACTGGTTTCCATTGCCCCTGGGGAACACCTGTGACAGCATTTCTGGGGACTTGGAGGCATGGTGGTCCTGGGCAAGAGCCCCACGCTGTCCAGAAAAACATTCTCGATCTGTCTCATCCTGCCAGGTAAGTGATAATGGTCAAGTCCAAGGCTTCCCTGCACCCAGCTGATTCTGTACATTGCCCATGGCAGGCGCCGTTCACAGGGCAGGAAGCGGCTTCCTATTCAGCCTGGCAGTTACAGAAATGCTCAGATCCCATCCCAAGCCTACTGGATCAAAGTCTCCAGGACTAGAGTGGAGAATGTTTGCTGCTGATGAAGCATGCCAGTGGATTCCTGTTGGCTAGTAAAGATAAAAAAACACTTGCCTCAAGGGAGCCCAGGGACAGGCCTGATCGCTTGCCTACGCTCTGCCTGCTCCGTGCCAGGGTTCACACAAAAGACTCAAAGTGGACTCTGGCCTGGCAAAGCTGCTATCGGCGGCTCTAGCCAGGCAGCCAGGCTGGGGAAATGGCATGCTCACCTTCTGATAAACAGCCCCGGTGACGCCAAAGAAGCAGTTGCCGTGGTTTGGAACCTGACCACCTGACCAGTGTGTAAAGGCTTCTCCCCACGGCCCTCCCTGGATGACTCACCAGTCTCCACTTCCTGTTTTGAAAGCATCGGCTGATCCACTGCCACATGGGTAGGCTGTCATTTGGCTTTTCTTTTCGCCTTACGCAATTATTTGGCTTAAGTATCGCATCTGCTCTTGTAAATTCGTTCAGGCAATGATGCCATGACTTCTCTTCCCTTTACAGCAACAGCATTACAATACTTTCCAGTAACTTACCAGGAATCAAGAAACAGAGCCGTCTGGGCAATGTCTGTCCCTGAAAAGACTTGAACTTAACCTAGTCTGAAAGCAGGGCAACCCTATCTCCAGACTTGCCTTTTAGAATATCTCACATTTATTTTTACCTTGATTGCACCAAAGCCACTACACGGAAAGGTCAGGAATGACAAAAGGCCATGTAGGTCAGGCCATGTACACCATAACTCCTTGACCTGATACTGTGGCTCCCATCCGCAGGTCAATCTTAAGCTTCCTCTCTGAGAAGAGGGGATGAATTCAACTTCCCTAATCCTTCTATGGCCTCTGTAAATAACATGCAAACCTGAGCAAACCGTGGTCCAACAGAGATAAATTAATTCCATCCTAACAGCATCTGGAATCCCAGCAGGGCACCAACTACACCGTGTCTTGCCTGTAACTCAATATGTGAACAGATAAAAAGAATTCTCTAAATGACCTTTCCAAAAACAACAACAACTACTACTACTACACACACACACACATACACACACACACACACACACACACACACAAACACACACATAGACCGCCCAAGATCAGCCTGACACGAAGGAGGACATCCTGTCTCTGGGAAGTGAGACAATCCTTGTGTCCCCACCGTCACGCAAGGGGCACTTTCTGATGCTGTCAACTGAGGTCTGTGACCACAGGACCACTTCATTTCAAGAGCTGTGCTGCCCAGATTCTGGTCTCTGGTCCCTTATAAGTCTCGGTCTTGAAGGAAGCAACCGGGCTGAAAAGCCCAGTGTGTGCTCAGGGAAACAAAGCAAGAGGCCCTGCTGCATTGGGCAATGCAACAACCCAAGTTCAGCCACCCACAGGGAAGTCTTCTCACTCACATAGTGGGACCACTAGGCAACGGTGGGGAAAAGACAGGTCCTCACCTGATAGGTTCACATAGTGGGACCACTAGGCAGCGGTGGTGAAAAGACAGGTACTCACCTGATAGGTCCATTTACATCCTTGGCTTTCCTCAACCGGAAGTGTGGTAGAGACCCTCCTTGGATGCTGAAAAATTCTACTTCTGGAAGTGGGGGCTCTGAAAACATTAAGAAGGAGAAAAGACGGGGGAATGGGAGGGCAGATCAAGTCAGAAGTGGTCCTCCAGGATGCCATGAAAGACTTTAACCCAGAAAGTGAAATACCCACGCACCGAAACGACAGTTCTTGTATGAGTCCACCTTCGGGAAACATCTAGATGAGTCAAGTTCATAGCGGCCAAGAACTGATGGTTGTGGCAAGGGGCTGAACTCACTGTAATGCTCAGAGGTTTTGTGTGGAGTGATAAAAAGTTTGGAAATAGGGAGTGGTAGGTCGTGCAACATGGTGAATGGCCTAAAGCTAAGAAAGCATATATTAATATGTAATATATATGACTAATATTAGCACATTTATATATATAAATAGCACATTTATATATATATAATATAAATGTGCTAATTTATATTATCATGTGCAGCATGAGGCGAGCAAATTGGGCACTGGCATGGCGTACTAGATGCGTCCTGTCTAGGCTTCACTTTGATGGAGGCTTCCCAGTAAAGCTACCGAGGTGACAACATGTGGGGACACCAACATTTGTTCCCTCTCTCACTGTTTCCACCTTGATCTCTGCAATGGGAATGTCTATCTTCTGCAAAGGGTTCTGAGAAAGGCTCCCCTGCCTTTCTATCCACGGGAGTCATGAGGCGGACTATGTTTGGCTGTTGTCCCCATCTGACCCCACCTGTTTGTTTGTTTGTTTGTTTTTTATTTTCTTTCCCTTCTGCTTTTTTCTTTTCAGGGTGTCACACGGACACAAGTCAGGTGTTTCCACTCCACTTCCTCCCTGCACGCACTAGACAAACCGAATCAGGCAGGTACGAAGCCAGGCCTACAACTGCCATACATTCTCAACCTCTCTCCACGTAGAGTGCCAGTTTAAGATGGCAGAGTTTCAGGAAGTTTTCTTTTGTCTCAGTTCAAATTGGTTTCATCAGCAACAAAACTGATAACCAGACACTTTTTCACTTTTTTTTTTTTTTTTTTTGAGGTAGGGCTTCTCTGTGTGGCCCTATTTGTCTTGAAACTCATTCTGTAGACCAGGCTGGCCTTGAACTTGGAGATCCACCTTCCCAGCCTCTATCTCTCTCTCCTGTATATTTTTAAGTTTCCCTAAACTCAGAGGTGGGACAACTGTGACTAATACTCTTGACATCTACGCTGTAGGCAATCTAGAGATGGGAAAACTGAGAGTGTGCGTTCTCTGCCCACGAATCCACACCCTCTAGCAGAGGCAGAATGAGAATGCCGTCTCTGATGTTCACCTTCCTCAATTACCCCTCTTTACAGATCTCTTAAATGCCTGGCTCCACCAAATCTTCCACTCAGTGAATTAATAACATTCATTTTTAAGACACTGACTCAAGAAAGACTTTACAACATGCCGACTCCAGGCGAAGACTCCGTTTTCACAATAATACTGTCGTACCAGAGGTCTCCCCAGTGTGGCTCACCTCACCTCGGAGAGACGAAGCAAAGTGAAGGTGCAGATATACTATCGACACAGTGGATAAAATCAAAGGCTCTTGCTTCTGTGACTTTTGCCTCTAGCTTCCCCTCTATAAAGTGGGACTAAGAACAACTAAGCCCACTTTGATCCTTCATCAGCACACTGAAGAGTACAGTGCCTGTCATGTTTGGTGTCCCTTCGAGCGACCGAGGCTGCGTGAGCTCCCTGACCTGACCAGTTAGTGGCTTGAAGGATGTCACCCTGGATGATGCTAATGCTTCTCATTGAAAGATGATTGATTATCAGCCAATCAATGAGATTTAGTGCAGAAAGAAAGATCTGTGTCATTGACTAACGACATCTACAAGATGCTTTGTTAATCTCCCATGGTC